>NC_091070.1:214127500-215505000 GCF_032405125.1 Capricornis sumatraensis
CTCACATTAGTCGTCCCACTGACAGAAGAGGTTATGATCTTCACGGTGTCCATGGTGACCTTGTGGACCATCTTCTCCTCTAGGTCCCTCTGATAAAAGTTGTCCCTGCGGTTGGTCTGGAAGAGAGAACCAAGGAGTGCCTGCTTGTGGGCCAGCAGGAGCTTGCCATGGGCTCAGCTGTGGTTTCCTCTCCCGCAAGAGGCTTGACACCCAGACACTGAGTCTCCCAGATGCCCAGAGCTGTGCACATGTTTCACTGTTTTCTAGACCCCTGGCAAGCTTCCTGTGTGTGTCTGTGCGCATGTACACGCATGCAGGTTCATCGAGCAGTGCTCTTTCCTCAATGCAGTGGAAACCATTTCCAAAGCCCAGCTGCTCCATCATCACTCACCAGTTTGTAGGTAGACAAGGTCAGCTGCACAGACACATACTTCAGGCCCCAACCTTTGATCCTGTCCTGGAAGCCGGACAGGGCCAGCTGCCCGATGATGCGGAGAATGGCCATCCTCACCTGAGAGGCAAGAGCACAGACATGCTGGGCACTAGAGGTTCCGCCTCCTGCACCCAACCCTATGACACGAGACAGCTAGGGTCTGAGGGTGCTGTGGTCTGGAAGGGGTCTCCGGGGCTACCTGGCTGCTGCCCACTCTGTCCACCACCTCATCCAGGTGACTCTGCCTGCCTTATCCAGGGGACCCTGCTCAGCAGCAGGCCTACCCAGGAGCCTCATCTAAGCCCTTCAGAGACATGAGCACAGTGCTTTCTCTGTAGAGTTGCTCCATCTTCAGGAAGCCCTAGCGAGAACCACCTGATTCTTCTCCCGGGCTCCCCAGAGCTCATACATGAGGATGACACAGAACAAGCCTATTCCCTCTACCCCTGACATCCTCCAGGTATTAAAGACAGCTCTGCCTCAGGCTCAAGACCAAGTGCCCCTGTTCCCTCCCTGGTTTGTGCAAACCCTCACCGTCATGAACTGCACCCCCAGGACATGAGGGGTCAGTCGCAGGGGCTGTGTCCAGAAGCCAAGCTATTCTCCAGGGGGCCGAGGCTGGAGTGGCCAAGATGGTGGGTTTTTTTAACCTTTATTTGCAAAGTTGCTTTTCTCAAATGTGGTAATGACCTTACAAAACACCTAGCTAGCCAAGCAGCTTGGGCTGACGCTTGGTGTGTTCGGCCCCTCCTCTGTCCAGGGTGGTGTCGGAGACCCTTTACAGGAAAAACTCCAGATTCTTGGTAACAGGGAGGGTCTTGGGGGAGGGGCCACAGCTTCAAGGAGCCTTATTCTTCTCTACCCCCACTCAGGACTGGCTGGGAAGGTAGGTTTTCCATCAAAGGGCCTTCCTTGAGAAGGCAGCCCCACCTCCATGCACAGAGGGGAGGGGTGGGCAAGCAGGCTGCAGCTGATGAAGAAGGCGCTCTGACTTCCCTCCATTTGCCCTGCAGAGGCCCAGCACACACCCCCTTTCTAGGTCTCTCCACCCTGTTACCTTGGACCGGGTGTCGGAGAGAGTGTTCTTGACCACCCGGATGGCCAGGAAGATGGTCCTGATGTTCATTTTGGGCTCTGAAAGAGGAAAACCTGCCTGGAGGTCCACTGGCCTCAGGGCTGGGCTCTGAGGAGATGCCCAGAAGTGGTGAGGCCTCGCCTGCCCCCTTCCATGGGAGACAGGGGTTCGGGGACTCATCCATGCCATGCCTCCTGAGAACCTCTGTCTCCCCCCACAAGCTCCAGGCTGCTGCCCTCAGAAGCCACCCGGTGCTCTCAGTGCCCGCCCACCCAGCCCAGGGGTCGTCGTCTTCATGCCTCACTCCCTTGGCCTTTGCATCGCATGGTTTTCTTTGGAAACTAGTGGACTCTCCTTGAGGGCAGGGTCTCCTCCTAAGAGCTCGGTGGTTCCCTCAGTGGGACACACAGGGCCAGACACACAGTGGACACATGGAGACCGCGGCACCCAGCTGCGGAGGCTGGGGCTCCAGGGCCAGGCTGCTGCGCTCAGGCTCTGGCTCCACCACAGCCCGGCTGTGTGACCTCGGGGACTTACTCAGCCCCTCTGAGCCTCAGCTTCCTCCCCTGTAAAAGGTGGACACTGAGAGCATGTCCTCACTAAATCTCTGAGCAGTGACACAAGTTAAAACACACAGGGGCTGGTGTGCAAGAGTGCTGTGTGTGTGCTGGAGGGAGGGCTGATGGGGAAGATTAGGGAGGTGAGAAAGCCTGGAGAAGGCTCTCGAGAGGTTGGCTTGGACAGAACCACAGTCAGGCACTCAGGGTGTTGCTACACTCAAGTCTAGGTGTTACTAGACGTCACTGCAGGAGGAGGAATAAGAGGAAAGGAGGTCGGGGTGGAAGACGGCGGGAATTCAGGCACCAAGGGATAATGTTACACTTAAGAGTTTTTCATCTCTAAAATGGAAACCTTTTTTTCTGATTATAAAAATAGTCTGTGTTCACTGAGAAATTAAAAGACAAGCAGTCTTCACAGTTTAGGTGTATCCTCCTAAACTCATTTATGCATAAATGAGCACCTAGATTACTTTCACATAACCGAGGTCATGGAGGTGGAGACGATGGAATTCCAGTTGAGCTGTTTCAAATCCTAAAAGATGATGCTGTAAAAGTGCTGCACTCAATATGTCAGCAAATTTGGAGAACTCAGCAGTGGCCACAGGACTGGAAAAGGTCAGTTTTCATTCCAATCCCAAAGAAAGACAATGCCAAAGAATGCTCAAACTACCACACAATTGCACTCATCTCACATGCTAGTAAAGTAATGCTCAAAATTCTCCAAGCCAGGCTTCAGAAATACATGAACAGTGAACTTCCAGATGTTGAAGCTGGTTTTAGAAAAGGCAGAGTAACCAGAGATCAAATTGCCAACATGTGATGGGTCATCAAAAAAACAAGAAAGTTCCAGAAAAACATCTATTTCTGCTTTATTGACTATGCCAAAGCCTTTGACTGTGTGGAACACAATAAACTGTGGTAAATTCTGAAAGAGATGGGAATACCAGACCACCTGACCTGCCTTTTGAGAAACCTGTATGCAGGTCAGGAAGCAATAGTTATAATTCGACATGGAACAACAGACTGGTTCCAATTAGGAAAAGGAGTACGTTAAGGATATATATTGTCACCCTGCTTATTTAACTTATATGCAGAGTATATTATGAGAAACACTGGGCTGGAAGAAGCACAAGCTGGAATCAAGATTGTCAGGAGAAATATCAATAACCTCAGATATGCAGATGACACCACCCTTATGGCAGAAAGTGAAGAGGAACTAAAATGCCTCTTGATCAAAGTGAAAGAGGAGAGTGAAAAAGTTGGCTTAAAGCTCAACATTCAGAAAAAAAGATCATGACATCTGGTCCCAAAACTTCATGGCAAATAGATGGGAAAACAGTGGTTGACTTTATTTTTTTGGGCTCCAAAATCACTTCAGATGGTGACTGCAGCCATGAAATTAAAAGACGCTTACTCCTTGGAAGGGAAGTTATGACAAACCTAGACAGCATATTAAAAAGCAGAGATATTACTTTGTCAACAAAGGTCCGTCTAGTCAAGGCTATGGTTTTTCCAGTAGTCATGTGTGGATGTGAGAGTTGGACTATAAAGGAAGCTGAGCGCTGAAGAATTGATACTTTTGATGCTTCTCCAACTGCGGTGTTGGAGAAGACTCTTGAGAGCCCCTTGGACTGCAAGCAGATCCAACCAGTCCATTCTAAAGGCGATCAGTCCTGGGTGTTCATTGGAAGGACTGATGTTGAAGCTAAAATTCCAGTACTTTGGCCACCTGATTTGAAGAGCTGACTCACCTGAAAAGACCCTGATGCTGGGAAAGATTGAGGGCAGAAGGAGAAGGGGATGACAGAGGATGAGATGGTTGGATGGCATCACCAACTCAATGGACATGAGTTTGGGTAACCTCCGGGAGTTGGTAATGGACAGGTAGGCCTGGCGTGCTGCAGTTCATGGGGTCACAAAGAGTTGGACATGACTGAGACTGAACGGAACCGAAACGAACCGAGGTCATGATATATATAACTGTCCCACGCTGTACTGCTATACTTAATATACAAAGAGCGGCTTTTCCATGAAAAAGATGATATAATATTCCATATGTGGCTATGTGTGCTTGTATGTGAAGTTGCGTCAGTCATTTCCAACTCTCTGTGACCCAATGGACTGTAGCCCTCCAGGCTTATCTGTCCATGGGGATTCTCCAGGCAAGAATAGTGGAGTGGGTTGCCATGTCCTCATCCAGGGAACCTTCCCAACCCAGGGACTGGACTTGCGTCTCTTATGTCTCCTGCATTAGCAGGTGGGCTCTTTACCACTAGTGCCACCTAGAAAGCCCATATAAGGCTATGAAGTGAAGTGAAGTGAAGTGAAGTCACTCAGTCATGCCCGACTCTTTGCGACCCCGTGGACTGTAGCCTGGCAGGCTCCTCTGTCCATGGGATTTTCCAGGCAAGAATACTGGAGTGGGTTGCCATTTCCTTCTCCATATAAGGCTATACTATTATTAATTCCACAAATTTCTTGTAGAAAAACATGTAGATTGTTTTTGATGTTTTGCTTCTATGCACAGTGTTATAAGGAACATCTTTATCCAATTGCCTTTGGGCAATTAATTCCTTCAGACAGCTGATAAAATGTTAGATTTTGAGCCCAAGTTTTGGGCCTTATCCAAGTGAGCATCCAGAATGGTTTATCAGTTTACACCCTTGACAAGGAAGTATCGGCGGGTTGTTTCTTGTATTCTAGATCAGGGATTAGCAAAGTCTAGCCCTAAGTCTAATTCCAGCCCAAAGTCTGTGTCTGTAGATACAGCTTTATTGGAACACAACCGTGCTCTGAATTTATAACTTCTTCTGCTCTACAATGGCAAATTTGCGTAACTGTCACAGACTGTGAGGTCTGCAAAGCTGAAAATATTTTTGCTATCTGCCCTTCTGTAGAAAAATGGGTAGGCCAACTCTAGTCATTATCATCTCTGCCCATCAGATAGGTAAAAAGGAGTCTCACTGTGGCACTCCAGTATTTGGGCCTGGAGAATTCCAGGGACTGTATAGTTAGTTCGTGGGGTCACAGTCAGACGTGACTGAGCAACTTTCACTTTCACTGTTGCTTAAGTTTTCATTTCTGTAAGAGATGGGTTGACTGTCAGGAGAAGGTCTTTCACATACAGTTGCTCAGTTTGTGTACTGCACAAGGATATGCAGCTGAAGGGCTGAACTGAAGCCAGCCATGCACTTCTCAGGGCTTTCAAGGTTGCGCTAGCGGAAAAGAACTCGCCTGCCAATGCAGGAGACATGAGAGATGTGAGTTTGATCCCTGGGTCAGGAAGATTCCCTGGAGGAGGAAATGGCAACCCACTCCAGTATTCTTGCCTGGAGAATCCCGTGGACAGAGGAGCCTGGCGGGCAAACAATGGGACATGACTGAAGCAACTGAGCACAGCCCGTGTGGTTCTCAAATCATGCAAAAACAAATGCTGCCAGTAGAGGGCACCTTGTTCAAATTCAAGCGGATGCTCTGAGCCGGTGCTCTTAGGAACCGCGATTTCCTATGGATAGCAAGGCCAGGTTTAGGGTTTGGGCTTAGGGATTCGGAAGCAGGGTTTCAGACTTAAGTTTTGGCACTGGGTCAATGGGGCTTTAGGGCTACATCTACACTGTGGATCTAGGCTTTATATTTAGACTTTCATTTGGCTTTGGGAGTTATACTAGGATTTGGGCAAATGGTTTGAAATTCAGGCTCAGGTAGGAGCTGGGATTCAGGGTTGAAGAAGAGGGGCGAGGGTGTGCAGGGTGGGACCCAAGGCCGGTGTAGGTTCAAGGATAGGAAACACGAAGCTACGGAGAGCCCTGACTCCGTGACCCACCCAGCAGGGTCTAAAAGAGAGAAAATGGTCCAGGGACTTCCCTGGAAGTCCAGTGCTTAAGATTCTGTGCTTCCAACGCAGGGGGCAAGGGTTCGATCTCCGGTCAGGGCACTAAGATCCCACATGCCACCGCAGGGTGCGGCCAAAAATTTAAGGGAAAAAAAAAAAAAGGCCAGATATGAGTGAAACCTGCCACCCTAGCTCCCGCCCGGTCTTCTTGCGGGGTGAGTGCTCACCATCTGCGCTCACCACTGCCCTGATCAGAGCCAGGGTCCCCACGCGGACGGCCTCCTTGCTCATCTCCATCTGGCTGAGGAAGAACTTCATCAGCTCCTTGGGGTAGGAGCGGGCTGCAGGGGGTGGGGGGGAAGGACGTCTTTAGTCGTGCCCCGAGACAAGAGTAGCAGAGCGACAAGGCAGCCCCGGGGCCCGACGCTCAGAGGGAGCCGGCACTCCCGAGGGCTCCCGGGGGCCCCGGGGCGCCTCACCAAGGGCTATGAAGCAGTGCACGATCTCTGTCAGGTTCTGGCTGCTGTACTGCTGCTGGGCGGGGGCCCTGGAGCACACCTGGGGCAGGGGAGGCAGGGGGTGGAGAGGTCAGCTCCACAGAAGGGCACACGAGCAGGAGCCCCACCTGTGCCTCGCCCGCGGCAGGAGGCCTGTGGCATCGGGACGGGGGGCCCCACCGCCACCCTGCCACCTGGAGCCCTGGTCCACACACCGCCCGCCCCCAGCCCGCCTCCCCTGACCCGCCCCCGGCGCGCCTCCCCTGACCTGCCCTCAGCCCGCCTCCCTGACCCGCCCTCAGCCCGCCTCCCTGACCCGCCCCCACCCCGCCTCCCTGACCCGCCCTCAGCCCGCCTCCCTGACCCGCCCCCAGCCCGCCTCCCTGACCCGCCCCCAGCCCGCCTCCCTGACCCGCCCCCACCCCGCCTCCCTGACCCGCCCCCAGCCCGCCTCCCTGACCCGCCCCCAGCCCGCCTCCCTGACCCGCCCCCAGCCCGCCTCCCTGACCCGCCCTCAGCCCGCCTCCCCTGACCCGCCCTCAGCCCGCCTCCGTGACCCGCCCTCAGCCTGCCCCCAGCCCGCCTCCCCTGACCCGCCCCCAGCCCGCCTCCCTGACCCGCCCTCAGCCCGCCTCCCCTGACCCGCCCCCAGCCCTCCTCCCCTGACCCGCCCCCAGCCCGCCTCCCCTGACCCGCCCCCAGCCCGCCTCCCTGACCCGCCCTCAGCCCGCCTCCCCTGACCCGCCCCCAGCCCTCCTCCCCTGACCCGCCCCCAGCCCGCCTCCCCTGACCCGCCCCCAGCCCGCCTCCCTGACCCGCCCTCAGCCCGCCTCCCCTGACCCGCCCCCAGCCCGCCTCCCTGACCCGCCCCCAGCCCGCCTCCCTGACCCGCCCCCAGAGCCCCTCCCCTGACCCGCCCCCAGCCCGCCTCCCCTGACCCGCTCCGGAGAAGGCCCGGCCAGGAGAAGGCCCCGCCCCGCGCGACCCTGGCGCTCACCTGGACGTGCAGCTCCGTGAAGATGGTATGCAGCTGCATCTGCGGGACGGGGCTGTTGGTGATGACGGACATCTCCAGGATCTGCCTCAAGACCTGCCGCGGGTGGGAAACGGTGGCAGGTGACCTTCGACCGACTCAGGTCACACGCTAGACCTTTGCTCCTTGACGTGCTCCCTTGCTCTGGAGGTATCAGTATCCCTTGGGAGTTGGGCAGAGAGGCCACCTCTCAAGCTCCGCCCAGACCCCTGAGTCCAACTCTGTTTCTAGCCGCCTTTGAGGATTGCCGTGGACACTACAGCTCGGCAGGGCTGCACTAGGGCCACTGAGCGTGGCGTTCAAGGCCTTCTTCCCCTCTCTCTTCTAGTCACCGGGAGGTGCATTCCAACTTTTAGACAGAAGATCTGCATGCGGCTCCCCAGATATGGCAGGTTCATTTCTGTTCCCAGCTTTCACGAGGCGAAGGGTCTCGCCTCGTCTGTAAATGAGTGACCCCCTTCACAGTATACACCAGCCCAGGTCACAGCTCAGCTCAGAATCTTGCAAAAACTCCATCTCACACACGTTCAAGGCTGGTAAGAGGTTGAATGGTGCTCCCCCCCACCCAGAATCCATGTCCACCCAGAACCTCAAAATGTGACCTCACTTGGAAATAGAGTCTTTGCAGACGTAATTAGTTACGGCTCTCAAGATGAGATCACCCTGACAACACCTTAGATCCAAGCACCGCTGTCCTTACGAGAAGAGAAGACACAGAGAGAGAGACCCGGAGACGGCCATGTGATGAAGGAGGAGGACACTGGAGTGACGCAGCGCCTGGGCCACCAGAAGCTGGAAGGGCAAGATTCTCCCCCAGAGCCTGCAGAAGGAGCACAGCCTGCCAACACCTTGACTTCAGAGTGCCGGCCTCCAGGACCACGATGGAACACATTTCTGTTGTTTTAAGCTACCTGCCTCCTGGTTCTTTGTTACAACAGCCTTAGGAAACCGATATGAAAGTTGTGGCCTCACTGTGGGCCCCAGAACCCTTTGAGGTATCATCGTTTCTGCCTGGCTTCCCTGGTGGCTCAGAGAGTAAAGAATCTGCCTGCAACATGAGAGACCTGGCTTCGATTTCTGGGCCGGGAAGATCCCCTTGAGAAGGAACAGGCAACCACTCTAGTATTCTTGCCTGGGAAACCCCACAGACAGAGAATCCTGGTGGGATACAGTCCATGGGGTTGCGAAGAGTCAGACATGACAGTCAGTCTGACTGTTAGTCAGACTAACATACGTGGAACAGCAGCATCTATCTCTTGGCAATCGGGCAAGTGCTAGGTCCCGTGGCTCCATCTCCCACCCAGACAACACCCCACAGGACACTCAGGAGCCCGAAATACCCTGAGCCCCCAGCCCAGGCCCCTCACCTGTGTGATGAAGAGCGCCTCCAGGCTGCCCTGGTACTCTGCCAGCAGCAGGGGGATGTAGTCGTACACCTGCTCCCGCAGGTCATCATTGGGCAGGAGGAGGCTCAGCATGGGCTTCAGGGACTTGATGACCCCCAGCTTCACCTAGCACAGGAGCCGGGTCTCTAGACCCTCCTCGGCCAGGACCCCCTGTGCCATCGGCCCCAGCCTCGGAATCAAGGACAGGTGACAGAGGGGACCTTGGAGTAGGGTCCAGGCCTCCCCCAGGCCCCACAGGTGTGAAGCCTGTCCCCCGAGTCCTGATCTGTCACTCAGGGGACCTTGGACAGGTACTCAACCTCTCTGTGTCTCCGTTTCCTCATTTGTAAAACAGTCCGGTGGCCCAGAGTTGGCACGGAAGTGGCTCCCACAAGTGAACCGCTCGGAGAGGGCCCGGCACACGTGTAACAGGGACCCTGGTTCAGCAACTCCAGGGGCCTTTATCAAGACATCTCTCCAGGGCCCCTGTGGCTCTGCCATTAATCAGGTCTCCACCTCCTTGGACCCCATGGTGTCTCAGCTCCGCCAGCTGCACAGGCTGGAGAGCGATGCCCCGAGGACCACGGGCCCCCACCCCCACCCAGCAGGGCCTGCACAGGCTGGAGAGCGATGCCCCGAGGACCACAGGCTCCCACCCCCACCCAGCAGGGCCTGTCTCACCTCTGGGTTGTTGTTCCGCAGCCACACCGTCACGAAGTAGCGATACATGGGGAACAGCTTCACCGCAAACTGGTCCTCAGTCATCACGGGGTACACGCTGTCCTCCAGGTGCCTCAGGTAAAACTGCACTGTCTCGCAGAAGGTCTCCATGGCTGCTCCAGGGGATGTGCAGTGAGCCCCAGGGGGCAGGACGCAGAACAAAGCCTTCCAGGGCTGCCTCCTCAGGAGGAGCCCTCACACTTCCCTAACCAGCAGGTTACTGAGACGGCCAAAGATGCTGCTAGAAAAATCGCCTGTGATCCTCTCTGTCTGCCTTTCCAACCCCCCTCCCAGCTCCCTAAGTTTTGTCCTGCATGAAGCCCCTCCCTGTCTGAGGGTGAAAGACTCCCCCCGAGGGGCGGAGCACACAGGTGTGACTGGGCCCCCGGCCTTGAGGTTCATGTGGCAAGGTCAAGGGTGAGACCTGGAAGAAGACTTTTTCACTCAGATCCTGGGGACTCCAAAGCAAAGAGTGGCAAATACATTTTGTCTTACTTTTCTCAGGTATTGGGGATTTGGGCTCACAAAAACATGGCATAATTAAAACCTGGGGCAAGGTGATCAGACATAAATGACCCACGTCAAGCCCAAGCTGGGACCGTTGGCCTGGTCTCCTTCTCCTGTGATTCCCACTGCCCTTTCGTCTCTACCTGTCTACCCTCCGCCTCCCTTCCGCACCCTGATCGGGCCAGACCTGCAGGCCCAGGTGGGACACTTACCACCACAGATCACCTGGCGCATCTTGGCTTCATTGGCGAGCCTCAGCATGGTGAACATGGTGGCCAGGGTGATGCCCATGTATGGCATGAACTCAAACACTGCAGGGTGTGGGCAGAGGTCTCAGGGAGTCAGAGGAGGAGGGTCAGCAGACAGGACAACACCACCGCCCACACCTCCAGTGCCCAGAACAGGGCCAGGGTACCCCTTTGCATGGGCTGGGCCACAGGAGAGGGTAGGAGGCAGGGGAGGTAAGAAGTGTGAGCTGGGAGCAGGTGAAGGGGAGGGGAGATGGGAGGGGGGAGGGGAGAGGGGGGAGGGGGGAGACCTCACCACCCCCCAACCCTCTCCCCGTCTCCCCTCCAGTCTCCCCATCTTCCCTCCCTTCTCCCCTCCCCTCCCCACCCCTCCCTAGCGTCTGCCTCCCTTCCCCCCCGCCCCTCCCCCGCCCATGTCTCCCCTTCCCTCTCCCCTCCCCTCCCCTCTCCCTGTCCACCCTGCCCTCCCTCCAGAGAAAGGGAAACTGGGAAACTGGAGGAGAGGAGAGGGGAGGAGAGATGGGGGTGTGGGGGAGAGGGGAGGCATAAGGGAGAGGGGAGAGGGAAGGAGAGGGGAGATGGGGGAAGGGGAGATGGAGGAGGGGAGGGGAGATGGGGGAGGGGAAGGTAGACCTCCCCCAGTCTCCATCCCTCTCCCCATCTCCCCCCTCCTCTCCCCCTTCTCCCCTTCCCCCTCCCCCAACCCTTTCCCTTTCCCTGTCTCTCTCTCCTCTTCCCTCCATCTCCCAGGACAGGGAAGGAGACTAGGGGAGGGGGGAAGGGAAGGAAGAGGAGGGGGGAAAGGGAAGGGGAGAGGGGGGAAGAGGAGGAGGAGGGGGAGAGGGAGGGGGAAGTGGGGGGAGGGTGGATGGGGGAGGGGAGACGGAGACTGAGGAGGGGAGACGAGGGGAGACAGGGGGAGACAGGGAGAGGGGTGGGGGATGAGAGGACGGGGTGGGGAGAGTGGAGGGAAGGGAGGGTAGGGGCGGAGGAAAAGAAGGAAGAGCAGGGGGTGGGCCTCCCAAGCCGCCACTCAGTTTGTTGTCTCATAAACAGTTTTCATTTCAATCTCAAAGAAAGGCAATGCCAAAGAATGCTCAAACTACCACACAATTGCACTCATCTCACACACTAGTAAAGGAATGCTAAAAAGTCTTCAAGCCCGGCTTCAGCAACATGTGAACTGTGAACTTTCAGATGTTCAAGCTGATTTTAGAAAAGGCAGAGGAACCAGAGATCAAATTGCCAACATCCACTGGATTATCAAAAAAGCAAGAGAGTTCCAGAAAAACATCTATTTCTGCTTTATTGACTATGCCAAAGCCTTTGACTGTGTGGATCACAAGAAACTGTGGACAATTCTGGAAGAGATGGGAATACCAGACCACCTGACCTGCCTCTTGAGAAACTTATATGCAGGTCAGGAAGCAACAGTTAGAACTGGACATGGAACAACAGACTGGTTCCAAATAGGAAAAGGAGTATGTCAAGGCTGTATATTGTCACCCTGTTTATTTAACTTATATGCAGAGTACATCATGAGAAACCCTGGGCTGGAAGAATCACAAGCTGGAATCAAGATTACCAGGAGAAATATCAATAACCTCAGAAATGCAGATGACACCACTCTTATAGCAGAAAGTGAAGAGGAACTAAAAAGCCTCTTGATGAAAGTGAAAGAGGAGAGTGAAAAAGTTGGCTTAAAGCTCACATTCAGAAAACAAAGATCATGGCATCTGGTCCCATCACTTCATGGGAAATAGATGGGGAAACAGTGGAAAGAGTGTCAGACTTTACTTTTTGGGGCTCCAAAATCACTGCAGATGGTGACTGCAGCCATGAAATTAAAAGATGCTTCCTCCTTGGAAGGAAAGTTATGACCAACCTAGATAGCACATTAAAAAGCAGAGACGTAACTTTTCCAACAAAGATCCATCTAGCCAAGTGGTCACATATGGATGTGAGAGTTGGACTGTGAAGAAAGCTGAGCACCGAAGAATTGATGCTTTTGAACTGTGGTGTTGGAGAAGACTCTTGAGAGTCCTTTGGACTGCAAGGAGATCCAACCAGTCCATTCTAAAGGAGATCAGCCCTGGGTGTTCTTTGGAAGGACTGATGCTGAAGCTGCAACTCCAATACTCTGGGCACCTCGTGTGAAGAGTTGACTCATTGGAAAAGACTCTGATGCTGGGAGGGATTGGGGGCAGGAGGAGAAGGGGACAACTGAGTATGAGATGGCTGGATGGCATCACCGACTTGATGGATGTGAGTTTGGGTGAACTCCGGGAGTTGGTGATGGACAGGGAGGCCTGGTGTGCTGTGATTCATGGGGTCGCAAAGAGTTGGACACGACTGAGCAACTGAACTGAACTGAACTAAACTGAAACATTCTAAAATGACGACCCAGAGACTGAGTGTGATGGCGGTTAGGAGGAGGACAGTCGCATACCCTCTCCCATTGTGACACTCTGTTTTCTCGAGTACTGGTTCCCAGTGCCTCACTCACCCACGGTCCACTGCCCACCGTGAGGCCTGCGCAGAGCAGACGCTCAGCATGTGTGCACGGACTGAAACGGAAGAAGGGAGGGAACGAGGGAGAGAATGGGGCCAGAGGTGGGGCGAGGAAAGAGAGGTGTGCAAGAGAAGGGCCGGCAGGAGAAAAGACTCAGGTTGGGAGGCACAGGGAGGGGATCTCAGCAGCTGAGAGGGACAGAGAGACACCAGAAGTGAAACAGAGGCACGCCAGAGGAAGGCACGAAGAGGGAGAAATGGGAGGGGGAGGGGCAGGAACCAGGGCAGAGGCACAGGAGTGGCCAGATGGGCAGACACTGGGGCCCCGTCCCCACGAGCCCTACCGTTGCCATTGGCCAGCTTGGCCAGGGTGACGATGACAAACTCTTCCGTGAGGTTGAGGGGTTTGAGATGGTGCTGCAGCTCGTACATGACCAAGCTGAAGTGGTTTCGGGACAGGGCCACCAGGGTGTCGCTGGCCACCTCTGCCCTCATGTAGCCCTCCATCTGCAGGGCATGGGAGGACACGTGGCCTTGCCAGCAGTTCCTGCCCCTCACCTGCTCCAGCCCTGCTGGGGTCCCTTGGGCCCCCTCAGCCTACTGTTGTTCCCATGAGATAACCGGACAAAGGCCTCGGGCCTCCCAGGCCTCGCCCACCAGAGCCCAGCCCCCTGGGGCGGCGGCCGGACATCCGCTACCTCCAGCATGTCCCTCATCTCCTTGGAGGCGATGGCGACCAGCCTCTGGACGCAGCGCTCCTCCAGCTCTCCCTCCTGCTGGATGATCTCCTGGAGGATGTTGTAGATGTTGACTTTGCGCTGAGCGGAAATCTGGGGAGCAAGTGTGGCGGCTGGGGAGGTCCGGGGCCAGGCGGTGGGGCCTGGGAGCCCACAGATCCACCGCGGTCTCCCTCCTGCTGGCCCTCCCCCCAATACCCAGGAGGTTGTGATTTATAATAAGACTTGTGTTTGGTCTTCACCCAAGGACAGAAGCCTGAAATCCTTGGAATTTCCTAAGTAATGAGAGTGACAAAGATGTCTCTTTTTATTGTATTAATGAGATGATTTTTGGTCCACACCTAAGAACGGGGAGGGTTTCCCTGGTGGCTCAACTGGTAAAGAATCCGCCTGCCATGTGGAAGACCTGGGCTCGATCCTTGGACTGGGAGGATCCCCTGGAGAAGTGAATGGCTACCCACTTCGGTATTCTGGCTTGGTGAATTCCGTGGACTGTAGTCCGTGGGGTTGCAAAGAGGGGGACAAGACTGAGCGACTTTCCCTTTCACTTGAAGGATGGGGAATGGCTGGCAGGAGAACCCATCATCCGATTAGAGGGCTAGCACTTTCAGTCCCAACCACTCGGACCCCCAGGGAGGAGAGTGGGGCTGGAAGTTGAATCAATCGCCAATGGCTAGTGATTTAATCAACCATGCCTAGATAGAGAAGCCTCCATAAAACTCCAAAGGGGCAGGGTTCAGAGAGCTTTAGACTGGTGAACACATGGAGATTTAGAGGGGATGGGAGGCCCAGAGAGGACATAGAAACTTCACGCCCTTTCCCATACCCTTGCCCTATGCATCTCTTCCATCTGTCTGGTCCTGAGTTATAAGAAACTGGTAAGTAAAAGTTTTCTCTGGATTTTGTGAGCCCCTCTAGCAAATTCATTAAACTCGAGGAGGGGGTCATGGGAACCTCCGGTCTATAGGCAATTGGCCAAACTTACCACTGGCATCTGAAGCACAGGCCTGGCTGGGGTCGTCTTATGGGTGCACGTGTACATGTGAGTCACTTCAGTGGTGTCCACTTTTTGTGACCCTGTGGACTATACAGCCCGCCAGGCTCCTCTGTCCCTGGGATTCTCCAAGCAAGAATACTGGAGTGGGTCGCCGTACCCTCCTCCAGGGGATCTTCCCAACCCAGGGATTGAACCCACGTCTCTTATGGTCTTCTGCATTGGTGGGCAGGATCTTTACCACTGATGCCACCTTAATGGGACTGAGCCCTTAACCCATGGAATCTGACATTATCTCCAGGAAGACAGTGTCAGAATTGAGTTAAATTGTAGGACCCCCACCCCCAGCTGGTGTCAGCAGATTGGCTTGAGGTGGGGAATCCATACACTGGAATTGGATGCCGTATGATTAACACTCCAGCAGGTTGATGAACCCACAATCCTCAAACCGCCCCAAGTCTGCCCCCAACTCCAGCCTGTCTCACACCCACCTCCCCTCCACCATCAGACTCATCCAACTGGCCCTGCCCCCATGGCCTGCATCTGTCCTTGCTACAGGGTCTTCCACAGACTTGGCACTGACCCTCTTGCAAAGTTCAAGACAACATGCTCTATTTTGCTTCCTACATAGCTCTGGTCACCACTTTAAGTGATCCGAATGAGGATGGGATTGGACAAATACGTTTTGCAACCTGACCTCTCCTGGAGAGTCAGATTTGACAATGACTCTCATTCAATCAGGGATGGTACATCACCAAGAAAGAAAGAAGGTGGACTCCTCTCTCCATGGAGCCTCATCTGCAAAGCCCTCTGGGAAGATGGCCCCTCCCTCAGCTGGTAAAGAGGTCACTTCTCAACAGTCAGGACCGTAGCAAATTTAGGGACCTCATGAGGAGAGGAAGTCACCGAAATGTATACTTTTATCCAGTAGAGAGTCTTGGTATAGAAAGTAATGCTGTTTTTCAGTCGCTCAGCCATGTCCGATTCTTTTGTGACCCCATGGACTTCAGCCTGCCAGGCTCCTCTGTCCAGGGAATTTCACAGGCAAGAATACTGGAGTGGGTTGCCATTTCCTTCTCTAGGGGATCATCCTGATCCAGGGATCAAACCTGGGTCTCCTGCGTTGCAGGCAGAGTCTTTACAGTCTGAGCCACCAGGGAAGCCTACAAGCCTCTAATACAGGAAGTAATAGAAGCTTACAGCTCAGCTGGTAAAGAGTCCACCTGCAGTGTAGGTAGACCCCAGTTCGATTCCTGGGTGGGGAAGATCCCCCCGGGAGAAGGGAACGGCTGCCCACTCCAGTATTCTGGCCTGGAGAATTCCATGGACAGAGGAGCCTGGCAGGCTATGTCTATGGGGTCACAAGGAGTTGGACGTGACTGAGCAACTTTCACTTACACTTTTCAGAGGCTTAAAAACTCTGCCCATGGGATTCTCCAGGCAAAAATACGAGGGCAGGTGGCCCTTCCCTCCTCCAGGGGGTCTTCTCCACGCAGGAACTGAACTCGTGTCTACTGCATTGGCAGGCGGATTCTTGACCGCTGAGCCACCTGGGAAGCTCTGGACCACTGTACACCTGCTCTAATCACCCTGGGGCCAGGGACCAGGCCGCTCAGTGAGTCCCAGCACCCCGGAGCTGACTAGCTAATCTAGCGCTTCTCCCCTAGAGAAGCCACACCTGCACACACTTCCCCCTTGGTCCCTCTGCCTCCTGCCCAAGCTGGTGCTTTCCTGTGGGACTGCATGGCATGGCATGCCCCTGTCTCTGTGCGTAACAGACTAGTTTCTCAAGGCGATCCTCTCCTGAGCTGTTGGGCTCACTATGAAAGTGAAAGTGAAAGTCGCTTAGTCCTGTCTGACTCTTTGTCACCCTGCCAGTCTCCTCTGTCCATGGAATTCTCCAGGCCAGGATACTGGAGTGGGTAGCTGTTCCCTTCTCCAGGGAATCTTTGATCCAGGAATTGAACCGGGGTCTCCTATGCCTGAGTAATAATAAAACCTAGATTTTAAAATCTGTTTTGCAAACCTCTTTCCTGTGCTCCTGGACCTTGGCATGCCTTCCTCACGGCTGCCACGTGTCTTTCCGTAAAATAAACTTGCTATGAAGAACTCCTAGGGACTTCCCTGGCTGTCCAGTGATTAAGACTCTGAGCTTCCGATGGAAGGATCCAGGTTCAATCCTTGGCTGAGGAACTAAGCTCCCACTTGCTGTTCAGAGTGGCCAAAAAAAAAAATAAAAAGAGGAGGAGGCAGGAACTCCTAAAAGAAATTCCCTGGTGGCCTAGTGGCCTCACTACAGAGGCCCAGGTTCAGTTCCTGGTCAGGGAAACTTCCTGCACGACAGTGACATGATGGGGCTGAAATACACACACACACACACACACACACACACACACACACGAACTCCTATAAGGAACAGCTCCTTTGCTACCCATCCTCAAAAGCTCAAGGATAGTCTAAAATCCAACAACTCTCTAAGTGTGCTCTGCAGACCAGTAGACACATCACTTGAGAACTTGCTAAAAATGCTGAGTCTTGGGTTCCACCCCATACGTCGACTGAATCAGAAGCTCTCACGACGGGCCCCAGAAATCTGAGTTGTATCAAGCACTCAGAGGATGCTGATGCTCTGATGCTGATGCTCCTGTTGTACAAGGCCCAGAGTGATCTTGGCCACATTCTCCATTACTCCTGTCAACACCCTCTGCCCCACGAAACAACCTCTCCACTGGCAAGCACCCGTGTGCCCTGCGTCTGCCACGTCTCTGCTCCCCCACACCTACCTGCTTCACTGCTACTCAATATCTTTGTTACTTGGCTCACCTGCTCTAAGACGACGAATCCCAAACCCACCGAATCAGAATACAGAGGAGCTTTGAAAAATTGTGAGCACCCCACAGCCCAGTTGGTCCTCAGGGGCCCCAGCACCTAGCCCCACTCTGACAGCAATCAGTAAATGTGTGCTGAGCCGTGGATGGACGTGCAAGCAGGTGACCAAGCTCAGAGAAGCACCTAGGGGGAGGAGGCCCTACCTCCGGCACCTGCAGGCAGCGGATAAGAGCATTCATCACCACGGAAGGCTCGGTGGTGGCCTTCTCCGTGATGATCACCGAGGCCAGCCTCTTCCTCATGTCAAAACCTGCCTCTGCAGCGTCCGTTTTGGTTGACTCGCTCTCCATGATGTTGAGGAGGTTCGTGACTTGCTGGAAGGTACCTGAGACAAAGGTGGTCGATGTGATGGCAAGATGACTGTTACAGGGGGTGCCCCTGGTGCCCCAGTCTCCCTGACACCAGTTCAGCCCTAGCTCCATCTGGGGCATGGGTGGGACCTTCCTGCCCACTGTACCAATGGGAAAACTGAGACCTTGGTTGGGGCTTACCCTCAAGGAGTTAGTAGAGAAAACGAGGCAGGAATGCAGGGAGGGGGTTGGTTTTCTTACCACTGTCATCTGGTTCCAGAGGCCCCAGGTCCTCTGTTTCCTCTGATGGGTCCTCATGTGATTCTGTTGCTGCTTCTGCCATCTCTTCTTCAAGTTCTTTCGAGGTAAGATTGATAATACTTGGCATGTCACCCATTCTAGGATGACCCCCCAGTGAGTCCCACCCTGCATAACCCCCTTCCCTAGAGTGTGGGAGAAACCTGTAACTTGGTTAGACCCATATTCTAGTGATGGCTCAGTGGGTAAAGAATCTGCCAGCAAGTCAAGAGATGCAGGAAACTTGTGTTCGATCCCTGGTTCAGGAAGATCCCCTGGAAGGGGAAATGGCAACCCACTCCAGTGTTCTTGCCTGAAAAATCCTAGGGACAAGGGAGCCTAGTGGGCTACAGTTCAAAGGGTTGCAAAGAGTCAGACATGATTGAACATATGCGTGCGTGCGCGCACACACACATACACACACGCTAACCAATAGTACATGGCAAAGGTGAGGGGAACCTCCTGTGATGGTCTCACTCCCGTGATTACATTATGTCTCACACAACTCCATCTTAGCAGACTGGAAATTCTCGTGCTGTCTTTGAAAAGTAAACAGCAGTGATGTAAACTGCCTGCGTCACAAGGAACCAAGGGCCTCAGTCCTACAACCGAAAGGAACTGGATTCTGGCAACAACCACATGAGCCTGGAAGGACTGGGCTTCAGAAAGGTTGTAGCCCAGGTGACATCTTGAGTGCAGCCTGTGAGACCCCAGGCAAACGACCCTGCTGAGCCATGGACTCCCAACTAGAGACACTGTGAGATAATAGACAGTGTCATTTTAAGCCATTACATTTAGGTGGTTAGTCACGCAGTGACGGGCCACCACCCCTGCTTAGGAAGGGCCTTTGCTCCCTCTCTTCTGGACACAAAAAACAAATGATTAGTGAGGAATCCCCCTGAGGTGCCCTCATTGCCCTTCTCAAGGGGCTCCCTCCACACCAGCAGCTTCTGAATTGCTGACAAACACCAACGCAGATGTCAACACGGAGGATGAAGACCTCCCTGGTCCTTTTTCTTCCTGTCCCAAGTTTCTCAAACTCCGTCCCAGCGTCTTTCACTATCCTGTGCTCCCTTCCTCTTGGGAGTCCTTTAAGGAGTAAGCCTGGGACCTATATACTGACCTTTTCTCTGAGTTCTTTCCTGGACAGAACAAAAATACACCACAAGAAAAGGCTCTGTTCTCGGCCCAATACACATCAACAGTAGTGTGGATGACGGCAGGATGGGCTGACAAAGGAGGAGCCCTTCGGGGTCCTCAGGCGTGACTCAATGGGGAGCAGGTCCCCTGGCACGGTGGGGGGTGGGTTTCACTGGACTCATCACCGTTGGGTCCCAGACCCTTGGAACTCTCAGATCCAACTGCCTCTCTGAGCTCTGTGAACCCACTCTTGGAGGAGTGCCCAGGTCCCGATGATTAAAAACTCACATTGCTTTGTCACTCAACGTTTCTGTCACCCACATGTGTGGTGAGGTATGGTGGCCTTTTTGGGGAAAGGAAAATTGGCAGGGGTGGGGATTCACAGCCAAGACCCCTGAGGATATAGGCATAGGAGCCCAGGGTGGGGAGGTGTGGTCTGGGCAGTTGGAGGAGATGGGTGGACAGAGGGGTCCTGAGAAGAAGAGTCCTCTTCCCCAAGGACTGGACAGCTTGCAGGATGGGGCAAAGTGGTCCCACTGATAGAATAAGTAGAATATAAAGAATTCCAAAGACAAGTGAAAGGACCCTGTTTCCCTGAACCAAAAGTCAGGCTCGAAGAATGTCCTTGTCATTTTTAGCTGAGAGAGAGCCCTGATCAGCAGTTTGAGCAATAAAATAATGAATTTCTATGCATTACAGATCAAACCAGTCAATCCTAAAGGAAATCAACCTTGAATCTTCATTGGAAGGACTGATGTTGAAGCTAAAATTCCAATACTTTGGCCACCTAATGTAAAGAGCTGACTCATTGGAAAAGACCCTGATGCTGGGAATGATTGAAGGCAAAAGGAGAAGGGGACGACAGAGGATGAGATGGTTGGATGGTATCACCAACTCAATGGACATGAGGTTGGGTAAACTCCAGGAGTTGGTGATGGACAGGGAGGCTTGACATGCTGCAGTCCATGGGGTCGCAAAGAGTTGGACACGACTGAGTGACTGAACTGAATTATTGTCGCTGAAAATACCCTTCTATCCACGTGCATCTTTTTCTTCACTTGTTCTTTAATTTTGTCCACACCTTTGTTGGCTTGTTTTCTTCTTTGTGTTACACATAGAAGTTTCAAATATATGGGTTTCCATTTGGAGCTGGGGTCATACTAGCTAGGATTTCTCCTGACCTCAGCCTGCTTTAATCCTTCCCTAGGTGGCTTTGGGAACACAAGCTGTTCACACCAGTTATGTTCTCAAAATCTTGGCTCCTGCTCCACAGAGCCAAATAGAAATACGTAGACAGAGTTTGGAAGAAATAGAAAAGAGTATATTATTTTTTCCAAGTGAAAGGGAAACAGCAGGCTAACGCCTCGAGAGTTGTGCCCCTCCCTTGGGGATAGAAGGAAGTTTTATATCCTCTAGAAGGTCATGCTTTTTTTTCTTCCTCAGAGTTTCAGAATGGCCACAGCTGGTATCAGGCAACTCAGCCACTGGGTCTGGTGTCCCTAAAGTTATTGACCTGTGACCTTTCTGAAATACACAATGCTACAAGAGAGTGTGGGCTTCCAAGGTGGAGCAAGTGGTAAAGAACCTGCCTGCTAACGCAGGAGACATAAGAGATGTAGCTTTGATCCCTGGGTTGGGAAGATCCCCTGGAGAAGAAAATGGTAACTCACACCAGTATTTTTGCCTGGGGAATCCCATGGACAGAGGAGCCTGGCGGGCTCCCGTTGGGTTACAGTCAGACACAACTGAACAACAACCACCCATCTCTGTATCTACCACATGGAGAGCCATAGTTTCACACAGCAGGCGCACAGTCAGGGTCTTTGGGATGGAATTGCAATCATGTCACTTGAATAATCTTTGAAAGAAAAACACAGAGGAGAGTGGAAGGTACAGCAAATGTGGGCTGTGAAGGAAGGGGCGTGTGGTAAGTGCCTTCTGGGGTCTGCTCCATACTGGTTAACAGGTCCGCAGAAGGCAGACTGAGGAACGATGAGAGAATTTTGTGAGGGTGAGTGTTGGGCACTAAGTGGAGGATACTTTTGTTCTGACCACCTGGATTCAGTGAAGTAGAAATGGACTGCTGAGGGTCATGGGCTCCCTGGTGCGAGAGGCAGCATGCAGAGGCTGAGGCAGTGTGGACAGACATTGGGTGGGAATTTTAATCAAAAAGCCTTGGACCTAGGTGCCTTTGGGTCTTGCTCTGTTGACCTGTAATGCATTTGTTATTGTTTCGGTAGCCAAGTTGTGTCCAGATCTTTGAGACTCCATGGACTGCAGCCTGCCAGGCTCCTCTGTCCATCGGATTCTTCAAGCAAAACTATTGGAGTGGGTTGCCATTCGAGGGAGGGCTGGTCAAAGAAGATGTGCTGGGTGCGGGGTAGGAGTGAGGCCAGCGGGCACAGCGTTCAAGGGCCCAGGACTAGCTGACTCCCTCGGCCATGTCAGGTGGCTGCGGCTTAGATGGCCTTGGCAGAGATCCAGGCTGGCCAGCGGGCCGGGCAAGGCTGAGGTGGTCAGTCAGCAGGTCGGAGTGTGGTTTTGGAGTAGGTAGGCTGAGACAATGCTGTCTGGGCAGTCGGGAGGGTGGGGACCGACCATCTCATCACAAGGCTGTGCACTGCCCAGGATGGCTGATCCCCGCGCCCCCTTCGTCCTCGCCCCCCAGGGATTTTGGGTGAGGCTCCTGTCCTACATCATGGAGACGGATGCCTTGACCCCCATCTGCGCCAGCCTCACCAACCTGGCCGAACGCCAGCTGCACGCCAAGGACAAGGAGGCCAACGCAAGCAAGAGCAGGCTTCCTTCTCCAGGAAGCAGCCCGGAGCCCAGAGAGCCAGGCCTTGCCAAAGATGCTGCCCTTGCCAAAATCCGAGGAGGTTAAAATCGTACACTCTTCCTCTGGCAGCCCACTTCTCTCCTCCCCACCTCCCCGCCCAACCTGGCCCAGACCTCAGAGCAGGGGTCCTCGCTCAGGCTTCCCCCAAATGTGAGCTCTCTGGCCCCCAAGAGCCCGCTGGAAGGACTGTATATCCCATCTGAGTCCTCTGGAGCCAACCCCACCAGGCCCTCCCACTCGCCTCTGATGACGCACTTGTTAGCATCAGACCCTCAAGAAAGGGACTAGACCGACCTACTTACGGGGGACCCTGCCATTCAAGGGGGCTACTGTCATGGTCCTGGGGCTTTGAGGATGAATGTGTCCACTTTCAGGAGGTGACAGGGAGCCTCACAGGACCCAGCGATGGTGAAGGGCAGAGCCAGCTCTGAGCATCTGGCTAGATCACCCCCTGGTCTACCTCCTGCCCCAACCCTGAGTCTGGGGCTGGCTCCCTCCTGGGTGCTGCCCCTCCCTGCAGCTTCTCAGCAGGCCTGCCCCTCCCTCGGCCGCTGGTCCAGATGCTATGAGTTCCTGCTACTCCTGGGCTCCCAGCCTCCCAGAGCCTGCAGAGGGAGGGGAGGGGAACGGGCAGGTGTCTAGTTACTGTTGGCTCAACAAGGCCAAGACTCACAGTAGGAGAGAAACACTCTCACGGCCAGCCTGGTGTGCACGCCCAGGAGGGCACATCCTGAAAAGAGCACAGTATATTAACGCATATATATGGAATTTAGAAAGAAGGTAACATGACCCTATGTGCGAGACAGCAAAAGAGACACAAATGTAAAGAACAGACTTTTGGACTCTGTGGGAGAAGGCGAGGGTGGGATGATTTGAGAGAATAGATCTGAAACATGTATATTACCATATGTGAAATAGATTGCCAGTCCAGATTCGATGCATGAGACAGGTTGCTCAGGGCTGGTGCACTGGATGACCTTGAGGGATGGGATGGGGAGGGAGGTGGGAGGGAGGGTCAGGATGGGGAACGCACGTATACCCATGGCTGATTCATGTCAATGTGTGGCAAAAACCACAACAATGTTGTGAAGGCTCCAATTAAAATAAATAAATTAATTTAAAAAGAAAGAGCATCTTCTCAGCCCTAGCCAGTAGCACCAGGCTCCTTCTTCCCAGGATGGCCAGTTGTATTGATTTTCTTTGTGGAAAATCCCCTGTCCTGACCCCTCCTGCATTCTGGGGGGTGCTGCGATGCTGTTGGGGCAGCACCTTGCAGGGAGAAGCTCCCCTGGGGCATAGGAGAGGGGCAGCCTCAGTATCCTGTATCTTTCTCTCCCCAGTGGACCTGCCTGTGCCTGAGAAGCTGCTGGCCCCTCTCCTGGTGGGAGGCTCATGGGGTCTGTGTCCTGAGTTGCCCCTCCCATGAGCTCCTAATCCCCAGGGCCTCCAGGGGGAGCATGGAGCTGGATGCTTGGCAGGAAGAGCTTACCAGCCCCCCGTCGTCCCTTTGGGGAGATGCGGCAAGGGCAGCAGCCTCCCAGATTTCTCTGCTGGGCCTTTGAATGGCCCCAAGCATCTGCAGGACATTGTCAGCAGCCTGCCCTTCCCTGGGGGTCAGCTCTGCCCTGCACTCATGCATCTTCCTCCTTGTGTTGACCCTGCTCCAAGCTCCATGGAACCCTGGGTGGGGAGGGAGTCTGCGCTCTCGTTTCTCTTTTCCTCTCTTCAGCATCCTCTGCAGGGATGCTCTGATCCTGGGAGTCCTTGGAGCTCTGCTTGAAAGGCCCCATCCTATCCAACTCTCCCTTTATGGGCTCAGACAGCGAGGCCTCAGGTTAGGGTGCACGGGGCCTGGGGCTGCCCAGCCCAGGAGGGGCCCCACTGGAGTCTCGGTGTTCCCCAGGTACTGATGTCATCCCCCTACAAGGGGGAGGGCCGCGGGATCGCCATGCTCAACCTTCTGAAGACCCTGAGCCAGAGCATCGCCCCCTCCATGGCTGACATGTGGGAACTGGAGATCCCGCTGCTGGTGAAGTACCTGGAAGGTGAGATGTCCCGGGTGCGTGTGCAAGACATCTGCTAAGTGCTCATGCCGGGTACTAGAAGTGTGGCCTGAGCAAAGGAGCCTGTGGTGCTTGTGTGATCCCTCCCCCACACCCCTACTGAACATGCCGTGTACTAACCACCTGATCCGAGCAAAGGAGCCTGGGGCGTGTGAGCCACCTCCATCTGTGTACCTGCCGTGTACAAGTCACGTGGCCTGAGCCAGGGCGCCCAGGCTCCCGGTGGCCAGCACAGCCTACTCTGGTCCCTGGGAGGGTGGGGAGGGAAGTGCGGCATGTGGGGAGCCCGTCCACGGAGGACCCCAGCTGCTGCATTTGGGAGGCGGCATGGAGGAGCGGCAGGAGGCAGGAGCTCGGGTGGCCTTCTCTCTGCAGAACACACCGAGTTTACGTGGAACCAGGAGACGTGGGAGGACAAGCTGATTCAGGTAGAGGTGACCCCGCAGTCTGAGGCCGGGGTGGGGGGCGGTGGGGAGTTGAGGAGCCCCTAGGGAACACGTCCCCCTCCTGTCAGAAGGCTTGGGGAGCACGAGCAGCCACAGCACGACACCCCAGCCTGGAAACCAGGAGCCCCGAAGGCGGCCCAGGGGAGCCCTCCCAGCAGCCCCCAGCCCACACAGCACTGGCTCTGGGTCGGGGCTGAGAGAGCAAAGCCCTCCAGAGGCCGGGGAAGGCGCTAGAGAGGGACAGTCACTGCTCAAGGCACACAGCCCTCTGAGCACTGCGCACCTCTGCCTTCTCCCCCACCCCCAGTTTCTGAGAAACTCCCTCAAGAAGACTCGGGGTTCCAACTGGAGCCTGCGTCTGAGCAAAGAGCTGAACGACCAGATTGAGAGCTTCGACAGCCCCTCCCTGGAGAAGGTAGGTTCCCAGAGGCAGGGCTGTTCAGACAGGGAGGGGACGCCGGGGACAGCGCGTGGGAGAGCAGGTGCCTGAGGCTGTCCCCAGCACCCCGGGAGGGGAGGCGGCCGCCTGCTCTAGGCCCGAGGGCTGTAGTGTTTTGCTCTGTCTTGTTTTCCCTCAAGAGCCTGCTTTGTTGCAGCTGGGGGCATTTCCCCCCAGTGACCCGCTTCCCCATTCCTCTCACCTCGCCCCCCACCTGCAGCGTCACCCTGCAGAGTCCCTGGCAAGGAGTGAGATGTCTGAACGTGTTCCGGTAAATAGTGCAAAGGGTGAAGGTGACACCGAACCCCAGGATGCCAAAGCGGGAAGATGAGGCCTGGAGGGGAGCCAGAGCTGGGGCTGGGTGGGGGGCTCCACCTTGGCAGGCGGGGTAGAACAACTGCACACCTTCTCTCGGACCCTGCCGCACACCCACCCCCATCCCTCCCCACACTAGTGTCTCCTCCCCGCCTCCTCCAGCTACTGGCTCATGACCACCGCATGTTTGTATATCATCGTTAAGGGGTCTTTGCAAAACTATAAACATCGTTGACAATCAGAGAAGGTCTTGACCAATGGAAAGCATTTCACAGATTGGAGGACAATATATTTCAGATGGTGACACTTGCCGATTTATCTATAGATTCAACACGACCCCCACTATAATTCCAGCTGGCTTCCTGCCCCCACCCCCAGAGACTGACAAGGTGATCCTAAAATTCCTGTGGAAATATAAGGGGCCCGGAATAGCCAACACAGTTATGTTTTAAAAACGAGCAAAACTGGAAGACTCAGATTTTGCGATTTCAAGACTTCTTACATAATTACAGTAAACAACACAAGGTGATACTGGCATCAGGACAGGTAATGGATTGATGGAATCGAATTGAGGGTCTGGAAATAGACCTCACATTTACTGTCAATTGATTTTCAACAAGAGTGCCAAGACAATTCAGTGGGGAAGGAGTCGTCTTTTCAACAAATGATGCTGGGAAGACGTGCATAGCCACTTACAAAAGAATGCAGTTGGGCCCCTTCCTCATACCATGCAGAAAAATTAACTCAAAATGGACCATATATGTAAACATAAAAGGTGACAATATAAAATTCTTAGAGTGAAACAGAAATATAAATCTTCATGATCTTGGCTTGAGCAAAGTCTTCTGAGAAATAACACCCAAAACACAAGTGATGAAAGAGAAAATTGGTAAATGGGACATCATCAGAGCTAAAAAGTTTTGTGCTGAAAATGGTACCGTCAAGAAAGTGAAAAATCAACCCACCAAATGAGAGACAATATTTGCAAATCTAGTCCCTGAGAAGGGAATTGTATCCAGAATATATAAAGAACTCTTATACTGAATAATACAATGACAAATAAGCCAATTTAAAAATGGGTGAAGGAAAGATATACAAATGGCAAGTAATCACATGAAAAATTTTCAAGATCATTGCCATTAAGGAAATGCAAATCAAAACTGCAAGGCATCACTCCACACTCACAAGGATGGCTGTAATCAAAAAGACAGATAATAACAAATATTGACAAGAAGATAGAGAAATTGGGACTCTTGATATATTGCTGGTATAAATACAAAATGGTACAGTTTGAAAAGTAGTTTGGCATTTCCTTGAAATGTTAAATATGGAGCTACCTATGAGCTAGCAATTATGCACTTAATTATATATGCCCAGAAGAAATGAAAACATATGTCCACACAAGAGGTTGTACATAAATATTCAGAGCAACATCATTCAGATAGCCAAAAAGTGGAAAAAACTCAAGTGTTCATCAGTGGATGAATGAGTAAACAAACTGTGCTATATCCATACAACAGAATATTATTCAGCCATGAAAAGGAGTGAAGTACTTACATCTGCTACAGAAAGGATGATCCTTGAAAGCATTACACTAAGTGCAAGAAGCCAGATGTGAAGGCCCATGAATAATATGGCTCTACTTATTTGAAATATGCAGAACAGGCACATCTAACGAGACAGAAAATTAGACGGGTGGTTGTCACGGACGAGGGGAATGTGGGGTGACTGCCAATGTGTACAGGCTATGGTTTTTCCAGTGGTCATGTATGGATGTTAGAGTTGGATTGTGAAGAAGGCTGAGCGCCGAAGAATTGATGCTTTTGAACTGTGGTGTTGGAGAAGACTCTTGAAAGTCCCTGGGACTGCAAGGAGATCCAACCAGTCCATTCTGAAGGAGATCAGCCCTGGGATTTCTTTGGAAGCACTGATGCTGAAGCTGAAACTCCAATCCTTTGGCCACCTCATGCAAAGAGTTGACTCATTGGAAAAGGCTCTGATGCTGGGAGGGATTGGGGGCAGGAGGAGAAGGGGACGACAGAGGATGAGATGGCTGGATGGCATCACTGACTTGATGGCCATGAATTTGGGTGAACTCCAGGAGTTGGTGATGGACAGGGGGACCTGGCATGCTGCGATTCATGGGGTCGCAAAGAGTCAGACACGACTGAGTGACTGAACTGAACTGAAAGATGTTTAAAAAGAATTTTTAGAGAAGTCAACTAAAGTTTTCATTTGTTCAAATATGCACCCTTCATAATAGCATATGTAAAATAGACACAGCATGTCTGTCTTCTGTAGCTAAATGTTGTATATTTGTGGGTGTAAGATCTTATCAGATGTCAGTTCAGGGCCAGATGCCCATTTGAAAGAAACTTGTATGTAGTATTTAGTAAGCCAGTGCATATAATTCAACCTTATTACAATAACTCACCTAGCTTAAAGCAAAGTAAACAAATAAATAGGGTTTCATTGGCTCAGATAGCTTAAAAAGTCATGACTGGATACAGTGCCTTAAGGAATTTCATCAGGACTCTCCCAGACTCTTCATCACTCAGAAAGGCATCTTCTGGGGGTAGGGGGGAGCAAGGCTGCTGAAGCCTCCAGATTTGTAATTCCAGTAGATAGAGTCGTTCTTTCCCCCAAATAACGGGCAAAACGATCATGTTTCCTATAAACAAACAAAACAAAAATACGACATGATGAAAAGAGACCCTATTCAAAGCAGCAACACAATGTAAAATTTGCAACCAAATAAAAATAGGGAATATGTGAAATATGTGGAACCAAGGTGAAGAACCCCAAATTACAAGAAGGGGCAGAAAGGCTGAAAGAAAGCCTGACCAAACATACACAGCCTCTGCTTCTTGGATAGGAAGTCTCCGTTGCTCAGGTGTCCTTTTTGTCTCAAGTTAATCTGCAGTACAGGGACGTCCCTGGGGGTCCCCTGGTTAGGACTCCGTGCTTCCACTGCAGCGGGGAAGGGTTTGATCCCTCGTCAGGGAACTAAGATCCTGCACAGCAAGTGATGCGGCCAAAAAAAAAAAAAAAAATCTGCAATGCAATTTACTTCTAATTTCCCAAAAGGGAAATTTGTGGAAATCTGACAGTTTTATTTGACAAGATTATTTCCATGTTCGCCCTAATGAAATAAATGTAAGAGAATAATAGCTAAAAACATATTAATAAAAAAGCTCATTAGAGAAGGATTCGTTCTCCCAGAACAAAGATGTAAGTGAATGAAATGAAATACAACCATGGAGTGACAGGAAGAATATACTGATGAATATTTTTATAGTCTTAACATGGAATAGAACAGACATTCATATGCATGAAGAGAATCTTTTAGAAAGACAAAGGAAAAAAAAGGGACTGTACTCTGTGAAAATGAAAATTGTCTGCATGACCAAAAGAAATCAGTATAAATAAAATCAAAAGTGAAATGAGACACTGGGGAAATGGACCACAGGAGTGATCACTTAAGAAGTGAGCCTGAGGCTATGCTGGGTTTTATTCTTTCCTTTAAGATTTATTTTTTTTTAATGTGAACCACTTTTTAGAAGTCTCTTTTGAACTTGTGATGGTATTGTTTCTGTATTATGATTTGGCTTTTTGACTGCTTGATTTTAAACCCCAGTTCTACAACTTCCTTCTAATTTGCTCGTCTCAGAATACCTATTTGCATTTAAAGTTGATGTGCGGGTGAAATGAGATAATATTGAAGAACTAAAGTGCCTACTGATGAATGTGAAAGAGGAGAGTGAAAAAGTAGGCCTAAAACTGAACATTCAGAAAACTAAGATCATGGCCTCTGCCCATCATTTCATGGCAAATAGATGGGGAAACAGTGGAAACAGTGGCTGACTTTGTTTTTCTGAGCTCCGATATCACTGCAGATGGTGATTGCAGTCATGAAATTAAAAGATCCTTACTCCTTGGAAGGAAAGCTATGACCAACTTAGACAGCATATCAAAAAGCAGAGACATTCCTTTTGTCTAGTCAAGGCTATGGTTTTTCCAGTAGTCATGTATGGATGTGAGAGCTGGGCTATAAAGAAAGCTGAGCACCAAAGAACTGATGCTTTTGAACTGTGGTGTTGGAGAAGACTCTTGAATGTCCCTTGGATTGCAGGAGATCCAACCAGTCAATCCTAAAGGAAATTAGTCCTGAATAGTCATTGGAAGGACTGATGTTGAAGCTGAAACTCCAATACTTTGGCCACCTGATGCGAAAAGATGACTCATTTGAAAAGACCCTGATGCTGGGAAAGATTGAGGGCAGAAGGAGAAGGGAATGACGGAGGATGAGATGGTTGGATGGCATCACTGACTCAATGGACATGGGATTGGGTGAACTCTGGGAGTTGGTGATGGACAGGGAGGCCTGGCATGCTGTGGTTCATGGAGTCACAGAGTCGGACATGACTGAGTGACTGAATTGAACTGATGTCTGTTCTCGCTAATTTTTCCCAAATGTACACACAACGCTTTGTAAACAAAAAATAAGAGAAATAATCCAACAATGGGGAAAGAATACAGGCAGAAATTCCAAGATTGGACCATGAGAAGATGCAAAGATGACTAACCAAATGCAAACATTCCACCTCTCGTGGATAACATCCTAAGGCAGAGAGAAGGCAGGAGGATAAGTGCTCCTGGGTCTGTTGGTGGGAGTGTAGATTGATGCAGTTTATATAGGAGAGAAACTTGGCCCCCACTCTTGGTAACATGCCTGCCCTGCTACAGCCTAACCTCTCAGATTAGCCTGGATACTTGTTTTTAAAAATATACAAAAGGCATATTTTTAAATCTGGAGGGACGAGTAGAGACCTCCCCTTGGCAGTGACCTCAGAGGGCCGGGTTGGAGGCTTGAAGCTCCCTCTGTCCCTTCCGCGTCGCCAGGGCTTTCTGTACCGGGCCTTGGGCTTCACCCTGGCCACGGGCCTGGAGGCTGACAAGGTGGAAGTGCTGCTGCTGGAGCTGCTGTACAAGACGGACTACAGCAACGACTTCGACCGGGAGGTGAGGGTGCCCCGTGGTCCCCTCCGGGCCTTGGGAGGATGTGGTGTGTGCATGCCTGTGCGTGTGCGCGTGCCTGTGTTTTTATCTGTGTATGGGGGGGGTGGCAGCAGACGGGGTGCTCCCCAGCACCCCCGCCCTCAGCCTGCCCCTGGGTCCTCCCGCAGGGCGTGATCCTGTGCTTTGGCCTGTGTGCCCGGGGCCAGGTGAAGACAGTGCTGGGCGTGCTCCGTGACTTTGAAGAGAGGATCCAGGAGTCGGAGCAGTCCTGGCAGATTGGCGCCTGGCGGGTGAGGCGCCCTTGCTCCATCGTCAGCTCTCTGGAGGCCTCTTAGAATGGTTCAGTTCAGATCAGTCACTCAGTCACATCCGACTCTTTGCGACCCCATGGACTGCAGCACGCCAGGCCTCCCTGTCCATCACCAACTCCCAGAGTTCACTCAAACTCATGTCCATTGAGTGGGTGATGCCATCCAACCATCTCATCCTCTGTCATCTCCTTCTCCTCCCACCCTCAATCTTTCCCAGCATCAGGGTCTTTTCAGATGAGTCCGCTCTTCGCATCAGGTGGCCAAAGTATTGGAGTTTCAGCTTCAACATCAGTCCTTCCGATGAATATTCAGGACTGATTTCCTTTAGGATGCACTGGGTGGCTCTCCTTGCAGTCTTACTGGAGCTCAATAAGAAACTCCACTCTGTGTCTCCTTCGCCAAAGTGGAATGGGGAATCAGATCAAGGAGGCCAAGGGCCGGGTCTGGAGGCTGTCCGTTCCATCCTCAGGGCACAGTGCCCGGGGCTGCCTGAGCCCCCAAGGGGCCACCAGCTGAGACACCACTGATGCCTCAGGTTTTGGCCTTGAATTGGACCTTGCCCTGGGGGTCTGGTAGTTTGAATGTAGAGAATTGGGAGTGTCCCGGCTTCTCTCCGGGCTTCTCCACAAAGTGGAGACTGAGACCTGGATTTCTAGTCAAAGCCTGGAGAATGTGGGCTCCCCTGCTCCTCCTTCCATGGTGGGTTGGGTGGCCTCCAACACCTCCTGCTGGAAGAGCTGGGCTGAGGCTCTCTGTTCCCAGTGAATCACCAGCATGTCGGGAGCCCCTGGCCCAGAGCAGGTGCTCAGTAGGTGAAGGCATGAGGGCGTGCACAGCCGACTCTTGTCGGGGTGTCTGCACAAAGCCCCTGCGACCAGCAGTCATGGCCATGTCTGACCTGCTCACACGCTACAGCCAGGGCACAGCGTAGAGCAGGAGCTCAGTAAAGGTGTGCCCAATGGACGAGTACACGACTGAGCACTTCCGGTGCCCAGGAAACACCTGGAGGAACAGACCCTCTCCCCGATGGCCACAGTGGTTTCTTCCCCTTCTCGTTGGCCTCGCAGAAGGACCATCCCTGGAGGCGGGAGACGGTGAAGGGTGCGCTCATGGTGATGTACAGCTGCGTGGCCACCTACTGCCACCCGCGGATGCTTCTCATCCACGTGGGCAACCCCATCACCGCCAAGATCATCCACCACTACTCCAGCAGCTGCCAGGTAACCCCGGGGCCCCACAGACATGCCATGCCCCGATGACGCCCTCCTGAGCCCCGGACTGGGGCGGGGGGAGAGCCCCCCTGCATCATTATCTGGGCACTGCCAGCCCCACACAGGAGGTTCGAGCCCTGGAGTCCTGTCTGTCACTCAGCATTGGGGAAGATCATCGCCCCAATCTCTCTGCTGCAGGGGGGGTCAGCGGTGGGGAGCAGCCCTTCCCTCATTACTGAGTAGGGGTGATTGTGGGTTGCTGAAGTCATAGGACAAGCCTTTGCCCAGCCCTTTGCACATGCCTTCTCTCACCTCTGCCCCTACCTGACACCTGACCCCAGGACCTTTCATAAGGGTCAAGAAAGGGGCTGTCTTCAGAGAGGCAAAGGGATTGGCTTCTTTCTTGGAAAAGCCAGGAGGAGAAAACTCAGGGAATAAAGGAGAAATGACTTTATTATTACTGTTTTGAAAACTGTGGTGAAGTAAACATGACGTAAAATTTGTCATCATAACCACTTTTAAGCGTGCAGTTCATTGGCCCTCAGTTCAGTTCAGTTCAGTTCAGTTGCTCAGTCATGTCTGACTCTTTGCGACCCCATGGACTGCAGGACGCCAGGCCTCCCTGTCCATCACCAACTTCTGGAGTTTACCCAATCATGTCCATTGAGTTGGTGTTGCCATCCACCCATCTCATCCTCTGTCATCCTCTTCTCCTCCTGCCCTCAATCTTTCCCAGGATCAGGGTGTTTTCAAATGAGTCTGTCCTTCACACCAGGTGGCCAAAGTATTGGAGTTTCAGCTTCAGCATCAGTCCTTCCAATGAACACCCAGAACTGATCTCCTTTAGGATGGACTGGTTGGATCTCCTTGCAGTCCAAGGGACTCTCAAGAGTCTTCTCCAACACCACAGTTCAAAAGCATCCATTCTTCAGCGCTCAGCTTTCTGCACAGTCCAACTCTCACATCCATAAATGACCACTGGAAAAACCATAGCCTTGGCTACACCGACCTTTATTGACAACGGAATGTGTCTGCTTTTTATATGCTGTCTAAGTTGGTCACAACTTTTCTTCCAAGGAGTAAGCGTCTTAATTTCATGGCTGCAATCACCTTCTGCAGTTATTTTGGAGCCCAAAAAAATAATCTGCCTTCAATTCAGGAGACTCATGTTCGATCCCTGGATTGAGAAGATCCCCTAGAGAAGGGAATGGGTACCCACTCTAGAATTCTTGCCTGGAGCATTCCATGGACAGAGGAGCCTGGCAGGTTACAGTCCATGGAGTCTCAAAGAGTTGGATACAACTGAAGCAATTAACACTTTCATTATCCTCACTACCTCTATCAAAAAGTTCACAGTCCTTTCATGTTTTAACAGCAACTGACCTGGAGGCAGGGCTTCAGGGAAGAAAGTGACTGCCTACCCCCAAAGGGGATGAGAGGCCTTAATGAAGGAGCCACAAAGAGGAGAGGCCAGCATGGCACGGGGCCCCCTTGGTGGCTGTTGCCCCTCCTTCTCCTGGGGGAGGAGACACCCCAAGCTCCTTCCCTGCCCTCCATTCCAGCACCTTCCTGTGGCCCGACCCCAGCAGAGGCCAGAGACCAGTGGCCTGGTTACTGCAGGGGATGGGGCGAGGGAGGTCTGGGGAGAGGGGATCTGGGGGGGTTGCAGCCAGGTCCCCAAACTCCAGGCTCCTGGAGGTGGTAGGTCCCAGCAGGGCTGCTGAGGGCACCCAGTGCTGGCTAATGGCTGAGGGGGCACTGGGGCTGCATCTGCACCCATGGGGCTTCTCAGTAAATGTGCCCAAGGTGTCACATGGGCCAGGAGGGCTTGGGTCCCAGGCAGCCCCCTGGGGCTCATCAGCCCACCCTTCTTTGGCTCCCTGAGGCCTTTGGGGGCTGCCCCCTAGCTTACTGATGGAGTGCCAGCCACCAGCCCCGCCCCTCGCATGGCACCCGGGGCCGCCTGACGCCTCTCCTGCCGTCCTGTCCTGTGTCCTCCAGGCCTGCATGGCCACCATGTAAGTGTGTGCACTTCTGGGGCTGGAAGGCGCTGGAGAGCTCCGTGGACCACAGTGATGCCGCTGCCCCCAAGGAGATGACCAGTTTCCAGATGACCCTGTGCTCCGTCCTGGTGAGGAAGCTGAGGCAGCGGACAGCCCCAGGGGCTCGGGGCTTCATCCTGTGAGCCTGCTAGACATGAGGTGTTGAGACCAGCTCTGTCTGACAGAAAGGGAATGCAAACCACACACCCATCTTTAAGATTTCTGTTGAAAAAAAGTGAAAAGAGGTGAAACCAAATTTAATCATAGATTTTATTTAACCCAGTAGTTCCAAATCATTGCCATTTCAACATGCAATCAATAGACAATTATTAATGTAATAGTCTACCTCTTTGGGATAATGTCTTCAGTATCCAGGAGGCACTTTACACTTAATTCAGACTAGCCACGTTGGATGGCATTATCAAATCCGTGGACATGAGTCTGAGCAAACTCCGGGAGATAGTGAAGGACAGGGAAGCCTGGCGTGCTGCAGTCCATGGGGTTCCAGGGAGTCAGACACAACTGAGCGACTGAACAATAACAAGCCACATTTCAGGTACTCAGGGACCATGTGTGGCCAGTGACTACCCTATCGGACAGTGCAGGTTGTGGGCGATGTGGTCTCTCTGGGCCGGAGAAGAGTAACAGAAACCTGAAGGTCCTGAGGTTGCCTGCCTGCTACTCTGCTGTGTGACTTTGAGATGAGCACTTGCCCTCTCTGGGCAGAGCCTGTAGCATCAGACGGATGGGCCTCTGTGAGCAGATGGCCGCGTCTGTGAGCAGCCAGCCTGCTGGAGCTCCTCTTCCATGGCACTGGGTGTCTCTTGTGTTTTGCAGACTCAGAAGAAGCCTGCCGCTCTCTACAACTTCTTGCTAGAAACAATGAGCTATGTTAGAAGCAACTTGCCAAGGATCAGAATCGCTGCATGTAACTTGGCAGGTGAGCAGGCAGGTCTCCTGATGCAGGAGGGACCCTGAAGACCATCTGGTCAGACCCAGGTCTGGAGTGGGGACAGGTGTTGGGAGTCAGGCTCGGGCAGAAGTTCCCCGTGTGTGTCCCATGGTGCTTCATACCTGCCCGATGCTAAACTAGACGTCTCGAACTAAACCCTTAACAGAAACTGTCATCAGGAGAAACCACATCTCTCGCTGACCTAATATTCATGTGATGGGCATTTCTGACTGTCATTTTAGGAATCATTATGAAGTAGATGTCTGCACATTACTTGAAAAAGCTGGATTTTCCAGCATTACGGAATTGTAAGTAGTGGAGATTCAAGTGTAAGTAAAAATGAGTCCACCCTGCTCATTTGGGAGTTTAGTGAAACCACCCAAGGGGAGAGTCAGCTGACCCTGGTTATATTTGGGGTGTGGGGCAGGGGTGGCCAGGGCACAGAGAGGTGGATGAACCTGTGGGGGGCTTTCTAGGAAGACAGCTGTGATGGTTCCCTGTGCTTTCTGCCTGCTCCCCATCATACACATTGATGCCTCTGGCCAGTCGACACAGCAGCTGGGGCCTGGGGGTCATCTTCCTGTCCCTGTTGACGTGATGGAAGACCCCAGGAATGGGAGGTGCGTGTGGAGACACGACTGCACCTGCCATCTTCCGAATTCACACTCAGGGTGGGGATGAAGTTCAAAGCTCCGTTAGCCCCTCACCCCGCAGTCAGCTCTCATCAGGATGCACCACCCAGGGTGGGCGGAGGATGAGGGCCTGGCTGCAGGTGTCCTCATCCTCCTCGTACACTCACTCTCAGCTCTCCAGGAGCTACAGCTGGACTCAGATCCTGGTGTTTGGAGGGCAGCTCTGGAGATGCTCAACATCTTGGATACCTGCAGTCAGTAGCGGCTTTTGGCTTCACCTGAAGGAATCTCCTAGGTGGTCCAAGTGCAAAACATACCTGCCTTTCTCCTGGGAGCCAAACCCCACTGCACCGCCGTGAACCACTTTTAATTCCGTCTGTAAGAAAAAGTATTGTACTTAAATAATCAGTGCCCCTTTCTTTCCTCCCCTTGAAATAAACCTCCCTTGCTATTTGGAGAGTAGATTCCTGACTGCAAGGAGATGACGCCCCAGAGCTCAGACAGTGGGGTGAAGGGAAATTCCGGTCCTAGCAGGGATTTGATTCCTGTGTCCCCTGAGTGTGTGTGTGTGTGTGTGTGTGTGTGTGTGTGTGAGGCCAGAGGATCTGGGGTCCCCTTTGCGTCTTCACTGCATTTCAGTTCCTCCAGAGTAGATGGTGTGTGTCCACTGCCAGGCTCTGTGCTGGGGCCCCAGGGGAGCCCAGCTGCTGTCCAGCCCTGCTTCCAGGAGCCCCGCTCTTAAAGGGAAGGGAGACATCTCCCAGCGCCCATGATGCACCCAGGGTGAGGGAGGGCGGCCACCAGTGGGGGCAGTGCTGGTGCCCGTCTGCAGGGTGTAACTCAGGGGGGCCTCAGGGAGGAAGTGACACCACACTGTCCACCCTCGTCTCTTTCATATCAGGGTCCACTGGGTCAGGATGGGAAGGGACCCAGCGAGGCCTGGAGCAGAACCCATGAAGGGCCAAAGGGAGGAGTTATCTTCAAGTCCAAGAAACAGGCAGGGGGAGAAGGGCAGGGAAACTCTTCCTACACTCACGCTGCCAGCGGGACAGTCTCGGGTTGTCCCCAGAGCAGATGGAGGTGGGATTTCCAAACCAGTCCCACTGTAACAGTCCAAGGCAGTCACCACCCTGGGCCCATGCGTGGGAGGATTGCAAAGCAGTCCAGAAAACCAACCTGCACCGGAGGCTTCCCGGGAGACTGGTCTCACACTCTTGGTGGTGCCCGCGGAACAGACAGTGGAGTTACTTCCTGCCGAGTGGTGAAGATGGTGGCTGCTGGAAGCCTCAAGTCCCAGTGACACAGCCGGAAAGGATGTGCCCTTCACTATAGGCCCGGGGGAAGCCGTACGATTGCAGAGTCAGGTCTCTGATCAATTCCATTCATGCCTGTGCAAAACATCTCCAGATGGTTTATAGACCTAAACTCAGAAAGCAAAAATTTAAGACTATATAGTCATTTTGATCCTGAGAGTAGGGTCGGATGTCCTATAAAAGTAATAAGAGAAACCAGTTAAAAATAAAGGATTAACTTTTCTAAGTTGAAATATATCTTCTGGGACCCCCCTGGTAATCTAGTGATTAAAATTCCATGCTTCCACTGCAGGGAGCTTAGGTTCTGTCCCTGATTGGGGAACCAAGAGCCTCATGCCATGCAGTGCAATTAAAAAAAAAAAAAAGAAAATTTCTTGAATAAAAGTGAAAATACCACTTATCAACATAAAAGTTAAAAATAAATTTATCTTCTGTACAATAAAATATTGTAAAGTTAAGTAAGTCACAGATGGAAGAAGTTATTTGCAATTTATAGAAAACTAGGTTGGTTCATATAAGCAGATTAGCAAACAGAATATGCCCAAATCAGTAATAATGCAAATTAAAAAAACAGTGTCACAAGAGGATGCTTGTAAAGCCAGTAGGAGGCTGGTTTGGGAGGTGACTGGGCTTGAATGAGGTCATGAGGGTGGGGCCCCTTTATAAAAGACACTAGGTAGCTCCTCCTCTCTCCACATGACATGAGAAGGAAGCCACCTGCAGGCCAGGAAGTGGGTCCTCCCAGAGCCCAACTGTGCTGGCTCCTGGATCTCAGCCTTCATCTCCAGAAGCAAAGTTCTGTTGTTTAATACCCGGTCTCTGGTGCTTTGTTATGGCAGCAAAGCTGGCTAAAACACTCAGGTGACGTTGCAGTGTAAAGCTGTGGGTGGAAAGGGAACATCCATACAGGGAGAGTGTCACCTCAGGTAGGGGGATGGGAAAGAAAGGTGTGCAACTTAATCTTTAATAACTTAAAAAACCATTACACACAGCAACGTATTAACAACCATTTACTCCAGATGTTGGTACATGGGTTTTGTCACTGCATTGTGAATATTTGCAATATTTTATTTAAAAGTTATTGTCCATTAAGTAAACTAAAAAGCTTTTGCACAATGAAGGAAATGATAAACAAGAGGAAAAAATAACCTTCAGAATGGGAGAAAATAATAGCAAACAAAAGAACTGATGAAGGATTAATCTCCAAAATATACAAGCAGTTACTTCAGCTCAATACCAGGAAAGAACTCATCAAAAAGTGGGCAGAGGACCTAAACAGACATTTCTCCAAAGAAGACTCATTAATGACTAATAAACACATGAAAAGATGCTCAACATAGCTCATTATTAGGGAAAAGCAAATCAAAACTACAATGAGGTATCACCACACTCAGGTCAGAATGGCCATCATCAAAAAAATCCACAATTAATGCTGGACAGGGTGTGGAAAAAAGGGAACCCTTCTGCACTGTTAGTGGAAATGCAACTTGATATAGTCACTGTGGAGAACAGAATGGAGACTGCTTAAAATACTAGGAATAAAACTACCACATGACCCAACAATCCCACTCCTGTGCATATACCCTGAGGAAACCTTACCCGAAAAGGACACGTGTACTCCAGTGTTCACAGCAGCGCTACTTACAATAGTGAGTACACGGAAGCAATGTCCGTTGACAGATGAATGGATAAAGAAGCTGTGGTACATACACACAATGGAATATTACTCAACTATAAAAAGGAATGCATTTGAGTCTGTTCTAATGAGGTGGATGAACCTAGAGCCTGTTACACAGTGTGAAGTCAGTCAAAAAGAGAAAGACAAATATCACGTATTAACACATATATATAGAACCTAGGAAGATGGTACTTCTGAAATTATCTGCAGGGCAGCAACGGAGATGCAAACATAGAGGACAAGCTTGTGGACCCAGAGGGAAGGAGTGGGCGGGGTGAACTGAGAGAGCAGCGTTGAAACCCACACATTACCATAGGTGGCCAGTGAAAATGTGCTGCGTGACATAGCTCAAATCCAACATTCTGCGACAACACAGAGCGGGTGGGACGGGGTAGGTAGTGGAAGGGAGGTTCAAGAGGGAGGGGACATACATATTCTTATGGCTGATTTCATGTTAATATAAGGCAGAAAACAGCACAGTATTTTAAAGCAATTATCCTCCAATTAAAAATAAATTTTAACTGTCTGTATCTTATGATGACCTAGATGAGAAACTGTCTTTACAACTGAAAAAGATCGAAACAAGAATTAAAACTTAAATGTTGGGACGTCTCTGGTGGTCCAGTGGCTAAGACTCTGTGCTCCTGACGCAGGAGGCTGGGGTCAGTGAACTAGATCCTACATACCACAAGGAAGACTGAAGACCCCGCATGCTGCAGCTAAGAACAGGTGCAGCCAAATAAATACATAAATATTTTAAAAGGGATATTTGCATTTATTAAATTTTAAAAAAATGCTATGTGTATCCAAAAAGTAAACAAAATTAAAGGGTATACAAGTAAAAAAAAAACCAACCAAAAAGTCACTGTGATACTCTATTATAAACAGCTCCAATAAAAATCATGAGATGTCACAGGTGTTAAGTGGCTGCAGGTGTTTTGGGACCATCACAGAACTGTTTCCATTTTCATCTAAAAATATCAAGCTGTTTGGAATTGCTTTTATGGGTGAGTTGAACAGTGATTCAGTTTGCTAACTTCTAATATTGGAAGGTCTGATGCTGAAGCTAAAGCTGTTACTTTGGCCACCTGATACAAAGAGTGGACTCATTGGAAAAGACCTTGATGCTGGAGAAAGATTGAAGGCAAGAGAACACGGTGGCAGAAGATGAGATGGTTAGATGGCATCACCGACTCAATGGATATGAATTTGAGATGAGATGGTTAGATGGCATCACCGACTCAATGGATATGAATTTGAGCAAACTCTGGGGGACAGTATTCTGGCCTGGAGAATTCTATGGACTGTATAGACCATGGGGTCGCAAAGAGTTGGACTGAGTGACGTTCACTGGGAGACAGCGGAGGACAGGGAAGGGTGCCGTGCTGCAGTCCATTGGGTTGCAAAGAGTTGGGCATGACTTAGAGACTGAATAACAGTAACAAATATGGAAGATGCCAAGTCCTGCTGGCCTGAATTTAAAAGGCTAAGCAGCTGGACTTTCTCTCTAGGGCTTAAAACTAGGTTCAGAGCAAACAACTTCTCTAAATGAATAGGAAACGTAAAGGAGGATTTCTGGTCATGTCCAAATTTAACAAAGAAAATATGAGAAAAATAGGCCTGTAAAGGACAACATTAAAAATTTTAGTTGAGCAACTTTATTCAAATAATTTCCAAAAATCCATAGTCACGTCAATGGAACCAATTTCATTGAAATTTGCTTTGAAGGACAGGTAAGTGAAGCAAGTTCTCGGACTTTCTTGAGAATTAAAAAATACACAAAAATCAGTGCAAAGAGGGAATACTCCAAAATAACTTGGCAATAGATTTTCAGCTTTGAGTTTTTCTGACTCGAAATCATTTCTCTTCCATCCTGAAAGATGCATCATTCTTTCCTCTGGGGGGGGGAAAAAAATTCAGTACAATTTTGCTAGAATTCCCATGCCAGCCCCCCAAAGCTTAACTGTGATTTATTTGTGTTAGTCATTCAGTTGTGTCCAACTTTGCAAACCATGGAACCCACCAGGCTCCTTTGCCCATGGGATTCTCTGGACAAGAATCCTGGAATGGGTAGCTATTCTCTTTTCCAGGGGAAGAGAATATACATGAATGCTTGAGTCATTATAAATACCCTAACGAATGTAAAGAAACAATAGTGACAGCAGTTCCTCAAGCAGGCAGCGCAAACTGGTGGTTAAGACCACGGGCTTTCAAATCCTGGCCCAGCCATGCATGCCTGTATGGACTCAGGAGTTAACGCTGCATTTCCTTGGGAACTTCCTTGGCGGCCAATGGCCAAGACCCCACACTCCCAATGCTGGCGACCCAGACCCAGCACAGCTGGAACACACACACACATACACTGAGCCACAACTAAGAACTCCCATGCTGCAAATAAACCTGGCACAGCTGGAACACACACACACACACACACACACACACACATTTCCTATAAAAAAACGAACTAGCACCGCCCATTGGACAGAACCTATCTAAACAAAGGGTTCAAGTGGGGCTTCAAGAAGGAAGGTGTGAAAAGGGGTCAACACAGCCTGGTACATGGAGTTTGGGTTCACGGCTCAGGAAGATTTGGTCCTTTTCCTCAATAAATAAATAATATTTAGCGGAGAATATTAAGTAGAGAGTCCCCTGGACTGCAAGGAGATCCAACCAGTCAATCGAAATCAGTCCTAAATATTCATTGGAAGGACTGATGCTGAAGTTGAAGCTAGAAGACTCTGGCCACCTGATGTGAAGAGCTGACTCATTGGAAAAGACCCTGATGCTGCGAAAGATTGAAGGTGGGAGGAGAAGGGGATAACAGAGAATGAGATGATTGGATGGCATCACTGAGTCAATTGACATGAGTTTAAGCACGCTCCAGGAGTTGGTGATAGACAGGGAAACCTGGCGTGCTGAAGTCCATGGGGGTCACAGAGTTGGACACGACTGACCAACTGAATTGAAATGAAAGAAGAAAAAAAATACAGAAAACAGTTAAGCATGTTTGTATCGTAGTTCTGGAAGGAGCTGCCAAACCAAACCCAGTCGGATCCCATCAGCCTGCAGAGCGACAGGGACGCAGATCCATTGTCAGGAGCCCCACATGTGGCCCGCTGAAATGCTCGCTGGGAAAGGTGGCGCCCACCTGAGGAAGTTTAGGAACTCACAGCAGCCTGTCCACCCCCTCCTCAGCTTGTCTCTGGAGAAAATGGTGCAGACAGCGTAAAGCTTCAGCTTAAGGGACCCGCACAAGCTAAACCGAGGCCGAGGTGGGGGCTCGGATGGGCTTTGATGTGGAGGGCAGGAGGCTATGGGCTCTCTCCGGGCTGGCTCCTACTCTGTTCCCAAGAAGCAGTGAGAAGTGAGCAGAGAGGAGTCAACTCCCAGATCAGTTTCACGCCCAACAGCAATTTTCTGAGTGTGAGATAAAGAAGCTGGAAACGACAGTTTGCCGAGGACAGATAGTGTCTTAAGGGACGCTTGTTAGAAACACCCCCAAAGTGCATTCCAGTGGGAAATGTGTAAAAATGCTGATGTTAGAGGAAGGAAAAGAATTTGGGAGAACATTTGGAAAATTAACACCTAAGAAGTGACAAACACCCACATTCAGCAAACGGAAACGCACCTTCTTCTCTTCCCATTTGAACTTTAAGAGTCGACCTCCTCCCCGGGCCTTGGCACGGCTCTGCCCACAGGTGAGAAACCCCAGGGTCCGGCCCCCTCTCCGCACACCTGAGGGTCTGATAATCGGCATCGCTTTGTGGGGACCTGATGGCCCGTCCCAGCAGCAAGAGCAACGTCTATAGATGGAGGGGCCCCAACTGTGTTGGAAGCCAGGGGGCTTTTTACGCTCTGCTGGGGTGAGAATGACAGGCTTGGGGGACCCCGACAGCCAGAGTCTGGGTTGAACTTTACTGAGAAGCTTTCTTTTTGATATCGAACTCTCTCACGTGCTTTATCTGAAGGTGCCTGTGTCTGCTGAGGCGACTTTTGGCAATACTGCTGATGAAGCTTGTTAAATTTTTCTTTAATATCATCGTAGCGATCCCTGCCAAAGCCTAGAGGTTGTACCCTGGGTACTGAAATGGCTTTGCTGAGTGATACCGATTTCTGAAACTTTCCCGAATCACTTCCTGGACAAACAAGGTCAATAGTCTGCTCTGGGTGGCCCACGCTGCAGGTGGGGTCGGTCTTTGAAAGTGAGGGGAAGGACCCACTCTTCGGCAGGCAGCTACCCACTCTGATGGATCTTCTGCCCAGGCCTTCAAAGGCCTCACTCAACCTCTTAGCTTTTGATTTGCAGAGAGGGCTGCTCAGCCTGTGGGCTTCTAAGCCCTGGGGGCTACCAGGGCTCGTGGGACCACCTCGGTACACATCCACGGCCAAGCTGGGCGGGTAAGTCAGGCTGGGCCATTTCCTAGGACTCAAGCAATACTCTTGATATAGCTTGTCAAATTTGATCTCAATTTCCTTAAAACGACTCCCTGCCTGGCCCTGCAGGATTCCGGGTCTGGAAGCTATTTTTACAGGAGAAATCAACCACTTTAAGGTCACGAATCTGTTTTCCTGATCAAGAGGAGACACCGCTTTGGAGTCTAAGTAAGTAAATGATGAATGCTTCCGGGGCATTCCCTGAAGCTCCTTCCAAGGTGGACTGAATGTATGGATCTGGGGTTTGTTTACTTTGAGAAGAGGCCTTTCTGATTTTAAACCTGTCTTAGGGGCAGAAACATCAGGCAAGTTCCCACGATCTCTTAAGGTCCCTGCATCCTCCAGGGGCTTGGAGCAGGGTGGACGTCTCTCCCGGGGGCTCCGCCGAGAGCGCCCCCCTCCCTGGCAGCTCGTTCTGTTCATTCTGCCCTTATACCGGTGCCTCCGCCTGGAGCTCCAGTTCTGGCCGATGAGTGTCTTGGTGGAGATGATGCAGGAGGGCCTGGCGCCCAGCAGCCGGCTCATGGAGTGCAGCATGCCCGCGTACAGGTCGCTGAGTGTCGCGTTGCACACATCCTCCGCCTCGGAGCAGGGGCTGCTTGAGAAGCTGCCGCCACTGGTCCCTTGTAAGGGGATGCCGTCACCCCTCAGCACCACGGCCTGGCCTGCTGAGCAGGAGTGAGAGGCGTCACCCTCCCTGGGTGATGGAGGTGGCTGGAGTGGACCACCAGGGCTGTCTTCAGAGACGTCCTCGCAGTATCCTGGAGAAATACACAAAGGCAAAGCTGCGTGACCATTTACAGCCGTCCACACGCAGAGATCAGTTTCCTTGGTGGCTCCCGTGACAAAGAACCTGCCTGCAATGCTGGAGACCCAGGGTTTGAGCCTGGGGTCAGCAAGATCCTGTGGAGGAGGGCATGGCAACCCACTCTGGTATTCTTGCCTGGAGAATCTCATGGACAGAGGAGCCTGGCGGGCTACAGTCCATGGGGTCACAGAGAGCCGGCCACGACTGAGCGACTGACACTTTCACACACAGAGATCAGGGAAATGAAGGCTGGATCATGACCAGCATGGGTTTTTTAAGAAAGTTATCAGTTTTAACTGAGATATAATTCACATATAACATTATGTTAGTTTCAGGAGTATAACATTGTGTGTTTTATTTTAAAAGCAATACAAAAAACAAAAGCAACAAAATTTCACACATATTTGGGAATAGACTCTTCTCAGAGATTTTTTTCTAGCTATCAAAACAATTCACTGTCCACTGACCTTCCTAAAAGGAGCCTTTCTTCCCTGTATGATGGTTTAGAAACGGTTACCTTGTCAAAGACTAATTAGAAACCAGATAATAATGACCCTGCCTGCCGACAGGAGTGTGTGGGGCAGGGATCTGTTGTTGCTTAGTCGCTCAGTTATGCCTGACTCTTTGTGGCCCCATGGACTGTAACCTACCAAACTCCTCTGTCCATGGGATTTTCCAGGCAAGAATACTGGCATGGGTAGCCATTTCCTTCTCCAGGCATCTTCCCGACCCAGGGACTGAACCCATATCTCCTGCATCGGCAGGCAGATTCTTTACAGCTGAGTCAGTGGGGAAGCTGGAGGAGACACAGGACTCCTGAATACAGCTCTCTGCATACCTTTGACTTCTGCATCATGTTAAATGTTTTATATATTAAAAAAGTGAAATCAAACCAACAAAGATGAGGATAACTCTAAAGATGAATATAGGAAGGAAAAATTACCCCATCTGTATGTCAAACTGACAACAATCAGAAGAGAAAATAGAATCCAAATAACGCTGAACATGGTCCCCCTGTGGGACAAGGTCTGAGGATAAAACTGCTGCTTGGAGATCCAGAACCTTCTTCGGCTCACTGTCGAGCAGAGTCGACACCAGGTGCTGTGATTCTGAAGCTACTTGGTGCTTTGTGACCAACCAAATAAGCATCACCATCAAGGAGGAGGGAGGCCACTCTGGAGTCAGGGTAGGGGGTGAAGGGCTCAGAAACCCCTGGGGACAGGTCAGAGGATCCAAAGCCAGAGTGGAAGGGGCTCCTCCAGGCTGAACGTGGGTTGAAAATGGACAACAGATTCCAATATGTGAGTTAAAAAAAAGTTCATGAGTTCTTACTGATTCTGGAAAAGGTAGAAGAAAAAGCATGTTGGGAAGGATAAAGTAAGAGGAAAAAAGGAAATGGAAGGGACAGAGTTCAGCCTGTTTTATAGAAGAATGCCAACAAAGGGGACTTCCTTTCTTAGTAATAATGCACCTATGATGCGCACATGTCTCTAACAGTTCATGGTGATGAAACATGCCCAGTGAACACGGGGGTGGGGTGGGGGACGGTGCCCAGCTAAGGTGCCATCAAGCTACTGAAAGTGAACGGTCTGCTTCCATGTCACACTTACCCCAGGCAGGTCTGGCGGGCGAGGCCAATGATGGGGCCAGGGTGTCCTTTCCGTCTCTGTAACCAGCATGCTGAAACCAAAGCAAATGACTTTAACAAAAAGAAAGGAGAAAAGTCGCTCAGTCATATCTGATTCTTTGCAACTCCACAGACTGTAGCCTACCAGGCTCCTCTGTCCATGGGATTTTTCCAGGACAAGAGTACTGGAGTGGGGTGCCATTTCCTCCTCCAGGGGATCTTCCTGACCCAGGGATCGAACCCAGGTCTCCCGTACTGGAGGCATACGCTCTACCGTCTGAGCCACCAGGGAAGCCAAAGCAAATGACTTTACCAAAGGTGTTGCTAAGTGTCAGCTCTGGCCACCCCATCCCCCAGTATCAAGCCCACAGGAACTGTTCCCCAACCACAGATAGAGCATGACTGAACCGGGATGAATTGTGCAGCTTCAAAACCCTCTGCCCAAGGGCTGGGGCCCTAGTGGACCCTGTGAGCAGCCCAGAACGTGGTGGGCAGCCGATTCCACTGCCTGAGGGGACTCAAGAGTGTCTGCTCAGGAAAAGCAGGCGTCGGGGAGGCTGTGAGCCAGAGTTTGGAAACTGAGATGGGTCTTTACAGGCTCTAGAGGGAACCAGACATAATCACACCTCACTGGGTCTCTGGCCTATGGTTTGCTCTGAGGACATACTCAGGGACACAGATTACCTCCAGATACCCTTCATCCTGCAGTACGATATCCACTTGCATCAAGTACTTCCTTCTCAGCTCATTTTTCGAAGGGCTCCAGGGCACTGCAGGCTGACATCAAGACAGAAGTCAGTATTTGTGAGCACTGTTGGGCACGGCTGAGCTCTGGGATTCGGGAACACACTGGCATAGTCATCAACGTATATGTGTTTACATGGAGTTCCTCAAAGTTACTTCTGCACTTCCTGCTGTTAGCAGTACAGAGTGTTCCAGCCCCTCTGAAAATCTACCTGACCTGCGATCCAACTTTAGGGAATTTACCCAGTGGGACCAATTCAAAAGGAAATAGAAAGACAAAAGTTTATGACAATATGACTAGCATCAGGAAAAAAAAAAGAATCGATAATCTTAGGTGAGTTTAGGACGCAACCACTAGGACCGATCCCAGTTGCTCTGTCCGCGAGACAAGGAGTTCAGCAGCTTCCCCAGCAGTCCGGGGGTTAAGACTTTGTGCTTCCACTGCAGGGGTATGGGTTCGATCCCTGGTCGGGGACTAAGATCCCATGTGCCACATCCAAAATATAAAATCAGAAAAGAAAAAAACAACAACGAAAAAAGAAGTTCACTGTCCATCTCAAGGGACAGGGACAGGCCTCTCCTGCCCCTCGCCTGCTGTGCGTTGGAAATAGGCCTTGGTCTCTGCTTTGCACCGGGCAGAGGGGCGGGAGTCAGGGCCGGGGCTGCAGCCGGCATGGGGGTAACATGAACACCCCAGGGAAAGGCTGGCACCTCGACTGCCTACTCCCCTTCACTCCCACTCCCACGAAATACCTCCAAAAGCAGCCCTCTCCTCGCCCAGGGCCACCCCCCGATTCTAGTTAGACACGACAGGCCACACCTGGGTGCATGGGAAACCTCTGTGCGAAAGAAGTGAGTTTAGAGGAAAATCACAGGCCAGCTCTTCTAGCGTCTGACCCAGGAGGGCAGGCTAGAGACTCAGGTGGATTCTGTCCCCTGCGTTCTTGTCCATCCCGAGGGCTGACATGGAAACACTCCCCAGAGCACCGCCCCTGTGACAGCGTCTCTACGGGGTACGACTGACTTAGAACCCAACTCTCCACCCGGCAAGGTTTGTCCAGGCCAAAGGTGCCCTGGGAACCACAGCTGGGGTTGCCCTGTGTGCGGAGGCAGCAGCACCCAACGCTGACAAAAGTTCGGTAAGACAGGCTCGACCCTGGGCCTAAGTGCTAACCTGAGAAGGGGCCACTTGCTGCCTTGGGGGATCTGAACGGGGGGCGCTGAGACTTGAGGGGCGGCGTTAGCAAAGAGTGAGCCTCAGAAGCGGGCCTGGAGGAACATGCCGGTCACGAGAATGTTCACCTGTCCCCAAGCCCCAACTAAGTCCCTTTGTTATGAAAGACGGGGCTCACCATTAAGTTCCCAGCAATCACTTCTTCCTGGAAGAAAGCTGTATCAGCATCACTGCTTTTTGAATCTAAAAGCAGAAGAGGAAATTTCCATCAGAATGTCTTAAGAAAGCATGTATATTTTCTCCCAAGGATAGTTTTGGCATTACTTGAGTATATACTGCAGTGAAAACTCCTGTCGCTTCAAGAGGTCTCTTGCAACAGGGATGCAGTCATCTGTGGCCATGCAGAGAAGCCATCAGAACAGGATTATGCCCCAAGTCAGGGACACTAGGGAAAGCAGCTTTTTGTAAAACCTCTACCCTTTTGATGGCCTCTCATTCTGAAAGCTGAGTGCCTATAGCCCAGCACTGTCTAATAGAACTTTCTGCAATGATGGAAAAGTCCCCCCTCCGCTGTCCAGTATGCCAGCCATGAGCCACACGCGGCGGCTGAACACTTGGAATATGGCTAGTGAGGCTGGGAACTACATTTTAAATTTGACTTCATTTTAAATGAATTCAAATAGTCATGGGTGGCTAGTGGTTACCACACTGGACAGTTCATTCAGCTCAAGAACCACTTTTAATTATTTTAAGGAGCCCAGGGAATTCATGGACCTAAGGCTTGACAGAGTTGAAATCTGGATTAATACTGGTAAACCAATGACACCCATGAGCAAACATCTCTGGGGTCTTTCCGTGTCCAGCAGCATGATGTAACTGTGAGTGAGATGGCTCTCTAGATGAGTTGAGAAGGAACCACCAAGGGACTGTTCAAAGGTTTTAGTTTTTCAAACATACTTGGAGAAAGTCATAGTGAGGAGCCTAGACTTAGAGTGTGGAGGCAGACAGAGACTCATCCCCCCATCAGCCCCTCCACCCCAACACAGCTTTCTAGCACCAGGACCACTCACCGTCGGCTGATGTGTTGGAAGGGGGAAGCTCGAGATCTCCGGCTGGGACTTGCACGGGCCCATCTGTCCTGCCATCTGTCTTTACCGGAGAGCCCTTGATAAGAAAAGCTTGGTTCAGACATAAAGTATTTCAAAGCAACTGTCAAGTAAAACACCTCTGATCCCCACCTTTAGTGTATGAGAGAAAACGCAGGTTTCTGGGGGCTTCTCTTCTAGAACATTCCAGCATCAAAGGCCTCAGGACTCCTAGCAGATAGTTGAGCTTCTCCTTGGAGAAGGAACAGAGCTGTCTTCCTCTGGTGGTGCCCAGGGCTGCTGTTTCAGAAACCACTTGGGTGGTGACTGATGGGAGCAGGAAAGTGAGAGTGACCAGGTCCAGCTCGGCCCTGGCATGGCGCTGAGCTCAGGGCCAAAACCAAACAGGACAGCACGGTCCCCAGATCCTCAGGTAGAAGCTGGAAATTCCAGAGGCCCCTGGGGGACTTTCTGTGACTTTTTATCTTAACAGTGGCTTGATCTCCATGTCGTGAGACCTACAATTCATTTAAAAGCTTTATTGTGTGGCGGGACTCTTGGCATGAGGAGCCGCCTTCCAGCTGAACTCCGGCTACAGGGCAGTCAGCTGTCCTGACCAGGACTCAGCCTGCGGGGTGGTCAGCGGGCCAGCCCCAAGGAGGTGGTACACTTCCCACCCGGCCCCGAGAGCCTGATCTGCCCACCAGCCTTGGTAGCTGTATTGCGTTGCATTATCTGCTCAGTCGTGTCCAACTCTTTGCGAGCCCATGGACTGTAGCCTGCCAGACTTCTCTGTCCATGGGATTCTCCAGGCAAGAATACTGGAGTGGATTGCCATTCCCTTCTCCAAGCCTTGCTAGTAACCATAACTAATGCCATGGATGGGCTCTTGTTAGGGAAATTTGAGAATTCAAGATGCCAGATTGGCTAAAATCTTTTAGGCCCACCTAGCCTTGCAAGGGGAGAAGGCAATGGCAACCCATTCCATTACTCTTGCCTGGAAAATCCTAAGGATGGAGGAGCCTGGTGGGCTGCAGTCCATGGGGTCGCTAAGAGTCGGACACAACTGAGTGACTTCACTTTCACTTTTCACTTTCATGCATTGGAGAAGGAAATGGCAACCCACTCCAGTGTTCTTGCCTGGAGAAGCCCAGGGACAGGGGAGCCTGGTGGGCTGCCGTCTATGGGGTCGCACAGAGTCGGACACGACTGAAGCAACTTAGCAGCAGCAGCAGCAGCCTTGCAAGGACAGGAGTGAGAACATGGCGAGGCCTGTCCCTTTAAGGGTGGCCCTGGGGCATCACCTCCTAGATGTCTGTGAACCCTGCCTGGGGATGTCACTGCCTTTGCCTCAGGAGAGGTGGGACCTGATGAAATTTCTGGAGCTATCCTGTGTCTGGAAGTGTCACAGTTGCAGCAGAAGACACGCGTCTCAGTAAATCCTTACACACAAGAAATCAGGGCGGTTAACGCGAGAAAGGGGCTTCTGTGGTGGTTCAGACCCTAAAAGAATCCGCCAGCAATGCAGGACACTCCAGTTTAGTTCCTGGGTTGGGAAGTTCCCCTGGAGAAGGGATAGGCTACCCACTCCAGTATTCTTGCCTGGAGAATCCCCATGGATGGAGGAGCCTGGTGGGCTACAGTCCACAGGGTTGCAAAGAGTCGGACACAACTGAGCGACTAAAAACACAAGGTGGGGAGACCATGGAAGAACGCACCCCAGCGGCCCCTGGTGCAGCTTCAGCTCATCTCCACCTTTCTTGACATCAACGTTCCTCTCCAGCAAGGCATGCTGGCAATAAAACGTGACATTAAATACCTGCGTGTGTCCTGTGCTTCTTCTCTTCACTAGTCCTCCACCCCAAATTCGCAGTCCTTAAAAAAACAAATAGTAATTACCATTTAAGTCATCATGAACACTGAGCTTCAGCTTAATTTGCACTCAAAGAAAACCTAAGGGACAGGCAAAAGAAAGATCTAATAAGACCAAGATCTAACCAAGCCACATTAGTGACATCCTCTTGTTTCTCATCTTCGTGAGGTTGAAAGTCTCAAAGAGGAAAACCTCATCTCTGTGAGATTTCAAAAATCCACACCAGGCAAATTTATCACAAACAAAAATCTCTCCTGCCTGTAGGGAGCAGCTTGTTGAACCCAGGATTAAGCCAGAAATGAAACAAGGAACACACGCATGCCAGGCGCTGTCCTCAGAACACATATGTTGAGAGCAATCTATAGACTACAGAGAGAGAGATACTGAAGGCACTTTTCAAGAGCAAACTTTCTACTCCATGGATAGAATAAGTGCTTTCTTGGGGCAACCTACACATTGTAGAATAAGTCATAGGCACAGGAGTAAATGCTGAGTTTTGGAGCCCTGCACTCACTAGCCAGCAGAATCTGGGCAAGATACTCCCCAAACCTCCACCGGCTCCTAGGTAAATTCAAATTAATAAAGAATGGATCATTTAGTTGCGAGGCTTCAGATGGTTGTTGATAATAGCAGCAAAAATTCACTTGGTGTTTACTGTTCCAGGCTCTAGTCTAAATCTTCTCCAAGTACACCCCATTAAGCATTCACAACTCACAGACACATGCCTTGTATGCTACTCCTAATTCCTTTGGATAGACACTCATCAAGTTCACTGTATAGATGGAGACAGAGGCAAGGAGAAAGTGAAATAACCAGCCCAGGCTATTTGCCCGCATGGTGTGGCCAGGCTGGGAACCCGGGGGGAGTGACTCTCTACTATGCTTTTTGGCCTTTCCAGAACAGAGTGACCCCTGACAGAGATGCTTGGATTCAAATCAAATCTTTGCTACTTTGGCTGAGTGACACGGGCTGGTTCCTTGACCTCTCTAGTGGACTCTCTTCTATGAAACAACGATTCTAATAGTGCCTACCTTGCAGGGTTGTTGAGAATCAAGAACGTGTGACTGTTAGAAGCCTACCCTACTGTGTAGATTGGAACTTGCTTTAAATTACAGGAATTCACCCTGTGAGGGCGGTCAGCTAGCATGTAATCAGGAAGACCACTTCCTGAGTACCTCTCCAGGGAAAGCTACAGGTCAGGGGACCTGTGCTCCCATCAGCAAGAAGGTTGTAGGAACACAGAACCACTGAATCCACATTTAGCATCGCTGTCAGTGAATCTGTGTGTACAAGCTCTCCAGGAGGTCTTCCACATGCTAAAGTGCTTCCTGCTTTGGCTACCGTTCTTGTTCTTATCTAACTGGAGTCTGAAATGAGTTTTCACTGGTGAAATTAGTGATGTTCAAGATAAGTGGATTGACCAAAATATTCCAGACACTGCCCATCCTTCCATAAACAGGTCAAGAGAACACACTAAAGCCTACTGATAGCGCACTTAGGGATGATTTCTACTCACTCCTGTGTCCAGCCTTCAGGTTAGACACAGGCTAGATGCACACAACTCACCGTTGGAATACAGTAGCTTCTGTCTATGAAAACTTTTCACTTAGGGTGCGGCTGGTCCAGCTAAGAAAGCAGAAGCTAGGATTCCATTTCATTAGGAACTGATTTGTGTCTGTCTGCCCAGTGTACAACAGAACTAGCTCTCAGATTTGCTTTCATTAGTAGATAAAATTGAGTCAGTAACAAGGCTGAAGGGCTTCCTGGGTGGCTCAGCAGTAATGAATCTGCCTGCAATGCAGGGGACACAGGAGACGTGGGTTCAGTCCCTGGGTCGGGAAGATCCCCTGGAGGAGGGCATGGCAACCCACTCCAGTATTCTTGCCTGGAGAATCCTATGCACAGAGAAGGACAGAGAAGTCTGGCGGGCTACAGGGTTGCAAAGAGTCGGACATGGCTGAAGCCACTCAGCACACACACACAAGGCTGAATGATAGACACTGACCTCACCCAGTGCAAACTTTTCCCAGGTATTTACCCAAGAGAATCCATGATTTAAGTCTGTTTGCAACATCAAGCATTAAACAGGATGGCTCCTTCTCCTTAGATGCAGGTCAAATTCCAAAGTACTCAGAACCTCAAGTCAAACAGGTCAAATAACAGTCAATAGAGTGTTCACTAGTGCCAGGCTCCATCTCCTGTAAATGTCACAATATCTAGCCAAGCAGCTGTTACTGTCACTATCTTTCCACTTTACAGATGAAGAAACCAACTCACAACTTGGCTAAAGCAATAAACTCAAGCTGAGATGGCTATTAAATGACCAGCCAGGATGTTAAACCCAGACAAGGGCATTTTTAATCAGGATGCATCTACGTGTCATTGGAATTCTGTCTTCATAAATAACTGTTGGAAATAAGTAATTTAAGTGATTGATAGGTTCAAGGGAACTAGTGATGTATTAATGCTTATTAGGTGAACAGGTTTATTTTCAAAAGAGCAGGGACAGCATTTCAAACTCTATTAAGACAGTATTCCAGTTACACTCTTAACCATAAATTATTCAGAAAGGCGGGGGGTGGGGGTGCTGATTCGTACCCTCGGGCGTCTTGTAGGTCAGCGTGGACATCTGAACCACCGGGCCGTCCTCGAAGGGCTGGTTGTACTGCGGGAGAGGAAAAAGGGGGATCCCATCAGATCGGAGGGCGGAGAGGAACCCCTGACCCAGGCTGAAAAGGCGCCAGTGCGAGGCTGTAAATCTACGGAGCCCCGAAGCACCTCCCCCGCCCCCCACCCCAACCCCTCGGTCCCCCACCCCGACCAGTCCTTCTGCCCCACGGTCCCTGCCTCCTCCTCCCGCCCCTCCTCCTTCCCTCTCCATCCCGCCAGCGGGAGGGGCCGCACCTTTTCTATCAGCTGCTGCATGCGCCTCTGGAAGCGGTAGCGGCTGTCCCTGAGATTCCGCAGCAGCTCGTCCTCCGCCAGGACCTCGTCCTCCATGGCGCGCAGACCAGAGCCCCACTCCGGCAGGAAGCTGAACAGGGAACATGGGACCGAGTAGCGATTCAAATAGCCCTTCTGACACGCCCCTCCAGTCTCCCATTGGCTGTCTCTTGAAAGGCCGACCGCTGATTGGGCCTTTCAAACAGGTGGCGTCGCTCACTCCTGGCCAATCCGTGCCCTCGTTTCCGACCCCGCCCCACCCGGGGAGTGCCCCGGGAGCGGTTAGGTGAGGAGGAGGGGTGGGGGTGTGGGAAGCGGTCTGCAGCTGCGCGCTGGGAGTTTGGTGGCTTGGTGTTACCTGGGCGAGTCGTCTGCCTGTTCATCAGTATAGAGCCAGACGAGTAAGATGTCTGCCGTCGTGCACCGGCCATGTCCAAGCGACTTGCCCTGGGACTCGCCGCCTGTTGCGGGGGGCCAGCCCTTCACCTGAACGTGGCCGTGGACCCTGCCCGGTGAGCCGGCTTCCTCGCCCCGCCCCCCCGCCTCGAGTCCTCGTTAACAAGGGCTGAAAAAAACATCACGGGATTACGAACACGCAAGGAGGCAGGAGAGTGAACATGCCTTTAGAAAATAAACGTCCCACGATCCAGGAAACTCTCATACGGAATTTTTATTAAGCCCTGGTACATAGTTTTCGTACATGGTTTTTATTGCATACGCGACTCCATTAATTTTGTAGTGTTTTCTCTAGAGAATGGATAATTCAGCGCTATCATAGAGCTCGTATTTGTGTGTTTGTGCTGATGTGATTATACCATGCTGCTGCTACTGCTAAGTCACTTCAGTCGTGTCTGACTTTGTGCGACCCCATAGACGGCAGCCCACCAGGCTCCCCCGTCCCTGGGATTCTCCAGGCAAGAACACTGGAGTGGGTTACCATCTCCTTCTCCAGTGCATGAAATTGAAAAGTGAAAGTGAAGTCGCTCAGTCGTGTCCGACTGCTAGCGACCCCATGGACTGCAGCCTACCAGGCTCCTCTGTCCATGGGATCTTCCAGGTGAGAGTACTGGAGTGGGTTGCCATTGCCTTCTCCGTGATTATACCATAATATGGGATAAAAATGTGTATAACTTGGAGCACAATCAGGACTCTTAGGTGGAGCTCTTCACCTCCTCTCAGCCTGCACCCCCATGCTATCATGCGATCCAGCAGGTATTAGGGGAGAAGGGGGAGTGAGAACATCCGGGGCTCATGTAGGAAATATATTGGGATGGGCACAGAGATATGCTGCCTAATTCCCTCTGCCCCCTTCCGCGCCAGCCCTCAGCGGCCAGGAGGGTTTTCCTGGGCACCTGCTGCTGTCTTCATAGATTGTCTCAGTTGTAGAGAGCCCTTCACCCACGATCCTGCAACTCCAAGGCGGCTTAAATCCAATAAAGGCTCCAGGTGGGAACCTAAAGGGCTCCAGGTTGGTCTTTTCAGCCAACGAAGAGCGATCTTATGGGCCATCCTGATTAGTTCGCCTGAGGCAATCAGCCTGATCGTCCCATTCCTTCCACCGCAGCAATCTGGAGGATACTCCCTAGCAAACATCCTTCACCGTAACTCCTTCTCCCCGTCTGCTCCCAGGAGATTCCCACCTGTAACAAGCACTTTGCTGCACGTGGCCACTGAATCTATGCATTCCGTTTGTAGCTTTCCCAATTTCCACAAATAGGATCAGTTTTCTGTCCCCTCCTCCCTTGGGAGTGCTCATAAATTTAGCGTGCTGTGTTTCCACTCAGTGTTTCCACGTAAATTCGTTTGGGACATTTAACTTACCACATTTAGAGACTTGAGAGGTCCAAACTGACCTCTCCTAGGACTTGGTCCTCACTCCTAGGAAACCACTCCCAGGGTACTGGGCTTCCCTCCCTCACTTCACGCACTTATACAAGGATCTGCTTCTACCCCAGGGGCTCCTGGACAGCGTCTCAATCTCAAATTGGTACCTTTAATGGAACATACCCACTTTGGCCACACCCCTCTGAACCAGCTGAAGCACGTGCATTGACCCCGCTGGTCTCTGTCCTCTATGACAGCTTCCCACGTTCCACAATCCAAAATAGTGGCTCAGCTAAGGAAGATGGACCCTCCCCCCACCACCCGCACCCCCACGATGCTCCTAATTTGACACCATTCCTCCAGACACCAGGGCTTTCCTGGTAGCTCAGCTGGTAAAGAATCTGCCTGCAATTCAGGAGACCTGGGTTCGATCCCTGGGTTGGGAAGATCCGCTGGAGAAGGGAATGGCAACCCACTCCAGTATTCTGGCCCGGAGAATTGCATGGACTGTATAGTCCATGGGGTCACAAAGAGTCGGACGCGACTGAGTGACTTTCACTTTCTCCGAACACCAGTACCACCCTAATAACCTAAACGCGTGGCCTCAGGAAACAGACTGGTATGCAAACTCTTTCCCCACACTCTCCAACGCGCAGGACGGATAACAAGTCAGGCAGCTGAAGTGGCTGGTTGCCACACCTCCGCGTCTCCCCGGGGTTTTTTTGGTAGGTGGCAAAGAAGTCAGCGGTGCTCAGCTTTGCCGCCGCATCTCCGCCTCAGGTTGCACTTGCACAGCGCCCTCTGCTGGTCTAGCCAGAATTTTCACCCTCGAGGTGCTGTTAAAATGACATTTAGACAAAGGAAACAATTCTCATTTGAATGGTTGCACGTCAGCTTTCATAAAATGTGCCACAATTAAAAAAAATGTATATAATAAACGGAAATTTATTCTTCTCAGAGCTGCCATGTTTTATGTTGGAAAGGGATGGAAGTGTCACCACCTCTGTTCTTTCTGTGGTTGAGAGGTGCAGCTTTTGGCTGGTCCCTTTGTTGACACAGAAACTGCTATCTAACAGTGAAAACGTCGCCGGAGATAAATTTACCAACCATAGCATCAAGCTGATGCCCTCGGCTGCCAAGAAAAGGGTATACTTTCCTTTGTTGTTATCAGAGCTGTTGGAAGCAAAGAGACTGTAAATAGTCAACAGCAAACTGATTTTCCAAAAGGTGTCAGTCGAAGTTCACAAGGGTGGTTTATTCTTTGATTTAATGAGCCTATTTTTGTCCCTTCTTTTTAATTTTTGTAAAATTATGACTGTATAATAACACATTTACAGAAGACTTGGAAATTATGGAACAAAATTACATATAGTTCCACCATATATTACAATTATTTTTAAAGTAGATAAATTAAGATTTTTAGTTGGAATTTCAATATCAAACACTCAAAAATTAATAGAATGAATAGACAGGAAAGCAGAAGGATAGAGTAGACCTGAAAAGCACTCTGAACTAATTCAACATAAACAGTTCAGTTCAGTTCAGTTCAGTTCAGTGCTCAGTCATGTCTGACTGTTTGCAGCCACATGAATTGCAGAACGCCAGGCCTCCCTGTCCATCACCAACTCCCGGAGTTCACTCAGACTCAGGTCCATCGAGTCCGTGATGCCATCCAGCCATCTCATCCTCTGTCATCCCCATTCTCCTCCTGCCCCCAATCCCTCCCAGCATCAGAGTCTTTTCCAATGAGTCAACTCTGCACATGAGGTGGCCAAAGTACTGGAGCTTCAGCTTTAGCATCATTCCTTCCAAAGAAATCCCACAGTTGATCTCCTTCAGAATGGACTGGTTGGATCTCCTTGCAGTCCAAGGGACTCTCAAGAGTCTTCTCCAACACCATAGCTCAAAAGCATCAATTCTTCGGCGCTCAGCTTTCCTCACAGTCCAACTCTCACATCCATACATGACCACTGGAAAAACCATAGTTTTGACTAGACGGACCTTTGTTGGCAAAGTAATGTCATGCTTTATAGTATGCTATCTAGGTTGGTCATAACTTTTCTTCCAAGGAGTAAGCGTCTTTTAATTTCATGGCTGCAGTCACCATCTGCAGTGATTTTGGAGCCCCCCAAAATAAAGTCTGACACTGTTTCTACTGTTTCCCCATCTATTTCCCATGAAGTGATGGGACCAGATGACATGATCTTCGTTTCCTAAATGTTGAGCTTTAGGCCAACTTTTTGACTCTCTTCTTTCACTTTCATCAAGAGGTTCCTTATTTCCTCTTCACTTTCTGCCGTAAGGGTGGTGTCATCTGCATATCTGAGGTTATTGATATTTCTCCCGGCAATCTTGAGTCCAGCTTGTGATTCTTCCAGCTCAGCGTTTCTCATGATGTACTCTGCATATAAGTTAAATACACAGGCTGACAATATACAGCCTTGACATACTCCTTTTCCTATTTGGAACCAGTCTGTTGTTCCATGTCCAGTCCTAATTGTTGCTTCCTGACCTGCATACAGGTTTCTCAAGAGGCAGGTCAGGTGGTCTGGTATTCCCATCTCTTTCAGAATTTTCTACAGTTTATTGTGATCCACACAGTCAAAGGCTTTGGCATAGTCAATAAAGCAGAAATAGATGTTTTTCTGGAACACTTTTGCTTTTTCCATGATCCAGCAGATGTTGGCAATTTGATCTCTGGTTCCTCTGCCTTTTCTAAAACCAGCTTGAACATCAGGGAGTTCACGGTTCACGTATTGCTGAAGCCTGGCTTGGAGAATTGTGAGCATTACTTTACTAGCATGTCAGATGAGTGCAATTGTGTGGTAGTTTGAGCATTCTTTGGCATTGCCTGTCTTTGGGATTGGAATGAAAACTGATCTTTTCCAGTCCTGTGGCCACTGCTGAGTTTTCCAAATTTTGCTGGCATATTGAGTGCAGCACTTTCACAGCATCATCTTTCAGGATTTGAAAGAGCTCAACTGGAATTCCATCACCTCCACTAGCTTTGTTCATAGTGATGCTTCCTAAGGGCCACTTGACTTCACATTCCAGGATGTCTGGCCCTAGATGAGTGATCACACCATCGTGGTTATCTGGGTAGTGAAGTTCTTCTGTGTATTCTTGCCACCTCTTCTTAATATCTTCTGCTTCTGTTAGGTCCAGACCATTTCTGTCCTTTATTGAGCCCATCTTTGCATGAAATGTTCCCTTGGTATCTCTAATTTTCTTGAAGAGATCTCTAGTCTTTCCCATTCTGTTGTTTTCCTTTATTTCTTTGCATTGATCGCCGAGGAAGGCTTTCTTATCTCTCCTTGCTATTCGTTGGAACTCTGCATTCAGATGCTTATATCTTTCCTTTTCTCCTTTGCTTTTTGCCTCTCTTCTTTTCATAGCTATTTGTAAGGCCTCCTCAGACAGCCATTTTGCTTTTTTGCATTTCTTTTTCTTAGGAATGGTCTTGATCCCTGTCTCCTGTACAATGTCACGAACCTCAGTCCATAGTTCATCAGGCACTCTATCTATCAGATCTAGGCCCTTAAATCTATTTCTCTCTTCCACTATATAATCATAAGGGATTTGATTTAGGTCATACCTGAATGGTCTAGCGGTTTTCCCCACTTTCTTCAATTTAAGTCTGCATTTGGTAATAAGGAGTTCATGATCTGAGCCACAGTCAGCTCCTGGTCTTATTTTTGTAAACTGTATAGAGTTTCTCCATCTTTGGCTGCAAAGAATATAATCAATATGATTTTGACATTGACCATCTGGTGATGTCCATATGTAGAGTCTTCTCTTGTGTTGTTGGAAGAGGGTGTTTGCTATGACCAGTGTGTTCTCTTGGCAAAACTCTATTAGCCTTTGCCCTGTTTCATTCCGTATTCCAAGGCCAAATTTGCCTGTTACTCCAGATGTTTCTTGACTTCCTACTTTTGCATTCCGGTCCCCTATAGTGAATTGCAGCCATGAAATTACAAAAGACGCTTACTCCTTGGAAGAAAAGTTATAGCCAACCTAGATAGCATATTCAAAAGCAGAGACATTACTTTGCCAACTAAGCTCCATCTAGTCAAGGCTATGGTTTTTCCAGTGGTCATGTATGGATGTGAGAGTTGGACTGTGAAGAAGGCTGAGCACCGAAGAATTGATGTCTTTGAACTGTGGTGTTGGAGAAGACTCTTAAAAGTCCCCTGGACTGCAAGGAGATCCAACCAGTCCATTCTGAAGGAGATCAGCCCTGGGATTTCTTTGGAAGAAATGATGCTAAAGCTGCAACTCCAGTACTTTGGCCACCTCATGCGAAGAGTTGACTCTTTGGAAAAGACTCTGATGCTGGAAGGGATTGGGGGCTGGAGGAGAAGGGGACGACAGAGGATGAGATGGCTGGATGGCATCACCGACTAGATGGATGTGAGTTTGAGTGAACTCCGGGAGTTGGTGATGGACAGGGAGGCCTGGCGTGTTGTGATTCATGTGGTCGCAAGGAGTCGGACACGACTGAGTGACTGAGCTGAACTGAACTGAACTGAACTCAGGTGTTCCTTGACTTCCTACTTTTGCATTCCAGTCCCCTATAAAGAGAAGGACATCTTTTTGGGTTTTAGTTCTAGAAGGTATTGTAGGTCTTCATAGAACTGTTCAACTTCAGCTTCTTCAGCGTTACTGGTTGGGGCATAGACTTGGATTACCATGATATTGAATGGTTTGCCCTGGAAACAAACAGAGATCATTCTGTCATTTTTGAGATTGCATCCAAGTACTGCATTTTGGACTCTTTTGTTGACCATGATGGCTACTCCATTTCTTCTGAGGGATTCCTGCCCACAGTAGTAGATATAATGGTCATCTGAGTTAAATTCACCCGTTCCAGTCCATTTTAGTTCGCTGATTCCTAAGGTTTTTACAATTTTCACACAACAGCAGGGACAAATTCTATTCAAGTTTCCATAGATTATGAGCCAGGAGACACTGGAATATATCCAGGAACATAAAACAAGGTGCAAAAATTTCATGGTCTAAAGGTATTGAGATCATACAGAGTCTGTTCTCTTTTCACTGTGGCATGATGTTAGAAATCAAAATCAAAAGATATTTGAAAATAACCCACATATTTTCAAGTCATAAGCCTACTTTTTGAGACCTAGTCTAAGTAATCCAAGGTTGTTGGCAAGGATTTAGCTGTAGGATCTTTAGTGAAGCACTGTTTATCAAGTCCAGTAACAGAAGGATAGTTGAGTGATGGATGGTGATATTTACAGATACGTGACTATGCACCGTTTAACAATTTTGAAGAACTGTGTTTATTGGCACCTAAAATGTTACCTTTTGAACATTACAAACGTATGTACTATATACTTGCATTCAAAAATATATATTAGGAGTTTGTGATTAACATATACACATTGGACTGTGCTTAGTGGCTCAGTTGTGTGTGACTCTTTGCGACCGTAGACTGTAGCCTGCCAGGCGCCTCTGTCCATGTGGACTCTCCAGGCAAGAATACTGGAGTGGGCTGCCGAGTCCTTCTCCAGGGGATCTTCCCAACCCAGGGATCAAACCCAGGTCTCCCACATTGCAGGTGGATTCTTTACTACATATAAAATAACCAACAAGGACCTACTGTATAGTGTGGGGAACTATATTTAATGTTAAAGAGTTGGACATGACTGAGCGACTGAACTGAACTGAACTGAATAATTTATAAGAGAAAAGAATCTGAAAAGAATATATTATATATACACACACATATATATATAATTGAGTCACCTGAAACTAACACATTATAAATCAATTATACCTCAATAAAAATGGAAACATGAACACTGAAAGTTCAAAAAATATTTCAAAAAGATAATTTTGTACTTCAAAAAAATTAAAAAATATACATGACATATTATAAAAAATTTGAGCATGAGTATATCAAAATGTTTCTAGTGTTATTTCTGGATGATGGTATTACAGATTCTTTTGAATACTGCTTTTCCTTAGCTGCATTTTCTCTATTGAACATTGCTTCTGCTATTATGAACATGATTACTCATGTGATTAAAAAAACCCACAGCAGAACCATTGTATGTTTCTCTTGATTCTACAAAATTATTCACCCAGGTAAGACTTCAAACATTGTAAAACTGCTGTCCTGCAGCTGATACAATGCAGGGCTCACAGCAACACACTCCCCTTGGTTCAGCTGTTGAGGGTGGTCCTGTTCTATGACACCTCTGGAGTTTCTACTGAGATGGTTCCAAGTTTCCAATGTTTCCTCACTTGGAAACATTCTAGGGCATCCTTGGACCAATGTGGACACTCACTGGACCCCATGAGCCCAAACTCCATTTGTTCTTCATCCCTGCGGGCAGGTGATGCTCCTCAGCAGTGATCTGAGTTCTAATTTCCTTGAGCTCTTGTTCCTGAATTTATCCTAGGTTGTTTGTTGTTCAGTCGCTATGTCGTGTCCAACTCTTTGCGACCCCGTGAACTGCTGCATGCCAGACTTCCTTGTCCTTCACTATCTCCTGGAGTTTGCTCAAACTCATGTCCTTTGAGTTAGTGATGCCATCCAACCATCTCATCCTTTGTTGCCCCTTCTCCTCTTGACTTCACTCTTTCCCAACATCAAGGTCTTTTCCAATCAGTCAGCTTTTCACATCAGGAGGCCAAAGTATTTTTAGATTTAGCACCAGCCCTTTTAATGAATACCCTAGGGCTTCCCTGGGGGCTCAGATGGTAAAGCGTCTGTCTGCAATGCAGGAGACCTGGGTTCGATCCCTGGTTTGGGAAGATCCCCTGGAAAAGGAAATGGCAGCTGAATCCAGTATTCTTGCCTGGAAAAATCCCATGGACGGCAGAGCCTGGTGGACTACCGTCCATGGGGTTGCAAAGAGTCGGACACGACTGAGTGACTTCACTTTCAGTTTCTTTCACTTTCACTAAGGTTTTTAACCAAATAAGTCTTCGTTTAAAGTAATTAGATCTAGGTCTTTGTATAAGATCTTTGGACCTTTTGGACCTTGGCTCTGTCTCTTTGTTTTGCATCCGTATTGAGTGGTGGTCTCACATTCCTTTCAAAGTACTGACATTTTCCTATTTTACCATGCTGAAGCCATAATGGGAACTTTTGTCTCTAGTGTTCTTTCTGTTAAGATAGTTCAGTTCAGTTCAGTTCAGTTGCTCAGTCATGTCTGACTCTTTGTGACCCCATGGACTGCAGCACACCAGGCTTCCCTGTCCATCACCAACTCCCAGAGCTTGCGCATACTCATGTCTATGGAGTCAGTGAGGCCATCCAACCATCTCATCCTCTGTCGCCCCCTTTCCTCCAGCCTTCAATCTTTCCCAGCATCAGGGTCTCTTCCAACGAGTCAGTTCTTCACATCAGGTGGCCAAAGAATTGGAGTTTCAGCTTCAGCATCAATGAATATCCAGTACTTATTTCCTTTAGGGTTGACTGGTTTGATCTCCTGGCAGCCCAAGGGACCCTCAAGAGTCTTCTCCAACACCACAGTTCAAAAGCATCGATTCTTTGGTGCTCAGCTTTCTTTATAGTCCTATAAACTATAGGACTGCAGTTAAGATAGTTTCTTTATAGTTAAGATAGTAGAAAAGTCTGTGTCTTTTGTGTTTTCTCTTATTGTAGCAGAGACTAAATAAGACTAAAGTCTATACGGTTTAAAATATGCCTAAAATATATCAATATATGATGTACAATGAATTTATAAGCTAGTTCTAACTATCATCCTTGGAATTATCAGTTGCACAATCAGGAATACACACTTTTGGGGAGGAACCAGTTTGTAGAATAGATATTTTTCTAAGTAATCATCCATGTTTTTGCAAATGAAAGATGTTTTTATTTTTTATATTATTTTAATTTAAATTTAAAAATTTACAGTGTTCTGTTGGTTCTGCTGTACAACAGTGCAAATCAACCATAATCACAGAACTAGAACAAAAAATTTCACAATTTGTGTGAAAACACAAAAGACTCCAAATAGCCAAAGCAATCTTGACAAGGAAAAACAGAGTTGGAGGGATCAACCTTCCTGACTGCAGGCTATACAATCAAGCTATAGTCATCAAAACAGTATGGTACTGGCAAAAACAGAAATATAGAAAAATGGAACAAGATAGAAAGCCCAGAAGTAAAATTATGCACCTGTGGACACCTTATTTTTGGCAAAGAAGGCAAGAATATACAATGGAGAAAAGATAGCCCCTTCAATAAGTTGTGCTAGGAAAACTGGACAGCTACATGCAAAACAATGAAACTAGAACACTTTCTAACACCATACACAAAAATAAACTCACAATGGATTAAAGACTTAGATGTAAGTTCAGAAACTATAAAGGTCTTACAGGAAAATATAGACTGTGTACTCTTTGACATACATCACAGCAAGATCCTCTGTGACCTACCTCCTGTTAACTGCTGCTAAGTCGCTTCAGTCATGTCCGACTCTGTGCGACCCCATAGATGGCAGCCCACCAGGCTCCCCTGTCCCTGGGCTTCTCCAGGCAAGAACACTGGAGTGGGTTGCCATTTCCTTCTCCAAGGCATGAAAGTGAAAAGTGAAAGTGAAGTCACTCAGTTGTGTCCGACTCTTAGCGACCCCATGGACTGCAGCCCACCGGGCTCCTCCATCCATGGGGTTTTCCAGGCAAGAGTACTGGAGTGGGGTGCCATTGCCTTCTCCGGACCTACCTCCTAGAGTAACAGAAATTAAAAAAAGTGATCATCCATTTTGACAAGTTTATTGGTTGAAATGAGTACATAGCATTCTCTAGTTTTCTAATCTTTGAAACCCAGTCCTCCTAAAATCGAGTACCCCTGCTGAGTTTATGATGAAACTCTTTATACAATCCTTTATTCCCCTTCTTGTCCTTCTCCTGTTCCCCTCTGGATTGAGGAGGATCAAAGAGGATGAAAGAAAAATCCCCACTGAGAAGGACCCTGTGGGTCCCTCCTAGGTACAAAAGCCCCTCTGTGTACCCTGTATCTTGTTTGTAAGAAAAGAAGTCTCCTAGGCCTTCCCTGATTTCCAAAGAACAGATTCAATCAGTTACTAATTAGGGAAATGAGGGTATGTGGAAACAAAGGAAAAGAAGTCAAGAAAAAAATAGTTCAGCATACAACAGAGGAATATTTTCTTATATTCTGAGAGAACATTAATTTGTACTGTATCTCACAAAGGCAGTTTGGTGGCATGTTTTTATGCCACTAGAAGGACAGTTTTTAGTAAATGGTGATCCTATGCTATGCTAAGTCACTTCAGTCATGTCCGACTCTGTGCGACCCCATAGATGGCAGCCCACCAGGCTCCCCCGTCCCTGGGGTTCTCCAGGCAAGAACACTGGAGTGGGTTGCCATTTCCTTCTCCAGTGCATGAAAGTGAAAAGTAAAAGTGAAGTCGCTCGGTCGTGTCCTACTCTTAGCGACCCCATGGACTGCAGCCTACCAGGTTCCTCTGTCCATGGGATTTTCCAGGCAAAAGAGTACTGGAGTGGGGTGCCATTGCCTTCTCTGAGTAAATGGTGATACACACACACATATCTATGTTCCATGAACTATAATTTTGGAGAAATGTTTTTATTGGCATCTAAAATGTATATGACTTTTAGTACAAAAGTCTACAAGCATGGATCATATATCTGCATCTAAAATATATGCATTGTAGATTTTAAAATTTTAAGTGTGTCAGTGTCAAAATGTTCCCAGTGTTATCTCAGGATGATGGGATTGTGGATTATTTTAAGTATTCATTTTCCTTAGCTGCATTCTCTAGGCTAAACCTGTATTCTGTGACTGTGAGCATGCATTGCTTATATAATAAAATCCCAGCAGAACTGATCATGTGTTTTCACCTTGGCTCTACAAAATGAGAGACCATTTATCCAAAGAAGACACACTTGGCTCCAGATCTTCTAAACCTGCTCTGGTACAGCTGGACAGTGTTTTATCATGATCATACCTCATGTCCCCAGAAATGATTTTCCTGGGAAAAGTAGGGCTCCAAGTCCTGTTTTGTGCTGGTCCTGCCTCAGTTTCATGTGGTGGGAAATTGCTTTTTATTCTTCACCTTAGGCTTTTTGAAGTACAAATACATTCTTAAGGTCATGATTAATGTGTTTTAATGGGCTATCCATTTTAAAAATCAATGAAAAGAACTTGCATTAAAAATAGAAGGCAATTAGATTGATTTGGATGACCTATTTTTAATCAACCTCATTATTTATGAAAACTCTCAGGACATCTTTCTCTGGAACATTCAAGGATCAGCTCCTTCTCTGTTCCTCTGTGTGAATAACTTTAAAATGGGAGGCACCAGGATGGTTGACAATTTGCTAAATACTGTAGAAAGGTTACATTTTAGAAATGTGGAGGAACCTAGAGGCTGTCACCCAGAGTAAAGTAAGTCAGAAAGAGAAAAACAAATATCGTCTATTAAAGCATTTGTGTGCGATCTAGAAAAATGGTATGTTGTTTCGTTGCTTAGTCCCTGAGTCATGTCTGGCAAATGGTATAGACAATCTTATTTGCAAAACAAAATAGAGACACAGCAGTAGAGATCAAATATATAGACCCTAAGAGGGGGAAGGAAGGGTGGGATATACTGGAGTCAGGATTGACATACATACACTATTGATACTATGTATAAAATAGATAACTGACGAGAACTTGCTGAATGGCACAGGGAACTCTAGCCAGTGCTCTGTGGTGACTCTTAAATGGGAAGGAAATCCAAAAAGGAGGGGACATATGTATATGTGTAGCTGATTCATTTTGCTGTACACTATGCCAAAGCCTTTGACTGTGTGGATCACAATCAACTGTGGAAAATTCTGAAAGAGGTGGGAATACTAGACCACCTGACCTGCCTCTTGAGAAACCTATATGCAGGTCAGCAAGCAACAGTTAGAACTGGACATGGAACAACAGACTGGTTCCAAATAGGAAAAGGAGTACGTCAAGGCTGTATATCGTCACCCTGCTTATTCAACTTATATGCAGAGTATATCATGAGAAACGCTGGGCTGGAAGAAGTACAAGCTGGAATCAAGATTGCCGGGAGAAATATCAATAACCTCAGATATGCAGATGACACCACTCTTATGGCAGAAAGTGAAGAGGAACTGAAAAACCTCTTGATGAAAGTGAAAGTGGAGAGTGAAGAAGTTGGCTTAAAGCTCAACATTCAGAAAATGAAGATCATGGCATCTGGTCCAATCACTTCATGGGAAATAGATGGGGAAACAGTAGAAACAGTGTCAGACTTTATTTTGGGGGGCTCCAAAATCACTGCAGATGGTGACTGCAGCCATGAAATTAAAAGACGCTTGCTTACTCCTTGGAAGGAAAGTTATGACCAACCTAGATAGCATAATCAAAAGCAGAGACATTACTTTGCCGACTAAAGTCTGTCTAGTCAAGGCTATGGTTTTTCCAGTGGTCATGTATGGATGTGAGAGTTGGACTGTGAAGAAAGCTGAGTGCCGAAGAATTGATGCTTTTGAAGTGTGGTGTTGGAGAAGACTCTTGAGAGTCCCTTGGACTGCAAGGAGATCCAACCAGTCCATTCTGAAGGAGATCAGCCCTGGGATTTCTTTGGAAGGAGTGATGCTGAAGCTGCAACTCCAGTACTTTGGCCACCTCATGCGAAGAGTTGACTCATTGGAAAAGACTTTGATGCTGGGAGGGATTGGGGGCAGGAGGAGAAGGGGACTACCAAGGATGCAATGGCTGGATGGCATCACTGACTCGATGGACGTGAGTCTGAGTGGACTCCAGGAGCTGGTGATGGACAGGGAGGCCTGGCATGCTGCGATTCCTGCGGTCGCAAAGAGTCGAACACGACTGAGGGACTGAACTGAACTGAACAGTGGAAACTAACACACCATTGTAAAGCAACTATGTTCCAGCAAAAATTAATTTTAGAAAAAGCAGGGGTTCCCCACCAAAAAAAAAAAAAAACCACCCAGAACAACAACAACAAAAAAACCCACAAAAGCTTACCTACCATAGAAATGTCCCAGGACCGCCTCTCCTTTTGCTATTGTGTCACGCTGTCAGTCCATCGCAGATGCTTCTTCCCGCCCGTGGTTTACTGGAGGGTGTCTGAAAGGCACAGGAGATGCTCTGTTCTGTTTTCCGAAAAGTTTTATAGCATCCAGTCCTTACTCGAAATGCCCTTTTTGATAATAGTGTTATCTCTTCTCTCAACCTTCTTTATCTTTTCCTATTCAACCATGGGCACCATTGCTTCTAAAGTTATTTCTTGCAATAACTTATTATCACAATTATTTAACGTCATTGTAAAATGCACAGAACTTAGATTTTTGAAAAGAAGTTATCTCATTTTATATCCTGCAAATTTTCTATATTCATTGATTAGCCCTAGTAATTTCCTGGTGGTGTCTTTAGGGTTTTCTATGTTCAGAATGGGGGACAGATGTACACCCATGGCTGATTCATGTTGATACAAAACCCACAATATTGTAAAGTAATTAACCTCCAATTAAAATAAATAAATTAATTTTTAAAAAGAAGGGTTAAGAAGCATTGCTCTGCTTTAAAATATTAAAAAATATGGAAAGAAAAGAAATTCTCCCTTGTTTTCTCATCTTCTGTGTTTTACATCTTTCTTATATCCCGTTTTTTTTCCTATTGCTGAATGAATTTCCTTAAGTCTATAATTTTGAAAGTGTTCGACAAGGAAATATGACAACTTCCATTTCAATACCTATTCCTTTCTATAGTCTCTGAGTAGTATTTTTTATTAAATTTATTATGAAAATGTTATGTGTTTTTATTTGAAGTGTTTTTCTGAAATTAGTAATATAATTTGTTAGTGTCAGAGGAGAAGAAACTACAGAAACCAATGTCTCCTTTATCTGGAATATCCTGTAATCATTTGAAATAAGTGCTATTGAACCTAATTGTTCACAAAGGAGCTGCTTGAATTCCTTGAACGCTGAAGGGTCCTCAGTTTAAGTTAGTATGCTAAACAATATGGGCATCCAGGGATTTCTCTGGAGGTTCAGAGGTTAAGATTCCGTGCTCCCAATGCAGGGCCACCAAGTTCAATCCCTGGTCAGGGCACTAGATCCCACATGCTGCAACTGGGAGTTCCCACCCTACAACGAAGATCAGAGATCATGTGTGCCACAGCTGAGACCTGGTGCAGATGAATAAATAATAAACATTAAAAAAAGAATATGGACGTCCAGATACAACTGAGATGATGTCATTATCAAGGCAGTGATGGCAAAAGCTTTCTCCTCCCATGTGGTCCCTGCTTATGTTTACTGTGCATTTTTTAAAAGCTATTTTATTTTTTAATTTTTTGGCTACACATTGTGGCCTGTGGGATCTTAGTTCTGTGACCAGGGTTCAAACCCTTGCAATGGATGCTCAGAGTCCTAACCACTGGATGGCCAGGAATTCCCTATGGTGCATTTTTGACTCACCAGACTATGACCTTGTAATGGTTAATTCTACGTGTCAGCTTGACTAGGCCACTGGATAGCCAGATACCTGGTTAAGCATTGTTTCTGTGTCTGTGAAGGTGTTTGCGGAAGAGATTAGTATCTGAACTGATAGAATAAAGGACCCAAATATGAGTAGGCCCAGGACCTCCCCCATGGCTCAGTGGTAAAGAATCCACCTGCCAATGCAGGAGATGCATTTTCGATCCCTGGGTTGGGAAGATCCCCTGGAGGAGGGCATGGCAACCCACTCCAGTATTCTTGCCTGGAGAATCCCATGGACAGAGGAGCCTGACTGGCTACAGTCCACAGCGTCAAAAAGAGTTGAACACGACTGAAGTGACTGAGCATGAAGGCCTGTTATAAAGTATCATGGTTACTTATAATGTCGTCTCCTAACAGTGCTGGTGTGGGGCTGGAGAACAGGCAGGAGAGAGAGGCAGGCTGCTTCCAAGTCACATCACAATGCCGGGATCCGCAGTGAGAGGAGTGGGAATCCAAGGCACATAGTTAAAAACCAAAGCTGGTGGAGGTGCGGTTCTCCAGTTAACACCCTAAACCTCACTGTTTTACTGAACCCCAGAAAGAACTACCAACTTAGAGAATTACTCTTGGATCTAGCTTCACAGTTTTAAAAAGCCTGCTGGAAACCAAAGAAGTATTAGTGCAGGTAAGAGGGCAGAAGTTTCTAAATGGCTCCAGAACAGAGACTTTAGCTAAATGACTTTCCTTCTTTTTTTGAAGGGCAACACTTTTGTGTTTTACAGGTGTCTGCTTTGTGCTTTCTTTCTTGGCTTTTACTGGACATGTACTGTATTGCAGATGAAGCCTAATGGACCATTTTGCCCCAGAGTGGTCTGAAATGATCACACTTCTTTGCCACAATTTTGAAAAGACTTTGAGCAGGGAATGTTGCCTCTCAGGCTGTGGCTTTCCTCCTTACCTGAGTGGAAGGCTTTTTACTAACCTTTCTGATGGCTTTGGGGTTTATGGTGAAGACATCTCTAGAAATGACACCATGTGGCCTCAGGTTGCGTTCCATCCAGCAGCTTTTCTGTTGGAGAGGTGAGTTTCAGCTCCCACCCATTGGCTGGAGATTGTTATATCCGTCTTGATGTCCACTTGTTCTCTGATTGAATAAAGTCTCAGGAAGGGAAGAGTGTCCTTTAATGTCATGGAAAGGGTCATTTGATGTGAACCTGACTTCCAGGAAGTCAGGGCAAGCATCCCATTGCTGGGAAGAGCAGGTCACAGGGGACCGACTTCATCATTCACAGAAGCACTTAGACCTGCTGCAGGTCAAGAGAAGGGTCACTCCGCCAGAGCACCCGAGAAGCCCTCATCGCTACCTACCTACACTGGCCTTACCTGCAATTCCATCCATCAGGAAAGGTGGGTGAGAATAGCTGGGGACACAGGTGCAAGGAAAACCATTCCTTCGTCCTGGTTATTGGAGAGGACAGAATAGTGCACAGCGCTGCCGCTGAGATAATGATAGCGACAGTAGCAGTGACACTAAGGACTTTTTTCTCAGCGAAATCTTTTCTATTTGAATGTGAGGTTTATTATCATAGAGGGCTGCATACAACATCCATGTACAGTTGAAAGAATGTTCACGAGCAAACACCCCTGCAACTCCACAAAGATCAAGAAGAGGGACGTTGCCAGCACTCCACTGTGTGCCCCTGCCCACTTAAGTGACCTCTGTTCTGGCTTTAAGATAATAACATCCTAACTCTCTAGTTTTGCAACACGTGAATGCATCAGTTCAGTTCCTCAGTCGTGTCCAACTCTTTGCAACCCCATGAACTGCAGCACGCCAGGCCTCCCTGTCCATTATCAATTCCCGGAGTTCACCCAAACCCATGTCCATTGAGTCTGTGATGCCATCCAACCATCTCATTCTGTCGTCCCCTTCTCAACCTACCCTCAATCTTTCCCAGCATCAGGGTCTTTTCAAATGAATCAGCTTTTCGCATCAGGTGGCCAAAGTATTGGAGTTTCAGTTTCAGCATCAGTCCTTCCAATGAACACCCAGGACTGATCTCCTTTAAGATGGACTGGTTGGGTCTCCTTTCAGTCCAAGGGACTCTCAAGAGTCTTCTGCAACACCACAGTTCAAAAGCATCAATTCTTCAGCGAGTGTATCACTAAATGATAAATTTGTTTTGGCCCATTTTTTGAGTTGCATATAAATGGCAACCCACTCCAGTATTCTTGCCTAGGAAATTCCATGTACAGAGGAGTCTGGAAGGCTACAGTCCACAGGGTCACAAAGAGTCAGCCGTGACTGAGCCAAGTAAACAGTAACAACAACGGACATGGATATGTGCTATTTGGTTTCCTTTGTAAAGTGCTGTCATCTCAGGTTGGTTTTCCAGGAAGAGGGCTCTGAGATTCAGTTCAGTTCACTTGCTCAGTCATGTCCAGCTCTTAGCAATCCTGTGGACTGCCGCGTGCTGGCTTCCCTGTCCCTCACCATCTCGCAGAGTTTGCCCAAGTTTGTGTCTACTGGATTGGTGAGGCCACCCAATCATCTCATCCTCTGTCGCCCTCTTCTTCTGCTTTCAACCTTCCCCAGCATCAAGGTCTTTTCCACTGAGTCAGCTATTGTTATGGATTATCTTCATTAATTTCTCAGTGTTAAATAGTCCCAGATTATGCCCTATTTGGTCAAAGAGTTTTGTCCCTTCTGCTCCTGGATTTCACCTCCATTGATTTTGTAAGTGAGCCTGATCCATAGCATTGTTTCTCTTCCTGTGTCGTTCAGATTTTTGGTTGTCTTAGCATTTCTTGCTTGGTAGAGTAAATTGGGACATTTTCCATCACATGTGCTTTGTGTGTATGTGTGCATATTTTGAAACTGTTAATAACATGAGAACTATTTATTTAGCAAATTGGTAAAACCTTCTGATAAATCTTCTGTGATATTTGAAACACTTTTAATAAGTAGCAAATGTCCTCTGCTTAGTTCTTTAAAGTTACACATTTACATTAGCATTTCCCAAACTGTGTTTCATGGGAAACTTATTTTGCAAGATCTTATAAAGAAAAGCTTCCTGGTTGGAACTCCAGGTTAAACTAAGTTAAACCACTTTTTTTGGGGGGAGGGGGTACAAAATTCTCAGAACATTTGTATGCTAATTGCATCTTCAAGAGGGACTTACTTATCACTTCTCAAAATTGTAAGACCCTTGGGTTCTGCAGAACACAATCTAAGTAATATTTAAATTTTTTTAATTTAAATATTAAAAATTTTTTGGTCTCTTCCAAGATATTTTAATTTTTGCTTCTTGCTGTTAGCAAGTCAACTTCCATCTCACATTCTTAATATACAACTTTCATTTTGTTTTTTGATGGACTGGAAACCATATAACTCTGGACCACCAGGGAAGTCCCAGTCTGTAGCATATTTTAAAGAGATTTCCCACATGAGTAACTAAGATAAAAGGGAAATCAGTAAAATGGAAATCAAGCATCATCCAGAAGCCCCCTCCCATAAAGCTGCAGGTAAACCAGCTGGAAATCACACACAAAATAACAAGAATGGCCCTATCTTCTGAACAATATGTTATGTGTGTGCCTGGCCCTGTGATTTCCATCACTTAGCTTGGCAAGTCTCCATGCTGCCTGCCCATTAGAATCACTTGGGGAGCTTTTAAAATAGTGATGTCTGGATGGCCAGTTGCCACCCAGATACTCACGATCATTGGTCTGGAGTGGCCTGGGCATTAGTGTTTTTAAAAAGCCTCCCTGAGAGCTCCAATATGCAGCCCTGGTTGAGAATCACAGCGTGGCTCATTTTATATCTCACGATGACTCTAGAAAATTCAATCATCACTTTCATTGAACAGAGAGTCTATGAAACTGGGGTCACACAGCTAGTCTGTGATGAATGTGATTGGAACAAGGCAGTCTGGGTTTAAAGCAGACCCTCTTCAACAAAATCTATATGATCTATATATTATACTGACATGCTGGATACCTAAGCTTAATGTGATATAGTCTAGCATTTAACTGAAATATGGGTAACTAAAAAGACATGGTATAATTCTACTTTATAACTGATAAGGAACTATTTAAATATGAGAAGTTATTTCTGGTTGTATTAGTTCCCATTTACAGTCTTATTCTTTTACTGAATCAATTCTATGATCTAATCAATACCAGCCTCTTCATCTTTTGCTATGAATAAGGTCTACAAAGCCACTCTTCCTTCAGTGGGTTTTTTTTTTAAACAGACTCTCTAAATCTGAAATGAAATTGTAATTTAAAATGTTTGTAGAAGGCATCTAGTGTGTGAATCGTTCAGAAGAAAAGAATTCAAACCTTGGGGTTTGAAACTGATGAAGCATTTCTGAGCTTGTCAACAAGGAACACATCCTCCTAGGGAGGCTCTAGGGTTGGTCGGTTTGCCAGTTTTTTATGAAGTTCATGAACTACACAGCACATACCATGCACTCTCTTCTTGACTGCTCTGAGAATACAAGAATGTCCTGAGATTACCAGGATGCAAAAGGCACCATCTCCACCCTCTTAGAAGTCACCACACAGAGGCGTGCATACTAAGTTGCTTCAGGCGTGTCTGACTCTTTGTGACCCCATGGACTGTAATCCACCTTTGTCCTCTGTCCATGGGATTCTCCAGGCAAGAAAACTGGAGTGGGTTGCCATGCCCTCCTCCAGGGGATCTTCTCGATCCAGAGATCAAATCCACGTCTTTTAGTATCCTGCATTGGTAGGGGGGTTCTTTACCACTAGTGCCACCTGGGGAGCCCCATGACACAGAAGGAAGCCTGACAAATGAAGTGGCAATTATGGTCTCATGATGTAGGACTGGAGAAGGCACTGGTGACCCACACCAGTACTCTTGCCTGGAAAGTCCCAAGGACGGAGGAGCCTGGTGGGCTGCAGTCCATGGGGTCGCTAGGAGTCAGACACGACTGAGCGACTTCACTTTTACTTTTCACTTTCCTGCATTGGAGAAGGAAACGGCAACCCACTCCAGTGTTCTTGCCTGGAGAGTCCCAGGGACAGGGGAGCCTGGTGGGCTGCCGTCTATGGGGTCGCACAGAGTCGGACACGACTGAAGCGACTCAGCAGCAGCAGATGTAAGACTTGGGGAAGCAAAAGACAGAAAGTGGCTGGTGCCACCTGAGAAAGTTCTTGAGACAGGAAGCGCTTGAGTTGGACCTTTGATGCTGAGCATAGGAGTGAAACAGGAAGTGCTTGAGTTGAAAACAGGAAGTGCTTGAATTGGACCTTCGATGCTGAGCATAGGAGTTAGCCAGGCAAGGAAGGTGGAAGAAAAAACGTCTGGGTGCTAGAACAAAACAACAGGCAAAGCATGGAGGAGAGAAAGCATGTGAGGCAATGGGGCGCTGATGGCTGCCAGGAGCGGAGCATGAAACCACAGGCAGTTGTAGTGAGAAGAGAGGCATCCCCAGCTCCCCGTCACGGTGACAACCGCCAGGAGGCTGGCGGGAGTTTGTGAGCTGGGTTGGAATTCATTTATGTTAGGTGATGGCATCACTGACTCGATGGATGTGAGTCTGAGTGAACTCCGGGAGTTGGTGATGGACAGGGAGGCCTGGCGTGCTGTGATTCATGGGGTCGCAAAGAGTTGGACACGACTGAGTGACTGAACTGAACTGAAATGGAATAGTCTGAGTCAATGGAGTGACTCCTTGCAATCGAGCTCATCTTACAGTTAACGCAATCTTCCCTAATGTCACCAATGGTACTGCTTCTATCTTGGAGCCGTCTTCACCATTTTTTTTCCTAATTCGTCTTCCCTGATACTCAGAAAGTGTCTGTTCTGTATAGAGGAGGCACCTTTGTTATCATTAGAGACCCAGGAACCAGAAACAGCAGAAAAGCAAAAAGAAAAGAGAATAAAACAGCTGTATGTGAAATATTATCAGCTGGACCTAAGTTTTGAGTTTTCATGCTGCCTAGGGCGTATTGGCTCAGATGTGATAAAGTCTACCTGCAATACAGAAGACCCGGGTTTGATCCCTGAGTTGGGAAGATCCTCTGGAGAAGGGAATGGGTACCCACTCCAGTATTCTTGTCTGGAAAATTCCATGGACAGGGGAACCTGGTGGGCTACAGTCCATAGCATAGCAAAGAGTCGGACCCAACTGAGTGACTATCCCTTTCACACTTTCAGAGGGTTGACCAGATGTCGTATAGAAACCTGGAATAGTTCTGATCTTGTAATTACGTGCGTGGCCACAACACCAAACAAGCCATCTAATCAGGAACATATCTATGCAAGGACAATTCCTAAGATGCCTGTCGTGTTGGACCACCAAGGATATTCTTAACAATAGCACTGTCTCTGTAATCAGAGAAGCTAATGGCAAAAAAAAAAAAAAAAAAAAAAAAAAAAGTTGTAGAATTCTCACCTTAGTTGTAGGGGCAGTGGGTGCTTCATTGCAAGGACTCCCTTAATTTTGATCCTAACAGTGTACTTTTCCTTTCCATGTCAGTCATAGGGAAAAAAAAGAAACCTTGAAGTGAAATCTATAATCTGTCCCTTTAAAGAACACATTAAAGTAGCCAGTCCTAAGTGGTTTTCGGCACACAGCATCACAGGACTTGATAAATAATTGATTTAAATTAATGGCCAATGAAAGAAACATATCCGCACTGATCTATAATTACTGGAAGCAACCTCATATATTTTTCATGAAAGTGTCATTTCATTGCAGTTTTTTTCTCTGAAATCCCATGTATTTAGAATTTAAATTGCTTTCAATAATTGCTTTCAACTGTTTCCAGTGGCGGGGTTTCTCTGTCAGTATGGGCATCAGAGAAGCCTGTGACTTGGGTGTTCCTTTCTTACCTTCTGATTCTGTCTGACTCTCTGACCAGGAGTGGTGACACCAAAGAGGGAGATTGGGAGGGTTGGGAACACCTGTGGACACCCTTAAGCACTGGTTGCTCTGAGGGTGGCTCTTCCAGAGCCTCAGGGGGAAAGCCATTGCTTCAGAAGTTGGTGGGAGCAGAAGCCAGGTCCACAGTTGGCCTGAGAGCGAGTTTACAGCCCAGACAATTGAGGGTTCCATAGAGTCTGGTGTAGACATAAGATTCCACAATGAAGTGAACCTTTTAGGCAGTGATTGAGATTCCAGCTAGGGTTCTCAATTATCTTTGCCAAAGCAATCATTCAGACAAAACAACAACAATAAAAACCGTTCTGATTTGGTAACTGACTTTTGTTAGTGAGTCATTGGTGAAAGGGAGAAGGTGATGGCACCCCACTCCAGTACTCTTGCCTGGAAAATCCCATGGACAGAAGAGTCTGGTAGGCTGCAGTCCATGGGGTTGCTAAGAGTCGGACATGACTGAGCGACTTCACTTTCACTTTTCCTTTCATGCATTGGAGAAGGAAATGGCAACCCACTCCAGTGTTCTTGCCTGGAGAATCCCAGGGACGGGGGAGCCTGGTGGGCTGCCGTCTCTGGGGTTGCACAGAGTTGGACACGACTGAAGTGACTTGGTGAAAGCAGCAGCAGCATTGGTGAAAGAGAAAGTATAAAAGAAAGATGAGGAAAGACAGAGAAGGAAAGACAGAGGCAGACAGAGATACAGACAGGGAAAGAAGGAAATATTCTTCAAGGAAAAAGAATCATGCTGAAACTCCAATACTTTGGCCACCTGATGCGAAGAACTGACTCATTGGAAACGACCCTGATGCTGGGGAAGATTGAAAGTGGGAGGAGAAGGGGACGACAGAGGATGAGATGGTTGGATGGAATCACCAATGCAATGGACATGAGTCTGAGTAAGCTCTGGGAGTTGGTGATGAACAGGGAAGCCTGGCGTGCTGCAGTCCATGCTAAGAGTTGGACATGACTAACAGACTGAACTGAGCTGTGAAGATAAGTACTCATGTGCATTTCCATTCCACGTGCCTGCTGCCGTCTACCTTTGATGACTTTTTGTCACTTGACCCTGGAAAAAGAGTTGTTTGCAGACAGGAGTCTCCTGATAAAGGAGACGTCTTACCTTCAAGGGAAGGTAGAAAAGGGACTCAAATTCAACCGGAGGTGCTGTGTTCTCAGTGTCACGTCACAGCGTACGGCATGGCCATCTGAAGGGACTGTGGTCGCATGCAGGCGACTCGGTCCATCCATCAGTCGATGAGCATTTCTCGGGCGCCGGCAGTGCCAGGAGCCACAGGGGACACAGTTATTGTGCTGCCACCTCTCCAAGGCCTAAGGGGGTTGACGCCTGAGATATCACATCACCCAGGAACTAATTTTCCATGTGTTTGTGGTTTATGGGAAAATAAACAAGCAGACATTGAATGTATTTATGTCTGGATTATTTATCCCATTCCAGCATTAGGAAAAAGTTAGTCAGGGGTCAGAAAAGTTCAAAAACTCACACACCAGTGCACCGATAGTTCCTAGGACACCACATCTATGTGTGCTGAGTCTTGCTTGTAGTCAGAGCTGGAAGTTTTTAGGTAAAGGCTGAAGAGGTACACATTAGATCCTCAACCCACATTCGCCAATTAATCAAAGATGATATACTCCAAAGACAGTACAAAGCCTTCTTCTTCTGTGTTTTGTGGCTCTAGGCTTCTCCATCCTGAGGGGCCTACGTACAGTGCAGATAATACCAGGCCCTTGCTCGGATCCTTTGATGCTTGCTGGGATAGCTGGCTGCTATGGCTTTAGCTGAGCCTAATTGAGCATCACCAGGAGCTGGGTGCTTTGTTACGTGAACCCAGGCAACAGCATGACAACCTCAGGGAACAAAGAGAAACCAGGTGCAAATTGAGCTTTTCTGCATATGAAAACTTGCCTTCTGAGGCAGCCACATCCAGGCAGGGAGGTGTTGCTCTGATGAGCAGAGCAGTGCGGTGACTTCCAGGGCGAGTGCCGAAGCTAGCGCTCAGGCACAGGCTTGTGGCTCTTGTTCACTGGCGTTTCTAACACAGCCTGACCATTGCCGCAAAACATGGTCCTGTTTGCCTGGACTTCTACCTTTTCCATCTTTCCTGTGTTATTGTGTGTGCTGTGTGTGTGGTGCTCAGCTGTGTCTGATTCTTTGAGACCCTACAGCCTGGAGCCTGCCAGGATCCTCTGGCCATGGAGTTTTCCAGGCAGGCATACTAGAGTGGGTTGCCATTTCCTCCTCCAGGGGATCTTCCCCACCCAGGGATCGAACCTGTGTCTGTTGCCTCTTCTGCATTGGCAGGCAGATTCTTTACTGCTGTGCCACCTGGGAAGCCTACTCTATTATTGTAATTAATGTAATAAAGGCCAATAAAAGTAATAATAGCAATCAACAAATAGTACCAAGGAAGTGTTCTTAATTGGTCTCTGCTTAGCTGAGTCCTGAGTTGAAATTGCAACCCACTCCAGTATTCTTGTCTGGAGACTTCCATGGATATTCCATGGGGTAGCAAAAAGTCAGACACGACTGAGGGACTAACACTCTCACCTTTTTTCCACTTAGCTGAGTCACCAGATGTTAATGGTGCTGTTAATCTGCTCTGTAGAATCTTCTGGATTTGGTCCAGGTCACGTCAAATCCTTGCTGCTACTCAGTCACTTTTTAGAAGGACTTGGAACCTCTCCTTCTACCACTGATGGAGAAGGAATAGCAACCCACTCCAGTAGTCTTGTCTGGAGAATTCCGTGGACAGAGGAGCCTGATGGGCTGCAGACAATGAGTTGCAAAGAGCTGGACATGGCTAAGCAACTAACACACAGTTTCCACCAATAAAGGAAGCTGGTAAAACCAGCCTTGGTCCTTATAGCTCGTAACTAGGATCATGTCACTTGAGTTCTGTTCAGTCACTCAGTCGTATCCGACTCTTTGCGACCCCATGGACTGCAGCATGCTAAGCCTCCCTGTCTGCCCATCGCCAGCTCCTGCAGTTTACTCAGACTCACGTCCACTGAGTCGGTGATGCCATCCAACCATCTCATCCTCTGTCGTATCACTTAGGTTTGTGTTATTCTCCTCCAGTCTGCCTAGCAACAGGCTCAGGGAGTTGAAAGAAGAAAATCCTAAGAGCACATGAATTATGTGCTCTTGTAAAGAAGTGCTGGAGCCAGGAAGCAGCCAGAGGACTTCCAAGAAAGGGATTCTGACCCTGACTCCCTAGCTGGACATGTGCTTAGGCAACAGACTGGTTGACCTGCCCTGCATTTCAGGTGGTAGGATAAAGATAAGTCTACTACAGGGCAGTTAGGATTCCCAAGGTTTAGCAGGACAAAGATGACAAGTGTCCCATGGGCAATGTGAACACCTCAGATGGAAGTTAACCTGGGCACTCTTCATAATTCACCCAAGAGGGTTGGTCATGTGCAAAGAAATCCCATCAAAAAAGTATAAAATAACTAATGAGAACCTATTGTATAGCACAGGGAACTCTACTCGATGATCTGTGGTGACCTAAATGGGAAGGAAATCTAAAAATGCGCATATATGTATATGTTGGTGTTGTTGTTTAGCTGCTCAATTGTGCCCAACTCCTTGTGACCCCATGGACCCCAGCAAGCCAGGCGCCTTGTCCTTCACCATCTCCCAAAGTTGGCTCAAACTCCTGCCCATTGAGTATATGAGGCCATCCAACCATCTCATCCTCTGTCGTCCCTTCTCCTCCTGCCTTCAATCTTCCCCAGCAAAAGGGTCTTTTCCAATGACTGGGCTCTTTGCATCAGGTGGCCAAAGTATTGGAGTTTCCAGCTTCAGCATCAGTCCTTCCAATGAATATTCAGGACTGATTTCCTTTAGGAATGACTGGTTTGATCTCCTTGTAGTCCAAGGAACTCTCAAGAGTCTTCTCTAATATGACAGTTCAAAAGCATCAATTCTTCTGTGCTCAGCCTTCTTTATGGTCCAACTTTCACATCCATATATGACTACTGGGAAAACCATACCTTTGACTCGGCAGATCTTTGTCAGAAAACTAATGTCTCTGCTTTTTAATATGTTGAGACCCTGATGCTGGGAAAGACTGAACGCAGGAGGAGAAGGGGATTCTTATAATTACCTTGGCCCCATTGGAGAATCCAGGAAAATCTTCTTCCTTAATTCCTCTTGGCCACGTGATCTAACATGTTAGTAGGTTCTGTGGAAAATTCTTAAAGAGATGGGAATACCAGACCACCTTACCTGCCTCCTGAGAAATCTGTATGCAGGTCAGGAAGCAACAGTTAGAACCGGACATGGACTGGTTCCAAATTGGGAAAGAAGCATGTCAAGGCTGTATATTGTCACCCTGCTTATTTAACTTATATGCAGAGTACATCATGTGAAATGCCAGGCTGGATGAAGCACAAGCTGGAATCAAGATTGCCAGGAGAAATATCAATAACCTCAGACATGTAGATGACACCACCCTTATGGAAGAAAGCAAAGAGGAATGAAAGAGCCTTTTGATGAAAGTGAAAGAAGAGAGTGAAAAACCTGGCTTAAAACTCAATATTCAGAAAACTAAGATCATGGCATCCAGTCCCATCACTTTATGGCAAATAGAAGGAGAAAAAATGGAAATAGTGAGAGACTTTATTTTCTTAGGCTCCAAAATCACTGCAAATAGTGACTGCAGCCATAAAATTAAGACTCTTGCTCCTTGGAAAAAAGCAGTGACCAACCTAGACAGCATATTAAAAAGCACAGACATTACTTTGCCAACAAAGGTCTGTCTAGTGAAAGCTATGGGTTTTTCCAGTAGTCATCTATGGATGGGAGACTGGACCATAAAGAAGGTAGAGTACTGAAGAATTGAGGCTTTTGAACTGTGGTGTTGGAAAAGACTCTTGAGAGTTCCTTGGACTGCAAGGAGATCCAATAGTCAATCATAAAGGAAACCAGTCCTGAGTATTCATTGGAGGGACTGATGGTGAAGCTGAAACTCCAATACTTTGGCCACCTGATGCGAAGAACTGAGTGTTTAGAAAATACCTGATGCTGGGAAAGGTTGAAGGCAGGAGGAGAAGGGGACAACAGAGGATGAGATGGTTGGATGGCATCACCGACTTGACGGACAAGAGTTTGAGAAAGCTCCTGGAGTTGGTGATGGACAGGGAAGCCTGGAGTGCTGCAGTCCATGGGGTTGCAGAGTCAGATATGACTGAGTGACTGAACTGAACTGAGGTTCTTGGCTTTGGGCCATGGCCATCTTTGGGGGCTATGATTCAATTTACCATAGCATTTTCAATTGAATGCATCTCAGGAGTCTTTAAATTTTTGCTGCTCTTTAAAGAAACTACATCCTACCACTAGCTCTGATGCTGCTTGCAAGAGGGTTTCTACTGCAGTTGCAAGGAGCACAGTGCAAGTGAATTAGAATCAATTGTGTATAAGCCTCCAAGCATGATCTGGACAGCTTGGTTGATCCCCCTTCTTTCTCATATCCTATATTCTAGAACTTTTATGATAATAAAAACCATCCCTCCTCTTCATCATCACTATCACTCTCCTCTTCTCTTATTGAGACAAAATTGTTTCTTCATTTTCCTTCTTAACTTGACCACTGGGAGGACTCAAGGATGATCTTCCTAAAACACAGCTCTAGAGATGACCCTGTGATAACGCTCTTCAGTGCCTATGTGCTCCCAAGATACATTCCAAAATCCTCTCCCAGGTTCACACAAAGCCCCCTCCCACCTGCTCAATCTCCTGTCCCTCACTCCAGCTTCCACCCTTAAACTCTAGCCACACCCATCTATTTGCTGACAGGCATTCCATGTTTGGGCTTCACAGGTGGCTCAGACACTAAAGAATCTGCTTGATGTTGGGGAGACTCGGGTTGGATCCCTGGGTTGGGAAGATCCCCTGGTGAAAAGGAATGGCACCTACTCCAGTATTCTTGCTTGGAGAATCCGATGGACAGAGGAGCCTGGAGGGCTGCAGTTCATAAGGTTGCAAAGAGTCAGACACGACTGAGCAACTAACACACACACACAAATCCCGTGTTTGGTTCTTGGTCCTGTAGGAACATGATGGACGGGTAGTTTTTCTCATCCTCCTATTCTATGATGCGGCATCTGCATCCTCTGCTATGCTGCGAAGCTTAAAGCAGGTACCAGGTCTTACCAGCCTTGGAGACTTGGGTGCCCAGCGTCAGATCAGTTTGTGGTTGGTGCTCAGTTAGTGGCGGGTTGATGTATGAAACACAGGATGGGTAAAGAAATAAATCAGTGAGTAAAGAGAGAGGGGAGAGAGGGAAATACCAGAAGGTGTGTCTGCACTTGGGCGCCAGGGTAGACTTGCTGTTGAACCACGGAGAGCATAGATTGGATGGCAGCACGTGAGAACCGCAGAACATACAACATGATGTCAAGACCTCCCGTTAAGGTTTGAGGTGCAGCAATGACTGGACAGGAACTCGGGCAGCAGAGTAACAACCCCAGGGAACAAAGGGCATTTCCATATGTGGAAAATTGAGTTCTGTGACTTATTTTGTTCATTTGGCTTTTACTAATCCCTGACAGCTCAAAATAGTAAAGAATCTGCCTACAATGGGGGAGACCTGGGTTTAATCCCTGGGTTGGGAAGATCCCCTGGAAAAGGAAATAGCTACCTGCTCCAGTATTCTTGCCTGGAGAATTCCATGGACAGAGGAGCCTGCGGGCTACAGGCTCCACACAAAGTCTGAAATGACTGAGGAACTAATATAGCACCATGTGCCAAGCACTGTTCCAGGCCCTGGGGAAATGCTTGTCAAGAAGACAAGGCTGCTGTCTCCCTGGTGAAGCTGAGTAAAGGTTGGAGGGAGAGAGAGGTGGTCAGTAACATGGAGCAGCAGAATTGAACAGCTGGTGGTGATCGATGCAGGGATGGAAAGCAGGACAAGGAGCCAGAACACAGAGCGATTGACTTGGGGGGTTGGGGAGGACTTCCTGAATGAGGGGATGGTTGAACAGAGACCTGGAGGAGAAGGCTATTAAGAATACAACAATGATGACAGTGAGCATTTCTGAATGCTTCCTAGGTGCCAAGGACTATCTTTAGTGTGTGGCACAGATTAACTAATAAAATCCTCACAAAATATCTGTGAGGATGGTGTAATTATTATCTGCATGTGCAAACGAGAAAACTGACCCCAGAGAAGTCAAGGAGCTTGTCCAAGGTCACAGAGCCAGCAGTGAGTGGTGGTCTGACTCACAATTGATTTGATGATGATAGTAATAACTAACCACAGTGTCTGGGGAGGCCTTAACAATAGCTGTGAAAAGAAGAGAGGCGAAAAGCAAAGGAGAAAAGGAAAGATATAAGCATCTGAATGCAGAGTTCCAAAGAATAGCAAGAAGAGATAAGAAAGCCTTCTTCAGCAATCGACGCAAAGAAATAGAGGAAAGCAACAGAATGGGAAAGACTAGAGATCTCTTCAAGAAAGTTAGAGATACCGAGGGAACATTTCATGCAAAGATGGGCTCAATAAAGGGCAGAAATGGTATGGACCTAACAGAAGCAGAAGATATTAAGAAGAGGTGGCAAGAATACACAGAAGAACTGTACAAAAAGACCTTCATGACCCAGGTAATCATGATGATGTGATCACGAATCTAGAGCCAGACATCCTGGAATGTGAAGTCAACTGGGCCTTAGAAAGCATCACTACGAACAAAGCTAGTGGAAGTGATGGAATTCCAGTGGAGCTGTTTCAAATCCTGGAAGATGATGCTGTGAAAGTGCTGCACTCAAGATGCCAGCAAGTTTGGAAAACTCAGCCGTGGCCACAGGACTGGAAAAGATCACTTTTCATTCCAATCCCAAAGAAAGGCAATGCCAAAGAATGCTCAAACTACCACACAATTGCACTCATCTCACATGCTAGTAAAGTAATTCTCAAAATTCTCCAAGCCAGGTTTCAGCAATACGTGAACCGTGAACTCCCTGATGTTCAAGCTGGTTTTAGAAAAGGCAGAGGAACCAGAGATCAAATTGCCAACATCCACTGGATCATGGAAAAAGCAAGAGAGTTCCAGAAAAACATCTATTTCTGTTTTATTGACTATGCCAAAGCCTTTGACTGTGTGGATCACAATCAACTGTGGAAAATTCTGAAAGAGATGGGAATATCAGACCACCTGACCTGCCTCTTGAGAAATCTGTATGCAGGTCAGGAAGCAACAGTTAGAACTGGACATGGAACAACAGACTGGTTCCAAATAGGAAAAGGAGTACGTCAAGGCTGTATATCGTCACCCTGCTTATTTAACTTCTATGCAGAGTACATCATGAGAAACGCTGGGCTGGAAGAAGCACAAGCTGGAATCAAGATTGCTGGGAGAAATATCAATAACCTCAGATATACAGATGACACCACCCTTATGGCAGAAAGTGAAGAGGAGCTACAAAGTCTCTTGAAAGTGTAAGAGGAGAGCGAAAAAGTTGGCTTAAAGCTCAACATTTAGAAAACGAAGATCATGGCATCCGGTCCCATCACTTCATGGGAAATAGATGGGGAAACAGTAGAAACAGTGTCAGACTTTATTTGGGGCTCCAAAATCACTGCAGATGGTGACTGCAGCCGTGAAATTAAAAGACGCTTGCTTACTCCTTGGAAGGAAAGTTATGACCAACCTAGATAGTATATTCAAGAGCAGAGACATTACTTTGCCGACTAAGGTCCGTCTAGTCAAGGCTATGGTTTTTCCCGTGGTCATGTATGGATGTGAGAGTTGGACTGTGAAGAAGGCTGAGTGCCTAAGAATTGATGGTTTTGAACTGTGGTGTTGGAGAAGACTCTTGAGAGTCCCTTGGACTGTAAGGAGATCCAACCAGTCCATTCTGAAGGAGATCAGCCCTGGGATTTCTTTGGACGGAATGATGCTGAAGCTGAAGCTCCAGTACTTTGGCCACCTCATGCGAAGAGTTGACTCACTGGAAAAGACTCTGATGCTGGGAGGGATTGGGGGCAGGAGGAGAAGGGGACGACCGAGAATGAGATGGCTGGATGGCATCCCGGGCTCGATGGACGTGAGTCTGAGTGAACTCCGGGAGATGGTGATGGACAGGGAGGCCTGGCATGCTGCGATTCATGGAGTCACAAAGAGTCGGACACGACTCAGCGACTGAACTGAACTGAAGTGAACCCCAGTGCACATTGCGTAGGAGAGGTAGTGCTCTAAGTGCTTCACGTGGCTTAACTTATTAGTTCTCACAGGAGCCCTGGGCAGATACTATGATTATCTTCACTGTTTTCTAGGTGAAGAACAGGCACAAAAGAGGTTAAGAAACCTGCCCAAGATCAGCCAGGGGCAGTGGAGGCAGTGCCCTCCTGGAGCCTGAGTTCTTAACCTCTACCCTCCGCATCCTCAAAGCAGCCACGTGCTGGAAGATCTGGGGAAGATGGGAAACACCAGGAGCTGGATGAGGACAAGAGGGGCAGGTTTTATCCTGACTTCAGTGGGAGGCCACCCGAAGAGTGTAAAGAGCAGGCTGATACAGTCTGATGAGGGCTTTGACTAGATGGTTTGGGAGAAGTGGGAGAGTGGATCGTGGGAGCAAAACTGGCAGATCAGCTTCCAGGAGAGGTGGCGGAGCCTGAGCTGGAGGAGGGAACGGCAGGTATCAGAGAGGTGGCGGGCTTGGGGTTTGCAGGATTGGAATTGGAGGCAGAGAAAACAGGGATTACGGGTGGGTTGGGTCACAGGGGAAAGAGAGGAACCAGGAATGGCTCCAGGGTGGAGGATGATTCCAGGGGCCTGTGAACTGCCCTGGAGAGGGTGCAGGTTAAGGGAGGGAGGAGATGGCTGGGACTCAGACACCGTGGATGGGACCTACTAAGTCTGGGATGTGCATATTGGACACATCAGTGAAGACGTCAAGGGCAGTCCTTGGAAATCCCTGAAAACATAACTTGTCTCAAAATAGGAAGGCTGGAAAGGATAGCTGAAACAGCCCTGACCTTTCTTTGCTTTTGATTTGGGCCACCTTGCCTCCCCGTGCCTCTGAGCTGAGTAACTCTGAGTGTGTGTGTGTGGGTATGTGTTTGTGTGTGTGCATGTATCTATGTGTGTGTGGATGTGTGTCTGTGTCTGTGCAGGTATCTATGATGAGTGTGTAGGTACATATTTGTGTGCATGCATGTATCTATGAGTGTGTAGGCATGTGTTTGTGTGTGTGCATGAGTAGAGTAACTCTGAGTGTATGTGTTGGTACATATTTGTGTGTGTGCATGTATCCATGTGTGTGTAGGCATGTATTTGTGCATGTATCTGTGTGTGGGCACGTGTTTGCATGTATCTGTGTCTAAACATGTATGTGTGTACGTGTATCTATGTGTGTGTAGGCATGTGTTTGTGCATGTATCTCTGTGTGTGGGCACGTGTTTGTATGTATCTGTGTCTAAGCATGTATGTGTGTGTACGTGTATCCATGTGTGTGTAGGCACGTGTTTGTGCATGTATCTGTGTGTGTGGGCACGTGTTTGTATGTATCTGTGTCTAAGCATGTATTTGTGTGCATGCACGTATCTATGTGTGTGTAGGCATGTGTGTGTGCGTGTATCCGTGTGTGTAGGCACGTGTTTGTGCATGTATCTCTGTGTGTGGGCACGTGTTTGTATGTATCTGTGTCTAAGCATGTATTTGTGTGTGCATGCATGTATCTATGTGTGTGTAGGCATGTGTTTGTGTGTGCGCATCTGCACATGTGCCTGTATCAGAGAGGTCAGACAGAAGGGCTCCGGAACCACACAGTTTGGATTGCAAAGCTGGTTCCGGCACTTGTTCACGATGTCACTTTTGGCAGGTCGTCTAAGCCGTCTGTGCCTCAGTTGCATTCTCTGTAAAGTGGGGTTGCTGGCAGTGGTGGCGCCCGCCTCCAGGTTTTCTGGGAGGTTCCATGACTCGGCACACGTCAAGAACCAAGAAGTGTGCCTGACGCAGAACAGGCCCTCCATAAATATTAGCTGTTGTCACAGGTGTACACATGCACAAAGTTGTAGAGTGAGTTTGTGACGGTAAATTTTAGAATTTAAATTTCTGGTAAAATCAGAAATTCATTATTGAGTGAATGGTCCAATGCTTTCCTACCTGAGATGTCGTTGTTACAGAATGGGTATAAGGAGGAAAGCCTAACAGAAAGACCATCCTCGGCTGTTGGATGGACTGCCTCACCGAAGCTGACAGAATCCCGATTCAGACGCCAGTTTCTCCTGCAAGATTCTTCTTACTGGACTGAATTCATCGTGTCCAGTCTTTTCCTTCTGTGTGTTTGAATTTGCAGCCCCTAGCGAATTCAGGGATCCTGGGCTTTCCTGTGGCTCAGCTGGTAAAGAATCCGCCTGCAATGTGGGAGACCTGGGCTCCATCACTGGGATGGGAAGATCCTCTGGAGAAAGGAAAACTCCACTCCAGTATTCTGGCCTGGAGAATTCCATGGACTGTATAGTCCATTGTGTCGCAAAGAGTTGGACACGACTGAGTGATTTTTACTTTCACTTTTCAGCCCGGATCCTGGCAGCCAGCCAATGTTGGTTGGATGGATGGGACTTCCAGGGGTCAGCAAGCTGTAGTGGTTACTCTCATGTTGGAAAATGTCTTTCCCATCAGGTTACTTTGGGGATAAATATTTAGTTATCATTTGGGGTCGCTCGGCTATTTTTGATTCTGACACTTGAACCCTTTTCCACTTAGGGACCACTCTGTGGGATGGTAATACTTCTAATAATCCTAATTGTCCACTGCTTGCATGCTCTTTTTTCCATTATACCTCATCACCCATAGCCATCACGCTTTTAAATAGGATTCAAGCATCCTTTCTGTCTTTGGATGGGTTTCCCCTCCCCCAAAGGAGAAAGAAGACGAAGCAGTTCCGCTAATCCAAGTGGGCCTGGAATGCGTTTTTCTTCTCACACCATTACCACATAAAAGTGGTCAGAAATCACTCAGAGCGTCTTTTGTCTTCTCGAGCAAAGTTTCAGTAATTTGGGTAAAAGGGAAGAAATGGGTTCTTATTGCCCGAAGCTCTAAAATGGGATGGAGAAAGGTCATATAGGCCAAATGGACCACTGTGCGTATTTTCAATATCCAAAGAGTTTCATTTCTTCTCATACTCAGGAGCTGGAGCACACTGAGGCTGGAGGCAGGCCAAAAGCATTTCCTCAAAAGACCCTCTTCCATCTCACCACCCCATTTGCTTCGTCTATCGGAACTGCTGATTTCAAAGTGCACTTTCCTCCGTGGCTCTTTGAAAGGATCTACTTGAAGTCTCATACCCCACTTTCTGAGTTCCGACCATCAGCGTCACGGACAAGCATGTCTGCCCGTCACGGAGTGTTTGTGTGTTGTTGTCAGCTCACTGCGATGTGTAAGGAGCGTAATTCTCAGCAGTGCTGGGTGTTCCCTGATTCTTCACCCTGTATCATGACCCCTGAGCTGAGAGCTTTACAGGGGGTGCTGGAGGGGAAGACACTGAGTCGGGGAAGTCAGGGGCCTTGTCCAAGGTTGCCCTGGAGCCTGGGCTTGAATCCAGACCTGTCTTCCAGAGGTGGAGTGCTTGGTGCTACAGTATTCTGTCTTATTCTGAGCGTTCTTATAAAAGCCTCAGGAACATTATCACAGTTTACATTCATGTTAGTGAATATCAAATGCTTGCTCTCTGAGTCTGAATTATTCTTGGTCTGTTTCACCTTGGTACCGCTCTCATCTTCATCTCCATCTCTATCATCTCTGTCTCTCTTCATCTTCATCCACACCTCCATCCTCATCTTCTCCATCTCTTTACCTGTCCCTGTCTCTATTTTTACCTCCATTTCCATTTCTATAAAAACTCCTGTTCATTCTTGCATCTGGTCCCAGGGTTGCTTCTCACATGAAAAGTGACTTGGCTGACATAGCAAAACCATTGAAGAGCTTCATCGAGTCTCTTAGGTCTGGCGTAACAGAGGAGGGCTAGCCATGAGTGTGAGAGAGTTTCGAGCCCCTGCTTCTTATCAAATCACTCAGGAAAACTCTGATCTCTAAAGAGGTGTCAAGCCACACTGTTCCCTTGTCAGGTCACCTACAATGGAAGTGGGATGCAGTGAAATTTAAGTGGCACAGGGCAAGTCAGGCTGAGGCCGCCCAGTGCTCAGACACTTGAACTCATGGCTAGAACAGGAGCCTCTCACTGGAGACCAGAGGAGAGACTGGTGCCTTAGTGAGCCGGCTACTTCTGATTCTGCCAGGGGAGCAGAATCTGGGGGGCTGGGGATGACTGAGGAGCACAAAATCCAGAGGGGACCCCTTCTCCCCTAGGCAGAGATGGTTCCTGGGTTCACCTGAAGGACCATTTTCAGGCGGGCGGCACTTTATCCTGACCACTTTTCTGGTTCCTATCTTTCTCATGGCTGCTGGTCTTGGAGCTGACTGTGGTCCTGGCAGAAATCTGGTTCATCCTGTTAAAGACGTAGCATCCTTGATCCTGACTTCTATCTGCTGAACCAGGATCTGCCGTTAACAAGATCCTCAGGTGGTTCACGTGCACATGAAAATTTGAGGCAGGGCCAGGCCCAAGTTTAGGCAGATGGTCAGGGAAGGATGGTCTCATGAACTCATGGGAAGTTGCAAGTGCAGCCTTTCCCTGAAGGCTGGGCTCTTCATGTAATGCTCGCATGGGCCCTTCCACCCTGGGGCAGAGGCTGTGCCCTTGCAACCAGCTCCAGTGGAGCAGACTCAGTCAGAGGGCGAGGCTGCCACGCACAGCTGTGCCTAGACTTTGTGGGGAAGTATGTGGGAGAGCTGGCCCAAGTGGCTGGAGAAGAGGCGGCCCCAGTGGATCTGGACGTTGGGAGTTTAGAGAGGGAGCAACTTGGGGAGATGGACGGGAGCCAGGGCAGGGCCCTTGCACACCTGCTGGCATCTGGGCTCTGTTGCGTGGCCTCTGTACATCTCCTATAGGAAGCCTCTGTACCAGGGGTGGGGACTGGGGAGGAGGGCAGGACAGCCCTGCTTTGAAGATGGGTTCTTCTGGGGACACAACTGGCCAAGACATCTCTCCCATGACCCATGGGGTCTGCAGTAGCAGAGTCAGTATATAGTACATATTATATATATACTGCACATAGTACAGTCGGGCTATTTACTATACTAGACTGTATATATGGCACACACTCCAGTACTCTTGCCTGGAGAATCCCACGGACAGAGGAGCCTGGTAGGCTACAGTCCATGGGGTCGCAAAGAGTCGGACACGACTGAGCGACTTCACTTCACTTCACTTCACTGTATATATGGGTTTCCCTGAGAGCTCAGTTGGTAAAGAATCTGCCTGCAATGCAGAAGACCCCAGTTTGATTCCTGGTTCAGGAAGATCCCCTGGAAAAGGGATAGGCTACCCACTCCAGCATTTTTGGGCTTTCCTCGTGGCTCAGCTGGTAAGGAATCCACCCACAATGTGGGAGACCTGGGTTTGATCCCTGGGTTGGGAAGATCCCCTGGAGAAGGGAAAGGCTACCCACTCCAGTATTCTGGCCTAGAGAATTCCATGGACTAGTTCATGGGGTCACAAAGAGTTGGACACAACAGAGTGACTTTCACTCACTCATTCACTCACTCATACTGTGTATATAGTATTTACGTATGGTAGATACACACATATATATATATAGTATAGTGTAGCATATAATAAGGAGACAGCCGGTATAGCAGAAAGAATCCTAGCTGTGGGTGAAAAGTGGGTATGTTGACCTTTTTCTACCCTTGCAGACAAGGAGCCTTGGGGGTGATGTCGGGGGTCCCCCAGGGAGTGTGACCACTCCTCTGTGTGGTGGCCCAGCTCCCTGTCCCCGGACAGCACATTCACCGACACCCACTGGCCGTGCTCGGCCTTGTTCAGCTGACTGCATTTCAACTGCTGGCGCTTGTTTCTTCAGAGCTGCGGTGGTCGAACTCCGTCACACCTGAGAAACATCAGATTCCTGGCTCAGCAGGTCTCAGGGAGAGGGGTGGGGCATGGATGTCATTTCCAAGCTGAGCCCCTGAAAGGCTGATGCAGGAGGTCATGGGTCACAAAGGGGAACATGGGCGGAAACACGCTGGGGCTCGCCTTCCTGCCTCCGTGGGCGCTGGGAGATAGAAAAAGGCGCCTGCCCGTTCTGCAAAGAGGAGCCCCAGACACAGGGCTGCCGAGCTGAGCGGACAAAAGAAGTCAGAGGAGGAAGGATGCTAACACGGTTGGTGCCTCCATCGCAGCCGTCCTCCCAGAATTCCCCCCAAATCCCGGCACAGCCTGAGATGCAAGTGCTAGAATCCCCCATGGCGGAGAAGGAGCTGGGAGTCAGGGGTTAAGCTGTTTTCTCAAGCTCCCACAGTTAGCGAAAGCTCAGAGCCAATTTCATTTAATATTGTGTGTGTGTGTGTGTGTGTGTGTGTGTGTGTGTGTGTTCACCTGAATAGTCAGGGAACTTTCACCTATTTTATTAGGTTTTCATTTATTGAAATTCCAACCAGAAGCTAAATACAATTGGAAATGGGTAAGCACTAAGTTTTACTCCAAAGGAGGATCATTCAGATTTACTCCAATTAAAGTAGGCAACCCTTAAGCAAAGCTTTCCCTCATTTAAAAGAAAAATAAAACAAATAAAAAAGAAAACAAAAATTATACACTAGTCTTTCCATGTGTTCATTGCACAAAATGAGTTCTGCTTTTAGAACTTTGACACTCAATGGTGTTTTTTTTTTTTCCCCTCCCTGCACAATTTAAGATCCCAACTTAATAAGTTTTCTACATAAAAAAAAAAAAAAACCCTAAGTTTTCTTTTAGGATTGTGTAAAAACTAGTATTTCTGTACATTTCACTGGAATTGTTTTTCTTTATAATAAAAATCTCTTCTTTTCAAAACCAAAAAACAAAAACAAAAAGGAAAGTCCTCTGCCTATTATGGTTCCTGCAGCTATGAATATATTTCTCAGTTTCATAGCTACTTAGCTACTTGAGACTCCAGGTGTGTTTTAACATGTGTAATTGTATCCACACTTGGCAGAGTACTCTTTTGTAACAGCAACTTAGAGGAAAAGATCTGGAAATAAAATACATACATTTATGAGCAGCAGGAAACAAACATGACCCAGTAAGTAATATATGAAGCAAGACTGCCTACAATGAGATACTTTTTCATTCAACATTTTTAAACATTATTTTTCATTGACATATTAAATCATTTCATTGACTGACATGAAATCTGCCATCTTCCCCATTTTTAAGTGTCTAGTTCAGTGGGATTCATCACATGCGTCCACACTATATCACTCAACTTCACCAGCTAGTGGTAAAGAACCTGTCTGCCAATGCTGGAGACATAAGACACAGGTTCAGCCCTTGGCTTGAGAAGATCCCCTGAAGGATCTTCATGGCAACCCACTCCAGTATTGTTGTCTGGAGGAGTCTGGCAGGCTACAGTCCATAGAGTCACAAAGCGTGGGACACGACTGAAGCGACTTGGCACACACCACCATCAGCTTCGAGTTTATTCAATTTTGACTTGTTTTCTCACAGTATAGAAAACAGGGAAGCGAGAGTGAGAATCTGGTCCACTCACTGAGCTGATGGACTCTGCTCACTGTTGTGGGACGAAGAAGGCTCTGAGGGATTCATCAGGCCGATGCCATTTTTCACCTGTTTTGGGGATAAAGGTGATTGAAAATGTCTCTCCTGCTAGCCACTGAATTTGCTCAGAGAAGCCACCTGCTGGTACCGGAAGAGAGCGCAACCTTGTACAGTATTTTAAAATTCTCTAAAAAATCACGGTTGTCTCCGTAGAGGAATCTGGGCATTTCATTAAGTCTTGGATAAAATGACAAAGTTGTAGGCTATATGCCTATACCTCTACAGCTATGCATACAAATCTGTGCCTGTACTTCCATATCTACAGCTATATACACAGATATATACACACGTATATACCTATACACTTCTGGGCTTCCCTGGTAGCTCAGATGGTAAAGAATCTGCCCACAATGCAAGAGGTCTGGGTTCTATCCCTGGGTCAGGAAGATCCCCTAGAGAAGGGAATGGCTACCCACTCTAATATTCTTGCTTGGAGAACCCCATGGACAGACCACAGGATCACTAAGAGTTGGACACGACTGAGCAACTAATACACACACACACACACACACACACACACACACGCACACACAGCTCTATCTCCATTTCCACCTCATCCCCATCTCCACCTCATCTCCATCTTCACCTCCATCTTCATTTTCATCTCCATCCCTCCCGCTGAATGACAGTGTTTACTTATGTCAAGGATCCATTCACTTAAGAATTTCAGGACGTACTGAAAACATTTGAAAAGAACTTGTTTAGGCCAAGTGATACTTTATTTGCTGTGGATATAAGTTTGGAATTGTGATGAAAATTGGGATAGAGCCAAGAACTTGATGGTTTAATAATCAGAAAATAAAGGAGAAAAGTCCTTTGTTGCTTCATTAATCTCACTCTCAGACCAAGACAGGGTTACCTGGGCCCCAGTATTTCTATCAGTTTCAATAAAAGCCCATTTGACCTCTCCTCAGAAGGACACGCTTGCTGTACAATGCTGAAGATGGAGGCTGGAGGTGGGGGTGCCCCAGAGTCTCCCCTGGGAATTCTCTGGTCTTTCTATGGGTATCTGTGGTGGTCCTGGCTTTCCCCAGGGAAAGACTGACGAGTCCTCCTACATCTGGCCTGCATGAGTTTGCTGGGGCTGCCTGAACGAAATGCTACAGGCTGGGGGGCTTAAATAACATTTATTTCTTGAACTGTGAAGGCTGGAAGCCCAGGGTTAAGTCTGCAGGTCTGATTTCCTCTGAGGTCTCTCTTAGCATGTTTTTTTTTTTTTTTCCCCTGAGTCTTCACATGGCTTTCCCTCTGTGTCTGTGTCCCCATCTCACCTTCTTATAAGGACACCAGTTGATTAGGGTCCATCTTAACAACTTCATTTTAAACTGATTAATTCTGCAGAGATCCTATATCCAAATCAGTCACATTCTGAGGTCCTGGAGATGCTCAGTCATGTCCGACTCTTTGTGACCCCATGGACTATACAGTCCATGAAATTCTCCAGGCCAGCATACTGGAGTGGGTAGCCTTTCCCTTCTCCAGGGGAATCTTCCTGACCCAGGAACTGAACTGGGGTCTCCTGCATTGCAGGTGGATTCTTGACCTGCTGAGCTATCAGGGAAGCCCCAAGGTCCTGGGAGATAGGAGTTTAACATAGATTTGGAGGGAGACACGATTCAGCCCATAACAGGGGTAGGCAGGGTCCAGGCCTGTCTTGCCCTCTTCATGCTCAGAGAGCCCGGCTTGCCCAAGACCTCGGAGGGCCTGCATTTATTTGCCTGGGGACTCTTGTCTCCTCTGGTCTCGACCCCTCCAGCTCCTGCAGCTGTGACTCTTGCTGTCACTGTCGAGGACCACAGGAGATGGCCCTGCAAACCCGGAAAACCCAAGTCTAGGCCGTGCAGCCTGGCACTCAAAGCCGGGTCATTCTTTGATTCCTCAGGACCATGACATGCCTACAGTGTCAGCCCGGTTGGTTCTCCACAACACAGTCCCCCTCCTTCCAGCATCAGGCAGCCTCCTTCTCCTTTGGTTCTTTCTCCCTCAGTTCAGTTCAGTTGCTCAGTCATGTCCAAATCTTTGCGACCAGACTGCAGCACGCCAGGCCTCCCTGTCCATCACCAACTCCCTGAGCTTACTCAAACTCATGTGCATCAAGTCAGTGATGCCATTCAACCGTCTTATCCTCTGTCATCCCCTTCTCCTCCTGCCTTCAATCTTTCTCCCTAGGTATATTTTAACCCCAGATGTAATTGTACACCCTGTTTTGTAACTCACACCAATTACGTGGCAGCATGTATGTGTATATATATATATATTTAGAGTTTTTTCATGTGGACCATTTGAAAAGTCTTTATTGAATTTGCTACAATATTGCTTTGTTATATGTTTTGGTTTTTTAATCTCAAGGCATGTGGGATCTTAGCTCTCCAACAAGGGATCCAACCAGCACTCCCTGTGTTGGAGGTGAAGTCTTAACTGGACCATCACGGAAGTGCTGGCAACACATAGTTTGAACCTTTCCCTGCAAACAGAGCTCTACACCCCCACGTGCAGCGGCTCTAGACGGTTCAGCTGAGTTGCGCTTCCTCCTGCCCCCCGTCTCTCTCACCTCCCCCCACGCTGCGCTCATCCCCCTCTGCTCTCAGCCTTCCTTCCGCCGGCCGGGGGTCTCTGCTCCTCCACCTTTGACAAGGATTATTCCTCCACAGCAGAGCAGTCTGCAGTTGGTACTTCAGTCTCTGTAATTTCCTAGCTTTGTGGCCTTTTTCAGTTCATAGCTTGGTTTTCAAACTAAACGTTAGGCTCTGCTTTCCAGTTCCTTTGCATCTCTAAAAACACCCGGAAGGATGCTGTGCAGATTGCAGTCTGAGGGCAGAGAGGAACAGATCCACGGCCTCGTCTGTATGTGTGTGTGCATGTGTGTGCATGTGTGTGTACATGTGTGTGTGCATGGGCTGTGTGTCGGGAAGGAAATTGTAGGGTTAAGGGTGTAAGAGTTCTTAGTCCTAGGGCCCACACTTGTGGCGATTCTGAGATTTCTCTGATTCTCTCTCTGCTTCTGGCTAGATCTCTTCTTACGTAGGTCCTCATTCAGATGCGACCCCCATGTTTCCAGTTTTCCGCAGTCCTCACCTCTCCCTATTGCTTCACACTAGGTCACATTATTCATTACCTGTCTGACCCTTGGAGTATCTGTGGCCTTATCTTAAGCTTTTTCTTTAAGATTTCCTTTGTCAACAGGATTTCCTCCCCGAACTGAATAAGCTTTTTCTAGGAGTTACCACTATAATTAATTATGTCATAGCCCTCCTTTCACACCTTGATCAAACCCCTCTGTCTTTACAAAATTGCCCCTTGACTTCCATTATATTTAATCTCTAGCCTCTTGGCATTCGTTTGACCCCTTAATCAAATTTTAAATTATACCATCCTATTTCTACTTACCTGAAATGTATACTTCATATATGACTACATAACAGAATCTCTCAGTTGATAAAGAATCCACCTGCAATGCAGGAGACCCCACAATGCAGGAGATTCCTGAGTCGGGAAGATCCGCTGGAGAAGGGATAGGCTACCCACTCCAGTATCCTCGGGCTTCCCTTGTGGCTCAGCTGGTAAAGAATCCGCCTGTATTCGGAAGACCTGGGTTCGATCCCTTGGTTGGGAATATCCCCTGGAGAATGGAAAAGTAACCCACTCCAGTATTCTGGCCTAGAGAATTCCACGGACTGTACCCTATGGGGTTGCAAAGAGTTGGACATGACTGAGCGGCTTTCACTTCACTTCTCAAGGAACATTAACTATAACAAACCTGTTTAAATTATGCTTGTGGTACATCACTTAAATAAAATGGCTGAAAATTGTCCCCATTGATTATTATTTCATTTCTCCCAGTGGAGTTGTCACAAAGACAAAGTGTAGTTTAAAGGAGACATGGAAACAACTATGGATTAATAAAGCCAGCCTTGCTGAGTTTTTAAAAAATATTTATTTATTTATTTGACTGTTGCAGCATGCAAGTGTGGCATATGGGATCTAGTTCTGTGACCAGAGACTGAGCCCAGGCCCCCTGCATTGAGAGCAGGGAGTCTTAACCACGGGGCTGGCTGGGAAGCCCCCGGCCTTGCTGAGATCTCTTGTGACTTGCACCTCAGCCCTGCCAGCCATCCCAATACTGAATATATGTCAGTGTGGAGAAAGTAAACAAAACCGACGAAAATACATGTGTTAAATTTCCTCTACTTAAGAAATTTTCTTAATCTTAATCATTAGCTTTTAATCTATTAATTAATCTTGTCATGACTTTCCATAATGAGCATTTCCTGTTTCATCTGTGGTTTTTAAAATGTGCCATAATTGTAGAAATTCAGCTTTAGTGTGTTTAATACTATGATACAATTGGCAAGCCAAGAGAGGGGATTTGGTATTCTGCTTTGTGAGCATTTAAAATACTCTGTTCTGTGAATATCCGTTCTTTACTCAAAGTCAATGACTGCACTTCCATTGTATTTGGTGCCTGGAGTTTTGTGTGTGTGTGTGTGTGTGTGTGTGTGTGTGTTTTTTTTTTTGGTTCCTCCTCTTAAAAGAACTTCGGAGAAGAGGGCGGGGCTGAGAAGGCTCAAGTTATAAAAAGCCTCTTCCTTTTGCAAGTGTATCAGAGGAGCAGGATCCTTGGAGTAAAGCAGATCCTGTCTGATAAACTTCCACTCCTGTCTGATAAACTTCCACGGGTAAGTTACCAACTTTTGCTTTTCATCTTTCCCTAAGTGTTGCAATTGTGTAACTTGTAGAATTGATGTGAGTTTAGTGTCTCTGAGGAGGATACCCTTTGTTTTTTCTATGAAGGTAAGAAATTAAAGGAAGATGAAATTGGAAATTTCTCAAAGATCTGTATGGATAAGCAAAATGCTAGGGAACAGGTGTCTTTAGTCTCATTCGGATTTATTTAGAAATGTAGAAATCTGTGCTGGATTTTTGAGTGATTTAAAATAAATCTGCAGTTTTTTCCCCTCTGATTGGCAGAGTCAGAAATGTCCTCAGATGAGTTTTACTAAAAAGTTGCCAGCTTCTTATGTCTGCAACTGACTACGTTAAACAATCCTATGTTTCCAAACCTATTGGGAGCTAAACAGCTTGTTCTTATTTTTTTTTTTTTTTAATTTTTATGACTTCAATTTTTAAAAAACTTTTTATTTTGTATCGGAGTATAGCTTATTAACAATGTTGTGATAGTTTCAGGTGAACAGGGGAGGGACTCAGCCATACATATACCTGTATCCATTCTCCCCCAGACTCCCTTCCCATCCATCCTGGCTTATAACATTGAGCAGAATTCTCTGTGATATACAGTAGGTCCTTAAAACAGGTTGTTCTTAAATCTAGACTTGGTGACATATAAATGAACATTCAGAAAGTATGCATTCAGATGGTCAATGGTCTTGATAATAACAGGAGAAAGGTATATTTGACTTACTTTTACACACTGTGGTTCCTTTAGTTTGTTTTTTTTTTTAGCTTCTGAAATATGCTCATTGCTTCTATCATTTAGAAGCAAGCAAGAAACTCTGACGAGTTGGATGAATAATTAAAGGTTTTATTTCTGTTTAATTTTGAAGCCATTATTGCTAGTGCTGACTTTTTCAGTGTAAAGATTCTTAAGCAGAAAGTAAGAGAATGGTTATTCTTCAGGTCTGTTCTATATGTATGCCTACAAATATGCTTATTATGGCAGGAGTTTTCGCTTGTCAGTATCGTAGAGGATAAAGAAATTTCTTCTAAGGTTAGGGCTTTGGATGTACAATTCTTTAAAATTTGGAACAAAGTTGTTATCATCCATTATTGATTTTCTTTGGTTTTGCCTAAGAACTGATGCGATTCTTGGCATCACATCAGACAACAGAGCTCCAGGCACCACAGGGACCCTCTGCCTTTCTCCTCCAAGCATCACCTGCTGCCCTGTCCTGCCTCTTGTCTCTTTCCTATTATCTTTGGTTCAGGACACGTGGGGGCTTCCCTGGTGGCTCAGATGGTGAAGAATCTGCCTGCAATGCAGGAGACGTGGGTTCGGTCCCTGGGTGCGGAAGGTCCCCTGGAGAAGGGAATGGCTACCCACTCCAGTATTCTGGCCTGGAGAATCCCATGGACAGAGGAGCCTGGCGGGCTACAGTTCACGGGGTCACATAAGAGTCAGGCACGCCTGAGCGACTAACACTGTTATTTCACTTCACATGAGATTGATGACTTTAGGAGCCTCCGTTGGCTTCTGGCATTTCCCCAGTTTTTAACTATCTGTTCAAATCACACAAAAAAATATGGTCGACAGAGGCAATTAGAAAAGCAGGACAATTCCTGTAACCAAACAAATCTCAGTTCTTCTCTAAGGGTGAGTGAGGCGTGCAGACAAAGGTGTAGACAGACCTTGCAGGCCACTGTAGCTTTTGCAGGCATCGCTGTAGCACTGTTGCCAAAATGAGAGTTAAGATTTCTCTGGATGGTGTCATTTATATTTGAAGCCTCTGCAAGTGTCACACTCATCATTACAATGAATAATTGATGGGAGTGAAGAGTGGAGATGGCTGGGGTTTGGTTTGGGCCTTTTGGAACATTTTCAACAGAACATGAACAATTTACTTCCTCTCTCATTCAAGGTTAGTAAGGAGAACTTATTATTTATTCTCTCTCTCTTTTTTTTTTTCTGTTCTTTTAGAAATCAGAGAGAGACTTAGAACTTGAAACTGGCATCTTAGCACTGGTTTGAACATGGTGATAGGCAGGCTGAAACACAATTCTAAAAACATGCCAAAAGACACTCCAGTGTTAGAACAATAACATAGCAAGTTGATTTTTGTTTTTGTTTTCGGCTCACAGGGTGAAAGAGTATTCTCTTGTTGATGGGTGACCATTTGAAATTTCTAGACTATTTGAAATCATTGTGATTGTCAGTGATAAAAGTAATGTCAGCCTACTCCCCTCAATCAGCAAAACAAAGTTTTTAATTCTTTAAATTTTGATAGTGTGTCAATACAGTAAATATGACAATCTTTTCTTTCACAAGGGCTTAGTAAAGTGGTAAAAGGAGCTTAAATTTTAAGGATTAGACTCCCAGGCCAGGCTGCTTTGGTGTGAATGTTGTATACCTTACTTATCAGCTGTCTGACTTTGAGGAAGTTACTTCACCTCTCTGTGCCTTGGTTTCCTCATTCATTTAAGAGGGAAAATAATAATCCATATAATTCATGGGAGGATTAGAAAAGCTGACACACTCTTCACTTCACAAAGTGAACAGTGTAGCACAGTGCCTGGCACATAACCAGCTTTACATAAGACAAAGCTGTTATCCATTCCTAGCTTCATGAAGATATATGTGTCATATGCTATCAGGACAAATCGTGTTGTTTATAAACTCAACTTGCAACCATAAAAAGAACACTCAGCCAAAGTTTTCTTGAGAATAATTTTATTTTTTTCTAGTCAAAGATTCTTTTATTTTATAAAATTTCTGCACTATATTTCATTTAGTAATATCCCTGGAATATTTTCATTTTAACATGTAACCAATATAAATATTATAAATGCCATGTTTTACTTTTTTTTTTTCATTTTAAATCTTCAAAATCCACTGTGTATTACACACTTACAGTGTATCTGTTACACCAGCCACATGTCACATGCTCCCCAGGCACAAGTGGCTCAGGCCTGCTGGACTGAACAACTCAGGTCTGGAGCCTGTGCTTCTTAGCAATGCAATGTTTAGTAGAGGCTTCCAGACAAAAATGCTAGGATTATTGTTTGTAAAAATGTTATAACTGACCATAGAACTTTAATGGATAGAGACAACTTAACAAAATTAAGGGTTGAAACAGGATGAAGAGAGCAGGGTTATTGGATTTCTTAATTCCAGACTATTTCCAGAGAGGTAAAAATCTCTTTCTTAGGCTTCTCCACATTTTGCTTCAAATAGTCCCTCTCCCCCTTCCCAGGTCTCCTTGTTTTTTTTTTTTTTTTTGTGACTGAAAAGAGGTGGCAGAAAGTGGATGAATACTAATATTGATAACAGTGTTCACTTTTGTACCCAAGGCTTATGAATCTAGGGTTTCTCTAAATACAGACTGAGGGCTTTCCTGATGGTTCAATGGTAAAGAATCCACCTCCCAATGCAGGAGATGTGGTTTGGTCCCTGGATTAGGAAGACCCTCTGGAGGAGGAAATGGCAACCCACTGCAATATTCTTGCCTGGGGAATCCCATGGACAGAGGACTCTGGTTGGCTACAGTTCATAGGGTCACAAAAGATTCAGACATGACTGAGCGACTCAACAACAAAATACAGACTGAATACATGACATGCGGCCTCCTCTGAAGTGTCCAGTCAATGCCATGCTTGTGCTTGAAAAAGATTCCAGTACAAGCTTTGAAAGAAATCTGATTGGTGTTACTGGTTGCCTCCTGCCTGAGCTGAGCGGTTCTGCAGCTGCAGCAGTCTCAGCAGCATCAGGAAACATGTTAGAGTTGCTGAATCTGCGTCCCACCCCAGATCTGTGGGGCCGCTGTGGGTGGGGCCCACAAGTCTGAGTTTGAGTGAGGCCCCCAGTGATTTCGCTGCATGTGTTTCCACGTGGGAAATTGGAGAAAGTGGGAAGCGGTTAGCACAGAGCTGCCGTCCTGATGTGGATGGTAAGCAGTGTCTTCACAATCTATGGTAAAGTTGGAAACCATGAAGACTGGTTCAGAATCCACTGTGACTTTAATTGTCACTGAGATAATCTTCTTGGTGGGTATTAGGACTCCATTAATTTAATAAGAGTCATCTGCAATCCGAGAATAAGGACCATAAGTAAAAATAATTGAGATATTAATGAAAACAAGAAAGATTTTACATCATTCAACAAGTAAGGAGGAAATCAAACCAGTCAATCCTAAAAGAAATCAACCCTGAATACTCATTGGAAGGACTGATGCTGAAGCTGAAGCTCCAGCACTTTTGCCACCTGATGCAAAGAGCCAACTCACTGGAAAAGACCCCGATGCTGGGAATGACTGAAGGCTGGAGGAGAAGGGGACAACAGAGGATGAGACGGTTGGATGGCATCACCAACTCAATGGACATGAGTTTGAGCAAGCTCAGGGAGATGGTGAAGGACAGGGAAGCCTGCCGTGCTGCAGTCCATGGGGTCACAAAGAGTCACACATGACTGAGCGACTGAACAAGAAGAAGTAAGTCCTAAATCTGGCCAAACTCTCAGACACTTCTATACTGGAGCCATCATTTGTCCCTACTACAGAATTGCCTGCACTGAATTTTACCTTAGTCATGCATCTTCCACTGGCATTCAGCACTTTATACTAGGCGGCCACAGAGTTTGGTGCTGTAGGTATTATAGGGTTATGTCAAGATGTCTCCTATTGTGTGGCCCAGTGTTCTTTTTATACAGGTTTACTTCTTTTAACTTATTATTTTGAGATAATAACAGACTCAGAGTAGCCCACCAGTCAGAGTCAAATTGCTGCCCCTGAGGCCCTCTTAAATTGTAGTTTGGAAATTGTCACTGCTTTTGCACATGCTAAGATTCAAATTGCTGCCTTTCATACATACTCAAATATGTGTGAAACAGTCACATAGGATTATCCATTTGAAATTGAAAAAATAGTACAGAGAGATCCCAGGTCACCTTCACCTGGTTCCCCACAAAGGTAACATCACACATACAGAGTATAATATCAAAACCAGGAAACTGACCCTGGTATACTCCACAGCCTTGATTTATTCAGGTTTTTCTCATTTGCACGTGCAGTGCGTGCCTGTGTGCTCAGTCATGTCTGACTCTTTGTGGCCCCATGGACTGTAGCCTGCCAGTCTCCTCTGTCCATGGGAAAAGCCAGGCAAGAATACTAGACTGGGTTGCCACTTCCTACTCCAGAGGCTCTTGCCATCCCGGGGATCGAACCCTCTCCTGCTTTGGCAGGTGGATTCTTTGCCACTGCATCACCTAGGAAGCAGGTGTAGAGTTTTATGCAATTTTAGCATGAGTAGATTTGTGTAACCACCACCACAATCACGTTGTGGAACTGTTCTACTGCTACTGCTAGAAAAATACCCCCCAGGCTGCTCCTTCACAGTCTCACCATCTGCCCCATCCCACCCAAGCAGCAGGATCTGTTTGTATACTGGACTCTGGATCAGGGAATATGGGTTTGATCTTGCTTTATGGACTCTGTGAAACGTGAAATTGACCGTGTTCCCTTGCTTTCAGTTCAGTTCAGTTCAGTCGCTCAGTCATGTCTAACTCTTTGCGACCCCATGAATCACAGCACGCCAGGCCTCCCTGTCCATCACCAACTCCCGGAGTCCACCCAAACCCATGTCCACTGAGTCGGTGATGCCATCCAACCATCTCATCCTCTGTCGTCCCCTTCTCCTCCTGCCCTCAGTCTTTCCCAGCATCAGGGTCTTTGCAAATGAGTCAGCTCTCTACATGAGGTGGCCAAAGTACTGCAGTTTCAGCTTCAATATCAGTCCTTGCAATGAACACTCAGGACTGATCTCCTTTAGGATAGACTGGCTGGATCTCCTTGCAGTCCAAGGGACTCTCAAGAGTCTTGTCCAACACCACAGTTCAAAACCATCAATTCTTTGGCGCTCAGCTTTCTTCACAGTCCAACTCTCACATCCATACATGACCACTGGAAAAATCATAGCCTTGACTAGACAGACCTTTGTTGGCAAAGTAATGTCTCTGCTTTTTAATATGCTGTCTAGGTTGGTCATAACTTTCCTTCCAAGGAGTAAGCATCTTTTAATTTCATGGCTGCAGTCACCATCTGCAGTGATTTTGGAGCCCAGAAAAATAAAGTCAGCCACTTTTCCCACTGTTTCCCCACCTGTTTGCCATGAAGCAATGGGACCGGATGGCATGATCTTAGTTTTCTGAATGTTGAGCTTTGAGCCAACACTTTCACTCTCCACTTTTACTTTCATCAAGAGGCTCTTTGGTTCTTCACTTTCTGCCATAAGGGTGGTGTCATCTGCATATCTGAGGGTATTGACATTTCTCCCGGCAATCTTGATTCCAGCTCGTGCCCCCTCCAGCCCAGTGTTTCTCATGATGTACTCTGCATGTAAGTTAAATAAGCAGGATGACAATGTCTCTTGCAATTAGCTTGCAGTTTCTAGCCATGCCCCACAAGCAGGCTTTCCATGCTCTGCAGGAGCCCGTCGCCTTACTAGTTTCTCTTTCATTTTAATCTCTGCTCACCTCTTTCTCTCTGGTTCCTTTGTTTTCAATAATATCTTAGTAAGTTTCTTCAAATATTTGTGCACTGAGATAGAATACAAAAAATTAAAGTGCAAAAAAAAATTTTCAATATCTTCTCCATTTATTCTTTAAACTCATCACTCCCTTCAAAACCCTCTTTTTGAATGGCTGCAAGTTGTGTGGGTTCCCTCTGACTTCCTCCTCCAGTTCCTGAGGGGGGCTTTCTGCTGCATTCACATTTGCGTTGGCTGAGGACACAATTCCTGCATCGCAATCTTTCCCCTTATATGCAATGCTTTTTGTTATCTTGAATGCTATAACCAGTAACACACTTCATTAGAGGAAGAGACAGAGGGAAATTTCAGATATGAGGTGGATTTCTGCCCAGATCTAAAACCTTTAAGAGTTGTCCACAATGTCTTTTTTTAGATGTAGGGCTTTCCTTTCCCTGGCCAATTTTCGCTTAACAGTCCTTACATTGTGAAGTTCAACCAGAGTCTTATGCCTGTAAAGTTTCCAAGAACATCTGAGATTTAGTTTGTACATGTATCTGGGTCATTTTTAAAGCGACTGTAACCTTTAATTCAAGAAAATTCATTGTCTTGAAGATTTTTAAGAGTCAAAAATCAAGACATCCTTAATAAAGTTTCAAATTTGGACATTAAAATGTATATGAAAGTACAAAGAACACAAACTATTCCTAACATCCATACATACCAAAGAAATTTTCTGTTTTACCTGCTTGTATAGCTTTATCTTTATTTTTATCCTTAAATAATCTCACTGGTAACTTTAAGCCTATTAATTTCACCTGGAATGAGACTTTGTTTTTGTTTTTGTTTTTTTTTTAAATTGAAGACTCAGTTGGCAACCCACTCCAGTACTCTTGCCTGGAAAACTCCATGGACGGAGGTGCCTGGTGGGCTACAGTCCATGGGTTCGCAAAGAGTCAAACACAACTGAGTGACTTCACTTTCAGTTCTTTCCCTACTCCAGGGAAGAAGATTTATCCTACTGACTTTTGCTACGTCTGCTGTGTGGAACTTTTTCTTCTTTCCTTTTGTTAAATAACTGATTATCAATTTATTAAAAAGGTTGATTTAGACACTGGCAATGGCGGCTTCCACCTTGACTCTGGCTCAGTCTTGATGGAAGAGATCTGCTTGACAATCTCAGAAGGACTGTGTGGTCCATGAGTAGCTTGTGGATCCTCATCTGGAATCAATCTCAAGTCTTAGAACCATCACCACAAGGAGTTTTCCTTGTAGTTATTCTCAGAGTCTTGGGAGGCATCCAAATAGGTCCTTTCACTTTGAGATTCTTTTCCTTCATGCCTCTGATCGGGTCACCACTTACCTTCTTCAGAGACTTCACATTGAAGCTGGTGAGGGTGGTCCTACAGGAATCAACATCTGGGCTTCCTGGTGGCTCAGTGGTAAAGAATCCACCCACAATGCAGGAGATGTGAGTTCAGTCCCTGGTTTGGGAAGATCCCCTGGAGAAGGGAATGGCAACCCTTTCCAGTATTCTTGCCAGAGAAATCCCATGGACAGAGGAGCCTGGTGGGCTCATGGAGTCCATGGAGTCACTAAGAGTCAGACACAGCTGAGCGTGCACGCTTGATGTGTTTATTTGAATTCCTCTTGACATTATATGTTTCATTATTGAAGAAAAGTACATTTTTCATTTTTTTGCCTGAAGTTTTGGTAAAGAATCCACCTGCAATTCAGGAGACCCCAGTTGAATTCCTGGGTTGGGAAGATCCGCTGGAGAAGGGAAAGGCTACCCACTCCAGCATTCTTGGGCTTCCCTTGTGGCTCAGCTGGTAAGAAATCCACCTGCAATGCGGGAGACCTGGGTTCGATCCCTGGCTTGGGAAGATCCCCTGGAGAAGGGAAAGGCTACCCACTCGAGTATTCTGGCCTGGAGAATCCCATGGACAAAGAGTAGCATTTGATTTGCACTTCTACTTTCACACTTTCACTTTTGAAATTCTGGCCTGTGTTATGAAGCTAGTGCTTTCCTGATGCATTGGCCAACTCTACAATTTTTTAAGAAGCAGAATAATAGAGTAAACTGCATGTGTGAATTAATTACATGAAATCTGCCTTATCAGACATCATATCCGCATTGCAGAGCGTGTTTGGTTTCGTTTTACTGGTGGACTCTTGCTTGGGGAGGCCCCCCGGTGGGGTTAGTCTACATCTGGCGCTGTCATTTTCCTGACTCCGTTTTTCTACTCCTAAGTGAGAATTTCATTAATTGAGAGAACGACACTCAGATAAAGCAAGAAGATGGTCCTAGTCTTGAAACTCATGCTTGACGACATCATACTCCACTGCCCTCCAAGTGGGTGGAATGTCTCTTTCATGTGGATACCAAATATCTCATTAAAAAAATAATTTACTTACTTTCGTTTTCGGTTGCTCTGGGTCTTCCCTGCTGCATGCAGGCCTTATTGCTGTGGGCCGGAGCTAGCCCTCCTTGCGGCGGATGGGCTTATTGCAGTGGCTTCCCTTGTTGCTGAGCACACGGGCTTCAGTACTTGCGGCACACAGGCTCAGCAGTTGTGGCGCACGGGCTTAGCTGCTCCTCGGAACCAGGGATGGAACCCGTGTCCTCTCCATTAGCAGGCGAATTCTTAACCACTGGATGACCATACCTCATTTCTGAAGTCGCAAACATCTCACTTCTGACCCAGAGAAAGCCATGTCCAAGAGAGAACTTTGGCTAGGCTTTAAGACCACAAGAGTTACGTATTAGGCTTAAGCCTTGTGCCGTTGTGTCGTGTTGCAGTTTGGGAGTTACCTGATCATGTATTCCAAGACGGTATGTGAAACTCCGACCCCTAAGTGTTGGGGTTTTGGGGAATCAGCCCATCACCTTTAACTTCTGGAGCTTGGCAAACCATTTACAAACTCACTTCTCCTTAAGTAAAGTAGTTCTTTCTTCTCCATTCCAAGAGACGGAAGCCGCAGACGTCTCTTGGTGGCCCATGCGGTTGGGTGACCAGGAGTGAGTGCGCAGCCAAGCTCCAGAACAGATGTGTGCAGATGCTTTTGGGCAGCACAAACCCTTCCCCAGAAGGAGCCTGTTAGGACCCTGAAGATACAAATCTGAAGGAGCAGCACTCTTCCCACAGGTGTGGGGAGGGGTCCTTGAGCCCCTCACAACCGGGAAGCCCTAAGCTCCACCTTTGAGACCACTACTCTAAACTTGGCGTTTTAAACGACTGCTCTAGTTTCATAGTGTGCAGTTTCTCGTGCGTGCAGTGTCCCCAGCCAGCCTCCCGTCTGGGGCAGACATGGCATTTCTTCTCTGCAGTACGTGTCAGACAGCCCAGTTGAGACCCAGGCCCTGGGGCCATAGGAGGTCAGTGTCATGTCCAGGAATAATTTCAAAGAACACGATGTGAGGGGGGAAAGAAAAAGATCCCCCAAATTGTCATCAGCATTTATTATGTTATTCTCGACTCTGTGTTCCTTTTATCTTTGATTTATCATTTATCCTCAGTTGATCAGTTTCATGTTGATAGTCTTACTGCTCCCAACTGCCCCGCAAAGTCCTACTCTGTGCTCTATATTGTCATAACTGTTTCTCTCTCTCTGCTAGTTTTCATCCCCCAAGATTTAAACACAATTCCACAAGTTAACAAGTCAGCCTGTGACCCTCCCCTCCCCTATAGCTATCCCCACCCATGTGCTCTTGTGGATGGAGCGGTCTGTCCTATGGTCCTCAGTCTCTTACCTTTACTTACTGAAACGTTATCACTAAGGTCATTGGTTATCTTTGCCTTACCCAGTCTCTAGAAACGTTTCCTGTTTATTAAAAGTGTTTTCAGGATTACATAAGGAATACATTTAATTTTTCCAAATATAGCAAGTGAAAGGGTACAATTAAAGTCACTCAGTCCCACCCACACATATAGCAGTGGTTGCCATCTTGGCGCATTTACTTCCATGTGCCTTGTACACGTTATATGTAATGACTGTACACGCTCTCCTTCGATCGCTGCCCTTCCTGAAGGCGCATTGTGTGTTGGCTCCTTTGTTGTTGCTGTTACTCACTCAGTGGTGTCGGACTCTGCGACCCCGTGGACTGCAGCACGCCAGGCTTCCCTGTCCTTCACTATCTCCCAGAGTTTGCGCAGACTCATGTCCTTTGAATCGGTGATGCCACCAACCTTCTCATCCTCTGTCATCCCCTTCTCCTCCCTCCTTCACGTTTATAGCAAAGCCGAGAGAGGGAAAGACCCACTAAAGGTCACAGGGTGAGTGGTTGAACCCAAGCTGACTGTCTTTCTAAGGTCTGAGCTCCTGACCACTGGCATTTCTTGCCTCCTGCTTTTCTTCTGCTCACAATAAATCTTATTAATTTTTCTGTGTCATTAACATACACCTCATTCATGGTACCATCTTCTTACTCCCTCTGCATGTAATGTTCTCCTATTGTTGGGACTTTAGGTCATTTCTAATTTTTTCTATGAAATGAAGATCTTCTCAGTATACCCTTCAATGTCTTTCTGATGACTTCTTTTATCTAGAATTCTCCAAAGCTCCAAAGATAACATTTGAACTTTTGCTATATTGTTGCCACACTGGTTGGCAAGCTGGAGAATGATTTTTACCTCCCCTGGCCCCCCAGCCATATGAGAGAGTTTGCACTAAGCTCTTCTCAACATCCAATTCTGTCATCTGAGACTGTCTCCCCTGGATGCTTCACTGTCACTGGAGGTTCATTGTTTTTATTACTAGGAAGGCATAGCATATGTCTGTGTTTATTAGTGACTTGTGCTTCCTCGTTTGATGGCTTTGGATTCTTTCACCCACTTTTCTACAGGGTTTTGTATTGCTCGACCCAGTGGCATCACTTTATGACTTTTCCTTAGTATTTGACGCATTAACTGGTTTATCCCTGGTGTGACTTTCACTTTCTCCTCCTCTTGGTTGTCATTTTGCTTTTCCAGTTCACCGCCTTTCAGGGGTGGATGACTCTCTTTCCAAGGATCCCGGGGGCCCCTGTAGACCCTCTCCTCTCCTCTCCAGACCTCCCTAGAAGCCCTTGGTCCTTGACCCTATGTCCCCTCTCCTAACACCCCTTTCAAACCCAAGCCTTAACTCCCAACTGTGTTTAGGAGATGGATGAACGGTGTACCTGGCATACTTGGCATGTGAGGCAGTGTGAAGGTGGTTCAGACCCATAATTAGTCAACTAGAATATCAGCTGACCTCAGAAAACCCATTAGAAACTAACATGGAATAAAGGCCCCTGAAATGTCAGAACAGGACTGCTTCTTGCTCTTTTTACACAGCCTTCCCATTTCTTATTTGAACTGTGATTAAAAAGCAAAAATAGACATTTTCTGCTGCAATGAAATAAGCAGTTTTTTCATTGTGAGCAAATGAAATCACTTGCTGACCGTTGGTGCCCTACTTAGAAGCCATTTGCTGCTGTATGGGAATCACAGTAAATCCCTGGCAGGATTGATTTGTGGTTTTACAATAATGTATGTAAAGTACCAATTAATACTCTGAGTCTCTCTGTGAAACGCCTAGAGAGAGAAGTAAAAGAAGCACTTGTTGTTTTAAACAGCCTGGCCTGAGGGTTCTCAGTGGGGTTTAAAGAGGCCTCCAGTCTCTGTGGCCTGGGAGGGTTTTGAGGCTGGGACTGGCGATTTGGGAGGAGGAGCCAAGCTGAGAAGTCAGCAGCCGAGTGGCTGAGCCGTGGGTCTCAGTCTTTCCACTTGCAGGGGATGTGGAAGGCGAGGTGGAATTAATTTGCAAACTAAAGGAGGATTTTGGGGGTGAGGGGGAGTGTTATATAATCGCTTATGTATTCCATCAGTCTTGGTATTAATACATTCTGCTTTGGGCTCTGAGTCAGGCTCTCTGAATACAGTTGTTGTTCAGTTGCTCAGTTGTGTCCATCTTTTTGCGACCCCATGGACTGCAGCATGCCAGACTCCTCTGTCCTTCAGTATCTCCTGGAGTTTGCCCAAATTCATGTCCACTGAGTCGGTGACACTGTTTAACTATCTCATCCTCTGTCACCCCCTTCTCCTCCTGCCTTCAATCTTTCCCAGCATCAAGATTTTTTCCAATGAGTGGGATCTTTGCATCCAGGGGCCAAAGTATTGGAGTTTCAGCTTCAGCATCAGTCCTTCCAACGAATATTCAGGGTTGATCTCCTTTAGGATTGACTGGTTTGATCTTGCTGAACAGATAGATCTGGTTTTAGTCTTAAGTAGACAGACGGGGGGCCAAACAGATCATGAAACATATCAGGGTACTCATGTCTTGGTGGAGAGTAGACGGTGCTTCCAGAATAGGCCACTGGGCATCACTGGTACCTCCCTGAAGAGATGGTGCATAAGATCAGGAGGGTGAGCAGGAGATAACCAGCTGGGTGTGGGGGGATTTGGGGAAGAGGGCTGCAGACAGACCATGGGATTCACATGGCTAAGTTGGGGCCCGCTGAGGAGCCTGGCCCAGAAGGAGAGGGAGGTGAGTGAGGTCAGGCTGAGGTTCCTGGCTCTGGGGGGCAGCTGTGGGCCACTGGAAGAGCTAGAGAGGGGCAAAGGGGTGGGACTACCCCTTGGATGTGGTGATGACAGAGGTGAGGGTGGTGGGTAGAGAGGTCACAGGCAGCAGGGGGAGCTTGGTCCCAGGAGCAGACAGAGGGTCAGAGGGGAGGGCAGAGGGGAGCGTAGAAGGATGATGCCTTTGTTCTAGGAACCCATGTTTGCTGTGTCTGCTTGACCACCCAGGGATGTGATGTAGCTGTTGGTGGATACAGGTCTGAGATAATGTTCGGGAGACAAGAGGGACAGGTTGCTCCTGAAGCTGGGATGGGAGACTCAGATCCCCAAAAGAGCAGGGAGCATCTGGGGGCATCTCCACGGCAATTGAGTCTTCTATGATACCTTCGGCTCATGGCCTGCTCCTGGAGCCTGGCAGGAAGTTGTCAGGGACCCCTGGGACCTGTGTGCTGGCTCCAAGTGTCCCGGGGACCCGGAGCTCACTGGTCCTCGGGCCCTACTGCCCCTGCGATCAAAGCCCTCCTCCCCCTTCCTGTGACTGGATCAGGGCAGGAGTCCTCTCTCCTGCCTGTCAGCTGATCTTCTTGCTGTAAGCCGCTGGTTACAGCTCTCTCCAAAGCCATCAGCTTGAAAGGAGCCATCCTTTCCCCTCTTATATGGTGGTCAGGAATGATGGATCCCACCCCCCAGACAAGGGGGGGACCTGGAGTGGCCCTGGAGTGGCCCTGCCCACGAGGGAAGGGCCAGAGAAAGCATACGGAGGGGCTGAACTCAGGCTGGGTCCCGGAGGAGAGAGGAAGCGAGGAGAGCAGAGTCGCGGGGACAATTACCCCGTTGGGGGGCCCGGTGGCGGGGATCAGGTAGGGGTGGGGCTCTGGGGGCAGCAGACGGCGAGACGGGAGGGGCTCGGGGAGGGCACTGCGGTAAAGCCTTCAGTGAAGCCTGTCCACGTTGGTGACCCCATTTCCCCCGCTCCGCTTTGTCCACAGGAGAAGAGATGTCCTTCAAGGGCGCACGGTTCAGCGTGAGGAAAAGGGGGAACGGCACGCCCGACAGCACGCGGACGCTGTACTCCAGCACGTCCCGGAGCACCGACGTGTCCTACACCGAGAGCGTGAGTTAACCGCGCGCCCCCTTCAGCACGCAGTTAAGGTTCTTTGGGGACCCGTACTCCTTTAAAAAGGTCATGTCTCATCTCACTCTTGTCTGTGGGTTATCGTTGTCGAACGTAGAGACGTTTTCTTTTCTGTGTTGTTTGTCAAGCATTCCTGTTTTAAAGATTGTAACTGTAACCTTACGTTGTTAAGGAATGCGTTTGTTTTGCGCCTTTAAAAAACAGATTTTATTGAAGTGTAATTGATTGACAATGTGTTGATTTTTGCTGTACAGCAGAGTGATTCAGTTAACACGTACACACACACACACACACGCACATTTTCATATTTTTCATTATGGTTTATTACAGGATATTGCAAATAGTTCTCTGTACTATACAGTAGGACCTTGCTTATCCATTCAAGAGTGCACCAGTAACTGACCTATATAACATTTTAAATACCGCACTTTAAAAAATATTTATTTTTAATTGGAGGATAATTGCTTTACAATATTGTGTTGGTTTCTGCCGTACATCAACATGATTCAACCATAGGTATACATATGTCTCCTGGCTCTGGAACCTCCCTCCCACCTCCCACCCCATCCCACCCCTCTAGGTTGTCACAGAGCACCGGTTTGAGCTCCCTGAGTCATACAGCAAATTCCCACTGGCTATTTTATATATGGTATCTATTTTACACATGACGGTGAAATACCATACTGTGAATATCTGTTTTTCACTCCGTAACGCTTGGTGTTCTTGCTTCCAGCCCTGTGGGTTCACCTTAGACGTGAGTTCTGAAGTCCTTTTATTTAATTCCGTGGCTGGTGGCTCATTCTCGTCCGCATTTGTTGTGGCTGTAGCTTCTAGCCCTTTTCTTTGGAACTTGTCTCACTTCTCGCCATCCTGTGTCCCTGCACACTGAGTTGCTTAGGACTCGGGGCGGGGAGGAGTGAGTGGGCAGAAGGCTCCTCTCTGCCTTCAGGCTCTCCCATCTGCCTGATGGGATGGGAGCACGCCCCTCCCATCCAGTCCCACCTGCACCTCCAGTGATGCCCGCAGGGTTTCCGCTCAGTCTCAGGTCCTAGCGAACACTCTCACGTGTCAGGAAATAAAGACAACATTCCAGTCTGATACCAAGGTCCCCCTCAGCCACAGTGATGAAAGTCGGGGTGGTGGCTGACTCTGGAAAAGGGAAGGAGGAGGAGGGACTGGGCTGGGGCTTCTGAGGTGCTGGGCATGTCATTATTTTTTTTTAAAGCTATTTATTTATTTATTTTGGCCTAGCCCCTGGCCATGCACGATCTTATTTCCCTTCCCCAGGGATCGAACCTGTGCTCCTTGCAGTGGATGCTCAGAGTCTTAACCACAGGGCCAGGAAAGTCCCCATGCCAGTATTTTGATCTGTGGGATGAGGTTCTCTGGGTACCCAGGCTCTTGCTATTCTCACCACCCAATGCCTACTTAGATTTTGTAACTGCCGCAGTCACCCTGGCCCTGTGAGAATTACACCATGGGCAGAGGACGCTGGTGGCTTCTCCAGTGCCCCCTCCTCTGGCCTCCAGCAGTGCGAGACCCCTGGGAAGGCAGAAAAGGTCTTTCCGGATCCCACGTGGAGGCAATCGTGGGAGCTGCTGGCGGGCGGAGACTGACTCTTTCTTGTTCTGCTCATGGGCTCCCCTGGAGTTTCTGGATGGATTTCCCACTCTGCTCACAGATGCCAGCAGTCATGTGGGTAGGATTTCTGAGACCACGCAAGTGCATCCCAGTTCTGAGGGTCCTCTTTATCCCTGAGAACACACACTTCTGCAAAGCGCATTTTGCAGAGGGAACTATTAGCAACATGATAGTTTTTATCCCCACCCCTTCTCCATCACCATCATCGATTTCAAAAGCTTATACGTATAAGCTTATATATCCTGTGGAGTTTTCTTTTTCTGTGTGAAGTAGACTTAAAACTAGTGAGGAGTTAGAAAAAGTTATGAGGAGGAAAGGACATCACAGGGCTTCAAAACTTATTCATTCAGAGGATATAAGATTTATTTTTGCTTTCTACATTTTTATTATTAATATTGGTAGAAAAGAACCTACAAACCTAGATTCCCAGCCTAAGGAGAAACAATACAACTAACACTCTTGTACCCATCACCAGCACTTTTCAGGAGACTCTCATGTGCCCCCCCTCCCCATGTCAAAGCCCTCCACACTCTCCTGAATTTTGTGTTCCTCATTCCTTGCTTTTATTCATAAGCTTATGGTTTGAATATATGTGTGTAAACAATGGATGGTTCCGTTTTGTCTGTTTTGACATTTGTGGAACCCTACCATCAGTACTCCTCTGTGGGTTCGGTTTCTCGCTAACGTCCTATGTACGTGGTTCTCTGAGTGACCATGTGTAGTGGCTGTTGATTCAATCCTGCTGGGCTGGGCTTTCTCTCATGCTCCTTCGTCCAGCTTAAGGGGGATGAACATTTGAGTTTCTGATTTCGCTATTAGGAGCAGGGCCATTCTGAACCTTCTGGGATGTGAGTTGGTCCCTGGAGAATGTTCTCTGGGTTGAGGCTGGTGGGTGAAGGTGAACACCTCTCCCTAATAGGAACTGGGGTTAAGACACAGGATTTATGGTGAAACATCATTTCAAAGGCCAGGTAAAGGGGGCATGTGGTTCCCATTCTCTGATGTCTCAGAACGTACAGTGGTGGGCGCCAGATGGCTGAGGAGACTGCTGAAGGCATGGTGGACCTTTTCCTAGGACAGGAACTGTCCCCTGCATTTTTGTGGTGGTCTTGTTGTAGGGGATGAGGAGTCAGGCTTGGCTTTGGTGCAAACACAGGAGGAAAAACCACAGGACGTTGTCTGAGAACTGTGGGTGCCCAGTGACCTAACGGAAGTGGGTTTGGGCTGCCAACCCCACCTCCACGGGGCAAGACAGTCCCCTAAAGCTGACAGCCTTGTGCCAGGCATCTGAGCATGCAGGGCATTCCCAGGACACAGGAACTATTTCTAGGGGACAGTGGTGGCCAGTTTCCCAGAGTTGTGCCAATTTGCTCGCCACCCACAGTGGGTCTGAGGCCCCCTGCCTAGCCCTTCCCAGGCCTTTGGTGCCAATGCTTTCTTAAATTTTCCAGCCTGGTGTGAGTGTCGTGGGACGTCATCATGGTTTCCCTTCACGTTTGCCTCATTCCCGAGGAGGCTGAGCACCTTCTCACACATTTATGGGTTGTGTAACCTCTTTTATTTAATGCCTGTTCACGTCTCCTTCCATTCTCTTATGACGTTGTCTGTCTTATTCGTGGTGTCCCATCGTCCTTTATACATTCTATTTACCAAGCCTGTGGTGATCAATACATGTTGCAAATATCTTCTCCCACTCTGAGGAGTATACATAGTTTCAAAGTAGTTTTCAACCTTTGCCAATTGGTTTGCTTCTGTCACCTAAAGGGAAGTTTTCCATCATGTGTCAGACTTAGGTCCTGGATCTCTGTTCATTTCCAAGGCAAACCATTCAGTATCACAGTAATCCAGGTCTATGCCCCAACCAGTAATGCTGAAGAAGCTGATGTTCAACAGTTCTATGAAGACCTACAAGACCTTTTAGAACTAACACCCAAAAGAGATGTCCTTTTCATTATCAGTTCAGTTCGGTTCGGTTCAGTTGCTCAGTCGTGTCTGACTCTTTGCTACCCCATGAATCGCAGCACGCCAGGCCTCCCTGTCCATCACCATCTCCCGGTGTTCACTCAGACTCACATCCATCATGTCCGTGATGCCATCCAGCCATCTCATCCTCAGTTGTCCCCTTCTCCTCCTGCCCCCAATCCCTCCCAGCATCAGAGTCTTTTCCAATGAGTCAGCTCTTTGCACGAGGTGGCCAAAGTACTGGAGTTTCAGCTTTAGCATCATTCCTTCCAAAGAAATCCCACGGTTGATCTCCTTCAGAATGGACTGGTTGGATCTCCTTGCAGTTCAAGGGACTCTCAAGAGTCTTCTTCAACACCACAGTTCAAAAGCATCTATTCTTTGGTGCTCAGCCTTCTTCACAGTCCAACTCTCACATCCATACATGACCACAGGAAACATCTTGGAATGTGAAGTCAAGTGGGCCTTAGAAAGCATCACTACAAACAAAGCTAGTGGAGGTGATGGAATTCCAGTAGAGCTATTTCAAATCCTGAAAGATGATGCTGTGAAAGTGCTGCAGTCAGTATGCCAGCAAATTTGGAAAACTCAGCAATGGCCACAGGACTGGAAAAGGTCAGTTTTCATTCCAATCCCAAAGAAAGGCAATGCCAAAGAATGCTCAAACTAGCGCACAATTGCACTCATCTCACATGCTAGTAAAGTAATGCTCAAAATTCTCCAAGCCAGGCTTCAGCAATACGTGAACCGTGAACTCCCTGATGTTCAAGCTGGTTTTAGAAAAGGCAGAGGAACCAGAGATCAAATTGCCAACATCTGCTGGATCATGGAAAAAGCAAGAGAGTTCCAGAAAACCATCTATTTCTGCTTTATTGACTATGCCAAAGCCTTTGACTGTGTGGTTCACAATAAACTGTGGAAAATTCTGAAAGAGATGGGAATACCAGACCACCTTTTCATTATAGGGGACTGGAATGCAAAAGTAGGAAGTCAAGAAACACCTGGAGTAACAGGCCAATTTGGCCTTGGAATGCGGAATGAAGCAGGGCAAAGGCTAATGGAGTTTTGCCAAGAGAACGCACTGGTCATAGCAAACACCCTCTTCCAACAACACAAGAGAAGACTCTACACATGGACATCACCAGATGGTCAACACCGAAATAAGATTGATTATATTCTTTGCAGCCAAAGATGGAGAAGCTCTATACAGTCAGCAAAAACAAGACCAGGAGCTGACTGTGGCTCAGATCATGAACTCCTTATTGCCAAATTCAGACTTCAATTGAAGAAAGTAGGGAAAATCACTCGACCATTCAGACACAACCTAAATCAAATCCCTTATGATTATACAGTGGAAGTGAGAAATTGATTTAAGGGCCTAGATCAGATAGATAGAGTGCCTGATGAATGATGGACTGAGGTTCGTGACATTGTACAGGAGACAAGGATCAAGACCATGCCCATGGAAAAGAAATGCAAAAAAGCAAAATGGCTGTCTGGGGAAGCCTTACAAATAGCTGTGTAAAGAAGAGAGGCGAAAAGCAAAGGAGAAAAGGAAAGATATAAGCATCTGAATGCAGAGTTCCAAAGAATAGCAAGAAGAGATAAGAAAGCCTTCCTCAGAGATCAATGCAAAGAAATAAAGGAAAACAACAGAATGGGCAAGACTAGAGATCTCTTCAAGAAAATTAGAGATACCAAGGGAACATTTCATCCAAAGATGGGATCGATAAAGGAGAGAAATGGTCTGGACCTAACAGAAGCAGAAGATATTAAGAAGAGGTGGCAAGAATACACAGAACCATACAAAAAAGATCTTCATGACCCGGATAATCATGATGATGTGATCACTAATCTAAAGCCAGACATCTTGGAATGTGAAGTCAAGTGGGCCTTAGAAAGCATCACTACGAACAAAGCTAGTGGAGGTGACGGAATTCCAGTAGAGCTATTTCAAATCCTGAAAGATGATGCTGTGAAAGTGCTGCAGTCAGTATGCCAGCAAATTTGGAAAACTCAGCAATGGCCACAGGACTGGAAAAGGTCAGTTTTCATTCCAATCCCAAAGAAAGGCAATGCCAAAGAATGCTCAAACTAGCGCACAATTGCACTCATCTCACATGCTAGTAAAGTAATGCTCAAAATTCTCCAAGCCAGGCTTCAGCAATACGTGAACCGTGAACTCCCTGATGTTCAAGCTGGTTTTAGAAAAGGCAGAGGAACCAGAGATCAAATTGCCAACATCTGCTGGATCATGGAAAAAGCAAGAGAGTTCCAGAAAACCATCTATTTCTGCTTTATTGACTATGCCAAAGCCTTTAACTGTGTGGATCATAATAAACTGTGAAAAATTCTGAAAGAGATGGGAATACCAGATCACCTGACCTGCCTCTTGAGAAACCTATATGCAGGTCAAGAAGCAACAGTTAGAACTGGACATGGAACAACAGATTGGTTCCAAATAGGAAAAGGAGTACGTCAAGGCTGTATACTGTCACCCTGCTTATTTAACTTCTATGCAGAGTACATCATGAGAAACGCTGGGCTGGAAGAAGCACAAGCTGAAATCAAGATTGCCAGGAGAAATATCAATAACCTCAGATATGCAGATGACACCACCCTTATGGCAGAAAGTGAAGAGGAGCTAAAAAGCCTCTTGATGAAAGTGAAAGAGGAGAGCGAAAAAGTTCGCTCAATGCTCAACATTCAGAAAACGAAGATTATGGCATCTGGTCCCATCGCTTCATGGGAAATAGATGGGGAAACAGTGGAAACAGTCTCAGACTTTATTTTTGGGGGCTCCAAAATTACTGTGGATGGTGACTGCAGCCATGAAATTAAAAGACGCTTACTCCTTGGAAGGAAAGTGATGACCAACCTAGATAGCATATTGAAAAGCAGAGACATTACTTTGCCAACAAAGATCTGTCTAGTCAAGGCTATGATTTTTCCAGTAGTCATGTATGGATGTGAGATTTGGACTGTGAAGAAAGCTGAGTGCTGAAGAATTGCTGCTTTTGAAGTGTGGTATTGGAGAAGACTCTTGAGAGTCCCTTGGACTGCAAGGAGATCCCACCAGTCCATTCTAAAGGAGATCAGTCCTGGGTGTTCTTTGGAAGGAATGATGCTAAAGTTGAAACTCCAATACTTTGGCCACCTCATGTGGAGAGTTGACTCATTGGAAAAGACTCTGATGCTGGGAGGGATTGAGGGCAGGAGGAGAAGGGGACAACAGAAGATGAGATGGCTGGATGGTATCACGGACGTGACGGACATGAGTCTGAGTGAACTCTGGGAGTTGGTGATGGACAGGGAGGCCTGGTGTGCTGCAATTCATGGGGCTACAAAGAGTCGGACACGACTGAGCGACTGAACTGAACTGAACTATATCTGACCACCTGCCCGTGGAGGGACAAATGCAAGTCTGGAAAGAATGTTTGCACTTTACGTCTTTGGAAAAGCAAGCATTAGAGGAATGGGAATCTGCAGTAATACATTATTTATGTTAAGCTACCAACAGATCCTTAGTTTCTCCTGGTTGTTTTAGAGTTGAAAAAACATACTTTGCATGTGTGACATTTGTTACAAGATAATGCCAAGTAACTGTTAGAAAAATTTACATTTAGGTATAAAAATTTAAACGTATGCCTCTTTTTTACAAGCTCTGTATGCTCTAAATGTGTGGCGGGATACTGGGTGCCACCGATCTGCAGTGAATCCTTAAACCCTTTGAAGTAGGTTCAGTCCATTCATGAAGAGCAGCAGGGGTTAAGAGCAAATTGGTGATGTGTTGTTCCCATGTTCTCTCTCCAAAGGACTTGGTGAATTTCATCGAAGCAAATTTTAAGAAACGGGAGTGTGTCTTCTTTACCAAAGATTCCAAGGCCACGTAAGCACCTCTTTTGCCTCTGATTTTGCTAGTGTGTTCAAAGATAAATTATTAACAACCATGACAACAGGCTAGTTCATTATTCAAGTTATTTGCATCTTGCAGTTCTCAGAAATGGTGTGCGAGCAGGAAGAATTTGGCAAGCAGCTTGTCCCTAGAGAGGTATCATTTCATATTTTAAGCTTTGGCCGGAGTGGGTAAAGGTTCCAAGACAGGCTGTCACTCTCTTGGTGTTCCCATGAGCCTGGGAGCCCGCCCGAGTAGCCGTGGCAATAAACCTTGTTATTTCATAGCCCTTGGCAGGCGACAGCAGGCATGCGCACACGTGGTAACCTGACCGCTCCTCTGTCTGGCTGTTGACTGTGGCTATACAGTAGGACTTTGTTGTTTACCCTTTCTATATACAGTAGTCTAGCTGTTAATTGATTGTTTAGTCGCTGCCATAGTTTATGTTTAAAGACTGACTCTCTGTTGACCAGAGGCAATTACAGCAAGATCAGGGGTGTTACAATCAGCCTTAGATCCAACCTTGGTTGGCTGCCTGTTCACTGCATGAACTTGAACTAATTATTATCTTCTGAACTGAATTTTCTTATCCTAGAAATCCAGCAAAGTGTACATTCTGGGTTGTGGTAAGGATTCAGTGGGATGTTTCATAAAACCCCTACTATAGAAAGTTCTCAGTCAATGTGCTTTCTTTCTTTGTATAAATTAGAAAATGAACAGCAGAAAAAATAAGAGATTTCTATTTTGTCATTGGTATAAACTTAGTCATTATGAAGCATTTTGACAGAGTATAAATTCTGTGAGTCAGCTATCTATCCCCCATATTTCCCTGAAAGATTTTGTGTTAATTTGTTTGACTGGTAGTAAACACCATTTGGATTCATTCATTCATTCAATCAATATTTATTGAGCGTCAACTGTATCCAGGGGACTTTACATACTTGATCACGAATTCTACAACTGCCCTGCAAGGTAGCTGTTATCATTTGACTGACAAGTCAAGTGAGGCCTGGAGAGGCTCAGTGTTTTACCCAGGGTCACATTGCTGGGCTTCCCTTGTGACTCAGATGGTTAAGAATCTGCCTGCAATGCAGGAGATGCGGGTTCGATCCCTGGGTCAGGGAGATCCCCTGGAGAAGGAAATGGCAGCTCACTCCAGTATTCTTGCTTGGAGAATCCCATGGACAGAGGAGCCTGGCGGGCTATGGGGTGCCATGGGTGGCAAAGAGTCGGACACGACTGAGGGACTAACACTTTCACTTTCATATTGCTAGTAGGAGAGAAATAAAGGACTGAATCCGGCTTTCTGATGCTTCTTTGTGCATTCTTTTTTTAAATTATTTTTTAATTGGGAGAAAATTGATTTGCAATGTGATGGTTTCTGTCATACAGCAATGCAAATCAGCCATAATTATACTTATATCACCTCCTTCTTGAGCCTCCCTCCCCTGCCTCCAGACCACCCCTCTAGATCAGCACTATTTACAATAGTTAGGACATGGAAGCAACCATGTGTGCGTTCTTTTTGGGCCCAGCTCCTGCCCCTTCTAAGAATGACCCTGCCTTGGGCTGACTGTATTCATCAGTACCTTGTCATTTGCAGATATCCAATCTAATTGGCTTAAATGAGTGGTGGTTGTAATGGGACCTCGTGCTGGAAAGCACAGCCAGATCCAGGGCTTAATATTACCAAGACCCTGCCTCTTTTTTTCATCTGTGAGGCTGTCCTTCTCTGGGTGTGAAGGCTCCTCCTTTGTAATGCAAAATGGACACCACAACTCTGGCTGATACCATTTCAGCTTACCAGTGAAGGGTAAGAGGGCCTGGTTCCTAGCAATTCTACCCAAAGTCCTGGAACCTTGATCTTGGAGTTCATGGCTTTTATTGGCCTGGCATGGGCCATGGACCCATTCTAATCCTTGGGAAGGTGATGGAATATGTAGTTGGCCAGTCTTGGGTCATTGGAAGGACTGATGCTGAAGCTGAAACTCCAATACTCTGGCTACCTGATGTGAAGAACTGACTCATTTGAAAAGACCCTGATGCTGGGAAAGATTGAAGGCAGGAGGAGAAGGGGACAACAGAGGATGAGATGGTTGGATGGCATCACCAACTCAATGGACATGAGCTTGAATAAACTCTTGAAGTTGTTGATGGACAGGGAAGCCTGGTATGCTGCAGTCCATGGGGTCGCAAAGAGTCGGACAGGCCTGAACGACTGAACGGACTGACTGGGTGTTGTGTCCATATGGACCTGGTGTGGGAAGGATGGGTGTTTCTACTAGCTGCAGCAGAAGTGGATGGAGGATAGCAAAATCTACAACTGCCCACCTGAGGGTGTCTGACTGCAGCTCAGGTCTGACCCCAGATGAAGGGCCTTGCTGCGAGCAGCCCTCACCCTCCACACCACCAGCTGAGGACAGGAACACCTCGGGGTCTCCCAGTGCCTGTCTCAGAGGAGACCCAAGGTTATGGACCAGAGTCAAGACTCCATAAGCTTTTCAACTTCTTATGTTTATTACTTTCATCTGATGAGTAATCTAAATCACTCATCAGACAAAGGAATCAAGGGGAGTGGCTGGTAACAGTGATACTGTAATTTGGCTGCTGCTTGGCACACCAGCTGATGTAAGCTACTGCAAATCTCCCCAGAGTTGTCCTGTATATGCTAAGCGCAGACCACTCATGTTTCTCTTCTTTAACCCCTTTCAGATGTTTGTTTCTTGTGTGGTCACAGGAGAGTGATGCCGGACTATGGCCCCTGTTGCTGAGGGTACCCTCTGAGACACTGCTGCCCAGTTAGGGGTCGCCTCCTGGCACTCCCGAGGCTGTACGTCCCTGAATCCGGGTTTGTTTTCCTCAGTTCTCACTGCCTCAGCTATCCTGGGTTCTAGGTAGAGACAGGAAGAACTTTGCTTTTGCTGTAATGGGCTCTGTGCGATGGTCCTTTCTACTATAATGGGAATATTCTTTACCTGCATCAGCCCATATGAGCATTTGAAATTGGCTAGTGCAACCAAGGAGCTGAATTTTCAAGTTAAATTAAACAGCCACACATGGCTAGCAGCTACTATATTCAGTTCAGTTCAGTTGCTCAGTCGTGTCCGACTCTTTGCGACCCCATGAATTGCAGCACGCCAGGCCTCCCTGTCCATCACCAACTCCCGGAGGTCACTCAGACTCACATCCATCGAGTCCGTGATGCCATCCAGCCATCTCATCCTCTGTCGTCCCCTTCTCCTCCTGCCCCCAATCCCTCCCAGCATCAGAGGATTTTCCAATGAGTCAACTCTTTGCATGAGGTGGCCAAAGTACTGGAGTTTCAGCTTTAGCATCATTCCCTCCAAAGAAATCCCAGGGCTGATCTCCTTTAGAATGGACTGGTTGGATCTCCTTGCAGTCCAAGGGACACTCAAGAGTCTTCTCCAACACCACAGTTCAAACGCATCAATTCTTCAGCGCTCAGCCTTCTTCACAGTCCAACTGTCACATCCAGTGTAGTTCTGTGGGATTCTGACTTGTCCCAAGGGGTAGAACTAGCATCCTGACTCTCTCCTAATCCTCTCCATCCCCCCTCTCTGTCACTTCTATGCCTTCTCCAAGTATCTGTGCTAACGCCTTCCTGGCATTCTTCCCGCCTCCTCTCCATTTGTAGACTAATTCATGTGCATTGGTGCTCAGATATGCAGATGACACCACCCTTATGGCAGAAAGTGAAGAAGAACTAAAAAGCCTCTTGATGAAAGTGAAAGAAGAGAGTGAAAAAGTTGGCTTAAACTCAACATTCAGAAACTAAAATCATGGCATCCGGTCTCATCACTTCATGGCAAATAGATGGGGAAACAGTGGAAACAGTGGCTGACTTTATTTTTCTGGGCTTGAAAATCACTGTGGATGGTGATTGCAGCCATGAAATTAAAAGACGCTTGCTCCTTGGAAGGAAAGTTATGACCAACCTAGACAGCATATTAAAAAGCAGAGACATTAGTTTGCCAACAAAGGTCCATCTAGTCAAGGCTATGGTTTTTCCAGTAGTCATGTAGGGATGTGAGAGTTAGACTGTGAAGAAAGCTGAGTGCTGAAGAATTGATGCTTTTGAAGTGTGGTGTTGGAGAAGACTCTTGAGAGTCCCTTGGACTGCAAGGAGATCCAACCAGTCCATTCTAAAGGAGATCAGTCCTGGGTATTCATTGAAAGGACTGATGCTGAAGCTAAAACTCCAATACTCTGGCCACCTCATGCGAAGAGTTGACTCATTTGAAAAGACCCTGATGCTGGGAACGATTGAGGGCAGGAGGAGAAGGGGACAACAGAGGATGAGATGGTTGGATGGCATCACTGACACAATGGATATGGGTTTGGGTAGACTCCTGGTGATGGTGATGGACAGGGAGGCCTGGTGTGCTGTGGTTCATGGGGTCGCAAAGAGTCGGACACGACTGAGTGACTGAACTGAACTGAACCCAATCATCAAGATGGAGCCAGACAAGCTTCTCATTGGAGGTGACCCAAAACACACCCCTATTCTTGAAAGGGAAAAGGGTTCGAGAGTCACTCTTCAGTTGTAGCAAAGACAGATGGGACAGGGACTTCCCTCCCCAATCCTGCAATGAACTCGGGTGGGTGTGGAAGGACCCCAAAGGATAGTGGGACAGAAACAGCTAAAGAGAGAGGGGAGGAAGCCAACTTGGACCACAATAGTGGGGAGGATCCTGAAACCACCAGGAGCAGCCTCAGCTCGGGAAGTGCCCCAGGGCTAGTCAGACAAAAGACTAAAGCAGCTGCAGTCAAGTCCAGTTGACTTTTTTAAAAATTTTTCTCGGCCAAACCGAGTGATGCCTGAGACACCTGTTCCAAAAAAAGAGGCAAGGTTACTGGTGGAGGAATGATTTTGGATTCTAGGTTCTAGCTCAATTTTTATAACTCCAGAAAATATCGAATGTTTTGATATCAATTCAGATAATTTCTGTACCCTAAAGTAATTAAGATTTGGGTTTCCCTGGTGGCGCAGTGGTAAAGAATCCATCTGCAATGCAGGAGACATGGGTTTGATTCCTGGGTCGGGAAGCTCTTGGGGAGCAGGCAATGGCAACCCACTCCCGTATTGTTGCCTGGGAAATCCCATGGACCGAGGACCCTGGCAGGCTCCAGTCCACAGGGTTGCAAGAGTCGGATGTTAGTGAGCGACTGAACATACCTACACACACACACATACACAGTGTTAGTAGTTAAGACTTTCAGTTACAAGGAACCCGAGTTATTTTAACCTAAATGAAGAAATTTACTCTAAAGAAGAGGAAGAGCCCTGCAGAACCTGAGAGATAAGTGGCTGGGAGTCTAGAATAGTTAGGGCTATGGCCAGAGTGTGTGAAGGCTCAAGAAGTCTTCTCTGTCTCTTATTCCCATGCCTCCCTGCATTCCTGCTTTCTTCTTTCTCAGTGGAGATGCAAGCGCAGTGTACTGCCTGAATCTTCCATGGCACAGGGATAAAACATCAAGATAGTTTTTAAACAACCGAGATGATGAAAATAGTCTGGAAATTAGATGTTATGCTAAAATCTCTTTTTGTGTTGATTTAAGCTAATCATGTGTGGTCTAAGAGACGTGATGAAACATTTAGGTAGGTTTAATGAAATCTGTTCCTTCCTGTCAATATCCTCCTGCTCAGGGAGAATGTGTGCAAGTGTGGCTACGCCCAGAACCAACACATAGAAGGCACCCAGATCAACCAAAACGAGAAATGGAATTACAAGAAACACACAAAGGAACTTCCCACCGATGCTTTTGGAGATATTCAGTTTGAGACTCAGGGGAAGAAAGGGAAGGTAAGCAATGGTTTTCTACTTGAACTAGCTAATCCATATGCTATCATAGGCTACTGAAGTATCTCGAGTTACTTCAAATTGCCTGATAGTATGTATGAAAGCAGAAGAGATGGGTTGTCAACTCAAACGTGATTGCAGAAAAGTAAATCTTGTGAATAATCAAGGGCTGTGATTAGATTACGTGCCTTGGCAACACTTCTCAGGTGATTGTTAAGGCAGTAGTGAGTAGCGAGGAAAGAGCAGAATGAGTTCCATCTGAAAGGTGTTGGTAACGCCAAGGTGGCGAGTTCAGTTCCCATATGGGCCACCAAATGTTACGACTGTGGGCATGGGCTGGAAAAGAATTTCCAGACACAGAGTATTTCAGAAGAGAAGATTCACTGAGAACAAAGGACTGAGGCAGGGAGAGGTGCTGCAATGACAGCAGGCTGACTTTCTGCCAGACCAGGGAGAGATGACCGCCTAAGGGAGAATAGAGCGGGAGATGCTACGGGAACAGCAGGCCGATCCTGAGGTGCTTTCAAGGGAGAGCTGATGCTTTGGTGGGCTTGCAGCCAATTTTTATAGCCTCAGGACAAAGAAAATTCCTAACAGAAGGGTTGGCATTAAGTCTTTGGTTCTATATGGTATGCATGTTACTTAACATAGAGATGGGAGCTGGCTGGTTAGGGACAGGCTGGCTCTTGACAAATAAGGTGGCCTTTGACAATGGTTGTCATGGGGCTTGGCTCATTCTGGAAATATTGGCCCGTGACCCCAGGATGGCTGGCTTGCCACCTAGTGTCCTCTCTCCAGGCACAGCGCAGGCTCATGTGATATCCTCGTTGACCCTCCCTGCTACAGAATGCCCGACAAATGCATCTGTGGTTTAGTGTGGCATATGGCATTCTCGAGAGTACACCTGGCCTTGAATAAGGTGACATTTTCCTTTGCACACCGACACTGCAGGCTCTCACACAGCATATTACAAAGCTGTTTAATGGATTGTGTCGAATGGAAACAAAAAGGAAAACTTCAGAGTTGTGAGTTAAGTTTCATTGGGGGCAAATGAGGACTATAGCCAAGGAGACAGCATCTCAGATAGCTCTGAGGAGCTGCTCCAAAGAGGTAGGGGGCGAGGTCAGTGTTACATACGATTTTAGTGAAGGGGGTACGTGCGGTCAGGCACCCACTTTGGTAGACGCTTGCTGCTAGTCATGAGAAGCAGGTGTCTCCATGAACGATTTTAGTGCTTTTGTAGATATGAGAAGATGCAAGAATTGGGGCTCATATACTATGCTGAAAATACCTGTCTGAAGCCCTGTTCTGTGGGTTTTCCCCAGAGCACAGAGAGTTTCACTCTTGATCTCCACCCTGAACTCACTGCCGCGGCTGGGGTTTGATTCCCGATCAGGGAAGCCTTTCTTCTTCCTCTCCCCCTGCCACCTACCGGCCTCCCCAGTGCAACCATACCACCCTTTAGGGGCTTCCCTGGTGGCTCAGAGAGTAAAGAGTCTGCCTGCAGCGCAGGAGACCTGGGTTCAGTCCCTGGGTTGGGAAGATCCTCTGCAGAAGGGAATGGCAACCCACTCCAATATTCTTGCCTAGAGAATTCCAAGAACAGAGGAGCCTGGCGGGCTATAGTCCATGGGGTCACAAAGAGTCGGACACGACACGACTAATATTTTCCCTTTCAGAGGCAGATGGCAGGTGCCCGTTTTCGGCTGGCCATTATTAACAGTTTCTTTAAATTCTCCTCTGTCCACTCTGTCTCTTCCCAAGGCCTCTGTCTCGGGATGGGCCACCACTGTCTTGCCTCCCCACCTATCTTGGCTCACAGTCTGTAGTTAGCACTCCTGCCGGAGGGCTCCCTGAAATGTAAATCCCTCTGCTTAGAACACCGCCTTTAGGATGAAGTCTCCAGCTCTCCAGCTGGCTTGGGTGTCCCTGCAGGGGCACCCACGTCCCCTTCCACTGCCCCAAGGGGACCTTCGTCACCGGCCGTGCGCTCCCGTCCCAAAGGAACAGGTAGACCGGGCCACGCCCCCGCCATCAGGAGAGCACCTGCCGACCCTGATGCTTCTGTCCTTCCCCACAGTATATCCGACTGTCCTGCGACACGGACGCGGAGACGCTGTATGAGCTGCTGACCCAGCACTGGCACCTGAAAACACCCAACCTGGTCATTTCCGTGACTGGCGGCGCCAAAAACTTCGCCCTGAAGCCGCGCATGCGCAAGATCTTCAGCCGCCTGATCTACATCGCGCAGTCGAAAGGTGCGCGGGGTCCGCGGTGGCCGAAGGGACCGTCCCGGGCGGGGACGTGGCGTCCACGGGTTTGTCGGTCCAGGCTGCGCCGCGTCTTCAGAGACTGGACGAAACTGTCCTCTGCCATTCATGCGCAAGACTGCAGATACTCTAGAGCTGTGTGATTAATCCTCATCTTATTTAGAAACAAGATCCTTAAATGAGGAAAGAGATCCGGAACTCCGGGGGGTAGGGTGGGGTGCGGTGGGGGAGGGAGGAGGGATTTCCTTAATCAGAGCTCAGGAAATTGCATGTGGGTAGTTGCATGTTTCTCTTAACCTAACGTTTTCATTTAGTCGTTTTTACATAAAATACTCAGAGTATTCTGGCCAATCAAAAAAAAGGAAGTTTAATGTTTGCTGTTTCATTTGGGGAGCAATAATATGCTTTGAAAAAAGTGACTGTGCCTGGCAGGTTGTGAGGGCCAGGTGAGTGTCTGATGGGGATCACAACACAGAACCCTGGCTTTGTTATTTGAAATATTTTGCTTATTTTTTCTTTTTTGATTTTTTTGTTATGATAAATTTTAAACCTACAGAGAGTTGTAAGAATAATCCAGTGAATATCTGTACAGCCTTCACTTAAATTTACCAATTGTTAAAAATTTCTCATGTTTGTCTTCTCCCTCTCTTTAGATATTCATGTATTATGATTTTAAAAATCGCTTGAGGGATTCCCCGGTAGTCCAGTGGTTATTGTTGTTATTGTTCGGTTGCTAAGTCTAGCCGACTCTTTGCAATCCCATGGACTGCAGCATGCCGGGCTTCCCTGTCCTCTGTTAGCTCCCGGAGTTTGCCCACGTTCTTGTTAATCGAGTTTTGTTGTTATTCAGTTGCTCAGTTGTGTCTGACTCTTTGGTGATGCTACCTAACCATCTCATACAGTGGTTCAGTTCAGTTCAGTTCAGTTGCTCAGTCGTGTCCAACTCTTTGCGACCCCATGAATCGCAGCACGCCCGGCCTCCCTGTCCATCACCAACTCCCGGAGTTCACTCAGACTCATGTCCATCGAGTCAGTGATGCCATCCAGCCCTCTCATCCTCTGTCGTCCCCTTCTCCTCCTGCCCCCAATCCCTCCCAGCATCAGAGTCTTTTCCAATGAGTCAACTCTTCGCATGAGGTGGCCAAAGTACTGGAGCTTCAGCTTTAGCATCATTCCTTCCAAAGAAATCCCAGGGCTGATCTCCTTCAGAATGGACTGGTTGGATCTCCTTGCAGTCCAAGGGATTCTCAAGAGTCTTCTCCAACACCACAGTTCAAAAGCATCAATTCTTCGGCACTCAGCCTTCTTCACAGTCCAACTCTCACATCCATACATGACCTCAGGAAAAACCATAGCCTTGAGTAGACGGACCTTAGTCGGCAAAGTAATGTCTCTGCTTTTGAATATGCTATCTAGGTTGGTCATAACTTTTCTTCCAAGGAGTAAGAGTGGTTAGGACTCTGAATTTCCACTGTAGAGGGCACAGGTTCAACCTCTAGTCAGGGCATTAAGATCCCCAAACTGTGGGGTGCAATAGCCTCCCCCCCCCCCACAAAGAAAAATCCTTTGAGAGTAAATTTTAAGTATCATGAGCTTTAGCCCTTAAGCACACACATTAGCACATGTCTCTGAAGAACAAGCCTGTTTTCTCATGTAACTGGTATAACTTTCAAACCTGAGGAAGTTCACATTGACCAGTACAGTTATCTAACAAAAGATTCTTGTTTTAATTTTGCTAATTATCCCAACAATATTCTTCAGAGCAAAAAAACTTACTTGTTTTTTTTTTTCTCCACCTGGATTCCAATCCATTTAGCTTTTCATAGCATAGAAAACTGAAAAGCTTTCTCTCCTCTGGAAATGTTCTTTAATCTTTTTGGCCTTTCAAGACATTTTTGAAGACTATAGGCAACTTTTTTTTTTTAACAGAATTCCTTTCACTTGAGCTTGACTAATAGTTCCTTGAGATTTGATTCTGTTCATCAAAGTCTAATATCTATTTTATTAGTTTATCTAATGCTAAGATTTTAAGAACTTAATTTTTTTTGTTCATCATGGATTTTTGGGGCATCAATTTTTACATTTATTTATTTATTGGCCATGCTGCATAGCATACAGATCTTAGTTCCCCACCTGATCAGGGATTGAACCCTTGCCCCCTGCAGTGGGGACTTGGAAACTTAACCCCTGGACCACCAGGGAAGTCCCTTGAAAACATTTTTATTAAGAATATTAGTTGACAGAACTAAGGTAGCATGCCTTATTCTAAATATGCTTTTTCTTAAAATCAAGAAGAAAGGGTGGTTTCTCCCCATATTTATTCTTAATTTCCTGATCAACCAGATGGGACCACAGTAGATGCTTTGTTATGAAACCCAGCAGCTGACTTCCTCACCACTAAATCTGAACATGCATAATGCATTCCTTCAGCAAATACTTCTTATATGCCTGCCATGTGTCAGAAATTGTTTTAGGTACTGGGAATAAATAGAGTAGAACAAAGCAGACAAAAGTCCCCAGGCCAGGATTCTTCTTAGATGAAGTGAATGGCCGGGGCTGGGGGTTCATTGTCTTCTTGTACTCTGGGTCAGCCATGTGGAGAGCTGCTTTGTCTCCCATTCCCTCATTTGAAATGGGGGTATTGACAACTGAAATCTGTCTGCAGGAAGGAGACTGGGTGCCAGGGGGTCTGGAATTCACATCTTGTGAGAACTGGCCAAAGGAATGGGATCTGAATGTTCTAGGGACTACATCACGTTTACCGTAAAATATTGGAAGGACTTTTATGTGGGAGATGACTAAAGTAGCTCTCTGTCGGGAAGTCAGTAACAAAAGTGGAGAATGGAGACAACAATGAACAAGGGGATTTTCTAACAGTTGGGGGAGGGGGCTGCCTCTCGACTCCTCAGAATTCAGGGATAGATTCCTGCCTGGGTGGCACACTGGCCTAGGCACATTTTCAACTTTAGATTCCATTATTGTGTGAAATCATATTTTTAGGTATTTTGTTTACTACAGTTTTGAAAACAAAGCTGTGAAAAACTCTTGGCCTTGCAAAGATCATCAAATAGAAACCTTCAAACACCAGTGTGTAAGCTTGTGCGATTTTAAAGTTAAATTGTAGGCATCAGGGTCATGCTAGAAGATCCCATGGACTGTAGCCCACCAGGCTCCTCTGTCCATGGGATTCTCCAAGCAAGAATACTGGAGTCGGTTGCCATTCTCTTCTCTTGGGGATTTTCCTGACCCATGGATCAAACCCAGGTCTCCCACATTGCGGGCAGATTCTTTACCATCTGAGCCACTAGGGAAGCTCAAAGTTAAATGGTAGGCACCAGGTCCTGCTAGGAAGATCACTCCAGATCCATGGGGGTGGGAGGTGTGGGAGCAGAGCGTTCCACTTTCCATGACAACATTGCTTAACTTGCTTAACAGCTAAGGGCAGGTGCTTATTAGGCATGAAAAGATTTACCCGAGAGGTGATTAAAGGGACAGATTCCTTGGCCCTGCCTCCCAGAGAGTCTGATGATGTGAGTCTAGGGTGGGGTCTAGAATCTCTATCTTTTTAAGCAGCATCTCTTAGACACTCAGACATCCTCTTCTCTTTCCTAAGTCCATGTCGTAGGTTGAACGTAGTCCAAAGTGTGGCCGGCGATGCTGGGTCCTGGTGCTCACAGGTGGGGCTTCTTTGGGGATTGAGTACAGGATGAAAAACTTATTCCGAGCCTCTGTTCTCCTCTCTTGTTGGCAGGTGCGTGGATTCTCACTGGAGGCACCCACTATGGGCTGATGAAGTTCATCGGGGAGGTGGTGAGAGATAACACCATCAGCAGGAATTCGGAGGAGAACATTGTGGCCATTGGCATCGCTGCTTGGGGCATGGTCTCCAACAGGGACACCCTCATCAGGAATTGTGATGTGGAGGTATGGGCAGGATATGAGGAGGTCTGCGGGGTCACAGCAGAGAGTGACCCTGGCACGGGGGTCTGGGATGCCATCAGCTCGTAGGAAGTTGGCCTTACAAGGTTCCTTTGGAACCTCAGGAATTAAAAATGAAGATGACATAATCAAAGGAGTTCTGTGAGGGAGTTACCAATAGATGTGTTTTGTTCATGAAAATTTGTCCCCAGCAAATCCTATTAGAGTCAGTTCTTTAGTTTTTTATTCTCTGGTACTAAGTCTTATGATGAAGTATACGTTTAATTACCTCTTTTCATAATCCTGTAACTATGTGCTCCTCAAGAGCTAAGACTCCATTTTATTCATTTTCTAATCCCTAGACCCTGGCATAGGTCTTAGCATATGATGGATTCTAGACAAATATGTGTATATCAATAGCCACCTCTACCATATCCACATGCACACAAATATGTATGTCTGGACACGCACACACACACTTTCCCAAATGCTATCCGTTTCAGTGAATTTATACAAAAGAGCACAGGGCGATGGAACAAGAACTGGATTGGGAATGTGATTCTTACACGGCCACCGGTCATTTATGTGACATTAGGGAAGTGATCCAATTATTCCGAACCTTCATTTCCTCATATTTAAAATGATGGCCTGAACTATAAGATTTTTAAGACCTTTCTGCCCTTAGGAAATCTGGAAAGAGGCCTCAATATAGTTGAACCCAGAGAGTCAGCCTTTTGTGAACCCAGAAAGATGTCATCAGGCATTTTGGCCAACAAGTAAGTCTCAAAGACAAGTTGCCGTGTGCTTTTCAGGGATATTTTTCAGCTCAGTACATTATGGATGACTTCAAGAGAGACCCTCTGTACATCCTGGACAACAACCACACCCACCTGCTGCTTGTGGACAACGGCTGCCACGGGCACCCCACAGTGGAGGCAAAGCTCCGGAATCAGCTGGAGAAGTACATCTCCGAGCGCACGATTCAAGGTCAGTGTTTACGAGATGGGACGTTAGAAAAACAGATGAACAAAAGCAGCAGCAGCATCAACAATCTCTCCCAATTATTGAGTGAAGCATGGTAAACCCACCCTATCAGGTGCTCTACTGCCAAGGAAGAGCCGTTATATCTCTCCTTTAATATACTAGAAATGCTTCTGCTCCTGTGATAGGTACCCTCCAATGTGTTAGAACATTGATGAATGCTGCCTTGTCCCACTCTGGCTTGGCAATAAAGAGACCTGCTCTCCATTCTGCTTGACAGCATTTAAGACCTGGTAAAATTCACGGTAGCAAATTGCACTGATGAAGTAATGGGATTTGCTAGAGTAGAAGTGATAAAAAACCAACCCACTAGCTGAACAGTTAGATGATTTACTTCTTTGAATATTGGCTGCTTCTCTATACCATTGTTGTTTAGTTGCTAAGTCCCATCCAACTCTTTCGTGACCCCATGGACTGTAGAATGCCAGTCTCCTCTTGCCCATGGAATTTTCCAGGCAAGGATACTGGAGTGAGTTGCCATTTCCATCTCTAAGTGATTTTCCTGACCGAGGGATTGAACTTGTGTCTCCTACTCTTTACCACTGAGCCAACCAAAATTGCCTAAAACATTGGTTTCAGGGGGAGAATGCAAGCATTGAGTGAAAGCCTTTATTTGCTATGGAAAGTGATAAATAATGTCTTCCTACTGCTGAGATGTTGGTGTTGAGATGTGTCCTGTTGTGGAACCAGATTACCACATGATCTAGTGACAGTCTCCATCACAGAGACTTGCTGGATAAAATCTCCATCTTTTCTTTTCTCAGTGGGAAGTCTGTGGAGGAAGACATTTATATATGCAGTCATCTCTCTGGAGAAAACACATAGTTATGCAGATTTTTCATGCACATGAGAAAGCATAGATTATGCAAATGAGTGAAAGTGTAATTATTGTCAGGATAAATTTGAACCTGGCTATATATATTCAGGTCAGTTCAGTTCAGTTACTCAGTTGTGTCTGACTCTTTGCAACCCCATGGACCGTAGCACGCCAGGCCTCCCTGTCTATCACCAACTCCCAGAGTTTACTCAGATTCATGTCCATTGAGTCGGTAATGCCATCCAGCCATCTCATCCTCTGCCATCCTCTTCTCCTGCCTTCAATCTTTCCCAGCATCAGGGTCTTTTCTGTTGAGTCGGCTCTTCGCATCAGGTGGCCAAAGTACTGGAGCTACAGCTTCAGCATCAGTCCTTCCAGTGAATATTCAGGACTGATTTCCTTTAGGATGGATTAGTTGGATCTCCTTGCAGTCCACAATATTTATTAGCAAAAGTCAAGCATTCACAGACGTTAGCATTTTAAATAAACGTCATGCAGTGTGACTCCTGTCCTGCTACTGCTGGTTTGGAGCCCAGAGATGGTCCATTGTGATCAACTGATGGTCAGGTTCGTTAGGTCTGCAGCCAGCAGCCTCACCCTGAGCTCAAGGGGCAGAAGTTCCCTTGAGGTGGGTGAGTATTTCTGATGAGCCCAAAAGATATTTTATGTTTTATATTTTACAGATTCCAACTACGGTGGCAAGATCCCCATTGTGTGTTTTGCCCAAGGAGGTGGGAAAGAGACTTTGAAGGTGAGTTTTGGTTTGGTTTTCTAAAAGATCGGTCAACAAGTTTGCTCAACTGGTTTGTATTTTCATGGCTTTGGGGGCTCACCTAACCTCATCTGATTGCTTTCTTTTCTACACCAAGTAAGTAGCATTTTTCCAATCACACAGTGTTGCCCTAAGAGACTTATGTTGTCTCCTCAGCTGAGAAGATTTAGGAAAAGACTGTAGCAACACGAATAGTCTGTGTACTTACTGTTGTCTTTGGCCATCAACAGCCAAAGAGAAGGGCTTGACCTGAACTCACAAGACTCAGGGATGGTAACCAACACGCATGTTGGAAAACCATGGCCACCCTGTGACCACACACACTTAGAATTACATGAAATTCCTGGCAGAGTTAGTTGGAATCATAATCTAATGCTCCTCTTTGTTTATTATTTTCTGTAACAATGATCCATTCGTTTATTCCTTCATCAGCAGGCATTTATTATGTACCTTCTAGGAGACCTACAGTTGAAAACATTATTAAATAAAGATTTTTCAGAGAAAACTTAGAGTTTTTTTTCAGTGTGACATAGTCAGTATGGAAATGCTTGAAGAAGCAGTCACATTAAAGAGGAAGAGAGATGGAGAAAAAGTAATCGAAGATGGTTGCCTCTATTGTCACTCAGATTTTAGATTTGGAATTAAGGTTTCCAGCGAGGTGCTGCCAGTCTAGAGTATCGCATTTCTGTAGCATTTCCCTCAAAGTCTGTTCAGGCAATTCACAACCCACAGATGCTACAGGAGACAGGAGAGAGGGAGGAGAAAGTGCCCACTGAGCTCTTCATCCTTCAGCTCACTCTCCTATCACCCTCACTCCCGCCCCAGCACGGCCCTGACACCCACCTTTGGCACAGGTAGGGAGGTGAAGATGGATCCCAGCCTGATCTGATGAAGGCTCCACACTCTATGGGCAACGTCTTCTGTAAGGGAGGCAGCACTCCTGGCTAAAGGAAGGGGCTGTGCTCACATGTACATCACTTTGTCTTGTTGTCAAGTGGTTAAAATTCTTAAGACCTGATTCCCCTATGCTGGTCTCTGTGGTTTTTATCAAGGAAATAAAACTGTGGTACATGTTTATCCAGAAAACAAATATATTTTTCTTTCCTTTTCATAAAAGGAGAAAAGACAATTATTTGAGGAGGGAAATATGTGTGTCAAAAAAGTGTGCCAGCTTCTGGGAAGGTATTTTCATGCCTTCCCATGAAGGCCTTTATGGAAAACTTGCCAGCTGCACATGTCCTTACTATGGAATTTGATACTAACACAGGATGTAAGACAACTGGCTTACATTTCTGATTCTTAAAGCGGGTGCAAGTATTTGGTTTGCTTCTGATTGAATGCTTCTATCCCCGCAGAAGGATAGAGTGCAGAGATGTGTCCATGTGATTTGTTCACCGGCTTGACTAGAGCCTCGGTCCCGGGCCGGGTTCTGTTGATCCTCTGGGCGACTCTTACCTCCCTTCTCGCAGGCCATCAATACCTCCGTCAAAAGTAAAATCCCCTGCGTGGTGGTGGAAGGCTCGGGGCAGATCGCCGATGTGATCGCGAGCCTGGTGGAGGTGGAGGACGTCCTGACGTCATCCATCGTCAAGGAGAAGCTGGTGCGCTTCCTGCCGCGCACCGTGTCCCGGCTGCCTGAGGAGGAGACCGAGAGTTGGATCAGATGGGTGAGTTGCAGGGGGGTAAGTTCACGGGAAGGGAGGGGGCAGGCGCCTCCACTGCCAGCCTCTACTAGCAGCTCTGGCTGTTTATACTTTCTCAGCGACTTGGAAACTGCACTCCAGCCCAAACTGGTTTTTTTCTTGGAAACTGAAGCTCACATACATTAAATGACTTGCCTAGTCTCCATACCTCATAAGGTGTAGCAGTCAGTTCAGTTCAGTCGCTCAGTCATGTACGACTCTTTGCAACCCCGTGAATCGCAGCACACCAGGCCTCCCTGTCCATCACCAACTCCTGGAGTTCACTCAGACTCACATCCATCGAGTCAGTGATGCCATCCAGCCATCTCATCCTCTGCCGTCCCCTTCTCCTCCTGCCCCCAATCCCTCCCAGCATCAGAGTCTTTTCCAATGAGTCAGCTCTTCTCATGAGGTGTCCAAAGTACTGGAGTTTCAGCTTTAGCATCAGTCCTTCCAAAGAACACCCAGGACTGATCTCCTTCAGAATGGACTGGTTGGATCTCCTTGCAGTCCAAGGGACTCTCAAGAGTCTTCTCCAACACCACAGTTCAAAAGCATCAATTCTTCGGCGCTCAGTTTTCTTCACAGTCCAACTCTCACATCCATACATGACCACAGGAAAAACCATAGCCTTGACTAGACTGACCTTTGTTGGCAAAGTAATGTCTCTGCTTTTCAATATGCTATCTAGGTTAGCAGATGGGGCTTAAATTCCAGTCCGCCTGTTTTCAAAGCTGATACTCCTTCTTTCATACCCTGCCAATAAGCGTTGAGCTTCTGTGTCTCCTATCAGCAGTGGGGGGTGAGGGGGTGGGGGGTGGGGGGTGAAATCCCTGTGATGATGTTTTACAAATGTAGATTCTAAATTGAATCTGTATCTAGTGGAGAAGCTGTTACTACAGAAAGATTGCCTTTCTAAGTTAACTGGCCTGTGATTCATTCACAATCTCTCATCTTTCCTATTGGATCATGTGAGAAATGTATACTGATTGAAATATCTCCGGCTTCTTATTGCTAAGCCTATAAAGTATTTTAACATAGTGCTGTGCTTTCTCACTTTTCTCTCTGAATCATGATTGGTGTTGACTTGAAATGACTTTCATCTTGTTGGCTGTTCAGTGTGTGATAGCGTTTACATTGATAGGAGTGGGGACGTTCCCATCAGCTCATTTGAAAATGGCCTTCGTTGTTTGGGTATTCTTAGGAGTGTGTGCTGCCGCTTGGGAAGTTTTCCATAAAGGAAATAACAGGATGTAGACAGCAAGAGTTATTTTAATCATGGAACCCATTTCATCATTAGAGTGAAAGGTTGAATTTAGTATAAATAATTTTTATAAGTTCTTTAATTAACTTGGTATTTCAGCAGCATTTCATTGTGGAAGAACCTCAAAGTGTCAAATTTGGCAAACTGAAATCTTGGAGTAGTGAAGACAGTCTTGCTCATGGTAGCATTTGTCATTATGTTTTTTCCTTTATCGAAACACAGTTGATTTGCAATGTTGTGTTCATTTCAGGTATACAGCAAAGTGATTCATATATATATCTATATATACATATATATGTATATGCTGTGCCCATTTGCTCAGTCATGTCTGACTCGTTTGTGACCTCATGGACTGTAGCCCACCAGGCTCCTCTGTCCATGGGATTTTCCAAGCAAGAATACTGGAGTGGGTTGCCATTCCCTTCTCCAGGGGATCTTCTCAACCCAGGGATCAAACCCTCATCTCCTACTTTGGCAGGCGGATTCTTTACCACTGAACCACAGGGGAAGCCCATATATATATATATACACACACACACACAAGTACATGTGTGTGCATGCATGCTAAGTCACTTTAGTCGTGTCCTCTTGGTGACCCTGTGGAGCATAGCCCGCCAGGCTCTTCTATCCATGGGATTCTCCAGGAAAGAATACTGGAGTGGGTTTCCATGCCCTCCCCCAGGGGATCTACCTGACCCAGGGATCAAACTTGTGTCTCTAGTGTCTCTTGCACTGGCAGGCAGGTCCTTTACCACTAGGACCATCTGGGAAGCCCCCTATGTTATATATATATATATATGTAACTTTCTTTTGCAGATTATTTTTCATTATAGATTATTACAAGATACTGAATGTAGTTCCCTGTCCTAAACAGTAAATCTTTGTTTATTTCATATGGAGCAGTGTGTATTGGTCTTTGTCATTATTTAAAGCAAGCATGAACAAATCAAATTCTTGTAAATAATGAGAGAAATCAAGCCCATTGTCTAGGCTACCGGGTACTCTGTATTAAATTAATGAACAATGAGACCCTCTTGGCTTTACTTAATTTCACATGACTGGGCAGTTAGGTGATGATCCAGGGAAGGTACGGCAGGAGCAAAGTGATCAGGAACCAAGTCCTTTCCGGATCAAGCTTCACTACGAAGACTCAGAAGACGTAGCTGCATCTTCTTCCTATGCCCGAGTCTCTGTTGGTGCTGAATGATGCCCTGTCCAACAAACGCTTATGTGATGTTCCTACTTGAGGTGCCACGTTTTGCGGATTTTGCTGAAAAGGGCAACGCTAGTGGTTTTCTGTGAAAGCTCTTGCTGGGATTTGCTTGTATCTTGTTCAGGTCCAGTTGAGGTGAATAGAGTGATATCAGCATCATTGATGATGAAGGCCAAGTTGAAAGATGTGGCTCAGGGGTGCAGCCATCACGGACCTCCTCATGCTGAGCCCCAGAATGAGACAGAGGAGCCCACCCAGACAGAGGCAGCCCTGGGGGATTGCCGGCCGCGGTCAAGCGACACGTGGTGACAGCTGACACCAGAGCACTAGCCCCCTGCAAGGAGCAGATCCCAACGAAGCAGCAGGAAGGGGCTGGCTGGGCATGGCCAAAGTGGTGCGTTGGCTGTGTCACTCCCCAGCCCTGAGCCAATCGAGGTAGCGGTGAAGAATCTGCCTGCCAGTGCAGGAGACAGGAAACGTGGATTCAATCCCTGTGTTGGGAAGATACTGTGGAGAAGGAAACGGCAGCCCACTCCAGTATTCCTGCCCGGAGAATCCCTTGGACAGAGGAGCCTGGCGGGCTACAGTCCATGGGGTTGCAAAGAGTTGGACGTGGCTGAACATGCATACAGACAAACACCCTGAATACCCAGGAGCCTGATTTGAATAGAGTGTCCTCCGGGTGAAAATATGTAGGTGAGAGAAATATGTATAACCCGCAGTGGTTATTTCCGGTTCCCCATATATTCAGACCTAAACTGCTGGAGTCATTCCAGACATATCAAGGGAGCAACCCCAAAGCACAGATAGAAACCTAAGGCTTTGTGTGTTGAGCAGTGTCATCAAGGTAGTTTCCTGGGATGGATGGAAGGAATCCAGCGGTCAGTGCAAGGATGCTCTCAGAAAAGGAATAGACAACTCTTAACTCACCTGTCAAAGATGGCCCTGGGTCCATTCCAGTGACTTTCCTCTTATTCTATATGTACATTGCTTGTAGAGTCCAGACAAGGTCATGTCCAAAGGGCCATGCCCCTGTATGGGTCCCCATACCCTTTATAAAGGACATTAAAAAAAATTTTTTTTTTTGATGTGGGCCATTTTTTAAAAAGTCTTTATTGAATTTGTTATAATACTGTTTCTGTTTTCTGTTTTTTTTTTTTTTTTCTGGCTGTGAGGCATGTGGGATCTTAGCTACCCAACCAGGGATTGAATTGGCTCCCCTTACATTGGAGACTTCCCTGGTGGTTCAGACGGTAAAGCGTCTGTCTACAATGTGGGAGGCCTGGGTTCGATCCCTGGCTTGGGAAGATCCCCTGGAGAAGGAAATGGCAATCCACTCCAGGACCATTGCCTGGAAAATCCCATGGACAGAGGAGCCTGGTCGGCTACAATCCATGGGGTCGCAAAGAGTCAGGCACGATTGAGTGACTTCACTTTTACTACATTGGAAGGTGAAGTCTTAACTGCTGGACCACCAGGGAAGTCCCTTTATGAAGGGTTTTGATTTTCTGCTTCAAGAAAACTGCTACAGGAAAGTCACGTGAAGCAGGCTAAATGTCAGACACATTTCACTTTCTATGATTATATTGCCCTTTCTGGGGTGCATATCTAATTCATATTCATATGCTAATGATTTATCATAATTATAATCATGTCAATCAGAAGATATACATCAATAATAAAAATTAGCCTGGCATTTTAATTATGCACTTATATGGGGTTTGGCAGTTGGTAGAGCTTTCCCAAAAGACAAAGCTCAAGAGTGGAATTATTAATAGATGAATGTATATATTCAGTCAGACATTCGTTGAGCAAGCTCTTGGGGTAATTGTGGGTGGCCTCACTGGCCACGTGGACAAGCAGCCCCTAAGCCTGGCGTCAGTCTCTCAGCCTCCTCCAGAGACCCCATATGCTTGCCCACTGGGCCCAGGCCCTCCTCCCCACCAGGGCTCTCATAGTTCCCCACTCTGCCTACTCCCACCTTCTCAAGAACTTGACCCTTCAGCGTCTCCCAGCCTGCCAGCCAAGCCGGTATCATTGATTTCCAACACTTGCATTTATGCAGTAGTAATTTATTGAGCACGTACTGATGCCTGAACCTGCAACAGACATTTCAGAGAGTACAGAACAGAGACTGCTTGTCTTCAGAAAGAAAATGGAAATTAAAAAAATTCTGTTGAGTGATTACAGTACAGTGCAGTGTTTAATTTCCTACTGAAAGTTTGTTGTTGAATCACGATGCCGGGATTCTTGGCCCCCGGAGGAGAAGAATTGATTCCAGGGCCAGAGATGAGGCTTGATCGCTCAGAGCTTTTGTGTAATAAAGTTTTATTAAAGTATAAAGGCGATAGAGAAAGCTTCTGACATAGGCATCAGAAGGGGGCAGAAAGAGTACCCGCTTGTTAGTGTTAGCAATGAAGTTATATACTCTCCAATGAATCCAAAGAATGTCTGGAGGTTGTAAAGACCTCACCAGACCTACTCCCATAATTTACATTTTAAGATAACAGAATTAGCCAGAAGGTTTAATCCAGAGACTGTCCTCAGGCAGAATACATAATACATTGTTGTTATATAATCCTTGTAAAGAGCAGGTCTACTCCCATAATTTACAGTATTAGCCAGAATGTTTAATCCAGAGACTGTCCTCAGGCAGAATACATTATTGTTATATAATCCTAAGGAATGTAGAGAAGGAAAAAAAAAAGTTTGTCTTTTCTTCCTCCTTGAGAATTCCAGACCCCTCTCTCCTTGGTGACCCCTAGACTTCTTATCAACCTGCCTAGGAGATGACTCTCTCACTAGCAGAAAAGGGAGTTTTTAAGAAAATTAGTATTGTGGATACACCGGGCTTGAGCCAAGGGAGCCCGGCCTGGTGTGAGAGGGCCTTTCAGCGGAGGGCTTCTCAGAGGAGGTGACATGGGAGCTGAGATCTGAGTGATGGGTGAGGGTAAAGGGTGAGGGCTGGGCTTGTTTGGGGCACAGCTCCTGAGACTCGAGATAAGCCCAGCTCCCCAAGGGACTGAAAGATGGCGGTGAGGGTGGATGCTTTGGGGTGGAGACTGTGGGACTTAGGAGGGGCCAGGCCAGGGAGCTCCTTGAACACTGTCTGGAACTTTAGGTCTTGTTCAGGTGTGTCAGGAAGTCGCCGAGGAGTTTGAGGCAGGGTGAGGTGTGATCTGAGACTGTTTCAGTTGAGCTCACATGGGCTGCAGTTGGGGGTCAGGATCCTAGGGGGATGGACTATGAGTGGGCGCCCCTGCAGAGTCTCTGGGTTCCATTCATTTGCTCTGTATCCATGCTCATCTTCTCCTTCTTCCTTTTCATTCCAAAGGAAAAGTTGTCTTGGCCCTTCTGTGCTGCCCACCCCCAGCTGGCCCCCAAATCTTGGGACCTGGACCCCTCCTCACCTGTCATTTCTGGCCAGACCCCTTTCCTTTGCATGAACAAAGGCTGCCAGCGTGGTGAGAGGACCCTTCCCTTCCTGCCGTCAGCCCCTCTCCCTCTCTGTCAGACTCACTGTGATCTGCGCTTTCCTGCAGTTTTCATCTATTTCGTCACCCTCAGATGCCTTTTGAATGAAGCCCTTGGACACCACCTTTCCCAGGAAACTGCAACCTTAAGGTCACCTCCTAAAGTCAAAATTCAAGGGCTCTCCTTTTTTCTTTTTAAAAAATTGAACTCAAGTTATAATACTGTGTTCTATCAGGCGTACAGCCAAGTGATTCAAATATATATATGCATATATAAATTAATGCACTTATTGTCGTTGTTCAGTCACCCAGTCGTGTCTGACTCTTTGTAACCCCATGGACTGCGGCACACCAGGCCTCTCTGTCCCTCACCATCTTCTGGAGTTTGCCCAAGTTCATGTTCATTTCATCGGTGATGCTGTCGAGTCATCTCATCTTCTGACCCCCCTTCTCTTTCTGCCCTCCATCTTTCCTAGCATCGGGTGCTTTTCCAGTGAGTCATCTTTTCACATCAGATGACCAAAATACTGGAGCTTCAGCTCCAGCATCGGTCCTTCCAGGGAATATTCAGGGTTGATCTCCCTTAAGATCGACTGGTTTGATCCCCTTGTTGTCCAAGGGACTCTCAAGGGTCTGCTCCAGCAACATGATTTGAAGGCATCAATTCTTTGATGTTCTGCCTTCTTTGTGGTCCAGCTCTTACAACCGTGCATGACCACTGGGAAGACCATAGCCTTGACTCTGTGGACCTTTGTTGGCAGAGCAGCGTCTCTGCTTGTCTAGGTTTGTCATCGCTTTCCTGCCAAGAAGCCATCGTCTTCTGATTTCACAGTTTCAGTCACTGTCCTCAGTGATTTTGGAGCCCAGGAAGAGGAAATCTGTCACTACTTCCACCTTCTCCCCTTCTATTTGCCATGCGGTGATGGGGCCGGATGCCATGATCTTAGATTTTTTAATATTTAGTCTTAAGCCGGCTCTTTCACTCTCCTCCTTCACCCTCAGCAGGAGGCTCTTTAGTTCCTCTTTGATTTCTGCGGTTGGAGTGCTATATCTGAAGTTGTTGATGTTTTCCCGCCTGTCTTGATTCCGGCTTGTAACTCACCCAGCCCGGCATTTCTCGTGATGTGCTCAGCATATAGGTTAAACAAACGGGGGTACAGCAGACAGCCCTGCCCTACTCCTTTCTCGATCTTGAAACAGTCAGTTGTTCCATACGGGGTTCTAACGGTTGCTTCTTGACCCACATATGGGTTTCTCAGGAGACAGGTAAGATGATCTGTATTCCTGTCTCTCAGCTTTCCATAGCTGTCATGATTTACACGGTCAAAAGCTTTAGCATAGTTGATGAACAGAGACAGATATTTTTCTGTACGTATATATAATTGTGTCTATATATGAGAATAAGAATACATATACACACATATTTTTACGTAAAGAATATGTATATATTATTTTCAGATTCTTTTCCATTGTAAGACATTAATGGTGGTCCAGTGGCTAAGACTCTGTACTCCCAATGCAGGGGGCCTGAGTTCAATCCCTGGTCAGGGAACTAGATCCCACATGCCACATGCCACCACTAAGACCAAGAACAGCCAAATAAATAAAAATATATTAAAAAAAAAAGACATTGCATATAGTTCTCTGTGCTATACAGTAAACCCTTATCCTTTGGACAATCCTTGGTGTTTTATATTTAGCAGCATGTATCTGTTAATCCCATACTATTAATCTATCCGTCCCCTCCCCTTCCCCCTTTGGTAATCATGAGTTTGCTTTCTACGTCTGTGAGTCTGTCTCTGTTTTCTAAGTAAGCTTATTTGTCTTCTTTTTAGATCCCACATGGAAGTGATATGTGCTTTGTCTTCCTCTGTCTTATTTCAGTTAGGTCCACCCATGGCTGCTGCAAATGGCATTATTTCATTCTTTTTTTATGACTCATATTCCAGTGTGTGTGTGTGTGTGTGTGTGTGTGTGTGTGTGTGTGTGTGTGTGTGTGTGTGTGTGTGCGCGCGCGCATGTATTCACCGCATCTTCTTTGTCCGTTTGTCTGTTGATGGTTGCCTATGACCTGGCTATTGTAAGTAGTGCCACTCTCAACATTGGAGTGCGTGTATCTTTTCAAATCAGGGTTTTCATCTTTTCTGAATATATGCAAGAATGCATGTATAGCCAGCCTGACCTGAGGCTTCCCTCTCTGCCCAGCCAAGACTCTGTAGTTCCAGATCTTCAGGGCCAAATGTTGCCGGGAAAACCTGCCACCACCTTGAACTCCGTCGGACCACAGCCAGACTCGCTTCCTCCTCTAGAGGGAGCGCTTCACTTTCAAGCTCCCTCCAAGCTGGCCTGAAACTGTAGAATCAGGAGGGGCTCTGCCTCTCCCCAGGCTCTTTTTTTTTTTTTTTAAGTCTTTTATTGAATTTGTTATAATATAGCTTCTGATTTATGTTTTTTAGGTTTCCTTTTGTTTTTGGCTGCAAGGTATGTGGGATCTTACCCCCCTGACCAGGGATCGAACCTGCATCTCACTACTGGACTGCCAGGGAAGTCCCTTCCCCAGCTCGTGAATCTTACAAAATGTCTTAAAATTAAACATTACATAAAATCACAAAGGAAAATATAGAGAATCCCTCGTCTCTTTATTTAATCACCACATTGTCTTGGCTTTTATTCGCATTGAATTTTTCTTTCTATTGTCTAAGCCCTTAGGACCACACTAGGACAATGTCTGTGGTTTTTCTGTTGTCTTTTCCTGATTTATTTACTCGTTCAATGATTGAGTACCTACCATGTGTCACATACACACACTCACACTCACCCCTAGTCATTTTATCTGGGAGCTTTCTAATAGGTTCTTTTTTATATACGTGTCCTTATAGAAGCAGTGCTTTATGCTTATCGTGGTCAAGGACTCACTATTTCAATTTAGAAGTTAGAAGCTATGAGTATGGGCACTGTAGAAGAGGGAAGGAAATCTGAAACATTCCTATAGGTGGTCTTTAAAAAAAAATGCAGCAAGACATTCCTCACCTAAAGAGAGAAGTTTATACTCCTCGGGCCTGAAATCAGTTGGCTGACAATTCTGCTCTTTAAATCTTGCCAGCTCAAAGAAATTGTCGAAAGTTCTCACCTATTAACAGTTATTAAAATGGAAGAAGCAGGGGACGAAATTGTGAGCAATGCGATCTCCTATGCATTGTATAAAGGTGAGTAAAAATAGCTCTTCTAGAAATGTGGCTTTCTGTGGCTTTTAATGGCTGGCATTTATTTTTTAAACAGCCTTACTGGAAATATAATCTTGCATTTAATTTTGATTATCATAGGTTGAAAGTCAGAATAACTATTATTGACCTCCTTGGATGTATGTATTTAATAGAACAAGAATTTTTATGTCATTAAAATACTGGTTAAATATGATCACAGTGCTTTCCAAAGAATTGTCGCTAGTAGTGGTTTAAAATCTTTTTCTGAGCCTCAGACATCTGGGAGAATGTGATAAAAGCTATGGACCTTTGTCCCAGTGTTCCACATCTGTGTACACATGTGCACACACACTTCACACACAGATGCTCCTGCATTCAGTTTCAGGGGCTAACGCATCTCCTGAAGCTTGTGAATGAGCCTCAGTTTTAAATCCTCATGTGTGAACTTTGCTTCCTGAGAATCCCATCCAGGTGGAATTACCTTAAGTAAATAGATCCTTGACAAAGACCGTTTGGAGTTGAGCCGCCTGATTAATATCTGTAAGGTATGCAGAGCAGGGCAAGGCACCTCGGAAGTGCATTTTAAGCATTAACTATTTATTAGAAACATTCTTGTCATACTTGTCAGAAATTTGGTTGTAAAGATATTTGTTGAAATGGGGCTACATCTGTAGAGATACATAGATACAGAAAATAATAGCTCTGGAAATGACAAGTAGAACATTGTTATAATATAGCTCTTTATTTCATAGATTTAGATATAGTATAAGTCAGATGAGGCCCTGGAAATGTAATATTTATGGAATCTGAATGTATAGGAAAAGATCAATATACCATAGTTACGCTGTTAGGATATGGAATGGAAAGATATTATCATCTAAATTGATCCTCATCATATACTTTGGGACATAGAGAATATGGATAAGAATCAGTGAAAATAAAGTGTCAATGAAATGACAGCTCTGAGCGTCTGATTCCTTTTTTTTTAAAGATTTTTTTTTTTTTGATCTGGACCATTTTTAAAAAACCTTTAATGAATATGTCGTAATATTGCTTCTGCTTTTTATGTTTTGGTTTTTCGGCTGCAAAGCATGTGGGAATCTTAGCTTCTTGTCCAGGGATTGAACCCACACCCCCTGCACTGGAAGATAAAGTCTGAACCACTGGGCCACCAGTGAAGTCCCTCTAAGTGTTTGATCCTAAAAGAACATGTCTAGAATCTCCTTTGAAAAATGGATCTGATAATTGGCCATATGGAGTGGTTCTGATGCTCTTGTTTCTGGGTGTTTGGTTAGTTGACTTTTTCCCTGTTCTCTTACAGCCTTTAGCACCAATGAACAAGATAAGGATAACTGGAATGGGCAGCTTAAGCTTCTGCTGGAGTGGAACCAGCTGGACATAGCCAATGATGAGATTTTCACCAATGACCGCCGATGGGAGGTAAATAAGAAGCCCTCCTTGGTGATTTCAGTGCAGGTCTAGTCTATTTCTAAGAAGCCTTTGATACTGAATCTTGAATGGACGTTCTGTCTGGTGCATCTGTGTTGCTAGGCCTCACTTGCTTCATCTGTTTTTGCTGTTGTCCAGTCGCTGAGTTGTGTCCAACTCTTTTCAACCCCACGGACTGCAGCACGCCAAGCTTCCCTGTCCATCACCATCTCCCGGAGTTTGCCCAAACTCATGTCTATTGAGTCAGTGATGCTATCCAACCATCTCATCCTCTGTCATCCCCTTCTTCTTCTGCCCTCAATCTTTCCTGGCATCAGGGTCTTTTCCAATGAGTTGGCTGTTCACATCAGGTGGCCAAAGTGTTGGAGCTTCATCTTCAGTATCAGTCCTTCCAATGAAAGTTCAGGATTGATTTCCTTTAGGATGGGCTGGTTTGATCTCCTTGCTGTCCAAGGAACTCTCAAGAGTCTTCTCCAGCACTTCTTCGTCTGTAGCATGGGATAATAATATTGACTTCGTAGGTTGGTTGTAAAGAGATAATAAAACTAAATACACTAATGTTAGGTAACATCAAGCCATCAATATTATCTAAAGTTTACAGCTTTTCAGCTATGATGTGAGAGGCAATTCTCCATCTGGGTGTAGAGGTGAAGATTTCCTCTTGGGGGAAATATATGCTTGACAGCGGTTCTCATTTTGTGCCCTACTCCACCTTCCTAGCCAAATTCTAATGAGAAAACTGTCAGATGTGAGATGCATAAGAGACAAATAGAACAAGTTGATTGAAGACATACAATGAATATCATAGAAAATCGGGCCTCCCCCAGGCAAACCTGCGCCTCCAATATGGAAGTTGTATGTCCAGGAAATCTGTATTTTTTCCCCAGTAAGCTGACTTTTCTCATTTAGAATTAATTTTTTTCACATTTATTCAGCTGCACTGAGTCTTAGTTGCAGTATGCGGGATCTTTCATTTCAGCATGGGAACTCTTAGTTGCAGGATCTAGTTCCCTGACCAGGGATCGAACTCAGGCCCCCTGCATTGGGAACACAGAATCTTAGCCACTGGACTGCTAGGGAAGTCCCTCTCACTTTGAATTTGATGACAGCTCTAAGGCTACACTTTCCAGCAGCATCCTCTTGTATACAACTCAACTGAGATCCACTTCAGGAATTCTGATTCATAGGAACAATTATAAAATGTCACACTTGGATCCACATAGCAGGGGCTTCTTTGTTTTCAGCTCTTCAGTCATTGGTGGGCAGTGAGAATTTCATTTTATATGTGTATAACAGTATAAGGCATGTATATTTCATAACTTTGTATCCTTCCCAGTCAGACTCAGAAAACACTTTTAGGCCCATCGTCATATAATCAAAGAGAAAGAATTCATTTATATGAACGTGATCAATTTTAATAATAGAATACAAATAAAGTCATGGCTTATGGACATTTAAATTATTCATTTCTTTAGCAAACACTATCTTTGTTTGGTTTTTGCAGTATAATGAGTCCTATCTCATATGGCAAGCCTTGAGTTAGTTGAGGGAAAGTAGAATTGCAAGTAGATTTAGTTAATTGATTCATAAATGAACCCATGTGTGTGAACTGCCCTATTTAAGTGAGGTTAGTTGGTACAAATAAACATAAAGTTGGGCACATACTGAATTGATCATTTAATTTTACTAACTTAGATAAAGATAGTTAAGCATGAAGGGTCTAATGGTTGAGAGAATGGACTCTGGAGCCAGCCCCTCTGCATGACTTAACCTCTGCAAGTTACCTAACCTTCCCATACCTCCATTTCCTTGCACAGTGGTGAGTTGGGGTCAGCTCATACTGTTTTTAGCAAAAATCAAAGTTGACTGCTAAAATTTGTAGGGCTTTTTGAGTCAGTTGTTAAATATAGTCATTAAAAATAAAATAATATAAACTTAGAACTAAATAAATTTTATTAAAAACAAAAGCAATACTGAATCAGACTCATCTCTTTCTAACTATTTTACTACATTTGCTATGACCTAGCCTCTGGAAGTTATGTCTGTTGTATCTGTGTGCTGGAAACATTGTACCTGGTACTCTCTGTCGAGGCCCAATTGAGCATTCAGTGATACCACATGATAGCTGAAGCCTGGCCGTGGTGGGAAAATTTACACCATAGTAATGGGCAAATGCCACAAATCTGGGTTTATTTTCTTCTAGAGAGTTGGTTGTGACATGTTTACCAGCATACCACTGCTCATTTAAAAATGGAGATGGTAATAGTAGTATCTACCTCACTGAATTGATACAATCAGATGTTTCTAAAGAGCTTGAGACATAGGCACCTGTTAAGTCCAGTGTAAGTCTTTGTTTAAAAATAAATACAAATCTTTGCAGTAATGGTAATATTTGTGTAATCTCTTATACAGCACAAAGCAGTTTCACTGTGCTTGTTCACTTGGCCCTCACATCAGCATCCCAGGGATTATCTCATTTTGATGGTTAATAAGCCAGGGCTCCATGGGTACCATGGTGGGGGTGGCATTCTGATGGCATTTTGGGAGCCTGTTTTGAACTTGAATCTCTAAAGGCATCTTTACCTGTGTTACCTCATTTCATCCCCACAAACACTTATTTTACAGATGAGAAAAATGAGTTTCAGAGACACAGTCTCATTCAAGGTTGCACATAAGGTAGTTCAGTTCAGTTCAGTCGCTCAGTCATGTCTGACTCTTTGCGACCCCATGAATCACAGCACGCCAGGCCTCCCTGTCCATCACCAACTCCCGGAGTTCACTCAGATTCACATCCATCGAGTCCATGATGCCATCCAGCCATCTCATCCTCGGTCATCCCCTTCTCCTCCTGCCCCCAATCCCTCCCAGCATCAGAGTCTTTTCCAATGAGTCAGCTCTTCGCATGAGGTGGCCAAAGTACTGGAGTTTCAGCTTTAGCATCATTCCTTCCAAAGAAATCCCAGGGCTGATCTTCAGAATGGACTGGTTGGATCTCCTTGCAGTCCAAGGGACTCTCAAGAGTCTTCTCCAACACCACAGTTCAAAAGCATCAATTCTTCAGCACTCAGCCTTCTTCACAGTCCAACTCTCACATCCATACATGACTACTGGAAAAACCATAGCCAAATAGGAAAAGGAGTACGTCAAGGCTGTATATTGTCACCCTGCTTATTTAACTTCTATGCAGAGTACATCATGAGAAATGCTGGACTGGAAGAATCACAAGCTGGAACCAAGATTGCCAGGAGAAATATCAATAACCTCAGATATGCAGATGACACCACCCTTATGGCAGAAAGTGAAGCGGAGCTAAAAAGCCTCTTGATGAAAGTGAAAGAGGAGAGTGAAAAGTTGGCTTAAAGCTCAACATTCAGAAAACGAAGATCATGGCATCTGGTCCCATCACTTCATGGGAAATAAACAGTAGAAACAGTGTCAGACTTTATTTTTTGGGGCTCCAGAATCACTGCAGATGGTGACTGCAGCCATGAAATTAAAAGACGCTTACTCCTTGGAAGAAAAGTTATGACCAACCTAGATAGTATATTCAAGAGCAGAGACATTACTTTGCTGACTAAGGTCTGCCTAGTCAAGGCTATGGTTTTTCCTATGGTCCTGTATGAATGTGAGAGTTGGACTGTGAAGAAGGCTGAGCGCAGAAGAATTGATGTGTTTGAACTGTGGTGTTGGAGAAGACTCTTGAGAGTCCCTTGGACTGGAAGGAGATCCAATCAGTCCATTCTGAAGGAGATCAACCCTGGGATTTCTTTGGAAGGAATGATGCTAAAGGTGAAACTCCAGTACTTTGGCCACCTCATGCGAAGAGTTGACTCATTGGAAAAGACTCTGATGCTGGGAGGGATTGAGGGCAGGAGGAGAAGGGGACGACAGAGGATGAGATGGCTGGATGGCATCACTGACTCGATGGACGTGAGTCTGAGTGAACTCTGGGAGATGGTGATGGACAGGGAGGCCTGGCATGCTGCAATTCATGGGGTCGCAAAGAGTCGGACACGACTGAGCGACTGAACTGAACTGAACTGAACTGACTAGATGGACCTTAGTTGGCAAAGTAATGTCTCTGCTTTTCAATATGCTATCTAGGTTGATCGTAACTTTTCTCCCAAGGAGTAAGTGTCTTTTAATTTCATGGCTGCAGTCACCATCTGCAGTGATTTTGGAGCCCCCCAAAATAAAGTCTGACACTGTTTCTACTGTTTCCCCATTTATTTCCCATGAAGTGATGGGACCAGATGCCATGATCTTCGTTTTCTGAATGTTGAGCTTTAAGCCAACTTTTTCACTCTCCTCTTTCACTTTGATCAAGAGGCTTTTGAGTTCCTCTTCACTTTCTGCCATAAGGGTGGTGTCATCTGCATATCTGAGGTTTTTGATATTTCTCCTGGCAATCTTGATTCCAGCTTGTGATTCTTCCAGTCCAGCATTTCTCATGATGTACTCTGCATAGAAGTTAAATAAGCAGGGTGACAATATACAGCCTTGACGTACTCTTTTTCCTATTTGGAATCAGTCTGTTGTTCCATGTCCAGTTCTAACTGTTGCTTCCTGACCTGCATACAGATTTCTCAAGAGGCAGGTCAGGTGGTCTGGTATTCCCATCTCTCTCAGAATTTTCCACAGTTTATTGTGATCCACACAGTCAAAGGCTTTGGCATAGTCAATAAAGCAGAAATAGATGTTTTTCTGGAACTCTCTTGCTTTTTCCATGATCCAGTGGATGTTGGCAATTTGATCTCTGGTTCCTCTGTCTTTTCTAAAACCAGCTTGAACATCAGGGAGTTCACGGTTCACGTGTTGCTGAAGCCTGTCTTGGAGAATTTTGAGCATTACTTTACTAGCGTGTGAGATGAGTGCAATTGTGTGGTAGTTTGAGCATTCTTTGGCATTGCCTTTCTTTGGGATTGGAATGAAAACTGACCTTTTCCAGTCCTGTGGCCACTGCCCAGTTTTCCAAATTTGCTGGCACATAAGGTAAGGTAAGTTAATGGTAAAACCAAGATGTGGAAACAAAGATGTGTCTGACTTTGAAGCTGTTCTCTTTCCCTGTGTGCCAGGGTTTCTCAAAGAGTGATCCCTGGACCGGGGGTAGCACGGGCTTAACTTGGGAGCTGGTTAGCAGTGTAGATCATCAGGGCAGCCACTGCTTTCTGCCTCTGTCCCACTGGGAGCCACAGCATGAGGATTCAAGGGCCCCTTGGCAGTTCCCTCTGCAGGCAACATGTGATCCTCCTGAGACCAACATCAGACAGAAACAGAAACTGCTAATGCTGCCCTTGGCGAGGGATATTCCTCTGAACCGGGCTCAGACACATCCAGTGAAGAGAGTGGATTGGATGGGCAGTGAGGAGACGTGAGTGGGTTCGGTGCTACAGAGCCCAGGCCCCTGGAACTGCCCCCACTGGCTCCAGCTGATGGTTCTCCATGGTGTCAGATCTTCTGGTGTTTACTCATGAGTATTAGTCGCTCCATCATGTCTGACTCTTTGCGACCCCATGGACTGTATGTAGCCCGCCAGGCTCCCCTGTCCATGGGATTCTCCAGGCAAGAATTCTGGAGTGGGTTGCCCTTCCTTGTTCCAGGGGATCTTCCTGACCCAGGGATTGAACCCAGGTCTCCTGCATTGCAGGTGGATTCTTTACTGTCTGAGGCATCTGGATTTTAATTCTGGAATTTGTGGATTTTTATGAACCATCTAATTTTTTATTAATTAATTTTTATTGCAGTATAGTTGCTTTATAGGACTTTATAGTGGTTTTGTAGGACTTCCCTGTAGCTCAAATGGTAAAGAATCTGCCTGTAATGCAGGAGACCAGGGTTCAGTCCCTGGGTCGGGAAGATCCTCTGGAGAAGGGAATGGCAATCCACTCCAGCATTCTTGCCTGGAGAATCCCATGGGCAGAGGAGCCTGGTGAGCTACAGTCCATGGGGTTGAAAAGAGTGGGACGTGACTGAGCGACTGACACACACACATAGTTGTGTTACAGTGTTGTGGTGTGGTAGCTTCTGCTGCACGGCAAAATCAATCAGCCGTACGTATGCATATGGCCCCTCCCTTCCGGATTTCCTTTCCATTTAGGACACCACGGTGCACTGAGTTCCCTGTGTTATACAGTATATTCCTATCAGTTTTCTATTTTATACATAGTCTAGTTGTTAATGTTGGCAACTGAATCAAACTAAAAAATATTGGGTTGGCCAAAATATCCATTCAGGTTTTGAAACACACAAACGAACTTTTGGCCAACCCAGTACTAAGGAAGACATTGGGAAACAGTGGTGTGATCTGTGGATCACTGTTTTGTGCCTGAAGAATGTATTAATTATCTTTATTAAGATTTTCAATAAGCTTCTATGGCATAGGACTTATCAGAGCCCAGACAGTAGAGATAAAGGGAAATAATAACTGGGTATCATTGTCAGGTGTTCCAGTAGCTCATGGCTTTTTAACATGGCTAGGTGTTGGCCTCCCTGCGGCACAGATGGAAGAGTTGGTTGGTGGTTGGCTCATAATGGTGTCTACTGTAGATCTCAGAGAAATGGTGTGAGCTGGATGGCAAGTTCCCTGTCCCCTAACAGAGCCAGTGCTTCTGTACAAGACATTGGGATCGTTCTTGATCAATGCCATCCCTACATGGTGTCATCATCTCCACTTTACCATAGCACAAGGCCAAGTCCCATCCAAGCCCACGTCTGGCTGATTTCAGATCCCACCATACTGCTTCCTTCTCCTGCCTCAGTACTTGAGTTAAAATCCAACATTGTGTTACAACTGAAAATATAAATTTTATTTCCAAAGCAGAACTGAAAGAGAAACTGATGATCCTGTTACTTTGTGGGTAAAAGTGCGATGTAAGCTGAGAAAGAAAATGCCTTGCTTCTTTAGTTGGATTTAGGGTGTGCATTCTCTCTCTGCTCTTTCTCCTCAGTCTGCTGACCTTCAGGAAGTCATGTTTACAGCTCTTATAAAGGACAGACCCAAGTTTGTCCGCCTCTTTCTGGAGAATGGCTTGAACCTGCGGAAGTTCCTCACCAATGACGTCCTCACCGAGCTCTTCTCCAATCACTTCAGCTCCCTGGTGTATCAAAACCTGCAGATCGCCAAAAATTCCTATAATGATGCCCTCCTTACCTTTGTCTGGAAACTGGTTGCTAACTTCCGAAGAGGCTTCCGGAAGGAAGACAGGAATAGCAGAGATGAAATAGACCTAGAGCTCCATGTATGTACTGGGATGGTTGTCTGCCTGAATCCTCTGATCTCTTGAGTCTTCCTTCAGAAAAATCTCTCTACCTCTCTAGATTCCTACTCCCTACCTCATCACCATCGTGTAGTCAATATATTGGGTTTGTTAAATTTTTTGCCCTACTTCATTTATTTAAGCTAGCAAATCCTATTGAGATAACAAGTGGTGTATTTTCTTGCCTTATTCTTGTGCTATATTAACAACTAGTTATCGCGGTGTTTATTAATTGCAAAGGTTGGTGCGATACACTTTCTGAAGGCATCTAACAGAGAAGAGGGGCAAACAAATGGCAACCTGTTCATGCCTTAGCCTTTTGGACGTGATCTGCCTAAAATAGTTCTGTGCTATCCATGCAAAGGACTGGAGAACTGCCAAGTTTTCCTTTGTGAATGAGAAGGGAAGCGAATCTTTCCAAAAGGACAATCCTGGTTTCCATTTGAGAGGATGTTATGGATGTATATAACTTATATTCTTTCAAGATTTTCTACTTAAAGGACAGGCAGGGCCAGTTTCCTGCACCTGCGACTCTTTGCTGAAGGCTTGCTCTAGTCAGAGCCCACTGAGGGTCAAATTGGTGTATAAATACCCCAGCAACCTTCCTGCTCAGAGGGGATACTTCTGAGGCCTGTGTCCTTCGCTGGCCCCTAGAGTTAGTTGCCTAGTGGGACTGTTGTTGTTTAGTTGCTAAGTCGTGTCCAACTCTTTGCAGCCCCATGGACTATAGCCCACCAGTGTCCTCTGTCCATGGGATTCTCCAGGCAAGAATACTGGAGTGGGTTGCCATTTCCTTCTCCAGGGGCTCTTCCTGACCCAGGGACTGAACCCACACCTCCTGCACTGGCGGGCAGATTCCCACTGAGTCACCAGGGAAGCCCCACCTAGTGGGATTAGCTTCTGGTTATTTACCGTGATAACCTGTCGGTCCTTTCTTTTCTAATCTCATTTCCTCAGTCTCCGAGTGGTTTTCCTGGAATCGCTTCTCAAAATGCTTGTCTCAAATCCTTTTACTTCTGGGAAAACTCAAGCTAGGTCATTATCTTTTATAGTTCTAGAATTTTAATATATGTGTATGTTGCAAAAATCTGAATGAGCTAGGTGTTTGAAGAAGTTGGAAGTGTTTAAAAAGCTGTTTGATTCTATTTATAGTGAAACTCTCCACAGTGTCCATAACTGTGCCAGAAACACTTTGTATCTTGGTAAAACTTGTAGGAAAGATTAAGAGGAATCTATACATAGAGTTGTTTTTCTATCTGAAAAAGAGTCCCTTGGAAGATATGGGTGGCTAAATGAAGCTGGGATTCTAGCTGAAACATTAGGAATTGAAACTTTGAATAACACTCCAGAGAAATAAATATAGTTTTACATTGTGATAATTGAACTTTAACTATCGGAAAGTCGGAATTTAGATTGAGCATTTTTCTAGATGAGAAGGAGATTTATATGGTGAATTAAAGGAATTGCTTTCTCTTCCGGCTGCCAGAGTCATTCAGCTTTTAAATTGCTGTCAGTACATTTTTTTCACCCTTTATACTTTTCCATCTACTTGTACATTTCGTTTTATGACAGATCAAAGATTCTGTGTCAGATTATACCACCTGGTGCATTGGGGAGATGAAACGCTCATCCCTATTCTGTGAAAATGGATTCAGGCACCAAGTTGCAGAGCCCTCCAAACACGGGGTGCTCCCTAGGGCATCCTGACCCCATTTTCATTCTCATCCTAGTGTGTCTGCTAAAGTGATGTTCCAGCCGTAAGTGCTGACTCCCTGCTCTAACCCTCCCAGGATGTGTCTCCTATCACTCGGCACCCCCTGCAAGCGCTCTTCATCTGGGCCATTCTTCAGAACAAGAAGGAGCTCTCCAAAGTCATTTGGGAGCAGGTAAATGCCCAAGTCCTTGGCAAATGTGCGCTTTGCTGTGGTTGTTCTGACCCTCTCAGAACTCACACGTGTGTGTGCATGTGTGTCCACGCTCAGTCGTGTCTGACTCTTTGCTGCCCCAGAGAGTGTAGCCCACCAGGCTCCTCTGTCCTTGAAATTTTTGCCATCTCCTTCTCCAGGGGGCCTTCCTGTTCCAGAGTTTGAAGCTCTGTCTCTTGCATCTCCTGGACTGGCAGATGGATTCTTTACCACTGCATGCCCTGGGGAGCCTAACCTTAAAGCATCACTAATGAAATGAAATATTTGATGTAACAAAAATGGTTGTGGCTTGTGTTTAATGTGAACAGAGGTGTGTTTGGGAGGGGAGGTCTCTGGAAAGTCCTGGGCTTTGTGGGCAATCCAGGAAGCGCTTACTTCTTAGGTGTGTGTGGATGTGCGACTGTTTTCCAAGTGGATGAGGTTTTTAAGTTTAGTTTAAAAATTAATTTCTGGCTTTATCACATTATAGACAGGAAGGTAGGGCCTGTACAAAATCTGCTCTGGGAAATGATTGATATTTCTCTCTGTGATTCCTTACAAAATGATTTTTCTAAGTGATTTATGAGCAGTTGAAAAGCAGTTACCTTCTCTACTTTTAGAGCCTACAATTAGGTACTAAATATTAATTCACACACAGTCTCACTAACTACGCTGTCAGATCTTCGTGCCCTTGGCCACTTTCCCACCTGAGCTCTTACAGCATGGGGGTGGGTCTTCAGACCTCCCACTGCCCCATCTAACTGTCAGCTTGCCCTGCATTGCTCTTGATACTGTCTTTTTGTCTAATTCCGTGTTCATGACTGTGAGTATACTCAGGTTCAGGACTCTCGGTGCACACTGCACATCTTGCTGGGAATCCATTTCCTGCTTTTGCCACAATTTTTTTCCTTGACTGACTTTGACGTTGGCTTGACCACAAGGGATTTAGAATTAATGGCAGCATGCTCACTTCTCTGAAAGACCAGGGGCTGCACTCTGGCCGCCCTGGGGGCCAGCAAACTTCTGAAGACTCTGGCTAAGGTGAAGAATGACATCAACGCTGCAGGGGAGTCGGAGGAGCTGGCAAACGAGTACGAGAGCCGAGCAGTGGGTGAGCCTCCTGGAACGGGACCCGGGGCTGGCACAGGCACGCTAGGGGGCATTTGCTGACTTTCCTAAGACTGAACGGGGGGAAATGCGGGTTTCCTCACCCCACAGCCTCCCAGAGCCATGTCCAGGTCAAGTCTAAGCAACTCAGCACCGTAGGGGAGCCTTGGAGAGTTGCTATTCAGAAACCGTGACAGGTTTGAGGTTTCACCTGATGTGTGAGCTGACGGGTTAGCCTGCCAGTCTCCCATACCCATACCTAGGGATGATCCCAGAGCCCTAGCTGGGGACACAGCTTATTTCTATGGGAAAGGCAGCATTCAGAACAGCATCCAGGGTTGTTCCTCGTGCCTCGATTCCCCACGGGGTGATGTGAACAAGAGCTGGTGTTGACAGCCCCACAGCTCCCCAAAATCAGGAGACTCAGGGCCTCTATAATACAAGATGACAGGCGAGCTGCCCAGCTCCCCTCTGGGGGGGGTTTCTCATCACCTGGAACAGAAGAGGGCAGAGGCCTTGCTGAGTTTGATGTTCCCGGAACATCTGTCCTCTGTTTGCTTCACTTGCCCTTGAACAAAGCTTATCAGTGCCCCTGCTCAGAAGGCCCGGACCGTGCGAGGTGTGAGAAATCCAGGGCCAAGTTGCCTCCCAGCAGCACAGAATGTTAGGCCAGTTCAAATTTTTTTTTCCCCCCACTTGGGAGTTTTAAGTTTGCAGGGTGGCACATTGCCAGCTGCAGGCGTGTTTATCTGTTGTCTTATGTAATGAGTTGAGCTTCTCTACATTGGAAAAAAAAGGTGTCTGATTTTTTTCTTCTAATATATTTAAAATTTGAAGATATCATGTTGATTTCGGATTGACTTAGCTAGTCAATGACTCCTAACATTTTGACTTTTAAGATAGTTCCTCTGAGGATCAACACACCAATCTCTTTGTCATAAGAGCACAAAATATGAACTTTCAAATGTCAAAATATGAGCCCATCCTCAATGCAATTGGTCAGTGTTTTTTTATTACCTCATTTTGGCTTTTTTTTTGGCACTGTGCCTTAACTGCAAAGACCCTCACCAAGAAAACACAAGAGGTAAATGAGATAGCCGAGGGTCTGAGTCCTCCCCGCAGTGGCTGAGCCCCATCAAAGCGGGAGCTCCCGGTGTTCACTGCAGCCCAATGGGCATTTCTGCCACCTGCCGCCAGGAGGTGCTGTAATGGGCATGCGGTGCCCAAAGAAGACCCCTTGCCCTGTAGAGAATTCTCTTGTGTTGGCCTTCTCTCTGTCTTTTATAAGCCAGGATAGTCCCAGCCAGGATTTTGTGGAAGTCAGGGCTTGGCTGGGGGAGAGGGGGCAGGGTGAGAAAGTTCTATGTATTGGCCAGCCCTGCCTCCCTCTTCCCTCTCTCTGGGGATACTGTCACTTAGAGCTGTTCACAGAGTGTTACAGCAGCGACGAGGACTTGGCGGAACAACTCCTGGTCTATTCCTGTGAAGCCTGGGGTGGAAGCAGCTGTTTGGAGCTGGCGGTGGAGGCAACCGACCAGCATTTCATTGCCCAGCCCGGGGTCCAGGTAAGCAGCACGCCGTCACCAAACAGCACGCCTAGACACGAGCCTTTCCCATCAGCTGGGTCTCTGGATCCAGTGTTACCTCTAGCTCGGTGCAGGGATGGGCCAGGTTACATGAGCTCCCTGAGCCTTAGTTTCCTTATCTGTAAAATGGGCAGAGTAGGGGGTAAAGAAAGGGTTGCTGTGAAGATTCAATGAGGCAGTATGCGAGTGGAGCGAGCCCTTTATGGTAGCAGTTACTTTTACAGCCATTGTCAGTAGTAATGGAAGCAGAGAATTAAGTATGAAGTGGGTTCAGCCACTGTAGATGCTTTCTGCCTTGACTTACACTCACAGCAATTTGTGTCTTGTGTCTCAGCTTTGGGAGGGGAGATATTTCACCCACCATCCCAGCTGGAGGAAAGGGAGGAAGGTAGGGAAGAGGACAGACTGACACTCATCTACACACTCCTTGTACGTGCAGTCGTGCTTTATCTTCACAGCATGTGTGCAGGTCAACATCATCCTGTTTTACTGATGAAGACTTGCACAATAAGAATTACAGTTTGTTAAGGTTCATAGGTTTAGTGAATTTGGACTCATACAACCTCTGTTTTAAAGTCCACAGAACTCAACATAGGACAGAACTGAAAATCAAGCAGAAGTTTTAGTGATTTAATCATAGCCCCTTAGAATCCAGGTAACCAATATAAAAGAATAAGGGTCTCAATTCAGAGAGTGAGGGGGCGTTTGAGGGCTGGGAAGAAAGGTCGCACACCATCCGGCAAGTCATTGCACTGATAAGGACCTGTTCCTTTGTTTGTTTCCTCTAGAATTTTCTTTCCAAGCAGTGGTATGGAGAGATTTCCCGAGACACCAAGAACTGGAAGATTATCCTGTGTCTGTTTATTATACCCTTGGTTGGCTGTGGCTTGGTATCATTTAGGTATGAAACCAAGGCACACAATAGTGTGTGTGCATGCATCTGTGAATGTGTGAGCATGTGTGTGGGTACATGCATCTGTGTGTGTACAAGCATCTCTGTGTGTGTATATGCATCTATGTGTGTAGACGTACTTGCCTGTGTACAAGCATGTGTGTGTGTGCACACGCGCCTGTAGGTGTATAAGCGTCTGTGTGTAAACATATATCTGAATGTGTAGATGTACTTGTGTGTGTACAAGCATCTGTGTGTGTGTATATGCACCTGTGGGTGTATAAGTGTCTGTGTGTATACAGACATCTGTGTGTATAGATGTACTTATGTGTGTACAAACCTTTCTCTGTGTGTACAAACATCTGTGTATAGATGTACTTGTGTGTGTACAAGCATGTGTGTACAAATGTCTGTGTGTGTAGATGTACTTGTGTGTTTGTAAGCATCTATGTATGTACATGCACCTGTGGGTGTACGAGCATCTGTGTGTACATACATATGTGTGTGTACAAGCATCTGTGTCTGTACAAGTGTCTGTGTCTGTGCACACATCTCTGTGTGTGTGCTCTTGTGTAAAGAAAGCATTGTAAGGCCTGGAATTTATGATGTCCACTCTAGTGCCTGCATGCATTGGGTCTGGGATCTCCGTGGGTTTTCCCGGGGTTTGAAACAGGTAGAAGTGGGGTCATGTTCTTATAGCCAAGGCAGAATTTGGATCAGTTAACCAAGAAATGCCAAGGCTGAATTCTGGCTGCCTGGCCCGGGCCCGGCTGTGGGTCTGTGTTCATCTGTGTTTAGAAGGAGAGGTGAGGCCTGCACAGCGACGCTGGCTGGGATGGTGAGAGGGCTTTCCCCTCCCGGTCCAGGAAGAAGCCCCTGGACAAGCACAGGAAGCTCCTGTGGTACTACGTGGCCTTCTTCACCTCCCCGTTCGTGGTCTTCTCCTGGAACGTGGTTTTCTACGTCGCCTTCCTCCTGCTCTTCGCCTACGTGCTGCTCATGGATTTCCACTCTGTGCCCCACGCCCCGGAGCTGGTCCTCTACGCGCTAGTCTTCGTCCTGTTCTGTGATGAAGTGAGACAGGTAGGTCAGTCCTCACGTGGGCGCCCCCTCCTTTCCTCAGTGGGCGGTGTCTCCCTAATGCCACGGAGGAACAGAAGTTGCTCCTGAAGTTCCAAAGTCACTGTTTCCCCCAAACAAACGTTCTCCTTGAGTGATCTCCCATGAACATGAAGACGCACTTCCATGAGATCTCTTAGCCCCAGGCCCGTGCTTTGCTCTGTGATTAATCACTAGGGATCAGGAATGTGTTCAAACAGTAGGTTGACCGTGGACTCTGAACTCACTCCTGTGTTTAGGGTTTAGGAGCTATTTGTGGTCCGGTCGGTGCCATCACTGGGGGAGGCAGCAGCGCGAGCGGCAGGGGGGCTGGCAGTGGAGAGCATCCACTAAGCGCATCTCAGTGCGCAGCGTGTCAGATTGACAACGTTGGGAGTTCATATTCATTCTTGTGAATTTCAGGGAGTTCGTTTCAATTATTCCTGGTGCTTTTCCGTAGTTTCTTGGGATCTGCATTGTTTGACATCCTCTTCCCACCCTTGAATCCAATCTTGGCCCAGGCTGGGCACGTAGCACCGCTCAGTTAATAGTCATTGAATAAATAAATGTTGATGGTGAAGGTCAGTGCTGTCCCTAAACCATCATGAAAGGTCATTCAGAAAATCCTTTAAAAATGGTAATTTACAAAGTGTATGAGAATTGCTCTTGCCGTCACTCTCGTCCCATGTGAGCCCCAATGCAAGAACAGATCCATTCAACGAGGATGGCCTAGGTGCCTGTAGTTTATGAGGTGCTGTGCCAAGTGATACAAGATGTTTGGAGGGGCCAAGGATACTGGTCTTGACCTCACAGAGTCACTGCCTCAAATGACAATCCTAAATTGGTTTCAGCTATCATGCCAATTCTAATGGATTCTTCTAGGTGGCTTCTAGGATCCCTGGGTTGAGAAAGACTCTGAGGCTCTGCTTTCAGCAGAACCACATCTTGATGAATTAGCAGCATCAGCCATGGGCACGAGAGATGGCAGAGGTCCTGGCACCAACGCCCTGAATCTGCCGTTGCTTGCCCAGTAGGTGGGAGTTGCAGGTGTGGACTGCAGATGGGGAAGTGTGTTGAGCACGATCAGATTATCAGGCTTCCAGTCTGATAATCTCCCTCAGCAGGTCTCCCCCGGGACCTGGTCCTGCTAATGTGCAAAAGGCTTCTCTGATTTTGGATCAGCCTCATGGGAGCCCCAGCACTGGCTCAGGAGGTCACAGTTCAGCCCAGGGCCCTTCTGTATGAGTCCATGAGGGCTAGGGCTGCGACGGTGACGCACCACCAGGTGGCTGAAACAACGCAAGTTCATCATCTCATTGTTCTGAAGGTCAGAAGTCTGAGACCAGGTTGTGGGCAAGGCTGGTTCCTTCTGAGAACGCGAGGGACAGCCTGTTTGAGGCCCCTCCCTGGTTCCTGGAGACTTGCTGGCCATCTTTGCTGCTCCTCGGCTGGAGATGTGTTGTTCGATCCCTGTCCTCATGCCCACACCACCTTCTCCCCACGTGCGTGTCTCTGTCCCAGCCTCCCTTTGTCATGAGGACACTAATCATTGGGTCAGGGGCCCATCCTGCTCCAGTATGACCTCATTTTAACTAATCCACACCTGCAAGGACTCTACTTCCAAACAAGGTCCTGGGGGGTATTCCTTGGAAGTATCAATTTGGAGGGGACACGGTTCGACCCACAGCTCCTTCCATGCAGTCTATCAGTACTGTCTTTACTTGCTAGTTCTCTCTCTCTCTCTTTTTTTATTTTTTTGGACTTAACTGCGTATCAGCAGCCAAGATAGGAAAATACCTGCATGAGAGAATCAGAGAAAGATGGAAGGAGAGTCAACAATTAAAACAGAAATGGGCCATCGTGAGAGTTAACCAAGTTAAACTAGCACCTCTTGAGTTATGTTGTCATGGGAGTTGGCACTGCCCAGGGTCACACATGCTTCCTCCTAGACCAGTGGGGTCGGGGGCTGGGGCCCTGCCTCCCTCCCTTTGCTCCGCTCCTGGGCGTGGTTGATTACCCTTCAAAGCCACATCAAAGAGAAAGCTTTGCTGCTGCAGAGAAAGTGGATGAAAAGGCGAGTTTGAGGAGCTTTGTCTGGCTGCGGGGGGAAAGCCTTGAGTCTCACACCATCTTGGAGGCTAGCAGACCTCTTGTCCTTTGTGGATGGGGGATGCCCAGCAGGGAAATAAGTCATGAGCCCAAAGAAGTGGAAAGGGAGAGAGAAAGAGAAAACCAGCAGGAATTGCAAACAGCGTGGTTGTTGTTCAGGTGCTCAGTTGTGTCTGATTCTCTGTGACCCCATGGACTGCAGCATACTAGGCTTCCCTGTCCTTCACTCTCTCCCAGAGTCTGCTCAAACTCATGTCCATTGGATCGGTGATGCCATCCAACCATCTCATCCTCTGTCGTCCCCTTCTCCTCTTGCCCTCAATCTTTCTCAGCATCAAGGTCTTTTCCAATGAGTCAGCTCTTTGCATCAGGTGCCCAAAGTACTGGAGTTTCAGCTTCGGCACCAGTCCTTCCAATGACTGTTCAGGGTTGATTTCCTTTAGGATGGACTGGTTGGATCTTCTTGCAGTCCAAGGGACTCTCAATAGCATGGTAGTAATGGAATTTCTTTGATCTCGTTTCCTGTCCTGAAGTGAGCATCTTTCCTACTGTAAGCAGTCATTTTTTTCCGTTTTATTGAGATGTTGTTGACATAGCCCTGTATCCATTCCAGGTATGTAATATAATGACTTAACTTACATAGAACTGTGAAATGATAGCCACAGGAAGTCCCAGAGAGGAGCAACAGGACTGGATGCCTTGTGAGGCAGCCTCGCCCATCTCATCTGCATCAGCTCTACTGGGGAGTTCCAGCCTCTCGCCCAGACTCTGCTCCTGACCAGAAGTGGGTGGCAGGGGAATGGCTTCATTCAGATATTTGGTTTTTATTCACATTTAACCCTTGAGTATTAGCATAGGAGCTGGCGCTATTGTGTTTTTGGCAAGCATGTGTATCTTTTTAAAAAATAAATTGACAAGGCAGGGTCTTCCTGACTGAACCCCAGAGCTGTGCTGTGACGGAGAGTAAGTGGGGAGCCCTGAGGCCAGAGCCAGGCTTTGGGGAGGAAGCTCTCAGGAAAGGCTCAGGGGTAGCTTTTTGGCTAGTGGGTGCTGTTGGCAGCTGCTTCTTGGAACAAGTGATAAAAAGTTCTTTTCCTGCCCTTGACTGCCCCTTACTCACACTCCCAACATTTCTCCCCTGGTCCCACTCCTGACCCTGCCTCCTGGCTGCATTTCATCGCAGAGCCTGCGATGTGACTCCCAAGGTCATCTGTATCCTCCAGGCACCTAAAGGAGCATCAAGTCCAGAGACAGGGCTTCTCCTGGACTGCTTCAGGGGCAGAGCTGGGCCTGAATGGAGGATGCAGGGAGAGTCATCCTGGCTCAAGTCAGCACACTTCATCCACACCCTCCTTCTTTGAACAGATATTTATTGGGCACCTACTAGGTGCCAAGCAGTGTTTAGACCCCAGGGATGAACCAAGAAGGCAAACATCTCTGTCCTCATAGACTTTTTCCCAGTTAGAGATGACCGTCAGGGTCCTTTCTGAGAGCTTTCAAGGAGAGGAGGTGAGCATGGCAGGTAGTGTAGAATGAGCGAGTTTTGAGTTGATGGGGAGGTTGGCAGAGAGGACCCAAGAGAGTGAAATTCCACGTCCTCTCAGCACAAGCGTGTCCCTTCAGATTCGGATGCATATCAACTGCTCGTCACTGATTCGGGTCATGCAGGAAGGAGCCTCAGGACAGGTGTGTTTAGCTTGAAGCGGTTCTCTGGGCAGGTGGAGTGCGTGGAGAGTTGCTCAGGAGAGACACAGCGGGGACTCTGCGTGTGAGCAGACAGTGGGCTAGTGTGCTACCCAGTTACTCCCCAGGCCTGACGTGACGCCTGCAGCATCCAACTGGGTCCCAGCTGTCCTGCCTTCCAAATGGGTGATATTTGACTGTGTGTAGCTCTGTCCCATGGACGGAGGAGCCTGGTGGGCTGCAGTCCATGGGGTCGCTAAGAGTCGGGCATGACTGAGCGACTTCACTTTCACTTTTCACTTTCATGTATTGGAGAAGGAAATGGCAACCCACTCCAGTGTTTTGCCTGGAGAATCCCAGGGACAGAGGAGCCTAGTGGGCTGCCGTCCATGGGGTCGCACAGAGTCAGACATGACTGAAGCGACTTAGCAGCAGCAGCTCTGTCCAAGTTTGTCCTCCTTCTATGTAAAAAGTTATTCTTTTAATTTATTTTTAATCGGAGGATAATTGCCTTCCAACGTCGTGTTGGTCTCTGCCGTACAACAAAGTGAATCAGCTATCAGTATAAATACATTCCCTCCCTTTCGAGCCTCCCTCCTACCCGCCCATCCCACCCCTCTAGGTCACATCACAGAGCACTGAGCTGACCTCCCCGTGTTACACGGCAGCTTCCCGCTAGCTGTCTATTTCCCATGTGCTCATGTGTGCCTGTTAACGCCGTCCTCTCAGTTTGTACCCTGTCCTTTCCCAGCTGTGCCCACAAGTCTGTTCTCTATGTCTGAGTCTCCATTCCTGTCCTGCGATTAGATTCATCAGTATCATATCTCTAGATTCCACATATGTGCATTGTACGCGTGCATGTTCAGTCACGTCATGTCTGACTCTGCGACCCCGTGGACTGTAGCCTGCCAGGCTCCTCTGTCCATGGAATTCTCCAGGCAAGAATACTGGAGTGGGTTGCCGTTTCCTCCTCCAGAGGATCTTCCTGACCCTGGGATCGAACTCACATCCCCTGTGTCTCCTTCATTGCAGGCAGATTCTCTTACTACTGAACCATTGGGGAAGGCCTATATATATGCATTAATATACAATACTTGTTTTTATCTTTCTGACTTACTTCATTCTGTATAACAGGCTCTAGGTTCATCCTGTAAAAATTCTTCTTGAAGGGGCAGTTTGAATCCAGCAACCCTGCGTATTAAGGCAGTGGTGAAGGACATGCTTAGGGTCGTGGGGCCTAGGCCAGCCCTGCCAGGCAAGAGCCGCTCTGATTGTGTGGTCTGTGAACCAGTCTGCGATGCCAGCCAGCCTTGCTGATTCTTGACATTACAGGACTCTGACACTAGAGGTTGCTGTTTTCCCTCAGGTCTGCAGTCTCAGGCCTTTGGAATCCTCCATGCGGTTGGTTTCCTCAAACCATCAGTTCTGCCAGCCTGGTACTGTCTTAATTAACCCAATTCACACTTGTTAGCAAAAATCAAAACCAGGCGGGATGCTACCTGTTTCAGATCGTGTCTGGGTGTCAAACTCATGCTCCAGTGTCTACCTGGGTCCCCTGCCCATGAGGGGATGATGGTGGCAGAGGTTGCTCTGTTAGTTGGAATTTTTAACCAAGGCAATCAATAAGTGCAAACAGAGTTAGTTGCTAAATAACTCTTAGGTCTATTAAGCAGTCTGTGAATGTTTATTTAAAATGAGGCAAGACCCAGCATCCCTTCATGGAGAGCACACTCATTCTTCAGGCCCTCGAATCCCCCAGTCCTGAGAAAGATGGTGAAATATGGCATTTTATGAATGTAGCCTGACCCTGGCATTCCATTCAGAAAAGAGACTGCTGTTCCTTTTTAAAAATGTCTTCTTACTGTAACAGTGTCTCCCAGCCGCAGAATTGATCTACTTACTGTCCCTCCCATCACGAGTTCAGAGGCTGAGCCAGGCTGGCGCTGTCCTGTTGCCCTGTGCCTACCTGCCTCGCAGGCCAAGTTCTCAGAAGAGGGAAGTAGGTGGCCGGGAGAGCCTGTCCCAGCCGCCCTCACCTTGCCCTGGGTGGGTGGTGACCCACATCACTGGGGTCACCCAATGGACTGTTAGAGATCTGAGCCCACAACATCCACCACCCCACAGGGGAACAGGATCAGATAAGGCTGCTTACGTTTGGGGGATTTTTTTTAGTGTTGTTTTTTTTTTAATTAAAGTTTTTATTTTGTATTGGGGCATAGCCAATTAAGGGCTTCTCTGGTATTTCTGTGGTAAAGAACCCAGCAGCCAAATGCAGGAGATGTAGGAGACTCAGGTTCGATCCCTGGTTTGGGAAGATCCCCTGGAGAAGAGAGGGCAACCCACTCCACTGTTGTTGCCTGGAGAATCCCATGGACAGAGGAGCCTGGCGGGCTGCAGTCCATGGGGTCGCAAAGAGTCAGATACGACTGAGCACGCATGCACATAGCCGACTAACAATGTCGTGATAGTTTCAGCTGAACAGCGAAGGGACTCAGCCGTACATATACATGTATCCATTCTCACCCAAACTCCCTCTCATCGAGGCTGCCACACAACATTGAGCAGAGTTCCATGAGCTATATGGTAGATCCTTGTTGGTTATCCATTTTAAATATAGCAGTGTGTACCTGTCCATCCCAAACTCCCTAACCACCCCTTCCCCCGGTATACCTGGGGGATTGTAATACTTTCTTGGTACTTGATTTCATAATGTTCTCACCCCCTTGCCCACTAAAGTTGCCATTTGCATTTATCAAAGAGTAAAGAGAAGGGCTTCTTGAGAAACTGATGCTGTTTCTTGAATCTCTTCCAAGTCTAAGACTGGGGCATCCCCCTGGAGTATAAAGAAGCAGGGTGATGCTGGAGAGAGGAAACCGGATTTCAGAACCCCGGGACCCACCACTGGCTGCTTCACTGTCTTTGGGCGAGTTTCTTTGCTTCTTTTTCTTAGGCCTTGGTTTCAGGTGCAGAACAGGAAAGGAGGTACCTGGATAGTGGGTGGCCCATGGTGGTGAGTTCACGTAGTAGGTTTGAGAAGTGCCATGTTCCTTTGATGACGCATCTTTGCTGTTATTTTCCTCTTCCTTCAGTAAGGCAGGTACATGGTTTCCTTATCTGAGCTCACTGGGACCTTTGGTCTCACCTCCCCTCCGACCCTTATCATGGTTGATTTTAAACATGTTTAACATCTGTCTTTCCCATGGGCCAGTGGAGTCCTTGAGAGTCCACATTACACCCGATCTGATGTCTTTGTGTCTCAGGAGTCCAGCACAGGTGTTTGCAATCCTGTGGCCTCTCAGTAAATATGTTCTGACTGGATGAGCAAATGACCAGGTGAGATGACCTCCCTGGAATCACCCAAATCTAGTGGACGGATTGCCAGAGAGGCTGTCCAGATGCAGCCTCTTCTAATGGATAATCTTATCCCTCTTTCAGTGTTTTCCTGACACGCTTTCTTCTGAGAAATCATGACTGATATATACACATCATGACAAAAAGATCCTTGAGACACATTGTTCCTGTCAGTCATTTCTGTGACCACATCTGTTCTCTCAGGTGCCATGTATAGCACCTGCGTGCAAAAAAGGGTTTTTTTTTAAACTTCTAAAAAAATAAATGTTCCCCTTTTCAAGACATTTTATTGTCATGTGTCAGAAAATATTTATAGTAAACACACAAATCTGTGATGACAGCAGTATGGGTAACACCCTTGAAGAGTTGTCCAGTGCACAGCCTACACCACTGTACATGGCGGTTGGGGGAGGGTTCCAACTTGGCCCACACAGGCTCTGCAGTTCCTTTTTAAAGAACAGTAAGGATCCATGTGTCTTTCTTCCCTTGACTTTGTTAGCAACATATGAACAACAGAACAGCAAGCATGCGACCTTACTTTCCAATCCCCCGGGAATCACAGGGGTCAGTTGCAGGGTGTACTTGGTACATCACGGACTCAGAATGGTTCTGGAGAGAAATGTGTGAGCGTGAATCAACCTGGACGCAGCTGATGTTCCAGCTGCTGTGTCCTTTCTTTCCCTCTGCTCTGCAGTGGTGCGTGAACGGTGTGAATTACTTTACCGACCTGTGGAATGTCATGGATTCACTCGGGCTTTTCTACTTCATAGCGGGAATCGTGTTTCGGTAAGTAGTCCTCACCACGTCTTCACGTGTCAGGTGTTTGCGGATTCTCTCAGGTGGAAAGGTGGAGGAGAGACATTTCAAGCCCAAGATAAGTGAGATAGGATGAAATATGGTCCTAGTATTTTATGAATACAGGGCTTCCCTGGTGGCTCAGTGCTAAAGAATCCACCTGCCAATGCAGGAGACAGGGGTTCGATCCCTGGTTTGGGAAAATCCCCTGGAGGAGGAAATGGCAATCCACTCCAATATTCTTGTCTGGGAAATTCCACGGACAGAGGAGCCTGTGGACTACAGTCCATGGGGTCACAAAGAGTCAAATACGACTTAGCAACTCAACAACAGCGACAACAACAACAACAGCGACAACAACGTTATGAGTGTGGTGGTGGTGGTTTAGTCACTAAGTCATGTCCGACTCTTGCGATCCCATGGACTGTAGCCTGCAAGGCTCCTCTGTCCATGGGGTTCTCCAGGAAAGAATACCTGAGTGGGTTGCCATTTCCTTCTCCAGGGGATCTTCCACCCACTTAGATCCAGGAATCGAACTCAGGTCTCCTGCACTGCAGGCAGATGATTTACCAACTGAGCTCGGAGGGAAGAGACTATCTCCAGAACACCATTCAGAAAAGCGGTTGCTATTCCTTTTAAAAAATGTTTTCTTACTACAGCAGTCCCTCTGCACCCCAGAATTGGTTTGCTTACAGTTCTTCCCATCACATGGCTGGAGGGTGAGCTGGTCTGGGGCTGCCCAGTTGCTATGTACCCTCCCTGCCCCCCCCAACCCCCCACCCATTTAGAGATTATTACAAATGCCTGTTGTCTCTGCCTCTTGGAGCCACAGCCTGGTTGATATAAGTTGTGTCTCCTCTCATCCCCCACCTCTTGGTGATCTGTAATTAGAAAGAAGTTCTTCGTGGTTTTTCTCTTTGTGCTTGTAGAATTTGGGGAGAGGAAATTAGAAATTGAGGGCCCTAGAGAATGACGAGTGTGTAAATATCACACAGCATTTTGCTTTGAGGACAGAATCTAACATGCATTTAACTTCAACTCGAATGTTGGTTCTGGAGCCTGCCCTCCCGGGTGCAAGGTTTCCTCAATCTCAGAGCTCGTGATCAGAAAAGCCAGTTGGAAATTGTGTTTGGAGGGGAAAAGCAACATGACTCCACCTGATAGGGATATTGGGGTGCACCCAAACCGTGAACCCCCTTGCCCAGTCCTGCTCCTTCCAGACCTGCCTCCCCAGTAGCTTCAAGGTGAAGCTTGTGGTTCTGATGGAGCAGAGAAGCTTGACTATTCGTATTTACACCCACTTAGAATGAGAAGCTTTACAGTGAGTGCTCATGCTATGATGTGAACTGGGTAAAGCTCAATTTTCTCCTTCAAAACCTCCCTATCTGCTTGGGTTAAAGGCTCAGCTTTTGGATCATGGTTGGACGTGATTTCTGGATCATTCCAGTTAGAGAGCACATAAGGTTTTCAATGAACACGTTAGCAGATGGTTAGTTAATCAAATGATCTGGTGCAAATGAGGTAAGTTTCATTGGGGGGAACCTGGCAGGCTCAGGTGCCAAGTGGTTGGCATCACTGTGGAAGCCTTGTGAGCCGGGAAGTTAGCGACAATGGGATTGGGTCCTACAGTAGTACAATAAATCCCATGTGTTATGTTAGGGGAGTGTGTTCATTAAGTCTGACAAAGTTAGACGCACGTAACACAATCTGCTATATAGTACTGTACTGTAATAGATTGATAGTACTTTTCATACAAATAATACATTAAAAACAAACACAAAAAATGAAACATTTTTGATCTTACAATATGGTACCTTGAAAAGTACAGTAGAACCAGCTGTATTGCTGCTGCTTTTACGCTTGCTTCTGGACAGCCTAGGCCTGAAATAAAGTTACAGCCCTACTGTACTCGACACTGTGGTTTGGTCACTAAGTTGTGTCTGACTCTTGTCGGCCGCATGGACTGTAGCCCACCAGGCTCCTCTGTCCACGAGATGTCCCAGGCAAGAATACTGGAGCGGGCTGCCATTTCCTTTTCCAGGGAATCTTCCCGACCCAGGGATCGAAACTGCATCTCCTGCATTGGCAGGCGGATTCTTTACTGCTGAGCTGCTTGGGAAGCCCACGCTACACAGAATGTACAGTGAAGCACACAAAGCCCAATTCTAGAGGGTGCATGCTCTCAGCAGTGCACACCAGGCAGCTGAGCTCATGTAATTGGATGTGGGAACCCACATTCGCATCTTTGAAAGTTCACATCTTGAAGGTTCATGTGTAGGGGACTGACTGTATTTAGGCTGAAGGGCTGAAGTGTGGGGAGTCTTGAGAGCTCTGCTTTGTGTGATATCCTCGTGTCTCCTGGAGTCACGAGGGCAGTGCACGTGGCCTTTGGTGTTCAGTGACTGACGGGCAGGTGCAGACCCTGGTCTATTTCCACTTTCGGTTCCCAGGCTTTTGGCGGTTTCTTCACGTTTGGTTATTTTTAAAACTAAAACTTTGATTATAAATCAACCACACTTCAGTAAAATTAAAAAAAAATACTAGAAAATAAAATCCATAAATAAATAAAAGTGAGACAAAAGCACAGCTTTGGAATGTTTTGTCAGCATCTCACAAAGTCTTTCCCTTCTTTCCACAGGCTCCACCCTTCTAACAAAACCTCACTGTACTCGGGACGAGTGATTTTTTGCCTGGATTACATTATATTCACCCTAAGGTTGATTCACATTTTCACGGTCAGCAGAAATTTAGGACCCAAGATTATAATGTTGCAGAGGATGGTAAGACTAAAGAGTGTTTGTGGTTAGTTGTCCTTCTTCTGACTAAACCCAGAGTTCCTTTTGTTGCTGAGAGGAACTTTTTCTTCACAGAGGGATGGTTGCATTTCATAATCAGTAGCATTTGTTTTTTTTTTTTTTTTGATCTGTTTTCCTCAGGGGCCCCTTCCAGGTTAAAATTTAATGAAAGATGACTGTTGGGAGCAAACTGCATAACTCAGCACATTACTAGTAAAGATCTCTATTTAGACTGTCCATGTTACCAAGTGCTCTCACTGGAGTCTTAAGCATTCACTAGGGGTGGCACAGTGGTAAAGAATCCACCTGCCTATGCAGGAGATGCAAGAAACTCAGATTCAACCCCTGTGTGGAAAAGATCCCCTGGAATAGAAAATGGCAGCCCACTCCAGTATTCTTGCCTGGAGAATCCCGCAGACAGAGGAGGCTGGTGGGCTACAGTCCATGGGGTCACAAAGTCGGACATGATTGAGCACGTGTGCGTAGGCAGGATAGGGACTTTTACACCCACTTCACAGATGTGGACAATTGGGTTCAGGAGGGTTCACATGTTTGTCTGGAGACAGGCAGTGAGTTAGAAGCACAGCGAGGTCTGGAACTTTAATCTTATAACCACGTAATACAGACCTCAGGGAAGCACCACCAGACCCATTTCATGGGGCCAGAGAACAGAAAGATAATTACACACTGACCATGTTGCTTCTCCCAGCTTGTTTCGCACGTGACCCAAACCTCCGTGTTTTTGTCTTTAAATCAGATGGGCGTTTGAATGAGCTCATCTTGAGGTTCCTTTCCAGCGCTGAGCTCCTTTGAGTTTGTGGTTTTAATTCAAAGCATATCTGGGGCATCGAGTCACCATGAAGTCATGCTATGTGTGCAGAACATTAAAAACAATAAAATGGTGCATTGTTGTCTAAACAGGAAAGCTTTTATTTTCCTTAAAAAAAAAAAAAAAAGCAACAGCTCAGGGGTCGGCTGGAGAGGAGGGGGGCACTGCGGAGCTGAGGCCCTCTTCTGCTCCCAGGCTGGTCTCATTCAGAAAGTCTCTGCTGCTGAGATGGCCTGGGGACCTGCAAGCAAAGATGCATCCGTCAGTGGATGCCCCAAGACCCAGGGGTGATGATGGCCATGTTTAAAAATTGGTGAGCGGATGATGCTGGCTGCCTTAGGTACCTGGGGCCCCTCTGCCCTTCTCTGTGGTCAGTGGAGCAGTTGAGCCGCCCTGGTGCAGTCCTGACTCTGCCCTCCTGTCCTCCTCCCTCGACAGCTGATCGACGTGTTCTTCTTCCTGTTCCTCTTTGCCGTGTGGATGGTGGCCTTCGGTGTGGCCAGGCAGGGGATCCTTAGACAGAACGAGCATCGCTGGAGGTGGATCTTCCGCTCAGTCATCTATGAGCCCTACCTGGCCATGTTTGGCCAAGTGCCCAGCGATGTGGACGGTGAGCCTGACATGGTGTGGGTGGGGACAGCTGGGAGGCGGAAGATGCTTCCAGAACCAGCTCCCAGGGAGCCTCCAGGGCTTTCCGGTTTGATCCTGAGAGCTGTCCTAGGAACAGGCTGCTGGAGTCCGGTCGACATCAGGCAGTGGACACTAACCCTCAAAGCCTTTTCCTTCTCCTGAGCAGGATCTTATGTACCCTGGCAATCTTGTACCCAGCATCTCAGCCTGCAATTTTTAAACCTTTTTAAAAAGAGTGTCTCTCAAATTTCTGACAGTGGCATGGCCAGTGATAGCCAGAATCCTCACTGGTGTAGAAAAGAGTGTTGTGGGTCTGTCCAGAGTGACAGGGTACCCATTTATCTCAAAAAGTGCAATAGTGATAAATTTTGCCCTGGAACCTGGAATTTAAGCTTCTGGTATGAGCTCACTGCCAACTATCTGGAGGCAGGTTAATGGTAGCAGAGATGGCATTAATTTGATCACAGCCAGTTGGCATAAGGAAAGCATGGGGCGTGCGTTTTGGATAAACTGTAGAACATCTTTGTGATGCTGGCGGTAGCTTGGGCTCATCGCGTTCTGTCCTGCCACAAGAAAAGCCCCGCGATGTTCACCCGGCCCGAGGCTTGTGTTTCCCAGCTCCTTGGTGTTTTCTCAATTGTCCCCATAGCCTCACGTGGTCTTTCTGGTGTCTGCTACTGCAGTCTCTTCCGAGACCTTAAGAATAGCTCTTTCCCATGTGCTGATGGAAAGGCACCTTGCTGTTATTGTTCCCCCGTCTGCACTCTGCACTTGCCATTTTACATAAACGGGTGTGTTTCGTCCTCCCGACAGTCCTATAGGTTGGTGGCCTTAGTCCCACGGGAGGCGGGCCACGGTGACCTAAAGAGTCAGTGACCGGTAGTGTTTGAGTCCTGGTTCCGTCACTCGTGTGCTGTGTGACCTGGGATGCAGCTGGCATCTCAGCCTCTAAGTTCTGCTGCTGGTAACGTGGGGGCAGCACCAGCTTCTCTGACTGGCGTCTCACCAACCAGCAGGGCCAAACTCGCACGCTCAGAGGAGGCTCTCGAGTCCAGCGTGACTCCTGGAGGGCCAGACGCTTACATCCACTGCCTTCTCTAAGATTCCCAGGCAAAACTCCTCATCTTCCCTTCCGGACCCAGACTTTCTCCAAGGCCCCCATTCTAGGCTGTTAACACCTGTCACACAGATGTGTATCAGCCTCCCAATTTACCACACACCCCTCCCCCACACCATTTCCTCCCTGGTAGCCATGTTCATCTTCTACACCTGTGACTATTTCTGTTTTGTAGATAAGTTGTTTTTTTTTTTTTTTTTTTTTACCATTTTTTAGATTCCACATATAAGTGATAGGCCTTCCCTTGTGGCTCAGTTGGTAAAGAGTGCCTGCAATGTGGGAGACCTGGGTTTGATCCCTGGGTTGGGAAGATCCCCCTGGAGAAGGGAAATGCTACCCACTCCAATATTTTGGCCTGGAGAGTTCCATGGACTGTATAGTCCATGGGGTCGCAAAGGATCAGACACGACTGAGTGACTTTCACTATAAGTGATAGATGATATTTGTCTTTTTCTGACTTATTTCACTTAGTGTGATAATCTCTAGGTCCATCCATGTTGCTACAAATGGCCTTGTTTCAGGGGAATATTAGTCAATGAATGAAGCATGATTCTGAGGCTTACGCCCGGTTGGGTAGAGTGCCTTGGAACAGTGCCCAGCACAATGCACCATCCTCACCTCACGTCCCGCTGGGGTGCCTTAGGCTGCCCTGCCAGGTGTCCTCACCCTGCCTGTTGCTTGCTGCATCCTCAGGCACCACGTACGACTTCTCCCACTGCACCTTCACTGGGAACGAGTCCAAGCCCCTGTGCGTGGAGCTGGACGAGCACAACCTGCCCCGCTTCCCCGAGTGGATCACCATCCCCCTGGTGTGCATCTACATGCTGTCCACCAACATCCTGCTGGTCAACCTCCTGGTCGCCATGTTCGGGTACGTGCTCAGAGACGCGCTGGACGTGCTCGGAGACGCACTGGACGTGCTCGGTGACCCGCTGGACATGCTCAGAGACACACTGGACGTGCTCGGAGACGCACTGGCTGGGTGCCCACACCGTGCCGGGCCCCATGCTGGGCCAGGCTGGAGGCACTGGGAGGGAGGCAGCAAAGGTCCCTCTTGAGGAGCACATGATAGAGGTCTCTAGGGCACTGGCAGTCTAGAGTAGGGAGGGGCCTTGAAGGGACTATATTACAAATATAGTGTGTCCCTGTAAGCTATAACCTGAGTTTATTTGACCCCAAAGACAGATGACTGTGACCCCTTCCAGCATGTTCAGACTGTAAGTTAGATATCCTCTTAGCAACCTCCCCTGAGCATCGTGATGCTGGCCTGCCGGTGACTGCATCTCAGCTTAGCTCAAGGTCCTCACTTTCTGTGGACTCGGATGGTTTCCAGGGCTTAAGGGACTCAGCTGTTAGGTAGTCACTGCTTTAAAATGTTGAGTTTAAGTACAAGTCAAGAGCGCAGGGTCAGAAGAGTGATTCTCTTTGGGGCTCGTGTCTAATGAGGTTGGCGTGAGAACTTGATGAGACTCTGGAACATTTTTATTGCCTTTGGCCATTCTCTTTAATACATTTAGAAAATCATGTTTATCTCACCCCTTATTCTTTCTTAAGAGGGTTTCAAAGAACCCCATGTGTCAGTTACAGTGGAGGTACCTTGGTGTTTTATGCTGTTGCTGTGAAGTAGCTGGTTATATTGAGTACATGAATCCTGGCACACAGAGAGAGACACGTAGTTTAGAAACAAAATACAAATTAAAAAATTATTTGTTAAACGTTGGAGTGAACGAAAACCATACTTGAACCTCAAAACTGGGAAACTATGACAGACAAGAAATGCGTTTGATTTCATTAAACAAATGTTTTAGGTACAGGGGACCACGGATAGAGTCACATGATAAATGATAGACTGGGGGCAATCTTTGCCTGAATGTGAGCAAAGGCTTCATAGAATGGGCTCCTGCACACTGGTAAAAGAAAGATGAGCCAGTAGAAAATGGGCAAGGGGAATGCAATTCAGAGAAATTTAAATGGTCCCTAATCATATGGAAAGGGGCTCACCCTTGTTGTGGGAAAGGTCAGATGGAACCAAGAGTGAGGTGCTGGCTTAGGATCCGTCAGGTAAACAGACATCACAAGAAGGGTTGGGGGTGGTTCTGGGAGTCTGAATTGTCTCCAACTTTTGGGAGAGTGACCTGAAAATAGCTATTAAAGATATACAAACCTTTGGCCCAACTCCTTCACGTCTGGGAATCTTTACTAAAGATCCATATGTAAGAACATTTATTGGATCATCATTTGATGCCTGTCAGTAAGGTGATGACAGGACAAAACATGTTCTAGCCACACCACGGAATATTATGCAGCCCTTAAAAAGAAAAGGCGGGGTCTCTGTTTATTGACTTGGAAGGATATTTTGTTAAATATAAAAAGCAAAGTGCAGACTTATTTTAGGGTATAATCTTATTTTCTGACAATAAAAAAAAGACATTAAAAAATCAGGTATATATTTCCCTCATCACAATGATCACATATTACTTCTATAATTAAAAAAAAAGGAAATCAGTCAGTTGTCACACAGAGCCGTGAGGGGCGCCAGGATTGTAATCGAGGGTCATCTTTCTCTGTTGGTCAGTGGCCCGCCCTGGAGTGAGGCTGGGTGGGGGACACGTACCTCTGGGGACATCATGCATCCGTGACACTGAGCAGCGAGTGGTCATCTGGCCTTCAGGTGCACAGAGACATCCGCCTCTAGTCCAGGTGCTTCCAAAATGTCACTGCTTTGCTTAAAATTCTGGAAGTGTTTTAGTATTTCCCCACAGTGTTTGGGGTAAATTTCAACGTCTTCCAAGGCCGTCTGTGACCTGAACTTTGAAAACACCTTCAGGATTCCGTCCGCAGGCATCCCACCTGTTCATCCCTGAACAAGGTGATCTGTCCCGCCTGACACTTTTGCAGATGTCACTGCTGTGTCGGCATCACCTGTTCCATCTTGACGGCTCCCCCCCCTTCCTCCTTGTCCTCTAAGGAGCCCAGCAGCATCCTTGGCCTGAGTGGTCCACGTGCCCTCCCTACTGTGCATAGCAACCCCATGAGCCCCCTTCACAACCACAGCCTCCTCTCCTTCCAGACTATAGCCTCTGGAGGGCAGAGACTGTGTCTGTCTCAGCGCCTGGCCCTTCCTGGGTTTTGTTCCATGGATGAAAAGAACAGAATTCATTCTGCTTTTAGTTCATTATTTGGTCACCAGTGAGGAGCTTAGCTTCCTGTTCTGTTAGTCAGGGTGAAGCGTTAATAGTGAAGTCACTTAGTTGTGTCCAACTCTGCGACCCCATGGACTGTAGCCCACCAGGCTCCTCTGTCCATGGGATTTTCCAGGCAAGGGTACTGGAGTGGGTTGCCATGTCCTTCTCCAGGGGATCTTCCCGACCCAGGGATCGAACCCAGGTCTCCTGCATTGCAAGCAAATGCTTTACCGACTGAGCCTCTAGGGAAGCCACTAGGGAACTGTTAATGGTGAACGTCAAACTAGTGATGGGTTTATCACAGAGATAACATCTGTCTGTGTCGGCCACGGAGGTCACGTGGCCATTGGTCCCACTTGGCCTGAAAGAGGGAATGTGCAACCACTCTCCTCCCTCAATCATCACTGGCTCTAACGGGGTCCTGAAAAGGACTTAGGGATTCAGACACCTGTATTGCTTAAGGGAAGCTGGACCACGTCAGGCTGCTGAAAGTCCCCAAGTCTGAGCTTGCAGAGAGAGATGGCAAGAAGAGTGATTATGTATCCATGTGAGGGCAGAGAAGGGAGGACCAACTCCCAGACTTGAAGCAAGACTGGGGAGGAAATGAGATGACTGGGATTCTATTTGACGGTGATAACCTCTCCTATCAACCTTTATGTTGAACTCTGGGCAGCCCCTGTAAAAACTGATCACTGATATAACATCTACAACGATTCAACGAAAAGGCTGACAGCTTCCAGGGCTGTGGACTCTGAGTGACGTGAATTCAGTAGATCTCAAGAGGCAAAGTGGAATAGTGCTTAGGGCTAGCCTGAGTCTGTGTGCTGTGACTGTGTGTGTGTGTGTGTGCGTGTTCAGTTGTGTCCACCTCTTTATGACCCCATGGACTGTAGCCTATGGCGGATGACTCTGTGACCAGGCTCCTCTGGCCATGGGATTCTCCAGGCAAGAACACCAGAGTGGGTTGCCATTTCTTCCTCTAGGTGTTCTCCAAAGCCATTCTTCAGGACTGTATCAGTTTGTAATTCATTATGCCCTTGACAATCATAAAATGAAAGAATTTGGAGCTGAGAGGGACAGGAGTCTGGCCTGGTTTTTTTGGGTCAAGGAAGTGGAAGTTGGGCAGCTCAGCATCCATGGTGCTGGCCACACTGCCATCCAGCTTGCCGTGTCCATTTGAGACTTGAACCTGAGTGTTTTCCCCATGAGGCCTGAGCTGTTGGGCCAGGCTTCAGCCCACTGTTGCCTCATTCAGTGCTTAAGTGTAAAAGCTGGAGGAGTTCCCTTCCCAGGGGGGCTTCCTGGATTCCTCTTGGGCTCAAGCAGAGGCCTTTTCTTTGTTAATTCCTGTCTGGGCACTTGAGAACAGCCCCCTTGCTATCCTTAGGCTAACTGATCAGAACACTGTCTTGGGAGATGGTTGTAATGGTTGTTTTCGGCTTTCCTGATAGCTCAGCTGGTAAAGAATCAGCCTGCAATGCAGGAGACCCTATTTCGATTCCTAGATCGGGAAGATCCCCTGGAGAAGGGATACGCTATCCACTCCAATATTCTGGTCTGGAGAATTCCATGGACTGCATAGTCCATGGGGCCGCAAAGAATCAAACATGACTGAGTGACTTTTTCACTTTTTGAGCTCACAGCTCTGGGCTATGACCCCCCATCTGGCTTCACATCAAAATATTCCTGTAACAGCTTAACTATACACAATGGCAGCCTTTTGAACTCAAAGTAAATGAATACTTGGGATTTTAAAGCGATATTGGAGTGTTCTCTAGATGGTATTCAGCGGGGAAAGGAAATGGATGTGAACATCTGTGATTATTCCACATTAAAATTATTGATCACAGGCCGTGTGAGGCTTATCAGAGCATGGAGCGAACTTAATTGTCAGTAGGTGACTCGGGGGCACGTTAACACACAGCTAAGGCGCTTGCAGGTGCCGCTTCCTGAAGATCAATCCACCAGGGCTTTTCTGCTGAAAGGGACCCATCAGACATGCCCCGTCTAGAGTGATTTCTAAGAATGATTTTTTAGTCTTAGGACTAATGTGTGTTCATTACAAATATGAAGCAGAATAGGAAAAAAAAAATCATGTGATACAGACTTAATTAGTCCCTGGCAGGCTATTGAATCAGGATGAAAAGGGAGCAGATAATGGTAACGATAATAATAGCTAATATTTATTGACACTTTATTGGGCTAGGCACATCCAAGTGCTTGACATGTGTGGCCTTATTTAAATTATTCATCATTTTTGTGTAGGCGTGGCTTTATAACCATTTATGAATGAGGAGCTGGAGGCAGAGAGAGGTTACAATCTCTGCTATTTGAGACATAGAGAATGCACATGTGGAGACAGGGGTGTGCGGTGGAAGGGGAGGGTGGGACAGATTGATAGAGTGGCGCTGACATATATGCCCTGCCACGTGTATAACAGCTAGCTGGTGGGAAGCTGCTGTCTAACACAAAGAGCTCAGTTTGCTGTGCTCTGATGACCTAAGGGAGCAGGGAGATGGGGACCGAGTAGGGAGGGAAGCTTGAGGGAGGGGATATATGCTTACCTATGGCTGAGTCGTGTCGTTCAGCAGAAGCCATCACAACACTGGAAAGCAATTATATTCCAAAAAAAAAAAAAAAAAAGAAATCCCTGCTGTTTGAGGGTGATGGGCACTAGGCATAGTGATACAAGACGACGTGATGTGATACAAACAATAGAAACAGCACGAAAAGGCTCTTGACAAAGGATCATGGTGCTGAGTCGGGGGTCATAACTTGTGACAGATCCTGGGGGTGGGCAGCAGTGAGTGGATGAGACCTTTGCCCTTTGAGGTTTGGTTGAAAATTCTGAAAGAGATGGGAATACCAGACCACCTGACCTGCCTCTTGAGAAATCTGTATGCAGGTCAGGAAGCAACAGTTAGAACTGGACATGGAACAACAGACTGGTTCCAAATAGGAAAAGGAGTGCGTCAAGGCTGTATATTGTCACCCTGCTTATTTAACTTCTATGCAGAGTACATCATGAGAAACGCTGAACTGGAAGAAACACAAGCTGGAATCAAGATTGCCAGGAGAAATATCAATAACGTCAGATATGCAGATGACACTATCTTTATGGCAGAAAGTGAAGAGGAGCTAAAAAGCCCCTTGATGAAAGTGAAAGTGGAGAGTGAAAAAGTTGGCTTAAAGCTCAACATTTAGAAAACGAAGATCATGGCATCTGGTCCCATCACTTCATGGGAAATAGATGGAGAAACAGTGGAAACAGTGTCAGACTTTATTTCTGGGGGCTCCAAAATCACTGCAGATGGTGACTGCAGCCATGAAATTAAAAGACGCTTACTCCTTGGAAGAAAAGTTATGACCAACCTAGATAGTATATTCAAGAGCAGAGACATTACTTTGCCGACTAAGGTCCGTCTAGTCAAGGCTATGGTTTTTCCTGTGGTCATGTATGGATGTGAGAATTGGACTGTGAAGAAGGCTGAGCACCAAAGAATTGATGCTTTTGAACTGTGGTGTTGGAGAAGACTCTTGAGAGTCCCTTGGACTGCAAGGAGATCCAACCAGTCCATTCTGAAGGAGATCAATCCTGGGATTTCTTTGGAAGGAATGATGCTAAAGGTGAAACTCCAGTACTTTAGCCACCTCATGCGAAGAGTTGACTCATTGGAAAAGACTCTATGCTGGGAGGGATTGGGGGCAGGAGGAGAAGGGGACGACCCAGGATGAGACGGCTGGATGGCATCACTGACTCGATGGACGTGAGTCTGAGTGAACTCTGGGAGATGGTGATGGACAGGGAGGCCTGGCGTGCTGCGATTCATGGGGTCACAAAGAGTCGGACACGACTGAGCGACTGAACTGAACTGAACTGGAGAGGGAAAGGCAGAGGAGATAAAGCGGTCTGGGGAGGACCAGCAACTACAGAGGGGAGAAGTTGAAGCGGTAGGTTGTGGAGTCTTTCTGCCGTGGCAAAGAATTTGGAGTTTTTCCTGCAGGTGAAGGGAGATTTTCATGGGTCTCTACACAGGCAAGCAGCATAATCTTAGTTGTGTTACTTTGACAAAAACAAACGACATTTAGCATCACAAAAACCAGTGCCATGAAATCGGTGACTGTCTCTTACTGTTCCCTGTGATGCATTTTTGGTGCTGCAGAGTCAGAGGGGAGCCTGGATGTGTGGAAACATTTTAACACACCCGCTGGGGCACCGCATGGGTGCAAAACATCAGGGTGATCCAGGGTCCTTGGATATCGCTAGTGTGTCAGGCCAAGGAGGGCAGATGGAAAAATGCCTGAAATCTGTGAAAAGCTTGGCAGAGAGGTCGATCTGCTTGCGGTCTAGCTGGCAAGTTTCTTGTAGTGCAGGTTTTTCTAGATTCTGGCATCATTTTAGTGTCTCCTTTTTCTTTGTGAATTTTCTGCAGACTTTCCATTCTGCTCTGTGGATTGGTCTTTCTGTTTTTGTTTTTCCTACCAAACGGCTTTAATTACTGATTTTTAAAAATCATTTTAACATCTGTTGTATGAAGGCCCTTCATTAGTCTTACTCAGACTTTGCCTGGCTTTTCTTGTATGTTTAATCAGATGGAGGGCCTAAGGCTCATCTTCTGAAATCTGTTTTTCTTTCCTATTCCAAAAATTTTGTTAATGAATTTTATTGTGCTGATGTTAACTTTGTAGATTCATTTAGGGGAAGCTGAAATCTAAAAGAAGTGCTAAAAAAAAATGGGTTTTGGGTTTTTCTCCACTTAATCAAACACATATAGTTCCTCAGTTTTATGGACTTTTTTTCACATGGATATGGTCAATGTTTTGTACATTTTTTTCTAGCCATTTGTGTTGTGAGTGACACAGTTTTTCTATTATGTTTTTTCAATAACTGTTTTTTGATATGTAGGGAGTTATGAAATATAACTTATTTTGGAATAAGTCTCTTTTGCTATTGTTGTTCAGCTGCTAAGTCATGTCTGGCTCTTTGCGACCCCATGGACTGCAGCATGCCAGGCTACCCTGTCCTGCACTATCTCCTGGAGTTTGCCAAACTCATGTCCACTGAGTTGGTGATGCCATCCAATCATCTCATCCTGTATCGCCCACTTCTCCTCCTGCCCTCAATCTTTCCCAGCATCAAGGTCTTTTCCAATGAGTTTAATATATAAGAAATAGGAGGAAACTTCCATGATGTGATGAAAAGAAAAGAGAGAGAAAAAAAATAATTCCATGTCTCCTTACTGAATTCTTTTTTTCCTCTCTCTTTTCTTTTTATCATGTCATGGAAGTTTCCTCCTATTTCATATTTATTAAGCTACTTCTTTCTTCTTCTTCTTTTTTTCCCCTCCTAATCAGAAATGGATGTTGCATGTCACCAGAAGACTTTCTAGCAATAACTGAAATGGTATTTTTTTCTTTTGATCTATGATGCATTACGAAAATGATGAATTACATAAGTGACCTTAATATTTAGTTATCCTTTTGTTGTTTGGTCAGGCACATTACTCTTTTAACGTAATGCTGAATTTCAGCCATGTGTGTTACAAGGCTATCTGAATCCTAAACATTTATCTCTCAGTAACATTTTCACTGTCAAGTGATGTCTGAGAGTTCGTCTCTCCTGTCTCTTCACCCTCTCATACTCAGCTGCTCCTAGCGGACAGAGATCCCACCGACTGGGTAGCTGAGGGCACAAGATATCACTAGAGATGTTTAGTCAAAGGGGGCCGTGCTTAGATTTCCCTGGTGGTCCAGTTGTTAAGATTCTGTGCTCTCAATGCAGGGGGCATGAGTTCCATCCCTGGCTGGGGAACTAAGATCCCACATGCTGTGTGATGCAGCTAAATGTTTTTTTTAAAAGGTGGAGACCTTGCAGAATTTCTCCCAAGGAAGACACTAGATGGCCAGTGCTTGGCAGGGATAGTGAGGACCATCAGAGTTGGGTGGATGAGAGCTGAACCTGAGGGAGGGGCCCTGAGCTGCTCTGGACATTTGGGTTTGCTGAGGGGGTTGAGATGTATCGGCAGCAGAACTTAGCCCCTCCTCTATGGGAATGGAAAACCATGTCTAAAGAACATCAAAATCATTCGAGCAAAGCGCTTTGAAGCAGTGCCCAGTTATTAGCCTCCCCTGGGGAGTCCTCATGTCTTTTTGGCGGAGTCTGGGGCTGACTCGGGAGAAGAGCAATCTGGAAGTTCTGGGGTGGGATTTGGCTCTGGTCACATTTGTCCTTTTCTGCTGCTCTCTGGAGGAAGGTGGGCCTGAGTAAAGGTGGGCCTCAGCATGGGCAGCCCCGGAAATGTGTGATTTCTGCAAAGCGGCCTTTGGGCATTCATGTCCAGTAATCAGCCAGCTCATCCACACCCCCTGGGATGCGGATGAGGGCTTTTACTGCTTGCCCAGGAGAGGAACACCGCTCACGGGGTCCGCCTGGACCCTGAAGTGCAGAGGAAGCAGTGGTCCCAGCTGGGGCTCCATGGAGCCTGCTGGGTTGCCCTGAGGAGCACGTGGGGCAGAGATGGGAGGCAGAGTTCTTCGAGGTGAAGCGTGCTACCAGTACCAGTCTCTGTTGTGGGCACTGGTCTACATGCATTTCAGACCAGGATTTGGCAGCCTTTTCTGTGCGTGCCAGCCAGGGTCTGGCTTCGACCAGATAGGCGGAAGGTAGCCATGCCTCATGACTCTGCATCATCCCCTCCTCTCTGCTCATGGCCCCTTACAGAGCAGTTTTGGCCCCCAGGTCACATTGCCAATTCCTTTTCTAGATGACCTGGGAGGCTTAAGATGTTTTCTGTTGCCTCTGAGTGACTGGTGAAGCTAAGATGCCAATCTCTTCCCACTAGGAAGGACCCTTCTCGGCCATAGTTCCACTCAAAGCTTTTCAGGAAGAGAGAGAGGGTTCACGTTCTCCAGCTCTAGGCATCCTGAGTGTTCCTCCCTTCAACAGGAATGAGTAATTCCTTTTGGATAAAACTTCAGAAGACAGCATTTGATGCATGACAATGGATGCAATTTTTTTTTTTTTTTTAATTTGGGGCATTGCAATAGCAATTGGCAGAAACCATTTTTGGGTGCATAGGTAAGAATTTAAGATGCTGCTCCTAGGGCATCACCATTTGAATGATGATACTGGTTCTGGCACAAAGAATAGAGTAAAACGTGATTCCTGGCAGGCTGCCCGCCTGGACTTCGTTAACCCGGGCGTGCCTGCCGTCCTCTCTCATTGCAGCGACAAAAGCCAGCAGTGTCCTTTGCAGACGCAGAATCAGCAGGGACTGGCCAGGACAGATAATGATGCTGGGTGTTCGTCTCCGAGCAACCTGACCTACATTTGGAAGAAGCGGCAGCTTCCCTGCTGGGTTCAGTTTGCTGCACACTCACGCATCACAGTGCTGTCTGCTTTTCACTTAGAGAGTCTACCACGTAGAGATGACACATGGTCAATCAGGAAACCGTTTTACGTGCCTAGTCTGAGAGGTTACGGATAGTAGATACTCAGTAAATGTGAATTCCCTCCACTTTAAAAACCATCCCCTATTGAAGAGGCATTCCCTGCAAAAGCCTGCCCTGCACAGACCCCAGGACCTGGAGGAGTCTGATTCATCAGTCAATGCCAAGATAGGCAGAGCTGAACTTACAGGCAAAGCCACAGCCGTGCTCCATGTAGGTGAGGGCTTTGCTTGTGTGTATGACCATCACTTGCCTGAAGATATGTGAGTCTTAGGTGGTAGTGTGGCAGAGAGCAAGAGTGAGGTCTCACAACAAATGTATCCCATTTGGTCTGCCTGAGAAGTTTGGCCTCTGAAGTTTTTACCCAGAGTTTGGAGAAGTTAATCTATCTGCAATCAGGATTTGCTTGGAGGTGATTTCTAAGCATTCACTGCTACTTCTTTGGCTCTTAAAGGGGTGATTTGGTGTTAGCAGTAAAACTGTCTTGGATGATTGGACTTCAGTGAATGGTAGAATGCTTCACAGTAATCTTTTACTAAGTAGTCCAAGCAGATCAGTGATTTAATGGACGTGAACTTGGGCAAACTCCGGGAGATGATGAGGGACAGGGAAGTCTGGTGTGCTGCAATCCATGGGGTCGCAAAGAGTCGGACACGACTTGGTGACTAAACAACAATAACCAAGCAGGTCCTTTTGAAACGAGCATAACTCAGAACATTCATGCGCCATGTCATGCAATGGCATCAGGCAGTGACAGGGCAAACAGGCTCTGGAGTGGGTCGTAAGGTCCAAATTTTGGCTTCATCACTTCCCAGTTGGGGGACTCAGACAATTTACCTATGCTGCTTCTGCCTCAGTTTCCTGATCTGTTAGACATAGGTGATGGTAGCACTTATATACTACAGAGTTGTTTGCAGATTAAATCAACTAATATAAGTAGACTGCTGACAACAGGGTCTGGTAGATACACAATCTTGGTTTAATTCGTAACCGATAAATCAGTAGTATAATCAGACATTTTCCCAATAAATAGACATCCTAATTTTCCTTATGGGGATCTCTTTCTCCCTATGAACAGTGATTTACACAGTGGGATGGTATTGTAAGTAAAAATTCAAGCCTTATTATTTTCACTCACATATAAGCATTTTCCCAAAGTATAAAAGTTAGTTATAAACGTAATTTTTAATGACTGCATAATGTAATCATATGGATTAGCCATAATTTGTGATAAATTTTCCTAGTGTTGAACATTTTGGTTGTTCCATGCTGCTGGGTGGATGGTGGGGGCACCAGACGCCCATGAGTGTAGAACCATTTCTATATTCCCTTTTCTCAGTGTCTCCTTATTCTTAGGTTAGATTTCCAGAAATAAAATCAATGGGTCAAAGGGATAAATATTTTTAAGGCCCTTGATAAATATTAACAAACAGCTCTCCCAGATCGTTTATAATTAAACTCCCACAATGACGTAGGCAAGTTATTCCTATGAGAGTCATCCCCTTGGGCCTCTCAATATGAAACACGATACCCGACTAACGGACAAAGAGAACCCTTGAGAGGTCTTGAAATAGGAATCATTTTAAAGTTCATTGGACCATCTTTTGTGATTAGCAACAACAACAAGACAAAAGCCAGATCTAATTTTGACCCAGCATGAACGAAAGAGTGCCTGAGTTGTTCAGGCTCTGATACCAGCATGAATTTTTCTCTCCTGTGTCAGTGAGAGCTTGATACCGATGTTGCTGTATTCGGCGCTGAAATGGCCAGGCCTGTGGGAGGCTGAGTCTTGACCCTCTCTCCCCTCCCACCAGTTACACCGTGGGCACAGTCCAGGAAAACAACGACCAGGTCTGGAAGTTCCAGAGGTACTTCCTGGTGCAGGAATACTGCAGCCGCCTCAACGTCCCCTTCCCCTTCGTGGTCTTCGCCTACTTCTACAAGATGGTCGAGAAGTGCTTCCGGTGCTGCTGCAAAGAGAGGAACACGGAGCCCTCCGCCTGCTGTGAGTGGCTCAACCCTTGCGCTGGGGCCCAGAGGCGGGGGTTCGTTTCTGGGAGGGTGTCTGGCCCACATCTCAACAGGGGGGGTTAGTCACAGTTATTTCAGCACTCACAGTGGTGTGTCCTGAGACTTCTCTGATGGCCCAGTGGTTGAGACTGAGCTCCCAAGGCAGGGGGCGGGGGCTGAGTTTGATCCCTAATCAGAGAACTGAGTGAGATCCCACGTGCCACACAAACAAACAAACAAAAAAAACAAACCCAAGTGTAGGTCAGGCAGAGAGCCCCCCAGTGACTTAATTCAGGAGGAAGAATAGATTAAGAAAGACATCCAGATCTGCTGGGACAGCCTTGTTCCAGGGGCTCGCTTTTGGATAGACATCATAATGGTGTAAGTAGGATGTTGAACAAACACGACGGGTGGGATAGTGTCAAAATGTGACTTGGTTCTTGCTCTCTGTTGCTTCTGTGACATTTATTCTCTGGGAAACCTTAGGTCTGATTCTGGCAAGGCTCATGGTTGCAGAAACCAGTACTCGAGAAACCAGGCCCCACACTCGGAGAGTTGGAGAACTCAGGTTAATTACACCGGCGGACCCAGAGGAGTTAACACTCCAATCTCTGAGCCCCGAACAAAGGGATTACAGAGTTTTTATAGACAAACTGTAGTGGGCAACACTAGCTGTTAATAGGCTGGTTTAAACTAAGGGGTTTCATGCATGCAGGAACAGCAGTCAGGATGGGGAGGGGGATGCCTGGCCTGGAAGGGCATGATTAAGCGGGTTTGCAGGGGCTGGGTGATTGCAAAGAGCAGGACAAGGGTGAGTGAGATAAACTCCAGTTCCAGTATTGCAAGTCTCCACTTTCTGAGACTACGTGACCTACGTGATCTAGTCTTTGCAAGGGGCAAGCTGAGTTACAGAGGCAGAAGGAGAAGGAGATTATGCCAAATTTTAACGTTCCCTCTTCATTCATGCCTTTTCTGGTGGTTCTTAGAGAAAATCTTCCAATGACCTTACTTGGTTAAAGACTCTCAGTTTAGGAATTGGGACCCGCTGTCCAATAGATTAACCTGCCTGTTCGCCGTCTTCCAGAGGGGAGGCTCCCCTTAGCACCCTTCTCAGCTAGTGGACTCGTCAGGAAGGGTGGGCCACTGGCTTTCCTCTCTCCCCGCCTCCTGCCCACTCACTCACCAGCTGCCCTAACTGACCTTCTGTGGGTAGGAGCGCGGCAGAAGGGAGAGGAGAGAGCAGAAACCCTCTGTGGAAACAGTGGCGCTGCCCTGGGCTGGCTCCGTGCCCCCTGGCCTCTGCGTGTTTCCAGCTGACCTGCGATCGTGTGGTGCGTGGTGGGTCCGTCAGCTGAACCCTGCCCGACCCCTTCACACCATCCACCGCTCCTGGGGTCTGGCAACACTTTCTCCGGGGGCTGCTCCTCGACCCGAGCCTCTGGTCTCCAGGGGTGTCTTCTGCACACTCTCCTGCACTGCCTTCCGGAAGGCAAGAGTCCACTCGGCCGTGCGGCTGGCTCTGTCTCTCTCGCGTGCTTGCCTACCTCCTCAGCCCTGTTAGACTCTAGGCAGGCAGTTCCCCACCAGCCCATCTGCTCGCCCCGCCTATGGGAGCTGGACTCTCTGACCGTTGACCCTCGGTCACCCCTGGTTCTACCATCTTTTTGGCTGCAGAGAACCCGCATCCGGCTCTCTCCCCCGAGACCCTAGGGTTTCCTAACGCCCCTTCCTTGAGCCGCTAAGCTGGGCAAGTCTTCCTCACTCACAAATGTGTTTCCACCAGATTCAGCCCAAGGGAGACAGAGGCCTGTTTTCATTCCTCCGGATGTTTGGATGCAAAGAAAGAGTTGGAAAGAGCACCACCGGCTCCTGTAGCTTGCCCTTTAGCCTCAGGCTTAAGCCGGGGGCTCCATCTCGGGGTGGATGTGGGGCACAGCTGCAGGGCAGGTGTCTGCACATTGACGGGGCCCAGACCCTTTGGGGTCCACATGGATCTTTCCATTTTTTTTAACAGTCAGAAGGAAAAGAAATAATTTTTAGGTGACAGAAAATCTATTGGTACATGCATGGGAAGCCACCACTTGCCTGGTGACTCAGACCGTGAAGTTCTGCCAACTGTGCGGGAGACCCAGGTTCAGTCCCTGGATCGGGAAGATTCCCCTGGAGAAGGAAATGGCAACCCACTCTAGTACTTTTGCCTGGAAGATCCCGTGGTCTGAGGAGCCTGGTAGGCTACAGTCCATGGGGTCGCCAAGAGTTGGACACGATTTCACTTTTTCTTTCATATATGTGGGTGCATGGTCAGTTATGTCCAACTCTTTGTGACCCCATGGACTGTAGCCTGCCAGGCTCCTCTGTCTTCATGGAATTTTCCAGGCAAGAATGCTGGAGTGAGCTGCCTTTTCCTTCTCCATGGGATCTTCCTGACCCAGGGATCCAACCTGTGTCTCCCATGCCTCCTGCATTGGCAGGTGGATTCTTTACCACCGAGCTGTCCGGGAAACCCCTATTGGTATATACTTGTCTTTATACCAACCCAGTCATATAATCTTTTAAATATTTTCTTCATCCAGGAAGGGGCCCATGATGGCAGAAGTGCCAGTGCTGAGGGCGTGGGGTGACTGACTTATCTCAGTTGCCACGGACCAGCCCTACAGTAAAATTAGAAGTCCTGTATCCCAGGGACTCCATCAGTTCAGGGACTCACAGAGGTCATCAGTGGTTCTGTGTGCTGCTTAGGGATGCACAGCTGATGACCCAGATTGGACTCAGCCCTAGAACCTGCGAGATTTCCATTCTCTCTCTTTTCTTTTTTTTGAGGAAAAGCCAAGAAGGGTCTCACTGAGTCTCTAAGAAGATCTCTTGTATCTTATCTAACAACTCCATGAGACCTGGTTGCTTGAAAAGCTACTATTTATCTGCTCACTGACTGGGCTTCCCCGGTGGCTTGGACAGTAAAGAATCTGCCTGCAATGTGGGAGACCTAGGTTTGATCCCTGGGTTGGGAAGATCCCCTGGAGGAGGGCATGGCAACCCACTCCAGTATTCTTGCCTGGAGAATCCCCGTGGACAGAGGAGCCTGGCGGGCTGCAGTCCATGGGGCTGCAAAGAGTCAGACACGACTGAGTGACTAAGAATGCACGACTACCATCATGGGATTCATGTTCCATTTGGGGCCCATCATTCCTGTCTTTCTAGTATATCCCAAATATTTTGATGATTCAGAAAGTAAAAACATGAATTTTACTAACCTAGATATGATAATTGGCTGTAATTGAGAAAAATTTAATTTGTCAAGAACCATCATTATTTTTGGTTTGATTCTTGCAAAGAAAAATGGGGGAAAGATACTCAGGAATATGACCTTCAATATTGTTCATAATTTACTTCTGTGTTACCCCTTCAGCCGTGATCCCCTAAAGTCTGGCTTTCAAAATGTAAATGTACAACGACCCCCATCTCATGTCACAGTTTAAAGAATCCTCATTGTCGACTCTTTTAACAGCATTATTTCAAGATGGTAAATGTCACTTTGGGGATGTCATTAGCTATCGCATGTATGTAATTGCCTTTCCTAATGAGGAAAGGTGTTTTGACAATTTGGATAAGTTACTGTCTTTCTCCTCATTGTTTTGCTGTGGAAGACAGTGAGTCGTTTCTAACCAAAAGAATGAGAAGTCTTTATTTCAGGGATGGGAATTGAAAGCTGAGACCTGGAATTTGTACTCAAAGACTACACCCAAGGATCAGAGGCATGTCATGAAGCGTCTCAGAACTACCGTTGAGTCTGTTTTGAAGCCATGTCATGGATGAATGTCTGTAGAACCTGTGGGAAGGCTCAGGGGACCAAACCAAGCCTGCAGACTTGGAGGCAAATGCAAAGTAAATTTAGGAAATGTGTTGCCAACTAGAGTCTTTGGCAACAAGTTTCATACATCTTCCTGAATGGTTACAGAGAAAAAACAAATGATGGAGAAAGGCTGTGGGGAGGACGGTTTGATGAAGTATAAAGGAAAGTGAAAGTGGCTCAGTTGTGTTAGAGTTTTTGTGACCCCCCCCCCCCCCCGACTAAACAGTCCATGGAATTCTCCAGGCCAGAATACTGGGTAGCCTTTCCCTTCTCCAGGGGATCTTCCCAACCCAGGGATCGAACCCAGGCCTCCTGCATTTTTTCTTTGCCAGTTGAGCCACAGGGGAAGCCCAAGAATACTGGAGTGTGTAATCTATCCCTTCTCAGGGGATCTTCCCCACCCAGGAATCGAACCAGGGTCTCCTGCATTGCAGGCAAATTCTTTGCCAGCTGCGCTATAAAAGCCATGTCTGACAGTTAGTGCTGTCTGGAAATAATGTAGTGCCTTGTGAGGTAGGGAATTCCTCATCACCAGTGGGATTCCAGCTGGGGGCGGGGAGGTAGAGGGGTCCATGGGACGAAGGTCTGTTCTCCAGCCCAGAATCAGTAGAATCAGGAGACGTGATGTATGGGTGAGGACAAATCAGTCCTTTGGATTCAGGATGGGCTGAGAAGGCAGGATAAGATGCAGATACCCTCCCCAAATTTATTTGTGATTAAGCATAATAAGAACGTAAATGTAGAAAACAGGCATGTGGACGCTGGGGGCTGAGGAAGGTGAGGGTGGGGGGAATTGGGAGATGGCCTGTCTGGTGGTCTCCCATTCCCGTTCCATTTTTGTATCCTTCCTGAGACTAAGAACTGTCTGGAGAGAGCATCGTTGGCTCTGTTTCTCCGATTGTGGTGAGCCCTTCAAGGAGACAGATAGAGAATAACACGGCTCATTCTGACATGTTTGCTTTCTCTAGTTGGAGCTCCTGTCCACTTGCTGGCCAGGTTTGGGGATATGTTTTCATTCATTCATTTATTTTTATTGGAGTATAATTGCTTTACAATGCTGTGTTGGTTTCTTGGTAAGCACACACACTACCATGTGTAAAATAGAAAACTCCTGGAGAACCTGCTACACTGTGACCACCTAGAGGGGTGGGAGGGAGGTCCAAGAGGAAGGGGATATGTGTATGCGTATGGCTGATTCACTTTGTTGTACAGCAGAAACCAGCGCAACATTGTAAAGCAACAAAGCAACATGTGTTGGTCAGTCGCTCAGTCGTGTTTGACTGTTGGTGACCCCATGTGAGCCCTGCAGCACGCCAGGCTTCCCTGTCCTTCACCATCTCCCAGAGCTTGCTCAAGCTCATGTCCATCAAGTCGGTGATGCCATCCAACCATGTCATCCTCTGTCATCCCCTTCTCCCCCTGCCTTCTGTTTTTCCCAGCATCAGGGTCTTTTCCAATAAGTTGGCTCTTCGCATCAGGTGGCCAGAGTATTGGAGTTTCAGCTTCAGCGTCAGTCCTTCCAATGAATAGTCAGGGTTGATTTCCTTTAGGATAGACTAGTTTGATCTCCCTGCAGTCCAAGGGACTCTCCAGAGTCTTCTCCAATTAAAATAGGTAAAGAAATAAAGTGAAAACAAATCCCCCAACCTGGCCAGCAAGTGGACAGGAACTTCAACTAGGGAAAGCAAAGAAGGCAGAAATCAGCTGTGTTCATCTGCACCTGTCTCCTTGAAGGGCTCACCACAATCGGAGAAACAGTGAGCCAACGATGCTCTCTCCAGACAGTTCTTAGTCTCAGGAAGGAATAAAGACATAACGGGGGTGGGGGTGGAGGGCAGGATCCTCCAGTCACTGTGCAGTGATGACAGAAGACAGGGAGCCGAGAGCCTCTTTACTCCCTGGCGATTCTGGGGCATCTGGTCACCACCTGCCCTTCTGTCTTTCTTTCGGGATGGCTAATTCCTGAACCACAGCATTCTGTGGCCGTCGACTCCTCTCACGGTAACTCATTTCCTACATTTGCTTTGCATTTGCCTCCAGTGATAGGAGAATCATGGGGTTTACGCTTCACATGGCTCTCCTTTAGAGAAAAATGCAAGATTTTTCAAATAACTTTTCAGAAAAGGTAGAATCCAAGCTTCCCTGTTTAGTATGTTTTGGGCGATACTTTCAAGTGATGGTAAAATGTATGCTACCCAGTGATTACAGTTTTATAAAACCCATCACTTTTCATGAATGAAAAAGTATTTATTTATAGACCATTTGCAAAATACAGAAAAGCTCACTAAGGGTAAGAGCAGCTGGGCTTCAGACGGTAAAGAATCCACCTGCAATGCGGGAGACCTGGGTTCGATCCCTGGGTTGGGAAGATCCCCTGGAGGAGGACATGACAACCCACTCCAGTATTCTTGCCTGGAGGACCCCCATGGACAGAGGGGCCTGGCAGGCTGCAGTCCATGGGGTCACACACAGGTGGACACAACTGAGTAACTAAGCACGGCAGCACAGCACACCTAGAGATAAATATCGAGAGCACATTGGTATTGATTCTGTTATTCTTAGGTGGGTGTGTGATAATTTGATTGCTCTGTGCATACATATTCAAAATCTAATTTGCTCATTTAACTAATAAGCTCCCATAGAACATCTCCCATCACCATAAATATATACCTTTACGACAGTTTTTAGCTGTGGACTGTTCCAGCCTGTGGATATACCATACTTCATTAAACCAATCCCTTGTTAAGCATGTGTGATGGTTTCTCCTCTTTGGTTACTATGTCACACTATGATAAGCAGTTTTATATATTCATTTTTGAGTGCATCAGGGACTTTCTTTTTCCTTTGAATTGTTTCCAGAGGAGAAATTTCTAGATACAGTGTATGTACATGTTGAAGTCTTTTGATATGTCTGTTTCCATCCCATCCCTCGTTCCCTAAGGCTGTAACAGTTCACAAATTTTTACCAGTATATGGGAAACCTGTTTATTTGCCTCTTTGCCAACACACGGTACAGTCATTATTGTAGACCCTGCTCAGTTTCCAGTTTGGTTGTGAAAATGCTATGTTATTGTCTCAGTCAACATTACCTTGACTCTTAGAGAGGTTAGCCATTTAGTCATTGGCCATTTTTGCTGTCTAGCCACCTAGTTCAGGAGCATCTATTCTTTTCCGGTTGATTATTAAGTTCTCTTATTGGGCTTCTACATACATTTAATTTGAGGAAAACAAATTGAGAATGACTTTGCTTGGAAAAATCCAGTTAAGAGAAATTCAGTTAGGAATTATGTTTTAAAGTGGATGACCACCATGGAAAAATAAATCTGGATTTGCTGTCTGGGATCTGCTTCCGTTCTGCCCCTTGCATATTGGTTTTGCCTTTGACTCCCAATTAATTCTGTTTATACCTAGGAAAATCTTATAACAGTTCCTAAGCTCTAACATCTTGAAGAACAAATTTAAAACTAAACACTGCTGCTGCTGCTAAGTCGCTTCAGTCGTGTCTGACTCTGTGCGACCTCATAGACGGCAGCCCACCAGGCTTCCCCGTCCCTGGGCTTCTCCAGGCAAGAACACTGGAGTAGGTTGCCATTTCCTTCTCCAATGCATGAAAGTGAAAAGTGAAAAGTGAAAGTGAAGTCTCTCAGTCGTGTCCGACTCTTAGCGAACCCATGGACTGCAGCCTACCAGGCTCCTCCGTCCATATCCTGGATTTTCCAGGCAAGAGTACTCGAGTGGGTGCTATTGCCGTCTCCGAAACTAAACGCTAGGTAAACTTATTCCGAGTGGACCGCTGCATGAATGTATGCACTTTTCTATCCCCACGAATTCGTATAGAGGATTGCTGTCCATTGCTAGTCCTGGAAACACAGGTGACACGTTGATCTGTACTTTCGTTTGTGTGCCGTCTGAAAAGCTAAGTCACTGTAAAAAGTGTTAGTTGCTCAGTTGTGTCTGACTCTTTGCAACCCCATGGACTGTAGCCCACCAGACTCCTCAGTCCATGGAATTCTCCAGGCAAGAATACTGGAGTGGGTTGCCATTTCCTTCTCCAGGGGAACTTCCCAACCCAGGGATCAACCCTGGGTCTGCTGCACTGCAGGCAGACTGTTTACCATCTGAGCCACCGGGGAAGCCCTACTGTAAAAAAAAAAAAAAGAACTAAAAATCTTGCTGGAACATTCCCCAGGCCAATTTTGCAGCACACCTGGCTTAGGTGAGAGGAAAAGAGTAAACATAAGATTTTCCTTGAGATCTACACCCAGACTGCATATTTCAAGAGGGTAGGAATGAAATCCAGGGATGATTCTCCCCTCCTCCGAAGTTTCTACCCCAGCGTTAGGTTGAGAATAGACAATTCATCAGTAATTATCTAACTGAATAATCAGTGTAGCATTCTGATGTCATCAAAATGGAACATAGGAAATGTGAGAACCAAATTGACTAGTGAAATGATTTTGTTAAGTCATAAAACACACAGACGGGCTATGGCTGGATCTCTATTTGGAATGAAAATTACATTCCTGTTTCATGCAAGCTCCAACTCCTCATTGTTACCAAGAAATTCATCACTATCCATTGCTCTGCTGCAGTCACTAGTGAGTAACATTAGTCAGGTCAGCTTGGGCAGGACGAATCCAGTTCCTTTGGTTCCAGAGTGTGGCAAAATGCCTAGCAGGTGTTGATTTGGGAGGGAAAGGGGTAAGTAAAACAATTTGAGTGTATTTCTTTGTCTCATTATTCAAGGTTTCAGAAATGAAGACAACATGACTCTGGCATGGGAGGGTGTCATGAAAGAAAATTACCTTGTCAAGATCAACACAAAAGCCAGCGACTCGTCAGAGGAGTATGTCAGCCACTTATTCCTGCTTTGTGAGGCTCTCCTTGTGTACAGAAGCTAGCAGATCACAGGCAGTTTACTTAAACAAACTCTGGGTAAAGACAAATTGCAGCAGAGAGCAGCAGCGTAAGGCTCAGCCAGCCAAAGGTGACAAACACAGAAGGGAGTGTCAGCCTTCCAGGAAGGGCCAAACCTCCCCACCTGCTGTCTGATGGCCTCCTGATTGCAGGGAAGAAAGAGGTGTTGATATTTGAAACCTGCAAGGCAATGCCATGGACCAGGGGACCAGAGCACGGGTCCCTGTGGCATAGCTGCAGAGGTGAATTCTGGGAATATCCGCACATCATGGGCAGCAGTCATTACTTCACAGGGTCCACACATGTATCTGTGCGAGGAAGAAACAGAGACATTAGAAGATGGCAAAGCCCTTGGGTTGATCTGTCACAGACTGTTGTTTTCCCTGGGAAGTCCTGAGCATCCTCTGTGAGGCACATGGAGTTGCTGTAAACATCCCATAGAACTGGACACATCACTCCCTCATATACATAGATGGTCCACGAAGAATGTGGGCTGCAGGGTCTCCAGGAGCATGCCCTTTGAGCTTAAAATGGGGTTAACAGGGTTAATAGTCAAATGCAATTCTAACGGAGAGCTCCAAATACACCTCAGAATTCGTCTAAGGAAGGGTAGATCTAAGAATGACTCCCTTTATTAGGCTTAACACAGCTATCGCACAGCTATCGGGAGCACGGGACGTGCTTTTTCTCTTCGAGCAATGAGGCAGAGGCCTCTATCCTCCTCTGTCTCTGGACTCAGAGATCTTAGTTTTGGAAGGAAGGAATGGACGTTACGTGTCATCTTCCACTTCCCACCCACATCAACAAAGGTTACATCAATTTGCTGTCCTTCCAAATGGGACAAGAATGCAATTCTGCTTTGGTTGGGTATTTGGAAGAAAGTAAAAATGATAAAAGCAGCTGATGTTAATTTAGTTGGAGATGAAAATGATCTGTATTTTGTTCTTTAAAATGGAGCTTAATAACCCTTCTCTCTCTCTCTCTCTCTCTCTCTCTCTCTCTCTCTTTTTAAACATCTTTGAAGAATAAAGCATCGTTTTAGACAGCTGGATACAAAGGTAGGGTCCTGTTTATAGTTTGGGAAATATTTTTTAAACTCTTATTATCATTGAGCTTTCAGCTAGAGGCCAGTGTCCAAAAATAAATGAAGTTAATTGTTTCGAAAAATGGATATGACCCTGTTCTGTGTTCAGTTGTCTTTGTTCACTGCGTAAAGTCTGACTGCTGGAACAAAATTGCTTCTCAGATGTTCCTAGCCCACGAGGGAATAGTCCTGAGTCCCATTTCTACAATGTCTGAAATTTCTCCTGCTTCTGTCTAACCCAGGACCCCATTTCTCTTTTTCTCTCAAGAGAAGCATTCTTGCAATGACAAGGAACACCAGGCAGGCTCAGAAAAGCAGCTTGGGAGCCTGGGAGCCTGGGAGCCTCTATGCCAGTCTTTGTTGCCACTCTAATTTGTCACCTGCTGAATTTAAATTATGAATGCATGAATACACACATAAAAGTCAAACCTAGAGAGAGAATGCCCACCTCCATCCTGAGCTGGGCAGCTGGAAATTATTATTTGGTTCAGGAGAAGTGGCAATTGATTCATAAATACTGGCTCCCTGTTAGACTCTGAGGAGGAGGTGGTATCTCTCTTATCGTGGCATTTTGAGGATGGGCCCTAGGTATTGCAGTCACATGTCACATTCACTGCTGCACCCCCTTGCCGCCTCCAGGATGTGCCTTTTCACTGACAATACCCCATCAGGGGTGGCAGGGTCTCCAGTACCCAAATCCCCACCTGTAGGAGGGTCTCAAGGAACATTGAATAAGTGAGCCAAAAGTGCTCTTTTCAGAGCTCTAACTGATGATTTATCCAGTCCACAAGTCCTTGCGTATGTATGTCTGTGTTAGTTATTAGCAGCATGTAAAACATCTGAGGCCATGAGTCCAGGGGTCTCCCTTCCTGCGCTCTGGTCCTGTGCAGGATGCTGAACTGATGCCTGGAACCTTCCTACCTGTACCCCCTGCCCCCATAGCTTGTCTCTTCCTTCATCTCCTTCCCTCCCCTGGAGCCACCTGCTCCATACATTGGTGTCAGCCACTCAGGATGACGGTACATTCTGTGTAGAATGTTTCTGTCACAATCAGCTTTAGTTCCCTACACTTTAGGGACTTCAAAAAACCATCTTATTTCCCTATTGCTTTTCTGGATCAGGAGTTTGGGAAGGGACCAGGTGGGCAATTCTGCTTCTTATCGTCTCAGCTGGGTTTACAGGGCTGGATTCAACTGACAGTAAGGCCAGGACTCGGCACCTTGGTGTTCCTCCTCATTGCTTTTCTCCCCACATGACCTCTGATCCACGTGGCTTGGGCATCTCAGGTTAGTTCCCTTTGTTCTATGGGGCCTGGCTTCCAAGACTGAGGAAGCGCTCCCCAAGGTGGGACCTGGACCTGGCATGATGTTGAGTAAAGAAGCCCCAGGTGAGATCTAGCTGGGGGAGGAGTTAATGCCACACGTCCACCCTCTACCCCTCGAGGTGGGAGTGACACGTAGACATGGAGAAGCATGACAGCTCTCTCCGGAACCACACCATCACACAAGAGTATATCCTGTTTCAACTGCTCTCCTTCTGATCTCGTACTGTTGCTGGGTTTTAATTGAGTGACTAAGAAGACCCCTAGTATGCTAAGGCTGTATATTGTCACCCTGCTTATTTAACTTCTATGCAGAGTACATTATGAGAAATGCCAGACTGGATAAAGCATAAGCTATAATCAAGACTGCCAGGAGAAATATCAATAACCTCATGTATGCAGATGATACCACCCTTATGGCAGAAAGTGAAGAGGAACTAAAAAGCCTCTTGATGAAGGTGAAAGAGGAGAGTGAAAAAGCTGGCTTAAAACTCAGCATTCAGAAAACTAAGATCATGCATCCAGTCTCATCACTTTATGGCAAATAGATGGGGAAACAATGGAAACAGTGACAGCTTTTATCTTTTTGGGCTCCAAAATTACTCCAGATGGTGAAGCAGTCATGAAATTAAAAGATTGCTTGCTCCTCAGAAGAAAAGCTATGACAAACCTAGACAGCATATTAAAAAGCAGAGCACTGCTTTGCCAATAAAGGTCTGTCTAGTCAAAGCTATGGCTTTTCCGGTAGTCATGTATGGATGTGAGAAATGGACTGTAAAGAAAGCCAAGGGCCAAAGAATTGATGCTTTTGAACTGTGGTGTTGGAGAAGACTCTTGAGAGTCCCTTGGACTGCAAGGAGATCCAATCAGTCCAACCTAAGGGAAATCAATCCTGAATATTCACTGGAAGGACTGATGCTGAAGCGGACACTCCAATCCTTTGGTCACCTGATGTGGAGAGCTGACTCATTTGCAAAGACCCTGATGCTGGGAAAGATTGAAGGTGGGAGGAGAAGGGGACGACAGGATGAGATGGCTGGATGGCATCACTGACTCAATGGACATGAGTTTGAGCAAACTCCGAGAGATGGTGAGGGACAGGGAGGCCTGCTGTGCTGTGGTCTGTGGGATCGCAAAGAGTCGGAGACAAGTGAGCAACTGAACGAGGAAGACACCACTGGGCTAAGTGCCATCAAAGCAGACATGGCCCCCAGATTTCATGAATGGACCCTTCGTTGAATGTTTTGGGTGTGGGAGCATTTTCAAGGATTAAGCAGGAATAACACTTTGCAGTATCAGGTGTGTTTTCCAGATTGCCTGAGTCTGCATTATCCGGGAACAAGGTCAGCAGCTGTGAAGACCCTAAGTCCAGAAAGGCATGGAATGTTCTAGACTAGAGAGGGACAGTGTGAATGAGGGGGAACCCCGAGTGGGAAGAAGGGGGAAGCTATGTCATCCTGTGAGGGAACTTGTTGGCCTCTTTAGGGATGGGTTTTATTTCCCCACAAACCTCTGGGGACATATCTGGGGACACTCCCTTGAAGAGCCCTCTGAGCGGTCAGAGTGGCCATGTAAGAGGGGCTTAAGCAGTTTGGCTTGGGAATAGAGGTACGAGGGATGTGTCTAGAGGTGTGTGTCTGTGTGTAGAGAAAACAGGCTATTTTGGGTTATTCTATTGCTTTACTTGTGAGTCCACTTGAGGTGGCTTTGGAGGGAGTCGATGGAAAGTGGACTTCGGGTTGAACTCAACTTTCTGTGTGCCTTGCTGGGGGGCACGCAGAGCCTGGGAAGGATGGCAACACGGGGATGGAGCAGAGGGGGACTGGGGTCAGAGGTCAGCTGGACGTCCGGGCACTGGACCAGCTGAACTGATTCCCAGGGTTCAGGGTGGCCTCCTAGTCAGTGAGGTTCTGGGAGGGTTGATCCGGTGGTGGGGGCTGTGGGCCTGAGCAGTGCGGGATGTGGGGGCTGCTGAGGGGGTCCCAGATGGTTGCAGTCACAGTTGGGGGCTGTCCACCCATACATGTGAGCCTGGGCTCTGTGGGGCCTTCAGGGGAGGGCCTTGGGTCCAGGCCCCTTGGTGTCGCTCTGTCCACACATACGTGTGAGCCTGGGCTCTGTGGGGCCTTCAGGGGAGGGCCTTGGGTCCAGGCCCCTTGGTGTTGCTCTGGCTGTGGAGCTCAGCCTCTTTGTGGGTTCCTATAAGAAGCCCCCCACACGCTGCATTTTGCAGGTTTTGGTAGAATTTAGGCAGATCCCTGGGAAACCATAAACCACACAACACAGAGCCCTCGGGGCCCACCCACGGATTTCGCTGCCTCTCTCCCCTCTCTAGTCCCGCCTCCGCCCTCTCTCCTTTTCATCTCCTCCCCTATCCTCTGTGCCTTCTCCTCTGAACAACAAAAAGTTTTTCCTTCGTATCCAAAGAGAATTTTAGGGCTGGCCACTTGTTTCTCGAGCAAGCTCTTGATGTCTTAAACCATACTAAACAGTGTATTGAAGTCCTTTTACCACAAGAAATATAGAGATTTCCCCAAAGCCCTCCAGTAAAAAAAAAAAAAAAAATCTCCATCTCATTCTTACACCAGAAACCAAAGTCATTCCTTGACCTTAAATCTGTAAGTAGGAATCTTACTATGCCTCCTTTATTTTAGGCAGCCCTCCTGGTTTCTTTTTGTCCTTTTCCAAGAAATGGCTACCCACTCCAGTGTTCTTGCCTGGAGAATCCCAGGGACGGGGGAGCCTGGTGGGCTGCCGTCTATGGGGTCGCACAGAGTCGGACATGACTAAAGCGACTTAGCAGCAGCAGCAGCAAGAACAGTTAAATGATGAGGTTAATACTGGAAAGAAGCCATAGTTAAACTGAGAGTTTTCCTTGAGTGAGTGATTTAGCAAGTTGGAAACCAACTGTACAGAGATTGCTTTATGTCTATAGCTTTCATCAAGTGTAACAATATGGCTTGTAATTTGAAGTGATCTTTATCATCTGCATGTATCTTGTGTAAAAACTTGTGAAATATGCATGTATTGAAAATAATTTTATCATGCCTTTTACCTAAATTTGTTTTGCTATTTATACTGTGTTTTTGGTGAGGGGAGACACTTTATTTGCAAAAACTTGATTAATATTATTTTCATTAGTGTTATACTTTTATCAAAGCAAAGCTTTATTGATATCATTTATTGGTATTAGTTACATATAACATTATGATTTATATGTGTAAATTATATATCTCTATATAGGTTATATATTATTTCTGTGCTGTTAAAAAAAAATCTATCATTTCTATGTGGGAATCACTAGTGATTAAGATTTGTGCTTCCCTGATGACTCCACAGTAAAGAATCTGCCTGTAATGCAGGAGACACAGGTTTGATCCCTGGTTGGGAAGATCCCCCAGAGAAAGGAATGGCAACCCACTCCAGTATTAATGCCTGGAAAATCCCACAGACAGAGAAGCCTGGTGGGCTACAGGCCATGGGGTCGCAAAGGAGTCAGGTGTGACTTAGTGGCTAAACAACAGTAGCAAAAACGAATCCTGATTGGTGCTAATGCTTATTTGTTAGTGATTTGATTTCAGAAAGTCTGTAGTGAACAAGCTCTGAAATACCACCAGTCTGATATTCTGCCATGCTCCAGGCATGGGCCATACTTCTTATTTCATGCATAGTTAATCTATTTCATGGAAAAGCCTTAGAGTCATGATTTAAAATTTAAGTTGGAAAATTTATCTTAAGACCAGTTCTGTTTTTCCCCTTTCCAAGCTTAATGACCTCAAAGGTATTCTGAAAGAGATTGCTAATAAAATCAAATAAAAGTGCATGGACTCTGATGGAGAAAAACTTAATTCTAGCAAGGTAAGTCATTTTAATAGCTTTCTTCTTTGTTTGCTCTGAAAATTTACATATTTTGAGACTAATTCAAAATCATGATATTTTCTCAGTTATTTTATTTTCACATGTGATCAGATTTGCAAAATAACGCTGGTGTAAAAATATCAAACAATCAAGGGATATAGAAAGGATACAGGTGGAAACCCACCTCCCATAACTCCCCCTCATGCCCTCACTCCAAGACTGTTCCCTGGTCCAAGGTGAGCACTGATAGCATCCTTTTGAAACTTTTTAAAAAACTTTCAAATTGTACAGCTATTTTGACATTAATTGAATCAAGATCAGACTATTCTAAGAGTTGGCCTTTTTTTTTTTAACTTAGCTCTAGATCATGAGTGTCTTTACAGATCTGTGCTTCAAATATGTACCTCATTCTCATGGTGCTTCATTGATGATTATTGCTGTGGGGGATACACAGATGTCTGGGGCTTTTGGTTGGTTTATTTTCTCTCAACAAATGCATGTTGATCACATCTTACTACCAAAAATGTTTTAGTAAAGCTTTTAAGATTTGGGGGGCTTCCCTGATAATTCGGACAGGTGAAGAATCTCCCTGCAATGTTAGGAGACCCCTGGGTCAGGAAGATGCCCTGGAGAAGGGAATGGCTACCCACTCCAGGATTCTTCCCTGGAGAATTCCATGGATAGAGGAGCCAGGCAGGTTACAGTCCATGGGATCACAAAGAGTCGATTGAGCCACTAACGCTTTCATTCACTTTCAAGGTTTTTAGCAATAGCTCATTTGCACAATAAAAATGTAATTCAGTTAACTGGCAAAATTGAGCCCAAGGCTTTGCACCATGATCTGAGCATTTACTTTAATTAAGTTTTCTCATTACTTGTCCAAATGCCGAAACCAAATGTTAACAATGTTGTTAGGGAGTTGTAGAGCTCGGAGGAAAGAGCTATAAGCATTCTATTTGATTGGAATTTTTTTGAGAAAGTGAATTGCATGGAATTGAAACACAATTAAGGCTCCCTTCCACCTTCCCTCTTTCCCTTTGTGTTTACTGAGCACCTTCTAAGTGCTGAGGCTCAGACTCTGATTTCTATCTTTGCATAAATCCTCTCACAGCAGAATTTCTGTTCACAGAGTGGCTGTGTTATAACGGTAACTGTGTTAGGACCCATTTGGTTTATCTGGTCACTCAACACTTTTCCTTGGGTTCTGACAATTACAGATCATGTTCTAAGCCTTCTACCCTGGAAGATTTCATAAGGGCAAGATTGGAGCATTTTTATTTTGTGTGAAGGCAGGCATAGCCTCACAAGTTGCTCAAGAAAACAAACCTTGTATATTTAGGAAGAATGTGTTTCAACTCTTCCATCATGGTGTTTCATGAACACAGTATTATACTTTACAATAAATTATAATTCGAGTTTTGAAGCATTTGGTATTTTGTTTATGAGCTGAGCCGTAGAAAAAGCAATTAGGATGTGATGAAACCATTCAAAATGATTTAAAAATCCATAGAGGTGTAATGATCAGAAAAGATATACTCATCCACCTCTTAAAGCTCTAATCTCATCTCTCTCTCTCTTTTTTTTTTTTCCAAAAATGTTGACTATGAGGAAAATGAGCACACAGACTGGTTTCTTAGCAACCTGCTCTTTGCTTAGACTTAATTTTTTTTTAAGGTAGGGAGAGTTAATTCATTGGTGAATGAAGATGAATTGGGAGAAGGGCATTACTTCACATCCATGTGGGCATCTGTGAGCTGGGGATGAGAAGAGCGTGAGAACACAGAAGCCCGAGATAGTCTTAACCACAGATATCTTTAGAAACAGTATGCTTGGCACGTCCAGTTTGTTGGTATACTTTTTACTTCTGGGTAGAAGATCCATTTTCTTTTTTTGATGTCGTCTGTCTGGCATGTCCTTAAGAAGTTTGCAGAAAATGTAATTTTATAGGCAACCACCTACATGCTGCTAAAATATATATTTTTTGATTTTTTAAATTGAAATATTGTTGCTGTAAATATTATATGTTATAAGTGTACAGTATAGTGATTTGCAATTTTAAAGGTTAATTCTTTAAAGGTTAACTCTATTTATAGTTATTATAAAATGTTGGCTACATTCCCCATGTTGTATAATATATCCGTGTAGTTTATTTTCTACCAATAGTTTGTACCTCTTACTCCCCTCCCCATATCCTGCCCCTCCCTCTCCCCACTGGTACATGGGGCTGAAATATTATTGTAGTGTCTCTCTGATACTGCTTTCTCTAGAGAGGTGAGGATATCTTTCCTAGGAGTAGGGGCAAGGAAGTGACTGCCAACTCAAGCGGGTGTAAGCTGGGCACCAGTGAAGGCAGGGCAGAAGAGGACATCTGGGGACAAGTCTTTATCAATTTGCCCATCGGGGCTCTCCATCTTGAATCAGCCTTGGATCCAATGACTTGGGATGAGATGTTTGGGTATAAATATTTCTTCCTCCCATGCTGAAATGGAAAGGAAGTAAGAACCAGGGTGAGAGAACGCTATTTGTTTTCTCGTACCCTTACACCTTCCCTGAGGACGGGATGGAGTGAAGGTGGGGTGGGGGGTACTTCCTTTGGGTTCCAGAAATTGTTTGATCCCTCCATAATCATCCATCCATTCTGGTGTTGGCTGCACTTCAACTCCAGCTCATCTCTTTAGTACATTATTGCAGTTCTTAATGTTATTATCAACTCATCCTTGTGCAGAAATCACTCAGCAAATAGGGCACTTGGAAGCTTTCTGGGTCTTATCTTTGAGTGAAGTCTTAACTATAGTCATTTTGTTTACATTGGCAAAGTGGTCAGAACTCACCCCTTTAAGGGAGAAAAAATGGTCATGTGATCCCTTCAGTACTGAAAGGCAGCGTCTCAATGCCTGGCTTAGGCATTCGGCCCTCTGTCAGTACGTTACCGGTGTATTTCGAAGCCGACAGTGTCCAGAGAACAGAAGAGGGAGACGGCTCTTCACGCAGTCCTCTTCCTTTGTTTTCCCAGGTCACATCAGACGTCTACATGGCGAAGATTCAAGGGATCCTGCTGAACAGTTGCATCTTGACAACAGCTGTGTTCCTGACTAAGCGAGAATTGTTCAGGCCCCTGGGTGCACCGTGATGGCTTTAATCGCTCCAGTGTGCTCAGTCTGAGGATAAAATATGTCCCCGATTTCACTCAAGAAGACGAATGTCAAGGAAGAACATTTCCTGCCCGTGCTTACCCCCAGGCCGCCCTGTTGTTCTCTGTGGATGGTCTGAGCTGCCCGTTCCCCCGTTTCCTCCTCTTGTCCTCCTTGGACCCATGCACGTTAGGGAACATCTCTCCTAGGAAGAGCAGCCTGGTCCTGCTTTCTCTCCTGGATCCTCACTTTGTCTTCAACTGATTCTCTTTTGTTTCCTTTTTTTTTGTATTATGTGACTAATTAGCTGTCATAGTGTTAAACGTTTCTGCAGTCAGGTCAGATTCTAAGACGTGCTACAGCTAGAGGAATCTGCTTTTTTTCAGGAGAAACTCTTCTCATTGCTCTCTATGATTTTAATCATTAAAGCAGTTGATAAAGCATCGTCTTCCTGCACCTGCCCCAGGAACCCCACTTGACGGAAGTACCCCCTTCCCAGCAGTGCGAAAAGGCATCTGAAGACCACCTCCCCAGAGGCGCATCTGATTTTGTTTTCACCGAGTGTCCCTCTTGCTTATTGTTTTCCCATTATAAATAATTCATGGGTGTGATCGGAAATTCCTGGGTATTATACAAAACGTAGACTATGAGGAAAGTAGAAAATATAAACAGTCTCACTATCTGAAGATAATCACTGCTAACAAGTCAGGGTGTTTTTCCAGGTCTGTTTTTTCTTTCTCTATGCATGTTTTATGTCTTTTTAAAATTTTATATAAAGTCAGCATACCACATATACATTTTACATAAGCTTTTTCACTTACTATTTTATCCAAGATGTAGTCTTTATATACAACCTTAAACTTTACATTAGCACTTGCATGCTAATCAGTCTCTAATGATTTCCGCTATGTTGGTCACGGAAGGTGGTTTCTTGTTGGCCAGTGGGGTGAGCATCTATGTGTATGAATCTTTTTCCACAGTTAGGAAAATTTCCCATGGCTAGATTCCCAGGAATATGTACTTCTTGTCAAACTATTTCTGAGGTTATTTTCAGAAATGTTTAGCAAATAGGAATTGTTAGCTTGAAATCAGTTCAGTTCAGTTGCTCAGTTGTGTCCAACTCTTTGCAGCCCCATGGACTGCAGCATGCCAGGCCTCCCTGTCCATCACCAATTCCCAGAGTTTACTCAGATTCAGGTTCATTGAGTCGGTGATGCGATCCAACCGTCTCATCCTCTGTCATCCCCTTCTCCTCCCGCCTTTAATATAAGTCTTATCAAACTATTTATAAGGCTTTTTCAAAAATGTGTAGCAAATGGGAATTATTAATGCAATACAGAACCTAGAACTCCTAAGATAAAATATTGCATCTAATCCTTAGTTTAGGAAGAAACCAGTATACTTATTTCAGTATTATAGAGGGTGAGGGCATTGGTATAGAATTCAAGGTATTATCTTATTGAATGCTTGTAGTCCCAGCTTTTTCTGGAAGTGGTGTTATCTTTGCACAAAAGAAGTACATGAAGTTATTTAAACATCTGTGATTAGTTTTTCCACTTTGAATGGAATGTACTCAGTGGCTAAAGAAGAAAATCTTAGAAGGAAGCTATTAAATGATTATCTCATTAGGAAACCTACAAAAGCATGAACCCAAAAAATAGTTTTCTGTTTTGTCTGGGCAGTAGTTAAAATGACTCCTCACAACATTCATGATGTCTGTAGGGAATAAACACAAATGAAAGGTGTCTTTTAACCTAAACCTCTTTAATGACCTGACAAGGAATCTTAATGGTGGGGATGATCGATTCATGGTTTTGGATTCTGAAAGGTGGAATACAATTTTTACTTGACAAAAATTGTTGATGAGTGGAATTTTGAAGTTTTCTTTGTTAGCGAGAGAATTGCATTTTTGTTTCACCATGGCAACTAGAAGAACTGCTTTTTCTGAATCCACCAAGAAGAAGCTTGTGTTATCGCCATAGTGACTGGAAAAAAAAAAAACATTTGGCTCTGTCCACAAGACCACGTAGAGAATGACAACCATCCTAACCTTTTATCCTCAATTTAAATGGTGAATGTGAATAAAATCAGTAACTTGAAAACCTCCTAGAAGATGAGACCTAGCACAACTCTTGGCCGATCTCCTTAAATGTGCTTGTCTCTATGCTCACGTTTTCACAGACTGTGCTTTTGTTAGTGTAAGAAATAGGCCGTGTGCACATCAACATCGTGAGTAAAAGCAACTGCCCCGTTGACGCTAATGACGGAGAACTTGAACGACGCTCGACACTCAGAGTTCACTTGGAGGAGCTGCCCAGTGTTTCCATCTCCGCTTGTCTGGCGGAGGTTTTTGCATGGTTCCTCTCCGTGATCTCTGTCTAGGACAAGCCCTTGTTTTAGGTGTAGCTCATGAAAGCAGCACGTCTTGGCTGTACCTGTAATCAAAGGTGCTGTCATTGTATGTGGTCCTGAAATTGTCCTGGGCGTGTGTACATGGCTGCTGTTAGCCTTGCGGCTTGGTTCAAATGACTGTGTTGAATTAAATGAGGAGGAAATGTCATGGGTTGCCTTTGTCATTCTTTTGAGAGTGGAAAAAAAATACAATCCCTCCCTTCAGATTGATTTCTATGGGGATCTGACTCGCAGAGTTACACGAGCTGACTTTGATAAGCAGATAACTCGAGCATTCGGACCGCATGCAAGCAGAAGGCTGTCCCCATGGTTCTGATTCTTGCCCTCAGGGTCAGGGTTGGGTCCATGGTCGCTTTTTGGTGCCCCCGGTTGGGCACCCATCTGCACCCCCAGGGTCTCCAGCTTCTGTGACTTGGAGACACCCTGCTAGGTCACCACCCTTCAGATATGTGTGGCTGTTTCTGAGCTTCCAGGGTCTCCTGTGGGCTCAGGATCTGTCCTGGGGCCAAGATGGTGCCTTATGTCAACAACCCCACATGCTGATGGAGGCTGGGGCCCAGACCCAGTGTCCTTGCTGAAGGCAGAGTCCTCCAAAGCCACCTTGTTTCCAGACACAACTGGGGAACTCTGTCTCCCTCCTGCTGCCCCTCCCCTTTCATGGTCCATGTGGCGGACTGAACTCGGTGGCTGTCATGGACACAGCCTCTGCCCACAGCCTCCACCTCAAAAAGAAAAGGCTTAGGAGTTGGGCCCTCTGTTAAGCTGGGGCCAGATTTTGGACACAAACATCCCATTGCCTTCCCTGACCACCCCACCCCAGCCCAGGCACACGTGGACTGGACAGGTCTCCATTCTCCTGAAGGTGGAAAACATGAGGGACAAAATGGCCCTCAGTGGCCTGTCCCATTCATCCATCAGAACTTGGTGGATGTTTCTGAACCATAGTTTAGGATCAAGCTGGGGCTTTGGGACTCCATGGGCTCATTTATAGCCTCAAATTTTTGATCAATGTTTTTCCTCCTGCAAAAGTCTTGTTTGAGTAGGAGCAGTTTCCCTTATCTTTCTCATAATGAGCAATGTGTTGTCAGTAAGTGGCCATTGTGAATACTTCCTAGGGATTAAGAATAAAATAAAAAATAAAAATAAATCAAAATAAGAAAGGAACAGGAGGCCCTGCTCTCCACCATCTTACAATCCATTAGAGGAGATAAAAGTGAAAGTGAAGTCGTTCAGTCGTGTCAGACTCTTTGAGATCCCAAGGAATGTAGCCCACCAGGCTCCTCTGCCCATGGAATTTTCCAGGCAAGAGTACTGGAGTGGATTGCCATTTTCTTCTCCAGGGGATCTTCCTGACCCAGGGATCGAACCCAGGTCTCCTGCATTGCAGGCAGACGCTTTACTGTCTGAGCCACCAGGGAGTCAAGATTGATTTAAGATAAACAGGGACTTGATGCTTCCTGGTGCTGCTGCTGCTGCTGCTAAGTCACTTCAGTTGTGTCCGACTCTGTGCGACCCCATAGATGGCAGCCCACCAGGCTCCGCTGTTCCTGGGATTCTCCAGGCAAGAACACTGGCGTGGGTTGCCATTTCCTTCTCCAATGCATGAAAGTGAAAAGTGGCTCAGTGCTAAAGAATCCACCTGCCAAGGCAGGAGACCTGGGTTTGATTCTTGGGTCGGGAAGGTCCCCTGGAGTAGGAAATGACTACCCACTCCAGTATTCTTGCCTGGAGAATCCCATGGACAGAGGAGCCTGGTGGGCTACAGTCCATGGGGTTGCAAAGAGTCGGACAGGACTGATAAGCACGCATGCGTGCATGATGCTGTGGGCAGTGAGCCGAGTGCAAAGGCCATGAGTGTGGACCCAGGAGGGACTGTGTGGGGTGAAGGGTCCAAGAGACCCCGGATCTTGCGGCAAAAGGAGGAGCCTGGCTTCCCCCGAATCCCTCTGTGTTTGTATCAAATAAATGCCTTGAGAAGCTTCCTGGGGTAGACAGCGAGACCCAAGTAGCTGAAGCCAGTCACTGACTGCTGTTTACCATCAGGGCTGAGGTGTTTGCAGTTGCTGGAGAGGGGTGGTGGATTGTGGCAGGTTTATTGAGATGGGGACAGAGAAGAAAGGTGCAGGCCAGGAAGGGTGTGTTAAGGGGTGTGTAGGGCGCTGTTCTTGGGAGCGCCTCTTTATGTTGGTACTAATCATCAGGAAAGAAATACCAACCAGGAAGGAATCATGGCAGCAGACAGAGAATACGTGCAGGGACCATATTGCACCTGGAGCCACCCACGGGCTCGCGTCACACTGGACCACTGCAACATCCTTCTACGTGTCTCCACCACAGCACCCCCTCCTCCTGATCCTTGGCCCTGCCTGAGAGTCATCTTCCTGACACTCCCCACTGAGCATCCCGTGCCCCGCTCATGAGTCTTCGATGGTTCCCCACTGAATTCCTGCCCAAATCCCAAAAAAGGGGGCTTATGACTTGGGCAGCCTGGCCCCCACCCACCTCTGCAGACACATGATGTGACCTCCTGGCCTAGTTCCCAACCTCCAGGAACATGTGGCTCTCCTGGTCTGAGTCAAATGCTGTGTCTTCCTCCCAGCCTGTTTCTTACTACTGGCCATCCAGCATCCTGTATCCCAGGAGAGCCACACTGCTTCTGCGGTTTTGCTATGTGCCTCAATGGATTGTTTACTAGGGAACAGAAATTTGGGACACATTTACCTTGCTGTGAATCCTAGCTTCACTGCTTTCTGGCTGTGTGACTTTGGGAAGGTTACTTAAACTTTCTGTGCCTCAATTTCAGTTCAGTGCAGTCACTCAGTCGTGTCCGACTCTTTGCGACCCCATGAACTGCAGCACACCAGGTGTCCCTGTCCATCACCAACTGCCGGAGTCTACCCAAACTCATGTCCATTGAGTTGGTGATGCCATCCAACCATCTTATCCTCTGTCGTCCCCTTCTCCTCCTGCCCTCAATCTATCCCAGCATCAGGGTCTTTTCAAATCCATCAGCTCTTTGCATCAGGTGGCTAAAGTATTGGAGTTTCAGCTTCAACATCAGTCCTGCCAATGAACACCCAGGACTGATTTCCTTTAGGATGGATTAGTGGGATCTCCTTGCAGTCCAAGGGAGTCTCAAGAGTCTTCTCCAACACCACAGTTCAAAAGCATCAATTCTTCTGCACTCAGCATTCCTTATAGTCCACCTCTCACATCCATACATGACCACTTGAAAAACCATAGCCTTGACTAGATGGATCTGTGTTGACAAAGTAATGTCCCTGCTTTTTAACTTGCTGTCTAGGTTGGTCATAACTTTCCCTCCAAGGAGTAAGCATATTTTAATTTCATGGCTGCAGTCGCCATCTGCAGTGATCTTGGAGCCTAAAAAACTAAAGTCAGCCACTGTTTCCACTGTTTCCCCATCTATTTGCCGTGAAGTGATGGGACCAGATGCCATGATCTTCGTTTTCTGAGTGTTGAGCTTTAAGTAAGCTTTTTCACTCTCCACTTTCACTTTCATCAAGAGGCTCTTTAGTTCTTCTTCACTTTCTGCCATAAGGGTGGTGTCATCTGCATATCTGAGGTTATTGATATTTCTCCCAGCAATCTTGATTCCAGCTTGTGCTTCTTCCAGCCCAGCATTTCTCATGATGTACTTTGCATAAAAGTTAAATAAGCAGGGTGACAATATACAGCGTTACGTACTCCTTTTCCTATTTGGAACCAGTCTGTTGTTCCATGTCCAGTTCTAACTGTTGTGACCTGCATACAGGTTTCTCAAGAGGCAGGTCAAGTGGTCTGGTATTCCCATCTCCTTCAGAATTTTCCAGTTTATTGTGATCCACACAGTTAACAGCTTTGGCATAGTCAATAAAGCAGAAATAAATGTTTTTTCTGGAACTCTCTTGCTTTTTCAGTGACCCAGTGCCTCAATTTACTCATGTGTAAAATGACCTCTTTCCCTTCAGAGAGGTGGAAGGGTTAAATGAGGTAAGTTTAGGCGTGCTTAGGTCCAGGCTGGCGCTTCTTTACTGCTCTGTGAAGGCTTGTTGTTTTCCAGTCGCTAAGTCGCGTCCAAATCTTTGTGACCCCATGAACTGCAGTATGCCAGGATTCCCTGTCCTTCTCTATCTCCCAGAGTTTGCTAAACTCATGCCCATTGAGTCAGTGATGGTATCCAATCATCTCATCTTCTCCCATCCCCTTCTCCTTGACCTTCAATAATTTCCTGCATCAGAGTCTTTTCCAATGAGTTGGCTCTTTGCATCAGGTGGCCAAAGTATTGGAGCTTCAGCTTCAGCATCAGTCCTTCCAATGAATGTTCAGGGCTGATTTTCTTTAGAAGTGACTTTCCCCCTTCTGTTTACCATGAAGCGATTCAGTGAAGATCAGCACTCTTTCCTGTCACCACTCTTAGTTTGTTCCTTTGTTCAAAATCTCCCCACCTCTCCTATTCTATCGTCAGGGCCCAACTTGGGAATCGCCTCCTCCTGAAAGTCTGCCTTGACCCCGCACTCCTGGAGAAGCTCTGTCCTGAGAGAGTCTCCCAGCTTCTCTACCTCCTGGCCGTGTGGACGATATGAGTACCTATGGGTCACCAGAGTGCTAGAGGGGATGTCTCGAGGCCACAGGCCCTGGCCACGTCCCCACCCAGCCACCCAGGAGCTGGAGGGTGAGCACCTCACTCGCTGACCCCTGCTTGGATGGGCATCCTGGCCAGGAACCTGTGGTTAACAGTATCCACCATGGTGCACTGTGGGTCTCACTCCCTCTCTCACGGTCGCCTTCCAGAGGCAAGGGTTTTGTGTCCCCACTGTGTTTGGCTCACTGCATCTGGACGATGCCCGATCTATTGTGGGAGCTCAATCAGACACCTGTGCTGTTGGACTAAACTAATCACCATTTTCCATGTGCCTTGTGGTCTCCTTATCAGTCTGTTCTCCTCCCTTCTTGGCTGGTTAGAATGACTCATCCCTTCTCAGGTGGCTCAGTGGTAAATAATCTGCCTACTAACGCAGGAGATGCAAGAGACGTGGGTTTGATCCCTGGATCGGGAAGATCCTATAAAGTAGGAAATGGTAAACTGTCCCAGTATTCTTGCCTGGGAGATCCCATGGACGGAGGACCCTGGTGGTCCATGGGGTTGCAAAAGAGCCAGACGGGACTGGGCAACTGAGCACATACACACGCTTCCCTAATTAAGTGCCATCCTGCCCTTTCCTTGCACCGCAGGCAGAGGTCACCAGTCCTTCCCGTGTGAGTTTGGAACCTGACTTGTAAACTTGACTGCAGCCCTCCCAGCCTGTCCATGAGGTGTCATGGTCGTTGTGTATAAATCTGTCCTCCCACGGGTTTAGGAGCTCTTGTAGGACAAAGATCTGGTCTTTTTAAGGATTTCATTCATTTGTGCTTGCAGACACACACACTGTGTGCCTCACCATGCCTGGATATTACAGAAACCCTGTCCCCAGGAATCTTCCTGTCTGCAGGGAGTCCTGAGGCTTGGGGACTGATGGGGGCTGTAGTACAGGGATCCAGGGGGCAAGTATGAGGGCCTCTCAACCTAGCTCTGGGGGAGAGGCAGGAGGGATTCCTTAGAACCAGCAAAGCGATAGGGAGGCTTAATCCAGGACAGGAGGGGAGTGTCTAAAGCGGAGGGAAGACACACAGCAGCAGGGACGTGGTGGAAAGCAGGAGCTTGAACCAACTTGAGTATGCGTGCTGAGTTGCTTCAGGTGCATCTGACTCTATGTGACCCCATGGACTGCAGCCCACCAGTCTCCTCTGTACATGGGATTCTTCAGACAAGAATACTGGAGTGGGCTGCCACTTCCTTCCCAAGGGGAATCTTCCCGACCCAGGGAAGCCGGGATCAAAGCCGCGTCTCTTCCGTCTACTGCATCAGCAGGCAGTAGAAGCAGGCAGGGAAGCGCCGCCTGGGAAGCCCTTGAACCAGCTCACCTGGGCCCAAATCCTGACCCTGGAGTACACTTGGACCTGACCTAGCAAGAAACCCCGACCCACAGGACGTTAGCCTTGAACCTGTGGGTCCCTTATTAATTTCCTTTAAATTCTGGATTCTGTGTTCTCTGCAAAATGCTTCACCATGTGGTGATCATGTGAAATTCACCCTTACATGTCGGGAAAGTTTAGCTGGGGAAGACAGCAACTAGCAGATGCCTCCAGGGAGCCATGCTCATGCAGGCAAAGAGGAGGGGGGCTTCCTGCAGGGCACAGGGGACCGGCATGGAGGGCCACTGTGACACGTTTCCTTCCCACCCTCAAGCCGGAGTGTGTTTTTCACACAGACACAGAAAGGAGCACTTGCTTTTATTTTGTGTGTTCATTTGCTCAGTCTTTGTGACCCTACGGACTGTAGCCCACCAGGCTCCTCTGTCCATGGGATTCTCTAGGCAAGAATACCGCAGTGGGTTGCCATTTCCTACTCCAGGGGGGTTTATTTTAAACATAAGCCAAAAAGGATGTAGCTCCCAAATTGAGATTTAATATATGTGTATACACACACACACACACACACACATATACATAGTTCTGAGGTAGGAGAATAGTGTTTGCAGTGATTTTGTGCGCATGAATATAAAACCTCACGTGCTCCTTTGCCTTTCTGCTGTTGTGTTAGTGTTAGTCGCTTAAACGTGTCTGACTCTTTGTGACCCCATGGACTGTAGCCTACTAGGCTCCTCTGTCCATGGGGTTTCGCAGGCAAGGATACTGGAATAGGGAGCCATTCCCTCCTCCAGGAGATCTTCTTGACCCAGGAATCGAACTCGGATCCCCAGGCATATTCTTTACCATCTGCTGCTGCTGCTAAGTCGCGTCAGTCGTGTCCGACTCTGTGTGACCCCATAGACGGCGGCCCACTAGGCTCCCCGTCCCTGGGATTCTCCATCTGAGCTGAGTACAAAAGAACAAACTGTGTTCCAGCGCTGCAGTGACCCCAGCTGAAGAGACGTGAAGCAGCAATGGTCTCTGTCCCCGTTTCCTGTCCCCCTGCCTCCCCCCCCTGCACCCCTGCCCAAGCCTTCTCCAGCTTTTCCCTTCCTCATGGTCTCTCTCCTTCCAGTTCAGCACTGGCAGATGACTCTGATGTCTACTTAATTTTTCTTGGAGATGGGTGAAGAACAAGAGCGAAGCTGCCCTTCCACGCTGACAGAGAGGCTTTTCGCCTCCAATTTCACCTCTCACATCCCCTGGTTCAACCTCCGGGCACAGACAACCCCCACTCCCCACCCCTTGCAAAGTGAAAATCCCCCGGGCGCCCTCAGCTTTGCCTTGAATCTGCTTGCAGAAGCTGCCAAGCTCTCTTATTATTCCAGAAATGGATTTTCTTTCAAGCTCCACTGTCAGTTTCTTTCAGGCAGATCAGGCGATTTATGGATGCTTAGGGAGCCGTGTGCCGTCAGTGACCCAGAACGGAAGACACTCAGGAGTCCTGGCTCCGGTGGCAGGAGGGCGGGGGTCAGCAGCACACTCACAGGGTTTCCCTAACAGCCCACCTCCTCGGGGAGACCCCAGGCACAACCTGCATTCTCTCTCCCTGCAGGCCCCACGCTGTCTACCCACCAAAGCCCGAGCCTCTGACCCCCGCTGTCCTTGGAGAGTCTGGAAACAAGAGACTTTCTTGGCAAATGAGGGTTGTTTCCGGGTCAGGAGAGCCATTCCTTTCCACTCCGGAGAGCACTCGGCGTTCCGGCTCCAGAATCCTGGGCCGTGTCCCTTCCTCTTGAGCTTCCCTCTGATCCGCCTGAAATGAGGCGACGCCATGTCTCCCCTGATTAAGCAAAGAGAGGCTTTCATTTTCAGACTTGTGGTGCATTTGGCTTGGAGGGAAGCATTTGGAGGTTTGGCAAGGGGGAGATAAATTCACTTTCGTCAAGCACTCACTGCCTGCCTCTGGATGCAGTGTGCCCAGATTAATTCTCAAAGAACGAGGACACCTGTGTGTGAGCAGCTGCCTTTAAACCTCTCTGGGCTTTGCGCTCCTCATTAGAGGGAGGAGAAGTTGAGCTTCATTGCTCCCCAGGCCCTCCCCTCTCTGAAACACCAGCCCCCTGGGTAGACGAGCAGAGCTTGGCTTTGGCCAGAATGATGATGGATTTTCTCTTCTGGGTCATTTCGATGGCTTTGAGCTTATTTCTGTAAATGTGTCTGATGAGGGGGTGGATATGAACTGAGGAGTGCTGGCAATGATCTTCCCTCTCACCAGCCACCCAGGCTTCGGAGGCTTCCTCAGGCCACCTCTTGTAGGAAGGCTTACGGTGACAGGATTATGCAGGGATGGACACAGGCAGGCTAGTGGGAGGGAAGAGGGAGCCCGGATGTGAGCGAGTGTTTACAGAGTCTGAGAGAGACTGAGGTCCTGGCCTGTGTGTATGTGTTTGTGTGTTTGAATGTGTGTGAAGCATGTGAATGCATATGTATGCACATGTGTGTGCTTGTGAACACGTATACATGTGAGTGTGCTTGTGTGTATGCCTGCATATGTGTGTGCACACATGTGTGTGCATGTGCATACACATGTGTGTGCCTGTATGTGGGCACCATGTGCACATGTATGCATGCAATGTGTGCATGCGTGTGTGAACACACATGCACACACGTGTACGCGTGAGTGTGTGACAGCACATGCATGTGGGAACATTCATTCACACGTGTGCACATGTGTATGCGAAATGTGTGTGTGCACACGTATACATATGTGCACATGTGCATGCATGTGTGGACATGTGCTTGTGCATATGCACATTGTAGGTATGTGTGCCTGTGCATGTGTGTGAACACACACGTGTGTTCATGTGTATGCGTGTGTCTGTGCGTGCACACAGACACCAGCTGGCACCCTCCTTGTTTTCCTCTGTCCCACTTGTTCTCTGCAGTGGCTGCCTCCAGAAACACTCTCCTGGAAACCTCTGGCTCCCCTTGACTCCATCTCCTTCTTCGCCCTTGGTCAATAGCCTTCCTTCCTCCTCCCACCCCCGTTCCCATGGGCTCACTCGGCCACCCTCTTCCAGATTTGCGGACACCCTGACACCCACCGAGGGGCCTTCCTTCCCGCTGCCCTTTGTCTTCTCCAAGCCAGCTCCCTCCTCCTGTGCTTTGGACTCCATCCTGTGCTTGCGCTTCTCAGGAACCTTCTAGGGCTGGTCACTCTTCCTCCTCACTTTCCTTTCACCCCTTCTTTTCTCAAGGGGACTCTCCCCACTGGAAGTGTCTCTGCTTGCTCCCGTATTTCCCGTCCTCAGAATCGAGCCCTGCTGCCCTCCACCTGCTGCGCCCCTTCTGTTCCCTCCCTCTCACCGCCTGAAACCTCACAGAGGCGCTGGGACTCTTGGGCTCTGTTCCCCACCCCTCACACGTGGCTGAGTCTCCTCCAGCCGTCTTCACACCCCTCCTCTTGTGTGGACCCCCAGTGGGCTCCAGTCTTCCATCCACAGGCGTTTGCCAGTCTTCCTGTGACCTCGCTCCTCCAGGCTTTCTGGAACCCCAGTCCAGGCTTCTCCCTGACTCGATAAGCACCCTCGCAGTTGCCTTTAAGACTTGTCCTGCTCTGCTCATCTGTCCACACTGGCTTTCCCAGGCTCCATCCTTGGCTCTCTCCTCCTGTACTTGGGTTCCCTCCTTCACACCCCGGCTTCAGTTAGCGTCCAGATGATGTCAGTGCCCAGGTGCATGGCTCCAGCCTGTATTTCCCACCTGAGCTCATACCTGCTCATCCCACTACCTAGGTAGCCTTTCTCCTTACCTTCACTAATATTTCCTGTGATAGTGCCGGACAGAAATTCTAGCATCATCACTGATGATCTGTTTACTCCCAAGTCATAGCCTGTCCTTGGTACCCCCTAAGTATCTGGAGTCTAACCATGTCCCTTCTTTTCCACTTAAATCCAGCTTCTTCTCGCTTTACCATTCTCATCCAAGCCACTGTTTTCTATGCCTGAACCACGGTCATAGATTCCGATGACCTGATCATCTCCTCTAAATCCTTTTCTGCATCGACACCAAAGTGATCTCTTCAGAATGAAAACCTGCTCATGTGATGCTCTTGTTCAAAACCCTCATATAGTGCCCCATTGCTCTTGGGATAATGACCCAAGTTGTTAGCAGTGCCTGCAAAGCTCAGCCTGCTCTGGGCCCATTTATCTTGGTAGAGCATCATCTGAAACACGCTGCCCTCTCCCTGAACTCTGAACCTCTCAAATCCTCAGATGGCACTATTAAAAAAAATTACTGGAGTACAGCTGCTTTACAATGTTTTGCTATTTTCTGCTCTACCACAAGTGAATCATCCATGTGTATACACATATCCCTTCTTTTTTAGGTTTCCTTCCCATCAGGTCACCACAGAGCACTGAGCAGAGCTCCTTGTGCTGTGCAATAGGCTCTTATTACTTATCGAGTTTATACACAGTAGTGTGCAGAGGTCAGTCCCTCATCCCCCCTTTCCATCCTCGGTGTTTACACATTTGTTCTCTATATCTGTGCCTCTATTTCTGCTTTGCAGACAGGTTCACCTGTAGCATTTTTCTAGAGGGAGAGGGAAAGGGAAATTGAAAGTGAAGTCGCTCAGTCATGTCCGACTCTTTGTGACCCCATAGACTGTAGCCTACCAGGCTCCTCTGTCCATGGGATTTTCCAGGCAATAGTACTGGAGTGGATTGCCATTTCCTTCTCCAGGGGATCTTCCCAACCCGGGGCTTGAACCCAGGTCTCCCGAATTGTAGACAGACGCTTTACCGTCTGAGCCACCAGGGAAGTCAATTTCTAGAGGGAAGTGGGATGCAATTAATGATCAGTCTGCAGCAACTGGCTGAAAGAGACAACAGTCATGGGAAAACCGTACTATTCACCCACTCACAGGGGACATCTGCCCTCTGACTCCAGGGCCTTTGCTCGCTCTGTCTCATCTGTCTGGGAGTCTCTTTCTTGCCACATCACACCTTTGTAGTATCCACTATGATATGTCTCTGTGGTGGCACTGAGCCCTCCTCAAAGGGTCTTCATCACTGTTGCCATTTTGCATGCCTTTATGTGATCCTGAATGTATGATTATCTTCCTGGCTAAAAGTGTAAGCTCCCTGCAGTCGGGAACCATATCAAGGTTTGCTCCCAGATGTATATCCAGCAAGCAGCTCAGTGCCTGGCATATAATTGCTAAGTGATGTCCAGTGTGTGAGCGAATGGATAAATCAGGTAATTTCTGGGAGACAGCAATGGATACATTGGTTTCTCATGAGTCTGCACTTTTGCCTCTGTTTCTATTTGTTCAAGGATTTTCATATGAGGAACAGCCTTGGAGATAGAAGTAATTTCTCCCTTTAGAAAAAAGAACGGGCCCACTAACACTCCCTATAATAAAGATAATATCTTCCTCTGGAAAAAAAGTGGCAGGCATGCTCACTGCCCCTTAGAAAAGCCTCAGGTTCCCTAAGATCTTCTGTAACGTGGTTGACCATGTGTGCAGGTATCACCTGGCTCTTTTTCATGTTGCCTTTGGGAATCAGGGCTCAGGTAACCAAAGCAACAGATGCAGATACCCTGGCTACTGCTGTGAGTGATGTAGCCTCACCTCTGACGCAGGAGTACTGGGTCTTCTCTCAGCGTCCAGCTCAGCTACATGTTGGGAAAAACTTCCGACTTTTCCCAGGGCCTGACATTAACTAGAGTCCCAGGTGGTGCAGTAGTAAAGAATCTGCCTGTCAGTGCAGGAGGTGCAGGAGACACAGGTTTGAGCCCTGGGTTGGGAAGATTTCCTAGAGTAAGAAATGGCAACCCACTCCAGTATTCTTGCCTGGGAAATCCTGGGGACAGAGGATCCTGACAGGATACAGTCCATGGGGTAACAAAAGAGTTGGATACAACTGAGCATACCCTATTCTAGGCATAATGAACATGAAAAGCAGTTCTATTTTATCCATTTTGCATGTTTCTTGGATTTCAGTATCAAGATGTGAAGAAATGAAATGTGAATGCTTTGAGGGCCATCTGTTTATTCCTTCCACACAAATAATATCCTTGAAATACCCTCTGAGCCAACAAAGGTCCATCTAGTCAAAGCTATGGTTTTTCCAGTAATCATGTATGGATGTGAGAGTTGGACTATAAAGAAAGCAGAGCGCCAACGAATTGATGCTTTTGAACTGTGGTGTTGGAGAAGAATCTTGAGAGTCCCTTGGACTGCAAGGAGATCCATCCAGTCCATCCTAAAGGAAATCAGTCCTGAATATTCATTAAAAGGACTGATGCTGAAGCTGAAACTCCAATATTTTGGCCACCTGATGCAAAGAACTGACTTGTTGGAAAAGTCCCTGATGCTGGGAAAGATTGAAGGCAGGAAGAGAAGGGGACGACAGAGGATGAGATGGTTGGATGGCATCCCCATCTCAATGGGCATGAGTTTGGGTGAATCTGAGAGTTGGCAATGGATGGGGAGGCCTGGCATGCTACAGTCCATGGGGTTCCAAAGAGTCAAACACGACAGAGCGACTGAACTGAATTGAGACCCTCTGAAGCCAGTAATGGTTTTCATCTCTTTCTTGCATATTCTCTTTTTCTCTTTCTAATCTTGCAATTTTTTCCCACCTAGATCTTTAGTCTCTATTCTCTTCCAAGCGGTTAAACTAATTTCTCCCACACTGCTATCCAGATTTTATAGACGACTCTGAAAGAGGACATACAATCAGGGTTTAGTAAAGCATCAGAGAAAAAGCTCTGGGCCAGAAGTTAGGAGACAACTTTGACATGCATTAGGAGTAATTGGTTATGGACAACTGGGCAGGTTGCAGAACTTGTTTCCTCATCTGGACTCCCTCCCTCACTCAACAAGTCACTTATCGAATTATTTGCAATAAATGACTTTGTTGCTGCCTTCATAGGACTTGCCCTCTAATGAGGGAGGCAGACAAGAGAACTCAAGATCTTTCCCCGGTGAACTGTGTGACATCATAGGAAATCCTGGAGAGCCACTGCAGAGCCCTGCAGTGGGCAGAGGAAGGTGTTCTGCCAGGGTGAGCCGGGGCCTGCTCAGGGGACTGGCCATGCAGAAAGCCAGGACAGGGGTTTTAGCCAAAGGAAGCAGTCCCTACAATTTCTATTGAGTCTTTCCCTTACCATCCTTGCTTGCCAGGCTCTGCCTCTATGATCAAACCTCTAGCGCTAGTCTCCCTCCCAGGGGAGAATCTTTATCACCCCTAGGGCCACGTGTACCTTGTGGACAGCAGTGTGAGGCTACTGTGAAGGGCCCAGCCCCGCTCCACCATAAGCCTACTGTCTGGACCCAGCCTTCTTGTCTGCCTAAAGGGGATCCTATTAGCATCCCCCATGGGGTGGTCATGCTTCCCTGATGGCTCAGCTGTAAAGAATTCGCCTGCAATACAGGAGATGTAGGTTTGATCCCTGGTCTGGGAAGATGCTCTGGAGGTGGAAATGGCAACCCGCTCCAATATTCTTGCCATGAACTGAGGAGGCTGGTGGGATACAGTTCATGGGGTCAAGAAAGAGTCGGACGTGACTGTGAGACTGAGAACGCACATGACAGGTGGTTGTGGGACGTGAGGGCTTGACACAGACCTTGGAGAAAGGCAAGCGTCCAAGTGCCTGCATCCAGATGGGGGTGGGGAAACTTGGAAGTTATTCATGGCCTCTAGTCCCATCACTTGACGGCAAATAGAAGAAGGAATAGTAGAAGCAGTGACAGATTTTCTTTTCTTGGGCTCCAAACTCACTGCAGATGGTGACTGCAGCTATGAAACTGAAAGGTGCTTGCTCCTTGGAAGGAAAGTTATGACCAACCTAGACAGCATATTAAAAAGCACAAATATCACTTTACCAACAGAGGTCTGTGTAGTCAAAGCTAAGGTTTTTCCAGTAGTCATATATGGATGTGAGATTTGGACCATAAAGAGGACTGAGCATTGAAGAATTGATGCTTTTGAACTGTGGTGTTGGAGAAGATTCTTGAGAGTCCCTTCGACTGCAAGGAGATCCAACCAGTCCATCCTAAAGAAAAGCAACCCTGAATATTCATTGGAAGGACTGATGCTGAAGTTGAAGCTCCAGTACTTTGCCACCTGATGCAAAGAGCTGACTCATTGGAAAAGACCCTGATGCTGGGAAAAATAGAGGGGAGGAAGAGAAGGGGAGACGGAGGATGAGATGGCCAGATAGCATCACCGACTCAATGGATATGAATTTGAGCAACCTCTGGGAGATAGTGGAGGACAGAGGAGCTTGGCATGCTGCAGTCCATGGGGTTGCAAAGAGCTGGACAGGACTTAGCCACTGAACAAAAACAACTTTCTTTTTTGCTTTTTTGAGAACACAAGCATTTCCCCAGTTGGCCTAGCATTTCCATCTGCCTGGGGTGGGAAGAGGGAGCCCAGATCAGAAACATATCAGCATCCTGCAGGGAGGCAGAGATAATTCCCAGTTTCTAACATGCATAATAGGATTAGGGAGTAAGCAGTTAGCTTTGGAAGGCAGAATACTGTCTAGAGGTGGAATTTACAAATTCTATTATTCTCCTGTCTTGACTCTTCACCCCACCAGTCTTTCGAAGGAAGACAAGAGTGATTCAGGGCATCTGGTGAGAATAAGCAAGACTTTCAGTATTATTTACATCTATGTGAGTCAATAGGAAGAGTTTAACAGCCTCAGTCACCTGGTGTTGGCTGACCTGCCAGGAACCAGCAGGGAGACAGAACCATGCTGGCCCCAAATAGGTCCCATTCCTTCTGTCCTTCAAACAAGCATATGCTTGGAAAATGCTTGTCATGAAAATAGCCATATCTCATCAGGTAGAAAAAAATTAATATTTCTGATTCATTTCAGAGAGGTACAACAATCTCAAGAATTTGGAAAAATCACAGAAGCTTTTAAATAAATCTTTGAGTGCATTCAGTGATTGAGCCTGCAAACAGGTCCTCTGATTTACATTTTTAAAATAAAAGTGTGTTGTTTTAAAATTAGCTTTATTCCAGTCTCATAGAAATGGCATTATGCTTCCCAGGGGTTGGCACATGGCTAGATATGGTTAATGGAAGGGTAAAAGCTTGCAAATCTTCTTTTTTGGGGCTTCCTGAGTTCTTTAGTTTTCTTTGCTCTTAAGCAATGCTTATGTGTTGGTTGTGAAAATGGAAACAGACTCAGGATTTGCTCCAGGGCTGAGCACTTGGAGTTGTGTGGCAAAGATGCCAGTAAGGCAAGTCATCTCTCTCCTCCCTTTTCTGCAGAGAAAGATGACATGGAAGAGGGCATGACAACCCACTCTGGTATTCTTGCCTGGAGAATCCCATGGACGGAGGAGCCTGGTGGGCTTCAGTCCATGGGGTTGCCAAGAGTCAGACACGACTGAGAGGCTTCTCTTTGTTTCACTTTCTCTTTGGGACTCTCCATTAAAGGGTTGCCCTCCAGCACACCCCACTGCCAACACACACAGAATTGTCATCCTGGAGATGCCCTTTATCTCAAAACTTTGGAACATTAAACCCCTGGTTCCTGCAGCTCAACTTGGCAAAGATTATTATCCCTACCTCTGTAACTCTTCTCCTAATTAGTGGATTGTATTTTCTAGGCTTCTTTGCAATAGGTGCGCTCTATAACTTACTTTTGGCTAATGAGATACAAACAATAATGTATGTTAACTTCGGAAAGTGTACTTAAAGAGAAGAGGCTCATCCTTTTCTATCTTTTTCTTCATCAAACTGCGTGTAATAGAATGTGATGGCCGGAGCTTCCGCGGGCATTTTGGATCATAATGACAAGGATATTTTGAAGAGGTCTAGGCCCCTAATAATCACAGTACCACAAACCAAGCACCATTCTGTTCATTGCCACATCTTTATTTTTTAGTGTGAGAAATATACTTTCATCTGGCATTCAATCTAGTATTAAACTTTGGGTCACATGAGGTTGAAGCTGGTTCAAACTGGCCTTTTTGCTCAGTTAATTCCTTTGTTTTGGTGAAGCACATCCTCTTAGCTGTGGCTTGGTCAGGAAATAGAAGCAATTCATACCCATGTATGAAGACTTTTAATACAGTAAAGAAACTGCCAAAACGTCACAACTTTTATGAAAATTAATTCCAAATGGATTAACTAATTAAGTATGAAAAAAGGAAATCTAACACGTGGGTAAACATTGATGTGATTCTAAGCTGGAGGAAGGCCTTCTAAAGATGACAGTGATAGAAATCATGTTGAGTGGGTTTAAAATAAAAATAGGAAATGAAAAGTAAAATCATTTGTGATACATGGAACACCAAAAATAAAATAATAAATAAAAATAAATAGGAAGCATTAAAGCTCAGAGTTGCTCATTAGAGTTCTTTCCTTTCACCACGATTTCTCAGCCTTGGAGCTATTGACATTTTGGACTTGAATTCTCTGTTATGGGAATCTGTCCTGTGCCTTGTAGGGTGTTCAACAGAATCTTTTGCTTCTATCCACTAGAGGCCCACTACAACCTCTCCCCTAGTTGTTGACAACTAAAATTGTCTCCAGATGTTGTGAAATGCCCTGGGGGTAGGGTGGCAAGCTGACCCCCAACTGAGAACCACTTGAGTGTTCATCAGAATCCCCTGGAGGATTTGTGGAACACTGATGGCTGGTTCTTCTCTCTAGGGTGGCTGACATAGTAGGTCTGGGTTGGGGTTTTTGAGAATTTACATTTTCAGTAAGTTGCCCTGTGATGCTGAAACTGCTGGCCCAGGGAACTCCCTTTGAGAACTGATTTCTGCCACTTTGCTTGCAAATAAACATGCTATCCCCTATAAAATAAAAGTAACAATAATATTGACGTTTTCAGAACATGGAAAAAGACAGCGGAGTTCAGGAGTTTAGAAACCAGGCTATTAGAAGAAATTGGAAGACAGCTTCAAAATTTGTGGTTTATGGATTGAATGAAAATATGGTTTATGCTTGGTCTTCCCAGGTGGTGCTAGTGGTAAAGAACCCACCTGCCAATGCAGGAGACATAAGAGACATGGGTTCAATTCCTGGGTCAGGAAGATCCCCTGGAGCAGGGCATGGCAACGCACTCCAATATTTTTGTTTGGAGAATCCCATGGACAGAGAAGCCTGGTGAGCTATAGTCCATGGGGTCACAAGCAGTTGAACATGATTGAAGCAACTTAGCATATACACACATGGTTTATGCTCACTCTAAATTTAGTGATTTTTCTCAAATAATATTACTGTAAGGATGACCACAATGAAAAGAAACTGTCTCAAGAGAAATGATAAAGGTAATAGCAATGAATCTTATTAGTCTATGATGGATGTCATACATCTTTATTCAACTTTTCCAAATTGCTCATTAAGCTTCAATGATAAGTATTATATAAATTTCCAGAGGCCACATATAGAACTACCTTATGACCCAGCAATCCCACTGCTCGGCATACACACTGAGGAAACCAGAATTGAAAGAGACACGTGTACCCCAATGTTCATCACAGCAGTGTTTATAATAGCCAGGACATGGAAGCAACCTAGATGTCCATCAGCAGATGAATGGATAAGAAAGCTGTGGCACATATACACAATGGAGTATTACTCAACCATTAAAAAGAATACATTTGAATAAGTTCTAATGAGGTGGATCAAACTGGAGATGATTATACAGAGTGAAGTAAGCCAGAAAGAAAAACACCAATACAGTATACTAACACATATATATGGAATTTAGAAAGATGGTAACGATAACCCTGTATGTGAAACAGCAAAAGAGACACAGATGTATAGAACAGACTTTTGGACTCTGTGGGAGAGGGTGAGGGTGGGATGGTTTGGGAGAATGGCATTGAAACATGCATAATATCACGTAAGAAACAAATCGCCAGTCTAGGTTTGATGCAGGATACAGGATGCTTGGGGCTGGTGCACTGGGATGACCCAGAAAGATGGTATGCAGAGGGAGGTGGGAGGGGGGTTCAGGATTGAGAACATGTGTACACCCATGGCAGATTCATGTTGATGTATGGCAAAACCAATACAGTATTGTAAAGTAAAATAAAGTAAAATTTAAAAAAAAGTTACACTGCACAGAACTTTTAATACCTTAACTAAATAATTTTTGTTGGAACAACAGGAAACTGCTGGAATTACTGCTGTGTACATTTCTGCCAATCAGAAAAAGAACAATGAAAGAAATCATTACGGCTTGAGTTTCAGTGGTTGGCTCCTATTTAATCTTCTAGGTTTAGCAGACATGATGGAACTCTGCAGAGACATTTCTAGTAGTGATTGCTCTTTAGCACTAATCAGTGGCTGCCCTGCATGCCCGGGGTCAATGTTTATTGTAACCAAATGAATCTGAGAAATACAATGATTTATCCTCTGCACCAGCAGGCTACAAACAAAATCAATAGCCCTGTGCTGGCAACGTTATTTTATTGTTGTCTCCTTAATCTCCTCTACTCTTTTGCAATTACTTTTATTATTACTGCTCATTTAATGAGATCCTGGAGTTTGGAGCCAGATGGTGCAGTCAGTTAAATCTGGAAGGCCATAATAGAGTTGAGTTCAAACCAGGTTAAGAGTAACAGAATCACAAACCTTAGCGGTCATCATCTCATAGGGCATTGTTTTGTGTACATTTTATGCACCAGAAATCAGTGCAGGCTTCAAACAGAAAGACTGGGATTGAGGTTCAGAGAGACCAAGGGGACTCACTCACTCATTCATTTATTTACGCAATAACATCAATTCTTCAGTGCTCAGCTTTCTTTAGAGTCCAACTCTCACATCCATACATGACTACTTTTACTATGTAAAAGTCTTTTACATAGCAGATTCTAAAAATATATTTATCAAGTTAAATTCTTGCCAGCAGTTCCTATCTATTGAGCAATTAATATGCCAAGCATTCTCTCTAGGGTTTGATATTTAATTTTTATGCGATGATTGATTTCATGTGTCACCTTGGCCATGGTGCCCAAATATTTGGTCAAGCATTATTACAGATGTTTCTGTGATAATTTTTAGTGAGATTAACTCTTAAATCAGTGGACTCTGAAGAAGTCAGATTGCTCTCTGTATTGTGTGGGGGCCTCATCCAATCAGTTGAAGGCCTGAATAAACAAAGACTGTTCTCCCCATGAACAGAAAGGAATTGCTGCAATAGATGGCTTTTGGAGTTGAGCTGTAACTTTCCTAGGTCTTTAGCCTGCCACCCATCCCGCAGATTTTGAATCTGCAACACGCCCACCATTGCATGAGCCAACTCCTTAAAATCAATCTCCCTCTGTGCCTTCCTGAATAATAACACGCCTTTACATCTAAACATTTATGCCCATTTTATGGATGAAGAAGCTGAGGTTCAGAGGTGCTGAGTTCATGCCTGAGGATGCATATCTGACAAGCATGGAACCGGGATTCTGGTCCAGGTGTTTCTGAGCCCCAGAACAGTACAGCTTCTAAAGCATGATTTCAAGTACTGAGAATACCATGAATTACAAGTAACACAACATGTATTTACTGTAAAAAGTCTCTTCTTTTTAATGATTCACAAACTACCTTGGAATCTTATAGTGCATGAGACTCACCAGCACGCAAATACCTTGTCATCCAGGTGAGATGCGAAAACAACCGTTAGCGGAGAAGTTCGGTGGACATGAAGGCACGCCACTGCTTTTTCTTGCATGTGAACTTGCTTGGCATATTTAAATTTTGCAGGTTAAGTTCTCTCCTTTAAAGTCATAATTTCCAGTGAGATTGTGAAATAACCACACATTTTTTATGAACAGTCATCTTTAGGAATATGAGAGGGAGGGAATGAAACAGATAGCATTTTAAAATTAACCACTTTGTGGAGACGCAAACATGGAGAACAGACTTATGGACATGGTGGGGGAAGGAGAGGGTGGGGTGATGGAGCAGCATGGAAACAAGTATGCTGCCATATTAAAACAGACAACCAATGGGAATTTGCTGTATGACTCAGGGAACACAAACTGGGGCTCTGTAACAACCTAGAGGTGTGGGAGGGAATGGGAAGTGGGTGGGAGTTTCAAGAGGGAGAGTTTCATATGCATACCTATGGCTGATTTACAGTGATGTATGGCAGAAACCAACACAATATTGTAAAGCAATTATCCTTCTATTAGAAATAAATAAATTTAAAAAATTAACCATTTTGTTGAAAGTAAGATTACATCTCTCCCTCTAAAAATGAAATGAAATGAAGAGAAATAGACAGTCCATCTGGGTGAAATTAAAATAGAGAAAAACAAAAACTGCATGCAGAGTCCCCGCCTCTCGATGGCTTTAGCTGTGGGCTGAAGTCCCATGTTGAGGTCCAAACTTCAAAAGTGGCCTCCAACTGGACCTTGTCCATTGGAAAAGCCAGAAGTAAATATTGATCCCAGGATCAATTAGAGTCTCTGTTGAAGCCGCTGTCTGCTCCAGTTGGAGAAACCAAGCCAGGTCACACTGATAAATAGCTGCTTTCAGGACAACTGGTCAACCCCAAAGGCACAGAGACAATCTCCCTGTCTCTGCACTGAAATTGTTCTTCCCATAATGGAGAAGATGGTGATGAAGATGTTGGTGATATTTGTCCTTGGAATGGACCACTGGACCTGTACAGGTAAGGAGCTTGGGGGCCAGGGCTCGTGCCCTTGACGATATAGCTGTTTCGACCCTGGGTCCTGACTCACCGTACCTCTGTGTGCTTGTGTGCCCAGGTTTCCCGGTGTATGACTATGACCCAGCTTCCCTGAAGGAGGCTCTCAGCGCCTCTGTGGCAAAAGTGAATTCCCAGTCACTGAGCCCCTATCTGTTTCGAGCGTTCAGAAGCTCAATTAAAAGAGTAAGTGCCTGTTACATCTTCTCTATACTATTTTGTTTTCTTTCCTCTTGTCATTTTTTGAGGTACCCAGTAAAATTTTTCCAATTTAAAAAGATAACAGCCACTCATCGCTTTCACATTCTTTTTTTGCGAGAGAAAGGATTTAATTACAATAGTCATAAAGCTCTCAAATCTACCTCAGATTCCTGATTCTTCTTTCAGTTCTCTTCCCTCTGGCCTCATTTCCTGTTTCCAGATGTTACCCTCTGCTTCTAGACTGAAAGTGCCCATGGTTCTTTCTGAGACGTTTATTAAAAACTGCTTGTTTATTAGAAACGAGGCCTTTTCAAGTTCAGCAGTTCTGCTCCTAATACTTAAAGGAAATAAATTCTGGCTTTTGAGCCATAGAAATCCACTTTCCTTTGTCAATTTGGTAATCGTCTGTTTCCTGTTAGCTTGGGGAAATGGGGAAAAGATGAATTTTCATGGGCTTCCAATGACTAAGAGCATGATTGGCAAAGAAAGAAACAGAATTATCCGTCAAAGGGAATGAGAAACTAGACAGCAGTCGTCTACCCCCTCGCTGGGCCCCGGGTGATTCCACCGCCTGCACTTTGTCTTCAGCAAGGGGGAGCAGAAATAGCCTCCAGCAGAGTTAAGATTAAGATAAGAGGTGGGGAACTTCTACAAGGTTCCAGGTCTTAAGAGTGAGAACTCGTTGCAGCCAGGCCACCCGGGAAATTGGGAACCAAGGAGAAATGACCAGGGGTCCAAGCAATGCCTGCTTCCTCACAGAGGTCAGAGGGCCACTGCGTCCTCTCCACCTTCGTGCTCACGTCTCCCATCCCTGCGGGGTGCCGCCTGTATGCATGATTGCTCAGTCGTGTTCAACTCTTTGTGACTCTTTGGGCTATAGTCCACCAGGTACCTCTGTCCATAGGATTTTTCAGGCAAGAGAACTGGAGTGGTTTGCCATTTCTGCCTCCAGGGGATCTTCCCAATCTAGGGGTCCAACCAGCTTCTCTTGTGCCTCCTGCCTTGCAGGCAGATTCTTTATCTCTGAGCTATTGGGGAAGCCCTGGGTGCTGCCTTAGCTCTCACCTTGTTTGCCCCTCTCCTCCTGTGAAGGGCACACAGCTGCTGGCTCCACAGCTCCAGTCTCCAAATAAAATATCAATACATTCATCTTGACCCTGCTTCTTCAGAAAATGGCTCAGTTTCTCATTCCATATTCCCTGGAAATGTATCAAATTGTCCCAGTTGTCTTTTCTAATTGAGTCATAGGTCATGAAGATGATGCTTCAGCAAGGCACCCTGCCCAGAACTGGGCTGCTGTAGACAGAGTCAGTCACTTGGCCTGGCTGTCGCAGTGCAGAGACCCTGGAAGATACATGTGGTCAGCTGCCAGGCCAAAGGGAGAGTTCCTTCTGGAGGGGTACCAGACGGAATAGAGAACCTCTCCCTCCCACCCTGGCTGTACTGGCTTCCATCTTTCACATTTAATGAAATCCACGTGTGTGGCAGGGTGGGTATCCATGTCCTTTTGCCAAGCGTGCAAATAGACAGTTTAGGTTTACTTGTAATTTAGCTAGTGCTTGCTACAGAAGAAAGTTAGTAGTTAACTAAGTGAATAAGAGCCTGAGGACAGCTCCCGAGAGAACCAGTTACTGACACCATGGAAATCTGGCCAGTGGAGACGAGCTAGCTTGAGGTGTCGTCACCCAGAGCACATTCCAGCACACGGGGCCATCTTGGTATCAGACATATGAGCCCAGACACACAGGCACCTGGAAATAAACATATCTGTGTGTGGGATCCTTGATGAGAACACAAGCAGGAGACGTCCCTTCACTTCCAGTAAGCTGCCTTCTCTCTGGAATTCTGCCTAATTTTTTTTCTTTCCAGCCTTTTCTCATTATTCAAATTCACTGGCCAAGTTCCATCACCATGTCTCTGCCATGAAAACTTCCCTTCTTCTCCCAATGGAAGGAAAACTCTCCCTTTTTGATCTGTCCTGGTGATGCTTCTTTCTTTTTAGAAGTGGTTCACATTTTGCTTTTTATTGTACATGTTCAGTTCAGTTGTGTCTTTGCGACCCCAAGAACGCAGCACGCCAGCCCTCCCTGTCCATCACCAACTTCCAGAGTTTACTCAAACTCATGTCCATTGAGTCAGCAAGGCCGTCCAACCATCTCATCCTCTGTCGTCCCTTCTCCTCCCACCTTCAATCTTTCCCAACATCAGGGTCTTTTCCAATGAGTCAATTCTTCACATAGACAAAGTATTGGAATTTCAGCTTTAGCATCAGTCCTTCTAATGAATATTCAGGATTGCTTTTCTTTAAGATAGACTGGTTGGATCTCCTTGCAGTCCAAGGGACTCTCAAGAGTCTTCTCCAACACCACAGTTCAAAAGCATCAATTCTTTGGTGCACAGCTTTCTTTATAAAGTCCAACTCTCATATCCATACGACTGCTGGAAAAACCACAGTCTTGACTAGATGGACCTTTGTTGGCAAAGTAATGGCTCTGCTTTTGATATGCTGTCTAGGTTGGTCATAAATTTTCTTCCAAGGAGTAAGTGGTTTTTAATTTCATGGCTGCAGTCACCATCTGCAGTGATTTTGAGCTCCCTCCCCTCAAAAGTCTGCCACTGTTTCCACTGTTTCCCCATCTATTTGCCATGAAGTGATGGGACCAGATGCCATGATCTAAGTTTTCTGAATGTTGAGCTTTAAGCCAACTTTTTCGCTCTCCTCTTTCACTTTCATCAAGAGGCTCTTTAGTTCTTCTTTGCTTTCTGACATAAGGGTAGTGTCATCTGCATGTCTGGTTCCAAACAGGGAAAGGAGTATGTGTTAGTCATGCCTTCTACAAATGACCGAAAGGTGGCCCCAAATATGCCAGTCCCCCCGTCCCCCATAACAGTAGACCCAGGAGATCCCATCAGAGTCAAGCAAAGAGCGCAGGAAAGAGGTGAAGGAAGAGATCTCTGGCACTGAAATCTCACAAAAGAAGGAATACAGACCCCCCAGAAGCATTGGAGAAAGTACATCACGTCTCTAACAGCCAACAGAATCAGAACTGAAACACCAGGGTGAAAAGGAAGGGGAAGAGAAAATGGGAAACCTCAAACATTGCTAGAGAGAGGGTAATTTGGTAAGATTGTCTTTGGGAAGCAATTTGGAAATAAGTGTTAAGAATGTTTATAAACACGTTAAACATTGAAAATAGCCAATATAATGTTTGATCTTATAGTTTCATTTCTAGGACTACGTCTAAAGGAAATAAGTGGGAAGCAATTTGGAAATATGCATTAAGCATATTTATAAACATGTTAAACATTAAAAATAGCAAATATAACTTTTGATCTCATAGCTTCATTTCTAGGAATATGTCCAAAGGAAATAACTGGTTTTGTCATGTTTGTGTATATGTGGGAGGTTTGGGATAGAGTTCAGTGGACTTAGGGAGAGGGGTCAGGCCTCAATATTTATCCCTGAGTTTGCTTCATAAGTCCAGTGCTTCATGAGATTTCCCTGGTGGTCCAGTGGTTAAGACTCCACACCCTCAATGCATGGGGCATTAGTTCCATCCCTGATTGGGGAACTAATCCTACTTGCCACATGGTGTGGCTTAAAAACAGAATATCTCAAAAACCCAGTGATTCTTTTTTTTTTATTTTTTTAATTTTAAAATCTTTAATTCTTACATGTGTTCCCAAACATGAACCCCCCTCCCACCTCCCTTCCCATAACATCTCTGTGGGTCATCCCCATGCACCAGCCCCAAGCATGCTGTATCCTGCGTCAGACATAGACTGGCGATTCAATTCTTACATGATAGTATACATGACAGAATGCCATTCTCCCAAATCATCCCACCCTCTCCCTCTCCCTCTGAGTCCAAAAGTCCATTATACACAGCTGTGTCTTTTTTCCTGTCTTGCATACATGGTCGTCATTGCCATCTTTCTAAATTCCATATATATGTGTTAGTATACTGTATTGGTGTTTTACTTTCTGGCTTACTTCACTCTGTATAATCGGCTCCAGTTTCATCCATCTCATCAGAACTGATTCAAATGAATTCTTTTTAACGGCTGAGTAATACTCCATTGTGTATATGTACCACAGCTTTCTTATCCATTCCTCTGCTGATGGACATCTAGGTTGTTTCCATGTCCTGGCTATTATAAACAGTGCTGCGATGAACATTGGGGTACATGTGTTTCTTTCAATTCTGAAAAACCCAGTGATTCTTGATCTGGCTACATGTCAGCATCACCTGAGAGACAAATATTCCTGATGCCCCATAGCTTATATGGGAAAAGAATCTAAATTTTAAAAAAATGAAAGAAATATACTTGACTTCCAAGAGGGAAGGTGACTAATTAAGTCTCAGTTTCTGAGGGTGGAGCTCACATTCTCACACGCTTCCTGGTCATTCTGATGTGTAGTCAGGGTTAAGAACCACTGGGTTTTCCCAGCAGACCTGGATTAAATACTTGCAATTGATTTTGAATAACTTATCCCTTGGACTCCAAGTTTAGAAAAGAATGGGGAAATGTGGGCAAATGGGACTTCAGTCATGAAGGTTTCCTTGCTCCTCGACACCAGGCTCATTCAGACTGTTCCCTCATGGACACAAGCCGAGAAAGACAAGGTGGACATGGACGCTGTACTGGGGACGAGGAAGACAGCGTGGGCCAGACTGGGCTTGTGTTGACTTTAAAAGATGCACAATGTGAGAGCTGTGAGCTAAGTTTTATTTGGGGCAAAAAGAGGACTGCAGCCTTGGAGACAGTACCTCGAAAGCTTTGAGAAACTGCTCCAAATTGATAGCAGGGAGGGACAGTATATATGTGATTTTGGTAAACGGGGAATACATGCAGTCAAGCACATTTATTTTTTAGAAAGTTTCTGCTGGTCTCATGAAGCTTCTTCTAGTCAGGAGAAACAGGTTTTTCTCATGAAAATCATGAAGAATTTTAGTGCTTTTCTAGAAACAAGGAGATATAAGAATTGGGCGCGTAAAATCAGCTCCTGAGAATATCCAACTGTCTGAAGACGTGTCCTGCCAGTTTTATCCTGAGTAGAGAGTGCCTCCTTTCTGCTCTCCACCCTGAACTCCTTCAAGAGATGCTGAAGCTCAGCAGCTGCAGCAGCACTTGATTTAATCTTTGCAGAGGTCGACAATGGGCTTCCCAGGTGGCGCTAGAGGCAAAGAACCTGCCTGCCGATGCAGGAGACTTAAGAGACGTGGGTTCAGTCCTTGGGTTGGGAAGATCCTCTGCTGAAGGGCATGGCAATTCACTCCAGTACTCTTGCCTGGAGAATCCCATGGACAGAGGAGCCTGGTGGGCTACAGTCCACAGGTAGATGGCAAGTGCCAAGTTGTAGTTGACACTTCCATGGAGCTCAGAGTCCATTGCAGAGAGAGAGGAAGAGAAAGGGGAGGGAGAGGGAAGAAGGTGATGATGGAGAATGGGATGACATTACATAGAAAAGTGAAAGAAGTCTCAGAGAGTGGAGAGTCCTGTAGAGAAAATAAAGCAGGAGGATGGACGGATGGATCTGGGCTGGGGTAGCTGTCACATCGGCAGATATATCCACAGAGACACCATATTTGAGCTAAGACTCAGGAAGGAGAACCTCCAGCTGTGGAACTACCCCCTGGAGGGGGTAGGGGTGGGGCTTTAAATAAAGTGAGAGAAGACCTTCAAAGATCTCTGAAGTGGAATGCGAGGGAGGAGGCCCAGACAGCGACTGTGGGAAGCAGGCAATGACCAATGATGGCACTGAGCCCCCTGGCACCAGGAGGGTGGGGAGTGGATGAGTTCTGGGACATTCAGGGCAAAGCCACAGAAGCTTTGGGATCCTTTCTGTGTCTGTGCCCGTTCCTGTCCACTTTTACCTTTCCTTTTCTTTGCATTTTTTGCTTTTTGTCTTCATTACATTATTCTAGGCAGATATACCCGAGATTTACTCTTTGTCCAATCTTAAGGGCTTAGTTTGAAAAACCCAAGTGATCTCTGTGTTAGTTGGGCTTCTCCAGAGAAACAGAACTAAGAGAGAGAGACAGACAGACAGACAGGGAGATTGATTTTAAAGAATTGGCCCACACTGTTGTGAAGGGTTGGTGCAGCCAAAGTCTGCAGGGTGGGCTACCAGGCTGGAGACCCAGGGAAGAACTGTCATTGCAGGTAAAGTCTGAAGGCCGTCAGTTGGCAGAATTCCTTCCTGCTGAGGAAAAGGTCAGTCTTTGTTCTATCTGGGCCTTCAACTGATTAGACGAGGCCCACCCACAGAAAGAAGGGTAATCCGCTTTTCTCAAAGCCCACCACTTTAATTTCATCCAAAAACACCTTCACAGAAACATCCAGACCAATATTTGACCACAGATCTGGACGCTGTGGCCCAGCTAATTGGGAGCATAACATTAAACATCAGAATCTCAAAAAGGAATTGTTATGGGCCTTTTATGGCTTATATATTTTTATTTCTTTTTGAAGAGTAAAAAAATCAGAATATACTTAGTATAAAGAGTCACAAGACTCTACAAGAAGGAAAAAACTAAAAGTAACATCTACTATTCAGTCCTCTGAGACGCCCACTACAGACATGTGGCAGATGTCTTTTGGATCTTTTTCTCTTCATATGTGGGTATAAAATACATTTTTAAAGAAAAACAGGACCACACTGTAACACTGATTATAAAGTACTGCATTTTAATTTCAGCCATAATGCTGGGTTTGGGATTTTCTCCAGTTGATTTGTTACTGTTGAGTATTTGGGTTGTCCTACCTTTTTCAAAAAACACAGAGAAGAAATTGGCTGAAAGTGAATTCAAATGAAAAAGCAGAGCTATTAAGCTTTTCTCCATATTCTGGAGTTGTGCTTAGAGATGCAAAAAAGGTTGCAAAATAATCTCACAGTTCAACAAAATGATCAGTATTCAAACCCCCACATTTGCATCTTTTGAACTATGCCTTTGTCCTGCCACTTTGCTTTCATCAGACTGCTTTAAGGAAAATTGTGGAAGCCTAATGGAGGAGGGGACGATGTGGGGAGCAGGGGGCAGGAAGGGGCAGAGAGGGCAGAGGAACTGGACAGTGCGCTCCGGCTGATAGACGAGGTTTTACTTGTTTAATGAGACTCATATTTAGTATCTAATATTTAAAAATTATCAATAAACAAAGTGGGAAATAACGGCAAGACTGAGTTTTTAGTCCTACTTGTTTTCAGAGAACTCTGCTTGTAGCCTTCCTCATTCTGTGTCAGAAACAGACACGAGGACCCCCAGCCCCACCCCAAGCTTGGGGCCTGTTGCCTGTTTCCAAAGCAAAGCATCCTTTTATTCTCCATCTGCAAGTGGTCTGTAGGGGCTACCCAGGTGGCGTTAGTGGTAGAGACTCTGCCTGCCAATGCAAGAGCTGCAGGTTCGGTTCCTGAGTTGGGAAGATCCCCTGGAGGAGGAAATGGCAACCCACTCCAGTATTCTTGCCTGGGAAATTCCATGGACAGAGGAGCCTGGCGGGCCACAGTCCATGGGGTTGCAAAAAGTCGGACATGACTGAGCTCAGGTGCATGTGCTCACACACACACACATACACACACACACACACTGTAACAGCGCTGTAGTTCGGGCCTGAACGGAGCTCAGTTAACACATGTATTTTCTCCGGCAGGCATATCACAGCCTTTCTGCACTTGGGAAACTAGACAGCTTGTCAGCACTAGGCTTGGGGGCCAGTTTCAATAGCAAGATCACCCAGGAAAAGCACAAAAATGAGAAAAACATGCCACAAAATGGACAATAAAAATGACTTGCGTACAGTCTGGGAGCCAGGACAAGGAGGAGAGCATCACCTTGTCTGCCCCTGGGCAGGAGCGTGTGCATCGGGCCACTCAAGTTCTTCGCTGCTCAGCATATGTCCATGAGTGGCTGTGACAGCACCCAGGAATGACTTGGGGTTGAATATACATTTAAGGAAATTTGCAAGTATGGAATTGGTAAATAATGAGGATCTGCTGTAAAGAGAAGTCATTAGAATAAGCTTGGAGTCAGGACACCCACGTCCAGGTTCTGCTGTTTCAGTGAAGTCCCGTGAACCTTCGTAGAGCACTTCTTCCCCTGGCTTCAGAATGAGGGTGACAATCGGAAGCTTTAGTGGTGGGAGATTCTGGCACCTTTTCTTCTTATGCAAGGAGAAACATTTCTAGCATGTGACCTTCAGGAACACATCTGTAGCAAGCTGCCGCTTTGTTTTTGTGAAGGTCAACGCCCTGGACGAGGACAGCTTGACCATGGACTTGGAGTTCAGGATTCAAGAGACGACGTGCAGGAGGGAATCTGAGGCAGACCCCACCACCTGTGACTTCCAGAGGGGCTACCACGTGGTGAGTGTGGGGCAAAGGCCACCAGCTGGAAACAAACGTGAGAGAGCTCTGCCCTCCTCCATCACCCAGAGCCGATTCAAAGTCGCACCGAGGTCTTGGCCATGTCTCGTGTCCAGCCACCCTCAGAGGCACCATTAACTGTGTCCACGCTGTTCCCTGGGTGGGGGCGGTGTGACTCTGTGGTCAAGGACTTAAGCTCTGGAGTCTGCCATCCTGAGTAATCTTGGCAAGTCATTTAACCCCTGTTGCCTCAGTTTTCTGCTCTTTAAAATGGGCATAATGATGGTACCAGGCAAAGTGAATACAAAGGGGCCAATAACAAAGAAAAACCCCGGAGACATTTCAAATTCTATCTTAAGTGAATTCAAAATGCCAGCTGTGTTCCTGGGGTGAGGTGCATGTCTTATAGTTGACTGTCATACAAAATTCCGTCTCCCCCACCAGCTTGTGGTCCACGGGGGTCAGGACTGTAGCCTGGTCGGTTCTGCTTCTCCAGTGACCAGCACATGGCCCCATGCCTGGTTATCCCCAGGGGTAGGAGCCCGCTCGCACAGGTCAGCACCACCACCCCATACTCACTCTCCGAGGTGTTGTTCCACGGGTGTCATTTTACTGGTGTGATGACGTCTGTGTTGCTACATAGCAATATCAATTCTGAAAAGAAGACCCTTTGTTTTGTTGTTCCATGGACATTTTCGCCATGATTGTTTCACAAACACCCCAAACCCGAATGTCACTAGCATCTGAAGGAAATCTGAGACCAAGGGAGAGCAGAGCAGAGGCCTTGGGGATCTTCCCAATTCTTGTTCTCATGGGAAACCATGCAAGGTGACCAGCGCAGTGCTCAGGAAGGGAATGTTTGCTTTCCAGGGGACATGAAATGTAGCAAATGTTCAAGAGATGCCTCAGCCATCCTTTGCTTTGGCTTAGGTTTTGAGAAATGAAAATGAAATGACCAAATTCTTCCTTTCTGTTTGCACCATTGTGCCAAGCCCTATGATGTTGCCTGATTTCTCGGGGAGGTCCTAGCTGTTTACCCAAGCTGCTGGGCATAGAACTCACCATTTCTTCTCTGCCAGCCTGTGGCCGTTTGCAGAAGCACCGTGCGGATGTCTGCTGAACGCGTGCAGGACGTGTGGGTTCGCTGCCACTGGTCCTCCAGCTCTGGGTCCAGCAGCAGTGAAGAGGTACGCACAGGGGCTTGGCACCCTTTGAGGTGGGATAGAGTAGCTGGGCCATCAGGTGCCTGGGCAAGAGTCTGCACCTGCAGACTCACATTCACTGTCCCTTACATCTTCCAATCCCACCTCTCTAAGATTTTGAACATGAGCTTAAGAAAACAATGAGCAAAAGTTCTAGATTTAAGTGTGCAGTTCACTGCCTCTCTCGTTTAGTGGAATGAAGGGGCCATTTCGGATAGGTCAGTGTTCATTTACCAGCTCTGCAACTTAGGTCAGGATATCTAATCTCCATGAATCTGAGGCTTCTCCATCTGTTACATACCAGTAATAGAGACCACCCAATAGGATGCTGAGGAAACCAAGAAAGTTCATGGATGTAAAAAATCTGGTCCAGAGTCTAGCACATAACAGATGCTCAGTAAATGACAGAACACATCTTTTCCCCCCAAATGCACTGATAGTCATCTGCAATAATCCTGAGAAATCAATAACATGTAAAATTCCGACTTGGAATTATATTACTTACTGTCTGATTTTCTTACTGAAATATATATCTCATGAGAGCAGGGAATGTTTGTTTTATTGTCTAGGCCAATGTTTGATACAGGGTAGAAGTTTAGTTAATAATTAAACACATACAATAAAACTGAGGAAGAAATTATAGCAGTATGATACATAGTATTATACCGCTATACATACATAGTACGTATGATACATACATAGTATGAGGAATAAAAGCATAACTGGTACATGTTTGTTTATTCAAAATGGGATAATCTGTCCTTCACTGCTATTTAAAAATGTTTCTACCATTACAAAGCCAAATCTGAACAACAATGTCTTTCTCTGCTTATACTCGTATTCATTTTTTTCAAGGTTTAAATTATGTAGTGAAAATTATATGAGAAGAGTATAAAATTTCAACTTCAAGAATTATACATAAAAGTAATGTTCCTATATTATGAACATACCCAGGCCCTACATATTTGTTTGTTTATTTATTCATTTATTTATTGCCTCACAGTTTGGCATGTGGGATCTTAATTCCCAGACCAGAAAATGAACTCATGACCCCAGCATTGGGAGCGTGGAGTCTTAGCCACTGGACTGCCAGGGAGAACCTGGGCCTTACATATTTTATATGGAAGTCCATTTTAGAGTTAGGAAGGAATGACACTCATGACTGAGGAACTCCTGTTACAGTCCAGTTCAGTCGCTCAGTCGTGTCCGACTCTTTGCAACCCCACGGACTGCAGCACACCAGGCCTCCCTGTCCATCACCAACTCCTGGAGCTTGCTCAAACTCATGTCCATTGAGTCAGTGATGCCATCCAACCATCTGATCCGTTGTCATCCCCTTGTCCTCCTGCCCTCAATCTTTCCCAGCATCAGGATCTTTTCAAATAAGTCAGTTCTTCACATCAGGTGGCCTAAGGATTGGCTGATCAGCTTCAGCATCAGTTCTTCCAATGAATATTCAGGACTGATTTCCTTTTGGATGGACTGGTTGAATCTCCTTGCAGTCCAAGGGACTCTCAAGAGTCTTCTCCAACACCACAGGGGTGCCTTTACTGTTAAAAGGAAAATTGTGCAAAAATGTTCAGTTGAGCATAGCCTTGTTGATCTATCTTGTTCTCACTGGCAGTGTTTGGGGGTCAATCTCTGGGTGATTTCTGGGTGATTTCTTGTCTCCCTGCTGCTAGTTCAGGTACCGAGGGCCCCCTGTTTGACTCCAGTAAAGAATTCAGGAAGTGAGGTCAGCTTCACAGCTGACACATTGGTGCACACCTGGCCAAGTTAAGCCAGAAGTGACAAGGACCAAGCATCATGTCACAAGCATTTTGTGTTGACTTTGTGGTTTATGTGGGTGAAGCCAGGAGACAGCCAAGAGTAAGAAAGACACATCTCTGGCCCTTGTAGAGTCTGTAGACCAGTCTGGGGTATCCGTTATGCAGGGGTTACCCTGACTACCAGACAGGCTTTTGGGAACACAGAGTGGGAGGATGGGTGCACGTGGGGCAGAGCAGGTTTTCCAGGGAAACTAGACGGTGGGTGACCTCAGGATGAAGGGCACAGGGTGTGGAGGGGTGGGAAGGAGAGATTTCAGGCACAGGGGAGAGCACGACGGGGTTCCCTGAGTATGAGAGAAGCTAAGCTGACAGGTTGAAATGGACAGAAATCCATCGTAACTGGGAGCAGAATGTGAGAAGAGAGGCAGAAGGTGGGGCTGGAGAGGACCCGAGCCTGGTCAAGGTGGACCTCATGGGTCTTGCCAGGATCCTTGGCTTGGGGCTACTTGAGAATTACAAGTAGGGACGTGACAGAATAGATGGAGAAGAGATTGGAGCTAGCTAAGAATGGAGCGATAGGAGGCTGGCAGGGCAGGTGAGACAGGATGCTAAGGAGAGCTGGGAGTTAGTGGTGAATGTCCCGAGAAAGGGATGCCAATTCTTCTGTGGCCTTTAACACAGTAGAGATTGACATGTGGGCCCCAGTTTAATCCCTCTTCCATCTCTGATGTGAGAAGTTGATTCTTGCACAGCCCGCAAACCTGTTGCAACTTTCTCATTGCAGACTGAAAGCTACTCACTTTTCTTCCAATCCCAACTTTTGTGTGAAGGCTCTGATACAAAGTTAGTCCCTGAAACAAACACAATTTAAAAAATAAACTCCCAGCTTGCTTTCCCTCAAAGATTAGAAAACTGTAAAAAATTATGAGGAAGTAAAAAATTCCTTAAATTAAAGGATTCTGCAACTTGAAAGAAAGAGGAGAAAGCAGATGGAGGTTTAAAGTAATTCCTGGAAACTCTAAAATAGGTTTCTTATATGAAACAGGAAGAAAAATTAGATGACAGCTGTTAACCATTTTCAGTGAAATAAATGGTGGCACTACAAACACGAAAGACAATCGACTGGGATGAATTTAGACAAAGAGCAAATAAATCATCGTTGGAAGTAGGGGATAAAAGAAAACTGAAAAAAACCCTCAGAGTAACGAATATAAAGACCACTTGAAAGACATATGTAGATAGTAAGAGAATTTCCAGAGAAAGGAATATAATGTAAAGAACGATGGAAGCCAAAAATAGAGAGTAAGACCAAAAATCCCAATTATTATGAAATATTATTATGAAATGTCTTATTTATATAAGTAAATACCTTATTTTGTGTAATAAATAAGTTTTTATTATGAAATAAGACAGTTCAAATGGAAATTATCTGGCAGGAATACAGTAAGAGAAAGTGTCTCTAATATAAAAAACGGGTTTTTCACGACATAGTTATAATAAGTATAAAAGCTTTGTTAAAAGGTTTGAAAAAATAAATTTCTGAAATTGCTAATATTCTCTCTTAACCAAATAAATATTTAAATTATGGGTAGTTTTAATTATTTTTATAGTTTTAGTATTTTAGAAAATATTTAAATAGATTTTATATTGTTATATTTTAATATTTAAAATAAATACTTAAATTATGGGTGGTTTTAATTATTTAAAAATATTTCAATATTATTTTTATATTTAAATATATTTTATATATGTTTATAGTTTTTAAATCTGTAAGAGAAGTATGTAGGGGGTAAACAATTTCTATATGGCATGTCAGTCAACCACACAATTGCAATGCTAACATCTGTAACTTGGTGAATGGACTTGACTTTGGGCAAATCTTTCTGATTTGGAGTGGGGGATGAAGTTTGACTAGAGTTCAGCCTTGAGACTCAAAACAGTCCAAAAAGAGAAACTGAGAAAGAATGAACAGGAATTCTGGACTCAGGGGAGGAGAGTTACAAGTATTTCATTTATTTACTCTCTTCCATTTCAAATGACAGAACTTCAGCTGGAAGTGGGCTAAGCCAAAATGAGAGGACTCCCTGGCTCACATTCCCAGAACAAATGGGAGGAGCTGTGCTCGCGGATGACTCAGTTTAGGGCCCATCAACAATACTGGCGCCACTTTCATCTCTCCTTCTCCCCCTCCTCTTACTGCTCATGAGTTTTCTCCTTGCAGCAGGAGGCAAGACCACAAGCCACTCCAGATTCATATCCTCCAAACTGAGGAGGAAACTGAGCCTCTCTTTCTAACCTCTTGGTATCCCTACCATTAGCCTGGCTTGAGGCATGTGTCTCATTAAAAAGAAATAGTGCTGTTACTGAAATATAGTTCACAACCATACAATTCACCCGTTTAATGTGTACAATTCACCCAGTGGTTTTGAGTATATTCAAAAGATTGCACAATTGTCGCTGCTATCTAAATCCTGAACGTTTCATCATCTCCAAAAGAAATTCCAATACCCCTTCCTCTTACCCTATTCTTTCCATCACTCAGTAACCACTAATCTATTGATATTTTCTTTGTCTATGAAGTTACTTTTCTGGCCATTTAATATAAATAGAAGCATGCAATATGTGTTCTTTCGTGACTGGTTTATCTCAGCATGTTTGGAGGTTCATACATGTTGTAGCATGTATCAGTACTTCTTCTGTAGTGGAATAACAATCCATTGTATGGATAAACCACATTTGATTTATCCATTCGTTAGCTGATCAAAATTGAGGTTGTTTCTACTGTTTGGCTGTTTTAAATAATGATTCTGTGAGCATTCATGTACAAGTTTTTGTGCAGGCATGTATTTTTATCTATCTTGTCTATTCACCTATAAGTGAAATTTCTGGAGCATAAACTCACTTTTTGTGTTAATTTTTGAGAAACTGCCAAACAGTTTTCCATAATAGCTATACCATGTTATATTTCCACCAGCAATATATGAGAGTTCCAGTTTCTATACATCCTATCAACATTTGTTATTGTCCGTCTTTTTTTTTTGAGTCATTCTAGTGGATGTGAAGTGGTATCTCTTTAAGATTTTGATTTGCATTATCCTAATGAGTAATACTCTGGAGAAGGAAATGGCCACCTACTCCAGTACTCTTGCCTGGAAAATTCCATGAATGGAGGAGCCTGGTGGGCTACAGTCCATGGGGTTGCAAATAGTCGAACATGACTGAGTGACTTCACTTCACTAATAAGTAATGATCAGCTATTTGTGTATTTTTTTTGGAGAAATGTCTACTTGAATCCTTTTTCAATTTTAAATTGGGTTATTTGTCTTCTTGTTGTTGAGTAGGAAGAGTTCTTTGTATATTTTGTATATAAGTTCCAAAAAAATTGCCAATGTTTTCTCCCATCTGTAAGGTTTTTTTCTTTCTTGATGGTGCCCTTTGAAGAACAAAAGTTTTAAAGTTTAATGAAGTCAAATTGATCTACTTTTTTCTCTTGTTGTTTGTATGTGTCTTTCATTGAGATTCATGGCCCACTTTGATTAGGAAGGGATCCAGCTTCATCCTTTTGCTTGAGGATATCCAGTTGTCTCAGCACCATTTATTGAAAACTTATTCTTTCTCCCACTGAACTTTGCCACCTCTTAGACCAGTCACTCCGACAGAGGCCAGCAGGCTTACTGGCTGTTAAGAATGGAGAGGGTGACAGGTAGGCGGCCCAGACAACTGGAAGAAAAGTTGTGAGCCAAACAGCCACCTTACTTTGTGACTCTGGGCTTTCAAGGGCTTCCCTTGTGGCTCAGTTGGGAAAGAATCCACCTGCAGTACGGGAGACCTGGGATACCCATTCCAGTACCTGGGATACCCATTCCAGTATTCTGGCCTGGAGAATTCCATGGACTAAGCCCATGGGATTGCAAAGAGTCAGACATGACTGAGCAACTTTCACTTCACTGGGCTTTCAGTGGCTTCATGAAGAATTTTCGTGCACAGTGTTTCCTATTGAACCCATATGGGGACTACATAGAAAGAAAACTCCCAGATTTGACCTGAACACAGTCTATCAGCAAGTCCATGTAACAGAGTTCCTTCTTTCTGGTCTGCATCTGGGAGTCATTTTGAGTCTAGTGGAAATCTTTTCAGATGACTTAAACTTCATATAAGTTGCTCTTCCCCATGTACTTTTTTAGACACACATGGCTTTCCTGGTGGCTCAAGGGTAAAGAACCTGCCTGCCAATGCAGGAGGTTTGGGGTGGAGTTCAGTGGAGTTACGGAGAGGGGGACAGGCCTCTATTTGTATCCCATAAGCCCAGTGGTTCATCAGACCTCCCTGGTGGCCCAGTGTAGCTAAGACTCAGCACTCCCAAAGCAGGAGACTTGGGTTCAATCCCTGGATGGGAAGATCGCCCTGGATAAGGAAATGGCAACCCAGTCCAGTGTTCTTGCCTGGGGAATCCCAAGGACAGAGGAGCCTGGATGCCTACCATTCGTGGGGTCACAAAGGGTCAGATACGATTCAGTGACTAAACACCAATACGTTCAAAACCATACATTAATTAAAGTGATTTAATATAGCTTATTGCCTTATTTCATTAAAAGTTGTGTGAGTCTTCCAGTTAATAGTTGCGTATTTTGCAGTGCCTTTCTTTTTTTCTGTTTCATGTGCTGATATATACCAATGCCTGAATTAGATGTTTTTTGGGGATATCTTGGGATCCTCTACATCAAGAAACAGTCACCTGCTTGGTAAGCTGAGACATTTTTAATATTTAGATGTTTTAAATATTTTTTTTTCATGAATTAACTTCAGATTAAAGCTCTCTATCAGGGAATCATTTAAAACTGGAAATAGCTCTATATAAGCTTTGTACAATGACAGAAATTTTGGAAAATAAACATTTGCTTTTGCTCCTTTCTTAACAGTAGGCAAAAATGACACAGCTCTTCATTTAAGCAACTCTTTTCATTTATGCAGAGACTTTCCAGACATATTTCCTTTTCACGGCTCTAACATCTCTGCCAGTTAGGCAGGACAGTTGCTGGTTTTCACCCTAAGAGGGTCTCCCAACTTGAACATGCTTGTTACTTCCTGGGTGCAAGACCAGTTTTAGGACTCAGGTTTCCCAGATGGCTTAGTGGTAAAGAATCCGCCTGCCAATATGGGAGGCAAGAAATGCAGGTTTGATCCTTGGTTGGGGAAGATCCCTTGGAGGAGGAAATGGCAACCCACGCCAGTGTTCTTGCCTGGAAAATCCCATGGGCAGAGGAGCCTGGTGGGCTACACTATGTGGAGTCACAGTTGGACACGACTGAGCACGTACGCACATGCAAAAATGCACACGTGGAATGCTCTGGACTAGGCCTCATCTGGCTGGCAGGGGCTGCAACCCTCCAGCCATGTCACCAGAGTTGACCATCCCTTTCACAATCTTGCTTGGGAAGGGGAGGGTGGTCCACTTCCCCTTCATAAGCAGTCTCTCATTTGAAGGCGGGTCAGGTGAGTGTTCTATGGCTTAGGAAGCATTTCTGCACGTGTGCTCAGTTGCGTCCAACTCTTTGTGACCCCGTGGGCTGTAACCTGCCCAGTAACTGTGTCCATGGAATTTTCCAGGCAAGAATACTGGGGTGGGCTGCCATTTCTTCCTCCAGGGGAGCTTCCTGACCCAGGAATCTACCCAGAGCCTCCTAAATCTCAGGCATCTCTTGCATTGCAGGCAGATTCTTTACCGCTGAGCCATCAGGGAAGCAGAAACCATTTTGATCTATTAACAAAATAGGTAAATAGGAGGGTTTTCCCTACTGGAGCTGATGGCAGTGAGTCTTTGGTGATCTTCCACCGCTTCCTTGTGGGAAAGGTGTATTTGTGGCATCAGTAACAAAATCATGGAACATTCCAGAAGTGGGCAGTCATAATTGCCTTATGACTATTACTGTATTACAGGCCTCACTCCTGACAGAGCCAGAGGTGAACCGCTTTATGAACGATCACGTGGTAAGTGGTCCCGTTTTCTTTTGCCAGATACCAACACATCCTCTTCTGATCAAGCCAGAATGCACTGAAGCCATGTCATAGGAGATAAACCCCTGAAATACAAAATATTCTAAAGGCAAATGAGAAGAACAGTCCTGTATAAACTTGTTTTGCACATCACTGAAAAGCTGACTTTGAGGCATTGAAACTCACTTGAAATTTATCAGGATTCAAAGTATCAAATCTGGCTGAGAAAATTAGCACTGACCTCCCTCCTGTCCCAGTCTGCAACATTTTCTCCGCTTTACCCTCCACCTTCAACTGTACTTTTCAGCAAGCAGAGCGAGCTATCAGTTATTTAGTTTCTCCCTTTTATAATAAGTGTTCTCATTTAACCATCATGATGGCTCTATAAACCAGGAGTATTATCTGTTTACACAGAAGAGGTGAGTAACAACTCATGATGTTTGTTGTGACACAAAATCCTCACCCCCTACTGATTGACAGTTTCCTCCTTCAGCTTCACAACCATCTCGACAGGGAGCACTACGTTCCTTCCCATTTTGCAGATGAGCAAACTGAGGCTTAGTGAGCTTCTGTAACTTGTTCAAGGCTTCACAGCCAATGTAGAAGTTTGATTCTGGTGGGGAGTGGCAGACACAGGACCTAGAGAGAGATCCGTCAGACTCTGAAGCTTCTGTTTTTCCCAGGCTACTTGCCAGAAAAATTGTGAAATTTACTCTCTGATCAGAGTTCTCTATTACAATAACACAGGTATCAATGTTTCATTGCACTCAGTGTCTAACCATCCTTCAGCTTACTCCCAATTTGTCTGAAGTACAAAAGTTTACAGTACGAGGCTTGCTTACAAGAAGGGCCTAAGTTTAGACCTCCTTCAGTGTGCCGTTTTGAAAGAAATACAGTTATTCTAACAACGTGACCACTACTGAGAACAGTTTTGAACACTTGTTTTTGAAATCACCTGCAGATTCTAGGGCCTGTTCTTTTCAGCGTTGATGGTGGTGGAAAGCATGAGCTCTTGGATTTACTTTTGGAAATAAATTCAGTTGATTAGATTAATAACCAACTTTGGTGCCTTAGCCGTCTGTTGTTATTGTTCAGTTGCTAAGTTGTGTCCAACTCTTTGTCAAACCATGGACTGCAACACACCAGGCTCCTCTGTCCTCCACTAACTCCTGGAGTTTGGCTCAAATCCATGTCCATCTATTGTGGTGTGTCAAATGACCACACAGCCTAGCAGCTTAAAACAGCAAACATTTATTGTCTGATAGTTTCTGGGTCAGGAACCCAGTAGTAGCTTGGCTGGGTGTTTCTGGCTCAGAGTCTCTAGAAGGTGCAGGGAAAACATTGACCATGGCTGAGACCTCATCTGAAGGCTTGACTGGGCTTGAGGGACGCACTGCCCAGGTTACTCAGGTGGTGGTTGGCAGGGCTCAGTTCTTTGGGGCTATTGGATGGAGGGCTTCAGTTTCTTAGCATACTGGCCTTTCCCCAGGGCTGTCTGAGTGTCCTCAAAGCATGAAAACTGACTTCCGCCAGAGAACATGATGAACATGATGAGAAAGAGCGGGAGAGAGAGGAATGAACAAGCCACAGAGCATCCAAGTCTTTTAATTCCTGATTTTGCAAGTGATATAGCATCACTTCTGCGTAGTTTATTAACTGCACACACTGACTCTGGGCCAATGTGGGATAATACTCAAGACTGAATTCCACCACGTGTCCCTCTTGGGGGTGGCTACCACACTGGGAAAATGTCATCTGGGACAAATAGAGAAGGCAATGGCACCCCACTCCAGTACACTTGCCTGGAAAATCCCATGGATGGAGGAGCCTGGTAGGCTGCAGTCCATGGGGTCGCTAAGAGTCGGGCACGACTGAGCAACTTCACTTTCACTTTTCACTTTCATGCATTGGAGAAGGAAATGGCAACCCACTCCAGTGTTCTTGCCTGGAGAATCCCAGGGACAGGGGAGCCTGGTGGGCTGCTGTCTATGGGGTCGCACAGAGTTGGACACAACTGAAGTGACTTAGCAGCAGTAGCAGCAGCATATATATATATATGGATATAAATTAATGTGTGACGGATCCTTTTTATATTCCTTGGAAGATAATCCCAGAGCTGAATTCTAAAAATATTTTGGGCTTTGGGACCATCATTGACTCGGATGTGCAGCCATCTCGGAGATTGCTTTGAACACGGCAATTCAATTTAATTCAACAAATGTGTGTGACAGGCCCTGGGCAGATCCCACGGAGAACGGAGGGATCAACGTGACAGTTCCTGCCCTCGAGGGCTTACAGAGACGCGTTCAGCTGTAACACCAGGCGGGCGAGAGCGAGGGAGGCTTGACAAGGAAGATGAGGTCATCGTGTTCCTGGGGAGCCTCTTGGCAGTAGGGACTCAGATGGTGCTGGTCACAGTCCTTCTCATTAACGCATAGTCAAGCAGTCTGCGTTGTCTGAGGTCTAGATGTGAATGACAGAACCCCTATATTCCCTTTCTGTCTTCAGAGATGAGAAGAAACTTTCCTCTTGGAAATAGAAGGTATTCGAACCCATGGCCCAGAGCAAGAGTAAACCCTGGCTTTGAGTGACAGCCTTGAGGTAAGGGAACATGGCTAAAAACATGTGTAATTAGAAGTAGAAGCTACTGGAAGGAATGCCTTATAGCCGCTGCCCCTGCACCTCCAGATGTCTGCAGTCCACTCATCAGCTCGCATCTCACCTCCCACCTCTCTTCTCTCCTCCCGGATCCTGATCCTCAACTGTCCCTTCACTCTTTGCCCTGTGGCTTTTGCATGTGCTGCGGCCAATGTGTTCATATTTCTCCACTTTCAGAGCAAAAATTAAACAGCGAACAAACAGAACAGCCCCTTTCTTGGCCCAGCCTCTTCACCCTAACAGCTGCCTCCTTGTCTCCCTCCTTCCTTGTCAGATAAGTTTTTCGATGATGTGTGAGTATTTGTACTTAGTCACTCAGTCGTATCAGGCTCTTTGCAACCCCCACCATGGACTGTAGCCCACCAGGCTCCTGTGCCCATGGGATTTCCCGGGCAGGAATACAGCAGTGGGTTGCCGTTTCCTTCTCCATGGGATTTTTCCTGACCCAGGGATGGAACCTGTGGGATGTCTGCTCTGTCTTCTGCATTGCAGGTGGGTCCTTTACCCGCTGAGCCATTGGGGAAGCCCTAAGCTTCTTGACAAAATTGCAGTCCAAGGCTGCTGCCGTTACCGGCCCACCTCCCATTCACGTTTTGGCTTTTTGCCAACTGAATATTAGCCCTTCGAATCTCTGATGTCTCATCTGCCTTCCTTTTCTTGATCAGTCGTTTAAATCCTGACGCCCGTTCTTGCGATCTCCTTCGCCCAGTTCTTCCCTCCTCTGTCACCTCTTCCACATGCCTGCTTTCCAAACACACGTTGCTCCCCTCGCTGCATCCTGAGATCCAGGCTCTAACATCAGCTGCCCACTGCATGCAGTTGCGGTGAGCATCCTGGAGCCCTTGACACTCGAATGGCCCCCTCTTCAGCCTTGCTAGAGGCATCACCGCCCGCTGCATCTTCTCCTGCTCAAAAATGTCTAGTGTCATTTGCTCTTTAAAGTTTTTGTTGAAGTATAGTTAGTTCACAGTGTGTGTTATTATAGTTTCAGATGTGTAGCAAAGTAGTTCAATTATATACATATGTATCTATTTTTTAAAAGATTCTTTCCCATCATAGGTTATACAATCTTGGCTCTTCTTTACCCTTCATCTTCTCCCAACATCCACAGGGGTCTGATCCTATGGATTTTGCCCACATGTTTTCTCTGGCTTTAGCCCATCACCACTCACATCATGCCATCTTGCCTCAGCTCCTGATTCCACACTGTCCACCTTTCACGTGGCCCTCAGCTTTATCTGGAAGTGCAGAGACTCTGACCCTTCTCCATGCAAACCTCACACACTCAATTCACTTATAGGACAACGTAGAGACAGACCGTGAGCCGAGAGGAAGGACAGCCCACTTGCCCTTGTGCTGGAGCCTGAGCCCTGGTTCTGCAAACCCACACTGGGCACCACTGGGCCTCATGTGTGTGTATAATAAACCTCCAGCTACCAGGGCCTGGAGCAAAGGCAGTTTTGTCTTTTTAAAGCCTCCCAAGTACTAAAGGAATGTGACAAAGGCACACTTAAAAGGGATTTTTGGATAAAATTATACTTTTAGACTCAGAGAACATTCATTCTCACACACAGACACATATAAGTTAATCATGAAGCTTGCGCTGTCACAGGTTTTAAGTTTGCATAACACTGTATGCTTTCAGGATAAAGTCCAAATTCCCTAGTGCAGCCCGCAAAGGCCCTTGTGGTCCGTCCCTTGCCCACTTCTTCAGCCTCATCGCTGCCAAGTCCGCCAGCCCCGAAGCTCCAGTGACACGGAAATACCTGCGGTTTCTTCTGCTGAAACCTCTATCTGGAACATGAAAAACTGAAGTGAAAGTGTTAGGTGCTCAGTCATGTCCTACTCTTCTGCAACCCCATGGACTGTAGCCCACCAGGCTCCTCTGTCCACAAGATTCTCCAGGCAAGAATATTAGAGTGGGTTGCCATTCCCTTCCCCAGGGGACCTTCCCAAACCAAGGATCAAACCCGGGTCTCATGCACTGCAAGCAGATTCTTTACCATCTGAGCCGCCAGGGAAGACCTACCTGGAACATCCACCTGGCTAATTCCTTCTCCTCACTTACATCTCAGCTCAGCTCAGCGTTACTTCCACTTAAGGGTCTCCCCAGGTCAGAGTATTGTCCGTTTAGGGGCTCCACCATTGCTGGGAGAATTACCAATAACCCCAGATATGCAGATAACACCACCCTTATGGCAGAAAGGGAAGAGGAACTAAAGAGCCTCTTGATGAAAGTAAAAGAGCAGAGTGCAAAAGCTGGCTGGAAACTCATTATTTAAAAAAGAAAGATCATGGCATCCTGCCCCATCACATCATGGGAAATAGATGGGGAAACAATGGAAACAGTGAGAGACTTTATTTTCTTGGGTTCCAAAATCACTGCAGATGGTGACTGCAGCCATGAAATTATAAGATGCTTGCTCCTTGGAAGAAAAGCCATAGCTTGCTCATAAGCAACCTAGACAGCATATTAAAAAGCAGAGACATCACTTTGCCAACAAAGGTCCATCTAGTCAAGGCTATGGTTTTTCCAGTGGTCATGTATGGATGTGAGAGTTGGACTATAAAGAAAGCTGAGTGCCGAAGACTTGATGCTTTTGAATTGTGGTGTTGAAGAAAACTCTTGAGAGTCCCTTGGACTGCAAGGAGATCCAACCAGTCCATCCTAAAGGAAATCAATCCTGAATGTTCATTGGAAGGACTGATGCTAAAGCTGAAGCTCCAATACTTTGGCCACCTAATGTGAAGAACTGACTCATTTGAAAAGACCCCGATTCTGGGAAAGATGGAAAGTGGAAGGAGAAGGGGACAACAGAGGATGAGATGGTTGGATGACATCACCGACTTGATGGACATGAGTTTGAGTAATCTCCAGGAGTTGGTGATGGACAGGGAAGCCTGGGCTTGCTGCAGTCCATGGTTTTTCAAAGAGCTGGACATGACTGAGCAACTGAACTGAACTGAAGTCCCCATGACAGGTCGCTGCAATTACCCATTTCTCCTCTGCTTCATCTGACTTCCCCAGGTCCTCCAGGGAAGGGCTGAGATAACTTCTGTTGCCAGCATCTCCCAGGGCCCCACACAGAGCCAGGCATCCAGCAAGCAACAGAAAGTACTTTTTTTTAAGTGGATGACAGAATCTTTCATTTTGGATGTTTAGCTTCTGTTATCAAAAAAGTCAGCTGAGCTTAGCGTGATTAATTTTTAACAGCCAGAATTTGAAAGAGGTCAACTGACATTTTAACTAAAATCGAAGAGAAATTTACCAGCAAAGCTGCATAGGATGAAAGATGCAAATGGTAGATTTTCTTTTGAATCTATGAGCACCCTAAAAATAACAACTAACTTCAGGCTGAGATCAAGAGAGTACTCATTACAAAGAAACAGACTCATCAGATTCCTTTTTTATAAACTTAAATCATATCATTTGCTTTACAGAACATTTTCAAGGGGAGAAGATACAATTCTCAATGGATTGATTGTCTGTTATTTATTAATAATTATTCTGCATGTATATATATTTATATTTAATGATTATATTATATATTATACATATTTATATTATATATATAATGATTAATAATGATTATATTGGACGTGTATGCGTGTGCATGCTCAGTTACGTCCAATTCTTTGAACGACCCCATGGACTGCAGTCCACCAGGCTCTTCTGTCCATGGGACTCTCCAGGCAAGAATACCGGAGAGGGTTGACATTTTCTACTCCTGGGGATCTTCCCGACCCAGGGATTAAACCCAGGTCTCTTACATCTACTGCACTGACAGGCAGACTGTTTACCACTGTGCCACCTGGGAGCCATATATATAACGATTTGATTTCTGTAAAGAAGTTGATCACTTAAGAAATGTCTCTTTAAAGGCAATACACACCAAAGGGCAAGTGCTGCTGTCCTGGCCTGGACGTTGACCTTGCCTATCCTCCCAGTTATAACCCTGCACTCCCATGACCCTCAGCAGGGCAGGATCCCTACAATCCTAAGATAAGGGCTGCCTAGGGGGCCCAGTGAGGAGGCCAGTCCACCGTGTCTGGAGTCTGGTTCCAAGCTTTCTCTGCTGCTTTAGGGGGGGTGAGGATGACGCAGGTCTTCAACCCCTCAGGCTCAGTGTTTCAAAGATTTATGATTATTATTATTTTTACTTTTGTCCCTGCTAGACCATGAGCTCCTTGAGGATGTTTGTTGTCCTTATTATTTTAGTTTAGTAACAAGAAAATATGATTAATAATATGCCTGTACTGTTATTAACAGCAATATCCTATATCTAGATCCTAATGCTAAAAATAATGTCTGTAATACAATGAGTTCCCTCAGGTTGAAAGAAAGGAATGAGCCAATGCAGGATCAAATACAGGACTCTTTTCAAATTGTGAATGACATGCTTCTGGTGGGGAAAGGTCTCCAGAGGCAGAGCCTTTGGTTCATCTAGAATCAGAATCCTCAGAGCCTGGCTTAGTTTCTGGAACAAATGAGGAGCTGAGGAAGTATTTTTGTAATTTAATAACCACTGTTCTAGGGTTCTTTCAGACTGCTAGAAGATTTATTTAATATGTGGGAGTGGGTCGTGAAAGAGAGTGTTTCAACAAAGAGGTCTGAGATTCTTTTTCTTATTTGCTACTTTGAAATAGCAATTGGGGAAAGCAGGTCCCAGCTCTCATGTTGAAAGGAATCTGTTTGAGAGGCTCACACTGTCTTGATCTCCACAGCTGGCCTAGTTCTGATTTCTGTACAAGGCAGTGGTCCAAAGACTACAAACCACACTGCCTGCACCCAAACCATGGTCACGCGAGCTATGCGCGTTCCTTAAGGCTGCAATGTGGATTAGTGTGGAATTCCTACCCTATGGCTTCCTTCGTAGCTCAGAGGTAAAAGAATCCTCCTGCAATGGAGGAGTCCTGGGTTCAATCCCTGGGTCAGGAGTATCCCCTGGAGGAGGAAATGGCAACCCACTCCAGTATTCTTGCCTGGGAAATCCCGTGGACAGAGGAGCCCAGTGGGCTACAACTTGTGAGAGTGTAAAGAGATGGACATGACTAAGTGACTAACCCACTACCACCACCTATCCTGTATGGCCAAGAGCAGCGGAGGAGGCAGTTATTGGTGGGATCTTTTGTCAATAACCAGCGAGAAGGAATCAGTGTCCTGACTTTCGTCCAACAAATATGCTTTTTGCCTGGCCCTGCACCAACGATCAGAACTCTCAAGGGTGCCTGGGTCTGTGTTTGTACCTTTCCACCATGCTGCCTTATTTAAATCCTGCAACTGTCCAAGTGAAGTATCATCATTATTACCTCCATTTTGTAGATGACAAAACTGAGGCCTTGGAGGCCCCTCCTCTCAGAGCTGGTGCTGAATTGAGATTTAGTTCCCGATGTCTGTCTGTCTGTCTGTCTCCAAAGTACCTCCTTTTCTTCCTGCAATACTCGACCTCATGTCAATATCTCCACACTTAGAAAACAGCATGAGGGAGCAAAACCTCAAGGATCATTTATTTAAGAAATATTTGTAATGTGCTGGGTGAAGCACATACGGAGGATGACCCAAACACCCGAGCCACCACGGGGAGCCTGCTGAGTGATTTCAGTGTTCAGGAGTCAGGATTATTAGTCATAACCTCTTGCCATGATTTCCAAGATAGCCTACCCATCGGGAGAGACAGACTCCCATGCAAGATAGAAGAGCCCAGTCAGTGTCTGGAGGCGGAGAACTAGACTTCCTCACCCTCTGCTACGACACTCATCCCCTGCATGTGCTTACTGACTGCCCCACCAAGCACAGTGTGTTCTCACTACTTGCGGTAGTGATGTGCTACAGAGATGCTGCAAAAGTTGAATCAGTGAACACTGAACCCCCTCTCCTGCGGGAAATACAGGGTTAAGTTCCTATGAGCCTTTGGTCACATTTTGTCCAGTAATCTGTATGCATCCTTCACGTGTGTTTCTGTTGAAAGATGTCTTATTTAATACATATGGTTGATTTATTAATATGGGACTCACAGCCACGGTCCTGTTACTCCTGCCTGAAGGCAGCTTGCCTCATGGATGTATATTTTCCACCAGGCACAGCACTGGTCTTCTCATGCTCAGGGCACTAGACAGCACTTGAGGACTATATGTGGGGGGGGGCATTTTAAATAGCAAAATCGCCAACAAAAATCACAGAAAAACAAAAAACGTGGCACCAAATAGACCCAAGAGGACCCTTGTTTACAGCATGAGAGCCAAAACCGGGCAAATGGCCTTGTATGAGCTCACTTGGGAATGTGTGCAGTTTTTCTTACTCTGAACATTCTAGAATGACTAAAAAAGTGGCCCAGAAGGTAAAGAATCTACCTGTAATTCAGGAGACCTGGGTTCGATCCCTGGGTCAGAAAGATCCCCTGGAGAAGGGAATAGTTACCCACTCCAGAATCCTCGCCTGGAGAATCCCATGGACAGGGGAGCCTGGTGGGCTACAGTCCATGGGGTTGCAAAGAGTCAGACACAACTGAGAAACTAACACTTTCACTTTCACTTTATAAGTAAATAGCAGCCAGGAGACAAATCTCTGTGCGTAACGAGGACCTACTGTACAGTGGGCTCCCCACGCGTTTATCCCTAGTTTCTCTGTAATCTCTCTTGTTCCTTCCCACCTGGTGTCTGCACCTGCTGTCCCCAGCACCTCTTTCAGGCATTGGCTCTGTATCCACCCTTTGGCTCCATCTGGCTGTTGTCCATCCATTTCCTGCTGAGCCTCGCAGCTGAATTTCATGCTGACGAGCACTCCCTTCTTCCCTGAAATCCTCTGGCTCCTGAGACGTGGCCTCCTTGGCCCTCCTCTCGGCCACAACCCCCAGTGGATACTCAGTGCATACACGTTTATCGAATGGATGAATGGCAGATGAATGAATGAGTAGTCCCGCCTCAGATGAGCCTGGTCCTCCCATGGCCAGGCTTCCGCCAGTCTACTCCTTACCTGACTTGACTGGTTCCCTCCCTCTCTCATCACCGGCACCTCCTTAGTTCAGACTGAGTCCAGGATCTGGTTGAGCCTTTCCTCGGGGACCCTTCCTTCTCTGAGACTTGGCCTTCCTTCCTGGGACTGCATTTCTGTTGCGTGGACTCCATGATCTCGTCTTCTCCCAGCAGGTGTCTCTCACGCCCCCTTTTTTTGTTCGGGGGACTGGCTGCTTTGCATAGTTTCTCTAGTCTCTGGTCCCTCTTGGATCCCTTTTCAAACAGCGCCGGGGAATGCTGGGTCCTGTGCCTCCACAGTAAGAGTGTGAAACGTGTGCCACAGGGTCTAACCCTCCCCTTCTTCTCTCTTTTAACAGCAAAATGCATTGGAAGGAATAGAAGTTCCAATGGAGAAAGATACCTCATGGATTGTGTAATTTTCTTTTGATCAATTTCAGTCCCTAATAAATGGCTTACTTTTCCTCTTTCATTGCTTTTTTTTTTTTTGCCTAAGTAACTGGCATGTATTTGCTTCCCTGGCAGATCAGATGGTAAAGACCGCCTGCAACGTGAGAGAACCAGGTTTGATCCCTGGGTTGGGAAGATTCCCTGGAGAAGGGAATGGCAAACCACTCTAGTATTCTTGCCTGCCTGGAGAATCCCAAGGACAGAGGAGCCTAGTGAGCTACAGTCCATGGGGTCACAAAGGGTGGGACATGACTGAGCAACTAACACTGGCTATCATCATGTGTTTAGAGGAGAAGCTAATGTCATGAGGACAGTTCACTCAGTATGTGTCTTCCCATGGGCTTGCTGACCCCCAAAGAAAGGCGACACTTGGAGACCACCTGGCCTGAGCTAGCATGAGTGGCTGTGCTCAAACAGGGGGATGGCTGGAATCATTCCCACGTGCACGCTGATAGCACAAATCAGAGTGTTTCTGGTGCCGGAGACATGACCTGACAGACTCCCACCTCAGGGTCCGAGACTACTGCTAGGCAAGGACTGGACTTTTCAGGTGTAGTGTTTGTTCAAAACTATAGCACGCTGGTTGTGAAGAAGCCTGCCTCCAGGAAGGGCACCAATCTGGGGCCTGTTTCTAAGTAAGCAGCTTGTGGGACAAAGACCTCAGTCCCTTGGGTTCTTTCTTGGTGATTCCTGTGTTGGCAGAAAGCTCACTTTGCTCAGCGGGCAAGAGGGCTCACTAGTTCTTGGCAGTGATGGGGACTTCATGAAAGATGGGGGTTGAGTGTGGGACCCACGTGCTCCGCTCGCTCACCAAGGCTGTTCCTGAGAACAAAGTGACCTCATGGCTTTCCTTTGGCATGGCCCTGTCCTCAACCATGGGTGGAAGGATGTGGCCACCACTAGCCTCCCTCCCAGCTCTGACCTCTGCAGGAACCTGGTACAAGACCAACCTGTCAGTCAAAATATCATTGTGCCACTTCCGCACACATTGTGAAATGGATATTTCAGGATACCCCCATCTCGAGATCTTAACAAAATCACATCTGCGTGTGTGAGATCAGTTGCTCAGTCGTGTCTGACTCTTTGAAACCCCATGGACTGTAGACCTCCAAGCTCCTCTGTCCATGAAATTTTCTAGGCAAGAATTCTGGAGTATTCTTGGCAATCTCAGGATACACACGTTCGACTCCTGGGTCTGGAAGATCCCCTGAAAAAGGAAATGGCAACCCACTCCAGTATTCTTGCCTGGGAAATCCCATGGACAGAGGAGCCTGGTGGGCTACAGTCCATGGCCTCGCAAAGAGTTGGACACTACTGAGTGCGGACACGCACACACAAATACACACACACACACACACACACACACACACACACACAGAGTTTGGTTGCTCAGTAGTGTCTGTGTCTTTGCAGCTCCATGAACTATACAGTCCATGGAATTCTCCAGGCCAGAATACTGGAGTGGGTAGCCTTTCCCTTCTCCAGGAGATCTTCCCAACCCAGGGATCAAGCCCAGGCCTCCCGCAATGGGGGTGGATTCTTTACCAGCTGAGCCGCAAGAGAAGCCCGAATAAAGCAGAGGAAAAAGGAAAGAAAAGCAAGCCATCTCTCTAGGCTCCCCGAAGCACTAGGTGGCAGAATTTGCTCAGCACAGCTCTGCGGGCTACCAGCTGGGACCGGCTTGGTGTTGTTGCCCGGGCCCCGTAACTAGGTCACAGTTAAATTGGGAAACGTGTGTCGTCCTGTGGACAGAAGCTCAGGGGCTGTTGCTCCTTCTTCAAAGGCAGGGCTGTGCACGGCTGGCAGCTACTGCAGGCGGCCTGCTGTCCCCCTTCCTTCCTATTTTCTCTGCTCTGCTGTGTCATGAGGGTTCTCGTTCTCTCTCCTTCGTCTCCTGCTGGGCCAGGACCTGCTGGGACGTCACCCAGTTCAACACTCGTGGCTCAGATGGTGTGGTTCCTGCCTCCCATTCCAGTCTATGCACACTCTGCTTTAAAACAGCTTTTGTGGTAGCAGAATTCCCATTTTGAAGAAAGTGCATAGCTTTGTTAAAAGAAACATCATGTTAAAAAATAAAACAAGAATGAAATAATGCCACTTGCAGCAACATAGATGGACCTAGAGATTGTCATACAGACAATAAGTAAGTCAGACAGAGGAGAAATACTGTATGACATCCCTTATACAGGGAATCTAAAAGAAATGATGCGAACGAACTTACAAAACAGAAACAGACTCACAGACTTAGAGAAGGAACCAAATGAGGCCTGGGCCAGCTGTGCTGGATTGAATCGTGTCCCCCGAAAACACATGTCCACCCACAGCCTCAGAGTGGATTCTACTCTGACACAGGAGAACCTCAGAATGGATTCTACTCTGACACAAGGTCTTTGCAGACGTAAACAGTTAAGATGAAGTCATGCTGGATTTGCTGTTTTTCAGTTGCTAAGTCGTGTCCAACTCTTTGTAAAACAACCAACTGCAACATGCCAGGCTTCTCTGTCCTTCGCTGTCTCCGAGAGTTAGCTCAAACTCATGTTCATTGTGTCTGTTATGCTATCTAACCATCTCATCCTCTGTCTTCCCCTTCTCCTCCTGCCTTCAATCTTTCCCAGCATCAGGGCCTTTTCCAATGAGTTGGCTTTTTGCATCAGGTGGCCAAAGTATTGGAGCTTCAGCTTTTGCATCAGTCCTTCCTATGAATGTTCAGGGTTAGGGTAGTCTCTTGTAACCAGGAAGGGTTAATTTTGAATTTATGATGGATCAGCTTCTGTATATATATAAAGAAAACTGAGTGCCAAAGAATTGATGCTTTTGAACTGTGGTGTTGGAGAAGACTCTTGAGAGTCCCTTGGACTGCAAGGAGATCCAACCAGTCCATTCTAGAGATCAGTCCTGGGTGTTCATTGTAAGCACTGATGTTGAAGCTGAAGCTCCAATCCTTGGGACACCTAATGCAAAGAGCTGACTCATTTGAAAAGACCCTGATCCTGGGAAAAATTAAAGGCAGGAGGAGAAGGGGATGACAGAGGATGGGATGGTTGGATGGCATCACCGACTCAATGGAGATGAGTTTGAGTAGACTCCAGGAGTTGGTGATGGACAGGGAGGCCTGGGGTGTTGTGGTCCATGGGGTAGCGAAGAGGTGGACACGACTGAGAGACTGAACTGAACTGAGCTTCCGTGACTTTAACTCTTTTTTGTTATTATAAATATACATAATGGCCTGCCTCAGGGAGTTAACCTGAGCCCACCTGTGAAGGACAGTAAGGAAGTGAAACTAACACATCCCTTGCCTGAGGCCTGCCATTCTCTAGGGGACATTTGGAAGAATTGGATAGCCTTTTTACTTTGTTTCCGCACTTCCTCTCATCTCTAATCCATAAAAGAACCTGGCAACCAGGCCCCCTACAAGAGGGTTATTTTGAGGCACTAGCCTGCCAGCTTCTTGATAGTTGGCTTCAGAATAAAGTCCCTTCCTGATCCCAGCACCTTGTCTTGGATTCATTGACTTATCTTGCGGCGAGCAGACTGAGCTGTTACTCGATAACAGTCCTAGTCCAGTGACTGGTGTTCTTATAAGAAGAGGAGACACGGAGACAGAGGGGAGACATCTGCATGATGATGCAGCGGAGATTGCAGCGATCTGTCCACAAGGATCTCCCAGGATCGCTGGAGTCCAGGAGGAGGGAGGGAGGATGGACAGCGTCCCCTTCAGAGGCTGCAGAGGGAACCGCCCTGCAGACGCTTCCAGACTGTGAGCGAGTAAACCTCGGCTGTGTGAAGCCACCTGTGTGCGGAGCTTTGTGGCGGCAGCCCCGGCCTCCCCCCTTAGTCTGTATCGAGTCCCAGGAAACAGCCACACATTGTCCCCATCAACACTGCAGGGCAGAATGGCCCCCAGGGCAGCCCTCCCCGACCCTGCCCCCAAAGCCTTGGGTCAGCTCTTCTGCTCTCTTCACCTCCTGGGGGCAATAGGACCCAGTCCAAAGGCTGCTTCCTTCTCTTCATTTCGGGCCTCAGCTTGATTCTCTCCCTGGGCTCTGGGCTGAGAATTAGCATCTTCTCTCCCCTCACCCAAGGGTGGGTGCCCATAGCAAGGCCACCCTTCTCTCCAAAGAGACCTCTCCACCAGTCTCCTCCACAAGGCCTGTCTCTGATGCTTAAAAATCATGTAAGAATTGAATCGCCAGTCTATGTCTGACGCAGGATACAGCATGCTTGGGGCTGGTGCATGGGGATCACCCACAGAGATGTTATGGGGAGGGAGGTGGGAGGGGGTTTCATGTTTGGGAACACATGTAAGAATTAAAGATTTTAAAATTTAATAAAAAAAAAAAAAAGAAAAAAAAAAAAAAACCCCCGCCTTGCTAAAAGGCCCAGGTGTTGGGCCACAGGTTTCTTCAATCCCTTTGAAGTTGTGCATCTGGGGGCAGTTTGGGGGTTTTTCATGGTCACTTTGGTCCCCCAGTTTCCTTCTAACATCCTATTACAGGTATATATATATATATATATATATATATATATATATATATATATATATATATATATATCAGTTCAGTTCAGTTCAGTCACTCAGCCGTGTCCAACTCTTTGCGACCCCATGAATCGCAGCACGCCCGGCCTCCCTGTCCATCACCAACTCCCAGAGTTCACTCAGATTCACGTCCATCGAGTCAGTGATGCCATCCAGCCATCTCATCCTGGGTCGTTCCCTTCTCCTCCCGCCCCCAATCACTCCCAGCATCAGAATCTTTTCCAATGAGTCAACTCTTCTCATGAGGTGGCCAAAGTACTAGAGTTTCAGATTTAGCATCATTCCTTCCAAAGAAATCCCAGGGCTGATCTCCTTCAGAATGGACTGGTTGGATCTCCTTGCAGTCCAAGGGACTCTCAGGAGTCTTCTCCAACACCACAGTTCAAAAGCATTAATTCTTCTGCGCTCAGCCTTCTTCACAGTCCAACTCTCACATCCATACATGACCACTGGAAAAACCATAGCCTTGACTAGATGGACCTTTGTTGGCAAAGTGATGTCTCTGCTTTTGAATATGCTATCTAGGTTGGTCATAACTTTTCATCCAAGGAGTAAGCGTCTTTTAATTTCATGGCTACAATCACCATCTGCAGTGATTTTGGAGCCCCCCAAAATAAAGCCTGTCACTGTTTCCATTGTTTCCCCATCTATTCGCCATGAAGTGATGGGACAAGATGCCATGATCTTCGTTTTCTGAATGTTGAGCTTTAAGCCAACTTTTTTGCTCTCCTCTTTCACTTTCATCAAGAGGCTTTTTAGTTCCTCTTCACTTTCTGCCATAAGGGTGGTGTCATCTGCATATCTGACGTTATTGATATTTCTCCCGGCAATCTTGATTCCAGCTTGTGTTTTTTCCAGTCCAGCGTTTCTCATGATGTACTCTGCATAGAAGTTAAATAAGCAGGGTGACAATATACAGCCTTGACATACTCCTTTTCCTATTTGGAACCAGCCTGTTGTTCCATTTCCAGGTCTAACTGTTGCTTCTTGACTTTCATACAGATTTCTCAAGAGGCAGGTCAGGTGGTCTGGTATTCCCATCTCTTTCAGAATTGTCCACAGTTTATTGTGATCCACAGAGTCAAAGGCTTTGGCATAGTCAATAAAGCAGAAATAGATGTTTTTCTGGAACTCTCTTGCTTTTTCGATGATTCAGCAGATGTTGGCAATTTGATCTCTGGTTCCTCTGCCTTTTCTAACACTAGCTTGAACATCTGGAAGTTCATGGTTCATGTATTGCTGAAGCCTGGCTTGGAGAATTTTGAGCATTACTTTACTAGCATGTGAGATGAGTGCAGTTGTGTGGTAGTTTGAGCATTCTTTGGCATTGCCTGTCTTTGGGATTGGAATGAAAACTGACCTTTTCCAGTCCTGTAGCCACTGCTGAGTTTTCCAAATTTGCTGGATATACATATGTATACAATATATACATATACATATGTATGTATATAAATATTGTTATGTTGTTTTGTTGGGACTGTATAAAGTTTATATTTGTTGTTGTTTTGTGTTCAACTCTGCAACCCGATGGACTGTAACCCACTATGTCCATGGGATTTCCCAGACACGAATACTGGTATGGATTGCCATTTCCTTCTCCAGAGGATCTTCCAGACCCAGGGATCAAACCTGCATCTTCTGCATTAGCAGATGGACTCTTTACCCCTGAACCGCAGGGGAAGCCTATACACTGCTTTTATACAGTATTCCACAGGGGAAGCTTATGTACTGCTTTTCTAATTGTAATAGTTTGAATTATGCTCCTATCCACCCTGCAAAAGACATCCCCTCCCAGAACCCATGAATATAATCTTATTTGGAAAAAATATCTTTGCTGGCACTATTCATTTAAGTTTCTCAAAATGAGATTGCCATAAATTGAGGATGGGGCCTAAACCTGGTGGACTACAAGGAGATCTAACCAGTCAATCCCTGAATATTCATTTTCAGGAAGGACTGATGCTGAAGCTGACGCTCCAGTACTTTGGCCACCTAATGGGAAGAGCTGACTTATTGGAGAAGACCCTGATGCTGGGAAAGATTGAGGGAAGGAGGGGAAGGGGGCGGCAGAGGATGAGATGGTTAGATAGCATCACTGACTCAATGGACATGAATTTGAACAAGCTCTGGGAGATAGTGGAGGATGGGGAAGCCTGGGGTGCTGCAGTCCATGGGGCTGCAAAGAGTTGAATATGACTTAGTGACTAAACAACTGATCCTGGTGACAGGTGGCCTTATAAGAAGGGTGAGGTGAAACAGAGGTGCAGGTGATGTGGAGAGAAGGCTGAGATTGGAGCCATATAGTCCCAAGCCAGCAAATGCATTGAACCTCCAGCTGCTGGGAGTGGTTCTCCCTTAGAGCCTTGGGTGGGAGCCGGCGCTGCCAGCAGATTGGATGACCCCCTTCTTTCCAGCCTCCACGAGTGTGCGAGGATAAGTGTCTGTGGTTTTAAGCCGCCCAGTTGGGGTAATTTGTTACGACAGCCTGAGAAAACTGGCACTAATTATATTATAAACATTCCCCCACTCTATTAGATCTTGTGATGATTGTTTTTAATGACACACACTATTCTGTAGTATAAGGAAGCCAATCAATTCTCTGTTGTAAAATATTTAATATTTGAAAATTGAGCTAACTAAACAAAAAGGATTACATGCACGTGAACATTCGTTTTAAGTGTGTGATCATTTCTGTAGGAGGGTTTCCTGGGGATGGGACTACAGGGGGGTGGGACTTCTGGGGGTTGGACTGTGTACATCTTTCAGTCTGCATAAGCCTATTTTGCAGGAAGCCTGTCACTCAAGGCCTGTAATTTCTGCAAATATTATTTTATGCTAGTTGGTACAAAACTTGCAATAACCCTGTGACTCACTTATATAACAATACTCACAAATGCTATTCTTGTGAGCTTGAAACACAGCCTTCTATAAACAAGGCACCGCCTAGTACTTACCTCTCTGGGTCATCCATCTGATATATTTTAGTCATAATTAGTACACATCCCTCAGTTTTAGCACCAGATATATATCAAAATGTGTTTCTTTGTGCCTTGTCTTTTATTGGTCTCAACTCTAAAAACAAACCCTGAAACATAGCAAGTCATCCTTAAGCATCCAGAACAAATGTGCCTTGGGTCAGGTTCCTGCTCTGTCCTGAATGCTTAAAAACATCAACGTAACAGAGGATGGAAGTAATGTTAGCACAAAAAGTCTATGGGCATCTCTGCCGTGAGGAGATCATAGAAAAAAAAAAACCACTGAAAACTGTATTTATCTAGACTCAAAGGATCTGGGATTCAACTTGCATTTTGCTAGCATGTAATTATTATTATTTTTTGGTTGCTTCCCTGGTGGTAGAGTGATAAAGAACACACCTGCCAATGCAGGAGACTCAGGTTTGATCCCTGGGTTGGGAAGACCCCCTGGGGAAGAAATTGGCAACTCACTCCAGTATTCTTGCCTGGAGAATCCCATGGACAGAGGAACCTGGCGGGCTACAGTCATGGGGTCGCAAGAGTCAGACATGACTTAGTGACTAAACAACAGCAATAATTATTTTTACTTTAGGAATGTTTGTATCACTTAACCTTGGTGACACATTCTGCATCATGAGGGCAGTGGGCTAAACAAACTCTAAGATTGCCAAGACTCTACCTCATGTCATTGTTTAAATGACCCATTTGAAACGCATTTGCACATTTATTTCTAAGGACTGAGGCAGATGTGTCTGAACCACATGAAGTCCCCACACATCATTTGGAGATGGTCTTTGGAGTCAAGACCTTGCCAGAATAACAACCACAAAGATGACAACCAAATTTAACTGATGCAATCATACCAGCAGTCTCATATTTTTTTCAGTTGACTAAAACATTTGATTTTTATTTGAACTGCTATCTTGATACACAGATTATAATTAGAGACAATAAAATAAACTGTGGAATCATTACCCGACTAGCTGTGGTGTGTCATTTGTGAGTTTATAAGAGACTGTGGCCTGCCATAAGCTTAGAAAACATGTCTATATAATTCTGACTTGGGATCTGAAAATGACTTGAAAACTTAATGTAGAAAGAAACTGATCAGTGCAATCAAATAGGAGATCCATTAGACGTTTGTTATCAGCTCGTTATTAGCTACTGAATAATTAGAACATGAAAGAGATGGGAATACCAGACCACCTGACCTGCCTCTTGAGAAACCTGTATGCAGGTCAGGAAGCAAAAGTTAGAACTGAACATGGAACAACAGACTGGTTCCAAATAGGAAAAGGAGTACGTCAAGGCTGTATATTGTCACCCTGCTTATTTAATTTATATGCAGAGTATATCATGAGAAATGCTGGGCTGGAAGAAACACAAGCTGGAATCAAGATTGCCGGGAGAAATATCAATAACCTCAGATATGCAGATGACACCACCCTTATGCAGAAAGTGAAGAGGAACTAAAGAACCTCTTGATGAAAGTGAAAGAGGAGAGTGAAAAAGTTGGCTTAAAGCTCAACATTCAGGAAACGAAGATCATGGCATCTAGTCCCATCACTTCATGGCGAATAGATGGGGAAACAATGGAAACAGTGACAGGCTTTATTTTTGGGGGCTCCAAAATCACTGCAGATGGTGATTGCAGTCATGAAATTAAAAGACGCTTACTCCTTGGAAGGAAAGTTATGACCAACTTAGACAGCATATTCAAAAGCAGAGACATCACTTTGCCAACAAAGGTCCATCTAGTCAAGGCTGTGGTTTTTCCAATGGTCATGTATAGATGTGAGAGTTGGACTATAAAGAAAGCTGAGCACTGAAGAATTGATACTTTTGAACTGTGGTGTTGGAAAAGACTCTTGAGAGTCCCTTGGACTGCAAGGAGATCCAACCAGTCCATCCTAAGGGAAATCGATCCTGGGTGTTCATTGGCAGGACTGATGGTGAAGCTGAAACTCCAATACTTTGGCCACCTAACGTGAAGAGTTGACTCATTTGAAAAGACCCTGATGTCGGGAAAAGTTGAAGGCAGGAGGAGAAGGGGATGACAGAGGATGAGATGGTTGGATGGCATCACTGACTCAATGGACATGAGTTTCGGTAAACTCTGGGAGTTGGTGATTAACAGGGAGGCCTGGCGTGCTGCAGTTCATGGTGTCGCAAAGAGACACGACTGAGTGACTGAACTGAACTGATACACATATGTACAACACAATGTATAAGCACTCAAAGGCACACACACCAAAAACTATGATGGACGCAGAGTCACATTCCCGCTTGCTTCTTTTTGGCATCTTTTTGGGAAAAATTAACAGCACTGTATATCGGGAGGAAAGGTCCGATGAAGTAAAACTATCGTCAATAAAGATGACATTTCCACATAACATCCTTTTGAAGTTAATGAACAGCCAGTACACATTGGTCCTCAAGCTGCCAACTGTAATCCTAAGACCCAGGGACAATTTACCTAAATTACTTAAATTTATTTTTCCTTAATATTATGTTACTATTTTGTCATTTAGTCACTAAGTCTTGTCCTACTCTTTGCGACCCCATGAACTGGAGCCTACCAGGCTCATCTGTCCATGGGATTTCCCAGTCAAGAACACTGGAGTGGGTTGCCATTTCCTCCTCCTGGGGATCTTTCCAACCCAGGGATCAGACCCACATCTCCTGCACTGGGAAGCAGTTTCTTTACCACTAGCGATACTTGGGAAGCCCATCCTGTGCATTATAGGGAAGAAAATAAAGAGATAAGAGAAAGCTGTAGTCTCTCCCCTCCCCTCCCTGCCACATGCCTAGACTTTTCTCCAAGAGTGTAGACTCACTCTTCTTTGTCTCACTTACAGGGAAGCCGCGATTCCTTCCTACATTAACACACCTCTTTTTGTTGTTGTTCTGGACAGTAAAGAACAAAGTTACTAAGTCATGAATCAGACAACCTGGTTTTAACACCTGGAGATAATCCTGAGCAGGTCATTTCTGTTTTTGTTTTCTTAATTTTATTGTAGGGTTGATTTACAATGTTGTGTTAATTTCTGCTGTACAGCAAAGTATTTCAGTTATAAATGTATATATTCTTTTTCATATTGTTTTCCACTATGGTTTATCACAGTATATTGAATAGAGCTTCCTATACTACACAGTAGAACTTTGTTGTTTATCTATAGGATCTATACTAGTTTGAACAGGTCATTTCAATGTCACTCTGAAAAACTTAGTGTCCCCAGGCCTTTGCTCACTCATCTGAAAATGAAGGTAATAACCCTCATCCAGGACATTTTCTGCCTGAGCTGCACCCCAGCTTGTTATGGGGGACCAGTTAGATTAGTTGAGTGCCCACTATGTAAAAGGCATAGTGCCAGGGGGGAGATACAAATGTAAATTGTAGGGCATTATCTGAATGTCAGGTCTTGGTACCGTTATAAAAACACTCATCTGGAAACTACATCAAACATTTTATTTCTTCTTCAACTACTGTCATCTTCCACATCCATAAACCCTCCAGCTCTTCTATTACCCACATTAGTGGTAAAGACAAAATGCCGTCCTTTCATGCCCTGTCACCTTCCTCACTGAGCAATAACCATGTCAACTGGAAATTTTAGAAAGGTCACTGGCTGAAAGCCCTGCATCATTGGTGTTTTTTTTTTTTTTTTTTTTGAGTGTCACCAACTATTATAAGGGATTGATGTCCCCATAATCTCAATTTTTGTTTTCTATTTAATAAGTCAGACACAGATCAGAAAAAACGCAAAGCTTTACTTTCTGTGTAAGGTAGTAGTCAAAAGAGACTAAGCTGCTTCTGAGTTGTTTAACTCTGAAAATGGCATCATGCTAGTTAGAAACATCCTTTTCTAGGTTATGGGTTGAATTTTGTCTGCTTCCCCCTCTCCAAAAGAAAGATACATGAGGTCTGAAGCCCTGGTGACTCAGAATGCAGTGTGGTTTGGGAAAGAGGGTCACAGCAGATGTGATTAGTTAAGATGAGGTGAGGTCATCGAGGAGAAGAGCGGGCTCAAGTCCAGTGTGATCGGGGTTCTTATAAGAAGATTCCCATGTGAAGGCAGAGACATGCAGAGAGGAAGCCACGAGACCACGGAAGCCCAGACTGGGTCACGCAGCTTCAAGCGAGAGAACACGGAGCCTGGCAGCAACTTCCAGGAGGCAGGCAGAAGGAAAGAAGGGTTTCCTTACACATTTCAGAGAGGTCCTGGCCCTACTGGCACGCTGATCTCCGACTTCCAGCCCCCAGAACTGTGAGAGGATACGCCTTTGTTGTTTGCAGCCATCCAGTTTGTGGAACTTTGTGAGGACAATCTTAGAAAATGAATACAGTGTATAAGACATTCGGGGAAAAGAGAGCTTCCAAATGATGCTGTATTGTTATATATTTCTGGGTAGCGAACTACTTAAGCTTGGCAACTTAAAATAATACACCTTTGTCATCTCATAGTTTCTATGAGTCAGGAACCCGAGTGTGGCTTGACTTGTCCTGCACAGGCTGCGCTAGGGTGTCGGCCAGGGCTGGGGTCTCACCTGAACGCTCACCTGAGGCAGGGTCCATCACCAACTGATGGTAGTTCAAGGTCCCGGCTGCAGGTAGAGTGTGGGCAGCAGATGGGTCTCAGGTAAGCTCCGGAGAACAGTGATGCTGGCCTCGGGTACTCATGAAGGAGAGCGAGCTCATCACGATAAAACAAGTGAATTTTTCAGAGACAAACAATGAAAAGTGTATTTTTTTTTCAACTACAGGTATTGACCTTTATTTGGTAAAGGAAAACAGTTTTGACAATTGAGTTACCAGAGTCTTAAAAATACAATTATATATAAAGAATTCTTGTTTTCTTAAAAGAACTAGTGTTTTGAACCAAATATGGGCTGGGTATAGTTTATTCACATAATGAAACTGCCCTTGAACACAGCTTAAAATGTCCTCATCTCAGTCAGTTTTTCTTTGCTTAGAGTTAAATGCCTCATATCATCATCGTGCTGAATTCCTCAGTATGTTCCATATCATTTCCTTGGGAAGCAGGGAATGCCTGTCTTCCCTCAGAAAGACACTGATAACATGGAATTTTTCTTACTACGTTGTGTGAATATTCTCACAGCTCCTACCTTCTGCTCTTTTGAGATGTGCATTTTGCCACAACAGGAAAAAGCACGCCGCTAGGACCTTGAAAACCTATTTCTTGATACCAACTGTTACCTCCTTTAAGACTACATGTTTGGTACAATGGAATATTAGTCAGTAATTAAAAAAGAATGAAAAAACGCTATTTGCTGCAATATGAATGGACCTGGAGGTTGTCATACTGAGTGAAGTAAGTCAGACAGAAAAGGAGAGATATCATATGACTTCCTTTATATGCAGAATCTAAGAAATGATACAAATGAACTTACAAAACAGAAGGAGACTCACAGACTCAGAGAACAAATTCATGGTTCCTGGGTGAAAGATGAGGGCAAGAGATAGTTTGGGAGTTTGGGAGGGGCATGTACACACTGCTGTATTTAAATGGATAACTGACAAGGACCTACTGTCCAGCACAGGGAACTCAGCTCAATGCTGTGCGGCAGCCTGGATAGGAGGGGAGTTTGGGGCAGAATGGACACATGTATATGTGTGGCTGAGTCTCTTTGCTGTTCACCTGAAATTATCACAACATTGTTAATTGGCTATACCCCAATACAAAATAAGAAGTTACATATATTAAAAAAAGACTACATGTTTGGTTATCTTTTTCTGGAGCACTTGTATTTTTGGAAATGTGATGTTTTTAACTATGCCAAAATAGGTTTGATGAAAAATTAAAGAAATTAAGCTATCTTATGACTTCCTTTTGTGGTATCTGGGGAAATCAGTGGTGAAATCTCTGTCCTCTCAAATCCTGGAGCTGAAGGGAAAGGAAAAAAACAGCAGACCTGACATTTAGGACAAATTTATTGAATGACTGGCCTGTGTGACCTACTCCATTACTTTTCCAGAGGAAGCTTATTCATGCATATATTTAAACAGCCTTTAAAATACCGATTGGACCTCTACTATATGTCAGGTGCCATGCATGGCACTGGGGATACAAAATAGTGAGAAACCAGTTTTCAGTTGAGCTTTAAATGGCATGAATGATTCAGAGTCCTGTACTCTGAGTTCGGAATAGTTTCACTTAGAAACACAAGTATCAACTAGGAATAGAAACTCCTGTCTTGTTACCGATGGATTGGAAAAATTATCTTCCAGCTTGTCCACCAAATTGTAGCAGAGACCCTGGTAAACATTTCTGCCCAGGTCAGCAACAGATGGGAGAATCTCTGTGGTCTATGTGCAGGAGAAGGAAAGGAGAGGGAGGGGGAAGAAGGAGAGAGACAGAGAGAGACAGAGACAGAGAGAGATAGAGAGAGGATGTGTTACTTGAAGACTATGCCTTCCTACCTTCCAGGGGGCCAATGAGGTGGGCAGGGCTCAGCTGGGTGGTTGTTGCAGGTTTGGCTCCTGGTTAATACTGCATCAGAGCTGTGGGTCTCTGTGGGGCACATTGGAGGAGAGAGCCTCCTGCTTGGTTCATCGATGGGGACATTTCTCTTATCTGAATGGCCCGTCTGTATGGCAGGGCAACATCTAATTTCATCTGCTCCTCTCCTCTCCTGTGAATGGCCTTCCTCCCCTTTGGAGCCCCAGGCCCAGATCCCACTCCTTAGTGTAACCGAAAGTGGGGTCTGGCTGCTCGCTGCCCAAAAGCCAATAGAGAGGCCAGGGTGGTGGAAAGGAAAGTTTGCTTGATTTTGGATGCCGGTGACGGCAGGGAGGAGGCAGGAGTGGGCTCCTGTCCAAAGGCTGACACCCCTCCCTGCAACCGACAATCGGTGGGAAAGAACTTCTATAGACAGAGGGAGGGGGCCATATGCAGAAACAGCACAGTCAGCTCTGACAGTCATCTTGAAAGTGATCACTGGTGGTCTGACCAACATCCTCTTGATTGCTTTAAGTACAATCAATCTTCAGTTCCAGACTTGGTTTGTTCCCGTTTCTGTGAGGCCAGTTCTCGGAATTGTGGCAGCTTCTATTATGGCTACGGAGAAGGCAGTGGCACCCCACTCCAGTACTCTTGCCTGGAACATCCATGGACGGAGGAGGCTGGTGGGCTGCAGTCCATGGGGTCGCTAAAAGTCGCTGAGCGAATTCACGTTCACTTTTTACTTTCACGCATTGGAGAAGGAAATGGCAACCTACTCCAGTGTTCTTGCCTGGAGAATCCCAGGGATGGGGGAACCTGGTGGGCTGCCGTCTCTGGGGTCGCACAGAGTCGGACACGACTGAAGTGACTTAGCAGCAGCTTTATGGCTACAGTATGGTCATTACGTAGTTAACTTCTTTCATCTGGTGGGGGTTTCAGTACCTACAGGCGAGCTCACAGAATATGGCTCAGAAGGTTATCTGTAGTCCTTGAGGGGGTCCTTGACTATACTTAAAGACTAAGCTGTTATTATCTGGTCTCCTTTGACTGTTTTCCTTTGTTTCCGCATTTTCTCACTTCTCTGATCAAACTTACTCTTTGGTGAAAGTTTCTCCACAGACAAAGGTAGGCTGAGGACATGGGATAGCCGGTGGGGGAAGGACCACGGGCTCTGTTCTGTTTCATTAGCTCAGGATGGCACATTGCCTTGGTCCTTATATTTTTAGAAGCTGTATGTATGAAATTAAATTTGCTTTTTCTCCCATTACTCTGTCTCACATCAATTTAATTATTAGACCAGCCAAAGAACCTAAAAGAAAAAGGAAAGCTTTTCCACCTGACAATAGAAAAGAAAAGCAAACTGGGAGCCGTGCAGAAAGAAAGCATTGCCAATGAAAGCAGACCAAAGCTTATGGAGACAGGACTGAGAAAGACAGGAGAAATGAGACCAACACGAGCCGAGAGTTGTAAAGAATTGGAGAGAAGTGAGAAATAAGCAAGACAGACAAAGGACATCAAACACACACGTAACTGATGCCTCAAAAGAAGATAACAAAATAATGGACAAGAAGGATATTTAAAGTTGCAATTCAAGCCCAGTTTCCAGAATTAAAGAAAGAAGCGGCTCTTCAGGTCAAAAGATCACAGCATTTGTCCTAGAGGAAAACATTTACATTGGACCATCAATGTGGAGGCTCATCTTAGTGAAGTTACTGAACTTTACAAAGAAAGAACCCTTTGGACACTTAGACCAAGAGATCAAATGACCTGTTGGTGGGGAAAATCAGTCTTGCTCAGAGAACTCACAGCCTCAATCAATCCTTGAAGTGACAGAGCAAAGCCTACAAAGTTGTAAAGAAAAACCCCATGACACAAGAATTTATAGCCTCCTGTGCCTTATGTCACAAATGAAAGCAGCAGAAAAGCATCTTTGAACTGCAAGAGCTTAGAGAATAGCGTTCCCATGAGTTGCTTTTAAAGAAACTACTAGATGACATTCAGCTACTTGAAAGGTCAATGGGAAAAAATACAGCAAAAAGACCACCCGTGAGGGCTGAATTCATTACACTCTGGGGTTAAGACCAAAGCACTTGGTTATGGGCATTAAAAACTATAGAATCAATGAAAACCAGGAGACAAAGATGGGAACTGTGTAGCTGGAGAAAGTGAAGGCGGGATCTACTCTTTATTATATAAGATTTTCTGTTTTTCTTTTAATTTCATCCCAGGTGCACTGACATACACAAAAAATAAATAATGCATTTTTAAAAATATCATGAAATAAGATGGGCCAACATTTTAGACTTTACTATTCTGTCAACTAGAAGCCAAAGGATGCGACAGAGTTTTGTACCATCTCTGCCACAACCGATAGGGGTGAAGAGAAGCCATCTAATTGCTCATAAAATCAGAAAAGAAGGCAGAGAAGGAAAAGCAAAAGAAGTGTAAAATTTTGTATTGGGCTTAACTATTAGCCTGGTACTTTTCTTGTGGCAAACATTCAAAAGATCCTTTTACAAGTTCAGCATACTATGTTGATGTGTAGTTTTTTTTTTTTTTAAGAGGAAGTGGTGGCTGACGAGACTTTTCAGGCCCAAGTGACATCTACTATGGACATGTGGTTTTTACCCCTGTCTCCTGTGTATCCTCATGGCCGGTGAAGGGGAGCAGAGTTTGTCTCCCCAAAATGTGGTTATTTTTTCAGAAACAACAGACATAGCAAAAGCTCTGAAAACCAAGTGGAAGTTGTTGTTGTTCAGTCGCTCCGGTGTGTCCAGCCTTCTGTGACCCCATGGACTGCAGCCTGCCAGCCTTCCTTGCCCATTTTCTGATAGTTCTGCCCTAGTTCTGGTTCTGGGGTATTTCAGATGGCATCTGAAAATCCCATGGACGGAGGAGCCTGGTAGGCTGCAGTCCATGGGGTTGCTAAGAGTCGGGCACGACTGAGCAACTTCACTTTCACTTTTCACTTTCATGCATTGGAGAAGGAAATGGCAACCCACTCCAGTGTTCTTGCCTGGAGAATCCCAGGGACAGAGGAGCCTAGTGGGCTGCCGTCTATGGGGTCGCACAGAGTCAGACATGACTGAAGTGACTTAGAAGAAGGAGCTGAGCCTCATGGAGGACCTGCAGTGACTCTGCCCTAGATGCCTTCTCCGCCCTTGGAGTCTGCCATATCCGGTGCTGCAGCCTTGGCGATGTCTGTGCCCTCAGCTCCCTGCCTGGGGCTTCTGTGTTGGTTTGTTTTGCTCTGACTCCTTCCATCCCCTCAACCAAGAAATCACGGCCTCCTCCTGGAATCCCAGCCTGGAGGTCAAGATCTTTGGAAGAGATGATGTCTTGCCCCTCATTGGGTCAAAATCCCCTACTGGGACACCTCAACCTTCTTTTACAATTTTTGTGCTATTTTCACATTGTGCTTCTGGTTGATACCGTTTGAAAACTCCCTTGACCACCCAAAGCTCCTCCATGAGCCAAGTTAACCTTGTAGCCTTCTGACTTGAATGAATAGGTTTTCTGTCTCTGAAATTCCCCCTCCTCCTCCCTTGCTTTCTGTTGGAACAAGAAATCACCAATTCTTATGCCTCATTAAATGGGTTATTCATAGAGTTGTTGACTGAAAAAATGCCCAACCTAAAAGTGGAGAACTATCTATTATTCGGCACACAAAACTGAGGGCTTAAGCCTGGACCTAGCACCTCAGCTCTAAGAGACTGTTCCGAAGAGGTAAGTGAGGAGCCAGGATACAGAGGAGTTTTTGCAACAAAGACCAGGCAGTTGGAACATCAAAAGGTTACTATTAATTAAGGAAAACCAGACATCTCAGGTTAAGGTACTCAGTGCTTTTCTGTGTATGTGAAGATGCAAGAGTCTGATCTCTTTGAAATCATTTCATTGGTATGTACCTCAGCTATCTGGGGCCAGCATCCTGTGTTTTCTCATCCTGAATTTCTTCAGATGCACCAAGGGAGGGGTGGGCCATGGCAGCAACTGCTAATTGCAGGATGGAGGGAGGCATACTGCCTGCATCCTGAGTTCCCTTAGGGCTCACCGTTGGGGCAGCTATAATGGGATGACTTGGTCTACAACATCCTATGTTTACTGATGTGGCAAGCAATATTTTTCATTCACAGGGCGCATCTCAAACCTTGAGGTGCATACAAACCACCCCAAGGTTCTTACTAAAATGTAAACCCTGTTTCATTTAGGTCTGAGCTTGCACTTGAGATTCTTTCATGGGGGGGAAAATGCTGGCCCTCTTGGGGTTCTTGATTGGGTCTGAAAAAGACGGATGATCAGGAGGGAAGCACACAAATATATTTATTATAAATTTTACGTAACATGGGAAATTTCATGAGGAAGCAAAGACCTGAAGAGGCAGTTAAACTTGAATCTTTATTTTTTTTTTTCTGGGTTTGGTGAAGAGTGGACAGTCGTGTAGAAATCAATATAAATCAAAAAGTGTGAGGCTAGTGTGCAAACTGTGGTGTCCCAAGGACGAAAGAACAAGGTGAATGAGAAGGGTCTTGGAATGTAGGAACAGAGAAAACCAGATTCTATCGCTCTCCCCCTGCCCCCATGCCACGTTGTAACTACTGAGGAGTTTTGGGACCCTCCTGAGTAGTATGGCCTGTCTCCCCTTCTACCCCAGATCCCCATATAAGGGAGAGGTATTTGCCTTACTCTTTTCCTGCCCAGTGCACATAGCTCCTCCAATCAGCAAATGACTTGCAAGACCCCTACCCCACTCCTTATCCCCTGGCTATGGAAACAAACCAAGAACCCACATCCAAGGTCGGTTCTCCCTGACTGTCAGGAAGCTGGCCCACTATACTGGCAGCAACTGTCCCCTCCTCCACTCTAATAAGCCTTATTCTCCTTTCATTCTATCTCGTCTGGAAATTCTTTTCCAAGCTGCACACAGACCATGACACAAACTAGGAGAAACTTGGCAAAGTCTTTTGGTTCAGATTCTTTTCAGTGTTTCTGTGTCTTTGGAGACAAGTACTCTCTTTGCTCCAGGCATAGGGAAATCATCTCTCACATGAGGGTTCTGTGTCCAGGGCAGATGGGTGAGAGGGAAGGTCAAAGTGACCTTGCCATTTCTGCTGCTTTCTCAGGCTCCTCTGGCTAAAAAAACCTCAGTATGCCAAGGTTCCATATTTTAGGGTAGTGTGTCCTTCACCCCATCAATCTGCACTTTTGACAAGTTTACAAATGATGATTCTAGGTACTCCTGGGAGGAAAACCACATTTTGAGTGGCAGGAATCTCTACCATTCCACCAGGTGGCACTTGTGGTAAAGAATCCACCTGCCAGTGCAGGGGACACAAGAGAGGCAGTTTCAATCCCTGGGTCAGGAAGATGCCCTGGAGAAGGAAATGGCAGCACACTCCGGTATTCTTGCCTGGAGAATCCCATGGACAGAGGAGCCTGGTGGGCTGCAGTCCATGGGGTCGCACAGAGTTGGACACAAGAGAAGGACTAACCTACTACAACTGTAGCAAAAACCTCATTAAATGACCTCACCTAGAGCGAAACTGGAGAAGGAAATGGCAACCCACTCCAGTGTTCTTGCCTGGAGAATCCCAGGGATGGGGGAGCCTGCTGGGCTGCCGTCTGTGGGGTCGCACAGAGTCAGACACGACTGAAGCGACTTAGCAGCAGCAGCAGAGCAAAACAGACCTCTGCTTCTTAGTATTTAAGACAGTGGTTCGTATTGCTCTGGTCTTCTGCCCCTCCTTTGGGTCAGTGGATGAGTCTGCAATTTAGATTGATGGTGACTTTGAGTCCTGTTTACTCAAACCTAATGGTAAGCTGTTACGCATCTGGTTACAAGTTACCGATGTACCGTGCACAATCTAACATATGGTTTCCCCATTCCTTCAGTGAAGTTGTATCAGGCTTGGTTTCTTCATTAGACAATAGAGGGCATAGGGCATGCGACACTTTAGGGACCCAGGAAAATGTTTACATTTCTGTTAAAATTGGAAGAAAAAAATATTTAAAAATATTTTAAAAGAAATTTTAGTGTTGGATAAAATGTTTTAGCTTTTAATTCAGCCAGGATTGTGTTAACAGTTGTCTTTATTTTAGTGGCAAGTCCCTCTTTCTCTGAGACTGACCACGTGTCTTACTTGTGTGGAGTCAGTGCTGGGCTGGGTGAGAGGGACCCCTGTGGCCTTGAGACCGGGGCACTGCTTCTCTGGGTCACTGTCTGGAGTCAGACTCTGGAGTGGCTCTGCCCAGCCCTGTTCAGAGATGCTTTCAGGGGAGCCCTTTAGTGATGCACGTGGTGCCTTCATGTGGGAACCTCAGGAGACCTTTGCCTTCCAGCTGCTTGGGCTCTCGTGTTGGACGCCTTGCTATAGTCAGTGGAGTGGCCAGACCCCAGGGCCCCGCTCCTCCTGGGCGCATCCTGCCCTTTGTCCTTCACAGCTACCAGACAGTTCAGTTACATTAAAGTAAAGGTATTTGAGAGAGAGAAGAAAAAAACCCAGAAACCTCATTATTTCCAAGGACGGCTTAATTGCCATACCTTTTCCTTTCACATCCTTCTGTCCCCTAGGGTGAATTTCCAGCATTAAATAAACACTTCAAATATATTGGGGGCTTCCCTGGTAGCTCAGATGGTAAAGAACCTACCTGAGATGCAGGAGACCTGGGTTTGATCCTTGGGTTTGGAGGATCCCCTGGAGGAGGGCATGACAATCCACTCTAGTATTCTTGCCTGGAAGAAACCCCAAGGACAGAGGAGCCTTGTGGACTACAGTCCATGGGGTCAGAGTCAGACACAACTGAGTGACTAACACATTTAAGTGGAGCTGTAAAATATGAATTTTAATACTTTAATGGAGTAAAGGCCAATAAAAATCATAATGTGGCCTTGGTCACATTCTAAAGGTCATGAATTAGTAGGTGACATCATGGAAAGCAAAACGATGGTACTTTTTGTGAGATTTAAAACTTCGTTCATTGACAGAGTTGGTGTTGGGCTTCCTGGGGGCTCAGTAGTAAAGAAACTGCCTGCTGATGCTGAAGATGTGGTGTGATCCCTGGGTTGGGGAGATCCCCTGGAGAAGGAAATGGCACCTCACTCCAGCATTCTGGCCTGGAGAGTCTCATGGACAGAGGAGGCTGGTGGGCTACAGTCTGTGGGGTCTCAAAGAGTCTGACAAGACTTGGTGACTAAGCCACAGCAAAGACTTGGTTTGCCAGTTCTCCTCCTCCAGTGTTGCTCGTAACCCTGACAGGCGTCTATGCCGCCTGGATGGACTTAGGAACAGCCCACGGGCTGTCAACACTGATGGTCAGAACCACAGTCAGCAACTCCGGCCTCACGTCTGCCCCATGGAGCAAGTTAGAAGGCTTGCTGTTCCTAAGAGTGGCCTGGGAGCCAGAACAAGTCCTGATGCCCAGACCACACCCATGCACGGGCAACCAGAACTTGTGGGCATCAGCCGGGTGTTGAAAATTCCCTTCATGATTCCAAGGTGCAGCCAAGTTTGAGACCCAACAATTCAGTTTCCCCCAGGGAGTGACTGTAGGGCCTTGTTTCACAGGGTTCACTCCACAGAGCCCTGGTTCCTCACAACTTTGACCCTGCCAAGGCTCGTTGAAAGATCTGCCTTAGAAAAAAGGGATTCTGGAGTCAAATATATTTGGGAAACATAAAAAAGTAAAAGTTGCCTTTATTGTGGGATGCCTGGGAGAATTGGTATCTGTTGAAATAAATCTCTAGGTCCAAGATGCAGCCACTCCAGTCCCGGGTGCCGCATCAGCAAACCGAAATTTCTATAAGTTTAGTGTCTCTATAAGTGCCCCCACTGGACTGGAGAGCAATGTATCTGGTCAGTCAGCCCCCAAAGCCAAGCACATTCTTAGCTCTAATTTTCTTGTACCTTCTTACCTCAAACAAGATTACTCTATGGTCTTCGTCAAGTCAGATATTATCTAATTTCCTCTTTCTTGTTCTTTATCATTTATCCCATAAAAGCGTCCTGCCTTCTGCTCATTTTGCAGTTCTCCAAAAGGAAACTGTCCACATCATGAATAAAGTTTGCTGGTATCACATAACTGTCTTCTTTAATCACTTTTTACCACTCACTAATATGAACTGAAATTTCCTAAGAGAGGGTATGCAGCATTTTGAAGAGAAGCAAAATATTCTACCCTAAAATATTCCTCTTTGGCATAAGGATTATTTTGAGTTGAGTATTTTGAGAAAGAGCAGATACAGCAGAAGTTCTGAAAATGGAATGGAAGTTATCCTTTTCAAAGGGAAATTTCCATGTATAAAGGAAATTGCTATTTATAAATTTGTCTTGCTTTCTCTACCAGGAAGAGAAAGATGGTTTTAAATCTTTCACAGGGAACTTCTATCAGTGGAGAAGGCTCTGAGCTGAATATTCAAAATAACTAGGACCTTCTGTAACTAGCCTTCCCCACCCTACATACCCTTTTTTTAGCTACAGATGGTATTCAAGCTGGTGGGTTAGGCCACCTTAAGAAATTACTTACTTTTCCCTGGGTGTGTATATGTAACATGTATATCTCATATTCCTAAATGAAATCAACACTGAATATTCATTGGAAGGACTGATGCTGAAGCTGAAGCTCCAATATTTGGCAACCTGACGTGAACAGCTGACTTATTCCCTGATGCTGAGAAAGATTGAGGGCAGAGGGGGAAGAAGGTGGCAGAGGATGAGATGGTTAGATAGCGTCACTGACTCAATGAACACTGAGCAAACTCCAGGAGATAGTGAGGGACAAGGAGGCCTGGTGTAGTACATGGGGCTGCAGAGAGTCGGACACGACTTTGAGATGAACAACAACAGCAACTATCTCACCAATGAGGCTTCCCGGGTGGCTCAGAGGTAAAGAATCCACCTGCCAGTGCAGAAGACACAGGAGATTTGGGTTTGATCCCTGGTTTGGGAAGATCCCCTGGAGGAGGAAACAGCAACCTACTCCAGTATTCTTGCCTGAAAAATCTCATGAACAGAGGAGCCTGGTGGGATAGAGTCCATGGGGTTGCAAAGAGTTGGACACAGCTGAGCAACCAATCACACTCACATCTCATATATACATCTATATTTCTGCAACAGCTTATGCTGTTAAAAGTGCTGAACTCAATATGCCAGTAAATTTGGAAAACTCAGCAGTGGCCACAGGACTGGAAAAGGTCAGTTTTCATTCCAGTCTCAAAGAAAGGTAATGCCAAAGAATGTTCAACCTACCACACAATTACACTCATCTCACACACTAGCAAAGTAATGCCCAAAATTCTCCAAACTAGGCTTCAACAGTACATGAACTGAGAACTTGAAGATGTTCAAGCTGGATTTAGAAAAAGCAGAGGAACCAGAGATCAAATTGCCAACATCCGTTGGATCATGGAAAAGCAAGAGAATTCCAGAAAAACATCTACTTCTGCTTCATTGACTATACTAAAGTCTTTGACTGTGTGGATCACAACAAACAGGAAAATTCTTAAAGAGATAGGAATACCAGACCACCTTACCTGGCTCCTGAGAAATCTGTATGCAGGTCAAGAAGCAACAGCTAAAACTGGACATGGAACAACAGACTGGTTCCAAATTGGGAAAGGAGTATGTTGAGGCTGTATATTGTCATCCTGCTTATTTAACTTATATGTGGAGTACATCATGAGAAACGCTGGGCTGGAAGAAGCACAAGCTGGAATCAAGATTGCCGGGAAAAATATCAATAACCTCAGATAAGCAGATGACACCACCCTCATGGCAGAAAGTGAAGAGGAACTAAAGGGCCTCTTGATGAAAGTGAAAGAGGAGAGTGAAAAAGCTGACTTAAAACTCTACATTCAGAAACAAAGATCATGGCATCTGATCCCATCACTTCATGGCAAATAGATGGGGGAAACAATGGAAACAGTGAAAGACTTTATTTTCTTGGGCTCCAAAATCACTGCAGATGGTGACTGCAGCCATGAAATTAAAAGACACTTGCACCTTGGAAGAAGTTATGACTAACCCAGATAGCATGTTAAAAAGCAGAGACATTACTTTGCTGACAAAGGTCCATCTAGTCAAAGCTGTGGTTTTTCTTGTAGTCATGTATGGATGGGAGAGTTGGATTCTAAAGAAAGCTGAGTGTCGAAGAATTGATGCTTTTGAACTGTGGTGTTGGAGAATACTCTTGAGAGTCCCTTGGACTGCAAGGAGATCCAACCAATCCATCCTAAAGGAAATCAGTCTTGAATATTCATTGGAAGGACTGATGCTGGAGCTCTAATACTTTGGTCACCTGACATGAAGAACTGACTCATTTGAAAAGACCCTGACACTGGGAAAGATGGAAGGCAGGAGGAGAAGGGGATGACAGAGGATGAGATGGTTGGATGGCATCACCGACTCAATGGACATGAGTTTGAGCAAGCTCTGGTAGTTGGTGATGGACAGGGAAGCCAGGTGTGCTGCAGTCCTTGGGGTCACAAAGTGTCAGACACGACTGAGTGAGTGAACTGAACTGATGGAAAAACCCCAACATTTTGGCCAACCCAATATATATGAGATGTATATATTAATGGACTTCAGTTTGTTCTTCCCTTGTTGATCTGTCTTTTATTACACGGGTCTCAACTCAGATGAGTAGAGGGGAAATGATTTTTCCTTCTCTGCAATTTCTCAAGTTAATCTGGTCAGTCTTCACCTTCCCCCACTCATTTGGGAGGCTTTACAGAGGAAGCTTTGGGAAGTGCTAACCTAGAGTTATATTTTACTAAGTAAAATTTAAACCCTCTACAGTTGCCTGTTTGGCTTTTGGGTTTGGGGAAGATGTGTTCTTGGCATCAAACTTGGAATTCAGAATTCACTTTCTGCAAAACAACACAGCTAAATGTAGTTGAAACAGTATGATTACAGCTGTAATTTGGATGTTTGGGGGTAAAACAAGCTTTTGTGATCTATTCTGGAAACCACACCACCAGGGATAGAGGAGAGGATCATTAGGGGAGAATCCACCCGGGTGCACGCAGATTAGATGCACATGCATGGAGTTTAACCCAGGCTTAACTGAAGAGCTGACTCTGCTGTCATTCTCAAAGTAAAGTTTTTAATCAAATATAACACATGCACCCACTTTTTGAATGACTGAATGTAACATGAATGTGTCTTACTTATTGCCACCTCGGGTGCCTCCAAACTCTGAGACATTCTTTCATGCTGTATTTTTCTTAAGAATAACAACAACCACCACCAAGTAAATGTCTTACAGTTATAACCAACTTTAATTACTTGTTGCTATGAAGTTGTGCTTAAATTCTTCATCTGCTGCTCTTAATTCAGCTAAAGTTTCAGTGGCTGAAGGGATATTCTGACTTTACTGAGAGACAGGCGACCATACGAAAAGTTTTTTGATGGTTTTAATCTTTACTATAGCAGGGCCTACCCAAGGAGTGCCAAGAGATGAAAACAAAACTGGAAACAGAGCTATCTCGTAAGTGCACCAACACAGATCTTTAAGAAGACTGATTTGGAATGCTTTCTCTGTAAGAGATGGAAATTTTTCTCGTAACAGCTTGAGAGTGAAAGAAAAAGCCATTTGTCAATGGACTCATTTTAAAACTCAAGCTGTTAGCTGGGCAGCAGTCTCCCCATTAGAAATTTTATGTTAACTTTTTTTTTTTTTTTCCTGAAGGAAAAAGGTTAGCTGTTGTCAAAATGGTCCTGATAATCTTAATCTCTGTTTGATGGAGCAAAATAAAAATCAACGCTAGACTGGGCCAGATAAATTGAACGAACTCTTTCTTTTAAAGCACATATTTTATTAAATAAGAGTAAAATCAGACTGCATCAGTTCATGGGGGCTTGTTTCAGACATTTAAGTTCATATGACACAGGGAAGCTGAGCATTTGTCATGATAATTCCTCATATGGCTGTTTTCTCTTACCATTTAGGAATGGAATTTGGGATAAAAGTTGAAGTATTTAGAGGTTAAAAGGTAAAAATTTAAAAACAATTTGGAACCAGGGCTTTGTAACGTGTCAGCTTGGCTGGGTGGATCTATATTTCCCAGAATCCCCTTTCCTACAGGTTTCTGATTAGGGAGGACCACAGAGGACGTTCCTGGGAGGCTCTGAAGGCGGAAGGGTGCAGCAGTCATCCTGTAGGTCCTGTGTGTCCTCCCGGAGCAGCAGGCTCACCGCTCAATCTGTCTGCATGAGGGATGCTGGGCTGCAAGCCCCTCACCTTCCCTGAGATCTCCTTCAGCTTCTCCGACCCCTTGGCTGGGTGTGTGTTCAGTTAGCTAGGGCTCCCGCTTTTGCAGGATTCCTGCTTCTAACAAGGTTGGTGGCCTCAAGAATGTTGTGAGTCTAGGACTTGCAGACTTCCGCTGCTCTCTGAAGACTCCCATCTATCTGCCTTCGTGGGGTTGCAGCCTCGATCACCTCCATTTTAAGTCAGCCTACCTTTCTGACTCAGCCTGCAAAGATAGCACCCTTAGAAATACATGGAAACAAATACGCACATGCAGATATATAGACTTGCAGTAGTTCTCCGTTTCTGATGAACTCTGATACACATGCCTACTCTCCTATGTAAAAATATATATGTATACATTTATACTGGAGAAGGCAATGGCAACCCACTCCAGTACTCTTGCCTGGAAAATCCCATGGACGAAGGAGCCTGGTAGGCTGCAGTCCATGGGGTCGCGAATAGTTGGGCACGACTGAGCGACTTTACTTTCACTTTTCACTTTAATGCATTGGAGAAGAAAATGGCAACCCACTCCAGTGTTCTTGCCTGGAGAATCCCAGGCACGGGGGAGCCTGGTAGGCTGCCGTCTATGGGGTCACACAGAGTCGGACACGACTGAAGCGACTTAGCAGCAGCAGCAGCATACATTTATACACATATAAAGATATGTAATATTGGTAAATATGTGTAATATTATACCTCTCTACGTGTGAGGCTTCCCAGGTGGCGCTAGTGTTAAAGAACCTGCTGCCAATGTGGGAGACCTGGGTTCTATCCCTGGGTCTGGAATATCCCCTGGAGGAGGGCATGACAACCCATTCCACTATCTTGCCGGGAGAATCCCCATGGACAGAGGAGCCTGATGGGCTACAGTCCATGGGGTCGTAGAATCGGACTCGACTGAAGCTACTTAGCATGCACTCACGCTCTTTACATATAATGCAAGAACTTACAACAGTATATTCCCATTGTCTCTTGAACTTTATTTTTTCATTTAAAAATACGGATTTATGTGGCTGTGTCCGGTCTGAGCTGCGGCGTGAGGGCTCTCCGCGTGTCGTGTGAGGTCGTCTGTTTTGCTGCGATGCTCTTGTTGCGGGGCCTGGGCCTCCGGTTGCGGCGCGCAGGCTTCTGGGTAGTTGCGGGGCACGGGCTTAGTTGCCCAATGGGACGTGGGATCCTAGTTCCCCATCCAGGGGTAGAACTCTTGTCCCCTACATGAGAAGATGGATTCTTAGCCATTGGACCACCAGGGAAGTTCCTCTCTTGCATTTTGTGTTGTCATTGTCATCCATTTTACTTTCAGATATGCTATCTAGCCAACAGCATGGTATTAATTTTAATGAATGGGTAATTATATTTTGAAGATAGAAAATTGCCTTTTATGCTTACTCAAGTAATGATCATATTCAGTGCTCTGTCCTTTTGATAAAACCGAGTGTTCACCTGGTACCTTCTGCACAAACAGCTTCCTTTAATATTTCTTGCAATAGAATTCTGATAGAAATATATTCACTTAGCAGGTGTTTTTCTGAAAATATCTTTATTTATTTATCTTTTTACTGAGTGAAAAATTCTGGATTGAGAGTTTTTTTTCTTGCAGTGCTTTATAAAAATACTGCCTCACTGTCATCTGGCTTACATAACTTCAGATGGGAAGTCTGATGTCATTATTATCTGTTTCTCTCTGATCATAAAATATCTTTCCACTTGGTGGTAGAGCTCAGTTGCTCTCTTGTGTCTGACTCTCTGTGACCCCATGGTCTGTAGCCTGCCAGGCTCTGCTGTCCATGGAATTTTATAGGCAAGAATACCGGAGTGGGTTGCCATTTCCTCCTCCAGAGGATCTTCCTGACCCAGGGATTGAACCTGTGTCTCCTGCATCGGTGGGCAGATTCTTTAACACTTGGGCCCCCTGGGAAGCCCTATCTTTTCTCTTAGACAGTTTTTAAAATATGTATTTTCCTTTGTCATTAGAAATTATATTATTATGTACCTTGTTATGGTTTTCTTCAAGTTAATTTTGCTTGGCTTTTATCAACTTGAAAGTTTATAATATTCATCAAATTTGGAAAACATTATAGATAGCCACTTTTTCTTCAAATATCTTTTCTGTCCTCTGCCATTTTCTGTTGGGATTCCATGCCTGTGTATTAAACCAGCTAATTTTGTTCCATAGTAAATGATGGCCTGAACTTTTTTTTTCCTGCCCCTTTTCTTTTTGTTTCAGGTTGAATAGTTTCTGTTGCTTTGTATTCGCGTTCATTTATCCTTTCTTCTGTAGCACCTATTTATATTAATTCTGTCTAGTGCGTTTTTCGTTCCAGATATTCTATTTTTCACCTCCAGATGTTCTGTTTGGGTCTTTTGATATGTTATAGTTCTTGCCTCATCACGCTCTTGTTTTCTAATACCTTCATAGACATTTTATCACCCTCTTTGCTAGTATTAATATGGCTTTCATTTCTGGCTCACTTTCTGCTGACTACATTTTCTCATGCTCTGTGTTTATTAGCTTCTGATGGACACAGGGCATTGTCATCTTTTTGTTCTTGAGTACTAGACTTTTTTTCTGTATTCCATTATTAGTGCTGCATTTTATTCTATCAGTTGGTTAGATTACTTGGGATTGGTTAGATATTTCTAAGCCTGCTTTTAAGCTTTGTTAAGGGTCATCCAGAAAACTTTAAATCTGGAGCTAATGCCCAGACTAGTAGCCCCAATATTAAAGCAACACTCTGAGAATTTTACCCAAGGCTCCATACATCACAAGGTCGTTCCATCCTGCATGGGGCGGGGGGTCGGGGGGGGGACCAAAGCTAGTCCCAACTCTGTGGACTTGGGGAATCCTCCTGCCTCCACTTTGGTGATTCTTGCCCTAGACTCAGTTTCTTCTCACATATTCACAGGTCAATGTGTGTGTGTGCTAAGTCACTTCAGTCGTGTTCAACTCTTTGCACCTCTATGGACTGTAGCCCACCAGGCTTCTCTGTCCATGGGATTTTCCAGGCAAGAATACTGGAGTGGGTTTCCATGCCCTCCTCCAGGGGACCTTGCCAACCCAGGGATCAAACCCACGTCTTTTACGTCTCCCACATCAGGCAGGTTCTTTACCACTAGTGCCACCTAGGAAGCCCCCACTGGTCAACATTCAGCCCAAGATTTGAAGGCTCTTCCCTGGCAGTCTCCAGAATTCTCTTTCCCTCAGTAGCTCTTTCCCTTCTAGTGTTTTACCAGGAAAATTCTAGCCACTTTTGCCTTTCCAAGCTTTGATGTCTTTTTCCTCAACTCAGGGAGACCATTGGACTCCATTGGGATTCCCCCTTTGATCCTGCTGGTAGCTCAGCTGAAAAAGAATCTGCCTGTAATGCAAGAGATCCTAGTTCGATTCCTGGGTCAGGAAGATCACCTGGAGAAGGGATAATCTACCCACTCCAGTATTCTTGGGCTTCCCTGGTGGCTCAGCTGGTAAAGAATCCGCCTGCAATGCAGGAGACCCTGGTTCAATCCCTGGGTTCGGAAGATCCCCTGGAGAAGGGAGTGGCTACCCACTCCAGTATTCTGGCCTGGAGAATTCCATGGACTGTATAGTCCATGGGGTCGCAAAGAGTCGGACACGACTGAGCAACTTTCACTTCTGTCCTGCAGCCTAGAAACTGTTTCCAGCTCATAAACTGGGATGATCTTAGGGCTTACTTTATTTGTTTTCTTCCTCTCAGGGAAACTTGTTTTCAATTACCTACTCTCTAAAGGTACATTATGTCATATATTTTGACCATCCATTAGCTGTTTAAGGCAGGAAGGTCTCTGTTAATCCATCTTGGCTAGAGATGTCCAGTAATTGTTCTGGATAGTATAAAAATATTTCATAAAATGAATTTTTAAGTTTTAAAATTTTACTTCAAAGAAATAAAGACATAATTATAACTACAAGAGTAATCTTAGGATTCTTGTTTACATGTCTAACTTTAACTCACGGTAACTGAAATATAAAGCTCTCATGGGGAAATTAAGTTAATAAACCATCACCTTTTCTCAGTTTTGTACACCAACAGTGAATCCTTCAAGCTCCATGAACTTGGTTATAATTTCCACTCCATAGGAATCTGTCAGATCAGTAAGCTTCTAGCCTCTGTTCCTCCCTGAGCTGTGTAAATTTATTTTAGGAAGTAGAATTGAAAATGAGCCCTTTGTCCTTATTGTAGTGATGGACTAGGTCAACCCCAAATCTAATAGTGCTGACAACCCAGTAACTTTCTTTCAAAGACCATATAATAAACAGCTAGTATTATTAATACTTAGACAGCAACAGAGAAGTAATTAGAGAATTCTATGTATATTGAACTTCTGGCATTGTATTTCACAATGAATTTGTAAGATTTTTGCACATATGTATTTTATGCCTTGTCTATTGGCTGCTTTTGTTTAAATATAATTCTAAATGTTTTTCTTTTTTCAGAAAGTTACCTTAAAATGTAAATTTTAGTTTTACAGTAAGTATCCAAACATTGGTACTGATTGTATTGAAATGTGTACTGATTTCGAATGTTTTGAGTTGCCTCCACTATCTGGGTGCAACCCTCTCCATGAACGTTTTCCGTTTTCTCTTACCCTTCTGACTTGGCTGCACTGAGAACTCAAAAGGCCCTGTGTCTAAGGCCCTGCAAATGGAAGCTAGAGAGGACTTGGTAAAATTTCCTGAGTGGGCTTCCCTGGTGGCTCAGATGGTAAAGAGTCTGCCTGCAATGCAAGAGACCTGGGTTCTATCCCTGGGTAAGGAAGATCTCCTGGGGAAGAAATGGCAACCCACTCCAGTATTCTTGCCTGGAGAATCCCATGGACAGAAGAGCCTGGTGAGCCCCAGTCCATGGGGTGGCAAAGAGTCGGACACTAATTTCATGCTGTTCTCTTAATCCACTAGCCACATTATACTATAATCCTCATTCATCCTTCCCCAATATTTCATCCCTTTTAAAGAAAAGGCTTTTATGACTTCAAAATCCTTTAGAAATTAACTTTTGTGTAACTCTTTTATTCTCCCTAAGTTACTTTGAAACTTTTATTATCTCTCTCAAATCATAAACACAGCATTTCTTTTCTTTTCAAAAGCAATAAAAATATATATTATCTATTATTTCTCTTTGAATCGTATTTTCAAAGTTTAAAACTGTGTTTGGTAAAAACATGACAATCTAAATTTATACCAATGTTTATAAACCACTTCACTCAATGGCCACTTGTATCATTGAAAACTTATTTAATAAGCTCAAATATTTCAACTATTAAAAAGTTTCCTTTTTAATAAGGACTTTCAATCAGTCCTTATTATACTAAACAAACCAACACGTTTGGGAATATTAGGTAGTCCTAGTACGATACATTTTTGCTTTTTTGATATTTTTAATTTGCCAATCTTTTTTGTAAGTGCATACATCATGCCTTATAAAGATTGCCAATTGTGGTAGAGACCGCTATATTCCTGAGCAATATCTATTCTACTGCCTTTCTTTAGAAAATCAGAGAAGTAACCCTGATTTTAGTCACTTGGGATAAATATTACATTCCCCAACTCTTTCTGAAGGTAGACGCAGCTATGGGACTAAGCCCTGGTCAATGTGTTATAAGCAGAAGCATTGCTGGGGACTTACAGGATGCTCCACGGGGAGATATGCCGCCTTTTTTGCTTCTGCTTGTCCTTCTTCATGATAGCCTGGAACTGAGACTGACAGAGCTCTGGTAGTTGTTCATCTCAGACTATGAAGCAAAAATAAAACGGAAGCCAGGGATTAGGGAGGCAGAACAAGAAGAGAGAAGGGGCCTGGGTCCTCGAACATCATGAAGCTGTGACACCAGCCCGGATGGCTGACCCTTGGCCTCCTGAGGAAGAGAGAGAAAACCTCCTCTTTTCTCACCATGGAAACATCCCCTCTGGAAGGGCTCTGGGTAAGAGGGGGCAGAGCTGGACTTGCTTAGCTAGCCTTGAAGAGAGGCACCTTGTTCTGCATAGGGAAGTGCCTCCAGGTAAGAGGAGGGCTGATGTCAGTAATGCCTAATGCGGGAGCCGCGTTAGGCATTACTGACAGGCTGACATCACAGGAGTTGCACAGTGGCCTGGCCTGCACAGGCGTTGGTACCTGCTTGCGTGGACAGAGAGACCAGCTGACTTTGGAGTTAGATGGGCCTGGGACTTGACCCTGATCCACCAGCTATATGACCCTTTGGACAAACTGACTCAAAGTCATTATATCTCAGCCTTCTCATCCGCAAAGTCAGGACAATAAAACTTCCCACAAAGAGTTGTTATCAGGACCAAACGGAGGAGTGGAAGTCCAGAGCTTCACTCAGTGCTGGGTGAGCACTGAGAATCCGCCAGCAGATACTCCAGCCACCCAGAGCAGAGCGGCGAGCATCTCGACTGTGGCAGGGAGATGGCTCAATCAGCTCAGGTTATTATAGCGAGTCGCCACACACAAGGGGGCTTACACACCAATGTTTCCTTCTCACGGTTCTGGAGCCTGGAAGTCCAAGTTCAAGGCCCCAGATCTGGGGGCCGGTGAGGAACTGCTTCCTGGTTTGTAGATGGCCATCTTCTCATGGTTTCCTCACATAGCAGAGAGCAGAGAGAGAGACCCCAAATTTCCTCGTCTTTATATAAGAGCACTAGTCCCATTCATGAGGGCTCCATTCTCATGACCTATCACCCCTGCAAAGGCATCACCTTCAAATACCATTACATTGGAGATTTAAGCTTCAACATATGATTTAGAGGGCAGGACACAGACATTCCATCCGCAGCACACTGGACTCTTAATCCTGTCCTCTGCTATTTCTCTAACACCCCGGCCATCCCAGTCTACACCAAGATGAGAGACAGACTCAAAGAAACCTCTGGAGAGAGAAACCTGGGCACAAACCCACAGGGTTTTTGTAGAACCAGTGTACCACTTTGAGGACTAGAAAGGTCAGCTGGGGGAGTGGAAGATGCTGGAAAGGGGTGGAAAGAGGAGGAAGGGACGGAGTCTTCCCAGTGCGGAGGGAGGAGGACCCGTGGGCATCCCGAGGGCAGAGTGGAAGGGATGCAGTGGCCAGGCAGCCTTCTGCAGTGCAGACCCCACTGACACATCTTCTGGTCCCACAGGCAGGGCCCTCTGAATCCCACCTCTGAGTAGAGGGTGGAATCCGCCCACCTGGCCCCAGGAATGGCCTGTGAAGTGCAAACCTCACCCTCTGACCAGGCGACGATGGAGAAGGACTGGCTGAGAACAGCCCAGAGGCCAGGACAGCGGTGGACATGTCCCCCTGGCCCTGTCCAGGTCCTGACTCCACCCTTCCTCTGCCAGCATGTGATAGAGGCAGATGCTGGATGGGGCTCTCACAGACCCTTGGAGAACATGGTTCACAATGGCTTATCAACATGTGTTTGGGAGACCATATATGTTGACAGATTTTTATTTTTTTAATGACATTAAAAGAAACAAACCACCTTGTCTTAGCACCATCAATTGACCAAACAGAGGACATTTTAATATAAAGGACAATTTCAGAAGGGCACTATTAGACTGAAAAGACATTAAGTGGAAGACGTTTGGTTTTCTTCAAAATTAGCAGCTTCAAGACACACTCCCGAGTCAGTGGAGCCAGCCTGTGCCCCATTCTGGAGTGGGAACCCCTCTGATGATCTGTTAGCCATGAGCCACCTTCCCTGTGGGCCCTGGCCCAAGGGTCCCACAGTCCTGCCTGGCCTCTGTGCTTTGGTGCTGGTGTCTGTGTGACCTCAGGAAAGCTTGGGTGGTTTCCCTGGGTCAGAGTTTCCTCCGGGGCAGCACAGAGTGTAAATGTCCACTGAATAGAGAATAAATTAGGTTAATAGCTGCAAAGCATTCAGCATAGTGTCCAGAATGAGGAAGGGGTTTAGGAATGGCAGCGGTGGCTATCTTTCATTATTTTAGTTTTAGATCATCAGCAACTGCTAGGAATTACTGTTTACTACTAAGTCAATGAGTGAAAAAAAACTGGCTTAAAACTAAACATTCAGAAAACTAAGATCATGGCATCCAGTCCCATCACTTCATGGCAAATAGATGGGGAAACAATGGAAACAGTGACAGACTTTATTTTTGGGGGCTCTAAAATTGCTGCAGATGGTGACTGCAGCCATGAAATTAAAAGATGCTTGCTCCTTGGAAGAAAAGCTATGACCAAATGAGAGAGCTTATTAAAAAGCAGCGACATTACTGTGCTGACAGAAGTCTGTGGGGTCAAAGCTATGGTTTTTCCAGTAGTCATGTATGAATGTGAGAGCTGGACTATAAACAAAGCCCCTCAACAAAGGATGACCCAAGCAGCAAATTCTGCTCTATTTCTCACTCTTCTCCTTCTTCCGCTTTTATCCCGACTTTTGGCTTAAATCTTAAAGTGGAAAAGTGCCCATGGGAAGCTTGTTTTGAATATTAAAAAGATGGACATATGAATTATTTTCTGTAATATCCATACGAAATGCTGAAGGCATGGGTACTCTCTAATGAATTGCTCAAACAATGTTATGAAATAAAAGATCAGATATACCTTTCTCTTAGTTTATGCACGTGAGCACATCCCCATGATTTTAAAGTCAGGAAACAAAAGATCACAATTCAGAGCTCTGATGGAAGACGTTCCTCAGAGACACCCCTCCCTGTGATGTTCAGTGATGTGAATGTTGTAAAGAGATCCTGGAATTATATAAACAATCATGGAATCCCTGGAGCAAGGGAGAGATGGAAAACCAGGCAGCTTAAAAATGGGAAAAAGAATCAAGCTGTAGCTGAGAAACCTCATCTTTTGTCATGATGGAGAGCTGGCTGTGATTGGTGTAGAAAACACAGCATCCATGCTTCATCATACGGGATTCTTTCTAATACTATTTGGTTCATTGTATCCGACTGCCAAACACACACATACACACACATGCCCCAATAAACAGCAAGAGCCTGGGAAAAGCTGGAACCAGAAAAGAAGAAGGAGAAAAAAAAAATCTGAAGCACCCCTCTGAGTCCTATTCCAGTCTCATTTCTTTCATTTCCTGATTGGAGTAGGCAGCTTTCTGTAGTCAAATCTGATTAATTTAAAGCCTACAAAGAGGTAATTTGTGCTAGCTGGATTTTATGTTTTTATTTGCAAGCTGGGAGTTTTGTTAAATCCCTCATTTATCCATTGAACAAGTATTTGCCAAGGACCCATACTCCTCTGAGTGAGAAGTGGAAAGGAGCAAAGACCACCTTTTTTTGACTGAGTTAGTAGGGGGAAGGAAATTAATAATAAATTTTAAAAGCCTTTTGTCAACTGAAAAAAAATTCACCCCCTAAATGCTGACAGTTGTGTTTTATGTGGGGGACACTCTTAGGACTTCAAGCATGAGAGATGGCATCTCAAATAAGGCTGAGAGATTGCTCTGAAGAGAGGGCAGGAAGCCAGGATACATAGGCGTTTTTGCAACAAAGGCCAAGTAGTTGAAACATCAAAAGATTACTGTTAACAGAAAAAACACAGGTATCTCAAGATGAGGAATGCAGTGCTTCTTTGTGCATGTCTGGGCTCACTGAAATCTTTCCTCTGATAGGTACCTCACCTATCTGGGGCCCGTGTCCTCTTTTCTCACCCGAGTTTCCTCAGGTTCACTGTTGGGAGTAGCTGCAGTGGCTATAATGTGATGGCTTAATGGCTGCACATCCTTTGTTTACTGATACAGCAGGAGTATTTTAATTCTCACTTTACATAACAGCATATATTAGATCGTTCTATAAAACAAAGATCACAGGACTCAAAACTAACTCTTCTGTACCTGAAGGCTTATCTTTTTGAAACTACAAGTAATTAGTAAGAAGGGAGGGCACTGGTTTTTCAGCTGCACCCATCAGAAGTAACACTTTGGGGAAATCCCATCAATAGCGATGGGCTTCCCAGGTGGCTCAGTGGTGAAGAATCCAGCTGCCTGCCAATGCAGGAGACTGAGGAGATGTGGGTTTGAGCCCTGGTCCAGGAAGATCCTCTGTAGGAGAAAATGGCAACCCACTCCAGGATTCCAGTATTCTTGCCTGAGAATCCCATGGACAGAGGAGCCTGGTGGGTGATAGTCCACAGGGTCCCAAAGAGCTGGACATGACCGAGCGACCGAGCACACAGGCACTCATCAATTGCTACACTCTGAACCCCCACCTGCTGGATTAGCAGTCTCTTTGTGATGTTTCCTTGCTCAATCACTCCTCCTTGGTGTCCATGGTAGGAACAGAAAGTGGGTCTCACATGGTCCTGCTGCTGCTTTTAGAGCCTTGGGCGGGTGTCCACCACCTTGTGCATCCCCGTCTGTGTTTGGCGTCCCTGGCTCAGGAAGCAAGGCTCTTCACACTGCTGCCCACTTGCTGGCTCCCCCATGTCCCTCCTCCAGCCTCCACACCGGGCTATGTGACCAGGTTTTCAGGACATTCCCTTCATCATATTGTCCATTTGTTTTGGTTGTAGATGATAGAAAGATACTATACATAACAAGCTAGTGTCTCCCTTCTACTTGCGTATTTAAAAGAAACATTATAATAAAAGCATGTGATTTAGTTTTCCCTTTGGAAGGGATAGCATTTAGACAAAATTGAGAGACAGAATTTTCTAAACTAGACAGTGTCTTCACAGAGAAAGAAATGTGTTCAGAGAGAACGTGCCTTGTACCAAATAATTCAACTGGCCTCCGAATCAAAGTTGTATCCCCTTTTCGCTTCTCCAGTTGTTGCCCAGGCATGTTCTGCAAGGCTCCAGAACTAGGATTCCAGGGCATGAATTACTGTGAGCGCGGTGGAAGGGCACCATTAATAATCGAAAGGAAAAGGGTCCTAACACCCAGAACTGTTCTCTGGGTCATTCAGGAATCGAGGAACATGTTGGCTGCAGAGATGGGGTCGAGATTCCCTGACCCCAGAGGTGATGCGGGCAAGAGAAGAAGTGCCCTGTTACCAGAGGGTCTCCTGGCAGGTCTCCCAGGCCCTTCCTGGGGAGAGGCTGTGAGGTCTTGGATGCAAAGGTGAAATTTGGAAGTCACGCAATGGGGAGAGCCACAGGAGGATGTGGACGGATGCTAATGAAGGTGTGAAGAGGGACAGGGAGATGTCTTTGTCCTCATCAGTGGAAGTCATCTCCAGAGAGCAATGAGCTGATTCCTGAATATCCTGTGTGGTGTAAATAAATAAATAAATGGCCCAGAAATGAAATTCTAATAGACTTGATGGGAAGTAATTTGCGAACAAATCTTTCTGCTGCTCTGGATGCGAACTGCGTCTCTGGGAGAGGTCGTCAGTATCTCCAACACATTTTCTAATTACTGATGCTAATTACTTGCATCATCATTTGCATACCATTATGAGGCAGACACTGAAGAGGGCTGAGGCTGCTGGGTGTTTTTCTCTCTCATTCATTTGGGAACGAGGAGACTGCCATACAGGCTACGCGTTTGCCAATAGACAGGATGGCTGGAGCAGGCTTTGCCCCTCTCCCAGTTCTTTGGGAGGCTGGCAGCTTCTAGCTCTCAGATCTCAACATAAAGGCAGCTTGATTTATGTCTATGTCTCTTTATCTATCTATTGAGCATCTATCTATCAATCTACCCATCTGTTCATCCATCTATTCATCTGTCCCTTTATGAATTTATCTATTATCTATCTTAAGTATCTGTCTATCCCCATGGCCAACTTGCAAAGCCTTCTAGGTACTTCCAGTTCTTTGAGCCCCTAGGTTAGGTGTCCAGGCTGTGGAATCAGACTGTGACTTAGCCGGATGAGCATAGCTCCAGGTCCAGAGCAGGGGTAAAGAACATGCCTGCCAACGCAAGAGACACAGGAGGCTTGGGTTCGATCCCTGTGTCAGGAAGATCCCCTGGAGGAGGAAATGGCAGCCTACTTCAACATTCTTGCCTGGACAATCCCATGGACAGAGGGGCCTGACGGGTCACAATCCATGGGGTCGCAGAGAGTTGGACACGACTGAGCACGCACCACTACCAGGTCAGAATAAGCTTCAGTAAAGACAAGTTCCTGTGGTTGCTAGGGCAGGACTAAGGTTGACTCATGTCCTGCTCCATCAGGCACTCTTTCTCTCCTATGTACATTGGTGGTGAGTTGAAGTTCTTTGACGAGTTCAGTGGATGTCAGCCTTGGCTTCTTCTGCTTGGAGCTACCCCTTCCTCACAGGTTGGGGCCTCCCAGGCCACAGCAGCCTCAGCACATCCCCTCTCTTGCCGTCCCTGCTGCCTGCTGAGAGCTCCAGGTTCTGAGACCGGAGGTGGAGAGAGTAAGTGATGTGGTGAAGGCTTGGTGGGGAGTTATGGGATCTGGACCTATCTGGTCCAGGAGGCAGTTTCTCCTGAGCTGGCTATGCCTCTCTGACTTTTTGGCTTCTCTTTGTTTTTCTGGTTAAAAAAAAAGCAGCAGGAAATTGTAGAGAATCTTTTCTTTCTTTCTTTTTTGAGTTCAGAAGATGGAGCGTGTCTTTCTAATTCATCTACATGTGTGTGTGCTCTCAGTCACTCGGTCGTATCTGACTGTCTGTGGCCCCATGGACTGTAACCCTTCAGGTTCCTCTGTCTATGGGGTTTCCCAGGCAAGGATACTAGACTGGGCTGCCATTCCCTCCCCCAGGGGACCTTCCCAACCCAGGGATCGGCCATGCATCTCCTGCCTCTATCGCACTGGCATACGAATTCTTTACCACTGAGCCACCAGGGAAAGCCCCATACTATGCTTGGCCTTAGCCAAGATACTGAGAAGCGATCCATGTACATAGTCTATCCTATGGCAGAAACTTCCCCTTGAAATTGATCTGTGGCTTTTTGTTTCTATTTTTGACTACCTTTGTGAGTTTTTAAAATGAGAATCACTGCGGATGGTGACTGCAGCCATGAAATAACAAGGTTTTTGCTTCTTGGCAGGAAAGCTGTGACAAACCTCAACAGTGCGTTGTAAAGCAGAGACATTACTCTGCCAACAAAGGTCCGTATAGTCAAGGCTATGGTCTTCCCAGTGGTCACATACAGTTGTGAGTGTTGGACCTTAAAGAAGGCAGAATGCCAAAGAATTGATATCTTCACACTGTGGCGCTGGAGAAGACTCATCAGAGTCCCTGGGACAGTAAGGAGATCAAACCAGTCAATCTTATGGGAAATCAACCCTGAACACTCATTGGAAAGACTGATACTGTAGCTGAAACTCCAGTATTTTGGTCATCTGATGCGAATAGCTGACTCATTGGAAAAGTCCCTGATGCTGGGAAAGATTGAGGGCAGAAGGAGAAGAGGGTGTCAGAGGGCGAGATGGCTGGATGGCATCACCAATGCAATTTGGGCAAACTCCGGGAGATGGAGAAGAACGGGGAGGCCTGAGATGCTGCAGTTCATGGGGTCACAAAGAGTCAGACATGACTGGGCAAATGAACAACAAGGACAAAGCCATTTAAAATACAGCCAATTTACCTTTGTTGTTCCAACCCTCAGGTTTAAGAATTAGTTCTTTTAAAAGTTTCACTGAGCTTCCCAGGTGGGGCTGATGATGAAGAATCCACCTGTCAATGCAGGAGACCCGGGTTTGATCCCTGGGTTGGGAAGATCCCTTGAAGAAGGAAATGACAACTCACTCCAGTATTCGTGCCTGGAAAATCCCATGGACAGAGGAGCCTGGTAGGCTGTAGCCCACGGGGTTGCAGAGTCAGACACGACTGAGTGACCAAGCACAAAAGGGCCATACAGGCAAGAGAACTGAAAAGAGACGGTGTGCATAACGTGCATCATAGAGAAAGCGTCTGAGATATTTAGCTGTTTGTATTATTTCCCAAAGGAAAGGTGAGAATACAGGTACAGATTTCAAGGAAACATGTTTATTAAACATTTAGGGCCCACACGTGTGCTTTCCTTCACGTCTAAAATACTTATGCAAGCTCTCCAGGCAGCGGTTTCAGCTTGGTTTTGATATGCGTGGTGATGGGTTCCTGTTGGAACATTGCCTCTTTCAGTGTTGCCCTTGGATCAAAAGTCCTGCAATGAGATGGGCTGCTCTTCCCGGGTAACCTAAAGCCAGAGGTCCAAACCCAGCTTCCCTGGGCACCAGGGGCACATCTTTGAAATCCTTAGCAACTTGCTCTTGTTTGTTTTTGAAACAAATCAGTCTAGGCGTCCTGGGTTTCCTTCTGTTCTGCGGCTCACTCATCACCCGGAGCAGTAAATTACAGCTCAGATCACGGCAGCTTCCTTCATTAGAAGGTGTGCGTGTATGTGGAGGACAGCGGGTGGGCTCACAAGGGAGAAGGAATGTAAATACTTACCTAGTGCGTTTTATTTTATCCCTGTTCCATTATGAATGACCTTGTAATCCATGGTGTAGAATTTGAATTTTACGCTAGGCAGTGAGAGTCATTAAAATGTTTTAAGCAGAGGAACATCGTGATCAGATTTGCATTTTGGAAACCTTCGGCTGGGTGGACGATGGATCTTGAGGGAAGAAGGGAGGCGGGAGGAGGGATTATTGAGCTGGGGCAGTTATCCAGGAGGAAGAAAATGGGACCCTGAGTTAATGCAGTGATCATGAGGTGGGTAAAGAGAGGTGGAAAAGACTCTAGAGATCTGAAGAGCAGACCCAAAGGGATTCAGCAATTGGCTGAACTGAAGGGCAAGACAAGAGTCACGGATGGGCTGTGGGTCTGTGCTTGGCAATTGGATTGGTGGTAAGTCATTCACGAGATGAGGAGGAACAGGTTTGAGAGTGAGAATATGAGTTAAGGTTGGCCATGGTGAGTCGGGGGCTTCCTTGGTAGCTCAGCTAGTAAAGAATCCACCTGCAATGCAGGAGACCCTAGTTTGATTCCTGGGTTGGAGAAAGGAGTGGCTACCCACTCCAGCATTCTTGCTTGGAGAGGTCCATGATCGGAGGAGCCTGGTGGGCTGCAGTCCATGGAGTCGCAAAGGGTCAGACAGGACTGAGTGATTAAGCACAGCGCAGAGAGGTGTAAGGGTCCTCACTGAGGTGAACAGCTCAGCAATGAGTTTTTCTGGTCCCCCTTTGTTATTTCTCAGACCAGCCCAACAGGTAAAGGGTTGTATGTTTCTTTTGTGCTCATTAGAGAGCCTCATCACAAGGCAGGCTAAGGGCACCGTTTGTAGACTGCTCAAGAATGTGCCCAAAGCTTGGATTCATTTTCCTCATCTTCTCCAAGGCTCTTTGTAAGCCTCTCCACCATTTTTCAGCCATCAACTACCACATTCTCAGTTACCAATCCTATCTCTTTCTAATTAAGTCCAATGTAAATGACTTTTGATTCATGGGGACTTAAACCATAGGAACAAATGACTGGTTCAAAGTTAGGAAAGGAGTATGACAAGGCAGTATACTGTCACCCTGCTTATTTAACTTATATGCAGAGTACATCATGGCTCGATGCCTGGCTCGATGCCTGGCTCGATGAAGCACAAGCTAGAATCAAGATTGCTGGGAGAAATATCAATAACCTCAGATATGCAGATGACACCACCTTAATGGCAGAAAGTGAAGAGGAGCTAAAGAGCCTCTGGACGAATGTGAAAGAGGAGAGTGCAAAAGCTGGCTTAACATTCAACATTAAAAAAACTAAGATCATGGCTTCCTGTCCCATTACTTCATGGCAAATAGATGTGGAAACAGTGGAAACAGTGACAGACTTTATTTTGGGGGTTCCAAAATCACTGCAGGTGGTGACTACAGCCATGAAATTAAAAGATGCTTGCTCCTTGGAAGAAAAGCTATGACCAACCTAGACAGCTTATTAAAAAGCAGAGACATTACTGAGAGCCAAAGAATTGATGCATTTGAACTGTGGTGTTGGAGAAGTCTCTTGAGCATCCCTTGGACTGCAAGGAGATCAAACAGTGAATCCTAAAGGAAATCAGTCCTGAATATTCATTGGAAGGACTGATGCTGAAACTGAAGCTCCAATACTTGGGCCACTTGATGCGAAGAGCTGACTCATTGGAGCAGACTCTGATGCTGGGAAAGAAAGATTGAGGGGCAGGAGGAGAAGGGGACAACAGAGGATGAGATGGTTGGATGACATCACCAACTCAATGGACATGAGTTTGAGCAAACTCCAGAAGCTGGTGATGGACAGGGAGGCCTGGCATGCTGCAGTCCACATGGTCAAATAGTCAAACCTGACTGAGCGACTGAACTGAACTGAACTTCCTGACAGAAACCTCAAGGTCTGCTTTGGGAAATAAAAAGATGAATCCCTATCTCAGAGCTGGTGTGAAGGTCAAGTGACACAGCTTGCGTAAGCTGGGGCCAGCATCTAGCTCAGCTTCCTTGCACCTCAGACAGAGGCTCAGACTACCAGCCTCTTTCCTGGGAATTCTTGGGTGGGGGCCTAGGAATCAGTGTTTAAACAGGTGCCCTCCATGAGTCTTCTCTTTGGGGAGTGGAGAAACACAGGTGGTCACAGGCAGTGGGCTCAGCCTTGGCTGCCTGGGGGAATGAAATAAAGGAAGCCTCTGTTGGTGACGTTTGGTCACTGACCATCTTTGGACACCATCCACTCCTTCCTCCTCTGCCAACATCTGGGCAGGCTGGCAAGAAGGTTGAGCCCTCCACCTCCCCTTGGCACAGTGAAAGTGAGTCACTCAGTCATGTCCGACTATTTGCAACCCCATGGACCATAGTCCAGGGAATTCTACAGGCCAGGATACTGGAGTGGGTAGCTTTTACCTTCTCCAGAGGATCTTCCCAACCCAGAGACTGAACCCAGGTCTCCTGTATTGCAAGCAGAGTCTTTACCAGCTGAGCCACAAGGAAAGCCCATGAATACTGAAGTGGATAGCCTATCCCTTCTCCAGCGAATCTTCCCGACCAAGGAATCAAACTGGGGTCTCCTGCATTGCAGGTGGATTCTTTACCAACTGAGCTATGAGGGAAACCCCCTTGGCACAGTGGGGATGTTCAAATCCTAGCCCATATGTGGAACCCCAGTCTGCTGACTCCCTCAACCAAAGCCACTGCCAATATCCCCCCGGCCCCTAGGCTGGCTTGCAACCAACCCAGTCTCCCCAAAGTCTTATGATGTGAGCAATACACTCTTCCCTGTCCTCTTGGACCCAAGTCTTATCATCCTAACCAACTTAGAATGGGAGTTGAGCTCACCTTCCATAGGGCAACCAAGCACCAAAGACCTTTAAAGCACTGTCTGACTGGGAAGAGTGAAATGTGAGCGTCTGTGGCCACCTGGCTGTGAGTTTCCAGGCCTCCCAGGCAATGGTGATTGGCAGCAGGGATGAGGACCCCGGTCCAAGCCCTCCTCACCTCCTGTCCAGTGAGCGCACTTGGCTCCTAGCCAGACTTGCCTCAACCCCATGAGAGCAGAGGCTGTGTGTATTTTGTTACTTTCTCTTCCTAGACCTTAGTATCATGTAGAGAACAATCATTTAGTCAGTAAATCATGTTTGACTCATTTGCAACCCCATGGACTATGGCCCAGGCTTCCCAGGCGGTGCTAGTGGTAAAGAATCTGCCTGTTAATTCAGAAGACACAGGTCCAATCCCTGAGTCTGGAAGGTCCCCTGGAAGAGGGCGTGGCAACCCACTCCAGTATTCTTGCCTGGAGAATCCCATGGACAAAGGATCCTGGTAGGCTACTGTCCACAGGGTTGCAAAGAGTCGGGCACGGCTTAGTAGGACTGTGGCCCGCTAGGCTCCTATGTCCATGCGATTCCCCAGGCAAGAATACCGGAGTGGGTTACCATTTCCTTCTCCAAGGGATCTTTAGGACCCAGGGGTCGAACTGGCATTACCTGAATTGGCAGGCAGAGTCTTTACCACTGAGGCATCCTGGAAGCTTTACAGGGAACAGTTAAAGTGCTTAATAACCAGGGGAAAGAAATGAAAATAAAATGGAAGCTTGGAAACAGGGATATATATATTAAGAGGCAGGTTCAGCTCAATCTTATGCTTTCTACCTCCTACTCCTATTCATTTTTGGAAACTTTGGGGTCAAGGAGCAAGTTTAAAAATATAAGGAAGGGGACAATTGTGCAATAGTTGCTCAAAAAAACGCACCAGGAGTCCCTTGGAGGCTGGATCTGGAGAAGGGATTTCTACAATGAGTGGCCCCTGGAAGGACAATTTTCGTGGAATCTTCCAGGGTCCCGAGGCTCCTGTGACCAGAGCTGTTGGGTCCCTCAGTTCCTCTTCTGGACACTAGATGGCGGCCAGGCAACAATTAGGGCCCAACAATGAAGGCTTGGGATCTACAGCCTCCCTTTGGCTGGGGCCGCCCCCACGATGACCCCGGAGAGGTGGGCATTGTCATCCTGACCGTGGGCAGGAGGCCACAGAAGGTCAGCGGGGTCGCACGAGGACCTCATGGCTCTAAGCCCGCATCCAACCTGCGAGCAGGGCTGGGAAGCAGGCGAGGGCAGGGGCTCTGCGTGCTGCTGGGAATGGAGGAGCGGGCTGAGCCCGTCTCTGCAGCCATCAGCTTCGGTCTCGCTAGCCTGGGAGATGAAGGGCTTGCGAACCCTGATGAGGCACTGAGTTCCCAGTGGGCCACCCTGCATCCCCCAGACGGTTTTTAAGGATGCTTTAATGATTTGGTGTTGTTCAGTCTCGCAGTTGTGTCTGGCTCTTTGTGACCCTGTGGACTGCAGCCTGCCAGGCTCCTCTGTCCATGGCATTCTCCAGGCAAGGATACTGGAGTGGGTTGCCATTTCCTTCTCCAGCGGATCTTCCTGACCCAGGGACCCATCTTTTGGGTCTCCTGCATTGGCAGGCAGATTCTTTCCCCCTGAGCCACCAGGGAGGCCCTTGCATTAATAGTGATGACACCTGTTAAAGCTCTTACCACTGGCTAAGCGTGGTTTTGAGTTCTTTCCATATGTCGACATCTTTAATCCTCACAGTAATGCTATGGGGGCAGTGTCATCCTTGTCGTTTTACAGATGAGGAAACGGAGGCTGAGGAATTAGGAAGCTTGTCCAAGGACACATTGTTAGTAGATGGCAGAGCTGGGATTCAGACCCGGGGCTCCTGGCCTGGAATCATTACCCTATGTCATTTGGTACTGATTTTGACATGACCGGTATGGACAGATTTGTTTAGTTCCGATCATTTATGGACCGGAGAGTTCTCTCCATGGCCTTGGAGTTACAGCATCAGAGTGGACCCACCTGGCGAGTGGGAACAGGACCTGTGGCCAGGCCACTGACGTACCTACTAGTGGGGCGCACACAGCTGCTCCCCAGACTCGGCTGCCTTGCATGAGTACCTCAGACCGATTTCTGGAAGCAGAGTGCCGCAGCCATTTCTGAACAGCCTTAGTTAAGATCAGCAAGATCGTCTTTTGTGAACAATGTGAAGGCAGAGATAAAGTTACCAGGAGGAAGGACTCCTTTTTTGCGAAGACTTCACCTCTGGCATCACTTTTAAGGTCAAAATAACTCTTCAGACCTCCAGGGGACGAAGCAACTGATCCCCTCTCGCAGGAAGTTTCTATGACTTTGAACAAAGCTGTCAAATTGCCATGCTTTTGTTCTCAAGAAATTAGACCTACCTTCACCCCAAATGCCTGAAGGTTACATTTGCAGCGGTGATTCATCTCATTAAGGTGAGTTATTTCTTAGGTAATGATGCCAAGTTTTGGACATGAGTTTGGTCTTGGTGCAATTATTGAAAGGAAACTAAAATGAATTCCACAGCCCAGTACTATCAGGTCAAGCCACTTAAAGCCCTTTAATTCTGGTGAAACTTTACCTGGTGACAGGCTGAATGTGTCTCCACAGCCACATCAGGCCAACTCAGGACAAAGTCCTACCAACCAGAGGCACTGCCCACGGACTGGGGCATTCTGGGCTCAGTCTGGTCCCCCTCCCCAAAGGCCCCTGGCTGAGAGGGATGGAATTTTCTGCCCTCTCAGTTCTTTCTAAGAATGACAAGCAATCGGAAGGCAGCTTGGGGACACCTTCTTATCCTGGCCTTTGCCTAGAGATTTGAACTAAGGAGAATTTAAATTCATTTTTCCTTTGCTGTTGGTGCTATAAGTCAAACTGTTTTCTCTTTCAAATTGTTTTGTAAGCATCAAATTTAAATTCCTAGCAAGATGATGCGAGACCAGCAATTCAGGATGTTTGAAACGGTCCTCAGATTTTAGCTCAATTGTCACGTTCTTAGGAAAGCCTCCCATGACCAAGCCCTCCCACCCCCTCCATCATGCATCAAGTTCTTCTGTGATCCCCTCCCTGCGCCGTGTTCTTTTCCTTTAATAACATTTTAGCTTGTTAGCATTACCGGCATTTGTGGTTATTTGATCATGCTTCACCCTCTCCCCACCACGGATAGTACACCAAGCACCACGCTTATTTTTGGAGAGTGGTTAGGAAATGCTGTTGAACCTCCAAACATCAAGTGCTTGAATGACTAAAAGGAAAATAAAAATAAATGAGACATTTCATTAGAGAAGAAGAAAAAATTATCCACACAATTCTGGCCCTGGTCACATGATAGGCTGATTAATTACATAATGGCATTGATATCCAGTGGGAATTTTGTAGTCATTAAATTAGTAGCAGTTTATAAAGCAATCCATGAGTCCATTAAAAATTACAAAAATATGGGACTTCCCTAGTGGTCCAGTGATTAAGAATCCATCTTCCAAAGCAGGGGATGTGGGTTCCATCCCTGATTGGCGAACTAAGATTCCGCATGCCACAGAGCAACTGAGCCTGGCAACATGCTGCAACTAGAGAGAAGCCAGCACACAGCAACGAAAGACCCACGTGCCACCACTAAGACACGATGCAGCCAAAAATAAATACAAAAATGCATTGACATTTTACAAAATTGTGTGTACGAGATAATGTGTGAAAGCATAGACTCTAGAACATTAGGAGCTCTTCAAGGCACCAAACACAAACAACAGCCTAACCCCCTCCCCCCAGACAGTGTCTACAGGGTGTTTTAAGTGAGGTTGGACCCCGGGGATGGATTCAGATGGGGGGAGAGATCTTGGAGATGGCTGGGAAGAGCTCGTCTCTGGAGGCCTCTCCTTGGGCAGTGTGGTGACAGGGGTGTATTCCCTCCATGGGAGCTGACTGGACCTGGGCTCTGTCTGGCCGCATCTGTCTTTCCTACCAGGGAGCAGGCTCCCTCCTCACAACCTCAGGTGGATTTTACAACCTTCCAGGCTCTCTTCCTACTGAAGAAGTCTCATTCTGTTATTAAGATCCAGTCCTGCTCACTAGTTTGAATCTCACATTTGATTTTAAAGTTCTGAGCAGGCTCCAGTGGCTTCAAATGGGCATTCAGTCTGGCCTCCTCTCTTCCTGGTCTGGGGTTGGGGCATTAGGGAGGGAAAGGGAAAAAACCTGTCCCCTTCTCTACATGTATGTGTGGACTGACTGTCCCGTCCTGGTTTGCTGGAATCATTGCTCCTTTTTATGGCAAGCCCCTCTCTCTAGAAGCAAGGTGCTGGCCTTGACCACATGGTCTTCTGTCTGCGTGGAGAGTCATGAGTCCCATTTCTGACCCAGGCACCCACGTGCTGGCTCTCACATGTCCAGGTATGAGAGGCCCAGCTAAGACCTGATACGCTCGTCTACCCCCCACTCCCACCACTCTGATCCCTCTCATGACCTCCTGCTTCTGGATCTCTTGGTGGAGCCATTTTCAATGGCAGGAGTCTCTAACCAGTTTTGGCTTCTCTTTCCATGGGGACAACAGAGAGTTTCATCCTAAGCTCATCTCTGATGGCGGCCCTGGAGAGGCAAAGCCTGGAGAGGTGTCTTCATGACAAGTGCCGCACTCTTGAGCAGCTTCAGAGGGCAAGGAAAGATCTCGTCAGCATCTCACACCCATTTCCTTCTCCAGATGATCTTTCTGACCCAGGGATTGAATCTGTGTCTCTTACGTCTCCTGCATTGGCAGGTGAGTTCTTCACTGCTACCACCACCTGGGAGACTCCTGTCTCTCACCATCCTGTTTAATTCACAGAACGGTCCAATCTGTGGCTTCCATGTCCCAGATCTAATTCACAGAAAGTCCTTCTATGAACTGAGTTGAAGACTGTCATCATTTAACTTCTCCCCAGTGACTCTGGGGCAAAATGAATTATTTGATTAAGTGAAGAATACAGAACTCCCTTAAGACTAAGAGCATTTCCTTGGAAGCATTGGACATTATATTTTAAAAAACAAGCACCAGAAATAAACATAACTAGGGTCCATTTATGTCGATTCAACTGTCTTAAGAAAAGATCCCATACAGTCAGTGTTTATCTACAGAGCAGCAAAAACAGCCAACACTGCAATTAATTATTTAAGCAATAGCATCTCTGAGTTGCTTAAGTGATATTTATGGTACTTTGCCATGGCAACTACTCTTGTTTTGAATATTATTAAAAGTCTATCATGCTGTGGTAGTGGACTTCTGGTTTAAAACTGTAATGGGCTAGCAGTCCCTGAGTCTTTGCCAACTTGCTGTTAAAATTCCTGTTGAAGATGGAGAAACTAGGATTATAGCAATTTGGCTGTGGGCTGGCTGGTCACGGGGACCCTTGGGCAGAATGATCCTATCTCCAAAGGGGACAGCTGTCCCTGCTCAGGGTCAGATGAGACGCCATTTCCTACACATGCATTAGTTTCCTGTGGCTGCTGTAACAAATCACCACAGACTGAGTGGCTTTAGAGAACCCACACAGTTATTATATTACAGTTCTGGAGGGGCATCATAAAGTAGGTTAGCAGGACTGTGATCCTTCTGGAAGCTCTAGAAGGGACTCTGCCTCTTTGCCGTTCCAGTTTCTAGAGGCCACCAGCATTTCTTGGCTCATGGCCCCCTCCTCCATTTCTCCAGCAGCATAGAATCTTCAAATTCCCCTCGCTCTCTTTTACCCTCCCTTCTCTTTCTCTCTCAGCTTTGCTTCTGTTTCTACGCATCTCCTCCTCTGACTCCCCTGTCTCCTTCCCATAAGGATGCCTGGGTTTACGTTGACTCTGCCCAATAATCCAGGTTAATGTTTCCATCTCAAAACCTTTGACTTAATCACACCTGCAAAGTTCTCTTTTGCCATTTACACTTGGGAGATCAGATCACAGACATCTTTTTCTTTGGCGGGGGAGGTGGTTTGTTATTATTCAGCCCGCTACACATGGGCTCACATTTGCTGTTCTGGAAATGTCAGGATCTCCTGGGAATGGACTCTGAGAAGCTTATCCCCACGGAAACCTTAACAGCCCCCTAGGACCAGTCTAGCCCCTTCTGCCTTTGAGCCCTCTCTCCTCTTGTGCCCCCAACTCACCTGCACCCACTTGCCTGCCTTGAGTGTGCCAGCCTGTTTTGTGCCTCTCTGTTCTTATAGATACCTCCTGCAGCCAAAATGTCCACCCCCTTCTACCCTGGGTGGGCCCATACTTCACCACAGAATCTTCTTGCTTTGGGCCACAGACCTGTCCAAGCCCTGCACAACTGGGGGACAATGTCAATGTATTAATAATAAAAGAGCTCAAGTGGCTTCTTGATCTAATAAATAAGCTTCCAGTCTTATTGAAGCCGCACATAAAATTTGTATAATTGCATCGTGGTAAATGAAATGTTCTCTGTGATCTCTTTTAAGTCATTTCCACCTCTGGAATCCTATTTTGATTTCAAATGCATCTGTGAGTTTAATCAAGGGGCATGAGAGACTGCCCACTGCTGGGGTGCAGTCACCTAGGGGCGACATTGTTCTGACTGTGAATCGTTACCTGAGGCCTCGTTGCTGATTATTAAATTGGTGTTTATCAAGGTGCTTCTAAATTGCTTCACCCCTCAAAGATTCTCGGGGAAGGCTGGATTATGAAATGGCAAAGCTCATTGATCCCAGTGGCCTGGCTTGGGGTCATAATAAAATGTAAGCTGATGTGCAGAGAGCCCTGGGAGAAACCCAGCATCAGTGGGAAACCCAGCTTCAGTGAAGAGTGGTCCAGGTGCCCTGGACAACAGCAGGGCTGGCTTCTCCATCAGGCACAAGGGGAGCCTTGCTCAAAGCTCGCCATACTTCAGGGGGCCCACAAAAATGGTGCAATTCCTTTTAAACTCAGAAGAAAATAAGCTTTTAGAGTCAAAGATATTTTAAGTTTTTTTTTTTTTCCCACATCAGAAAAACAGTGAGTTTTTTTAGTGCCTGTATTAGTTTGCCTGGGATGTCATAACAAAATATCATAGTCTGGGTGGCTGACTTAACTGACATTTATTTTCTCACAGTTCTGGGGCTGGGGGTCCAAGAACAAGGTGTCAGCAGGGTCGGTGTCCCCTGAGGCCTCTCTCCTAGGCTTGCAGATGGCCACCCTCTCGTTGACGCTTCGCAGGGTCTTTCCTCTGTGAGCACGAACTCCCCTGAGGTCTGTGTGTCCTAATGTCTTCTTACAAGGACACTGACCAGATAGGATTAGAGTTACCCTCGTGGCCTCATTTCACTTTAATTACCTTACTAAAGGCTCTATCTCCAGGGACTTCCCTTGTAGTCCAGGGGTTGAGAGTCTGCCTGTCAATGCAGGGGTTCGGCCCCGGTCTGGGAAGATTCCACACGCTGTAGGGCAGCTAAGCCCAGGCACCACAACTACTGAGCCCACACGCTCTGCCTGGAGCCCTGGCTCTACAACAAGAGAAGCCACTGAAATGAGAAGCCAGCACATTGCGACTAGAGAAAGCCCATGTGCAGCAATGAAGACCCAGCACGGCCAAAACATATATATATATATTTCTATCTCCAAATACAGTCACAGTCTGAGGTCCTGGGGATTAAGGCTTCAGCATGTGAATTTGTAGGAGTGAAGGTGAGCCATACAATTCACCCCATAACCAGGGCCACAAAAATCCTCTTAGGACGGGATGGGGCATAGACGTTGTGGTTTGGCTCCCGTGATAGCAGACTGCTTTGGTTTCCGCAAGGTGGCGGGTGGAGCAGGAAGGTATCTGGGCAGAAGAGATACTCGAGAATGATCAGCGGCCCTACAGCAAAGGTTTCAATGCATTTACCAGCAGCATCCTTAGCTACTTTGTTGGCTCAAGCTCAAAAGAACACAGGATCAGCAAAGCATGTTGCAGTTCATATTTCACCTTCTCCTTAAAGGCTGTCACTGTTTGCTGGACTGTCTCTGAAAAGAGAAATTTAATACCCTGGACTCATTACACATTGAAGTCTTTTCTACTAAATTGTGGAGAGCTGAGCCAGGGCCTCTGCTGAGCTCAGGAAAGGAAACCATCAATGTGTTTCACAGGCCCCGGAGCTGACGAGAACACAGCAGGGAGCGGCCTGGTGACTCAGGATGAGGCACCCGGCCCAGAGCGTGTTTCACTCCGGCCGGGGATGACCACATCCTTCCTCCTGTTTCTGCTTCTCGTTATAACAAGCTGTCGTGTGTGTTCAGAGTTCTGCAGACGTTCATCACCTGCACAGACATTAAAGGAGACTTTCTAACGTGGAGGAGTGTGTGCCATCCCCAAGGTTAGCAAAAGCCAGCCAGAAGGTCAATGCAAAGGGCAGAGAGAGCCGTGCTGCCCAGGGGAAGGTGGGCACCGAGGGGGTTACGTCACCCCCTTTACCAAGGAGCACACGGGCTGGGTTTCCTCACTCGGCCGCGGAGGCCCCACTGATTCTCTCACAGGAATGTTGGGAGGAGGGAGGACTCTTGGGAGAGAAGGTTCTAGCAAAATACCCAGTGTGGTGCTTGTGAGCCGTGTGCGATGCTGCCTGTTCGTGTTCTCTCTTTCTTCTGCTGGCTGTGCCTGGTCTGCACTAACGCATGGGCTCTTCTCTAGTTGCTGTGGGGGCTGCTCCCCACAGCAGGGGTGGCGGCTTCTCATTGGGGTGGCTTCTCTTGTTGAGGAGCCGTGGGCTCTGGGGTGTGTGGGCTTCAGTAGTTGCAGCTCCCAGGCTCTAGAGCAGAGGTTCAATAGATGTGGCGCACCGGCTTAGCTGGGGACGACATGTGGGATCTTCCTGGACCGGGGACCAAACTCATGCCTCCTGCATCGGCAGGCAGATTCTTTTCCACTGAGCCCCCAGGGAAGCCCTTGATCGTGTTCTAACATCCTTCCTTCCATCTAGGGGCAGGGCTCAGGCCGAGTGGCCGCTGTATGCAATGGATGGGATGTGACCGGATGACCCACCATAAGACTCACTGAGCTGCTTCCAGGAAGAAATCAGGGGTTGACTTGCCTCTGCTGCTGGAGAAGAGGTGAGGGCCTTCTGCCGCCAATTCAGTGGCCAGACAAACGAGACAAAGCCAAAGGCCTTCGGGGGATGTTGGCAAGGCTTGGTGGTTCCTTCTTCCCAGGTAAGCCTCTGTGGGAACAAGCGCCTCAACCCAGACCCGGGGCTGAGCCGGCAATGATCTCTAACAAATAAACTGTAACAGAAACCTATTAAGACTAGTAAATAATTAACAGAGTTCATGGACATGCTCAGTGGAGCATTTCCAGGGCATCTAACCATTCCCGGTAAATGTTCGTCCACATCTTTAGATTATAGACTCAGATAATGAGATCAAATGGACTGTCAAAACTCCCAATATTGCTTTCCCAACCAGTTAAGTCAGAATAAAGTCTTAAACTCTTCAGAAGTGCTTTTTTAAAAAATAATTGGTTTTCTTTTGATTTTTGTTTTTTTACTGGAGGCTAATTGCTTTACAGAATTTTGTTGTTTTCTGTCAAACCTCAACACGAATCAGCCAGAGCGTTTCTGCTCTGATAGGTGGGAAAAATTATTTATGGAGTGGCAGGAGTGAAGGTGGAATTTGCCCTCCATCACCAAGCGTGGAAAATTCTTTGTGATGAATCTGTGTTTAGCATAAGGCTGGCTAAACAGCTCCCTCTGGAAGTTTAAGTACAACTCTGCTGCCAGATTAATGATTAAACGAAGCAATTTTCAGATTAATTCAGTAGGATAGCCTGAGTTTGGGTGCACAGACAGGAAGCTGCACCTGTGACGGGGTAGCCCCGTGGTTTCCTGGATACTGAAACTCAAGCCCAAGCACCCTGAGTTACAGTGAGTGTTGGGTAGCCTGCCATCAGCTTCGGACACTCTCCCCAGGCCTTCCCACTTTCTCTAGGTGTCAGAGGAACTTCTTCAAGAAGGTCCCAGACATGTAGACTCCACCCTCAAGAGAGCGATTTCACATGGAGGGAGGCATGGCCAGACACAACAATGCTGAGCCACACTTGCCTTTCTGAACCTCACTTGCCCTCGATTCTGGGGTTCCCTCCCAGATGTGTGATGCTGGGAGGCCAAGCTGTGGAAGGGAGGAGAGGCTAATTGGATCCAACTCAAGAGATCTGGTCATTGCTACCTTGACCTTCCGAGCATCTTTGTGCCTTTAGAGTCAGTAGGATTGGTCTGACCCTTTCTCCAAACTTGCAGCACAACCTCCGTCTCAGCCCGTTCTCCCCATAGCTGGGGCTGCCCCTTCCCTCATGCCATGCAGCTTCCCTGGGGTCCTAGGGTGACTTCCTGGGAGATGAAAACCACATCAAATACAGGGAGATGAAGGGAAACCTGCTCCCTGCCTATCCTGAGCCCTAGAATGCTGGACAGGAGCCCAGTGGGCCTTCATCTGTCCATCTGTCCATCTGTCCATTTGCTCACTGCAGGCTGCCACACTGTTTTGCAGGGAGGGGTAGGAAGTGGACGTGATCTAGCTGGATGTGGACAGGTGGCCTCTCCTTCCTCTCACCCGGAAGCTGATTCCAGAGCTTGTGGGTAGCTAATGGCCGGAATAAGCCCAACAGGAGGCTCTGGTCATGAACTTCACCTGGGCCAGGCAAAGAGCCTGCCTCAGTGTTTCAGGCGGAGAAGGCAATGGCAACCCACTCCAGTGTTCTTGCCTGGAGAATCCCAGGGATGGGGGAGCCTGGTGGGCTGCCTTCTATGGGGTCGCACAGAGCCAGACACGACTGAAGCGACTTAGCAGCAGCAGCAGCAGCAGCAGTGTTTCAGGAGCCAGAACCACTTATGGGCAGGGGGTCTTCTGATAGCTTATTTATAACAGTCTTCTCTTTTGCTGCCTCAGTGAGACCTGCTAAGCTTCCTCGAGGCTCCAAGAGTTTCTTGCGGTCAGGCGAGTCCTACCAGATTAAGAGTGCAGGCAGAGAGCCCGGGGCGTTGGAAGGGCTTCCAGGCAGAGCCTCTTTGCAATTAAAATATTAGTTTTAATAGAGGAAGGAACTGTGTGGCATGGGTAAAGACAGATGAACATCGTCCGTGGGCCAACACATGGTTTAGGAACAGATTAATGGTGCTGGCAGCAGCAACTCTATGAGGGGAGAAAATTCAAGCCAAGAATAAGGCCACTCGGCCTGGCGTGGAGCTGGCGGGAAGCTGCTGTGTGGCACAGAGAGCTCAGCTTGGTGCTCTGTGATGACCTAGGGCGGTGGGGGGAGGTTCAAGAGGCAGGGGATATATGTATACATACGGCCGATTCACTTCTTGGTACAGCAGGAAATTAACACAACCCTGTAAAGCAATTACACTAAAATAATTTTTAAAAATGGAAAAAAAAATAATAAAAGCGAACTTCCCTCCTCTCATTTAGGGCTGCGATGCGGAATCCCAGAGCGTGGCGAGACTGGCAGATAACCCCGCAGCTGCACTGCCGTGTGTCTGTGTGCGGGCTCAGACCCGTGCCCTCCTGCCCCAGATTTGAGGGAGCAGTGACCAGGGTTCCCAGGAGGAGAGGTGGCCCCTGAGATCACAGCAGGGAACACTGACGCAGAGAGATGAGTTCCAGGAATGTGGGTCCGGCTGAGATTCAAATCCAGCCGACAGTGATTCTACCACGAATCGCTCGTCTGCTTTTGTCTCTCTGGATTTCCATATTCTAGACATTTCATATTACTGTTCACACATAGGAGGTCTTCAGTGTCTGCCTTTCTCACTGAGCGTAAGTCTCCAAGTTCTTTGTCAGAGCATGATCAGCCCTTGGGCTGGGGGTGTTAATCCCTGGAACAGTAAATGCAGCTGCTAGTCAGCTTTCATTACCCCCATCTCTCTCCCATTGTCAGGGGTTTGGTAGTTTCTTAAGGGCAAAATAGACTTAACTGGTGGCTTAGATGGTAAAGCTGCTGCCTACTATGTGGGAGACCTGGCTTCAAACCCTGGGTCGGGAAGATCTCCTGGAAAAGGAAATGGCAACCCACTCCAGTACTCTTGCCTGGAAAATCCCATGGAGAGAGGAGCCTGGTAGGCTACATGGGGTCACAAAGAGTCAGACACGACTGAGCGACTTCACTTTCTTTCACTTTAAGGGCAAAATGATTTAATAGCTGGAGGTTTGCACATACAAGTCTAATTTTTTCCTTCCTGTGGTTTAGCTTCGATTTTCACATTTCCAGCTGCACAATAATTACTGCAGCTGCTGCTAAGTCGCTTCAGTCGTGTCCAACTCTGTGCGACCCCATAGATGGCAGCCCACCAGGTTCCCCCATCCCTGGGATTCTCCAGGCAAGAACGCTGGAGTGGGTTGCCATTTCCTTCTCCGATGCATGAAAGTGAAAAGTGAAAGTGAAGTCAGAGGGTTGTATATAAACAAACCACAAACAAAAACACTAAGCCTGAGTCTTCTGTACTTGTAGCTCACCTGATAAGGAATCCACCTGCCGTGCGGGAGACCTGGGTTCCATCCTGCATTGGGAAGGTCCCCTGGAGAAGGGATAGGCTGCCCACTCCAGTATTCTTGGGCTTCCCTTGTGGCTCAGCTGGTAAAAAATCTGCCTGCATTGCGGGAGACCTGGGTTCAATCCCTGGGTTGAGAAGATCCCCTGGAGAAGGAAAAGGCTACCCACTAGAGTATTCTGGCCTGGAGAATTCCATGAACTACAGTCCATGGGTTCGCAAAGAGTAAGACATGACTGAGCGACTTTCACTTTCACTTAAAGTCTGTCAAATGTAACCTGGATGTCAACCAGTTTTCTGACTGGGGCCAAACTCTGCCCAGAGCCAGCTAGGGGTGGAGTGATGCTGCCTTGCATTGTGTATAGTTGTTGTAGACAGAACGTGTGTGGTTCTCCTCCATTCGTGGTCAGGAGCCTTCCCTGAGCTCAGGTCTGCAGCCCGTCTTGATCCTCTTTTTGAAGAACATTGACAGGACAAGACTGATTCTTCCAGATTGTGACCCTAGCAGCATCTCTGCAGCTCCAGAACCTGTTCTTTAACTTGCAAGATTTAGACATTTCATATTTTCAATTGTCCCAAGATTGATGAGGCCTTGGAAAACTGATTTATACTAACTACACTTAGAGGAGATTGACTTACAGCCAGAAATTTGGTTAATTTACTGTTGGGATTTGTACCAGAATAAGACTTGGCAATGCTGCTGTGATGTCTCCAAGACTCGGGGCTTCAAAGCAACAGAGCTGTTGTTCTTGTTTCTGCAAAGGTCACTGCAGGTCCTTCCTTTGCAAGGTGGCTTGGGGTTGCCTCCACAGTCACTGCCTTGCTTTGACTGTGGGGACAGGGGAACACCCTCCTGAAGTAATACATGCCAAAGTAATACATCCACTCACAGCTCTGCCAAAGCAAGTCATGCAGCCACAACTAGACTGCGAGGAGCAGGAAACAGTTCTCGGACTGTCTGGAAGGAAAGTAACTGCAAATACTGGAGAGGAGCATTGATGCCTTCAGAGGAAACCACCCATCTAACAGCTAGAATCCCCACACCTGCATTCCCTCCAAATATTATAGTAAAGCACCTAAGAAATGGGGCTTACAGGGCAGAGGTCAGTGGGCCAAAACTGCGTGACAGGATCATCAGTAAACAATACCATCATCAATTTCAGTGACGTTTCTTCTTATTTTTTTGAGATTTTTGTAAGCACGCTGGTTTCCTTGATTATATTTGAGAGATACACTAGTTTTACTGGAAAAACTCTTCTCTTACCCCCAAGTTCTGTAGTGGACCTCAGAGCAGCTCTTCATAAACTAATGGCAATTCTAAATTTTGATGATCTCATGTTCCCAAGTACAAAAGTAATGATTGTATATATCTCAGGATATTCTGTGACTCAGTTTGGGTTCGTCCTCTAATTAGAGGACAAAGTATTTTTGACTTATTTATCTAGCTTAATATTAAATATCTCAACAGATGGTGCCCATGAAAATTTCTTCATTGATAATTTTATAGTTGAAGAAAGAGCATCTCCTCTTCCTTTTTAGTTAGCTTAAATTACCATTGATCTTCCTTCATTGTATTTAATTACTCTGTTTTACGCCTCATCATACTACAATGGATTATTCATCCTCCCTTTGATATTTAAACATTTTTAAAGTTTTTGATGTTTGTCCATTCTCCTTGAGGTCTTTCCTTTGCCACACAGAGCACAATTAAGGGTAAATTAAAATGCATGACTCACCAAAACAACACAGCGAAAGAAAGAAAGTGAAAGTGAAGTTGCTCAGTCGTGTCTGACTCTTTACGACCCCATGGACTGCAGCCTACCATGTTTCTCTGTCCATGGGATTTTCCAGGCAAGAATACTGGAGTGAGTTGCCATTTCCTTCTCCAAGCATTTCCAAATACCCGTCTTTTCTTTTTTTTTTTAATTTATTTTTAATTTGAGGAAAATTGCTTTACAATGTTGTGTTGCTTTCTGCCATACAACAACACGAATCAGTCGTATACATATATGTGTGTGTATATGTATACATATACATATATATATATGTATATATATATCCCTTTTCTCCCTCTTGAGTCTCCTTCCCCTCCTGCATCCCATTCCTCTAGGTCATCACAGAGCACCAGGCTGGACTCCCTGTGTTATATAGAAGCTTCCCATTAGTTATCTATTTTACACATGATAACTGGTCTTTTCTTTGAAAAGATTTACATCAGATGCAAGCTGCCTATCCATGAGCAAACCTTTATAAACTGTGTTCTGGCCACAGTCTTCACTGAGATTTCTAAGGCTGTTTACAGTTCAAACCTCAGTAACTGATCTGAGCCTTCACCTTAAAATATGAGGATCATCAGACTCAACAGAATTCCTTGGCAAATTGTTCATCTTTTTTTTCAGAATGAAAATTATCATAAAAGAACATTTTCTTGGGACTTCCCTGGTGGCTCAGTGGATAGGAATCCACCTGCCAGTGCAGGAGACGTGGGTTCAATCCCTCGTCCGGGAAGATTCCACGTGCAACTAATTCTGTGGGCCACAGCTACTGAGTCTGTGCTCTGCAACAAGAGAAGCCACCACAATGAGAAGCTCATGCCCCGCAACAAAGAGTAGCCCCTGCTTACTGCAACTAAGAAAGCCCACACACCAACGAAGATCCAACACAGCCAAAAATAAACACATAAATAAATATATTTTAGAAAGAACATTTTCTTGCTTCCCTGGGTGCCGTTTTCCACTGGCTCACAGTGCGATGGGGCTGGGGAGGGGGGCTCATCTTCCCAGGTGAACTCTCTCTCTCCTGCTGGTGGTGGTTTCCTTCAGCAATGGCTAATGATGGTAGCTTTTCAAGGTGCACCTTAAGAACATAGCCTCTTTTCAGACCAGCTCATGTGTGTTTTATAGTCAAACCATTGTTAATCGAAGATCAGTCTTCCTCCAGCCACATCAGTAGCTGCTTAACCTGACCAGCAGCCCAGATCCAGTGATGCCATGCAAGAGCAAAGAGACACCAGCAACTTGTTCCCAGAGCGATTGTAGCTGTTCCCAGTGATGCACGGTAGCTCTTAACCTCAGCACCGTTCACTGTGTCCGTGAGCTTCAGTACTGTGGCCATGTCTGCATTTAAAACAATACAAAACTTTCCAGTGTCTCCATTCCTGTTGCTCTGTCAGTTCAGTTCAGTTGCGCAGTTGTGTCCGACTCTGTAACCCCATGGACCGCAGCATGCTAGGCCTCCCTGTCCATGACCAACTCTCAGAGTTTGCTCAAACTCATGGCCATCAATTCAGTGATGCCATCCAACCATCTCATCCTCTGTCATCCCCTTCTCCCGCCTTCAATCTTTCCCAGCATCAGGGGCTTTTCCAATGAGTCAGTTCTTTGCATCCAGTGGCCAAAGTATTGGAGCTTCAGCTTCAGCATCAGTCCTTCCAGTGAACTCCCAGGACTGATCTCCTTTAGGATGGACTGGTTGGATCTCCTTGCAGGCCAAGGGACTCTCAAGAGTCTTCTCCAACACCACAGTTCAAAAGCATCAATTCTTCGTTGCTCAGCTTTCTTTATAGTCCAACTCTCACATCCATACATGACCACTGGAAAAACCATAGCCTTGACTAGACGGATCTTTGTTGGCAAAGTAATGTCTCTGCTTTTTAATATGCTGTCTAGGTTGGTCATACGACTGAGCGACTGAACTAACTGAGGTTGGTCACAGCTTTTCTTCCAAGGATTGTTTTGTCAGCTCCTGTCTAAGACCCGATCAGTGGGATCTCTGAAATGTCGCCTTTTGAAGAGCAAGTGCTAGGTCTTTCTCAAGCCTGTGAACCCCACAGCAGAGGCCTGAGCATAGTAAGTGCTCAAAAAACTGTTTGGTGAAAAATTCAGCTTCTAGCAAGAGCCATTTGAAACTGTCAATATATAACTTTTTTCTTTATCTACAAAAATAGCAATTTGATACGATTTAATTTATAGATATAGCAATTTTCACTTCATTAAAATTTTAATGTATATTATTCTTAATACCTCTCAAAATTGTTCCTAAGGTAAAATATGGTTTTCTGAAAATTTCAGGCTTAGCCTCTTCTTCAGTTCAGTTCAGTTCAGTCGCTCAGTTTTGTCCGACTCTTTGCGACCCCATGAATTGCAGCACGCCAGGCCTCCCTGTCCATCACCAACTCCCGGAGTTCACTGAAACTCAGGTCCATCGAGTCGGTGATGCCATCCAGCCATCTCATCTTGTCGTCCCCTTCTCCTCCTGCCCCTAATCCCTCCCAGTATCAGTCTTTTCCAATGAGTCAACTCTTCACATGAGGTGGCCAAAGTACTGGAGTTTCAGCTTTAGCATCAGTCCTTCCAAAGAACACCCAGGACTGATCTCCTTTAGGATGGACTGGTTGGATCTCCTTGCAGTCCAAGGGACTCTCAAGAGTCTTCTCCAACACCACAGTTCAAAAGCATCAATTCTTCGGTGCTTCTTAGAGACATTTTATTCTTTTTCTGAGGGTTTCCTAGGTGGCTCAGTGGTAAACAATCTGTCTGCCAACACAGGAGACGCAGGAGACTCTGATTTGATCCTTGGATTGGGAAGATCCCCTGAAGGAGGGAATGGCAACCTGCTGCAGTATTCTTGCCTGGAGAATACTATGGACAGAAGAATCTGGTGGGCTACAGTTTGTACGGTCGCTAAGAGTTGGACACTACTCAGCCAGTGAGTGATTCTTTTCCTGAATAATCTATGTTTTGTATAATTTTAAGGTGTGGAAAGACCCTACCATATGAATTTTTACACTGTGTAATATCTTTTGGTGCAACACTTGGTATCTTTCTTGTTCTAAATCTAAAACAACTCAAAGAATCACAGAAATCTGGTCCAGTTTCCAATCTGAAATCATGTAGCCCCTCCTGTAACTTCTCACTAACAGCCATAAAAACAGCAAAACACTGAAACTCATTGCAACATGAAACCCTCGTAACTAGCAGACATCTTAATACCATGATCTTGGAGGAACTGACATCAGTTTTAACACAAAACAGAGCTGGATAAAAATGAACAGGCAAATAAACACAAGCAATTTTAGAGAGTCAATGATGATACTCCCAGCCTTCGCTGGAACAAAATCAGGACAATTTTTTTTCTTTAATCACTCTATCTCCTAATTTAGGGATGTAGGACTGTCAAGGAAGTTGTGTGATCAGCTACTTCTCCCCACTGGGGCCTGGATTTTCCTTTCGCAATCAGCTCTCATATCTCCTTTCCCAGAAGGGCAATGAATAGGCAGGGAGGCTGGATGGAAGAAGAGCAGTGCATTTTGGGAACTGTAGGCAGAGAAGAAGAGAAATGGTACACTTTGGGAATTGTAGTCCTGAGAAATGTATTATGATAATGATCATTGACAATATCTATGGAATGTTGCCTATCCATTAGGCATTATATAGATTGTTTGGCTTAAATTATTCAGGAAAGTATTAACAAATTTCCACTTTCCATTTTCTAGCAGTAGCTGCTGTTAATTAATTTTATTGCTTTACTCTTGGAAGTTATCTGGATTCTTTCCTTCCCAGCCATTCCAAACAGTTCTTGTGCATCTTTCTGGATAAACCTAGAAGTCCTTGAAAATTACAGGTCAATAGCAAGCCCCAGCAAATTCATGCTGCTCTCTGAAAGAATTCTTTCCATTCTGGGATGATTCTAGAACTGACCACACTAGGAGGTGCTCAGGTGAAAATGTACCTGTGGACATTTATAATTGCTCCAAAGGGTATTCACATAAATCATGATCTATATTATAAAATTTTAAACTGCTTTTTTTGGGTATCATCTTGTATATTTAGCTTTTAACCCAATTCTGCAAGGTCAGATCTGCAAAGCTGTCATTACCTGTATAATTAAGGGAAAATAGATTATTAAAATATTCTAATTTTTGTTTAAAAATATTCTTTATAGCTTTTGTAAAAATTATGTATGCTTACTGTGAAGAATTCACACGAGGCAGAAAGAGTTCAAAGAGGATAGTTAAAGGGAAAAATCACCCACATTTCTGCCCCTGAGACATAGACATTGCCTTTGAGGAGAATGCAAGCCCCAGCGAAAGTGTCTTAATAACTGAAGACATATTTAGGCAAAAGGATTTCCGGAACATACTTCATGTGAATTATATTTAGAGTTTGCATTTTGATTAGAACGGCCTGTGGGGTGTGATTTAAGGCTCAGGCATAATTCTTCCGGGCTGTCAGGCATTTGTGAAATCCTCCACCCTGCCTCTCCCTTCCCCGCTCCTTGCTTTCCCTGGTCCCTTCCCCATCCTACTTTCCCTACCCCCCACCCCCTCGCTGAGATTTCCCTCCATCTTCCAAGATTCTACTGACTTTGGGCTAGTCACCTCATATCTTCGATCTTCAGACTTCCCAGCCTCAAGGTGAGGGTGTTGGGCCAAGTTGTCCCTAATGTCCCTCCCTCCACCCCCCACCCTCTCCCCCATACCTCAACTTCTTTGAGCTATTTTCCTAATGGAAAGGCTCTTAGGAGGTTCTTGGGTGGTTAGGGTAGAGGGAGAGAGAGGAGGGAGTGTGGGGCAGGATGGCAGCTGGGAAACCCTGAGCTTCCTGAGTGTACTATGAAGGAAACTCAGATACTTGGGCTGAGATGATAGGGAAGAGAAAGGAACCACATTTAGGAAATCTCGTTTGTTCCACAATTCAATCCAAGGTTGATGTTGATTTACTGTGTCTCTTTGATTGGCAGTTCATTAAAAAATGATAATTATACGGGGGATTAAAGCCTGAAATAAAAAACATACACACGTTAGTGATAGGTCTTCAAATTACACCAAGGCTGCCTGAAGTTCCAGTTCTGATGATTTTCAAATCATTAACCAATCGACAAAGAAGTGAAGGGTCAGACGAGCTTTCAATGTAAGTGTCGGGAAGCAAAAAGAACAGCCCCCAAGTGAGTGCTGAGCTTCACTGGATGGAAAATCTGAGTCGGAGCCCACGCATGCCTCAGTTTATGAGAATCTGATGATCCAACACATTTTCCTTCCAGGGTGATGCATGTATCGAGGGCTGTGGTTTGCACAGTCAGAGAGTATGTGGTAAGTAATAGATTGCACCATCAGAAATAACTGAAACGCTCTGCAGTGACTCTCCAGTGGTAACGGTTTTGGATCCAATGACAAGCATGAGGTAAGTCGAGTCTGGGCCAGAGGCGGTCTCTGTTCAGAGAGCTTGACCCACTCTGGATTAGTGTCTCCACCGTTCAGACACGGCTTGAATCCCAGCTTTCCACATGCCCCGTTGTAGCAGGACCAGGTCACAGCTGCATGAAGAGTCAGTTCCTTGGGTCTGAAGAATTTCTGCTGATTGGACCTTCAAGACAGCAGGGTCAGACTGGGTTTCAGGGTCAGAACCAATCAAATGGAGAAACGGAGTATGGGAGTATGTTACATCCTAGGGCATGCCAAGGATGACTATGTGTATGTGTGTGGTGTGTCTTGTATGTGTTGTGTGTATGTTGTGGATGTGTGTGTGCACACATGTAAGTCTGTTTGTGTGAGGTGGGTATAGAAGCAGATTTGGCAAACTGAGTCCAAGTTCAGTAGGACTGGCGGTCCAGAGAGGTGGGCTGTGTGCATGGCCAGGTGGTTCTAGAGGGACTTGGGAAGCACATCAAGGTAAATAGCGGAGCTCAGAGGATCAGCCATACCTGTCCTGGTGAGGGCCATATGGACAGGCTTCATGGGATGACTGAGAAGTGCACAGTTATTTCAAGATCAACATAGAAGTAACCTGAAGTTGAGGCTGGTCAAGAGGAAGCTAAAGACCAGGGTAAGAGACATAAAGTCAAACTTTCCGTCTCCTTCCTAGTGAGGAGCAGAGTAAAAGACAATTACATGCACTATGATATATCTTATCTGATCTTCCTGGATCTGAGCTATGATTTTCCCCTGAAACCTTCTATGCCTCATGTGTCTGGCATATCCATTTGTTGCAGAGTGACTATTTCATTTGCATCTGCTCATTTCTAAATTCTTCCTCTTTCTTTTTCCTTGACATCTTAAGCTCTTTGTCTCTCAAATGACAACCACATACACAAAAGAAACGCCAGACTTTGCACCCTCATTGCCTTTATTATGGATTCTGCTCTGTAACCATATTTATCTATCCCATGGTTCTTACTAAAACTGGATTTCATTAGGATTAAAGGAAGAAATGTGCATATTTTCATGTAAATAACACAAATGACAGTGGCCAAAGGCTGGTGGAGCCCATTTCTTTTCCTGTTTCATTAAAAACCTCCTGTTTATGATCTCAGTGATCACTTTACCTGGAAATCTACCTCAGAAACCCCGAAATCACAGAAAAAGGGGAGAAGCCTGAGGGAAACAAGAGAGAGGAACACAGAGGCCAGAATAGAAGCCGTGGGGGCAGAGGCTGCCCGTCTCCTGGGGAACCTACCTCCACTCAGGAATGACATCAGCTAGGGGCCAGATCTTGGTCTCCAGTGAGGAATGCATTGAGGCTCCACGTGGTGAACTCCTTATGACCTTGGCCGCGTCCTTGGCCAAGTCCATTTGAGTTTTTTTTTTTTTTTTTTTGTGGAGGTGACTGTAAGTGCAAAGGAGCCCAGGAACCTTGAAAGCCTCTGGGGCTTTGATTACTTGAGGGAAAGATGGCCCTGGGCAAGACCTCTAGCTTCTGAGATGCCAAGCAGAGGCATCATCATCGGCAGGTCCCTGTTTGATGGTATAGTGCAAGTGTTGGCTTGATTTTTGAATCTTGACTCTGCTACTTTTGAACACGGTGATTTTAGTCAAAGCATGTGACTTTTCTGAGCCTTTGTGTTTATGCTACCAACCAGGATTCTTGGCCTTCCCCAATCAATAGAAATTGACTAGAGACTGGACAGGAAATTCAGGCAAGAATTCAGTGGGGCCACTGTATATTGTCACCCTGCTTATTTAACTTATATGCAGAGTACATCATGAGAAACACTGGGCTGGAAGAAACACAAGCTGGAATCAAGATTGCCGGGAGAAATATCAATAACCTCAGATATGCAGATGACACCACCTTTATGGCAGAAAGTGAAGAGGAACTCAAAAGCCTCTTGATGAAAGTGAAAGAGGAGAGCGAAAAAGTTGGCTTTAAGCTCAACATTCAGAAAACGAAGATCATGGCATCTGGTCCCATCACTTCATTGGAAATAGATGGGGAAACAGTGGAAACAGTGTCAGACTTTATTTTTGGGGTCTCCAAAATCACTGCAGATGATGATTGCCACCATGAAATTAAAAGACGCTTACTCCTTGGAAGGAAAATGATGACCAACCTAGGTAGCATATTGAAAAGCAGAGACATTACTTTGCCAAAAAAGGTCCATCTAATCAAGGTTATGGTTTTTCCAGTGGTCATGTATGGATGTGAGAGTTGGACTGTTAAGAAAGCTGAGCGCTGAAGAATTGATGCTTTTGAACTGTGGTGTTGGAGAAGACTCTTGAGAGTCCCTTGGACTGCAAGGAGATTCAACCAGTCTATTTTAAAGGAGATTAGTCCTGGGTGTTCTTTGGAAGGACTGATGCTAAAGCTGAAACTCCAATACTTTGGCCACCTCATGCTAAGAGTTGACTCATTGGAAAAGACCCTGATGCTGGGAGGGATTGCAGGCAGGAGGAGAAGGGGATGACAGAGGATGAGATGGCTGGATGGCATCACTGACTCGATAGACGTGAGTAGGAATGAACTCTGGAAGTTGGTGATGGACAGGGAGGCCTGGCGTGCTGCAATTCATGGGGTCGCGAAGAGTCAGACATGACTGAGCGACTGAAATGAACTGAACTGAACTGAACTGAACTGAACTTGTACCAGAGGAGGAGCAAGAACAAACAGCAGGTTCCCTTTTGTGTTTGCTGCTTATATGGAGTGTGTCCAGTGGAAGGGCCGGAAGAGTGGTTTAGGAGTTTTGCCCACCCCTTAGGTGGTGCTGTGGACAGGGAGGATGAGCAATACCCTGCTTTTACTCCCAACCTCCTGCTTTTTGCTCCAGGCTCTTCAAAAGTGGAAGTTCTGTTTTTCAGTCTCTTTGTATCTTTTGGGTCCAGAATTTGTCCCAACTGGGCATGCACACTGATATTTTTAGTCCCAGACAGTTTCTTTGTATTTTGTTGCTCAAGAAGAGGTGTGTCCAGGTGCAAGCATGGCGGCACCGCAGCAAAGGGTCCCAGGTCCCAGGCCAGTTTCATTTGCGTGTGTAAAATGGGCTGACGGCACTCCTCTCCGAGGCCGATACTAAGCTAAAGGGGACACTGAGTAGCGACAGCTTCCAGAATGACGACTGGCAGAAGGAACATACCCAGCACACGGGGTCCCTCCTTCTCCAAGGCAGTGCCAGTTCTGCAGGCATGCTGTTGTGCAGAGTCTGGGTATGAGAGGAAGAGAAAAGCTTAAACCTCCCTTAAGATTTACCTCATCTCTTTCTTGTTCCTCAATTTTTACTATGTTGCTCTTGTGACTCTCCTTGTGGTCCCCCTGAACCATTAGCCACAAGTCAGAAGCTCAGGAAAGTCTGGGAATGAGGCGTTGCCAATCCTATTGCCAACTCTGCATGATGGATGAATACACATAGGCGTCTCCGAGAACTACGGAGAGGGCAGACCAGGGCACAAGGCTCTGCATCCCTTTGGGCATGCTCCCGAAGGGAGTTAAACCCACCCTGTTAAACACACCTCTTCCCACCTCTCTTCTGTCCTGGAGGTGCCCTTTCACTCCAGGACGGGCCCCTCGGAGCAGCGGACACAATTCTCAGCTCCTGCTTTGGGGATGTGCCTGTGATGATGTGCAGGGCTTCATGGAGACTTCCTAGCCCTGTGCAGTGGGATTCTGACTCCCAACATCCCTCACCTCTGCCTTTGCAGCAGCTTCCTAGCTCTTCTCCCTGTTTCCACACTTGGCTCCCTCAGTACAACCTCCTCACCCGGCCTGGTAACATCCCTGATGCTCGCATCTGCCTCAAATCCTGCAGGGACGGGCTGATGCTAGCAGGACAGCCAAGGCCACTCCTGGCAGGTGACGTTAGAGCCCCAGAGGACCACTGCCAGTGCTTCTGTGCTTCCGATGCTGCCTCCAAAACCATCCTAGCATCACCCACCGGGCTTTTCTCAAATTTCTAATCACTCATTTCTGTCTGCAAAGCTTCTTTCATCCCTCAGAATGCAGCTTAAATGTCATTTTGAAAAACAATTCTGTTATAATCTGCAAGGCAAGTTTCTGCCATCATCTTGGAAGCTAGGATAAATATCTGCTAAGAACTTTCTGTGTGGTTTGTTCCCCCAGACCCCACGTATACAAAGGTGAATAAGAAATTCTGCTCACCAAAATCTTGCCAATGGGGGACTGAGATGGAAAGTTAACAGCCAAATAAAATACAATGTGATCAGAGCTAGAAGACGAGAAGTGATTGAATTATTGAAAGATACCATTTACTCCTGCCAGGCCATGTTTTGGTTGCTTCACAAAGATAAACTCATGTAACTGGCATTCCGACAATAAATAGAGATTTTTAACATTTCCGATTTTATAGATGGGAACCCTGAAGCACAGAGATGTTCAGAGACCTGCCGATGGTCATACAGCCAGAGTGTGAAAAAGCCAGGATTTGAGAACCGCTGTTCTCAGCCATGACGTCATGCTGTTCTCACTGGCTCTCATCAGCTCTCATCAATCTCTTCACACTGATCCAGTCCTAATGTCTGCAGCCACAATCCAAGGGCCAGGAAGGAGCCATCGTGGGCCTCTGCCAGCCAAGATCCAGCCACACAGCCACGTTCCCATGGTAGTCCCAGCCTCCCACAACCCCAGTGAAGACATGCACACTTGCAAAGTGTTAGTCACTCAGTTGTGTCTGACTCTTTGTGATCCCATGGACATAGTCCACTAGGTTCCTCTGTCCATGGAATTCTCCAGGCAAGAATACCGGAGTGGGTTGCCATTTCCTTCCCCAGGGGATCTTCCCAATCCAGGGATCAAACCTGGGTCTCCCACATTGCAGACAGACTCTTTACCAACTGGGCCACCAGGGAAGCCACTTGGGGGGGTCACAAGCAAAGTCACAGAAAGCGCAGTAGCCACTCGATCACCCAGGAACTGCCCTGTTGCTAGTTCCCAGGGGCCTTGCCCTGTGGGCTCTGAGAAGTCCACTGAGATAGTTTAGCAGAGATCTAGAAATGGATCAATGTTATTTTCTATCTGTTGCAAATCTGGAGATGAAAATGTGCACATGTAAGAGACCCTAGAAGTAAATCAGTACCTAAGGGACACCAGGTCCAGTGGGCTTGAGGGTTGGTGGGCTCATGGTGGGGCCAGAGGGTGAGGAATAGTGGGAAACAGCAGAATAAGACAGATCACCATGGACCTTAGCCCAGGCTGAGGGTTTGTCCTGAGAGCAAGGGGCAGCTAATGGAGTATTCAAGGTAAGGTAGCTAAAGTGCCCCTCCCATGGCTGAGCACACTGAAAACAGACTTGCCAGATTTAGCAAATAAAAATACAGAATACCTAGTTACCACTAGCTTCCCAGGTGGGACTAGTGGTAAAGAATCCACCTGCCAAAGCAGGAGACACAAGAGTCGGGCTCAGTCCCTTGGTGGGGAAGATCCCCTGGAGGGGGAAATGGCAACCCACTCCGGAATTCTTGCCCAGAAGATCCTGTGGACAGAGGAGCTTGGTGGGATACAGTCCATGGGGTAGCAAAGAGTTGGACATGACTGAGAATGTGAGCACAGTATAGTTACACTTGAATTTTATACAATCAATAATTATTTTTATAAGTATGTCCCATATGATATGTGGGACATACTTATACTAAGCAATTGTTTGCTCTATGTGAGATTGCATAGATGCCTGGCAAACAATATTTTAGTATAAGTATGTCCTGTGTAATAGTATAGACTAATTTTTTGTGTAAGTATGTCAGAGGATGAGATGGCTGGACAGCATCACTAAGGCAATGAACATGAGCTTGGGCAAATTCTGGGAGATGGTGAGGGACAGGGAAGCCTGGCATGCTGCAGTCCATGGTGTCAGAAAGAGCTGGACACAACTGGGCAACTGAACAACAACATCTCAAATATCTCACGGAATTTATACTAAAAAATATTCACTTTGGTTGATATAAAAGTCAAATGTAACTGGGTTATCTACTGCTGTGCAGCAAACTATCCTAAAATTTAGCGGCTTTAACAGCCACCATTTGATTGATTTGCTCAGGATTCTGCAATCTGTGCAGGGCTCGGTAAGGATAGTTCATGGAGTGCCGTCTGGGGGTCACAAAGGATCCACTCTGAAGGTGACCTCACTCAGGGCTGGCAGGCTGGTCTTGTCGTCAGCTAGAAGCACAGCTGGGGCTGTTGGCTGCAGGCCTCTGTTCTCCTCCATGTGGCTGCTACACAGGGCTAGGTTGGCATCTCCCAGAAGGGTGGGCACAGGGTAGTCAGACTTCTTACTTCTTGGCTGGCTCCATCCAGACAAAAGAGAAGTTCAGGTTTAGGCCTAGAGCTGGCCTAGCGTCACTTTCTCCATCTTCTGTGGCTTGGAGCCAGGCACTGGGCCAGAGCAAATTCAAGAAGAGGGAACTCCTGTAAGGCTGTGCACACACTAATGGAGGCACCAAAGTCATGTTCTATCATGATGCCCAGCTGGCTTTATTGTAGAGAAGATTCATTCTCTGGGTAGGACGTTGAATTGAATGACCACTGATTCTTCTTTAAACTCTAGAATTCTCTGCTTCAATTTATTTTCCACCTCCAGTTTCCTAGTACAATAATGAGCATACCGTGAGCATTCACATGGGACTTAAGAGTTTCTGGCTGAACAGAGCCTCGGTCATCATTTCATGGGAACACAGCTCTCTCTAAGACTCAGGCCTGCTCAAGCCCACCTATGATTATTCTTCATTGCTGCAGATACCATCTTGTTCCCAAGCAATTAATTTTGTAAATGGTGTTACCAGACAGAAGCACACGTTATTCTAGTTTGCAAAATCTGTGCTTCAGTGAAAGCAATAGTGGATAATTACATACTATAACATATATATATATATGTATATATATATATCAACCTGAGATTTTTAAATGTAAAGTTTCTTTTATCATAAATGTAATAAACACTATAGCAAATGTATATAGAAAAGAAATGTACAGAAAAGAAAACAAAATCAGCTACAGGGACTCATAGATAACTACTCCAGCTTTTTAATATATATTTTAATATAAACTAACATAGTTAGGTTATTTTCATTTCACCAGAACATTTTCTATGATACTAAAAAATTTTATAAGATCAAAATAATACATTTTATGTTACAATAATTGTCAATAATAATAAAATCTTTATGAATGTTTTAAATTACTACATATAATTCTGCCATATGGGTATACAATAATTTGTTTAAATATTATACAAATCTTGAACTTTAAATTAAAAAAAAAATTTAAGATTAAATACCACACTAGTATAAATATTATTCTGCATAAAGCTTTTTAAAATTTAGAATTATATTCTTAAAATACACTTCAAAGTGATGTTTTAACATTTACTCATTTTATTCTGCAAGCATTTATTGAGCACCTATTATGTTTTAGACACATTGCTAGCTATTGAAAAAAGCAGCATGTTTATTGTGTGATGAATATTTGCCAGGTTCTGTGCTAAGGGTGTCTATATTAGTTTGCTAAGGCGTCCATGACAAACTAATACAAAAGGTTGGGAGGGGCAGTGGTGAGGAGATACCCCTCGTCCAAGGTAAGGAGCTGCGGCTGCACTATGCGGGAGCAGCCGTGAGGAGATATCCCATGTCCAAGGTAAGAGAAACCCAAGTAAGATGGTAGGTGTTGCAAGAGGGCAGACACACTGAAACCATAATCACAGAAAACTAGTCAAACTAATCACACTAGGCCCACAGCCTTGTCTAACTCAATGAAACTAAGCCATGCCCTGTGGGGCCACCCAAGACGGGCGGGCATGATGAAGATGTCTGACACAATGTGGTCCACTGGAGAAAGGAATGGCAAACCACTTCAGTATTCTTGCCTTGAGAACCCCATGAACAGTATGAAAAGGCAAAATGATAGGATACTGAAAGAGGAACTCCCCAGGTCATTAGGTGCCCAATATGCTACTGGAGATCAGTGTAGAAATAACTCCAGAAAGAATGAAGGGATGGAGCCAAAGCAAAAACAATACCCAGCTATGGATGGGACTGGTGATAGAAGCAAGGTCCAATGCTGTAAAGAGCAACATTGCATAGGAACCTGGAATGTCAGGTCCATGAATCAAGGCAAATTGGAAGTGGTCAAACAGGAGATGGCAAGAGTGAATGTCGACATTCTAGGAATCAGTGAACTAAAATGGACTGGAATGGGTGAATTTAACTCAGATGACCATTATATCTACTACTGTGGGCAGGAATCCCTCAGAAGAAATGGAGTAGCCATCATGGTCAACAAAAGAGTCCGAAATGCAGTACTTGGATGCAATCTCAAAAATGGCAGAATGATCTTTGTTCGTCTCCAAGGCAAACCATTCAATATCACAGTTATCCAAGTCTATACCCCAACCAGTAACACTGAAGAAGCTGAAGTTGAACGGTTCTATGAAGATCTACAAGACCTTTTAGAACTAACACCCAAAAAAGATGGCCTTTTCATTATAGGGGACTGGAACGCAAAAGTAGGAAGTCAAGAAACACCTGGAGTAACAGGTAAATTTGGCCTTGGAATGTGGAATGAAACAGGGCAAAGACTAATAGAGTTTTGCCAGGAAAATGCACTGGTCATAGCAAACACTCTCTTCCAACAACACAAGAGAAGACTCTACACATGGACATCACCAGATGGTCAACACTGAAATCAGATTTATTATATTCTTTGCAGTCAAAGATGGAGAAGTTCTATCCAGTCAACAAAAACAAGACCAGGAGCTGACTGTGGCTGAGATCATGAACTTCTTATTGCCAAATTCAGACTCAAATTGAAGAAAGTAGGGAAAACCACTAGACCATTCAGGTATGAATTAAATCAATCCCTTATGATTATACAGTGGAAGTGAAAAATAGTCTTAAGGGACTAGATCTGATAGATAGAGTGCCTGATGAACTATGGAATGAGGTTCATGACATTGTACAGGAGACAGGGATCAAGACCATCCCCATGGAAAAGAAATGCAAAAAAGCAAACTGGCTGTCTGAGGAGGCCTTACAAATAGCTGTGAAAAGAAGAGAAGTTAAAAGCAAAGGAGAAAAGGAAAGATACAAGCATCTGAATGCAGAGTTCCAAAGAATAGCAAGAAGAGATAAGAAAGCCTTATCAGTGATCAATGCAAAGAAATAGAGGAAAAAAACAAAATGGGAAAGACTAGAGATCTCTTCAAGAAAATTAGAGATACCAAGGGAACATTTCATGCAAAGATGGGCTCGATAAAGGACAGAAATGGTATGGACGTAACAGAAGCAAAAGAGATTAAGAAGAGGTGGCAAGAATACACAGAAGAACTATACAAAAAAGATCTTCACGACCAAGATAATCACGATGGTGTCGTCACTCACCTAGAGCCAGATATCCTGGAACATGAAGTCAAGTGGGCCTTAGAAAGAAAGCATCACTATGAACAAAGCTAGTGGAGGTGATGGAATACCAGTTGAGGTGTTTCAAATTCTGAAAGATGATGCTGTGAAAGTGCTGCACTCAAGATGCCAGCAAATTTGGAAAACTCAACAGTGGCCACAGGACTGGAAAAGGTCAGTTTTCATTTCAATCCCAAAGAAAGGCAATACCAAAGAATGCTCAAACTACTTTGCAATTGCACTCATCTCACACGCTAGTAAAGTAATGCTCAAAATTCTCCAAGCCAGGCTTCAGCAATACATGAACCATGAACTTCCAGATGTTCAAGCTGGTTTTAGAAAAGGCAGAGGAACCAGAGATCAAATTGCCAACATCCGCTGGATCATGGAAAAAGCAAGAGAGTTCCAGAAAAAAAACATCTATTTCTGCTTTATTGACTATGCCAAAGCCTTTGACTATGTGGAACACAATAAACTGTGGAAAATTCTGAAAGAGATGGGAATACCAGGCCACCTGACCTGCCTCTTGAGAAACCTGTATGCAGGTCAGGAAGCAACAGTTAGAACTGGACATGGAACAACAGACTGGTTCCAAATAGGAAAAGGAGTACGTCAAGGCTGAATATTGTCACCCTGCTTATTTAACTTCTATGCAGAGTACATCATGAGAAAGGCTGGACTGGAAGAAACACAAGCGGAAATCGAGATTGCCAGGAGAAATATTAATAACCTCAGATATGCAGGTGACACCACCCTTATGGCAGAAAGTGAAGAGGAGCTAAAAAGCCTCTTGATGAAAGTGAAAGAGGAGAGTGAAAAAGTTGGCTTAAAACTCAACTTTCAGAAAATGAAGATCATGGCATCTGGTCCCATCACTTCATGGGAAATAGATGGGGAAACAGTAGAAACAGTGTCAGACTTTATTTTTTGGGGCTCCAAAATCATTGCAGATGGTGACTGCAGCCATGAAATTAAAAGACGCTTACTCCTTGGAGGAAAATTTATGACCAACCTAGATAGCATATTCAAAAGCAGAGACATTACTTTGCCGACTAAGGTTCATCTAGTCAAGGCTATGGTTTTTCCTGTGGCCATGTATGGATGTGAGAGTTGGACTGTGAAGAAGGCTGAGCACCGAAGAATTGATGCTTTTGAAGTGTGGTATTGGAGAAGACTCTTGAGAGTCCCTTGGACTGCAGGAAGATCCAACCAGTCCGTCCTGAAGGAGATCAGTCCTGGATGTTTTTTGGAGGGAATGATGCTAAAGCTGAAACTCCAGTACTTTGGCCACCTCATGTGAAGAGTTGACTCATTGGAAAAGACTGATGCTGGGAGGGATTGGGGGCAGGAGGAAAAGGGGACGACAGAGGATGAGATGGATGGGCGGCATCACTGACTCGATGGACTTGAGTCTGAGTGAACTCCGGGAGTTGGTGATGGACAGGGAGGCCTGGCGTGCTGCCATTCATGGGGTCGTAAAGAGTCGGACACGACTGAGCAACTGAACTGAACTGAACTGAGTGGCTTGACCGACAGAAGTTATTCTCTCACAGTTCCGAAGACTAGAAATCTGAGACCAACGTGCCAGCAGGGCTCCGCTCCTTCCAAAGGACCCAGGAAGACCTCCCTTGTCTCTTCCTAGTTTCTATGCGGTCAGCAGTCCTTGGCATTCCTTGGCTTGAACCTACAGTGACCCTGATCACTCCAATCTCGGTCTGCTTCATCTCATGGCTTCCTTCCCTCTGTGTGTCCAAACTCCCCGCTTCTTGTAAGGATACCAGTCACTGAGTTTTGGCTCACCCTAATGCAGTGTGACCTCCTCTGCACTTGATTGCACCTGCCAAGCCCTTGTTTCCAAACAAGGCTGTGTTCCCAGATTCCGGGTAGACATGAATCTTTGGAGGGCACTTTCCAGTGGTTCATGAACAGTGCTTTGATTCTCTCAATTGCCCTTTGGGGTAAGTGTGTCTACCATTCTGAAGACAGTTATCCTTTTGAGGGTCATTCAGAGAGGAAGCTGTGAACTAGATGCTCGAAGCTGTGCATTCCAACTCTGAGACTGTTGCCTGCTAACACCAGCAACGCTGCTGGAGGGGCTATTTGTGCCAGAGGCCAACAGGTTAGGAGAAGGAGCAAAAACTAAGGGCCTTCCCATCCAGAGGATGTCAAATCTCCAGCCCTGTGAGTTACCATGACCTCACTCCTTATTTTCTCCTTCAGAAGAGGAGGAGGAGCTGGGGGATGGGGAGAGAAGAGAAGGGCGCTGAGCAGGGGTCCCTGGGAGCTCCAGGTGGGAAGGCCAGGAGTGGCTCAGCAGGGGTTCAGGAGTCCTTACAGCTGCAGTCAAGATCCAGCTGTGGGGCCACAGGAGTCCTGGGCCAGGTAGGTCACCGAGTGGCTCTGGGAGGTGCCGATGCTAATGGCGACAGAAGGAGCAGCTTTCAGCCAATGCCACCTCCCTTTCCTGATGAATTTTGCATCCCCCCTGATGAGGACACATGGGCTGGCTTAAAAATAGCATCAATGGAGTCTCTCTTGGCTTCATCATTTCCGCTCTCACATCCTGAATGAGGGCCTCTAAATTTGGAACTGACAAAAGCCTGCCAAAAGATTTCCTTTCAGAAAATAATGGGCTTAATGGGCCTTTTGACAAATGGCTGAGGTTTCATTTTCTGCTACCCCTGAGTTCAAACTATTTTCCCCTTTTTTTAAAAAGGAGGTGCCATGTGCATCTTTGTTTCCAATAGTTGGATCAGAGTGGAGGGGAAAAGTCTCTGTGGAGTGACTTCCCTGTGAAACCAGACCTCAGTCTTCTGAAATATTAGGAGGACTCTGTCTAGTTTAAAGAGTCTAATTGTGAGAAAACGGTCTTCTCACCGACTGCCGTCAGAAAGGTAGGAGGAAGGCTCGGGAGACTGAGGAGGCAGCTCCATGTCTCAGAGGGGCGGGCCCATCCGTCCTTGGTCTCTGACAACTCCAGATGCCGCTTCTCTGGGATGGTGGCCGGGGGCTTTTCTGATCTTGCTCCTTTATAAGCACATTTGTGCCATATCAATCTGGTTTTGTTCAACTTCTAGCAAGAGAGAAATGCCCCTTTTAGTAGAATGCAATCAACTTTTCAGTGAAAACACTGGATGGAGCCTATGCATGGAACACGGCTTTTCCCTCTTCCATCCTCAATTTTAAATCAAAAAAAGTCATCCAAAAGAGAAGAAGGTGCGTTAGCCCTGGAACCAGGAATTGTGCATTTCAGAAGCATGCCGTCAACTTCATAGGGTCTCGGTAAAGATCATGCAGCGGAAATCAGATGGAGGGTGCGGGCCAGGTTGCTGGACATGTGGGTCCCATCCTTCCTGGGAGGGCAACAGCCCGGCTCCAGCTACCCCTATGGCTCATGCTGCAGAGAAGAGAGGCAAGGCGGGGGCGGGGGGGTGGTGGCGGGGAGGAGTGGTGTGGGCAGGGATGAGGAGCCACCCTTCTGCAGCAGAGAAACTCTTTGGGGCAGCCCTGAAGCCCCTTAGGGAATGCAACCTCTGACCTATGTGAAAAGCAGGCTAAGTCATGGGTTTGCTTTCTCCCTTGTCTTGGCTTAGACACTTTCAGCAGGATCCTGTACAGAGGGTCCTCGTCTCTTCTAGAAACCACCACCAGTGCTTCCAGGCATAGCCAGAACCCCCACCCCTACATAATAAGCAAGCTGAGAAATACAGCTGGAGATTCCAAAGATGATGCTGGTTCCAACAGACCTCAGTCTAGGGACGCAGAGCAAACACCATCCTCATAGTGCTCCCTAACTTCTGGGTGTGAAATACACTATTGAGCCAGAAAGAGAGCTTTAGAGAGTCCCTAATTTGTGTTCTTAGTGGATACTTGCTCTGTGAATATTAATAGAACGGTATGAGAACAGGAAATGAGGTTTTCTGATGACAAGTACAGCCCTTGAATTAAAAAAAAAATCACTGAAAGTAGGAAAGTTTAGATCAGGTGCTCCAAAATTCTCAGAGGAAGAGTCTGCAGAGCTTAATGAGAAAAGCAAAATTAACTAGATAAATAAATAAATGATATATAGAGATAAATAAAGGACACAGAGGACAAATTCAGGAGGTTGAAAATAGCTGTCTTCAGGATGGGCTTCCCAGGTGGCATTAATGGTAAAAAACCCACTTGCCAATGCAGGTAACTTAAGAAATGCTGGTTCGATCCTTGGGTCTGGAAGACTCCTTGGAGGAGGTCACGGAAACCCACTCCAGTATCTTGCCTGGAGGATCCCATGGACAGAAGAACCTGGTGGGTTAAAGTCCATAGGGTTGCACAGAGTTGGACACGACTGAAGCAACTTAGCATGGCAGGGCACTCCATTTTTCTTGATTATTATGGCTTCCATTCCTAAGAACTGCCCATTTATAAGGATTACCTGCAGTCCTTGCTAAGAATACAGATTTCAGGATCTTTCCTCAAATGTTTTACATTTGGCTTTGAAGAGGTAGAAGGACCTGGAAATTTAATTTATCCAGCACTAGACATTATCTTCAGTTCAGTTCAGTTCAGTTCAGTTGCTCAGTCGTGTCCAACTCTTTGTGACCCCATGAATTGCAGCACACCAGGCCTCCCTGTCCATCACCAACTCCCAGAGTTCACTCAAACTCACGACCATCGAGTTGGTGATGCCATCCAACCATCTCATCCTCTGTTGTCCCCTTCTCCTGCCCACAATCCTTCCCAGCATCAGAGTCTTTTCCAATGAGTCAACTCTTCGCATGAGGTGGCCAAAGTACTGGAGTTTCAGCTTTAGGATCAGTCCTTCCAATGAACAGCCAGGACTGATCTCCTTTAGAATGGACTGGTTGAATCTCCTTGCATTCCAAGGGACCCTCAAGAGTCTTCTCCAACACCACACTTCAAAAGCATCAATTCTTCAGCACTCAGCTTTCTTCACAGTCCAACTCTCACATCCATACATGACCACTGGAAAAACCATAGCCTTGACTAGATGGACCTTTGTTGGCAAAGTAATGTCTCTGCTTTGGAATATGCTGTCTAGGTTGGTCATAACTTCCCTTCCAAGGAGTAAGCATCTTTTAATTTCATGGCTGCAGTCACCATCTGCAGTGATTATCTTAGGATCATCTAAATCTGGGTATCTGGTATATTACCATGTCCTTTTCAAAAAACTAATTTTTGATTTACTTAGCACATTTGCTGTCTTTGTAATTCATTTATTTCTGGTTTTGTCTTCATCATTTTTTCCGAGTTTTGCTTTCCCCTCCCTCATCCTTTTCTAGATTTTTCAGATAAATCCTGATAGTTTTATTTTTTTCTCAAGTGATAAAATCTTTTAAAATATAGACTTTTCATCTGGGGAAATTTTGTCCAAATTACATATCTTTTGATTAACAGAATTTGCATGGGTATTATTTTCTAAATAAGTTGTAACTATGATTGATCCTTTTTATTAAACAGCATGTGTCCAACTCTTTGCAACCCTATGGGCCATAGCTCACCAGGCTCCTCTGTCCATGGGATTCTCCAGGCAAGAATGCTGGAGTGGGTTGCCAAGCCCTCCTCCAGGGGATCCTCCGACTCAGGGGTTAGACCTGAGCCTCTTACATCTCCCGCATTGGCAAGCGAGTTCTTTGCCACTAACACCACCTGTGTTAGTATTAACCCCCAAACCCGTCTTCTAGGAGGTAAAAACACCCCAACTGAAAGCCACTGAGTTAGAGAAAATGACTTCTATCTTTTTTCTGAGATGAATTTGGACACCTGCAGGTTTTAAACCCACCATCCTTTCCCCTTTCAAAATCCTTTCTCCAGCACAGGCTCACTCCACTGGGCTTCAGTAGGGGCAGGGAGCGGGGAGGAAGAAGGAGGTTGCTTTGAAAAGATCACATTAATGTGCTTTAATCAATTTATTGATTTCTTTTTCTGCCTGGGAGAGCTCACAGTCCCTTTTCCTCTCCATCCTTGGCAGCAGTGTCTTAAGCCATTATTATTAAAATAACAACAAAAGTAGCTGAAACAATTCCCATAAGACAGTTATACAGCAGGTCCACAATGCATGCTAATAGTTTCTCCAAAGTATTTATTTTACATCACTGAATGGTGGGCATTTTTAAAATTAACTTTTAATAGACTCTTTCATTCACTTTATTTTTTATACAATTTTGAAAGATTACTTTCCATTTACAGTTGTTACAAAATATTGGCTATATTCCCTCTGTTGTGCAATAAATACATCCTTGAGCCTCCTCGATAGTTTGTATAGCCTAGTCCCTGGTCCCTGTATTGCTCCTTCCCTCACCTCCAACGGTAATCATTAGCTTGTTCTCTAAATCTGAGTCTGTTTCTTTTTTGTTAGATTCACTAGCTTGTTGTATTTTTCAGATTCCACATATAAGTGATATCACCCAGTATTTCTCTTCGTCTGATTTACTTCACTTAGTGTAATGCCCTCCAAGTCCATCCGTGTTGCTGCAAATGGCAAAATTTCATTCTTTTTTATGGCTGAGTAGCATTCCATTAAATATATACATACATACATACATGCATATATATATGTATAATATATGTATGGACCATAGCCTGCCAAGTTCCTCTTTTCATGAGGTTCTCCAGGCGAGAATACTAGAGTGGATAACCATGCCCTCCTCCAGGGGATCTTCCGTACCAGGAATTGAACCTGCGTCTCTTATGTCTCCTGCCCTGGCATGTGGATTCCTTACCACTAACACCACCTGGGAAGTCACATGTATATCACACCTTCCTTATCCATTCACCTTTCACCTCTTGAGAGACAATAAGTTATAGACATTTTAGGCCCCTTCTTGTATTAAATTAATTGAAGCCCCAGTAGATTAAAAGATTGGTCCCAGGATACATAAATATTTAAGAGGCGGTAGACTGGAGATAGGACCTCAGGGTGGTCTGATTTCCACATGAATGCTATGACTTCTTAGCTAAGATGGAAATATGTTTACTGTGTCTTATTTGCCCCTTCCCCAGTTCTCATAAAATTGCACATAAAGGTCATAAAACTACACTGCTTTTTCCTTCTATTTTACAAAGTTTATATTCTGTTGGATGAAAGATAAGGCTAAAAAGAAAGTCAGAAAATGTTCATGTTGTTTGGTCCACTAATTCTGCTGATGGCAATCCATCCTAATGAAATGCAATGAAGTTACCTTGCAATAAAATATTTCTCGTATGTATGCCAGTAAAACCTTCAGGAAAGTACAAATGTCCAAGATAAGATAACCGGTTACTAATTATGATTCAGCCACACAATGGAGTCTTACAAAATATTTAAATTACTCTTATGAAGCTATTTTACTAAATTTTTTGTTTTAAGATAGATGTTAATTGTTTTTTTAAATTTAGGTTTATTTTTATTTATTTAATATAAATTTATTTATTTTAATTGGAGGTTAATTGCTTTACAATATTGTACTGGTTTTGCCATACCTCAACATGAATCCGCCACAAGTGTACACATAAAAATAAAGTAACAGAGCATAAAATAATGCAAATATGAAAGTAAAAATTCTGTGAAGTATTCCAATGTGCAGTATAGCAATCATAAGGGCTATTGATACATTCTCTGGCTTCCCTCATTCTGAATGTAGATTGAACTTGCCCACCCACTTCAAATTAGACGTGGTCATGTGACTCATTTTGGCCAATGAAATGTGACCATCCATGAGCCTGCCCTTTTCCAGCAGACTTGTCACCACTGTCATCAACCATCCATGATCTGGCAGCAAACGATGGGCTTTCCTGATGGTTCAGCGTGTAAAGAATCTGCCTGCAATACAGGAGACGCAGGAGATCCAGATTCCACCTTTGGGTTCGGAAGATCCTCCTGAAGGAGAAAATGGCAGCCCACTCCAGTATTCTTGCCTGGAGAATCCCATGGACAGAGGAGCCTGGCGGGCTACAGTCCAAAGGGTTGCAAAGAGTCAGACACAACTGAGCAACTAAGCATGAAACATTTACGTTTTTGTTGCCTTTCTTTGATTTTTTAATAAAGTTGAATCACTTCATGTTGAAAGTTTATAGTTATCCTTTTGTGAACTAATTCCTCAAGTCACTTAACTAATTTCTATTGTCAGTATACTTTGCATCTTGACCCATTCGCTGCCAGGTAGGTTGCAAAGATTTTATTTCTCTCATGTTTTCTTTCAACTTTCTCATGGTTTCTTCACAAAGTAGTTAGTGTTTACATAGTCAAATTTTATTCTTTATTTAAAAGTTTTCGTCTTATGGCATGCTTACAAAATGCTTCCTCACTTCAAAATGATGAATAGTCATCTAATGCTGTATTCTAGTGCTTTGCTGTTTTTAATTTTTGATATTTAATTTTTGTATAATCTAGAATTTCCTTTGGATTAAGGAGAGAATTCTAGTGATTGAATTTTATTTTCCTTTTCAACTACATAACGTATTGTTCCAATGTCATTTTTTCCTTTGCTTGTTTTGTTAGGTTCAGTTGTGTGTCTTCATGGTCCCATGGACTGCAGCCCGCCAAGCTTCTCTGTTCATAGAATTCTCCAGGCAACAGTACTGGAGGGGGTTGCCGTTTCCTCCTCTGGGGGGTCTTCCCGACCCAGGGATCGAATCAGTGTCTCCTGAGTCTCCTGCCTTAGTAGGCAGACTCTTCACCACTAGCACCACTCGGGAAGTCCCCAGTGTCATTTTTTTAAGTTGATATGTTGTATTTTTATTTTGATTCATTTCAAGGAATTTTCTTGTCCTTTTTTTTGCCCCTTGGCATGGGGGCTATTAATTCCCTAACCAGGGATCAAACTTCCATCCCCTGCAGTGGAAGCACAGTCTTAACCATTGGACCACTAGGAAAGTTCCCCAATGTCATGTATTAAAGCATCTCTCTTACCCCCATTGACTTAAAATTATGCAGAGTGTTTGATGACATGGGAACATACTTCTCACAGCGCCATGTGTGAAGAGCCGAATGAAACAAGGCTGTAACTGACAAAATGCCTCCTGTCTCAGACAAATGTATTTATAGAAAAGTTTTGGAAGGAATTATACAATGCTATTTGGGGGAGAGAATTTTTACTTTAATATTTTAGTATATTTTCTGAAATTCCCACAAAGCATTGTTTTGTTTCATAATCAGGGAAAAACATATATCATTTTAAACTACTATGCTCCTAAATGAAGGAAGGAAAGGGGCCTATAAATTCAGCTTGTTTTCCTCTTAGAATTATTTTCCATGCCTTAGCAATATTGTTCAAAGTTCTCTGAATTCTGGCAAACATTGCTAGTTATTTTTCTACTCTAGAGTGCTTCCATATCTCAAATTCATCACCCCATAAACTTTCCAGGCAGTGGGGATAAATGTGAATTTTCTCAAGTGAAGAATTATAGTGCATCTTTAGTAAAAATGCAGAATCTTAGGGATGCAATTGGATTGTGCAAAGAAAGATAAAGTGGAGATTTGCGGTGAGGAAACTCAACTCACTCTCCTGCTGTTTAATGTTTCTTTCCTTTTACTTCTTGTTACAATAGATTTTAGAAATAGCTTGGCTTTACTTTTTTGTTTTCTTATTAATGCTTTGAGAAGTCAAGCCACTTGCCTTTATGAGCATCATGATAAATATCAGCTCTTACAATTCACAGTGAAATTTTATACAGCAGTGAAAACGACTATATCTGGCCCTTAGAAATATGTTCATATGAATATGTGCATATATGTTCATATATTTATGATGGATTTCATAAATGTCTCTTATGCACTTATATAAAACAAAAATGTGTGCAAAATAAGCAAATCACTGATCAGCAAGATATTGTTATCATAAGTGTAAAACATATAAAAAAGTGCTCTCTATTGTTTAGGGATGATGTAGGAATGATATAAAGAAATGCATGAGGTGAATGATAACTGTCTTTTCAGGCCAGTGGTTAGCTCTGATGGGGAGTACGCCAGGGAAGGCCACGTGGGAGGTGGAAGAAATCCTGAGAACCTTGACTCTTTGTGAAAGAACTGAATCTGCACTCAGAAAAGGAGAAGGTTGGTGATGGCGAACCAATGCACCAAGGTCCAGAATGCAGGAGAAGCCTGGTTCCCTCTCCATTCTTTCCCTTTCCAGTCCGGAGCTGGGCTCCATCACCCTGTGACTTCTGATTGGGTTTGGCGTTGAGGCAGCACCAGCAGAGACTGGAATGTGGGAATAGGGGTTGGTGAAGGTTTTATTATTATTGATATTCCCTGGACCCCTCCCTTCCAGGCTGCAGGCCGACACTGGCTGCAGGCCCTTTCTTGCTGAATGCCTGGAACAACCTCTTGCCTCTTCAGTCTAGCAGGGCGATGACTCTCTGATGTTGCTCATCCGAGGGCATATCACCCTTCCTTGTTGATCTTCTATGTTGTCGTTGTTCAGCCCCTCAGTCGTGTCTGAGTCTGCGACCCATGGACTGCAGCAAGCCAGGCTCTTCTGTCCTCTACTATCTCCCAGAGTTTGCTCAAACTCATGTCCTTTGAGTCCATGATGCCATCTAAACATCTTATCCTTTGCCGCCCCCTTCTCCTTTTGCCTTCCATCTTTGCCAGCATCAGGGTCTTTTCACATGAGTTGGCCCTTCACCAGAGTATTGGAGCTTCAGTTTCAGCATCAGTTCTTCCAATGAATATTCAGGGTTGATTTCCTTTAGGAATGACTGGTTTGATCTTCTTGCACTCCAGGTGACTCTCGAGAGTCTCCTGCAACACCACAATTCTAAAACATCAGTTCTTCAGCGTTCAACATTATGGTCCAGCGCTCACATCTGCACATGACTACTGGAAAACCATATATATGATCTTCTACAACTGTTGCATGCACAGATCTTGAAAATGGATCATTTATTAAGCTGTCCTCAATTACCTTTTTTGAATGAGTCATGAGGCCTGCAGCTTTTCTGACTCGTAAAGAATATGACAGATTAGCTTCCTATGGCTGCTGTAACAAACTATCACAAATTCAGTGGTTTAAAGTCACTTATATTTGTTTTCTTGTGGTTCTGGATCACATCACATTCTTATGTTGAAGCCAATATAAAAGGAAGACATAGCTTGACTTCTCATATTTGGTTTTGCTAAATCCTATAAAGGAAGCCATCTTATTCAACACTTATAATAAGCCATCATATTCAATAAGCCACCTTATTCAACACTACTTACTCAGGTGGTCTTAAAGGTACTCCCGTTCCTTCCTGAGTCTGCCTTTTCTATCTCACTAATATGAAAAAGTGAAGTGAAAGTGTGTTAGTTGCTCAGTCATGTCAGACTCTTCGTGACTCCATGGACTGTAGCTTGCCAACCTCCTCTGTCCATGGAATTCTCCAAGCAAGGATACTGGAGTGGGTAGCCATTCCCTTCTTCAGGGCATCTTCCCAATTCAGGGATTGAACCCTAGTCTCTTTCATTGTAGGCAGATTCTTTATCATCTGAGCTACCAGGGAAGCCCCTTACTATATAGACCCTCTCAATCTTATAGTCTCGTAATTTCAGGCAATGGTTAAATAGAACCAAAGTGAATTATAGCACATTTCAGATCGAGTGACCTCACATGATTGTTTTTTAAGAGTTGCAGATGCTGTGTTCAGTCAGTAGAGGTACATTGGTTTTAAGTTAAGATTAGCAGGACTTAGAAAACAGAGCATTTTTATATCATAACAATAGCTTTTACAAGCTTAGATTATTAATAGGTTTAAATGTTACTTCTTTCTTCTATTTTCTAGGTGTCTTTGAACTTACATTTTGTTTGCCTTATTTTGCTTATTTATGACACAGTGATGGAATGATTTATCAGGGTGTTTTCAGCTTAAAGATGGTAAAGATTCAAAAGTCTATTAGGGTCCTTACAACATAGAAAGTACATGAGAGCATTAGTTCCCAGGCTGTTTTTCCAGTTGACCTCATGCAGTACAGTAATACACCACTAGCAGAATGCTCATTCTTAGTAAAATTCAGTTCAGTAATCACTTACTGAACATATGCAATAAGGAATACTAGGCACTGAAGGGGATACAGAAATGTATGGGCTACATCTTCTTCCCTTATGAAGTTTACAGTCAGATGAGTAAGGCAAACGGAGCAGAAACAACCCTAACAGAGCATAGAAATATAAATGTATCTCTTTGTATACATTAACAGCAATGGTTTTAGACTGATCTTTGCAGCCTTCCCATCTGATATACACTATTATACATGACTGCCATTTGGTGCCAGCTGGTTGGAATCAGGGGTGTAGTTTGTGGCCATGGAACAGTGGGCTAGTTCTAACTAGGGTCATGGTCCTGTTAACATAGTATTCTAACCAGCTGAGCTCATCAGACAGAGAAATACAAATTTGCCCCGAAAATGGTACTTGTGATAACCTTGAAAATAAAAGAATTTTACTGAAAGAATCAATAAGGATTACTGGGTTCCTTAAAGGACTGTTTCAAAATCCAACTTGATGTATAATTAATACCTTTTATGAGTAAGTCACTGTGTTTGGCTATGGGGAAGATTGTACAGTGAGTAAGTCAAGGAAAGCACAGTCTTACTCTCAAGAAACTGACAGACTATTTGTGGGGAGTAGCCTTGAGGGCGACTAAGGCAGGATATGACAAGGGCTTTGGCAGACGTGCTGGGCTATGGGGCCTGAAGCAGAGAGGATAGATTTGGTTGAATGGGTTAACAGAGAGGTCAAGGAAGTGGGGCATTTGAAACAGATGTTGAAGAATGTGAATATACTTGAATATACTCAAGTATATTTGGATGTACTCGAATATACATGTGAATGTACTTGAAATACTGCATACGCCTTAACATTTATTTATTCAGTTTTGCTTACAACTTGCTTGATTTTCTGAAGCTATTTTAAAAATTAACCAAGTGGTATAAATTACATCATCATAAAATGCAAACACAGAGTCAAAAACCAAAGTCTCCATCACCACGACTCTTATTTCAACTCTTTTCTCCACAGATTGATTTATGTATTATTCAGAACATCTCCTATTTACTTACATTCATTTGCACTTACACAAATAAATGGAAAAAGATTGACTATGTACAAACTTGTTCAGCCTGTGTCTTTTTAAACAATTTAACAATATGTTTTGCCTTTTCTCATGTCAGCTCTTTTTTAGTGTCTGAATGGTTATGTCTAGACCCATGCCATCCACCATGACTTCCACTAGCCACTTCAGATCTATTTCAACTTAAATTTAAGGTAATTAGAATAAAATAAAGTTTAATATTCAGTTATTCAACTGCACCTACCATATTTCAAGTGTTCAATAACCACATAGATACTGTGCCAGACAGAACAGATACAGAAAATTTCCATCATTGCTAAAGATTCTACTTCATGGGGCTTCTCTTGTGGCTCAGACAGTAAAGAATCTACCTGCTGACGCAGGAGATGTGGGTTCAATCCCTGGGTTGGGAAGATACCTTGGAAAAGGGAATGGCTACCTACTCTAGTCTTCTTGCTTGAAAAATTGAATGGACAAAGGAGCCTGGTGGGCTACAGCCTATGGTGTCACAAAGAGTTGGACACAGCTGAGCAACTGAGCACACACACACACTACTCACTGCATGGAATGCACCACACTACAAATGCACCAATACTCACTTACACATTCAGTCTCTGCTGAAGAACATTTAGTGTCTTTCCCACTTTTCACTATAATAAAAATGCTGCAGGGAACACTTTGAATACCCGTGTTCTATACATGCGGGAAGTTTTGTGTGGAAAAATTTCTAGCATAGAGTTGTCAGGGTGGCTTACAAGGATGCTTCAATTTGAATTGCTAGTGCCGAATTTTCTCTTAAAAGTTTGCACTAGTTACATCACTTTAGAACTTCCTTGAATGCTATTTTTCAAGGGTTTACCAGCCATGGGGATTGCAAATCCCTACAATTTTGCCACTCTGATGGACAAAGAGAAAAATTCCTGCTGTCTTTTTAATTTGAATTTTCTGATTTTTCAGTGAGATTGGGCATTGAAAATAATTTTTAATTGCCTAAAGAAATGCATGAAATTATTTTTTTTATAAAACATTGCAATTTCTTACCTGACTGGTTAACAGTGTTCCAGACAAATAATTTATCTCTACTGACAAAGATCACAGATATCCTGACCTAGACAAATCATACAGTAAGAAACATGACCAGGCAATAAGCACAAGAAAAAATTCAAGTTTCTACTAGCACCAGTAGAAATGCAAAGTGTAATACAATGTAAAAGAAAGAAGTGAAAAGTAAAGTGTGTATGCATTGAAATGTAAAGTTCATATATGCGTATATTGAAGTTTTATTGACTATAATTGCTCCAAGCACTAAAAATCAAGCACCTTTGGAGTTTAATATAAAGCATTAAATTTGCTGTTGTTTTCAATCACTAAGTCATGTCCGATTCTTTGTGACCCCATGGACTGTAGCACGCCAGGCCCCCCTGTCCTTCACCATCTCCTGGAGTTTGCTCAAACGCATGTCCTTTGAGTCGATGATGTCATCCAACCATCTCATCCTCTGTTGCCCCTTCTCCTCCTGCCCTCAATCTTTCCCAGCATCAGGGTCTTTTCCAATGAACTGGCTCTTCTCATCAGGTAGACAAAGTACTGGAGCTTCAGCTTCAGCATCAGTCCTTCCACTGAATATTTGGGGTTGATTTCCTTTTAGATTGACATTAAATAATATTGATGAATTCTCTAAATCAGTAATACAACTAGGATAGTCTTACAACATGTTCTTTTGGTTAGTTGGTTTTTATTGGGTGGAGGCAGGGATGGGAAGAACTTGTTAGTTTCAGCTTATCTGTAATGACATGTCTTGCCAATGATTAGTTTGAAAAACCTGAGCTGAGAGCAGCAGGCAGAGAATCGATTGACAGGCAACAGGGCAAACAATCCATTGTTGCTAAGAAACGCCATCCTTAGAAGAACAGCAACGCATTCACCCCCATATGAAAGCCGACCAGATTCACTCCAGGGAACCTGCTCCGTGCGGAAGATGTCAGGCAGCCACTGTCCTCCTGGCCGTGGATGCTACAGAAGCAGAAAGGAAGATTCTGCAGCAAAGGTGCATAAGAGGAATAAATAAAAACCAACTTTGGAAACCTGTTGAATAAAATCAGTATAATTCATAGACTGTCTAAAGAGGAAGCGACCTGTCATTGTTAAGCCACAACCACTAGAAACAGTGAGATTGCTGAGATAACTCTATGGCCTTGATTAAGACATAATTAAGCCATAATGCTCATTGGCTTTGGAGGCTGGCTGAACAGCCAGTGGTGGTAAGTAGGGAGTGTAGTGGCTATCATCATCTTCGTTGAGCCTCTAGCAAAAGCTGAAGCACCCCTTCCAAGAAAAGGACGTTGTCCCCCATAGGGAGGCAAGAGCTGTGAGAGGATACAGAGATGGGGCCTCTAGTTGGGGGCAGAAGGATAACATAGCATGTGGTTAAGTTCACTGAGACTGCCAGGAGTTCATGTCTTATACTGTTGCTTAGTCACTAAGTCATGTACTATTCTTGGTGACCCTGTGGACTGTAGCCCACCAGGCTCCTCTGTCCATGGGATTTTTCAGGCAAGTGGAGTGGGTAGCCATTTCCTTCTCCAGGGGATCTTCCCGACCCAGGGATTGAACCTGCATCTCCTGCATTTACGGAAGGGTTCTTTAACACTGAGCCACCACGGGAGCCCCTTTCTTATACATCAGCTAATTAAAATTCAGACCGAACACTTAAGATTTGCACAGACATGGGAGAAGATGTTAGGACTTAACAGAAAGCAATCAGACATCTGTGAAATGAGAGAGTGGGCCAGAGCATGCTGGGCCCCACAGGAGAGAATTCTAGAGGAGGAGAGGAAGGCAGCTCAAGTGAACGATGCCCTCAACCCTGGCTCAGAATACTTCCTCTGGGTCAGGACGGCAGAGCCACCAAAGGACACATACGAGGGCCACAGCATCTTGATGGGTGCATCCCTCTCTCTGCACACGGGTGAAATGTAAATTAACTATGTTTCAATAAGAAAAATAACCTATTTCAAAAATAATTCCAGGAGCATGTCATATCAGCATGGGTTCCATTATTCTTTAAAGGGTCTTTTTCATCTTTGTAAAGATATATACATTTCCCAGGTGGCTCAGTGGTAAAGAATCCACCTGCCAATTCAGGAGAAGCAGGAAGCGAACGTTCAGGTCGGGAAGATACCCTGGGGGAGGAAATGGCAGCCCACTCCAGTATTTCTTGCTTGGAAAATTCCATGGACAGAGGAGCCTGTTGGGCTCCATAGGGAGCCCATGGGATCAGTCCATGGGGTTATAGAGAGTTGGATACAACTTAGCAACTGAGCATGCATGCAAAGATACATAAACGTTTTTAAAACATCTGTAGGATAGTTCTTATCTATAGGTAGGTGGATTGGGTGGACTCTACCTCCTAGCAATCATCACCATTCCCTGGTGCCCCAGATGTGCAAAGCCAGTAAATAGCCTCTTCAGTTCAGTTCAGTCACTCAGTCATGTCCAACTCTATGCCACCCTGTGGACTGCAGCATGACAGGCTTCCCAACTCCTGGAGTTTACTCAAACTCATGTCCATTGAGTTAGTGATACCGTCCAACCATCTCATCCTCTGTCGTCCCCTTCTCCTCCCGCCTTCAATCTTTCCCAGCATCAGGGTCTTTTCAAATGAGTCAGCTCTTCACATCTGGTGGCCAAAGTATTGGAGTTTCAGCTTCAGCATCAGTCCTTCCAATGAACAACCAGAACTGATCTCCTTTAGGATGAACTGGTTGGATCTCCTTGCAGTCCAAGGGACTCTCAAGAGTCTTCTCCAACACCACAGTTCAAAAGCATCCATTCTTTGGCACTCAGCTTTCTTTATAGTCACATCCATACATGACTACTGGAAAAACCATACCCTTGACTAGACAGACCTTTGTTGGCAAAGTGTTGTCTCTGCTTTTTAATATTCTGTCTAGGTTTGTCGCAGCTTTTCTTCCAAGGAGCAAGCACCTTTTAATTTCATGGCTGCACTCACCATCTGAAGTGATTTTGGAGCCCCCCAAAATAAAGTCTCTCACCGTTTCCACATCTATTTGCCATGAAGTGATGGGACTTGATGCCATGATCTTAGTTTAATAGCCTCTAGGTGCTGTTTGGAAGAAAGAAAAGAAGGAGGGAGGAAGGAAGGAAATAGGGAAGGGAGGGAGGGAAGAGGAAGAAAGAAGCCAAGAATGAACAGCTTATTAACTTCTAAAATCTCTGTGTGTGTGTGTGTGTGTGTGTGTGTGTGTGCTCTCACGTGCACATGTGTGCTCACTCATGACTATGTTTGAATGTCATTCTTATGATTATCAGTAAGACCTCACTGGGGTCCTTTCCCCATCATTGATCAAATTGATCCTAGGAAACACCTTTATGATAGAGTAGGGTGGAGCTGGGTCAGAGAACTATGAAAGAAATCTATGTTAATTTCCCTTTGCCTTAAATATTTTGAATGCACTGGTTGTGGTTAATTTCCTTCAGCTTTCAGTTTCATTTATCAGAAAGGCTTTTAAACTGTTCTTGACATTTAAACAGATATATCCTTAACAATCACCATCAGAATACTAACTTTATGAATGTAGAAAGCTAAGTTCTCTGATGTGAGGTCAGTGTTGCAGAAACACTGTGTGTGTGTGTGTGTGTGTATGTATGTGTGTGTGTGTGTGTGTGTGTGTGTCTATGTGTCTCACGTCTCAGAGCCTAGTATCTTCCATGTACTTTACTCCCCACAGTTTTGAGTCCAAGAACCACCTCCTGCCAGGTCCCCATCCCCTATCCTCCTACCTCATCCCGAGCAATTTTCCAGGCTTCACCTGCTGTTTCTCCTGTGGGCTGCACCTGTTCAGTTTTCTGAGCTTCCACTGTGTTCCATCTATAATTCTACTCAATCTGGGCACATCCATGACTATGTCCAAAACACAGTGGCTTTCAAGTAAATATTTTATCTCCTGTGTTTCTTCTATATCCCAATTATTGCAGCCAACTGTCTACCTGAACATCCCCAATTCACCTTGTGCACCAAAGAAGATGCAGTCAGCTTAAAACTGGAAGTCACTGCCTTTGCCATACTGTAAAATCTCTTCTGCCTAAGTTGTCTGCCTTAGCTGATGGAACCTCCATAACCAGTGTTCACTAGAGCCCAGGGAGTCATAACAGAACCTCTGCTCTCCCCATCTCCTCCTTACAATCCTATCAGTGTCGCCTCCTGAATCTCTTAAATCCACACTTCTTCTCCTCTCTCAACCCTATTAGCTGAGACCATGCCAGCCCCCTCTCTCTTCAGGAATAACCTAAAGACATTGTTACCCTTGAGGTCTCTCAACCCCATTCCCCTCCCCTGTGAGCTATCCTCCCCATAGCTATCTCCACAAGTGCATTTTAAAAAATTAGGGTGTTTTGTTTTAATCCCTTGCATAAAGCACTACCATCACCTACAAACTGAAGCTCTACCCTCATCTGTCCTCTTGCTTTTGATCATCTTCACAGACTTATCTCTTCCTGCTCCAGACACTCCGTACTCTCTGGTCAATGTGAAACAGGTGTAGCTCCTCCGATAAGAACGTTCTTTTACGTCTCTGTGACTTTGCATGGTCTGGTCCTGCTGCCCCGAGCTTCTTACTCATTGTCAGTTCCACCTCATCCTTGCTAAGCTTTACCACCCATACAGCCTTTTCTCATGTGGCCAGACTTCCTTCCCTGTGCCCCTTATATTAGCATTTATTTCAATCTATTGCAATCATTTTTGTTTGTTTGTTTATATGTCCCCCCCCCCACCTTTGCAGTATAAACTCCTCAACCTCCTCTTTAGCACAGTCCCTGGCACGTGGCACATGCCTAATAAGTGTTTATTGAACGTCCACATGCACAAATGTCTGTTGATTTAGTGTTATGCACCATGGTTTAATTGGGGAAAGCATCTGAAGCACGTAAGAGTTAGATGTGTTCCTAAAATTTAGAAAAATCCAAAGTCAGTCTTACCTAAAATTAAGCCAACCAAGTGTACCTGCACTAGGCTAAACAATGCTGCCCCCCAATTCATGTTCTTCTCGGAACCTCATGATGTTACCTTGTTTGGAAATAGGGTTATTGCATATGTAATTAGCTAAGTCACTTCAATTATGTCTGACTCTTTGTGACCCTACAGACTGTAGCCTGCCAGGCTTCTCTGTCCATGGGATTCTCTAGGCAAGAATACTGGAGTGGGTTGCCCTGCCCTTCTCCAGGGGATCTTCCCAACCCAGGGATGGAACCCAGCTCTCTCACACTGGCAGGTGGGCTCTTTACAACTAGTGCCCCCTGGGAAACCCTCATATTGGTGTAGGGATGGCCATTAACCCAATATGACTGGTGTGTCTAGAAGAGAAGAGACAGACATGAAGGGACACTGCAGTGTAACAACTGAGGCAGAAATGAAGTGATGCAACAAGCCAGCAATGCCAAGGACCGCCAGCAACACCAGAAGTTGGCCGAGACCTGGAACAGACTCTCTCCTAGAGCCCTCAGCAAGAGTCTGGCTCTGCTGAGACCTCGATTTCAGACTGGCAGCCTCCAGAACTGAAAGAGAATAAATGTCCATTGTTTTAAGCCACCCAGCATGTGGCACCTCATTTCACTGCCCTGGACAACTAATACAGCACCTAGCCTCAGAGGAGGGAGGTGGGGAGTGCCAGTGAGTTAAGGGAATTTCTTCCAACAACAGTTGATCAGTATGAGACGTAAGATGCTAGTTAAAACTCCCTTCCTCTTTCTGCGAATGCCCTCAGTGTAATGGCCATGACTGAGAAAAAACACCCAGCAGAAAAGCCAAGGGTGATTGAATGACAGCAAATAAAAGTGGTGGAAAGATTGTGGGTAAAGGCCAGAGCTCCTTCCTATCTCCTCTGCTTTTGATTGATCTTCACACAATTTGGTCCTTTAAATAATCATGAGATTCTAAGTGATCTATGGGACCACTTTGGCACTAAACTCAAGCATTCTCAGAGAGGGCAGTGGTCAGAGATAAGCCAAATGGTCATGCTCAAAGAGGGGGTGGGGAGCAGGGCTGGGGAGAAAGAGGGCACGAATCTGGGGGCCTTTGAATGTCCTGCTTTTGTGGGGTGTTACAGTGAGGAAGCTTCTAGGAGGATGTCCCTCTCAGCTCTCTGATGTTTTCTGTTAACCTGTTTGTCTGTTCTTAAACGAATGTCAGACTGGTTGTTTAAAAGCTATTATTTTGACTTTGTAATATGTATTCAGATGTGCTAGGGCAAGGTCCTCCTTTTATATTCTGTTTCCAAAAGTGACGAGGGTGAGCTGAAAATCTTCAAAATGGGAAAATAGCCGGTAGGATTTGTTTTTGAGTCAGAAAACTTCAGAGATGGCTTGTCTATTTTCATGTAATTTTATTCTCAAGTCTATATTTTTAGTAATTTTTTTTTTTTGAGAAAATCCACTTGCAATTTTGGTTGGTATTGCTTTGAGTAGATAAATTTGGTGGAAAATGTTATCTTTATAGAGTTAAATTATCCTGTGAAAGAGTATAGAATTTCTCTCCATTTATCTAGATTATTTTCTATGACCTTTGTTAACTTTTGGTTCTTTTATATATTTAGAGTGTTCTCGGTTAAGTTAAACTCTACATATGTATAAATGTTTTGATGCTTTTGTGAATGCTTATTTTATGTTTTAGCTGGCTATTGCTAATGTTGATTAATTACATTGATTTTTAAACTAATCTCTAATATGGCATATCTATAAAACTAGCTTATTAATTCTAATATTTAATCTGTTAAATCTGTTGCTTTTGTTTTCTAGGTACAAGATGACATCATCCTCAAAGAATGACAGCTTTGTGTTTTGTCTACTAATTAATCTTTTATGGCTCTTTCTTCAGTTTGGGCCAGGGCTTCCAGTTTTATAGTAAGGGTTTGCATTAATAATTTACATTTTTGTGTTGTTCACAAACATAAAGAGAATGAAGCCAGAGGTTTCCAGCAAGCCTACTTGCCATAGATAGATTTGAACAATGTTTGTGTTTACCCAGTAGGATATTCCTTTCTCTTCCAGCTTTGTGAGCAGTCAAATCTTACCAAATACTTTTTCAGCATGTTTGGAGATAACTGTGTGATTTCCTCCTGTGTCTATGAATGTGGTGAATTACACCGATTCATTTTTTTAAATTACAATTTTATTTATGCCGACTATCTTCAAAGTTGAAAGAAAGAAAAATATAGAGAAAATCAGATTTTCAAGTTACAGTAAAAAGATCCTACATATACCTGTTTAATTTCTAGAATTCTTTCTTTAGGGACATATGTAAATGTATAGGTGTGTGGGACGGCAGTCCATTAAATTAATTGCTACAGTGCTGTACATTATAGTCTCAATTTACCTTCTTAAACTGAGAAGATCAAGAATATTCCATTGCGTAAGAGTTCTGCCATTTAAAAGCCTTTAACACGAATTCATTGTCTTTATTCAAACAGCCTTTTATCCAGAGTCAGTTCAGTTTGATGAATTAGTTTTAATGCACTGCTGGATTTGGGCACCGAGCATTTTAGTTGGAGATTTTGCTCCTATGTTTGTAACTGAAATGGGCCTATGGTTTTCTCTTCTGGTGTCATCCTTATCTGATTTTGGAATAAAGAGTACAGATGACTTTGAAAAGCATCTTACTCCTTCTTTTGCTTTCTGGAACAACTTGTGTAACAGTTGTATATACGGAAAAGGGAATTAACTATTTCTATTTCTATTAACTGGCTTCTCTGATAGCTCAATTTGTAAAGAATCTGCCTGCAATGCAGGAGACCCTGGTTCAATTCCTGGGTCAGGAGGATTTGCTGGAGAAGGGATAGGCTACCCTCTCCAGTATTCTTGGGCTTCCCTTGTGAGTCAGTTGGTAAAGAATCTGCCTGCAATGTGGGAGACCCTGGTTCGATTCTATTAACTAGCTGTGTCAATAGAAATAAAAATTAACTATTTCTTGAAAGTTAGGTAGAACTCATCAAAGGAACTATCTGGAGCTGGGTTTAGGGGAGAGGTTCAGATGGTAAAGAATCTACCTGCAATGCAGGAGAACTGGGTTCAATCCCTGGGTCAGGAAGATTTCCTGGAGAATGGAATGGCAATCCACTCCAGTATTCATGCTTGGAGAATTGTATGGACAGAGCAGCCTGGCAGGCTATAGTCCATGGGGTCGCAAAGAGTCAGACACGACTGAGCAATTTTCAAGGTCTTTAAGGACAATTTCAGTGTATTTAATATTATCACTGTATTCATGTTTTATTTCTTCTTGCTCCAATTTGACATTTTCTTGCCTCCGCCTACCCCTGGGAACATATCCACCCAGGTTTCCACATATTAAATTGTGTGTATGCTTACACGATGCTTTTTATTGTTTTTAAACCTGTTAGACTGTAGTTAGTTTTCATTCTTTATTTTGACTATTTGCATCTTTTCTCTCTTTCTTTTCTGCTTGATCAGCCTTGCTGGAGGCTGTTTATTTTAATAATCTTTTAGAAAAGTCAGGTTTTCGTTTCATGAATCTTCTCTGTTGTTGGGTTATTCTCCATTTGATTGACATCTGCCACTACCTGCATTATTTCCTTCTATTATTATTATTATTTCAGTTTGTTCTGTTGGGCTTTTTTTTTTTTTTTTCAACTTCTTGAGTTGATAACTTCATCAATTTACTTTTAACTTGCTTATTTCCCGATGGTGGTGGTGAGTTAGTTGCTCAGTTGTGTCCGACTCTTTGCCACTTCTCAGACTATATAGCCCTCCAGGATTCTCTGTCCATGGGATTCTCCAGGCAAGAATATTGACCTGGGTTTCCATTCCCTTTTCCTGGGGATTTTCCTGACCCAGGGATCGAACCACACCTCCTGCATTGCAGGGGAATTATTACTGACTGAGCCACCAGCGAAACCTTATTTCCTGATAATGGTATTTAAAGTGATGAATGTCTCTTAAGATACTATTTTAGGTCTGTCTCATATTTTTGAGATGAAGTGTTTTCACCTTCATTTAGTTTAACATGTCTTAATTTATAATTTCCTTAACTCTAGACTTTTATTGTATTTTTTAATTGTGTTGCACTGTGGTTGGAGAACACATTATGTAAACATTAAGTTGAATTCAGTTCAGCTGCTCAGTCCTGTCCTACATTTGCGAACCCATGGACTGCAGCATGCCAGGCCTCCCTGTCCATCACCAACCCCCGGAGTTTACTCAAAGTCATGTCCACTGAGTCCGCGATGCCACCCAACCATCTCATTGTCTGCTGTCCCCTTCTCCTCTTGCCTTCAATTTTTCCCAGCATCAGGGTCTTTTCCAAAAAGTCAGTTCTTCTCATCAGGTGGCCAAAGTATTGGAGTTTCAGCTTCAGCATCAGTCCTTCCAATGAATATTCAGGACTGATTTCCTTTGGGATGGACTGGTTGGAACTCCTTGTAGTCCAAGGAACTCTCAAGAGTCTTCTCCAACACCACAGTTCAAAAGCATCAAACAGTAAGAAGTTAATGTTTACATACATTAATTTCTTATTACATCTTTTATGATAAATGCATGTATATTTTTGTGTTTTAGATTTGGTTGAAAAGAACACGCATTATTTATTTGGTACTGCATTCTGCATACATCTAGTAGTTCAAGTTTACTAATGGTACTGTGAATGTCTTTGGTATCTATGATCTTTATTTTTAATTTAAAAATTTTGCCTACTATGTCTATCATTTTAAGGAACAGATGTGTTAAACTCTCCATTACTGTTGATTTGCTGATTTTTCTGCCCTTCTGTCATTTGCTGCATCTCAGATTTTGAGGCTGGATTGTTTGATGCATATATGTTTGTGAGAGATATACCTTTTTATTCTATAGTGCCTTTTACTAATATGCAACTTATCAAACATCCTTCTTTGCTCCTTATGACACTATTTTCTTTAAGTTCTTTTTCATCAGATATTGTATTTTGTATCTTTGCCTTCTCCTGGTATTTAATTGGCTTATCTTTTCCCATCCTTTCATTTTCAAGCTCCATGTAGCGTTTTCCTCAAGTGTCTCTTGCAAACAGCACACTGTTACAAATGTCAAAGCCCAGGCCCTCAGGTGTGTGGACCTGAGTACTTTGGGAAGTCAAGGCTAAGTTCAGAGTGGAGACTCTTGTATCATAGGCCGTGAGTACCACTCCTCCTGCCCCCACAACTTTGTCTCCTCCTCTGCTTGTGGAGAAGCAGCCCTGGAAAGGGCAGTCCCTTGGGTTGACATCAGCACTGGTGGCTTGGAGGTGGAAATGGAGAAGTGATTGCTTGAGAGAAGCTGGCCAGTCTGTACACCTCTTCCCATCAACCCCCACCTAGCAGGCTTTCTCCTTGCCCTGCTGATACCCTAGTGTTGCATAAAATGAACCAAAGATGGTCTCTGTGTGTTTTTGTCGTTCAGTCACTAAGTCGTGTCCAACTCTTTGCAACACCATGGACTGCAGCATGCCAGGCTCCCCTGTCCTCTGCTATCTCTTGAAGTTTGCTCAAACTCATGTCCATTGACTCAGTGATGCCATCCAACCGTCTCATCCTCTGTTGCCCCCTTCTCCTCCTGCCCTCAGTCTTTCCCAGCATCAGGGTCTTTTCCAATAAGTCAGTTCTTTGCATCAGGTGGCCAAAGTTTTGGAGTTTCAGCTTCAGCAACAGACCTTCCAATGAATATTCAGTGTTGATTTCCTTTAGTATTGATTGGTTTGGCCTCTGTGTACCAGCCTCTAGAATGTTTATTTCTTCACTGCACTATGAGACACACATTAGTGCCAAAACTCACTCCCAGACTCTATTTAAAAAAAATTTGTTCCTGTGGTAGAAGTCACATAATATAAAATATACTTTTTAAAACATATTTAATTGTTCAGCTCAGCGGCCCTAAGTACATTCACATTGTGCAGCTCTCACCATCATCCATCTCCTGAATTTTTCACCTTCCTAAACTGAAGCTCCATCTTACATATCCAATTATTTTTTAAAAATAGCCCCAATAAGCAAAATTTTATTAATTTAAAACCTACCTCTTTGTGAATCCTATGAAACCTCACCTGACAGCTCTTACCTCTTGATAAGATAGGGCCTGTATCAATAGTTATTAACATAATGCCCTAAGTCCCCACTGGCTTTCAGAACTCTCTGATGCAGAGCCTCTCTGTTCTCACCTAGACATGTATGCTCCCTCTCTCCCTGAGTTCCCTGCCTCCTCCTACTGAGGAGGGCTCAGACTAGCTCCTGCCTGAGGGACTTTCCCTGCTGTCAAAGCATCACAAGACAAGGCTTGTGTGTGTAACTGCCACATTGTGGCCATATCTTTTCCTGGTATGTGTGTGCACTCAGGCTTGTCTGGCTCTTTGCAACTCCCTGGGGTTTCCAGGACTTTGGGGGACACCAGGCTACCGAGGGATCTTGGCAGGTTTATCTTTCTAACTCCCCATCCAAAACATAATGCACAATTATGAGGAGTTGCCTTTAAAAATGACCATTTGGGGGCAGCCAACAAAGGACATTCAACTACTCTTTGTGACCTCACCAGGCTCCTCTGTCCATGGGGATCTCCAGGCAAGAATACTGGCGTGAGTTGCCATGTCCTCCTCCAGAGCATCTTCTTGACCCAGGGATCAAACCCTTATCTCTTGCACCTTCTGCATTGATAGGCAAGTTCTTTTCTGCTAGTGCTAGGATCAGCCTCCAAGTCCCTCCAACTCCTACCTATGCTTGTGGACCCTGTAACCAATGGAACAGGCAGCAGCGACTGATTTCTGCATTAAAGGGGCAGGTAGTGACTGTCAGGACGATGTTGGCAGAACTCAAAGAACTAATTTCTAAGTCGTCTTCTTGCTGCCACCTCTGACCATCTCCCACCCTAGAGGGGACCCTGCCCTGGATCACAGACATGAGGTCAAGACAGTCTCCAGTCCCCATGGCTTCTCGGTCTTTCACTGGTGGTGGTGGAAACAACACATGGTTCACTTCTTTGCTTGTTCTCTTGCTTTTGCAAGTTAAATAAATTTCTTTCTTCCATTATCAAAGTAATGCTTAGATATTTTTTTAAAACTTTGAAACAAGAGTAGAAAAATTGTAAAAATGTTTATCACCAAAGATAAGCATAGTTAATGGTTGAGTGCATTTCCTTCAAATCTTTTTTTTAGTTCAGTTTTTGTCTTATAGTTATTAAGACCATGTGGTACATTCAGAATTGTGCATCGTGACATTTAAGTCTATTTTTTCCTGTTTATAAAGGAATTGCATGCTCATCACAGAAACTGCTTCTTGGTAGTTGTTGACTGTCCTCATCTGAAAAATATCCAAAGATTTAGGCCCATCATTATGAGTTTTGAAGATGCAGAAAATCACTGCTCTAGTTTTTGGCACTGAAAATGGCCATTTTGTTGTTCTGGGAATCTATGCTCTTCGTACAGGGAGAGGAAAAATCTTTTTATTTAGCTATTCTTACATCAAAACTGCATAGAACTTGGGTATTATTAGCGAGTGCCAGAACATATTTGTTGCCAGAACAACTTGTTCATTGTTCAGGCGCTAAGTCATGTCCAACTCTTTGCCACCCTGTGGACTGCAGCATGCCAGGCTTTCATGTCATTCAGTCCTTCACTATCTCCCAAAATTTGCTTGAACTCATGTCCATTGAATCGGTGATGCTATCCAACCTTATCATCCTCTGTCTTCCCCTTCTCTTCCTGCCTTCAATCTTTCCCAGCATTACAGTCATTTCCCATGAGTAGAGAGGAGAAGGGCTGAAGGTGGAGTTAATTATGAGTGGTCAATGATTTGATCAGCCGGGCCTCCATCAAATAGCTCATATGATGGGGTTGGGAGGGCTTCCAGGTTGGTGAACACATGGAGGTGCTAGGAGGAGGCCTCATCCAGAGAGTCTGAAAGCTCTGCCCCACCCCCATGCCTGCCCCTACCCTTTGTTTCTATCTGGCTGCTCCTAAGGTACATCCTTCATAATAAATGGGTATAGGAAATAAAGCAATTTCCTAGGTTTTGTAAGCCATTTCTCCAACAAATTACTAAACCCAAAAGGGGATGATGGGAGCCCCTGATTTATAGCCATTTGGTCAGAAGTGCAGGTAATATTCTGGGACTTGTGACCAACATCTGCTGTGTGGGCAGACTTGTGGGGCTGACCCCTTAACTTGTAGGGAATGCAGTAATACCAGGCAGTTTATGTCAGAACTGAATTATAGGGTCCTATACCCCATCGGTATCTGGAGAGCTGCAGAACTGATCAGTGTGTAGAAAACAACCACCACACATTTGTTGGCAGAAGTGCTGTGAAAGTGAAAGTGCTCAGTCGTGTCCAACTCTTGCGACCCCATGAACTATACTGTCCATGGTATTCTCCAGGCCAGAACACTGGAGTGGGTAGCCATTCCCTGCTCCAGGGGATCTTCCCAACCCAGGCATCGAACCCAGGTCTCCCTCATTGCGGGCGGATTCTTTACCAACTGAGCTATCATGGAAGAAGTGCTGTGAGTAAAAGAAAATGGATTTTTTTCTTTACTTGGTATCTTGGATGGCAAAGAGATCAAACTAGTCAATCTTAAGGAAATCAACCCTAAATATTCATTGGAAGGACTTATGCTGAAGCCGAAGCTTCAATACCTTGCCCACCTGATGTGAAGAGCTGACTCTGATGTCTGGAAAGACTGAAGGCAGAAGGAGAAGAGGGCAGCAGAGGATGAGATGGTTAGATAGCATCACTGATTCAATGGACATGAACTTGGGCAAACTCTTGGGGATGGTGAGGAACAGAGAAGCCTGGCATGCTGCAGTCCACTGGGTCGCAAAGAGTCGGACATGACTTGGCAACTGAACAAACAAACATTTGGTATCTGGCCACCCTGGACATCTGATCAGATCCCTCCCACACCCCAGTTTAGATATCTTAATCACCCTGGCTTGCCCCCAGCAAAAATTTTATCAAGTCTATTTGATCAGAATCTCTTACTTCTGATGCTTTCTCTTAGTAATTTTCCATCCACTGATCCCACCCTGCTCCTTGCCTCCTAAATAGTCTGCCTCACTGTTCTTTAACAAATGTCATGAATAATTTTACTTTAACATAACCTGCCATGCCTTTATAATTAGAGCATATTTAAAGAGCTGGTTAGAATTCCTCTGCCCAACTGATTATGAATTTTCTATATATAAATCAGTAGGTCTATTTTTTCTACCTTCTCTGGAAAGGCAAATCATCCCATAATATAGAGGCTGCAATCAATGTGAAACAAATCCTTGTTTAATTCATACATTCTTTAATTTAGATCAACTCTTTATTGTAACTGCCTCATATGACCCACAGGAAGTTTCCATGTTCCTTGCTTTGCGGTAAAGTGAAATTATATGCAAATCTAGCTGGAACCATGTTGAAGCTTGTACTTGCAATCCAATGAAAGCCCATTGAAAAAGATCTCTATCTCTTTCTGAGAAACATATGTCTGAAATTTACATCCTGCTTCAGTGAACCCTTTTGGTCAGTTGACCAACTTAGTATGAGCTTGAAACTAAAACACTCCATCTGTCAAAAGCTTTGAAGAATGACTTTCCCTGCCACTAGCTAAAAAGAAAAATGGTACAAGAGTTTCTTTATATAGTTGTTCTTGATATAAATTAGACTTACATGAGAAAAGGATGCTTAAATCTATATTCCAAATAATACAGCAGAGGATTACAAGGCAGACTGTGCAGGCTGGAACAGAATCCACAGCTATTTTTACTACCGATAAGTGAATTGCTTGAGAGAAAATGTCTTCCTGTTCCCTTTCTCTCTCTTTCTCAATATATCTCCCTCACTCCCTGCCTTCTGCCCCCAGCCTCTCTCCTTCCGACATATTCACAAAACTGCATGTACACACAGAAAAACACATTGTAGCTTCAAGTTCAAGGAATCGATCCCTTGAACTTGAGCATTTCAGTAAAAGTTTTCCAGGCTTATTTTCCTTCCATTTAATGCATTTTTCTAGAGCAAAAAGACTCACAGAAATAAAGACCATAGGATCAAAGCTTTTTTCCAGGTGTACTCTTTCCATTTCTAAAAGGACCATTGGAATATATGTGTGTTTAGTCACTCAATCATGTCCAATTCTTTGTGACCCTATGGACTGTAGCCCACCAAGCTCCTCTGGACCTAGAGATTCTCCAAGCAAGAATACTAGAGTAGGTTGCCATGTGCTCTTCCAGGAGATCTTTCCAATCCATAGGTCAAATTCAGGTCTTCTGCATTGTAGGCGGATTTTTTTTTTTTTTTTTTTACCATCTGAGCTACCAGGGAAACTTGGTTTATATATAAACAGGGCAAATCTGTGTGCTTGTTGGAAGTCAAGAGGAAGGGCCTACTTGGAGATCCAGATTACACAGAACTGGTCTTCATGTTGCCTCAGTGTTCCTTCCTGTTTGGCCACTCTAACAAGGTACTGTGAGTTGGATGGCTTATAGCATCAGGTAAGAGTCTTCTCTCACAGATCTGGAGGCTTTGTGGGGCGATCCATTCCAAGTCTATCTTTCATCTTCTGGTGGCTGCCAGGAATCCTCAACATTCCTTGGCTTGTGGCTACATCATCCCCTTCTCTGCATCCAATCATCACGTGGTATCCTCCCTGAGAATCTGTCTCCAAACTTCCTTCCTATAAGGACGTCAGTCACTGGATTAGCACCCACTTAACCCAGTATAACCTTATCAACTTGGGTATATCTGCTAAGATGCTATTTCCAAATAAGGTCATGGGTTCTGGATTAGACATGGTGAGGTGATATACAACCCAGAACATAGCACACAGAAGGAGAATTTAAGAGGAATGGTCACGGTGTCCTCTCAAACATCCATCCCACCACTGGGAGGAGCCGCCTGGTTTAGCTGATACCATTTCTATATTCATGGATTAAGACAATCTTATAGTCTCTCATCCTACTTGCCACAGTGATTGGTTCAGGAGTCAGCTCCTCAGTCTGAAATTAGATCTAGGGGCAGATTCATGACCCACAATGGTCCCTTGAATGGGAAACCAGCACTTATATTTGATGGGAGGACAAAGAAATCTTTTTCTCTCCCTGCCTATTTTGCTTCTTTTGGTATTTCAGTAATGTTTTTGATGTTAAAAAATGCACTTTGACTATAGAAAATAGAGAAAAGTACCAGAGTTATCAGAACTACTCTTAGTTTTGCCAGCATTATAATCAACATTATGAAATACTCTTTTTCATAACATTCACACCATGTTTCATTTTCTAGCTTTATTGAGGTATATTTGACATAAAATATTGCATAAGTTTAAGATGTACAATGTGATTATTTCATGTGTGTGTATATTGTGACATGATTACCACGATAGGGTTAGTTAACCCTCCATCACCTTATTACCATTTTGTGTGTGTGGTGAGACCATTTAAGAATTATTCTCTTAGCAACGTTCAAGTGTATAATCCAGTATTGTTAGCTATACTCACCATTTTAAACATTACAGTCTCAGAACATATTCACCTTGTGTGTTTAGTCACTAAGCCCTGTCCAGCTCTTTTGTGAGCCCATGGACTGTAGCCTGCCAGGCTCCTCTGTCCATGGGATTTCCTGGGCAAGAATACTGGAGTGGGTTGCCATTTTCTACTCCAGGGGTTCTTCCCAAGCCAGGGACCAAACCCGAGTCTTCTGCTTGGCAGGCTGATGCTTTACCACTGATCCATCTTCATCTTATAACTGGATGTGTGTACCTTTCAACTGGCATTTCTCCTTTCCCCCCTCTCCTCAGCCCTGGTAACCACTTTTCTACTCTTTGTTTCTATGAGTTCAGCGTTTTTAGATTCTACATATAAGTGACAACACAGTATTCATCTCTCTCTGACTTATTTCTCTTCTCATAATGCCCTCAGGGTGCACCCATGTTGTCACAAGTAATAGGGTTTCTTTCCTTCCCACAGTGCAAGGATATTCCATTGTGTTTATACACCTTATCTTCTTTAGCCATTCATCTGTTCATGAACACTTGAGTTGACTTTTATGAAAATCCTCAGTGGACAAGGGGTGTAGATGGCTTTTTGAGACCCTGATTTCATTTCCTTTGGATGTATATCCAGAAGTGGAATTGCTGGATTGTATGACGGTTGTATTTTTTAAATATGTAATTTTATTTACTTATTGTCAGTGCCGGATTTTCACTGCTGCTCAGGCTTTTCTCCAGCTGTGTGGTGAGAGGCTACTCTCTAGTTGAGGTACTCAGGTCTCATTGCAGTGGCTTCTCATTGCGGACCACAGGTTGTAGGGCATACGGGTTGCAGTAGTTGCAAGTTCTGGCTGCAATAGTTGTGACTTCCAGGCTCTAGAGCACAGGCTCAGTAGCTGTGATGCACGGACTTCGTTGCTCTGCGGCATGTGGGATTTTCCCGGACCAGGGATAGAACCCCTGTCCCCTGCACTGGCTGGTGGATTCTTTACCACTGAGCCACCAGGGAAGCCTTGGCAGCTGTCCTTTTAATTTTTTGAGGAACCTCCATGTTTGATTTGCTTTGGCCAATGGAAATCAAGTGGGCTGGGTGCAGCAGGTGCCCGGCATGTGCATTTCTGCTCACACCTCTGTGCTTCTGCACCACCCAAGGAAACTTACGACTCAGCTGACCTGCGGCTTCTGGGAGGAGGATGAGACCCACGCTGGGCAGTGCTACCCCAGAGCCTATTCAGCGGAGCCTGGACCAGCTAACTCCCAGCCGACCTGCGGACTCTCTGGTTGTTTGTTATTCAGAATTATGGACACAGTCAACTGATACATAGCAAATGTGGCCTTGAGTGGGGCTAATGTTGAACGTCAGTGTACTTCATGCCACACATGAGAGTTTTGTATTTGTTTCCAGAGAGTTCCAACACTGGGCAGAAGCCCAGACACTGGCTTGGGGCAAAGTGTCAGTGGAAATCTAGGAAAAAGGAACTGGTAAGGTATAGAAAGGCCATCAGGATCCAGCCAAGTGTAACGGAACTGATAAAAACCAATGTAACGAAGAGACTGGGGAGTGGACCTGGGGACCACGTGGGAAGCCTGTTGCATTAACTGGCCTAGCACAGAAGGCACCGTGGGGAGACCAGAATCTCGTGGCCTGTATGTCTGAGGGAGAGCCTGACACCCTGGAGGGAAGTTTGGTTACAGGAACAACATGGATGCAGATGACATCATGCTCTGGGACAGGTATACGCCCAGCACTGCTAAGGATGGATGAGGACTTCCGGAGGATGCAGCCTCCAGGTGAGAGCTTCAGCCCTGAGAAGAGGCAGCAGGCAGACCAGCGTGTGAACGATCATGTCTGCAGAGTTATCATAACACGGTCTCCTTAATCTTCCCAATATCCTACTTCCCAACAAATAGGTATGCAGATCGGGAACCCATGTCACATACTGCAGTGGCCCCCAACCTTTTTGGCACCAGGGACTAGTTTTGTGGAAGACAGTTTTTTCACAGACCAGGGTAGGGACAGAGGGGAAATGGTTTCCGGATGATTCAAGCACATTACATTTATTGTGTACTTTTTTTTTGTTTTTAATATCAGCTCCACCTCAGATGATCAGGCATTAGATCCTGGAGGTTGGGACCCTGATGTAGACTAAATGATTTACTCAAGGTCAAGCAAACAGAAAAGGCAAAACCAAAATTCACTTTTGAATTTTGCCCTGTGTAGGGGAGAGCCTGACTCACACCATATGTACCTGAATTCTGTTCTCCAGCCTGTTCCAGGTTCTTACTTTAGTCATTAAGAGTATCTAATGGCAACCCACTCCAGTGTTCTTGCCTGGAGAATCCCAGGGATGGGGGAGCCTAGTGGGCTGCCGTCTATGGGGTCGCACAGAGTCGAACACGACTGAAGTGACTTTCAGCAGCAGCAGTGAGTTCCTTTGGTTGGGATTTCATGCTCACAAAGTAACTTTCTGTTTATATTTTTCTTTCTCATCTAGATTTTTGGGTAGGATGGCCATAAATGCATTCAACATTACTAGGTTCATTCCATGTTCCTTTTTACACTTATAGGTTGGCATTTTTCAAACAGACTCCAGGTTTTGCTGAATTTATTTGGGATGGAATGAGTTGCTCTGGGTGCACAGACCAACTAAGATTTTGGACACAGAGTGAACCCCAAATTATGGGAACCCACCCAACTACTGCTCTTCAGTAAGACTTGGTAGGTACCCTTCTGGGGCCACGTTTCCGAGTCTTCTCCTTCAACTGCAGAACATAATGGCAAGACTGAAGGGAGGGCTTGTTTTTAGAGACTGTGTCCTTAAACTCCCCTTGGTTGCTTTTTCAGGTTAATGGGTCACCATGCCTTTGCAACAAATAGTTACTTTCTGCTGTTGTTAGCTACCAATGCTAAAGGTAAGAGTCGGACTACAGGAGACTAATAGGATTTTTAAAGAAGTAATCCATGCAACTCCACATCTCAAGACTGAAATGCCTAGGTTTGTACATGTGGCAGCCTGGTGGTGTCTGGGAAGCTGTGGTGGCCTTGGGGCCCTCGTGCGCATGCCCTGTGGACAGCCTGCTCCACGCGGCAGGATGACACACTTGTTTTGTCTGGAACACACATATCTGAAGCATAAATTTCTGCTCAAAAGCATGTTTTAATAGGGTTTGTTTTATTTTGTTGGCTACTAATTCAAACACTTGTACGGCTTTAATAGTCAGTGATTAATTCCAGGTTCCTCTTCATGTGGGAATTACTCAAAGCTCCTCTCAAAACCAGGCTGCATTAATCAGCATGACTCACCTTTTCACTATTCCAGAGCTAATAACGGGGATTATCCAGCTGGTACTCCAGGAAATGAGTGAGAGTGAGATAAGCTGGCAAGTTATTTCTGCTGGACTTCTTTTCAGTTTGAAAAGTTTTCTCATATGTGTTTTTCCTTCCAGTGCAGGATGATACTATTTCCACTTCTTTTTTAAAGAAACCGTTAGTTTTTTATAGAAAAAAATGCAAATAATAAGTGTACAGCCTGATAGATTTTAGCATTGAGAATCGCTTGATGTATCCATTACCCAGAGCAGGAATCAGAACACCATCAGCACCCTACAAGCCCCTTCTGCCCCTAATTTCTTTTTTATCAGCTTTATTGAGTTACAATCAGCAAAAATTGCACATATTTATGGCATACAATGTGATGCTTTGATATGTATGCATGCTCAAGTCGCTCAGTCGCATCTAACTCTTTAAGATTCTTTGGACTGTAACCCACCAGTCTCCTCTATCCATGGGATTTTCCAGGCAAGAATACTGGAGGGAGCAGCCATTTCCTCCTCCAGCGGATCTTCCCAACCCAGAGATTGAATCTACGTCTCATGCATCTCTTGCTTTGCAAGCAGGCAGGTTCTTTACCGCTGAGCCATCAGAGAAGCCCCTTTGTTTTACGTATACATTGTGAAATATTGACTGCAATCAAGCTAATTAACATATCCATCACCTCATATAGTTACCTCTCTTCTTTTGTGTGAGAACATTTAAGATCTGTTCTCTTAGCAGATTTCAAATATACAATACTGTATTACTAACATTAGTCACCATGCTGTACTTTAGATCTCCAGACTTACTTATCCTATGTAACTGAAACTTAGGGCCCTTCATCCAGCAACTCCCCTATCCACCCCACCCCCCTTCCCCAGTCCCTGACAACCACCATTCTAAACTCTGCTTCTATGAATTAGACTTTTTAAGATTCTACATGTAAATGAGATCACACTGTTTTTGCCTTTCTGTGCCTGCCTTATTTCACTTAGCCTAATGCCTGGAGAATCCCAGGAACAGAGGAGCCTGGTGGGCTGCCGTCTATGGGGTCACAGAGAATCGGACACAACTGAAGCAACTTAGCAGCAGCAGCAGCAGCAGCAGCAGCAGCAGCAGCAATGTCCTCTAGGATTTTCTATGTTGTCACAAATGACAGGATTTTGTTCTTTTTAAAGGTCAAATAATATTCTGCTGTGTATATATCAGTATATACCATATCTTCTTCATCCATTCATCCCTGATGGACACACGTTTCCATGCCTTGGCTGTTGTGAATAATGATTCAATAAACATGGGTGTGCAGACATCTCTTTGAGATACTGATTTTATTCCTTTAGGATATGTACCCAAACCACTACAGTATTCTTGTCTGTGAAATCCCATGGACAGAGAGGAGCCTGGCAGGCTACAGTCCCTGGGGACACAAAAGAGACAGATACAACTTAGAGGCCAAGCAGCAACAACAACACGTACCTAGAAGTAGATTGCTGAATCCCATGCCCTCTAATTTCTGACTCCATAAATGAGTTTTGCCTATATTTAAAGTTTATATAAGTGAAACAATAGACTATATATGCTTTTGTCTGCTTTTACTCTTTTCTTCATTGTTAGGTTTGGGAGTTTCACCCATATTGTTATAATTAGCAATTGTTTATTCATTTTCATTGATGTATAATATTCCACAAGAGCCACTGTTTGTGTTTCATTAATTCTGTCCCTAATGACTAATTACATGGACTCATCATTCAAGTAGTTATCAGCCATTTATCCAGTAACTTTTGTCCAATTGTCTATATTTTTTTTGTTTTTTAAGAATGCATTTTGCTTAAAAAATTTAATATTTTAGTAAACAAGCTGTTTAATCTGTAAAAAAACATTGCAATAAGTATCTAATAGATACCCATATATCGCCTCATCTTGATTCATCAGTTGTTAGCAATTTGCCACATTTGTTCTATCTATAATATCTATGACCTTTTTGTATATCATTTGAGAGTAAGTCTCTTCATCTCTAAATACTTCAAGTCTAAACACATCTCTAAATACTTAAGTATGGATGCCTAAGCAAAAGCATTTTCTTTCAAAATCACAATATTGTTAAATGCAAGGAATTTAACATTTTTTATTGCTATTATATGACATATAGCTCAACTGGAATTCCATCACCTCCATTAGCTTTGTTCATAGTGATGCTTCCTAAGGCCCACTTGACTTCACATTCCAGGATGACTGATCACACCATCATGATTATCTGGATCATGAAGATCTTTTTTATGCAGTTCTTCTGTGTATTCTTGCCACCTCTTCTTAATATCTTCTGCTTCTGTTAGGTCCATACCATTTCTGTCCTTTATTGAGCTGATCTTTGCATGAAATTTTCCCTTGGATTCTCTAGTTTTCTTGAAGAGATCTCTAGTCTTTCCCATTCTATTGTTTTCCTCTATTTCTTTGCCTTGGTCACTGAGGAAGGCTTTCTTATCTCTCCTTGCTATTCTTTGAAACTCTGCATTCAAATGGGTATATCTTTCCTTTTCTCCTTTGCTTTTTGCTTCTCTTCTATTTACAGCTATTTGTAAGGCCTCGTCAGACAGGCAGTTTGCTTTTTTGCATTTCTTTTTCTTGGGGATGGTCTTGATTCCTGTCTCCTGTACAATGTCACGAACCTCCATCCATAGTTCATCAGGCACTCTATCTATCAGATCTAGTCCCTTAAATCTATTTCTCACTTCCACTGTATAGTCATAAGGAATTTGATTTAGGTCATACCTGAATGGTTTAGTGGTTTTCTCCACCTCCTTCAATTTCAGTCTGAATTTGGTAATAAGGAGTTCATGATTCAAGCCACAGTCAGCTCCTGGTCTTGTTTTTGCTGACTGTATAGAGATTCTCCATCTTTGGCTGCAAGGAATAGAATGAATCTGATTTTGGTGTTGACCATCTGGTGATGTCCATGTGTAGAGTCTTCTCTTGTGTTGTTGGAAGAGGGTGTATGCTATGACCAGTTCTCTTGGCAGAACTCTAGTAGTCTTTGCCCTGCTTCATTCTGTACTCCAAGGCCAAATTTGCCTGTTACTCCAGGTGTTTCTTGACTTCCTACTTTTGCATTCTAGTCCCCTATAATGAAAAGGATATCTTTTTTTGGGTGTTAGTTCTAAAAGGTCTTGTAGGTCTTCATAGAACCATTCAACTTCAGCTTTTTCAGCGTTATTGGTCAGGACATAGACTTGGATAACTGTGATATTGAATGGCTTGCCTTGGAAACAAACAGAGATCATTCTGTAGTTTTTGAGATTACATCCAAGTACTGCATTTTGGACTCTTTTGTTGACTATGATGGCTACTCCATTTCTTCTAAGAGATTCCTGCCCGCAGTAGTAGATATAATGGTCATCTGAGTTAAATTCCCCCATTCCAGTCCAGTAAAGGATGATGCTGTGAAAGTGCTGGACTCAATATGTCAGCAAATTTGGAAAACTCAGCAGTGGCCACAGGACTGGAAAAGGTCAGTTTTCATTCCAATCCCAAAGAAAGGCAATGCCAAAGAATGTTCAAACGGCCACACAATTACATTCATCTCACACGCTAGTAAAGTAATGCTCAAAATTCTCCAAACCAGGCTTCAGCAGTACGTGAACTGTGAACTTTCAGATGTTCAAGTTGGTTTTAGAAAAGGCAGAGGAACCAGAGATCAAATTGCCAACATTCGCTGGATCATTGAAAAAGCAAGAGAGTTCCAGAAAAACATCTATTTCTGCTTTATTGACTATGCCAAAGCCTTTGACTGTGTGGATCACAATAAACTGTGGAAAATTCTGAGAGAGATGGGAATACCAGACCACCTGACCTGCCTCTTGAGAAATCTGTATGCAGGTCAGGAAGCAACAGTTAGAACTGGACATGGAACAACAGACTGGTTCCAAATAGGAAAAGGAGTACGTCAAGGCTGAATATTGTCACCCTGCTTATTTAACTTCTATGCAGAGTACATGATGAGAAATGCTGAACTGGAAGAAACACAAGCTGGAATCAAGATTGCCGGGAGAAATATCAATAACCTCAGATATGCAGATGACACCACCCCTATGGCAAAAACTGAATAAGAACTCAAAAGCCTCTTGATGAAAGTGAAAGAGGAGAGTGAAAAAGTTGGCTTTAAAGGTCAACATTCAGAAAACGAAGATCATGGCATGTGGTCCCATTACTTCATGGCAAAGAGATGGGGAAACAGTGTAAACAGTGGCTAATTTTATTTTTCTGGGCTCCAAAATCACTGCAGATGGTTATTGCAGCCATGAAATTACAAGACACTTACTCTTGGAAGGAAAGTTATGACCAACCTCGACAGCATATTAAAAAGCAGAGACATTACTTTGTCAACAATGGTCCTTCTAGTTAAGGGTATGTTTTTTCCAGTAGTCATGCATGGATGTGAGAGTTGGACTATAAAGAAAGTGAGTGCCAAAAAATTGATGCTTTTGAACTGTGTTGTTGGAGAAGACTCTTGAGAGTCCCTTGGACTACAAGGAGATCCAACCAGTCCATCCCAAAGGAGATCAGTCCTGGGTGTTCATTGGAAGGACTGATGTTGAAGCTGAAACTCCAATACGTTGGCCACCTGATGTGAGGAACTAACTCACTGGAAAAGACCCTGATGCTGGGAAAGATTGAGGGCAGGAGGAGAAGGGGATGACGGAGGGTGAGATGGTTGGATGGCATCACCGACTAATGGACATGGGTTTGGGTGGACTCTGGGAGTTGGTGATGGACAGGGAGGCCTTGGTGTTCTGCAGTTCATGGTGTCGCAATGAGTCGGACATGACTGAGCGACTGAACTGGTATGACATATAATCCATATTAAAATTTCACCAGTTGTCCAAGTAATGCCTCTGTAAAAGCATTTTCCCCTCATCTAGGATCACATATGGCATTTAGTTGTCGTGTATCTTTAGTCTCCTTTAATCTGAATAAATCTTTTATTATCTTTATAATAATAAAGATATCCTTATTATATAATATATATGCCTTTATTATCTATCATTATGTAATAATAATATTGTTATTATAATAAATAATCTGAATCTTCATTTTTGTTTTGCATGGTACTGTTTTGAAGAATACACACTAGTTGTTTTGTAGAATATGTTCTAAATGTAGATATTTCTAGCTGCTTCTTTAGGATTGAGTTCAAGGTGTTTCTTCTGAGACTGTTTCAGAATTGAAGCCCTCTCCTAAAATGGAAAAATTAGTAGCCACGGTCACAGTTCTCATTTTATCCTGATTTCACTGAGTGCCTCAAGTGAATCACCAACTGTGATCATGACCATTGTCTTAAAATGATTGTTCTTAATCTGTGAGGCAAGAATCTGCTCAGTCCTGGTTTCTAAAGAATTAGATCTGAAAAGGGAACTGAAATGTATCAAATGCATTTCAACATCTTTTGAAAGGGCTTTATATATTTTTTCTTTAAAAAATATTAATATAATGCATTATTTACATTTTATCCCATTCCCAGGATAAATTCTGTGTGTATGTGTGTGTGTTCAGATTTAGAACCTAGGTGTGTAGCAGGATTTTTACTTAGAATCTTTATATTCTTGCCAAATATGAAGCTGCTTTATAGTTGCCATACTTGCTTGTCAAATGTTGAAATCAAGTTTAGTTACCATTTCACAGATTTTCTATGTATTATCATTGCAATTTGCTTTAAAGGATGACTAAAAACACAGCCTGTAAGGAACAATTTGTGCAAACTTCTACAATATTCTTTGATTACTAGTCTTGTTATTTAAAAATTTGCCCAAGATATTTCTTTTCACATTTTCAAGTTTATCACTGAACAACTTTGCTAAGTAGACTCATATTTAAGAAAGTGTCATATATTTTTTTATAACAACTTACAAATTTCTATTTTATTTCTTTATATTTTGGATTTTTTAAAATTAGATTTGATAAAGTTTTGACTATTTTGTTAATTTATAAAAGGAAGCATCTCTTGGTTATATTTATGGATTCCATCTTTTTTCCAATTAATTAATTTTTTTCTGTATTTTTTATTCTTTTCTAGGTGTCCTTAGGACTAATTTTGTTTAAAAACAAAAAAGAAAACCTGAAGTGAATTTTTAGAAAATGTGCCTTTCTTTCTGATTATCTCAGTGGCAATGACATGTGCTATTTTGAAACGGTGTGTTCTCATTTTCGTTCTCCTCTAAGTAGCTCACCGTTGTATGTTTTTATTTATTTCTTACTCCTACAGGTTTCTAGGCAAGTGAATTTCACCTTTATGTATTTATTCAAACTTTTTTATTTTGTATTGGGGTATAGCCGATTAACAATGTGTGATAGTTTCAGATGAACATTGAGGGGACTCAGCCATACATATACATGTATCCATTCTCTCCCAAACTCCCCTCCCCTCCAGGCTGCCACATAACTTGAGCAGAGTTCCCTGTGCTCTACAGGAGGTCCTTGCTGGTTATCCATTTTAAAAGGATATCCAGGGTGTACACGCAACTGTAAGTGCTTTCTCTAATTAGATTTCTGAGTGACTTGGTACTTTCTTTTGAGCCCATATTATTAGTTTATAGGTTTTCTGTGTCATGGTAAAAAAAAAAGTGCTAGTACACTCCTTTGGGGAATATATGAGCTCTGCCGAAGGAAGCAGGTACTCAAGTTTTTAAATTTCATGGATATTAAAAACAGGAAATAAAGCTAATTATTTATTTGTAAAAAAAAATTATGACATGTCTATCAATTTCTTATTAATTACATTGAGCAAATCTCTTATGTCAATATTTGTGTTTGATCTCTTCTGAGCTGACAATATCGCTTTAAAATCTTACAATTGCTCTTCTGTCCAATGTCCTTTGCAATTACAATAATTTTTGCTTTATTTGGCTTAAGCCAGCATGTAAAGCTCTACCATCATTATCTTCTCATATCGGATTGGGTTTTATGTCCATTAAAAATGGCCCTATTTGCCCCATTACATAGTATTTACTTAGAATTCAATTTCTTGGAAATTCTATTTCCGTTTCTTCTCTTCATGTGCTAACATTTGCACGTTGTGCATTTGTTCATCTTTTTCTTGTTTCCTGTCCTTGTTTCTCCCCTTTGGGTATTTTTGTAAGCAGCTCACCAGGGAGAATCTTGATATTTTAATAAGTGGGTTTAGTCCATTTCGTGTCCCCTCTGTGCTGTCATGCTTTGTGCTCTCAGCTTTAATGCCCCTCGCTGCTCTCTTTCTCATCTGCCCTTTGCCTTAGAGAAATACGTTTCGCCTGCTCTTATTTTCTGAAATGGTTTTGAACTTTGACATTCTAAATGTAATCCTATCAGAGCAGTGCTTTCCAGAGCGCCTGGCGGAATACCAGCTCTTGAGATGCTCTGTTGAAAAAAGACATCTGAGGTCAAACATCATGAACAAGGAGGCATTCTGTGTGTCCACCCCTTAAAGAGTCTTAAAGCACAACAGCATAGCCAAGGCTCTGATAAGTCCTGCAGTGGTGCAGAGGGGACCTGTTTTTGCTTATTTTTCTCAAGTGACTTTTTAGGAGAGCTTAAAGAGTCAGAACTACTGAGCAACTCAGCACATCACATATTCCACTGTCATAGCCTGAAGTCCTAAAGAAGATACTTCCCCAAATCTTAGTCAAATATGAATTTCTGATCCTATGTTGGTATAGCAAGGAAGATTCCAGTGTAGGTAAGCTTCTTGCTCAGTAAACCCATCTGTCCTTAAGACTCAGGATTGTGGCTTGGTGCCCCCAGAAGAAGAGGGTGAGAGGGGCTCACCAGGGAGCCAAGGGGACGATTTGAGCTGGAGGAGAGGAGGTCCCCAGGGATGCTTGAAGGTGGGAGGAGGGCCTGCAGAGTGGGATGGAGGAAGAGGCAAGGAGTGGAGGGCCAGGAGGGGAAAAGTCAGATTCCTGCCTCCCCCTTGGGCTGAGCTCCCATGGGGACTGAAAAAGGATGGAGACCCTCAAAAAGCCAGAGTCAAAGTGGAAGCAGGGGGCTTTCGTCCCACTTCCTGTTTGGGGTTTGCACAGACCAGCTGGCCCATTTCCCCACACCAGCAGGGGACAGTCTGCCACATCCAGGCTGAGACCACTCTGAAGTTCAAAGGGATGCAGAAGAGGGGGGCTGGGAGTCTGGAAGTTCCCACGGGCAGAGGTGGGCAAGCCCCACAGCTGAGGCTGAGACCCTGAAGACCAGCGAGGACCAGTGGGGGACCCCAGGGTTCCTGGCCAGGAGTGGGAGTGGACCCTGGACCTGGGGACAAAGAAGGCTGCCTCCCAGGAGGCAGGAGACCTTAAGTCTAGGGACCAGGCAGCCCCTAGGGACCCCATGGAGAAAGAAGCAGGGAAATCGATTCCCTGGTCACACTTTCCTCCCCCCTCCATCTCCTGCCAGCATCCCCACTTACTGAACACAAGCAGTAGCTGCAGGACAAGGAGACAAAGAAGGGGACACATGGGTCAGCTCTGCAGGATCCAGAGCGGAAGGGGGAGGAGGGAGCCCCTGCAAGGCTTGTAGGTCTCTTGGCCTTGCAGTTGCTGGTTGGGTCCAAGGACAACCCAGGGCAGCACAGGAGTCAGTTGTGGGTTCAAGACCCTCTCCCCCATGCTGTGAGGTCCACTCTGCTCTCTACCCAGAGGTCAGCTTGCTGGGAGAGGGGAGCAACAGTCACTGAGAAAGAGCCCAGGACACCCTCTCTAGGAAACTGGCATGGTGGCCCACCTCCTTCCTGTCCTGTCCCCTTTCCAGTCCCAGAGGATGGATTCAGATCAACCAGAGAACAGCGCCTACCGGGGTCCAGCCCTGGTGGATCCGGGGTAATTCAAAGCGGGGACGGAGTCAGCGTCCTAGGAATTAATTGCTTAATTAAAGATATAGAGGGAGATTAGAAAGAAATGGTGTACTAGGAAAATTAGTGGAGAAAAAGAGGCTGAATAACTTGGTTTACGTGGGATACCAATAAAGCTTTGAGACAAGAAGCTAGCACCACCTACATAGGCCACCAGCACCCACTTGAATATCGGAGGGTGCCCTGCCTTGGGCTCCCTCTCATGCGGAACTTAAAAGCCACGGCAAAATTAGCAGGCTTGGTGAGCACCCATGCTCCAGATGGGAATTCAGCCAGAAAAATGGAGAACAAGAAAGAACGACATAGGGGAATCAGTCTTTCCAGAAACTGATCTGTTTTCTTTATTTTCAGGTTTGCTTATATACTTTTTGTTATACATAGGGATGAATACAGAGTCACGTGGGGTCAGCAGACCTGACCTTTTTCAAAATCAGGTGCTTCATATAAAAGTATAAAAAGGTCTTAGGGGTTTTACATCATCTTCTGGCCATGAGGTCTGGTGACATTTTATGATCCTTTTCTTTCTGATAATGGTCAGTCAACCAAAAAACTTATTTTCCAGGGGTGATTTTTCTTAAACCAGGCACCACCCTCCGAAGGTACCAGATAAAGTTGCATTCCTATAGGGTGAGAGTGTAGTGGGTTACAATTAAGAAAGGAATTTACTTAGCCTAAGGTTTAACATGATTAATCTTAAAGGTTAATACTTATTTTTCCTATATGAAAGTTATATTCATTATAAGGGCAGGGAATATGGAGACTTAGCAGCAAATATTGGCTCAACAAATGAAAAGCCCTTCACCAACATGATTCCTAATCAACCCACTATACTATACTAATAATTTTCTAACTTCTCAAAAGAGTCTGTATTTAGAAAGTTTTAAAGCATCTCATGCCTCTCACTGTTGGGAGGCTGTAAACAATCACATGTGGCTGGACTAACCTGTTCAGGCAGGCTAGAGAACCTTCAGAGGAGTTCGTAAGTTGAAACACTCTGTCACACCCAGGAATTTTTATTAACTGGAGCTGTAGGTTAACTTCTTCTCTGAGAGAGGTGATGGGGGAGAGCCCCCCGTAAAGTCAGAGGTATAGGTGAGAGCATAAAACAGTAAAGTAGGCAGACTCTGGCTTTGGGGGTAGATGCTCGGGAACAGGGGGTTTCCTGAGGCTCGATCCTGTCTTTGCGTATGCCGGAGCTTCCTTTCTCAATAACCTTTGCCATGGGTGGAGTTCCTCACGCTGGCTCCCGGCAAGCACCGAAAGATGGAAGGTGAGAAAAGCCATAATTGTTAACCCTGATCCCCAAGGACATGGACATTTCGTATGAATCAGTTTCAAAAAGACGTGCCTGTTTTGGCGGTTGCAAGTCATCCTGACGAAGAGACTTTGTTAACGTTAATGCCTTCCAATAATTCCCATCTCCCTCATGCAAATCAGCACCCACTATTTACAGCCCACATGTTGTCAAACAGTGATGTCTTTGCATTTACTTCCCTTTAATTGAAACTGTGTGATTAAAGCCTTCTGTGAACAGTCTCCACGAGCCTGTGTGGATCCGCAGAACTCTGCAGCTGTGGGAGACAGTGCCTGCCTTCCTTTCTGTTCTGCATGCCAGTGGCAGGGGTCAGGCGTGCTGGACTTGTTGACATTATCTGGACCTTAATGAGGTGGAAAAATACTCATATTCCAGATGCTCTTCCTGCGAACCTCTGTTACCCCGGTTTGCCGGAGACCATGGGTTGGTATGGTCAGGATGGCTGATGTGGAGGTCACTGGCTTGTTTTGTAGAAGGTTCAGAACATGGATGGTCCTGGTTGGATCATCCTTGGATGGCAGGAAGCGCAGATATGGGAGGCCTGGGGAGTCATCACGAGGACCACCTGGTAATACATTTCAGCAAGTCCCCCATCCAGTCTGTGGCTCCGGGTCCCCACACTTGAGGCTTCCTCACAGGTGGGTTTCAGCTTGAACAGGGAGGGGTCACACAGCAGAATCACCTGGGGAGGAGGGACTGAAAAGGCTGGTGCCTGGCTTCCACCTCCACCCATCTGTGGATTGTGTGTGGGCATCTGTGTTTGACCTGCCTAGGTAGGCTAGGACTGAGAATTGCCAAGTCAGGCTAAGCCTCTTTCTCTTCACCTGTCATTCCCCAGGAGGAAAAGGATCAGGGGCTCATTGGTGATGATTGGAGAGTGGTCTGGGCCCTTCTCACTTCCTTTCAGGAACCTGCCTACAGAGAGGTGTCCTTTGGCCCATGGTCCTTCCCTGCACTTAGGACCAGCCCCTAAGGGCAAAGTCCTGGGGTGTCTAGCTTTGCTCATGGTCAGGTGGGCATCTGCTACTTATGTGACGAAGCACCATGAACTCACCTGGCCGAGACTCTCAAGCCATGTCTCCAGGAAGCTTCTGCCAGTGATAAAGCTGCTAGTCTCATCTTTGGCCTGGCAGCTCTTCCTGTATCTAATTGATTCAAATCACAGATGGTGAAGGACAGGGGGTCCTATTGACACTGCTCAAACACCCCCCCACACACACCTGAGGTTAAATCTGTCTTATTGGCATATGTTCCTTCCACTATTGGCTTTCCCACATGGCACTCGTGGTAGAGAAACTGCCTGCCAATGTAGGAGATGACAGTACGGAGAGTGTGTGTGGAGTACTCTGAGTGTGTTTCAGGAATGTCTCTGTTAAGAACTATGAGTAAATGGAAGCAAATTAAATCCATCTTCATTACAATAAACACTTATTTATGTATTCCTTATGAATTCTTACTTATGAAGAAGCTGAATGGTTCTATGAAGACCTACAAGACCTTCTGGAACTAACACCCCCAAAAGATGACTGGAATGCAAAAGTAGGAAGTCAAGAAACACCTGGAGTAACAGGCAAATTTGGCCTTGGAGCACAGAATGAAGCAGGGCAAAGGCTAATAGAGTTCTGCCAGGAGAACTGGTCATAGCAAACACCCTCTTCCAACAACACAAGAGATGACTCTACACATGGACATCACCAGATGGTCAACACCAAAATCAGACTGATTATATTCTTTGAAGTCAAACATGGAGAAGCTCTATATAGTCAGCAAAAAACAAGACCGGGAGCTGACTGTGGTTCAGATAATGAAATCCTTGTTGCCAAATTCAGACTTAAGTTGAAGAAAGTAGCGAAAACCACTAGACCATTCAGGTATGACCTAAATCAAATCCCTTATGATTATACATTGGAAGTGACAAATAGATTCAAGGGATTAGATCTGATAGAGTACCTGAAGAACTATGGACGGAGGTTTGTGACATTGTACAGGACGAAGTGATTAAGACCATCCCCAAGAAAAAGAAATACAAAAAGGCAAAATGGTTGTCTGAGGAGGCCTTACAAATAGCTGTGAAAAGAAGAGAAGTGAAAGGTAAAGGAGAAAAAGAAGATACATCACCCATTTGAATGCAGAGTTCCAAAGAATAGCAAAGAGAGATGAGAAACCTTCCTCAGTGATCAGTGCAAAGAAATAGGAAAAAAAAAAAAAAGAATGGAAAAGACTAGAGATCTCTTCAAGAAAATTAGAACTACCAAGGGAACATTCATGCAAAGATGGGCTCAATAAAGGACAGAAATGTTATGGACCTAACAGAAGCAGAAGAAATTAGGAAAAGGAGGCAAAAATACACAGAAGAACTGTACAAAAAAGATCTTCATGACCCAGATAATCATGATGATGTAATCACTCACCTGGAGCCAGACATCCTGGAATGCAAAGTCAAGTAAGCCTTAAGAAAATAATAATAACAATAATAATAAAACAACAACCAAAAGAAGCATCACTATGAACAAAGCTAGCAGAGGTGATGGAATTCCAGCTGAGCTATTTCAAATCCTAAAAGATGATGCTGTGAAATTCCTACACTCAATATGTCAGCAAATTTGGAAAACTCAACAGTGGCCACAGAACTGGAAAAGGTCAGTTTTCATTCTAATCCCAAAGAAAGGCAATGCCAAAGAATGCTCAAACTATCACACAATTGCACTCATCTCACACGCTAGCAGACTTTATTTTGGGGGGCTCCAAAATTACTGCAGATGGTGATTGCAGCCATGAAATTAAAAGATGCTTACTCCTTGGAAGAAAAGTTATGATCAACCTAGACAGCATATTCAAAAACAGAGACATTACTCTGCCCACAAAGGTCCGTCAAATCAAAGCTATGGTTTTTCCTATAGTCATGTATGGATGTGAGAGTTCGACTATAAGAAAGCTGAGTGGCGAAGAATTGACACTTTTGAATGGTGGTGTTGGAGAAGACTCTTGAGCATCCCTTGGACTACAAGGAGATCCAACCCGTCCATCCTAAAGGAAATCAGTCCTGAATTCATTGGAAGGACTGATGCTGAAGTGGAACCTCCAATACTTTGGCCACCTGATGAGAAGAACTGACTCATTTGAAAAGACTCTGATGCTGGGAAAGGTCGAAAGCAGGAGAAGAAAGGGACGATAAAGGATGAGATGGCTGGATGGCATCATAACTCAATGGACATGAGTTTGAGTAAGCTCCAGGAGTTGGTGATGGACAGGGAAGTCTGACATACTGCAGTCCATGGGGTCACAAAGAGTTGGACACAACTGAGTGACTGAACTGATATATTCCTTTGTTTGTATTCTACTTTCTAAATTAACCTACTGGAGATGAGAAACAAATAACATATCTGGGGGAGTAGAAGATGATGACTACAGAAAGCCAAATTAGGATGGTGCCCTTAGACATGATCCTTGGTGTGGACCAGCCCCTTATGTGGTCCACTGGAATTTGCTCCGAGAGCCTGGTCTGGCCACACTTCAGCACAGACCAAGTTGGAAGGACACCTGTCACTGTGTTGTAATCCTTGAGGCAGCTCTCCCCAACCAGACAGCACCGGGGGCAGAGCCTGACCTGGAACGCTGCCCTTATCCTAAGCCAGACACCACTCCTCAGATAGCATCCATCATGTTTAGGTGTCTTGATTCATGTAGGAAAAAATGCATTTTAGGAAATGTTATATCAAATTATATTCCTGGAAGAAAACAAAAATTTCTAGTCTGTGCCTACATGAAATATGATTATATTTTATCCTTAAACTTAGAGATGGGAAAAAAACAATATCACATAGTTATTTAAATCTTTACTTTGTTAATTAATGCTGAAATGTACATATGTTGCTTCTTTTTAAATTAAACACCTTTATTTTCCTCTGAGAATATTTTTGGCTAACTGATTCTTAAGAGTTCTTTATGAGTGCAAAGGTCATGTGAGTTGAAATTATTTTCCTGAGATTGTCATTAATCTTAGGGTTGTTTTTGGTGGCTTTTCATGGAAGCTTTATACTTTTTTATGCTTTCTGTAATAGTATATACATATCACTTTTCTCTGTTTGATCCTGAAATATTTGTTTATACCGTCACATTATCTCTAACTAAACAAGTCTCAACATCCAATATTAACAAACAACTCCATCCAGAAAAACAAATGGCCAACACAGAAAAGTCATCAACATATCCATTGAAACACAGGGGGCCAAGAGAGGGGAATAATGTGAAAAAATAGGACAAAGGTGTCTGTATTGCAAGAATAAAAAAAATTAAAAATGTACCAAGTTTTGCATTTCCCAAAAGGAGACCGTCTCTAAACAGAGAAGAGACAGATTCCAGTCAGACTTCCAGCTCTGGCCACATACTTTGTGATGTCCAGGATATTCACTGGTTGTAAAATGATGGACTAATACATTAAAACTCCTGTCTTGGTTCAACTGAAACTTGAAGACAACAGATGTGACTGCCCACTGAAACCCCCACGCAGAGATTTGAACATAGATTATGAAACCCAGTTGTACAATTTTTAAGACCTTCACCCACATTAAATAAAGATGGAATGTGGCGACTGAGACAAAGTGTTTTACAAAGAGCGTGAAGGGTATCTGCTCCCACCTTGAGCGTGGTTTGAGGATTTTCACCAGGATGCCCTGGAGAGTTTGAGATATGAAGTCCCTTGCAGTTTGGGGACACAGAGATCTGGCACTTGACTCCCTCAGATTGATGTAAGAGGCAGAGAAGAGCTGGTCAGCTACTGATGAGTAACCTGCAGGAGGTGGGCATCCTGGGACTGACCCGCAAGGCCAGAATATGCCAGGGCAAAGAATCCACGAGCATTTGCTCAGATGGGTCCACGCAGGTGAGCCTACGGTGGAAGGCGTCAGGTCCAGCAATATCCTTCATCAGAGAGAAACTCAAGGTACTGTGCCGGGAGCCAGCGTGAGGAACTCCGCCCATGGCAAAGGTCATGAGGAAGGAGGCTCCGGCATACGCAAAGGCGGGATCGAGCCTCAGGAAACCCCCTGTTCCCGAGCATCTACCCCCAAAGCCAGAGTCTGCCTACTTTACTGCTTTATGCTCTCACCTATACGTCTGACTTTACGGGGGGCTGTTCCCCTACCACCTCTCTTGGAGAAGGAGTTAACTTGCAGCTTCAGTTAACAAAAATTCCTGGGCGTGACAAGAATGTTTCAACTTACGAACTCCTCTGAAGGTTCTTTAGCCTGCCTGAGCAGGTTCGTCCCGCCACATGTGATTGTTTACAGCCTCCCAACCGTGAGAGGCACGAGATGCTTTAAAACTTTCTAAATACAGACTCTTTTGAGAAGTTAGAAAATTATTAGTATAGTATAGTGGGTTGATTATAAATTATATTGGTGAAGGGTTTTTCATGTGTTGAGCCAATATTTGCTGCTAAATCTCTATATTCCCTGCCTTTATAATGAATATAACTAGCATATAGGAAAAATAAGTATTAACCTTTAAGATTAATCATGTTAAACCTTAGGCTAAGTAAATTCCTTTCTTAATTGTAACCCACTACACTCTCACCCTATAGGAATGCAACTTTATCTGGTACCTTCAGAGGGTGGTGCCTGGTTTAAGAAAAAATCATCCCTGGAAAAAAATAAGTTTTCTGGTTGACTGACAATTATTATCAGATAGGGCCATAAAATGTCAGCAGACCTCATGGCCTGAAGATGATGTAAAACCCCTAAGACCTTAGTATAATTTTATATGAAGCACCTGATTTTGACAAGGGCCAGGTCTGCTGACCCCACGTGACTCTGTATTCATCCCTATGTATAACAAAAAGTATATAAGCAAACCTGAAAATAAAGAAAATGGATCAGTTTCTGGAAAGACTGATTCCCCCGTGTCTTTCTTTCTTGTTCTCCATTTTTCTGGCTGAATTCCCATCTGGAGCATGGGTGCTCATCCTGGGAGGCCTCAGTGCCCCCTCTCCTTTGGGAGAACGGAAAGACACCTGTGGCCTACATAGGTGGCGCAAGTTTCTTGTCTCAAAGCTTTATTGGTATCCCACGTAAACCAAGTTATTCAGCCTCTTTTTCTCCACTAATTTGCCTACGACACTTACGTCTAATTAGATAAGTTTTTTCCTAGGATGCCGATTCCGTCTCCCCTTTGAATTACCCTGGATCCACTGGGGCTGGACCCTGGCAGTACTGCTGGGTCTTGTGATGGCACTGGGATGGGAGACAGGGGATGTGGAAGCAGGAAGTGGTTAGAGACCTGTCTATATTATGGAGCAACAGGAAAGTAGTATTCAGGGATGGGAACAGAGTTTCTCCCAAGAACCTAGAAACTGCCCCCATGAGTAACAGAGTCAGTATAAGCCTCAGCCTGTCAACTCAGAACATCAATGCTCAGATGACTGCCTCTTGCCTGTGGCTCTTTAATGTCTGTGCATGTGTGCAGGGAATGATTAGTGGGGGACAGGAAGGAGGGGAATAAAGAAGAAACAGCCATACCCCCAGCCCCAGTGTGGCTTACTGCCTTCATGGGCATGGGAGGAGAGGGAGGGGCTGTATCTGAAAGAAGCCTTAAGCTTCAGCCCACCATGGACTGGACATTCCAGTGACTGGTGAGGGACTGTGTATTCCCTAAGAATAGCTAGGAAAAAAACAAGACACTTCCCAAGTCTTCATTGGAACAGGGGAAATCAGAATTCATTTAAAGGGACATAAAAGACAAAATTGCTGGATCCTTCTGTCCCATGGGTCCCCTGGTTCACTGTGCTGGTTACATCCAGAATTCCATGACAGCACCTAGCAGGAAGTTAATTCAGTTCAGTCCAGCCACTCAGTCATGTCCGACTCTGCAAGCCCATGGACTGCAGCATGCCAGGCCTCCCTGTCCATCGCTAACACCTGGAGTTTACTCAGACTCATGTTCAATGAGTCGGTGATGCCATCCAACCATCTCATCCTCTGTTGTCCCCTTCTCCTCCTGCCTTCAATCTTTCCCAGCATCAGGGCCTTTTCAAATGAGTCAGTTCTTCGCATCTGGGGTAAATTAAAATTCTTCATGTGGGAATTCCCTAGTGGTCCAGTGGTTAGGACTCAGCCCTTTCACTGGTGGGCCCCAGGTTTTCGCCTTGTTTGGGGAATTAAGATTCTACAAGCCTAGCACCATGGCCAAAAGGAAAAAAAAATCTTCAGGAAACCCAGTTTCAGAGGGAAATTTTGGGGATAGATGAACAAGATGGGCCAGGAGCAGACAACTGTTGAAGACTGGAGGCAGCAGCTAGGGTTCACTATATTATTCTGCCTACTTTTTTATGTTTCAAAATTCCCACAATGAAAGGTTAAAAAGTGTAACGAACATGTGCTTTGAAGACAGCACTGAACAATGAAAATGGTGCAGATAACTTCAGGCCCCCACCCACTATGTTCTAGCTGAGGACCAGCCCTCATGCAGCGGGGACTCAAAGTCACCAGTTAGCCTCCAATGTCGGGCCCTTGTCCCCTACACTTATTGCCTGCCTTGCTGAAATGGCCAGAGGGAATCTTGATCTGAGGACAGACCTTTTCTTGTCCCCTGTATTACATAATCCCCTGGGACTCTCCCCTTTCTCCTTCTAGCGTGGTTGGTATATTAAGGCAACAGAGAAGTTGACCATTTGTGGGGTAGGAAGGACTTGACCATTGGGAAAATCAGATTTGCCCCAGAAGAGTTAAATTCCCTGCACGATCTCAGAGGAGAGATTTGCAAAACCACACTGCAGAGGCAGACTGGGTTTTGAGCCATTAATGAAGGAATCAGACGTTCATTTCCCTAATTAACAGGTTTCAAGGTCATGCTTCTTTCTCCTCCATGAATGCATAACCCTTTTACAGGTCATTATAATAATATTGCGTGGAGAGGGCTTTGATCACGAATACCGAGCATCTTATAATCGGTGGTTTTCACTAATGTGTCATTATAGTGGCTCTAATGGTAGCTGAGGCACCACAGTTAGCGAGTTTCATTTTTACTGTTAAGAAGTAGAATGTATTTCAGATTATCCTTGTAATATTATCTCAATCATTCTCTTGCATTCTGACACATGTTACTCAATGTGATTGAAAGATATGGGATTGGTGTTGTCTTAGGGCACTTGGGGGAAGGTTTTGTAGGTATGAACACCATCCATTGTTTGTCTGGCAGTGGGGAGTAAAAAAGTTAAGATCCACTCTTTAGATGCCCAATTAGTGATCATCATGTTGAATTGAACGTTGAATCTTGCAGTTTCTATTCTGAAAAAAAGTGAATAGACAGATTCCCTTCAATTCCTTTGAACAAAAGTGTAGAATAAGACAGATTCCCTTCAATTCCTTTAAACAAAAACCTCACCAAGAGGGGACAGCTTGTGTGAACAGAGGAATACATTATTCTCTTGGCTAATATGCTTTTTCAGAAAAATCACCATGAAAAATCCTCATCAAATGCTTGTTTTATTAAAACGTATGGATAATGATAAATCGGCCTTGGAGGAAAGGTTTATGGTTGGAGGTAATTTTATCGATTTGAGCCTGGTTGGTCTCTTGGAAGCACAGCATTATTTTCAGTAAATCGATTGTGTCTGGTTTGTAAAGGCTTTGCACTACGTTTGTCTTAAGTGATATTTAAATAATTGATCACAGTTTGTGTTTGTTAATGACCTTTCACTGAACTGTCATTGACCTGCATTGGGCCACAGAGATCAGTTTTGTGGACAGCTTGTTCATCTTTGTGACTTTTCTTAAATAGCTGCTGTTTTTCTACATTCAAACCCTCTATTAGGTGTTTAAATCAGAAACCAAGAATTATGAGTCTAGCTTATTTTTAGAAATTAAAAAGGGGTCTGGATGAGAAATTCCTATACCTTTATAGGTACAGAAAGCCCACACGCATGCTCAGCATTCTCCCCCACTGGGATCAGATATTGAAATTCTAGGACAGAGGAGGAAAATTAGCACCATGGATCCCAAATGGAACCCACCCCCTTTCCTCTCAAATCTGGGTTTCTGATTTAACTCATTGGAAAAGACCCTGCTGCTGGAAAAGACAGAAGGCAAAAGTGGAAGGGGGTCAACAGAGGATGAGATGGTTAGATAGTACTATTGACTCAATGCGCATGAATTTGAGCAAACTCTGGGAGCAAGTGGAGGATGATATCTCCCAGAGTTCGTGCTGGCATGCTGCAGTCCATGGGGTGGCAAAGAGTCAGACATGACTTAGCAACTCAACAACAACAACTTCACTAAGGATGTCTGTTATTACCCTGCTTCCCCCATCACCAGTAAAGGTGACCTGGGTAGAGGAAGGCATAATAATAGTGTTGATGGACAGGTCTCTGAGAAGCTAGTGACCACAGAGGGGTCCAGCGCAGGGACTTCGAACTCCAGAGATCTCCATGACACAGGCAGTGGAGGCTGTGGCTCCAGGGTTCCTTGAGTGTTAGTGGCCTTCTGGTGGGCAGAGATCCAGGTCCCCAGTACCAACTTCATCCAGAGCTTCTGGGGTTAATCTCTTTGAAGTGATTTGCTCGCATCTGCTTCCTCCTTGTAGGAAAATGACCAAAATTTATCACTGGAGTAAATAACTTTTTGCTTTGGGAGAGCCAGCCATGAAATTAAAAGACGCTTACTCCTTGGAAGGAAAGTTATGACCAACCTAGATAGCATATTAAAAAGCAGAGACATTACATTGCCTACAAAGGTCTGTCTAGTCAAGGCTATGGTTTTTCCTGTGGTCATGTATGGATGTGAGAGTTGGACTGTGAAGAAAGCTGAGTGCCGAAGAATTGATGCTTTTGAACTGTGGTGTTGGAGAAGACTCTTGAGAGTCCCTTGGACTACAAGGAGATCCAACCAGTCCATTCTGAAGGAGATCAGCCCTGGGTGTTCTTTGGAAGGAATGATGCTAAAGCTGAAACTCTAGTACTTTGGCCACCTCATGTGAACAGCTGACTCATTGGAAAAGACTCTGATGCTGGGAGGGATTGGGGGCAGGAGGAGAGGGGATGACAGAAGATGAGATGGCTGGATGGCATCACCAACTCAATGGATGTGAGTCTGAGTGAACTCCGGGAGTTGGTGATGGACAGGGAGGCCTGGCGTGCTGCGATTCATGGGCTCGCAAAGAGTCGGACACGACTGAGCGGCTGAACTGAACTGAACTGAAGGCAATCAGGCTACAGGAGATTGAAGTGAGCTATTTTTGTCTTCCATGGTGGAATCTAGAAGGCTTGGGTTTTCTGCAGACAGTCGTTGCATGGGAAGGTAGAGTTTGGATCTCAATAGTGGGAGTGGATCAGCCTCCTTGGGCTGCTGTAAAAAAGCACCACAATCCAGGTGACTCGAAATAGCAGATTTTCATTGTCTCATTGCTCTGGAGGCTGAAGTCCAAGATCAAGGAGTCAGCAGGGCCTCACTTCCTCTGGAACCTATGGAGAAAATGCTTTTTTGCCTCTTCCTAGCTTCTGATTAAAGGCAGGCAGTCTTGGGTGTTTTTTGCTTTGTGGATGTATTGCTCTAATTCTCTGTTTTCCTCCAGCCTTCCTGTACATCTTTACATCATCTTCCCTCTCTGCACATCAGCCCAATGTCCTTCTTATAAGGACACAAGTCATTCTGGATTGGAGTCCACCCTAAGGATCTCATTCAACTTGATGACCCATGAAAAGCTCTCATTTTAAATAAGATCGGGGCTTCCCTGGAGGCTCAGGCAGTAAAGTGTCTGCCTGTAGTGTGGAAAACTTGGGTTAGATCCCTGGGTCAGGAAGATCCCCTGGAGAAGGAAATGGCAATCCACTCCAGTACTCTTGCCTGGAAAATTCCATGAATGGAGGAGCCTGGTAGGCTACAGCCCATGGGGTTGCAAAGAGTCAGAGCAACTTCACTGGTCCACTGGTTAAATAAGATCACATTCTGAGGTCCTGAGTATGAGGACTTCAATGTTCTATCTTCTGAGGGAGGGTTGGGGTGGTGGTGCACAATTTAACCCATAAAAAGGGGGAGATTGAAGGAAATGGTTAAGGGGTGGGAGGTCCAGAGGCTGGATCTCAGGAAAGCAAGCCTGGTGCTGTGGGATGACCAGAAAATGTTCAGTACTGGTAAAGTCCAACACTCAGTTTGAAGGCATTCTTTGTTCTAATCTAGAATCCCTCTGGGTTTTGCACTGTTGCTGCTGCTGCTGCTAAGTCACTTCAGTCGTGTCTGACTCTGTGCAACCCCATAGATGGCCTTCTACCAGGCTTCCCAGTCCCTGGGATTCTCCAGGCAAGAACACTGGAGTGGGCTGCCATTTCCTTCTCCAATGCATGAAAGTGAAAAGGGAAAGTGAAGCCGCTCAGTCGTGTCCGACTCTTAGCGACCCCATGGACTGCAGCTAGCCAGGCTCCTCCATCCATGGGATTTTCCAGGCAAGAGTACTAGCCTCTAGTAAAATCATGTGCACAAGAGCCTCGAGCTTGTGAGAATGAAAGAGGAGCAGATGAATCCATGTTTTGGATGAAGAGAGAATAGCTTTTACTGTATAAATGGTTGTGGATTAGTTGTCTGGATCTTGCGCTTGATTATAATGAGATTGTCACAAGAGCAGGGTGCCTTTGCTCATCTCACAGAATGTTGCCTGGGAACTAGTAGGAACCCAGTTAACATTTGATGAGCAGGTACATGAATGAAGCTGCAAGAGGAAAGGGAATCTTGGGGGTTTGAACTCTAACAATCACCTTCGAGCACATGACTTTGTGGGTATATATGCATATTCCTTTAAAATAAATGCCTAGGAAAGGAATCGCAGTGTCAAATGGATTTCATATTTAGGACTTGAAATATATATTGTCAAATTCCCACCTGTCAATATGTTATGAATATAAAATTCCATCTAGAACGGCATGAAAGCATTTGGTTTCTTACAATAGCTTAAAACCTAATAAAACATTTCAAAGTTATAATTTTTCAAAAAAAAATAACTGTTTTTTTTTTTCCCTAAAGGTGATGCATATGCATTGAAAACATTCAGAAAATAGAGCATGAATAGAAAAATAGTTAAAAGAAAATTGAGTTTGAGAACTGGGCTGATAATAAATATTTGTATGGTAATAGGGTACTGTCTGCTGTGTGTTAGACCTCTAATACTCAAATGCCAGTAGAATGCTGGATTTCCCTTTGTTAGTGGGGCTCAAGCAGTTTGAAGTATAGCAGAAAGGGCCTCCAGAAGATTGGAGAACCCAGGCACAATCCATTTCCACATTTTTAATAACTATCTTCCACACTGGCCTTCTTGCCATCCAGAAGATGGACAATGGCCATCTGACAGAAAGCCTTTCCCTTAGTGGGTACTTGGCAAATACTTACTGAATCAAAATGAATAATGTGAAGTAAATGTTTGCAAAGAACAAAAAGAAAGGAAGTATAATGGCCAAGTTTCTAACTTTCACTGAAACGGAGATTCAGACAAGCCAGTTAAACCTCAGAGACCCTGACGTTCTCAGCAAATAGCCCAGCATCCTCCGTTATAATCCTCAGGTCCTCCTCATTGGTATTCTGTCTGGGGAACTGGATCTGAGGTCCAGATTGATATCCTGCCATTTAAATCTTACCCCGTGACATTTTCTCGATGCTCTGTGTAGCTATAAGGTAGTCTCAAGGGTGCTGAGTGGCTGGGGTGGGGCGGAGCACCGATCCTGTGGTCCTGGCCCTGACTGAGCATATCTGCTGCTGGTCTGTGGATTCAGAATATATTAGTACGAGGGACTATTGAAGAAAGTGCGTCTTCAGCTCTGACATGAACTACAGCTCGGCCTGTTGGGAAAGAATGCCGAGTCAGTGTCAGATCTGTGTTCTGACTTCTTCCCTGAGAAGGTTGCATGGCCTTGAACTGACTTGCTTCACTGGTCAGCACGTCGTTTTGAGAACCGAGGAGAAATACATAGAAAAGCACTTTAATATTTGAGGTCACCGAGGCCACTTAATTATTTCTCATTGATATATTGTTCATTCTCTCAGTAGTGCTTAACTCTTTGTGACCCCAGGGGCTGCAGCACGCCAGACTTCCCCGTCCTTCACTGTCTCCCAGAGCTTGCTCAGACTCATGTCCATTGAGTCGGTGATGCCATCCAACCCTCTCATCCTCTGTCGCCCCCTTCTTCTCCTGCCCTTAATCTTTCCCAGCATTAGGGTCTTTCCCAATGAGTCAGCTCTTCGTATCAGGTTATTGATGTGCACATAGTTGATTTATAATGTTGTGTTAATTTCTGCTGTACAGCAAAGTGACTCAGTTATACACATACATGCATTCTTTTTTAAAATACTCTTTTTTCCATTGTGGTTGATTATAGGATACTGAAGATAGCCACCTGTGCTATATAGTAGGATCTTGATGTGTATCCATTCCATATAGAGTAGCTTGCACCTGCTAACTCCAAGCTCCCTCTCCACCCCTCCCCCACCCCCCTCCTCTTGGCAACTACAAATCTGGTCTCTACATTGTGAATCCAAAGCCCTTTAAATGATCACAGTGGAAACAGTTCACCTGCTCGCACACCACCTGCCGTAAGCTTTGGAGCTGTCCCTCTGTCAGAATTGCTTCTCCTGACTGATTCACTTTGGTGAAACTGGAGGCATCAGAATTACCCCTCTGGCCTCCTATAGAAACTGGTCCTGGATTCTCAGCCCCTGCCTCTGTCCATCTATAACACTGATTCATCCCTGAGGACAGGTGATCTGATGGTTGGTCTCCACCCAGGGCTTTCTCGCGTAGGACCTGCAGTTCATGGAGTGGACGTATCACAGAGGGCTCTCTCTGATTGCAATTCTCTTCTGTGGAGGCTTGAAGGGCCCCGTGGTGGTCTTCTGATCATCAAAGTCCAGGCTAGGATTGGACACTCCTTGATTCCAGGACCACATCTCCTATAACTCTGCATCTCAAGCGTGTGAGTCGGGGCTGGCCTTAGCATAATAGAAGCTCTTCTCTGGTTTACCTAACAGTCCCAGGGAGGTTGGTGGGGTCTCTTAGGAGCCCAGGCTGAATGAAGCAGGATCTATCATCCTTACCACATGGCCACAGCTGCCATGGTTTTTCCCATTTCAGCCAACTAAATGGGAGAAAGGGCAGGAGGAGGGCACTTAGGGGCCCTTAAATGGCAAGGCCTGAGAGAGGCACACCCTCATCTTCACACCCCATGGGCTAGAACCAGGCCTGAGGCCTCGGTTCCAGGAGGGAGGCCGGGGAATGCAGCCCACTGGTGTGCACAGGAGGGAGACACAGTGTGTCCTGGGTAGCAGCTGTTTGCTATGTCTGGGGTCTAGTGGAGAGTAAGTCCCCAACAGATGCTGCTGAATGAATGGCTCCAGTTAAGAATTTAAGAAGTTTCTCTTTTTTGTAAATAATTTTTTAGATATTTATTTAGCTGCAGTGGGTCTTAATTGCAGCACAAAGGATCTTTAGTTGCAGCATGCGAGATTTAGTTCCTTGATTAGAGATTGAACTTGGGTCTCTGCATTGGGAATGCAGTCTTAGCTGGTCTTAGGCCTGAACCACCAGGAAAGTCTTAAGAACTTGAGAAGTTTCTGCAGTGTCTGCAGGAATATGATATTCAAGATATCCATCCAATGTTGTTGGTTTTCTGCCCACGGATCCTGTGTATCTCACCAGCCACAAAAGCATTTCATTTAACCCTTATTGTGTTTGGGGCACTGAGCTACACATTAGAGGTCTCTTGCGAATAACACCAGGTTCCTGCCTTCAAGGGCACTTACAGCCTATGTTACTAAGTGTATCTGGTGTCTTTATATTAAAGTAGCTACATGGTCAGGGGCTTCCCGGGGGCACTAGTGGTAAAGAACCCTCCTGCCAATGCAGAAAACAGAAAAAAGACTTGGGTTTGATCCCTGGGCCAGATCCCTTGGAAGAGGGCATGGCAACCCACTCCAGAATTCTTGTCTGAAGAATCCTGTGACAGAGGAACCTGGCAGGCTACAGTCCATGGGGTCACAAAGAGTCAGACATGACTGAAGTGACTTAGCACACACACATTCAGCTGCCTTGTCATGAAACAGCAGATACTCTTATAACCAGAGTTGCATCTTCCTCAATGAATTGATTCATCTAAAATCCTTTAAACAAAGAACCATATGTTGAAGCCCTCAATGGAATATCAATCAACAGTTTTTTTTCTGAGCTCTGCACCCCTGATTGAAAATGCATATGCACAAGTGGCCTTTTTAGAAAATTACGTATCTTGCAAAATAAGCAATCCAATCTTTCCCACCCCTTCACGATGGAAAAGCAGAGAGGACAGCTTATCTAAGTGAAAAATAGGAGGATTTTAGTCTAATGAGAATGCCGAGCTGGATCAATTACAGACAAGTGAGCAAAGTTAGTTCTTGGGGTTTTCTTATTTCTATTTTGGGAAATAGAACATCCTAATGTTTTCTTGCTGCCTTGTGAGAATCAGAAATGGCTCTTAATGCACTTGAACGTAATTGTGAGCCCATCTTACAGGATGTTTCCACTTAAAAAAAGATCTATTCTCAGGAACAGCGAAGACTTGAAATTTGAGAGTCCTGCAGAGAAGCAATACCCAGAGGTGGAAACCCAGATGACAGAGATGGTATAGGATGAGGTCACTCAGAACATCGCCTCTCTGCGCAGGCACCCCTTCAGGTTGTTGTTGCTGTTCAGTCGCTCAGTCGTGTCTGACTCTTTGTGACCCCATGGACTGCAGCACACCAGGACTTCCTGTCCTTCACTATCTCCCAGAGTTTGCTCAGACTCATGTCCATCAAGTCCGTGATGCCATCCAACCATCTCATCCTCTGTCGTCCCCTTCTCCTCCTGCCTTCAATCTTTTCCAGCATCAGGGTCTTTTCCAATGAGTCAGGTCTTCGCATTAGGTGGCCAAAGGATTAGAGCTTCAGGTTTAGCACCAGTCCTTCCAGTGAATATTCAGGTTTGATTTCCTTTAAGATTGGCTGGTTTGATCTCCTTTCTGTCCAAGAGGCTCTCAAGAGTTTTCTCTCTGGTACTACAGTTTAGCAGAAAGCTTAATTTAGCCAAGAACTTGAAGGCTGATGGAAGAGAATTCCACAATCTCAGCTATTCTTGCTGATTCACATTTATACCTTCCTTGGCATCCATCTTAAAATATACAACTGCCCATCCAGCTGGTCAGTTGTAGGAACTGGTTTAGAACTTCCCCTTTTAACTTTGGCCTGTACAAGACAATACAAGACAGGACAGACACCTAAAATTTCTGTATCTCCTCCTCACCAAAATAGTTTTTTCCCTTTGCTTTTTAATCAGGGAGCCAGTTCAGCTTTGCCCAAGGATTATAAATTGTAACACCTCATTTTCATAACAAATTTACTTCCTTGGCTGGAGGAGAGGGACAGTAAGTAAGGGAAGAGTATTTCGCGTATAATCTGCATAATATTCTAGAATCCGAGAAATGTCTTGGCCAGAACTGAGTGTGAAGCCAAGTATAATAAACTATTTCAGGACCCTGGTGCAAAGGAAGTCCTGAATAAAAGTTGTTGAGTGACTGAATAATTTGAAGATCTTTGGAAATTTAAGTAATTTTTCCTTAGAATGCTGGGTAGAAGCTTGTAAGACATTCAGAACTTCTCATTCTCTTAAAAAAAAAAAAAAAGATATTTCAGCATTTTGCATGTTTTCTGATGAGACCCTAAGTGGTTAAGCATTGATGATAGATGCTATTCATCAAGGTTTATTTACTCATAAGTTGTTGCCATAGAAACAACTAAATTAGATACTGAAGTCTTCTATTGCCAGAAATTCATCATCCCTTGGAAGTTTTAGAAACAACCCATCTAAATAATATCAGTGTTAGTTATATTCAGGCAAATTGCACTACTCACTCCCCACAGTTCCATTTTCTTGACAATTCATGCATTTACATGTAGAATTCTGCATAAAGAAGGGTACCCCTTTTCTTCATTGCTTTCATAAATAACCTATGTACTAAAGCTCTCTCATTTCCCTCTCATGACCATTCAAAGACATCACATGAAGGTCAGCAAATAAATGTGGGTCATTAATTTGTACTTTTCTCTATGGTTGTGTCATTGTTGAATGTTCCATATCTTTGATGAGCATATAAATTACACAAAATATAAAATTCATATCTTTCCATTTGAAGCATTCCTAGAACAGAATCATTAGCAACATGTGTGCAAATACCTTGCCTATCAAATTAGGTAAAGTGTTTAGGAGCTGTTGGGCTGCACCGCAGCCTCAGAAAGAGTCCAGAGTCAGCCCCAGAGACATCAACAGTTTAATGGGTGGGGGATCTGAAGCAAGGATACTCATCTGAAGCAAGGTCCTGGAGCGACGCCCCACCCTGTGTGGCAGACAGCAGGCAGGACATGGCAGAGGTCTTCCCTCCCAGAGGGAGAGGGAGGTTACAAGTTATACAGGGAGTAGGTTGGCTCACAGGTTGCCAGGGAAACCAGGAGAGACGTCCTCCCCATTTGATAAACTATCATAGTAAAGATACTTCTGAGCTAAAGATTAGAACGATCTCTAGCTGCGGGCAAGGGCAAGTGTGTAGGCATTTACTGATTAGGCTTTATGATGAAGAGGGGTCAGCCAGGTGAGGGGAGTACAGAAGACGCAGGGACTGGCCCAGCGGGGGCTGGACAGAGAGCAAGAGAACAGCCATCTTGAGTGGCCTGGTCATACAGGAGTGTGCGTCTTTACAGATCTTCAGAGAATGACTTTGTGAAAAAACACACTGTGAAGCATGTAAATTTGGAAGAATTTTACTTCTAGGGATTATCCTATATGAGGAACCATGAATCTGCACACAGATTTTAGCTGGTTTCTACAAAATAGTGAAAAATGAAAAAGACATAACATTTAACAGTTGGGAGGGACACCTTAGGTGTCATTTTCAGGGACTCTGAAGAACTCTGTTCTTATATCTCAGCACAGAAAAGAATTCTGCGAGAGGCAGAGTGATAGATAAAAAGAGACTTACTAGACTAGGACACTTGAGGTTTACAAGTGGATGGATGATTTACAAGTGGATGGGTGAGAAATGCCATGCCATGCCCTGAGAACTTAGCGGGCTACAGCTTTATAATCAGAGCAGAGAAGGGAAGAAGACCTTCTTTGTCTTTCTTGAGTAGACATCATTCTTCCATCATCAGCTCCTCCTCCAGGTTGAGCAGTTCTCCTGTCCCTACATGGTCAAGCTAGGTCCACAAATTATTGTTTTTTATGTTTTCATGTGTGCAGAGTACACATCCTAAGGATCTTTAACTACTGAGCGCACAGGGCAGGGTGTGGGTCCCACGCAACCACTGTTTTATGGTTCTGGGGCATGTCTTGTGCTTCTGCTGCCTGGTTTTGTTGCTAAGCAGCCTGCTTGGTTTTGTGGTTAAGGAAACCTGTTCTCTTAGTAATCATTAACTTATAGGGGTCTCTCATATTTTTTATACTTACGGTCCCCTATGGGGATTATCTATTTAACCACCTACTTTGTCCCTTTACTCTGTCCCTATCAGAGGGTTAAGATAAAATGTAGCAATCCACAGAATGGAACAATTAAAAAATATGCATCAATTAAGAAACAATTCTAAATACATAAAGTCATGGAAAATTTCTTCTAATATTCATTGCAAAACATAGGTCTCAAACAGTATGATTCTATTTCCGAGAAAAAATTTTCTCTAAGACTAAGATATTCAATAAAATGTTAATAGTACTTGATCTTGTAAGATTCTCAAGGATTTTGATTACTTGCTTTTTTCCTGAATTTCCTATGATAAAATGGAATTTGCATGTAATTCACACAACTCTTAATTAAACAATTTCATTAAAAATATGCATTCCCAATGGAAGTGCAAAGTTGAATGGAAGATAGTGCTGTGGGTCTGACTGCTGGTGAGAGATACCCTGGGGACAAGAGGGGCAGAGGTGGGCTGGACTGGAGCCTCCTGAAGTCTCAGACTCTGAATCTCTACATATGGTTCTGTTGGGTCTATTTGAAGTTTAAATGCTGTTAGTGAAAAATGCTGTCTGATTTTTTGGAGGAGACGGTTTATATCTGTATGTGTGAATGTGCATGCCCCAGAGTTAGTGTTAATATTTTAATAATGTAAAGGATTAATTTATTGAAATGTATTTTCTGCCCTTGGTGTGTGCTGGCTTAGCAGCAGCTAATTCATTTTTTAAGACGCCAAGACTAAATTTTCCCAGGGGAGGATGGGCCTGCATCTTCAAAGGTGTCAACTTCTAACTACAGAGATTTTAAAAGAAAAAGAGCTGTGATGCTTTTAGTGTTTATCTAAAAGCATTTGTTTTGCATTTCAAGAAACGAAGAGATTCACACTGCCTCTTCCCACCCCTTTTTTCCTATTGATGGCTAAGGAACATGAATTCCAGAATATTCCAGAGAGGGCGAGAGGAGTGGAAGTTATTTGCCGTAAACCTTTCAAATGCAGAGGAAAAAGCTGTTTGGGGGGACAAAACAAGAGCAGAGACTGCCCATGTGGTCACGCCTCACCAAACCAGGCAAAGACCACAGAGTTGGGTGCCTTTTGCCTGTCCACACTCATTTTGACTCATTGGAAAAGACCCTGGTGCTGGAAAAGATTGAAGGCAAAAGGAGAAGAGACGGCAGAGGAGGAGACAGGTAGCGTCACCGACTCAATGGACATGAATTTGAGCAAACCCCAGGAGACAGTGAAGGACAGGGGAGCCCAGTGTGCTGCAGTCCAAGGGGTCCCAAAAAGAGTCGGACATGACTGAGGGACTGAACAATGGCAACAGCATTCCTGCTTCCATGACTGCCCACCCCAGTCCCTGAATTTGCAATAGTGAAGCCTGAATTAAAGACACCTGCTGGGCCAGTGCAGATGATGGAGTCCCACAGGGGGCAGGGAAGGAGGGCACTTGTCTGTGAACAAGATTCCCACCATCCCAGAGAGAGAGGAACCCTTGGGGAGCTGCCTAACCCGCCCCAGCTTACTGAGACATTACACCAGCCACCTGGAGAAGACTTGCATGTGCTGCTACAGACTTTGCAAATTTGAAATTCTGGTACATGTTGTAAAGTTGCCTGTGGAAGGTGTGAACCAATTAAAATTTCTCACACCAAAACAAAGCTTTATCATAAAAAAAAAAATGGCTCATACAATAGGTAAGACAGAGGAGCCTGGTGTGCTGCAACCCATGGGATCACAAACAGTTGGACAGAGCTTAGTGACTAAACAATAACAAAAGCTCCCTTCGTGTTTATGGTTTTATCCAGCTATTTTCCCAAAGTGTCTGTTTATGTCCCTTGTCGGTTTACTCTTGTGGTGATTGTCTCTTGATTACTGATTTGTAAACTTTTTCTTATGTAAGAAGAATATTAACTTTTGTCATTTTTGTTATAAATAATGTACCATTGATCTTTCAACCATTAACTCTGAGATAGTTTGGTCAGATAGAAATGATTATTATTTAGCTGTTTATGTCTACAAACATATCCAGCAAGGGTTTTCTTTAAGAGTTTTTGGTTTGGTAGTTATACTGAAAAATTTATCTTCCTCTAAAATTATAGAATTATTCACTTAAACTTTCCCCTGGTGGTTTCATGGTTTTATCTTTTTGAATACATATGTTCAATTTGTTACTGTCAACGGGCATGAGTTAGTTTAGTATCTAAACTTTTTTTTTCTTAAAGGATTTGGTAATTTTCCTAATACTGGATTTCATTCTCATTTTCTTGTTGATTTAAATTCATATGGATGTTTGGGCCTATTAGAGGTCTTTCTGTCTGTTCCAGTATTAATAGTGTGTATACTAAGTCGCCTTCAGTTCAATTCAGTCGCTCAGTTGTGTCTGACTCTTTGCGACCCCATGAACCGCAGCACGCCAGGCCTCCCTGTCCATCATCAACTCCCGGAGTTTACCCAAACTCATGTCCATTGAGTTGGTGATGCCATCCAGCCATCTCATCCTCTGTCGTCGCCTTCTCCTCCTGCCCTCAATCTTTCCCAGCATCAGGGTCGTTTCAAATGAGTCAGCTCTTTGCATCAGGTGGCCAAAGTATTGGAGTTTCAGCTTCAACATCAGTCCTTCCAATGAACACCCAGGACTGATCTCCTTTAGGATGGACTGGTTGGATCTCCTTGCAGTCCAAGAGACTCTCAAGAGTCTTCTCCAAAACCACAGTTCAAAAGCACCAATTCTTTGGTGCTGAGCTTTCTTTATAGTCCAAATCTCACAGCCATACATGACTACTGGAAAAACCATAGCCTTGACTAGACGGATCTTTCTTGGCAAAGTGGTAATAACTTTCCTTCCAAGGAGTAAGTCATGCCCAACTCTTTGTGACCCTGTGGCTATAGTCCACCAGGCTCCTCTGTCCATGGGATTTTCCAGGCAAGACTACTGGAGTGGGTTGCCATGCCCTCCTCCAGTGCATCTTCCAGACTCAGGGATCGAACCCCCATCTCTTTATGTGTCCTGCATTGGCAAGTAGGTTCTTTACCACTAGCACCACCTGGGAAACCCCATTAATAGTACTGTAGCTCTCCAATTATTTTAGAGATTGTTACAGCATGCCTCAATCACTGCTTTTCTGTTTTGAAATTTGTTTGACTGTTCTTATGTTTTCTTCCAACTTAAATTTAAATTTATATGATCTTTACTTGTTTTCAAAAGGGTCTCTGCTTAGTATATAATAGGTGCTAAACAGAATAATGCCCCCTCAACTCCAAAAAATGTCCATGTAAATCTTCAGAACCCATGAACACAGTAACTTACATGGCAAAATGGTTTTTGTAGATGTCATCAAGTTAAAAATCTAGATATAGAGAGATTATGGATTGTTTGGGAGTAGGCAATGTAATCACAGGGTCTTTTTAGGTGGAAAAGAGGCAGAAAAGGAGAGTCAGGAACTGTAATGACAAAAGGTGATCAGAGAGATATAACTTTGCTGGTTTTGAGGGGGGATTGGAGTGCAGATGAGTTCAAAAAACTTGAAAATGCAAGGAAAAGGAATCTTCTCTAGACACTCCAGAAGGAATGCAGCCCTGCTGACACCTTGATTTTAGGACTTGTGATTTACAGGACTGAAAAAGAGGAAATCTGTATTGTTTTGGCCACTAAGTTTGCGGTAACTTGTTAAAGCAGCAATAGGAAGCTAAAACAATATACCTTCTTGCTGTTCAGTCCCTAAGTCGAGTCCGACTCATTGCGACCCCATGGACTGCAGCACACCAGGCCTCCCTGTCCTTCACTATCTCCTGGAGTCCACTCAAACTCATGTCCATTGAGTCCGTGATGCCATCCAACCATCTCATCCTCTGTCATCCCTTTTTCCTTCTGCCCTCAATCTTTCCCAGGATCAGAGTCTTTTCCAGTGAGTCAGCTCTTCACTTCAGGTGGCCAAAGTATTGGAGCTTCAGCTTTAGCATCAGTCCTTCCAATGAAGGACTGCAATTTAAGAGATATTAGGCTATTCTCTTACTTTTATACCATCTAAAATTCACTTCATATTTGTGTTATTTTGTATGAATTTGTTTCTTATATTTAATTAATGTGATTACTAGAAAACTAATTTCATTCTTTCTTCTTCTGTATCTGAGAATTTATATGTTACTCTCAAAAATAAGCAATAGCTTAAGTTATAGAATACTTGGGTTGCAATACTTTGCTTGTACTTTGCTTTCAAAATTGTAGCTATTGATGTGTTGGTTTTTAGCACTTTGTAGCACAGAAGATAAGTTTGATGCTAATCTGACTATGTGATCACTTTTCAAATGTTTTTCTGGATGCACAAAATAAATGCTCTTTACTCTTGAAATACATCATCACTGGGTGTGGATCTCCTTTCATGAGGATTTGCAACTATCTTTAGCTAAGAGATTTCTTGTATTATTTCTATGAGAATTGCTTCTATGCTCTCAACATTTTCTGCTTCTAAGAATTTCTTTTATGTTTAGAGTTGATTTCTTATCTCTGTTGTCTAAATTTTATTTTATAATGAACTGCTTTAATATAGTATTTTATTACAGTTTAGCTCTGATTAACCATGTCTTCTTATACTTTTCAGGGAAAAATGAAGCAAGATACCTTAGAAATAAGAAGCACACAGAAATCACAATTCATGAATTCATGGTACAGATGCTGCAATTTAAGAGATATTAAGCCATTCTCTCACTTTTATACCATCTAAAATTCACTTCATATTTGTGTTATTTTGTGTGAACTTGTTTCTTATATTTAATTAATGTGATTACTAGAAAACTAATTTCATAATTTGCATTTAATAGCTAAGTGGAAACAAAGATAAGTACAATAAAGCTGATTGAGCTATTTTTGCTTTCTGCTTTGGGAACTTCCACCTAAAGGCATTTATAATAAATCATATGTTCAAGTGAAAAGTGAAAGTGTTAGTCATTTTCAGTTACGTTCGACTCTTTGTGACCCCATCGACTGTATCCCACCAGATTTTTCTGTCCATGGGGTACATCAGGCAAGAATACTGGAGTTGGTTGCTGTTCCCTCCTCCAGGGGATCTTCCTGACCCAAGGATGGAACACAGGTGTCCTGCACTGAGCCACAAAGGAAGCCATGTTTAAATACACAGCCAAATGAAGGGAGATCATTAGAAATGAAGACCAATAAAGGTATCAGGACTTCCACAGAAATGACTCATATAATAATATGAGTCATGTAATCTAAAGGCTCCTTTGTATTACAGAGGTCTTCATTACAAACACAGTTTTTATAATGACTCGTGACTTCCCAGGTGGCGCTAGTGGTAAAGAAACTGCCTGCCAAAGCAGGAGACCTAAGAGACTCGGGTTCAATCCCTGGGTCAGGAAGATCCCCTGGAGAAGGAAATGGCAGCCCACTCCAGTATTCTTGCCTGGAGAATCCCATGGACAGAGGAGCCTGGTGGGCTAAAGTCCACAGGGTCACAAAGAGTTGGACGCGACTGAAGCGACTTATCACACAGCACACCAGCAAGAACAACCAGCCCGTGGCTAAGCTTGTTCTGAACCAGACTTAAACACTTATATATGATCAGCAGTGTGACTTCCTCAATTCAAATGGTTGCGGTTTCTCATCTGGTTTATTATGAGAGACCACTACATTAAAAATTGGCAAATGATTTCAATAGACATTTCACCAAAGAAGACAGACTATGACCATTAAGCTCATGAAAAGATGCTCAACGTCATTAGTGCTCAAGAAAGTGAAAACTGAAACCACAAGAAACCACTTTAGACTCAAAAATGAAAAATACTGATAGCACTCAATGGTGACCAGTCTGTGAAGGAACTGGAATTCTGACATGCCACTGGTGAGAGTGTAAATCAATACAACCACTTTGTAGAACTGTGCAGTTTCTTACAAAGTTGAACATAAACTTGCCCTGTTTCATCGAATCCTCTCCTAGGTATTTACCCAAGAGAAATGAAAACATACGTCTCCAAGAATCTTGCACAAGGATCTTCGTAGCAACTTTATTTATTACAGCCCAAACCTGGAAAAAATCCAAATGTTCATTAGCAAGAGAAATGACAAACAGATTGTTGTTTATTCATACAATGGAATATGTCTCAGCAATGGAAAGAAATAAGCCACTGATGAATTGTGAAGACATATGGTAAGCAGAAGAAGCCAGACAGTTACTTACTGTATAGTTCCATTTAGATGAAGTTCAAGTACAGACAAAATTAATTTATGATGAGAGTAATCAGGATGGTTTCCTCTGGAGCAGGGATTGACTAGAAAGGAATACAAAAGAATTTACTAGGGTTTTGGAATTCTTTTCTATCCATTTGTAGGTCAAAACTTATAGACCCCCCAAACACTAAAGATCTGTGCATTTCCTTGCAGTTCAGTAAAAATAAAGACATTTATACAGAACACACTGTTTAATTTATTGTTTATATTTTTTGGCAATTTTACTCTGTACTTAGCAAAATTTTTCAACGTGCAGACTCAGATTTTTCTGAAATACAAATCTTTTCCTCTCATATATTATTACTTCTTCCCGATGGATTCGGATCTCTTCCACAGAAAATCCAATTTCCCATATAACTTTCACAGTCTCCAGTGTATGATTTTTTTTTTTTTGTCCTTCTCATTTGCATTCCGTGAGGACTTCTCAGCTGGTTCTTTACATCACAGATGCTGATTCTTTTTACTGCTTCCATGTATAGATCTTAATTCTGAAATTTTATCTAGAGTCTCTAATAAAATTCTCTCAGTGTAGGCAGCTCCCATTCTATTTCTCTTGCTGAGACAGAAGCTAAAAGTACAGGCTTTGAAATCTGACTGATCTTGTTTGTCAATATGGGCTTCAGACTGTATGTATAACTTTGGGCAAGTTAATTCAATTTAATAAGCCTCTCTTTTTTTCTCATTTGCAAAACGAGGACCTTAGTTGTAACAGCTTCATAGTGTCATTGTAACAATTTGGTAGATGATTCTTGTACAACAGTACAACTCAAGGCACAGAACACTGAATAGCTACTAGCCTTCACCATTATCTGAAGCATCACTTACTAGGGTTTTGGAATTCTTTTCTATCCATTTGTAGGTCAAAACTTATAGACCCCCAAACACTAAAGATCTGTATGTTTCCTTGCAGTTCAGTAAAAATAAAGACATTTGTACAGAACACACTGTTTAATTTTAGCTTTCTACTGGCAACCACGTTTTGGTTGCAAGCTATTAACGATTCACTTTATATGTGTTTAACACATTGGTTGACACATGATAGCTGTCCAGTGAACATCTGTTGAAAAAAAATAGATAAATTTACTCCTTCACTTTACCATATATTTTGATATTATACTGTAGAGTTACCAAGTTTGGTTGTCAGTGAAACTCAATAAATTAATGCAAAATCTATTCCTGAAACAAGTTTCACAATAATGAATCAATTTCTTTACCCAGGAAAATATAGTGATAATGTTAACTTGACAGTGCTTGAATAATTAACCCATCAGGAATGGAAAACAAATTTCATGTTAAAAAATTTTTTTAGACACATATACATTTGAACAGTACCACATTAGAATTAATTGTCATGAGATTTGGTGGTGGGAAGCTTTGTGTCAATAAGTTATTAAAAATTTATTTATTTTTTTAAGATTTTTAAAACTTATTTTCCAGCTCATTTCATTTTAAAAAAATTAAATCTCAAAATAAATGGTTGGAGAGATAATAAAGAAAGGCCCCTCATATCATAAAGTTTAAGTAAATCCCAATCTCAAAAGGACAGGTACATCTCAGGTTTTAATTTTCAAATTCCAATTCAAATATCCAGTTGTGAGCTTTCATCTCTGTGGGCAGGAGAAATCAGGATCTCTCCCCGTAGACTGATCCATCAGCTGAAGCCCAAGGCGTTGACTGGCCAACACCTTCACAAGCTCTCATCTTCGCACCGTCGTTGCCAATAACCCCAGCACTTGGTCTTCTTGGCGGTGTCTACTGAAGGCCAAGCTTTGGCGGGGCCCATTGGAGACTTTCCAGTTCCTGCTGACTACCATATGTACCGACACCAGCCAGCCAAAGCTAACACTGGCACTCAGGACTGTCCACACCTCCACCACACCAGGGTCTTTCTCTCCTGGAGTGGAGGAGACCATCCTCAGGGACACCTTTACCAGCACCGCCTTCAACTCCAACATCTTGCCAACTCCATTGCTGTGTCCATGTGGTCAGGATCATACCTTCTGTCTGCCTTTAGTAGAGTCCTGAGCAGCAGAGACCATTCCTGTAACTTGAAAGCATCTCTCTATCCTTGGCACGTCCCCAGTGATTCAGCCATCTGATGATAAGAATTTCTTTCCCCACCAGCCCAGTACAGTGCCAGAAGATATGGATTGCTGTGGAATAGATATGGGATTACCGGGGGTGATTTTGTCACGGCTTCCCTATGCCCCAAGCAGCTCTGATCACTGGGTATACCAGTTATCTATTGCTGCATATGGAATGTTCCCCAAATTTATTAACTCAGTTTCTGAGGGTCAGAAAGGCAGGAAGAGCTTGGCTGGGTGGTTCTGGCTCAGAATCTTTCATGAGGTTGAATTCAAGCTGTCAACAGGGAATTGAGTTTCTGAAAGTTTAGCTAGGGCTGGAGGCTTCCCTTTTAAGCATCCCTCCACTTCTCCTGCCATGTGGCTATGCAGGAGGATTCAACTTCTTCCCGTGTAGACCTCTTCTTGGGGTTCTTATGACACGGCTTCCCTCAAAGGAAGAGATGGAAGAGATAGGTGAGCACACCCAAGATGGGAGCCACAGAGTCTTCTCTATCTCATCTCTGAAATTACATCCCTGGACTTTTGCCATATTCTGTTCATTAGGTATGAGTTGTTGATTCCAACCCATACTCACAAGAAGGAGAATTAAGCTCCATTCTGTGAAGGGAGGAATAGCTTGAATTTTTGGACACATTTTAAAAGTCACCATCTTGGGTTAACACATGTATCTCCTCAGGTGTATGAAAATACTGTCATGTGAACTCATAACGTGTGCCGGCTAAGTTGCTTCGGTCGTGTCCAACTCTTTGCGGCCCTATGGACTGTAGTCTGCCAAGTTCCTCTGTCCATGGACTTCTTCAAGCAAGAATACTGGAAAGGGTTGCCATGCCCTCCTCTAGGAGATCTTCCCGACCCAGGGATCGAACTCACCTCTTCTGCAGCTTCTGCATCACAGGTGGATTCTTTACCGCTGAGCCACTGAGGAAGCCCCACAATGTGTGAGCTTATGTCATATTCTAGATTGTGAGATTTCTGCATGGAAAAACCCACTCCTCAGAGCTGGCCCTTCCCAGAGGGGATTCACTGCTTTTCCAGCCCGTGATCCATTTGGGGTCCTCTTTAACATTATTCTGATGGGTCCCTGATAGTAGAATTAAATAATTATTTCAGTGCAAAAGGGAGAGACCATGAAAAAGACCAAGAACCAGGCAAAAATAATGTATTGCTCCAGCGACATAATGGATTCGTTCTTGGTCTACAGAGTGATTCATCGCCCTGTCATGGCCTCACTGATCTGGAAAGAAAGTCAGTCCCTAAACTGTCTAGAAAGTGAGCTGTTTTAGGTGCGGGTCAAGCCCAGAAGAGACAGGCTGTCCTGACAAGTCTGAGGAGCAGTTGAAGGAATTGTACAGCAGGTCTCAGAGTTTTGATGGGGACTAGAGCAGCTGGAGTGTTTTTGAAAAATGAAGACAGTTTAAAGTATTCTTCGAATGTCTTCTTCCTGTTGAAATGATTCTGTCCTGGTCATCATAAAGTGGTATATGGAGTCTTGCTCCTCTCATCAGGAGCATCAGTTCATGATTTTATTAGATACATCCTGGGAGACTTCCTAACCTGCCTTGCAGTTGCTAGGATAAAGTAAGTAGGGTTAATAAAACAGACGGTTTATATGAACTACGTCTGGGCTTCCCTGGTGGCTCAGTGGTAAACAATCCACCTGCAATACGGAAGTCGCTGGAGACGCAGGTTCTATCTTTGGGTCGGGAAGATCCCCTGGAGGAGGGCATGGCAACCCACTCCAGTATTCTTGCCTGGAGAATTCCATGGACAGAGGAGCCTGGTGGGCTACAGTCCATGAGATCATAGACACAACTGAAGTGACTTAGCAGGCACAGACGCACATGAAGTATGTCCAGGGGTTGCTGTGGAGAAATGTTTCTAAAGCGTGTTCCACAGAACACTGGTCCCATGCATTACTCCATGAGTGGAAAATTGTTTGATACAATAAGCATATGAAATATTGCATAACGCATCTTCACTTAGAAATGTTTGATCGCATTACCATATTAAGGCATATGGTTACTCTAACAGCAAAAAAAATCTCCTTCTCCTCTTCTTCATTACTGTTATTACTATCATTACATTTTGTTTTAACCCAATATTTCTCAAATTTTTTTTTCAATGAAACCACCTTATCTGTGGAATGCATGGAATTGTACATTTTAAAAATATGTATGTTTAAATTCATTTCGAACTGATTACATTGTTGTTGGAAAACATGCTCTGTCAGGTGTGGGATGTTTGTGTTTTGAGATTTTCTTTTTGGTCTACAACATGTTCAATTTTTGCAGCTATTCCATCTGCACATGAGAAGAATGTCTATTTCCTCATTGTTGAATTCTGGGAAAAATGTAAATTTCCCCAATGCGGAATGCTCTTGAGCTGCGTTTGTTAACCAGGGTTGAACAGATCTTATACACCTGTACTAATGTTTCTGCCTTTCTGACATATCAGTAATTGAGAAAGATATGTTGGAATCTTCCACCCTGGTGTAGAGTGTGTCCATTTCTTCTGGTAGTTCTACCGATTATTGCCTTATATATTTTGTAACTATTTAGGGTAATACAAATTTAGAATTGTTACACCAATATACAGTCACCATTCTTATCCCTAACAATAGCTTATGTTGTCTGATGTTTTAACAGCTTCTCCAGATAGCTCTAGTATTTGCCTGTATCTTTAATTCATTTGCTTCTAATTTACAGAATCCTCATGCTTTAGGTAAGTCTCATTTAAATAGGCAATTGTAGATTTTGTTTACTTACTGAAACACTCTGTATTTTCAATGGAAAGTTTATTTTTATCTACTGTGATTATTATGTATGAAGGCTTCTTTTTCCTCTCTCCTCTTCCTCTCCTTCTTCTCCCCTCGCTCACCTTCTTCTTTCATTTTTTTCCCTCTTCCAGTTTGAAAGTGCTACTCTGTGTTATGTTTTTAGCAGTAATATTTTAAACTCAGGCTTACGAACTTCACATCTGGAGAATTTATTCTGTAGTTTGTTGCTTGGTACTTTCACTCATGGCGGCTTATTTCTTTGCCTTTATGTAACTGATTTTGAATTTATTTTCATCAGCACATAATCTGAGGCAATCCCAGGGATTTCTGTTGGAGATGTTTTTGTCCAAAGAGGACCCACTTTGGCAGAGAGCTAAGGGCATCACCACTTGGGACCTTGTACCGTCTCACTCACCACTCCTTCCTGAGTCCCAGGCTTGCTCTGTCTCCCTCCCCAATCCTGCAGAATGAATTTCACTGAAAAGAAGCTGAGAACATGATGGGGAGGTGGGGGGCGGTCGGTTGTTTCATTGACCACATCTCCCCCAGGGTGTTCAGTGGTTATGTTAGGTTTTCCAAGACTTTGATGGATTTGGTGCTCAGATGACTTTGCATCTTGGCTAAGGCATGATGAGTGAATTACTGTTTTCCTAAGAAAGTCACACTTTCAAGAAGAGCCTGAAAGAATGGGGGAAAAAAAGCTATATGTATGGTGAAACCTTCTTTATGTGTGATGATGTATTAACAGGATGACTCACAAACTACGTTTTTTCCAGGAATGTTCCTCAAAGAAGCCAATATTCAGTGGAAAGTCTCAACAGTTTCAATGTTGATTTAAAATAAAGATGTTAAACTAAACATTATCTAACCACTCAAGAGGATCTCAAAAATTTATTATAACTCACTTTAATCTGGGAGACAATGTTATGCTCAATGCATATTTAAATTCAATCACAACAGATTTAACAATATGACAAAAGATGAAATAACCTAATGTAATTTCTGTTTATGCTGAGTAGCTTGATCAGTTCAGTTCAGTTCCTCAGTCATGTCTGACTCTTTGCGATCCCATGAATTGCAGCACGCCAGGCCTCCTTGTCCATCACCAACTCCCAGAGTTCACTCAAACTCACCTCCATTGAGTCGGTGATGCCATCCAGCCATCTCATCCTCGGTCGTCCCCTTCTCCTCCTGCCCCCAATCCCTCCCAGCATCAGAGTCTTTTCCAATGAGTCAACTCTTTGCATGAGGTGGCCAAAGTACTGGAGTTTCAGCTATAGCATCATTCCTTCCAAAGAACACCCAGGGCTGATCTCCTTTAGAATGCACGGTTTGGATCTCCTTGCAGTCCAAGGAACTCTCAAGAGTCTTCTCCAGCACCACAGTTCAAAAGCATCAATTCTTTGCTGCTCAGCTTTCTTCACAGTCCAACTCTCACATCCATACATGACTACTGAAAAAACCATAGCCTTGACTAGATGGACTTTGTTGGCAAAGTAATGTTTCTGCTTTTGAATATGCTATCTAGGTTGGTCATAACTTCCCTTCCAAGGAGTAAGCATCTTTTAATTTCATGGCTGCAGTCACCATCTGCAGTGATTTTGGAGCCCAGAAAAATAAAGTCTGACACTGTTTCCACTGTTTCCCTATCTGTTTCCCGTGAAGTGATGAGACCAGATGCCATGATCTTCATTTTCTGAATGTTGAGCTTTAAGCCAACTTTTTCACTCTCATCAAGAGGCTTTTTAGTTCCTCCTCAGTTTCTGACATAAGGGTGGTGTCATCTGCATATCTGAGGTTATTGATATTTCTCCTGGCAATCTTGATTCCAGCTTGTGCTTCCTCCAGCCCAGTGTTTCTCATGATGTACTCTGCATATAAGTTAAATAAGCAGGATGACAATATACAGCCTTGATGTACTCCTTTTCCTATTTGGAACCAGTCTGTTGTTCCATGTCCAGTTCTAACTGTCTTCCTGACCTGCATACAGGTTTCTCAAGAGGCAGGTCAGGTGGTCTGGTATTCCCATCTCTTTCAGAATTTTCCACAGTTTATTGTGATCCACACAGTCAAAGGATTTGGCATAGTCAATAAAGCAGAAATAGATGTTTTTCTGGAATTCTCTTGCTTTTTCCATGATCCAGTAGATGCTGGCAATTTGATCTCTGGTTCCTCTGCTTTTTCTAAAACCAGCTTGAACATCTGGAAGTTCACGGTTCACGTACTGCTGAAGCCTGGCTTGGAGAATTTTGAGCATTACTTTACTAGCATGTGAAATGAGTGCAATTGTGCAGAGGTCTGAGCATTCTTTTGCATTGCCTTTCTTTGGAATTGGAATGAAAACTGACCTTTTCCAGTCCTGTGGCCACTGCCAAGTTTTCAAAATTTGCTGGCATATTGAGTGCAGCACTTTCACAGCATCATCTTTCAGGATTTGAAACAGCTCAACTGGAATTCCATCACCTCCACTAGCTTTGTTTGTAGTGATGCTTCCTAAGGCCCCTTAACTTCACATTCCAAGATATCTGGCTCTAGATGAATGATCACACCATCGTGATTATGTGGGTTGTGAAGATCTTTTTTGTACAGTTCTTCTGTGTATTATTGCCACCTCTTCTTAAAATCTTCTGCTTCTGTTAGGTGAATACCATTTCTGTCCATTATTGAGCCCATCTTTGCATGAAATGTTCTCTTGGTACCTCTAATTTTCTGGAAGAAATCTCTAGTCTTTCCCATTCTGTTGTTTTCCTCTATTTCTTTGCATTGATCGCTGAAGGTTTTCTTATCTCTTCATGCTATTCTTTGGAACTCTGCATTCATATGCTTATATCTTTCCTTTTCTCCTTTGCTTTTCACTTCTCTTCTTTTCACAGCTATTTGTAAGGCCTCCCCAGACAGCCATTTTGCTTTTTTGCATTTCTTTTCCATGGGGATGGTCTTGATCCCTGTCTCCTAATGCCACGATCCTCTGTCCATATTTCATCAGGCACTCTATCTATCAGATCTAGTCTCTTAAATCTATTTATGACTTCCACTGTATAATTATAAGGGATTTGATTTAGGTCATACCTGAATGGTCTAGTGGTTTTCCCTACTTTCTTCAATTTAAGTCTGAAATTGGCAATAAGGAGTTCATGATCTGAGCCACAATCAGCTCCTGGTCTTGTTTTTGTTGACTGTCTAGAGCTTCTCCATCTTTGGCTGCAAAGAATATAATCAATCTGATTTTGGTGTTGACCATCTGGTGATGTCCGTCTAGAGTCTTGTCTTGTGTTGTTGGAAGAGGGTGTTTGCTATGACCAGTGCATTCTCTTCTCTATTAGTCTTTGCCCTGCTTCATTCTGCATTCCAAGGCTAAATTTGCCTGTTACTCCAGGTGTTTCTTGACTTCCTACTTTTGCATTCCAGTCTCCTATAATGAAAAGTACATCTTTTTTGGGTGTTAGTTCTAAAAGGTCTTGTAGGTCTTCATAAAACCATTCAACTTCAGCTTCTTCAGCATTACTGGTTGGGGCATAGACTTGGATAACTGTGATATTGAATGGTTTGCCTTGGAGACGAACAGAGATCATTCTGTCATTTTTGAGACTGCATCCAAGTACTGCATTTCAGACTCTTTTGTTGACCATGATGGCTACTCCATTTCTTCTAAGGGATTCCTGCCCACAGTAGTAGATATAATGGTCATCTGAGTTAAATTCACCCATTCCAGTCCATTTTAGTTCGCTGATTCCTAGAATGTCAACATTCACTCTTGCCATCTCTTGTTTGAGCACTTCCAATTTGCCTTGATTCATGGACCTGACATTCTAGGTTCCTATGCAATATTGCTCTTTACAGCATCGGATCTTGCTTCTATTACCAGTCACATCCACAGCTGGGTATTGTTTTGCTTTGGCTCCATCCCTTCATTCTTTCTGGAGTTATTTCTCCACTGATCTCCAGTAGCATATTGGGCACCTACCAACCTGGGGAGTTCCTCTTTCAGTATCCTATCATTTTGCCTTTTCATACTGTTCATGGGGTTCTCAAGGCAAGAATACTGAAATGGTTTGCCATTCCCTTCTCCAGTGGACCACATTCTGTCAGATCTCTCCACCATGACATGCCTGACTTGGGTGGCCCCACACGGCATGGCTTAGTTTCACTGAGTTAGACAAGCTGTGGTCCATGTGATCAAATTGGCTAGTTTTCTGTGATTATGGTTTCAGTGTGTCTGTCCTCTGATGCTCTCTCGCAACACCTACTGTCTTACTTGAGTTTCTCTTACCTTGGACGTGCGATATCTCTTCAGGGCTGCTCCAGTAAAGTTCAGCCACAGCTCCTTACCTTGGACGAGGGGTATCTCCTCACCGCCGCCCCTCCTGACTTTGATAATGGATAAGAAGGACCATTTTTTTCCCGTATTTGAATAATGAACACAGGAGAGATGAGAAATTGAAGAGCAACCTTAACTTTGTCATTCTTGTTAAATTCAAGTGTGTGTTTCTTAATGAATCAAGTTCAGACACGATAGTGGCAAAATCAAATAAACCCGCATCACGGATTGAAACCTGTAATCTGATCTCAGCTCTGCCACAGACTTCTCATGTCACTTAGGAAAGTGGCCTCTGTTTCTGGATCCCAGCCTAAGAATGGCAAGATTTTTATGATAAATATGCATTGATTATTACACATATGGAGTGATCAAGATTGATCCAAAACCTTTAATTTTATACCTGATGAAATCCAGACTTTAAAAAGTACAGAGAGTTATTTGTTCAAAGTTTCTCAGCTAGTGTTAACCAAATCATGCAGTGGTTGAAGATATTTTGTTGAAAGAAAGAAAGGGAGAATGAACAGAGAGAGGGAAGCCCAGCAGCCATCTTGTGATCATGAGACCGAAAGGCAGAGGCTGATGATGACAAAGCATGAAAATAAAAATAGCTTGGATTCTCTGAAGCAGCCTTAATATTCTTGGATGTCTTAGCCTCCATCTTTTCATTACCTCAAACAAATTCACCCAAACCTCTACTAAACGGATTTCGTTTATTGTATCTAAACAGAATTTCTAACGGATATCTAAAGTCTGCCTTGTGTAGACATGTGTTTGTTATACTGTTTTAAAGATCACTATATGTGGTCAATTAGTATTTTATTTATAGCGTGGAATAACGGTTAGGAGAAAATTGGCATTCCCATGGTGGTACAGTGAATGATCTCAAAATCCTTTTCTCATTTTAACTCTGCTTGAGAATTTTTCCAAGAAAAAAATCTTATCACAGTTAAAACTTATGTATAAATATGTTTATTACAAAACTGCCTAAGTCACTAAATTTTTGGAAACAGTTTAATATGTAAAGACAAGATTGTATGGCGCCTCAGTAGAGTGGAATGGGCTATAGTCATTAAGAATTATGCTTTTCAAAAGAGATTCTTAATGGCAAAGAAAGATGCATGTGTTACATTATTAAGTCAAACATACACAATACAAACTATAGTTTTAATATGATGACAACTGTTACTAAGCAAATTTGGGTCCGCTCACCCATACCCTGTAGAACCAATCTACTGACACTGGGTTGTGGTGAAGGGAAGTGCAGGGCTTACTGCAGGTCCCAAGCAAGGAGTCCAGAGCTTCAAAGGCCCAAACTCCCCGAAGGCTTTCAGGGACAGATTTTCAAAGACAGGGAGGGAGTTGTATTATGCATCAGTTCAGTTCAGTCACTTAGTCGTGTCCAACTCTTTGCGACCTCATGGGCTGCAGCACACCAGGCTTTCCTGTCCATCACCAACTCCCCAGAGTTTGCTCAAACTCATGTCCATTGGGTCAGTGATGCCATCCAACCATCGTGCCCTCTTTCGTTCCCTTATGTATTATGCATAATCAGCTCATAGACATTCTTCTGATTGGTTGCTGGTGAGGTAATTAGGAGTCAACTTTGTCAGCCTTCTAGCTCCAACCAGCCTGGGGTCTAGGTCCTGGCAATCAGCATACAGTTAACTTCTTTCATAGGGTAGGGGGTTCCAGTATCTGCAAAACAGCTCAGAGGATAATGTTCAGAATATTACCAATAGCCCTAGAGAAGGAACCAAAAGTCCTTGACTTTGTTTAATGGCTCAGCTACTATGATCTTGTCTTGCTTAACTTTTTCTTTCTTTCTGCATTTTCTCACTTCTCTGATTAAATTTACTCTTTGGAACTTGAAGAGGGCTTAGGAGGTTGAAATTTTTCTACAGACAAGAGGCAGGCAGGGACCATGATGGGCCAGGGGGTGGTCTGTTCTCGCAAGGCCCCATAGGATTCTGCTCAATTACACAACCACGTTAAAATTCACTAGACAAATCCTGAAAAATATAAAATTCATTGTTATCAGTTGGTGTATATGTACTTGCTTTATATTTCATCTTTATGTTTTCCTATATTTTGCAAATTGTCTACAATGAGCGCAGTTAGAAGGAAAAAGATCATTTTGTCTTTAAGATCGTTTCAATTTCTTCTTCATTTTTTTTTCCTCTGGAAATGCATCTTTAACAAAAACTTTCTAAATTGGTCTTAAACAGGGTAAAGTGGGCTGTTTTACAACACATTCAGGACTTCAGAAGGGCACAAACTCTAAGAAGGGCACTAGTTAAGTCCTACAAAACACTCACTATCCAGCCTTGCCTAAATAAGCAAATGTCTTACTAGAGATCACAGCCAGTTTAAGCGCCTGAGCCCAGGTCCCTGTGTAGCTCCCTGAGATGTCAGCATCCCATCTAGTCCCATCTGCATCCATCTCCCTTGCCTTCTGGTCTTCAGCAGAGCAGCTCTTTAGCACCCATCGCCCTGGGCCTCTATCACGGATCTTGCTCCATCAAGTTCCACCTCCTGACTGTGTAAATAATGATGCTCTCCTTCCTGGTGCCAACTTCTTGGTCAACTGCTTCAAGTAACCCCAGCCTCTCTTACTCTCTCCCTGGGGCATATACTAGCTGTTTCATGGGTTTTTCACCAGCACAGAGGGCTTGGGGATGCTCATGGCTCTTGCTGGGATCATATCTAGAAGGCAATTTCACATAAATGCACAGAGAAGCAGCAGGGACTGGATGGTCCCTGTGGTAGTGATGGTGGGGGAAAGGTTTACTGCAGAGCAGAGTCAACCTCAGGGCACTGACATATGAACTTGGACTTGAACTTGACATATGAACTGGGTGTGACGAGAGCTCACCTGCTGTACATTATGTCTGCCTGGTTTATACATGGAAACTATCTCAGATTTTTCTTCCTCCCTTTGACCTGAAGACAAGAGATGCCACCGCATTTAAAAATACAAAGCCAGGCAATGGTACTTTTACCCCTTAATCGTTTTTGAACTGACAGCTCATCCCTCATTTATTTAAAAGGTTCGGCCCTGACAAGTAAAAGACATTCAATAGTGAGAAACATTTCTAATAACAGGAAATGGAGAGTGACTCATATACCAGGGCCCCTAGGCTGGTTGGCCATAGAAGTCTTAGAAGTATGTTTCAACTTGGTTATTCATTCAAACTGTCACTATTCATCCCTTTTATACCAATTGCAACTCATATGTTTCAGGTTGATTGTTCTGATGCAGAAGGTTGACCAGAACCAATAAGAGGCCTGACTTTGGATTCAAAAGCCTGCTAAGGCTGGCCCTAAACACCATACTTTTGAGGCTAATTCAAGTGAAACATACTTGGGGGAGCAACTTATGGAGAAGCACGTTTCAGTGGAGATTAGGATTACAGGCTAACTTTAGTTAACTGATTTCAACACATACCAAGTCAATAGACTTTGTACATGTATCATTCTCAATATTTACGAAAAATAGAAGGGTGATGCAAGCATATTCACTTACTGCAGAGTCTGCCTTTGGCCATGGTTCCTCATCCTGGAAAAGCTGTGGTGAAAAGGTTTCCACGAGGGGTTGGAAATGGGAAATGTGAGGACTCTGAGAGGTCATGGGATCTCAGAGAGAGTCACCAATCCAAACGGTTCATCAGAGTGCGTACAGCCTCCAGTGGGAGCTGTGATTCTTTCCTGTGAATCCTCTCTACCTCTTGGCCTCCAAGTCTTCCCAAGAGCCCATCTTCTGATCTAAGACTGGGTAGCACATGCCTGTAACCAAGGAAATAAAGCAGAATTAATTAAGCCGCCACTAGAGGAAGTCTTTGTCAAGTGTGAGTCCATAGTTAACAAAACACTACACTCAGTATGGTCCAGCTTGGCTTAGAAAACGCTGCACATCAAAATCCTGAGTGATTAGCTCTGGGTGGTGATTTCTATGATTTTATATTTATTTATATGTTTATTTTGATGTAGACCATTTCTAGGGCTTCCCGGTTTGCACTAGTGGTAAAGAATCTGCCTGTAATGCGTGCGGTTTGATCCCTGGGTTGGGGAGATCCTCTGGATAAGGAAATGGCAACCCACTCCAGTATTCTTGCCTTGAGAACCCCATGAAAAGAGGAGCCCGGCGGTCTCAAAGAGTCCATGGGGTCTCAAAGAGTCAGACACCATTTAGCAACTTAGTAGGCACACACACAGATCGTTCTTAAAGTCTTTATTGAATTCGTCACAATATTGCTTCTGTTTTGGTTTTTTGACTGCAAGGCACGTGGGGCCTTAGCTTCCCGACCAGGGATCCCAGCATTGGCAGGTGAATTCCTAACCACTGGACTGTCTGGAAAGTCCCTTTATGATTTTGAAAATTAATGTGTTTGTTAACTATGTACAATACAAGTAAAGCAGCAAGTTCTTTAAAAAGGAGAAAATCTTATGGAAACTCATATTACCATATGTAAAATAGATAGCCAAAGGGAATTTGCTGTGTGGCTCAGGCAACTCAATCAGGGGCTCTGTATCAACCTAGAAGTGGTGGGATGGTGAGGGAGATGGGAGGGAGGTTCAAAAGGGAGGGGATATATGTATACCTATGGCTGATGTGTGTTGAGGTTTGACAGAGAACAACAAAATTCTGTAAAGCAATTATCCTTCAATTAGAAAATAAATGAATATTTTTTTAAAAGGAGAAAACCAGGGCTTCCCTGGTGACTCAGTGGTAAAGAATCTCCCTTCCAGTGCAGGGGACATGAGTTCGATCCCTGGTCCAGAAGATCCCACAAGCTGCGGAGAAACTAAGCCTGCCCCACAGCTGTTGCACCTGTGCCCCAGAGCCCACGCTCTGCAGCAAGGGAAGCCCCTGCAATGAGAAGCCCGTGCACTGTGTCTAGAAAGGAGCCCCTGACCCTTGCAACTAGAGAGAAGCCCGCGCAGCAACGAAGACCCAGCACAGCCACAGATGAGTAAATACATGAAGTCGTAGAAAAGGGGACAACCAAAAGAGAAGAGAATGCTTCCAGACCGCCACTGTCGACTTCTGCGCCAGAGCACACGCACGTCCCAAGCAGCTGGCTGGATGCCCTGAACGATCAAAAGCTCTCCCAGTTCCAGAAATACATTTGTTCAGAAGGACAAAGGTGGCTCTCATCCCATCTGCAATGATCTGCCTCAGCTTGGCTTCAGTTCCGTCTCAGGGCAACAGTGGGGAAAGCAGAGGTCTACAGCAGAGAGGAGGAGGAAAGAGGGAAACACCAGAGGTCTTGGGGGGGGGGGTGGTCCAGCAACCATCTGACACCCCTAAGTGATCACGGAGATGTGAAAGCTGCCATGTCACAGGTGAAGGGGTGATGCCAGCTTGGTGGCCATGAGCCTGCCACCTCTCACACCGACAGGCAGCTCTGCACTGCCACGGCCAGTGTGTGCGCCAGGGGTGGCCGATCAGACCGTGCAGAGAAATGGGCACCATGGGGAAGCTTTCTGTGAAATCCTGGCTCCATCAAAGAGCCAAGGATGAAGCTCTGAGTCCAGGGTCACCCCCAGCTTTCCAGGCCCTGAGCTGACTGGCAATGTCCACTTTTTCTTCATCCCTGCTGCCTGCCCCCTCCGCCTTCCTTGGACTGACCTGCAGCTCTTTCTTGAAGGACTTTGTCAGCAATCTCTGGCAGAGTTTAGCTGAGTGCCTACCAGTCTGTAAGTCGAGGCTAGTCAAGCAAAGAACTTGGTCTGACAAATTGGGTAAGGATCCTCAAGCCAAGATAACTCAGCACCATATCAGAAAGAGAGACTAGTGGGTCCTGGCAGACCCAGGAGGCCTGCCTTCCTCTGAAGTAATATTTCTTCAAAAGGAAGAAAAAGAACAAGCATAGAAAAAACATGATTTGTGCTGTCAATCAGATTCAAGAAACATAAAATTTAATAAATTAGAAGAAATCTCTCTTAAAAGTGCTAAAACACAAAACAAGGAAAGATGGTGTGAAATGGGCAGCCTGATTCCGAACCGGAGCTTGAGCATCGCCGTGGAAAGTGAACTGGACTGGCTCCCTTGTGAGGTGTGGCACTGTGGCAATTACAGTCCACTTACTTCACTGTAATCTGTGATACACAAATGTCTGCTTGCTTTTGAAAGGAGAGCATAGTGTGCAGTGATGAGCAAGGTAACTTCTGTTTGGTACTTCTGAACTTCAGAGAAGCCTCTCCCAGCCCTCATCTCTCAATCAGTGGTTCCCCCCAGGAAAATGTCAATATGTGACTACCTTATTTCCTTTGATTCCTTCCTGTGCCCATCACCCACCTAGCACACCCCCTGAGCAGGAAGAGGTTGGATGAAGAAATCGCTGTGGGGTGAGTGGATCCCGTGTTGCTTCTGCTCATCCCCTACTCACTGGCATCACTCAGGTGGACTTCCACCCTCCTTTCAACATCACCTTGCCCTTGATGCTCATTATTCTCTTTTGAACACACATCTGTATTCCAGGGGGGCATCCCCGGTGGCACTAGTGGTAAAGAACCCACCTGCTAATGCAGGAGACCTAAGAGAGCCTGGGTCAGGAAGACCCCCTGGAGGAGGGCCTGGCACCCCACTCCAGTATTCTTTTCTGGAGAATCCCATGGACAGAGGAACCTGGAGGGCTACAGTCCACGGGATCGCAAAGAGTTGGACACGATGGAAGCGACTTAGCACTCACTCACGCAATGTTCTGGGAGGAGAGAGGGCGGGAGGGAGCAGTAGAATTCCTAAGTCACACGTTCAGAGAGTTGAAATGAACTTGCAACAGGATCTGTATTCCCAAGGGATGGCCAGGTGTGGACAGACAGACCAGCCTGGTCATAGCACTGGGTTAGGGAAGACAAGCAGCCCTCCCCTAGCGCCTCCAACCTCCCCTCCTCTTCCAGCCTTGGGGAACCACATCCTGCCGAGAAAAAAAAAAAAAAAAGAATCCCATTGTTTTAGTCTAGCCTCATTCTTGGCAGACGAACATGTGAAAATAGACGTGTCAGTCATTTTCACGATTTCCAGGGTGGCTGCCAAGTTAGCAGCAGGACCGCGTGTGGGAACGATGCGGTAAGCAAGCACCTGCTAGCCCCATTAACGTCCCGTGTGGGGGCTGCAGCTCTGCCAACTCATCCGAAGACTTTATCTGCTTGTATTATAATGCGTGAAATTCATGTTTTCATTGTGAAAGGGAAAAAAAGAACACAGATAAGCCCCCTCGATTTTATGGTTTCTGTATTCTTCTGAATGTGCATGTCTAATGGCAGGAATATATGATGGACTCGGTGACACATTTCAGCCTCACAGTTCAAGCCTGTGCTCATCAATCTTCACCAAAGCAGACACCTTGGCCAATCTGATAGTCATCCTCCTCTCTGACCATCAGGTTTTGAATCAGTAAAAAGCTTGGGTGGGGATTTGCTACTATCATCTCCATTTTACAGATGAAAACTCTGAGGCCCCAAGAGGATTTTGCTGGGGTTTTGAAGCCTGTAAGTAGGGGGGTCAGAGTTAGAGCGCAGGCAGTTTGTACGAGGGGCCTGTACTGTTAACCCTGCCTTGCTGAGATGGTTCACATGCCATCCCAGGCATTCAAGGGTAAAGTGATCAGCAGAAATGCAGACACAAACAAAAGAAACAGGATGCCCATTTAAATTTGAATTTCACATGGACAACTAAATTTTTGGTTATAACCATGTCCTACGAAATCTTGTGGACATATTTTTGCTTTAACATTCTTGTTTATCTGAAGTTCAGATTTAACTGGGCATCCTATATTTTGTCCAGCAGCCCTAAGAGAGAGGGTTGGTAGTGGATTGTCAGTTTCGGGGCCCAGAAGTCTGGTGGTTCGGCTTGCCAGAGTGGGAGATGGGGCTCAGTCAGGAGGTTCATCTCATCCTGACCCTGGTTTGGACCCCTAGAGAGACACTGGTGGGAGGGAAAGTGCTCATGGCCACTACATAGGTGGGCTTGTACGCACGCGCGTGCACACACACACACACACACACACACACACACACACACACACATCCTGGGTCCTCTGCCTGGGATGCCAATGCATCAGTAGCAAGCTCCATGACTGGTAGGGTTTCAGCCCTCTACTGTGGACAAAGGAATCAAAATCAAGTTAGGGGACTTTGGAGAACCCAGGCTGCTTATATAGCCCATCCTCCCAGATTATATGTTATGCTTTAATTTAATTTAATTTTTTTTAAATTTTCTCTTTTTGGCTGCACTGCATGGTATGTGTGATCTTAGTATCCCAACCAGGGATCAAAGCCATGTCCCCTGCTGGGGAAGCACAGTTTTAACCACTGGGCCACCAGGAAACTCCCCTAGAGCCCACGCCTTAAATTGGGACCTAGCATACTTCCTTCACAGGCATATTTATCTCTTAACATAAAGCATTTCTCAGAAGTCAGTGGTTTGTTCTCTCATGTCCTGTCAACACTGTATTTGCAGAAATGCCCCACAGATTTTGGGAGGTGGCTAATTTTTAACTCCATTCTGCAATCAGGGCATGTAGTGTCTGCATGTTGGAGAAGACTCTTGAGAGTCCCTTGGACTACAAGGAGATCCAACCAGTCCATTCTGAAGGAGATTAGCCCTGGGATTTCTTTGGAAAGAATGATGCTAAAGCTGAAACTCCAGTACTTTGGCCACCTCATGCAAAGAGTTGACTCATTGGAAAAGACTCTGATGCTGGGAGGTGTTGAGGGCAGGAGGAGAAGGGGACGACAGAGGATGAGATGGCTGGATGGCATCACAGACTCGATGGACGTGAGTCTGAGTGAACTTTGCGAGTTGGTGATGGACAGGGAGGCCTGGCGTGCTGCGATTCATGGGGTCGCAAAGAGTCAGATACGACTGAGTGAACTGAACTGAACTGATGGACACACAGACAAAGGGATACAGAAGGATGCTTGTTTCAAAAACGACTCAAGGCAACTTATGTAGTGGTGGTTAAGTGAGAATCAGGGCCTGCCATCTTGCTCAGAAACATCATGTCGTGTGTCATCAACTAGACTGTAAGATTCTTAAACACAAGGACAGATGTCAGTCATCTAATGCCCAGTTTAGAGCCTTGTACGCATTTATTTATTTTTCCATTAGTTGATTTGTGAAATCTGATTGAGCAAATACTGTTGGGTCAAAATAATTTATACTGCCCTAGGCAATGGTATTCCTCAGCCAATTAGCTAGATGATTAATAACTATAACACGTAATTGAATCCGAAGTCCCTTTTCACCATTCCCCAAACAGATGAGGTTTCATTGTTTATTGTTATCGATGGAAAAAAATTGAGTTACCTTGGCTAAATAAAAGAGGCTACAGATGGCATTGCCCCGTAACTACACAAAGGAGCCTGTTATATATGTTCACTGCAAGCCAATTGTTCTCTTTCATATTTGGTGGAGAAACATTTATTGAAAACATTAAAGTGAACATCCACAAAGTAGCAATTTATACTTAAAAGTAAAATCTGGTTTGGAGCACAGTCAGGATCCTGGGTCTGCTTGGGGCTTGGTAGAAATGTATTTGAGGCTAACATATGTACTTCTAGAACTTTCAAAGATACACTGAGTGAAAGAAAGATTAGGACATGATTATCAAGCAGCTGCAAAGTCAAAATGATTAGATTTGCCAGAGTGTACAATATAAAGGAAAAATATATATAACAAATGTAAACCAGGATTGTCTTCATGGTTAAATGTTAACAATTTTTCTGAGAGAGCTTTGGACTTAACTGGTTTAGCAGTTAATTATTGATACTCAGAAGAAAGACTTGTTTGAACAAAGAATCCAGAGTCACTCATTCAAAACAGAAGCATTGATAGGAATTGCATTAGCAGTGCTGGAGCTGCTCAAGTAGGGTGGCCTGGTGACCCCGGGCAAGGTCAAAGGGGAAAACTGGGTCCACAGAATTTGGTGCCAAACACCACCAAGAGTGGCCCTTACAGTGCAAATCAGAGAAACCTCTCTATGCCAGACTATTTGGACGGACACTTGAGAAGCCATGATGTTTCTTGCTGAGGTGAGGAGATTCTGAAAGCAAAGCAAACATCCCTGTTAGACGCAACGCCAGCCCACCAGCCATAGACCACATGGGGATTGGAGGAGAGGAACGTTGGTCCAGGTGCTGAGGTTTGTTCCTAGTCTGGTCGTACCGTATGTGGATAGTGCTGACCTTCAATTATACTGGGCAAAGAACTCTGGGTTCAGTACGGGTGCGTGTGTGTAATATCATATACATACACACATACATATTTAGGCTAGATAGGGACAGATATTCATCTGTGATAAAATTCATTTGGAAAAAGTCATCTTTATCTGAGTTGAGCCAAGAGACACAGAGCTTGCCCACTTGAAGTTCAGAAGACCAAACGGGCTGGGGTGCGGGGCACACTTACTCTCACCTGGGGCAGGCTGGGGTCTGGGCAGAGGAATCCCATGACTCCTGAGATGGCTGCACATCAGTGATGGAGAGGACAGTCTGTATTCCCATCGAGGTGAAGATCCGGTTCTCTGCGACCTGGTTTCCTGGATAACTGCTTTTCCGTAGAGTCCTGGTCACATCCTGTGAGACTGGGGGCCTCTCTATGATACTGGGGGGCTGTGTGGCTTAGATTGGCTGCCCCCATGGGTTTCTTTGTCATTGACTCAATGTCCCAGCAATCTTGAAGTGATACCCCTGCATTCTGCCCTGCTGAAACTTGAGTGAAACGTCACTTCTCTCTGGTCACACGTGTGTTAGTGGGTCAGCCGTGTCCAACTCTTTGTGACCCCAGGGACTGTAGCCCACCAGGCTCCTCTGTCCATGGGATTCTCCAGGCAAGAATGCTGAAGTGGTTTGCCATTTCCTTCTCCACTTGGGTCACATAAAGGTGATTAATTTGACCTGTAGACACATACCTGGGGATGGATACAGCCTCTGCAGTCAGCAGGACCTGGGTTCAAATCCCTGCTCATCCACTTATAGGCTGGAGAGCCCAGAATCTTAGTTTCATTGGTGGTAAAGATGCAAAGAATAGCAATGCCAACACCATAGAGTTTTACATGGATTCAATGAGATGCTCCTATATGAAATGTGCAACACTGTGTCTGGCACAAAAAACGTTGCCACTATTATCCTGCGGTGAGTCTATGGGCGACTCACTGGGGGAAGAAAACAGCAAAGGTCCATCACCTCCCTGAGCTCAGAACATTCTGACATCAATTTTGAAAAATCAGTCAATAAAGCAAATATCTGTTGAGCTCAGCATGCACCAAGCATGATTCAAGGAGTTGGGCCAGATAGTCAGCACCCCGCTTTCTAAAAGCTTGTATGCTAATACAGAAGAGAAAAGGAAAGAAAAAAAGAGAAAAAGAAGGAAGGGAAAAGAAGAGAAATTTAATCTATGTAGAGGTACCAATTCTTGGGCACTGTAACAAGAATATTTTCTAAATATGCTCTATTAACCAAGGAACTTATGGTTTCTCTGGTGGCTCAGACAGTAAAGAATCTACCTGAAATGCAGAGACCCGGGCTCCATTCCTGGGTAGGGAAGATCCCTTGGAGAAGGAAATGGCAACCCACTTCAGTATTCTTGCCTGGAGAATCCATGGACAGAGGAACCTGGCAGGCTACAGTCCATGTGGTCACAAAGAGGCAGACAGAACTTAGCGACTGAACACAGCACACTCAACCAAGCAACTTAGGTTCCAATTTGTCAGACATCATCAGCTTGTGAGGGTCTGTGAGATTTCTCACCATTGCAGCTGGACACACGGAGGCAGTGTCTTCAGACCCTGACCAGGTAAGGGGGGCACAAGGAAGGGTTTGCTGTGTTTGAAAAACAATCTAACACCCACAAGAGTTTTTCAACTGCAGGAAGTTTTGACTGCCTTCAGCTAAGAGGGTTGATGTAAGGATGTCTCTCAATGGGGAAGAGAGAGCTTGAGCAAGGAGAGAGCAGCTCTGAGGTCTCTCTATTCCCAAGGCTTGCTGGGGCACGTCGTGAGGAGTGTGTGTGGGAGGCGCCTCCTGACAAGAAGGGTACCTGGCCCTGGCCAAGCACACTCACTCCTGGGATCTCAGTGACTCACCTGCAGGTCCGTGAGTCATGGGATGTGAAACAGAGGGGAGATGGAGGGCAGGGGTCTGGAGAGACAGAGGGCGGGAGCAAAGAGAGAGAGGGTTACATTTTTCTTTCCATTTTCATCAGGCAACTTTCCAGTGACCAGGATGGGGTACCAAGTGGCTTTCCCTAGAGCTCTGAAGGCACTGAGATAGAAATTCACATGACAAGGCACATTTCAGCCTGTCATTTGCAACTTGTGGTAAGTGGTCTTGGTCATTGATTCACAGCAAAAAGTGTCTACACATCAGGGAAGTTGTAGTTTCCAGCAAAAGGAAAGGAGCTGTTTGGCAAAAACTTCACACTCTTCAGAAAGATGTAATTCACCCAGAACCGTCCTTACTAGCAGCCAGTGCAATGTGTCGAAACAAGTCCTGAGCTTGGAGTCCGAACATGCAGAGGTTGGACCTACCTCAAAGCTTTATCTGGAATAGGAGCAAGTCGCACATCCCTTCCCTTCTGGAAATATCCTGAGGACCAGCTGACAGAGGTTCTCTGAAATCCACAGGACACAATAGGAGGGTGAAGGGACCATTGTGTCCGAGATGTTGTAACCTCCGCTGTTGGCACTTTGGTAGGAGCACCTGAGTAGCTCCATAACAGGGACCACAACACCATGGCTATTTGGGGCTGACTCAGTGTTAGGGCTTAATTTATGTCCCAAATGACAGGTTCAGATAAAAAGGTAAAGCTGGGCCTTTTGATCAGAATAAAATGAATATATTTGACTGCTAATTACATCTTCTGCATTACGCAAGGTGCTGGGCTGTGTCCTCTGGGGGAGCAGAAACAGGTCTGGTGGTCAAGGAACTCAGGACTTTGTAAGGACTGTAGTTTACACCTACAAATGTCTCTAACAAAGAAATGTGACCCGGTTCACTCAGGGCATCACAATCAGGGGATAAAAACTATCACAAGAAGGGTACCTCTAAGTTGTGAGATCTCTGCCCTTGCAACTTTCTCCCACTTGGCTCCGGTAGCCTCCTGGGCTCAGGAAACATGGCCCCTGGTCTCCTTGTGGAGATCCACCACCATTCTCCTCTCCCAGTGGGGTCCCAGGGATGTCTCCACTGCAGCTTTCCTCCCAGTGCCCCTGAGACACCTCCATAGAGCCCTGCCCCCCTTGGGTGGTCAGATCATCATTTCCTATGGGAAACACTTCCTCCTCTGCTACAACCAGCTCACTGCCATGTGACTACCCATTTATATTCTGGATCCATTCCACTGGCCTCTTGATTAGTCTGTGGGAGGGCTCAGGGGTTCTCCCCAAGGCCAATCCATCCTTGCAGGTACTGAGGTGTGCTCCGGGTAACCAGGCTGGGATGATAGTAGGCAATGCCAACAGTGGCCAGGTCTATGGCTGTGTAAGTGTGAACCCACTGCACATGAAGGGAACAAGCTCAGAGCAGAGAAGGAAGAGGTGGGGAGCAAAGTCACACCTGAGGGTGTCATCTCCACCCTGGGATCTGGGTTCCCAGAGGTCAACTCTGCCCTGGCCTTCCATGATGTCAGTCAGTTCAGTTCAGTCACTCAATCGTGTCCAACTCTTTGTGACCCCATGGACTGCAGCATGCCAGGGCTTCTTGTCCATCACCAACTCCCAGAGCTTGCTCAAACTCCATTGAGTTGGTGATGCCATCCTATCATCTCATCCTCTGTCATCTCCTTCTCCTCCTGCCTTCAGTCTTTCCAGGATGTGTGAGCCAATATATCCTCCTTCCTGACTTAGGTGGATTCAAGGTCACATTCTTCCATTTGCCAATGTGGTCCCTGACACTGTCAGATGGCCTGGACATCCTCCCTGGAGCTGCCAACACTGATGCCCAGGCCTCTGAGATCTTATCCAGTCCCTGGGGCTGGTCTTCCCCTACAAGGTCAACCCCAGTGCTGATATTTCTATGGATTCTAGTGCCCAGATGGCTGGTGTCTTCAAGTTCATTGTCACTGACCTCCTGCTGGTCTTGGTTTTGCTCCCTCTGGATAAGTTCTTGTCAAGAGGTGCATGGTCTCCCAGGTAAATTGATCCCTGAAAATTTCATCCCAGGCATCCTACAGACATGTCCAGGCTTGGCTGAGTTCCAAATGAAGTGATTTAGGCTCAAGATGGGGATCCTGGTGTTGAAAGAGGACACAAAGGAGGGGTGATGGCAGTTAGAGGAGAACGAAGGTAATTTCTCTGTACGGGAATCCAGATTGTGCTTCATGGAGGAAGTGGCTTTTGGAATAAATCTGAAGGAAAGAGAAGATCCTACATTTAAAGCATGAAGAAAGGAAGTGAGGGCAATATTCTAGCCCCCTAGAGAAAGAGCGTGATGGATGATCCAGAAGTGTTACCTACAGCTCTGCGGCAGAAGCCCTGGAAAGCCACTGGAAGGTTTTGGGTGTGCTGCATGGGCACTGGAGAGCCGACAGAGGCTTTAGGGGAGGATGAGACTATCAGAGCTCTGTTTCAAGCGGGCGTGTGGGGTTTCTGGTTGCAACTTGACCTGAGTCTACTTCCAGCTGGACTCCTTTCCTCCATTGCTAGTCTGTGCATCCCAAGCCAACCAGCTCAGCCCAAGCCAAGTCCGGAGAGCAGCCCAGCAAAGACGATTTACACATGGGAACTCAACATTGCTCCACTTCCTGCTGTAGCACCGGCTGGATCCAGAACACGAGTCAACTTTGGTTGGGTGATGGGGATGGGCAGATGCAGAGGAGTGGGGCCCAGAGCTGGCATGCCTCTTTTTTTTTAGTTGGAGGACAATTGCTTTGCAATATTGTGGTGGTCTCTGCCATACATCAATGTGCATCAGTTATAATTATATATATATATGTATATGTATATATGTATGTATGTATATCCCTTCCCTCTTAAGCCACCCTCCTCTACCATTCCGTCTCTCTAATTCATCACAGAGCACCAGACTGGGATCCCTGTGTCATACAGCAGCTTTCTGCTAGTTATCTATTTCACCCACTGTGTTTAGTCGCTCAGTCGTGTCCAGCTCTCATAGGGTATATATGGGCTTCCTTGATGGCTCAGCAGTAAAGAATCCGCTTGCAATGCAAGAGATGTATGTTCAATTATTGGGTCAGGAAGAGCCCCTGGAGAAGGAAATGACAACCCATTCCAGTATTCTTGCTTGGGAAATCCCATGGACAGAGAAGCCTGGAGGGTTACAGTCCCTGGGGTCACAGCGCTGGACATGACTTAGCAACCAAGCCAGCCAACCAGTGTGCGCATGTCATGCTACTTTCTCAGCTCGCCCCAGCCTCTTCTTCCCCGCTTTGTCCGCAAGCCCATCCTCTACCTCTGAGCCTCTCTGGCGCAGCCGAGGCAACATGCTCAGAGTGACCGCGCATTTGAAAGGAGCCATCAGCGACAGTGCTCAAAATCCCCGCCCTCAGGGCCTGACTCTACTGGCGGCTCTTCCCACTTCTGTCCTGTCCTTCAGTGTTCCCCTCACTGGCTCTTCCCAATCAGCGTTTACATGTGCTTAGTTCTTTCTAGCCTCAAGGAGACTCCCCTCCTGACTGCACACTCCTCTCCATCTGCTTGCGCCATGCCCCTTCCCTTTCTGTCTTAAAAGCGTCATCTATACCCGTTGACTCTACTTCCTCACCATCCTATTATTTAGAAAACGGTCATAAGAATACTACACATCAAAATAATGTAATTCAGCCAAAGTCATCCCTAGAGATAAATTCATCATCTTCCACATGTTGATTAATTTAAAAATGCATTAAACGCTACACATGCAACTTAAGAAGTGAGAGCCTGGTAAAAGCAGAACAGAGAGGTTAATATAGAAAATAAAAAAGTAGAATTGGGGAATATCTCTAAATGGTGCTTCTTTAAAAAAAAAAATCAACAGAGTAGGAAAACCATTATTCATTATAACAAAGAATAAATGAAAGAATGATGTCTGGTGGTTATTAAGCTTTTTTGTCATTCTTTTTTTTTTAATTAAATAATTTATTCTTTTGGAGGCTAATTACTTTACAATATTGTATTGTATTGTATTGGTTTTGCCATACATTGACATGAATACATACATGTGTTCCCCGTTCTGAACCTCCCCTCCCACCTCCCTCCCATCCCTCTGGGTCATCCCAGTGCACCAGCCCCGAGCATCCTGTCTCATGCATCGAACCTGGACTGGCGATCCATTTCACATATGATAATATACATGTTTCTATGCCATTCTCCCAAACCATCCCACCCTTGCCCTTTCCCACAGAGTCCAAAAGACTGTTCTATACATCTGTGTCTCTTTTGCTGTCTCTCATACAGGGTTGTTGTTACCATCTTTCTAAATTCCATATATATGCTTTAGTATACTGTATTGGTGTTTTTCTTTCTGACTTACTTCATTCCATATAATAGGCTCCAGTTTCATCCACCTCATTAGAACTGATTCAAATGTATTCTTTTTAATGGCTGAGTAATACTCCATTATGTATATGTACCACAGCTTTCTTATCCATTCATCTGCTGATGGACATCTAGGTTGCTTCTATGTCCTGGCTATTCTAAACGGTGCTGTGATGAACATTGGGGTACACGTGTCTCTTTCAATTCTGGTTTCCTCAGTGTGTATGCCCAATAGTGGGATTGCTGGGTCATATGGTTGTTCTATTTCCAGAATAAATGAAAGGAAAATATCTGGTGGTTATGAATCTTTCTTGTCATTCTTAATTATTTTATAAAATATTACTTAAGTCTTGCATGATACTACTTCATCAGGAATGCAATGTTTATTTTAAAAATTTATTCATTCATTCTTTCTATCCGAGAACAAACAGAGAATGGGGCTTGCACAAAGCTGGAGCTTGGATATCAAGATTTCAAGCAAAGGAGCACCTCCAACTACTATAGAGGGTGTCTGTGTGTTTAGTTGCTCAGTCGCGTCTGACTCTCGACCCTGTGGACTGTAGCCTCCCAGGCTCCTCTGTCCATGGGATTCTCCAGGCAAGACTCTGGAGTGAGTTGCCATGCCCTCCTCCAGAGGGTCTTCCCAATCCAGGGAATGAACCCAGGTCTCCCACACTGCAAGTGGATCCTTTACTGTCTGAGCCACCAGGGAAGTCCAAGAGTACAGGAATGGGTAGCCTATTCCTTCTCCAGGGGATCTTCCTGACCCAGGAATTGAACCAGGGTCTCCTCCATTGCAGGTGAATTCTTTACCAGCTGAGCTATCGGAGAAGCCAACTATGGGGTGCCATTGCCTTCTCCGACTACAGAGGGTAGTAAGTCTTAAATAAAGACATTTTGCTTAAATGAGATGAGTACAGGTAGACAGTCTGTCTGTGCAGGGTGGCCCCCTCTATGATATCAAGACATAGGTATCTACCAACCCCTTAGAGCAAGCAGAGGTACTCAAATTGCAGCTCTCCCTAAGAGCCAAGAATGGGGCTAGGGTCCCAGGGACAGTCATTTCATCAAGAAGAAGACTAGTGAATGTAATATTTAAATAAAATCTGCAAAATTATTCTCTAAAGAACACAAATTTAAACCTCAGTTAAGAATGTATAAGAATAACCATTTGTACAAGGTTTTACCACTACTGGCTATTATCAGTTTTTAATTTTTTTTTAATATAAGGTAGAAAAAGAATTCCTTCCTGATTTTTTAATTTTCATTTTCCTCATTAGCAGAGTTGAGCATCTTTTTCTATTACACTACCTCTCTGTACAATTTCTGTTAATTATTTGTTTGTATTCTTTTGGTTGAGCTGTTTATCTTTGTCTAATAGGAAATTTTTACCTATTGAAAACAGTTGCTCTTCATTTCAGTCACTCAGTCGTGTCCGACTCTTTGTGATCTCATGAACCACAGCACACCAGGCCTCTCTGTCCATCACCAACTCCCGGAGTCCACCCAAACCCATGTCCATCGAGTCGATGATGCCATCCAACCATCTCATTCTCTGTCGTCCCTTTCTCCTCCTCCCTTCAATCTTTCCCAGCCTCAAGGTCTTTTCCAATGAGTCAGCTCTTTGCATCAGGTGACCAAAGTATTGGAGTTTCAACTTCAACATCAGTCTTTCTAATGAACACCCAGGACTCATCTCCTTTAGGATGGACTAGTTGGATCTCCTTGCAGTCCAAGGGATTCTCAAGAGTCTTCCAACATCACAGTTCAAAAGCATCAATTCTTTGGCACTCAGCTTTCTTTATAGCCCAATTCTCACACCCATACATGACTACTGGAAAAACCATAGCCTTGACTAGATGAACCTTTGTTGACAAAGTAATGTCTCTGCTTTTGAATATGCTGTCTAAGTTGGTCATAACTCTCCTTCCAAGGAGCAAGCATCTTTTAATTTCATGGCTGCAATCACCATCTGCAGTGATTTTGAAGCTCAGAAAAATAAAGTCAGTCTCTGTTTCCACTGTTTCCCCATCTATTTCCCATGAAATGATGGGACTGGATGCCATGATCTTTGTTTTCTGAATGTTGAGCTTTAAGCCAAATTTTTCATTCTCCTCTTTCACTTTCATCGAGAGGCTCTTTAGTTCTTTTTTACTTTCTGCCATAAGGGTGGTGTCATCTGCATATCTGAAGTTATTGATATTTCTCCCAGCAATCTTGATTCCAGCTTGTGTTTCTTCCAGTCCAGCGTTTCTCATGATGTACTCTGCATATAAGTTAAATAAGCAGGGTGACAATATGCAGCCTTGATGTACTCCTTTTCCTATTTGGAACCAGTCTGTTGTTCCATGTCCAGTTCTAACTGCTGCTTCCTGACCTGCATACAGGTTTTTCAAGAGGCAGGTTAGGTGGTCTGGTATTCCCATCTCTTTCAGAATTTTCCACAGTTTCTTGTGATCCACACAGTCAAAGGCTTTGGCATAGTCGATAAAGCAGAAATATTGCATTTGCTCTTAAATATACTGAAATGATCAGTTTGTCATTTGCCTTTCACTTTGTATGTTTGTATGTGTGATATGCACAGAATTAATTTTCATGAAATCAAGTATGTTCTTGTTACTATGTGTGGTTTATAAGCTTTCTCCTTGTAAAGGCTGGCTTTCCACCCTGTTCCTATCTTTACACCTCACTCCTCCTTGGTTAGGAAAAGAAAATTTTTATATTTTCTGGTAATATTTAAATAGTTTTTATGTCATTTGGATCTCTAATCCACATGGAAATTACTTTGTATGTTGTCTGAGGAGGATATCAAGTATATTTTTGCAAATAGTTAATTACAATGATATTTATTTGAATTTATACTTCCATTAGTATTTAGAAAATCTACATTTTCTTGATATTAAGTTCCTATATATTAGATTTTTTATGTATTCTCTTCCATTTAATGTCTATTCTTAGGGTATCAACCACACTATTTTGAACAGGCTAATGGAAGGCCATATGCTTTGACTCCATAATGACAGTGCAGAGCATCCATACTATGGAAATAATAGTGCAAATAATGTTCCAGGATGTTCAGTTTGTATTGCTAGAAAATAATTGGTGAAAATAGGGGGAAAGCTGGAAAAACACTTTCATTGTAGCAAAATAGAATGATGGAATAAATCACTGTACAGTTGAATAGAGGAACTCTTGGAAGCCATTGGAGAAGGCAATGGCACCCCACTCCAGTACTCTTGCCTGGAAAATCCCATGGATGGAGGAGCCTGGTAGGCTGCAGTCCTTGGGGTCGCAAAGAGTCGGACATGACTGAGCGACTTCACTTTCCCTTTTCACTTTCATGCATCAGAGAAGGAAATGGCAACCTACTCCAGTGTTCTTGCCTGGAAATTCCCAGGGACGGTGGAGCCTGGTGGGCTGCCATCTATGGGGTTGCACAGAGTCGGACACGACTGAAGTGACTTAGCAGCAGCAGCAGCAGGAAGCCATTAAAAATGAGGCAGATATATATACTAATCTAGAAATATGTCCATGAGAGTGTTGTTTAAAAAATTATATTTGTATACATAACAGTTCACACACACACACACACACACACACACACACACACACTATTTTATATGAATTAGTCTGCCAATGAATGTAAGTAGCTCTAAATCAACTAGGAGGAATTCAGGAAGGCTATCCTTGTAAAGAATAGCTATGTACTAGATGACAGACTGGAGGAGCTGAGTGGTTTTTCTTATATTTCTTACTTTCTATAACTAAATATGAAAGCAAGAAGGGGTAAAATTGGTGATCTTCAAAACAAAAGAATAAACCAGAAGTAGATGAAGATGGAGTCGGGCTGGGTGAACAGAGCCAAAAGGGTAAATGCTGCTAAACCCTATGACAGTCATGGGGGCCACCATCCCTCTTCCTACCCCATTGGAGGTGTAGCACTCATAACACTCACCACCCTGGGCTCTCAGGAATCAAGCGTGGTTTCCCAAGTTGGCCTGGAATATGAGCCACTATAGACCCTCAGTCACAGCCGAGTCCAGAAGGGCCTCAGCCTGTCATCAGGAAAATGGAGGGACCATACCCACGGGCAGTGGCACGTGGAACGGGCACCACGTGAAACAGAACCTGTTCCCTCCTTAAGCTGCACGTGCACATCCCCGCCCCCCAAGATCCTGAAGCTTCCTTCCAGCTCCTGCTTTCAAGTCTCCAAGCATCCTGAACTCTAAGCATAAGCAGATTTGGATTGTTGGTGAATGTCCGCAATTCTGGGCCTGAAACCACACATATTTTCTTGGAGGAATTAAAAAACAGGGAAAATTTTAAAAGAATCCTTTTTCTTATATGCTTTCATGTCACATATTATCGCATGAAAAACCTAGAGTTTTCAACAACAGAAGGTTCTTTCTTGGAATTTTTTTTTTCCCTCTCAAAGACTATCTTTAAATATCTCATAGCAGCACAAAAACAGAAAAATAAACCCACACACTCAGCAATTATGGCTCTCCATCTTCTGGAAGAAAATGAAAATAAAACAATAGATGAAGCTGTGTCTTCCCCAGTAGAGCCCAGATGAGAGAGGTGTTGAGTGTTATCGTCATAGCAGTGAACATTTTGCTTCTCAAAGAATCAGACTTGCTGGCTGTCTTATGAGCAGGGAGCACTGCTAGCTCAGGGATTCTGTCTGTTCAGGGCAACACTGTTACCCCAGCTTCCCTGGAGGCTCTGACTATAAAGATTCTGCCTGCAATGCAGGAGATTCTGGTTCAGCCCCTGAGTCGGTATGATCCCCTGGAGAAGGGCATGGCTATGCACTCCAGTATTCTTACCCAGAAAATCCCAAGGACAATTCCACGGACAGAGGAGTCTGATGGGCTACAGTCCATGGGATCGCAGAGTTGGACACGACTGAGAGGCTAACACTGTACCCCAGCATGATATGTGATCATGACATATTTCAATCTCCTCAGTGTATTTATGTATCTTTGATTCTTTCGCAATAAGAATGTATTCATGTATTGCATGGAGAAGGCAATGGCAACCCACTCCAGTGTTCTTGCCTGGAGAATCCCAGGGATGGCAGAGCCTGGTGGGCTGCCGTCTATGGGGTTGCACAGAGTCAGACACGACTGAAGCAACTTAGCATGTATTGCATGCGTGCATGCTCAGTTATGTCCAACTTTTTGCAACCCTATGGACTGTAGCCCGTCAGGCTCCTATCTCCATGGGGGCTCTCCAAGCAAGAATACTGGAGTGGGTTCCATGCCCTCCTCCAAGGGATCTCCCCAACCCAGGGATCTCCCCGACCCAGGGATTGAACCTGAGTCTCCTGCATCTCCTGCACTGCAGGCGGATTCTTTATGCACTGAGACCCCTGGGAAGCCCATTCATGTATTACTCGTGTATAATTTTAAAAGTAGTTTCTTCCCCCTAAATCAAAATCTATTTTCAACACACCCAGGCCAACTGGGCTGTTCGACATTGATGGGTAAAACACATTGTCACCCCAAGGTCAAATATACATCGGCCCAGTAAACAGTTTTGATTATGTAAGTGCTTAAAGAGAGGGTAATTACACTAGCAGAGAAGATTGAAATATGCCTCTAGACAGGTTACAAATACAGCTACTGAAATTTAATACAGAGCCCTTCCAGGCCCCAGCAGCCTCTGCTCTGTGTGATCAAAGATCCCTACATGGTTGGTGCCATGTGCCTGAGAAATAAAGGAATGGTGAGTGAACAGGGACACTGGGGTAAACCCCAGAAAAGGGCAACTATCAAAGAAATTGTATGGTTAATTAGCCCAAGGAGAATCAGACTTTGTTTTCCCGTGGCGCTTTGCCTGAATCTCATGTTCAAAAGTTCAGTGCTTACAAAACTACTGTTAACTTTGTGAAGCCATCTAGAGCACCAGGCGTAGACTATATCTATTATTCCCCTCACCTTTTTTATGGTTAAGTTTCATTTCCATAGCATGATGACAGCAATTCAGAGTAGTGCTGAGGTCTCCTACTCACTCAGTTATGACAGAAATTTACCAGTTTTATTTTTCTGAATTTTCACACTAAGTTGCATGCTTAGTTGCTTCAGTCATGTCCAACTCTCTGTGACCGTACAAACCATGGCCTGCCAGGCTCCTCTGTCTATGGGATTCTCCAGGCAAGAATACTGGAGTGGGTTGCCTCTTCCTTCTCCATCCACATTAAGCTATTATTAATCACATAAATATATTTTATGAAGTAGCCTAGCCATGGATTTTATCTGAATATAAAATGATCTGGGCACTTCCTTGGTGGTGCAGTGGATAAGAGTCTGCCTGCCAGTGCAGAGGACATGGGCTCAATCCCTGGTCCAGGAAGATTCCACTTGTCTCAGAGCAGCTAAGCCCATGTGCCACAGCTACTAAAGCCCACGCGCGACAGCTTCCACTGAAGCCCAAGGGTCTAGAGTTTGTTCTCCAAAACAAGAGGAGCCACCACAAGGAGAAGCCCGTGAACTGCAAGGAAGAGTAGCCCCTTCTTGCCGCAACTAGAGAAAGCTGTCTTGCACCAATGAAGATCCAGTGCGACCAAAAATAATAATAAATAAATAAAATAACTTTGGGTCCTGCTTTGTGTTTATTTCCTAAAATTGTTTGAAATTAATTTTGCCATACTTATACACATATTTTTAAACTGCTGTTATTGTTGTTTTGGGTCCAGAGTTTATTTTATATTTAATCATCTATTTCTCTTGCATAGATTTCTTGTAGAAATCTAGTTAATGAATTTTTCAAAATATAATACAGATCATGTTTTTTTGATAAGAGAACCGAAACATTTTTATTGCATAGTATTTTGCTAGATCTTATATATCTTCTTGTTTTACCCTCTCATTTCTTTCTCTCTTTCGTTATAAACACTGGGTTTTATTTCTTTTAACTTCTTCAGAAATTGGAGGTTTAAAATCTGAGTTCAGCTTTTACTAGTTTTAATGCTACAATTTCTTGAAAAGTCTTGAACCTATGTTTAATTATTTTCATGCTAAAAAAAAATCAAGTGTGTTTTATTTTTTATTGGAGATGAAGATTACCAATTCATTTATTATTCCAACATCATCCAATCTTCTGCAATTTTATCTGAGATTGTAAACCATATTCCATCATTATTTTTTATTATTAGTTTTCACATTAGTTTCATTTATTATTTGTTATGATTTCAAATTCATGTGCAAATTTAAATTATTGTGATTATTTGTAGGTTTAACTAATTTTAATCCTTATCACCTACTCAATTTCTTTCAACAAAACTTAATCATTCTTAAATATGGTTCTGTATATGAAATCTCAAGAATATTTATAAATTTTTATGTTAGAAGGAGTTATGATCTTGTATTACAAGGGAAGTTATGCATTAAAAATGTTTTTCAGCTTCTTGCTTGCAAATATCAATTATAAATTCTTTAAATAAAAAATTGCTTGGGGCTACATTTTATTGCTTTTTTTCAAAGCAAATTAATTTTCTTAGGTTGAACTTCTAAAGAAGTTTGTGATCAATCTGGTTTTCAATTCTTTGAAGGTAACACATTACACATTTGGAGTTATTTTTTATCTTCTGGAAAACTTATCTTTATAGAGTATGACTGTTTTAAAAATGTAATTCAGGAGATTCACTGGTGGCCCAGTGGTTAGGACTCCATGCTTTCGCTGCAGAGGGCATGGGTTCAATCCCTGGGGGTGGGGGACTAAGATCCCAAGAGCTGCACGGCTCAGCCAAACAGGGGAAATGCAATTCAGATCAGGGTCAACATGGCCAGATTTCAATTATATTTGCTAAAAGTTTGGCCACATTTTTTTTTTTTTTACATTGAAGTCTCCATTTCCCTGCAGAAGGAAATGGTAAGCCACTCCAGTATACTTGCCTGGAAAATCCCATGGACAGAGGAGGAGCCTGGCGGGCTACAGTCCATGGGGTCACCAAGAGTTGGACATAGCTGAGCGACTGAGCACTTATTAGATCTGAAAGTTGTTTTTTTTCAAAATTCTTTCCTATGTTCAGACATTGTTTCTGCATTATTTTCCCTTTGGGGAGAATCTTGTTAGATAGTTGGATTTTTTTTCCATTAAATTCTCTCTCATTTGTTATCTATCATCTTTTAACTTCCCTATCCCTCATTCTATGTTCTGAGGCTATGTCTCAAGATTTTGCTTCATGTGAATAGATATGATTTTTTATAGGGAAATCTGCTCATTGACTTTGAAGTAAGTTTTTATTTAGCTATCAAGCTTTGATTCACGTGCAGGTCCAATACCTATCTTTTTATCATCATTGTACAGGATTAATGTAAAAGTCAAATTTTCTTTAAATTTCTTTTAAATAACCATATGTATGCTAAGAGGATGTCCTTTCCTTTGAGAGCTTTGCAGGTGCTACACAGTCACTGTGACTCAGCTTTATCCCAGGCCCCTGATTAAACCACTCCCCACATTCACACCTGCAGGTGAACTACAGAATGGCGGCACCAGACCCTCCTGGTCTATGGCCACGGCCCCAGTCCTAAATGATGGGTGATTGCAGGTTCTCAGTTCCACGTTTCACAATTAATACTTAAAGTGCAGGTTTCACAGACTGTGTTTCCTCCAGCTATTTGTGCCTCTATTTTTGCCTGTGCACATGAAGAGGACGCTGAAATGCGGATGGGGAAATACTTGTATGACTTCTACCTGCACTCACAGCTCCCGTGAAGGGGGCTGGCACACTGTTCAGTTCTTCCTGCTCTTTCCTCCTTTACTTAGAAAGCATTTTTCTGTTGTCCAGGCACTAGAAACATCTTGCTGTCCCCAACTGCTATATCGAGGGTTAAAACCCTTTGCCCTTCAGCACTGATTCCAGAGAAATGAAAATGTAACTGAATATGCATGAAGGTGAGACGGTTGGATGGCATCACCAATTCAATGGTCATGAGTTTGAGCAAACTCCGGGAGACAGTGAAGGACAGGGAAGCCTGGCATGCTGCAGTCTATGGGGTCGCAGAGTCCAACACGACTTAGTGACGCAACAACAGCAACTGCACATGAGTGTCCACAGCAGCTTTATTCAAAATAGCAAGAGACTGCACAACCCAAATGCCCTTTGAAGAGCAGTTGATCAAACACCCCAAGACACCCACACAGTGGAACACTGCTCAGCCATGGAAAGGACAATTGATACATTGGACTTCTCAGGTGGCTCAGATGGTAAAGAGTCCACTTGCTGAAACGAGGGTTCAGTCCCTGGGTCAGGAAGATCCCCTGGAGAAGAGAATGCCAAACTCACTGCAGTATTCTTGCCTGGAGAATTTCATGCACAGAGTAGTCTGGCAGGCTGCAGTTCATGGGGTCGCAAGAGTCGGACACACACGACTGAGTAACGGAACAACAATTGATACGTTAACAACCTGGATAAGTCTCCAGAGAATGTAGCTGAGTATCTTTTTATGACATAAAATGCTCATTTTGCTTACTTGGTTCCTGGTGGAAGGTTGCTGACCACAGGCCTCCTCGAGGCCACTGACCAGCGAGCCAGGGACAGTACAAGTCCCGGCGCCCTCAGTGGCCCTGTCTCAGGAGGTGACCTGGGCTCGTGTTCACAACGTGCAGGTTCCTTCTTGCTGCTGCCTTGGCCTCGGGACTAGGGTAGGGTGAGCGAGGTGCCAGATTTAGGGAGGCAGTCAGTCCCTGGCCCAAGAGCAAGCACCTTCTTAAAAGTGGTCCCCCAGGGGCCTCACGCCCCCTCCCCGGTCCCAGCCCCGTTTGTTAGCACGTGTTCCCGTGCCCAGAGACACAGTGAAGCCAAACAAGCTGAACTGTCTGAGTCTGGAGCAGAGAAAGGTTTACTGCAGGACCCTGCCAGAGACAGGAGGCTCCTGCCCCTCAAACCTCACACTCCCCTAAGGGTTTCGGCAAAGCCTTTTAAAAGACAGCTGGGGAGGAGCAGGGGTCATGGGGTAGCTGACTAGCTGGTGCACGGTTCTTCGGCTGACCGATGGTGAGGCAACAGGGCAGGGTCACAGGGGTGAATATTATGAGTCCTTAGGCGCCAGGAAGCCTGGGGCTACGTGCTCAGGGTCATCAAGGAGTTAACACTTGCCATTGGGGTGGGTGTGTCACTCAGTTGTGTCCGACTCTTTGTGACCCCCTGGACTGTAGCCTGCCAGGCACCTTTGTCCATGGGATTTCCCAGGTAAGGATACTGGAGTGGGTTGCCATGTCTTTCTCCAGGGGCTCTTCCCAACCAGGGATCAAACCCAGGTCTCCTGCATTGCAGGGGGATTCTTTACCACTGAGCCACCAGGGAAGCTCCCCCACCCCAGCAACAGACAGACACTCCAAAGGCGGCTGTGACCATCTGCCTCTGCTGGGCTATGCTAGACCCAGTCCCCTCCACAGTTCTGGGGAGCCTTATCTCCCCCATGAGTCTGGCTTGGTGTGTGACTCACAGACTTCACTCAAAGTGATGCATGACTTGGAGGTCAAGTCTGGACAGAGAATGCAAGTTCTCCCTTGCTCGCTGGACCACCCCTCAGAGCCCAGGTGGTGGAGGTCTAGACTGTCCTTGGCTCTAGGGTCACAAGTTACCTGGTTAGGAGCAGGTGTCTCCCCAATTGCCCTGCAGGAGACAGAGAGACTGAGGAGCCTCTCATGGGTATTTCCTGTTTCTATGTGGAGGCACCCACATCTCACGGCACCTTGGTCAGGTCAGGTGATGCTCAAAATATTTGTAGAATGAATAAATGAATTTTCACTTCATTCATGTTAATTTATGAAAAGACTTACTCTTTGATAATTTTTCTTTTTCAGAAATGACCAGCTATTCTACATATATTTTTCCTACAACTAAAGCCTAGAATTACTTGATCACATTTCAAAAATTCTGTTGGGCTACAGATTGGATCATATCTAACATAAATGAGTATGAGAATAATAAACAGCTTTTATAATGATGGGTTTGGTCTGGATCTCTTCCCAGGTGGCTCAGAGGGAAAGAATCCACCTGCCAATGCAGAAGCTGCCGGTTTGATCCCTGGGTCAGGAAGATCCCCTGGAGGAGGGCATGGCAACCCACTCTAGTACTCTTGCCTGGGAAATCCCAGAGACAGAGGAGGCAGGTGGGCTACAGTCCATGGGGTCAAAAGAGTTGGGCATGACTTGGTGACTAGACAACAACAAAACAATGGGTTTTGTCGGTATCTCTTTGTATCGTATTTTTCTTTTTAATACTCATCAGCAGGATTTATATGCGGTTGTTTTCACATGTCTTGCACATTTTTCTGATTTATCTTATTCCTAATTATTCTGCTTCTTTTGCTACTGTGCCTAGAATTATCTTCTTAATATTTTCTGCTGAGATTCTGAGCTCAATATAAGCTATTGACTTTTGTGCCTATAAGTGTTGCTTGAAATAAGCACATACAGGAGCTGTAATTACAACACACCTTTATTCTTGTCTCTCCTTGCCCTTTAATATCCATTTAGTGGGGGAAGTTTTCCCTTTGCCTGTGAATAAAAACCTGCATGTTACGTGCTCACTCTTCTGTGAAGACAGCCCTGTGGCTGCCTTTAGTCACAAAACATAGTATTAATCCAGAATTTAAAGCAACCAGTCACCTGGAATAGCCAAATCAACTTGACTTAGAGGTAATATCCCCTCATGTAAGAAGGATGAACTCTGGGTGGGTTTTCTGTTCTGCCATGGGCTGGCTTTGTTCTCTGCCTTGTGGGCATTTAAGGTTGGCCCTCTCCTGACTGTTTTTCCTGAGTTCCCTTGACCAGGGCAACTCTACTGTTGACTTAAAAAATAGTCACAGTCTAAAAGTTGAGAGCTATGTTTTATTTGGTGGGAATCTTTTGGACTTCAAGCCCAAGAGATCACATCTCAGTAGCCCTGAGAGAGCTGCTCTGAGGAAGTGAGTGGAGGAGCCAGGTTATCTACAAGTTTTACAAAAAAAGAGCAGGGAGTCTTAACACCAAAAGATTATTGTTTAAAGAAATCCAGATATTCCAAGTTGAAGAATTTAGTGCTTTTCTATGTATGAGAAGATGCAAGAGTCTGGGTTCACTGAATGCATCTCAGCTATCCTGGGTCAGTATCCTGCATTTTTTCACAGCCTGAGCTCCCTTGGGGCTCACCGTAGAGAGTGGCTGCAATTTTATGGGTGCTAGACGGGCAGGTATTTTTCTCCTTCCTCTTGGGGCTCACCAGCTCACATTGGAGGGCTGAAGACACTGATGACTCTGACATTCTTGTTTTCTGACGTAGCAGCAAATACTCTATTTCTGTCTCCTCTCTTGCTGGTAGTCACTTGTATCTGTTGTTCAGTTGCTAAGTCATGTCCAATTCCTTGCAACCCCATGGACTGCAGCACACCAGGTGTCCCTGTTCCTCACCATCTCTTGGAGTTCACGCCAAGTTCACGTTCATTGAGTTGGTTCATGTCCACTTGTATCTAGGAAGCCGGTATCTTCCCAGCTTCCTGCTGCTGGGGTCCTTGCACCCCTCTGTGTACCCTGTCAGGCAGGACTCACGCTGACTCTCACTCACAGCCAAGTGAGGCCATTTCTCATGCATAGACATACCTACCCATTCTTGGCTTCTCCACAGCCTAGAAATGAAGTTGAATGCACTGCAGCAGCAACTCTTAGAGCAGAGAGGCAGCCTGTGTCTTACCATTCAGTCTACAGTCCCATGGGTCCCCCAGCTTCAGTGGTGTCATGAATAGAGCCTGTGGGTAGTCTGGATGAAACCCCCCTCTCTGCTTGAGGTGAGGGCTCAGGCCCTCCTCCACCTCCTCTCTCTTGGTGAGGGAGGGAGAAGCAAAGCACACAGTAGGGTTTTCTCCAAAACCTTCACACATAGCCTGACCCCTCCACACTCTCACCACTCCTTCATTTGGATACTGGTCCCAGAAATCATTGAGTTCTTTCTCAAGGATCGACTATTATGGATTATTATGGTTTTTTGGGTTTTTTTTGTGGCACTGAGCTTGCCTGGTGGCTCACTCCATAAAGAATCCAAGCAAATGGCAACCGACTCCAATATTCTTGCCTGGGAAATCCCGAGGACAGAGGAGCCTGGTGGGCTACAATCCATGAGGTTGCAAAGAGTCAGACATGACTTAGCAACTAAACCATCACCACCATATACTATTTCTTGGTGACTCTGTCATAATTTCAATTTTCACATCCTTCACTTGTTCTAGTTTTGCATTTTGCATAATTTTTATAACCAGTAGTGGACTTGGAAGTGAGGCAGGCAGCATATCTAATGACTGAGGTACAAGAAACACCAATTTGGCCTCAGAACTCAGAAGGATCCAGAGAATAACATCTGAGTGGGCATCAGAAAGACATTAGATAAGCCCAAAAATGCTGTATGCCACTGTCATAAGCTCGGGGACATACAGTCACACCTCCAGATTTTGAAATCATGCGGCAAAGGGGACAGCTCTCTGGAAAAGACATCATCAACAAGATTAATAACCGCACATGGATGAGAAGAAAATGTTCACAAGACATATGGCAGATAAGTTAATAGCTCACATAGAAAGAATGCTTTCTTTAATGAATAGAAATGAAAATAAACTCAACTCTGAAAATGGGGCAAATTATATACATGAAGTTTCAGGCCGGGTGCAATCAGAACCTATTCTAGATATTTCAAGCCTAGGGAATGTGAGGTGGCTGCAAAGGTTTTGGAAGGGCTGGGAGAACAAAGAAGAAGGGGGAAGGAATTGATGAGAAAAGGAAGGCGGGGTGAAGACCAGAGGTCAGAGGCTGAAGCCTGCCTGCTGCTCCTACTCCAGGGCTGTTTGAAACTCTGATGGGTGGATCCTGGACCCACCAGAGATGCTGCCCAGACCAAAGATGGAGACGTCCAAGGCCCCTGCCTGGATCAGTGGAATGTGGAATCACCCACTTTTCCACCAGCTCAGCAGCAAAAGCATCTGTCAACTCTGGGTCTTTCTCTACAGTCAGCTGCAGAGACCTTCCCTCCCCCATCCTCCTCATCTGCTTCCAGGATCTCCCAGTGGCTGAATCCAACAGAAAACTGGTCAACGAGGAGCTGGAAAGCAGATTTTCCAAAATCCCAGAGCAGACGGGAGAAGAGCAAACGTCAGGCTGCACAGTGCAGGTGAACAACCAGCATGAGGAAAAGTGGGTGTGAAAAGGTGTGAAAAGTGGGTGTGAAAAGTGGCTGTGTGAAGATGTTCCCCTCCCCACTGGCTCTGAAAGTGAAATGAAAATGTTAGTCATTCAGTCGTGTTCAATTCTTTGTGATCCCATGGACTGTAGCCCACCAGGCTCCTCTGTCCATGGAATTCTCCAGGCAAGAATACTGGAGTGGGTTGCCATTCCCTTCTCCAGGGGATCTTCCTGACCCAGGGATGGAACCAGGGTCTTTCAAACTGCAGGTAGATTCTCTACCATCTGAGCCAATGGTACAAATAAAAACAACACAACAGCCAAATTCTCAACCATAGACCTGCAAAATCTGAAAATATTGATAGCAGCCAATGCTGATGAGGTCTTCCCTGGTGGCTCAAATGGTAAAGAATCTGCCTGCACTGCAGGAGACCCGGGTTCAATCCCTGGGTTGGGAAGATCCCCTGGAGAAGGGAAAGTTTACCCATGCCAGGGTTCTGATAAGGATGTGAGGAGATGCAAAGCCATTTTTACATACTCACTTAGTGGAATTGTGTCTGTTTTTGTGAAATAAATGAGAGTTTAGTTGTTTGCCTTTTTCTCTGGATCTCAGGTGAACAGCTTTGGACTAATAATAATCTTTTATTCAGACGATGAGATGTTTTCATCATTGGTTTAAGAATAGTCTATTTGTAATTAGTTATTTTACTATCTCAATTTATTACTATCATTTTTGTTATACAGACTGGCTAGGAACACAGTATTAAATAGAAATGATGACAGAGCATCCTTGATTCATATTTTTCAATTAAAAAATGCTTTTAACATTCCTCCATCAAGGAAGATGTTTGTCCTACTTTTCTTATAGATACAGTTTACCATTCAAGGAAATTCCATTCCCAAATTTTGAACTTTTTCAAAATTGTGATTGGGCATTTTCTTTTATCACATGTTTTGTTTTGTTTTTTTTTTTTTTCTGAATTTACTGAGCTTATTATATTGTTTTTCTCTTTTGACCGATTAATGCAGTACATTTCATATCATCAAACAATCCTTGCACAACTGGCACAAATGCAAAATGTGTCACACCATCTTTATGTATACTCGGGGCTCTGTTTTCTAACACTTTATATCTATATGCGTGAATTACATAGGACCAAATAGTTCCTTTCTGTGATGTCATGGCATTGTATTATATCAAGGTTATGAGTTCATATAATGAGTTTGAAAGTAATCCCCCTTTTCTCTTGTCTGACACAATTTGTTTAAAATTAAAAAGATTTGTTCCTTAAAAGCCTGGTAGAAATAGCTTATGGCCACATGAGACTAATGTGTTAAAGCTTTAAATATGCAAGGCTTTTGACACAGCAATTCCAATGTTAGTCATCTAGCCTTTCGATGTGAAAAGCACATTATACGAAGTTTTGTGTGTAAGGATACATATTTCAGCATTTATTTCAAGAGAAAACAAATGGAAACAGCCTATGAGTGGTGAGGGGGTTAAATACAGAGTATTCAATCACATACTGTAAGACAGCTACTGTAAAAGATTCACTCAGTTCTCTGCTTACATCTGATATGATACCCAAGTATACTGTCAAGGAAAACAAGTGACTTCGCTACAAAGAAAAGAGGAAAAGAAAGACAAGGTGGTTATCTGACCTGCATAATGTTCCTCTGTGTTTATCTGAGCAAAGAATATTAACATATGTACCATTTTTGCCCAGGATAGACAGAGTAGCGTAGCTAAGACTGTGGCCTCTGGAGCCAAATATTAATGTGGAAGCCCAGCTCTGGCTGTGGGACCTTGTGCAACTTACTAAGCTCTCTGAACCTCAGTTTCTTTGCCTGTGAAACAGGAATAAGGGTAGCATCTAACTCGGATGGTAGGGTAGCATTTGCTCATTCTGCTGAGTAAATGAATGATGCTATATTCCTGGTAGAAAAGAAGCATTCCATGAGTGATAGTACTCATTATTATTGAATTATTAATTATTTAAGTAATATTATTCCAGTTATTTATTATTCAAGAATGTATTATCATTTAAGCATTATTATTTTCAAAGATTGGTAGAGGAGATAGTGGGCAATTAACTATTTTTAGATACCTTACCGCAGTTTTTGAATAATTTCAATGAATATAATTTATGCATATAAATGAAAAAATTGGAAAGAAAGGGGCCACCAACTGTATGAAGTCTGAGACAAGTATGAAAGGATGAGCTTTCTGGGAGCAGCTGTGTTTCCAGGCAGACAGATAAATCTGTGGTAGCTTTGATGTTTCTCAAAACACAGTATTAAAATGAGTCACAGCCTCTCCCCAGTCTTTTATCATTCCTACACTGGAATCTGTATCATCCCTACCAAAAATTATCCGTGAAGACAGGCCCACTTCCTGGCATAGGAATTAGGAGCCCTAATGAAAATGAGCATTTTCATTTCCCAAAAGCTCGACTGTGGAATTTGAGCCCTGAGCCACCGTGCCTAACTCCAGGTCGACCTGGCCTTTATGGACACAGCAACTGGAGTCAGATCCTCCTGGTCCTACCACCCCCACGTTTCACCTGGCAAACCTCAGTTTGGAGAATCGCTTCTTACCCACAGTGGCTGCTGTGAAGATTTCAGATGATATATGCACAGGTCTGAGCAGAATGCCTGCACAGGGGACTCTCCCAAATGTGGTAGAGATGGGGGTGGCCGATTCCTCAGATGCAAATGATAGATCTGGCTAAATAATAATGTAAAACTTTCATAGCTTGAAAACACTTTACTTCAGAGGAAAAGACAAAGTAGAAAAAATGACTCAACAAGGCACTGGTACAGGTCATCCCAGATGGAAATATGCTGACAAATAGATACTAATGGGAGAAAACACCATTGGCAGATAAAAGCGAAAGAGAAAGGGCTCATTGCCACTCTCCAAACATCCCAACTGGGGGACTTTCCCCCAAACTGACTGATCTCCCTGCAGCCTCTTCCTTCACTTTCTCCTAAGAGGAGTGTGCGTATGTGCTCAGGCCACTCAATCGGGTCCAACTCCAGGACTCTTCTGTCCGTGGGATTCCCCAGGCAAGAATACCGGAGTGGCTTGCCATTTCCTCCTCCAGGGGATCTTCCCAACCCAGGGATTGAACCCCACTCTCCTGGGGCTCCTGCATTGGCAGGTGGATTCTTTACCACTGAGTCACTTGTGGAGCCTCTCCTAAGACAAGAGGCCTTTTCAGAAAAGTAAGCAGGGATGCTCACTCATCGATTCCATTTCCCTTCCAAGAGCCAGATGCCTGCAAGGGTGACCCTCCTCTGCTCCCCTAAGCTGAGACTCATGAGAAAGTACCCACATCAGGGAGGGTCTGTCCTTGCCAACTGTCCGCCCTGCACCACTCCAGATGCAGTGGAAGGATACAAAGAAAAGATTCAGAGAAAGGATGATGCTGAATTCTTACTTTAGTTCATAGGCATTTTGGCGCTCACATGAAGCTGCGTCCTCCATCTTCATCTTTATTAGGAACAGAGTGATATTTCAGCCCCTCCGTCCCTCTTTGGTCTGACTTCTGAAATTCTTGGACCAAAGGCAGGGGAAAGAACTGTCATCTCCTTCAGGGATTTCAGCCATCCCCATGGTGAAGATGCTAACTTGACTGATAATCAGACAAGTGCACATTGAAACAGAAGTGAAAGGCCACGGCCACGTGGCCGCTTGATCCAGAGTGAGTGGGAGAAGTGGGAGAGGTCACACCTGCAGAAGTGAGGGTTCAGCTGGGCCGGACTGTCAGGAGCCTTCAAGCTGTTGGGACCCTGTGATTGGTGCTTGCACTTTGGGGATTCTACCGCAAGGACAGAAATTCACTGACAAGCTATTATCTATAGCATTGTCCCCAAAAGTAAACTTCAAAGCAATCAGGATATCCAGCAAGGGAGATTTGTTGTTCAGTTGCCAAGTTGAGACTCCACAGACTGCAGCACACCAGGCTTCCCTGTCCCTCACCATCTTCCGGAATTTGCCCAAGTTCATATTCATTGCATTGGTGACACTCTCCAGCCATCACATCCTCTGTCGCCCTCTTCTCCTTCTGCCTTCAATCTTTCCCAGCATCAGGGTTGATTTTTTTCCAGTGAGTCGGTTGTTCACAGCAGGCGGCCAAAGTATTGGAGCTTCAACTTCAATATCAGTCTATCCAAAGAATATTCAGGGTTGATTTCCTTTAGGATTGACTGATTTGATCTCCTTGGAGTCCAAGGGACTCTCAAGTCTTCTCCAGCACCACAGTACAATATACATCATGGACCAGTCACAGAATGGAATGTGGTAAAGCCATAAAATGTTTTGTAACACACCTGCAGTGTAATGCTAAGCAACAAAATAAATTACAAGATGATTTGTAAAGTGTCAATCTAATTATATACTTAAGATTTGGAAGAAAATAATGCAAGCTATCAGGCTTCCCTGGTGGCTCAGAAGGTAAAGAATCTGCCTGCAATGCAAGAGACCCCGGTTTAATCCCTGGGTTGTGAAGATCCCCCGGAGAAGGGAATGGCAATCCACATCAGTATCCTTGCTTGCAGAATCCCATGGACAGAGGAGCCTGGAGGGCTACACTCCATGGGGTCACAAAGAGTCAGACACAACTGAGCAACTAAGCACACACACAATATAAACTATAATGGGATTTATATCGTGGGGGCTGGATTACAGGTGATGTTTATTTTTGCTTCTGTGTTTTTCTACATTCTCTGCATTCTCCATAAACATACTCTTTTAATAAAAAAGGAAAATCATGAGCTGGTCTAAAATTAGTCTGGTATGGAATGTAGGATAATAAAGGGCTGAAGAAACACAGAAGATAGAACAGCTGGCCAGGGTTGGTGGCCAGGGAGAAAGACACGTGAACACAAAAAGAGGCAAGTGTTCCAAAAAGGAACTGGTTCAGAAAAAACACGCAGAGATGCCCACGGAGCAGCTGTGTGGAAGGACTTGAGCGCTGGCACCTTTGGGGACAGAACGGTGCCCAGAGGTTCAGACACTAGTGCCCTGTCGCTGTGATCAGGGTCCGCGGGTTAGAATGTCTCTTTCACTTTCACCCCACTTCTCTCCCACATGGCCTGAGTCAGGTGCCCACCGTGACCTGCTCCTTTCATCCTTCTGGGAGCCGAAGAATTGATGCTTTTGAACTGTGGTGCTGGAGAAGACTCTTGAGAGTCTCTTGGACTGCAAGGAGATCCAACCAGTCCATCCTAAAGGAAATCAGTCCTGAATATTCATTGGAAGGATTGATGCTAAAGCTGAAACTCCAATCCTTTGACTACCTGATGCAAAGAGCTGACTCATTGGAAAAGACCCTGATGCTGGGAAAGATTGAAGGCGAGAGGAGAAGGGGACGACAGAGGATGAGATGGCTGGACGGCATCACCGACTCGATGGACATGAGTTTGAGTAAGCTCTGGGAGTTGGTGATGGACAGAGAGGCCTGGCGTGCTGCAGTCCATGGAAAGAGTTGGACACCACTGAGCGACTGAACTGAACTGAACTGAGCCCCAGAACGGAAGTTTCCAGTCTGGCCAGAAGGGAGCGCTGTGGTGCAGGCCGGGCACCTGGAACCAGACTCTTCTGTTCAAGTTCGTCTGTCGCTGCCTGTAACTTGCGAAATACACTTGGAGTATGGGGGGACCATGAGCCCCGCGTCTCAGGGATTAAGTAAAACAGGTATCCACAAATGTCTGTAACCTGAAAAAGGTCTGCGAATCTGACGGTCACTAATCCTTTGGAGCTTACTTTCTACATTTAAACGCCTCGCAGCGGCTCTGACTTTCCCCAGGCTTGCACCACCGGCAGAGGTGTTGCCATCCGCCTGCGAGTGTGCACCGCGACCCCTGCCCGTGTGCTCCTTCTGGGCGCCGGGCCTGTTAGTGCAAAGGGCTGCTGGACGTTGCTCCTGACGTGGTTTGACCCCCGGGGTGGGACCCTGGATCCCCAGCCCAGTGCGCATGGGCTCAGTGGTTATCAACTTGGACCCATCACAGCTCCCACCAAGACTAAATGCCCAAGGAGCCCTCTCTCTCCGGGAAAGGGCCTTGCTGTCAGCTGGCTGCACTCCACCTGCTTTCATTCTCACTGCCGACCCAACCAAGTGACGGGGCCTCGTGTTGCTCCCGGTCTTCACCCTGACTCTGGCTCACAGCCTCTCTGTACAGTTGTGCGGTCTGTGCATTGCACAGGCCTAGGCGGTGCTGCTTATACTACAGTCTGTAAGGAACAAGCCTAGGCCTGAACAGTTACGAACAGCAGGCCTGCCCCGTTGTAGTGATTAAGCTGTGATTCAGGCCTGCTGGCCCTGGCTGGTTCACAAAGGTTCCTGCCTGTTCTAGCTGCAAGAGGGGCAGGCCTCAGAATCTCTGAACCTCGGTTTCCTCAGTTGTCAAGGGAGGAGCTGGATTGGCTGATGTCCAGGCTCATTTAGCTAGACATGCCAAACTGTACTACTTAGCTGTTCTTGGTAGCTCAGCTGGTAAAAAAAAAATCCACCTGCGATGCAGGAGACCCCGGCTCAATTCCTGGGTCAGGAAGATCCCCTGGAGAAGGGATAGGCTACCCCTCCAGTATTCTTGGGCTTCCCTGGTGGCTCAGCTGGTAAAGAATCTGTCTGCAACACAGGAGACCTGGGTCAGGGAGATCCCCTGGAGGAGGCCATGGCAACCCACTCTAGTATTCTTGCCTGGAGAATCCCTATGGACAGAGGAACCTGGTGGGCTACAGTCCATGGGGTTGCAAAGAGACACAACTGAGCGACTAAGCACAGCACAGCACAGCACCCCAGTAGGTATGGATTCTGGGCAGTGCCCGTGATGTTACCAGACGTGTCTGTGCTCAGGCTTGGGATCCAACATCCTGGTTCTGTCCTCGTCCAGAGGCAATCTTTTCTTTTCTTTTTTTGTTTTCATTTTTTGACTGCACCCCAAGGCACATGGGATCTTAGTTCCCTGACCAGGGATCGAACCCACACTCCATCCCTCTGCCATGCATTGGAAGCTTGGAGTCTTAACTGTTGGACCACCAGCGAAGTCCCCAAATGCAGTCTCCATCCTGCTGTTGCTCTCTGTCCCGCTCCAGCACTGCCCTTCCCACTCACAGGAAGAGGGAGGCTTTGAGGATGACTGAGGAGGTTCTAGAATGCCCAACCAGACTGAATCAGAAAACCCATGAAGAGGATTAGTGGGTATTACCGCTAGAAACCTGTGTTAGGACCACAGAGTGGCTGTTTGCTCTTGTCAAGGTGCTTTCTGGGCTCATAGGTCAGAAGGTGAAGCTCTTTGGGGCAGGTGGCCTATTGGTGCCCTGCAGTCACACATGGGACCTGCCTCGCCAACCCCACCAAGATGCTGACTATCTAAGGTCAACTGTGAAGCCAGGCACACTGCCATCTAGCAGATACTAAGCCCCAGACAGTTTAGGAGGAAGTGGAGTCAGAGCGTGGACACTCTTCAAAGTCATGGGACTCTGGTTGGGACCCCAAACCCAGCCGCTCCCAGTTAGGAGCCCCTGGGCTCCTAGGTGCCCATAGTTGCTTTGTGGGGCCCTTTAGGTTGGGGCCACCCTTCAGTGCCTTGCACACAGAGCTGGAGGGTGGCCCGCAGAGCTGGGTGGGCAAGCAGAGTCAGGTCAGGGAAGTCCGTGTGCACCATATTTCATATTCACCCAGAGCTGCTCTGGATGGCAGGGACATTAAGCAAGAGAGTAATATTTTAGAGAGAGTTCTGGCTGACCACAGAGTTGGACAAGGGCCAAATGGGCACTCAGGGAGCACAGTCTGGGAGGCTGTGCAGTGGTTCCAAAGATGGATGGGTGACTAATAGAGACAAAAGACAGGTCATGGGGCAACAAGAAACGATCCAGCCAGCCAGCATGTGCAGAGCGCCTCCCTTGGATCAAATGCCTGGGGATGGAAAAAGGCTGGGGCTACAAGAACCTTGAGACCAGAGACATCCTGAGAGTCAGGAAGAGGAGAGTGAGGGGAGGACAAGCCTGGGTGAGGCTTCTCTCTGTCCCCCAGCTCTGCCATCTCCCACACCTCAGCTCACCACACACACACAGTCAGCCAGGGCTGCGCCTCTGCAGGTGTTGACTGCCATCAAGGGACCATGTTGATTGAACCAGAGCCCTCTTCAAAGGGTCTGGATGGAACCATCTCGAGATAAGCAACGCAGTGCCATGCCAGAGCACAGAGCACTCAGAAATCATTCATTTTTGCTCCTTTGAAATGGTGGCAAGCCTTCTACAGAACAAACCACATCCGGAGTGGAAGTGATAAAGCTCAGAAGAGCGGCAAGGATAACCATGGTGACACTCTCACAGTTTGGGGGCTGTAAATAAGAGGTGTGTTTACTCTGGAATTGCCGCCGAAAACAGAAAAGCTGCAAATACCGCAGCCAAACAACACTCTTCTCTTCTGGGCTCATAGACAGAGAAAGTACAGATAACTCACATTTTCCAAAGGCTGTACGCAAATCTAACCTTTTCTTTTGGCATTACTGTGGAAACTTTCCTCAGAGAGGAAGATGAGCCTTTCAAGGATGAGTTTTTGTTTTTTTTTTTTTAATTTTAAAATAAAATATTCTCTTGCAGTTGTAAGAAAGAGTATAGAACAGACTTTTGGACTCTGTGGGGGAGGGAGAGAGTGGAATGATTTGGGAGAATGGCATTGAAACATGTATAGTATCATATATGAAATGAATCACCAGCCCAGGTTCAATGCAGGATACAGGATGCTTGGGGCTGCTGCTCTGGGATGACCCAGAGGGATGGTACGGGGAGGGAGGAGGGAGGGGGGTTCAGGATGGGGAACACGTGTACACACACCCGTGGAGGATTCATGTTGATGTACGCCAAAACCAGTACAATATTGTAAAGTAATTAGCCTCCAATTAAAATAAATAAATTTAAATTTAAAAAAGAAAATAAAAAAAAAAAGAAAGAACAGAGAGATCCCCCTAAACTCTTCACCCACTTTCTCCCCATGGATACATTTTGCATAACTGTAGCAGAATATCACAACTAGGAAATTGGCACTGACACCAATGATTCTGTTCTGGGGAACTCTCAGAGTGACATCTTGTACTTTTCGAAATATAAAAATGCAAAATTTCTGTATAAAAAAAACTAAAATTAAATTATAAGACAAAGAGGCAAGGAGAAAATGTTTTTCTGTTAATCCTAGCAAAGGGCTTATGTCCACAGAATGGGTCTGATCCCTTTTAGAAGAAAAACAGTTAAGTGGCCCTTGAAAAAATTTTGATGGTCTGTAGAGTTATAACTAAAATTACTATAATGCAATAATATCTCAGGAAGCCTATAAGGCAACATTGGATGAATTTGCTTCTTGACATGATTGTTTGGAGGAATTACTCTTTGATTTTAACCTTTCCTAAAGTTCTCTACTATTATTTCTTACATCCGGGAATTCACCAGTTCTCTCTAGTATTATATTCTAAATATCTTGTGTCTTTTTACTGATTCACTTATACATTCAACAAACATTTACTGATTGTCTGCTACTGGCTAATTATTTTTCTAAGGAGAGGAAACCAGGAGCAATCACAAAAGTCCTTTGAGGAGCTGTCATTCCAAACAGTGCCCCCCACACCCACCCCAGCAACATTTCGACTTAACTATGACTGTTGTTGTTTAGGATCCCATCGTCTTCCAGAAGGAAGGTTCTAGAAGCTTCTGAATCCATCACCCTCTGTACAGTATCCCCCCTGACCCCTGTTTATTCTCTGCACTGCTGATCTTTCCCACAGACACACCTGATTATGTGACTTTCATGTACGAAATCCATCCAGTGGCCCCATCACTCCTGTCTCCCTCTATACAGCACAAGTTCAAGATGTTCTTAATGGTGCAGTCTCTCTCTTCCCGATAGTATCCATCATTCATCCTTTATCATCCTCCCCACACTTCCGGCTTCAGTGGGGTCCAACTCTGTGCGACCCTATGGACTGTACTCTGCCAGGCTCCTCTGTCTTGGAATTCTCCAGGCAAGAATATTGGAGTTAATGGAGTTACTGGAGTTACTGGAGTGGGTTGCCATGCCCTCCTCCAGGGGATCTCCCTGACCCATGGGTCGAACCCGAGTCTCCTGTGTTTCCTGCATTGAAGGAGGATTCTTTACTGCTGAGTCGCTGGGGAAGCCCAATTTATATGTACATATATATATACACACATATACATACACCCACAATTCAAACCTTTGTGTTTTTTCCACTTAAAGTATATTAGAATGTTTTCAGCTTTTGACACAAACTGCTAAACTGATTATCTAGAAGACTGTAAACATTTACTCCCCCATCAGGAGACATGAAAATGCACAGCTTATCTAACACACCTTCACAAACGCTAGTGAAAGCAAAAATTGGCCCTTTTCTTCAACTTTGCTTTTCTTCATTCTTAGCAAGATTGACTATATTGTCATTTGTTTATAAAGTTCTTCCATTTCATCTTTCTTGAATTTTTTAAGCTTTTTCTTTGCCTGTTTCATTAATAGAATATTTCAGTTTTTCTCACTGATGCTTTGAAACTACCTATTGACATTTAAATTCTTTCTCAGTCTTCTTTATCAAAATTTTTTTTCAGCCTATAATTTGACTTTCATGTTTTTTGTGATATTTGACATAAAATTTTTGTATGAATGCTAATATACTATTTCCCTCTTACTGCCTTCCATTGGTTTTAAACTTAGAAGTCCTGTCTCAGAACAGAAGCCAAGGAGTTTTTCCTCTCTCTTTTTTCTTTTTTTTTAATGACTGTGCTCTGATCAATCTACAGTTTATTCTTGTGTGTGGTAAAGTTCGAAGCAGGTATTTTCCTCAAATATCGTGTCAATTACTGGGTCATCCTTGATTGAGAAATCTTTCATTTCCTGTTAATGAGTGATGCCTCATTTAACTTATGTTAGATGCAGGTCTGGTTCTGGCTGATCTCTGGTCATTGACCTGCAGCTGCTTCTTGTGCCCGCGATGCTCAGAAGCACTTGGTGAAGACTGACACACCGTACAAACCTGGGGAAGCCAGTACTCCCTCACTTCTTTGTGGGGACAATTTTCTTCAGTGTTTCTACTTACTTCGTCAGTCTCATTTGGGAAGGCTATTCACTTTCAAATAAAGCATTTTCCGTTCTGACACAGAGCTGCTATGTGTCAGATATATATGTCAAAAATAACCATGTTTTTAGACATAGTTTTAATTATGTTTTAAAAACAAAGTTATTTTTCAGCTTAAATTTTTTCTTTTAGTTATTTGCCCCCTCATATTTATTAGGAAGGATATCTTTAGCTCTTCTATTTGTGGGTGCTATTATAAACAGGATTTAAAACATTTTATTTTTAACTGATTCCACTCCCTCAAGCATGCTAAGTCACGTCTGAGTCTTGCGACTCCATGGACTGTAGTCCACCAAGCTCATCTGTCCATGGGATTTCCCAGGCAGGAACACTGGAGTGGGTTGCCATTTCCTCCTCCATTTAACTGGTTGCTGCTGGTGCTGCTGCTAAGTCGCTTCAGTCGTGTCCGACTCTGTGCGACCCCACAGATGGCAGCCCACCAGGCTCCGCTGTCCGTAGGATTCTCCAGGCAAGAACGCTGGAGTGGGTTGCCATTTCCTTCTCCAATGCATGAAAGTGAAAAGTGAAAGGGAAGTCGCTCATTTACATGTCTCTAAATAAAGAAGTGACTCACCTTGGTGGACTTACAGCAAGTTTGGTCATTTTATCGACTCCTTCACTTGTTTCTTCTGCTATCAGGTGGCTCTCTTGAGCTTCTAGGTGCACTGCCAGGAGGAACTTAGACAGCAGAGCTGGTGTTCTCCCCAGCGCTGGGCACACAGCACTCTGTCTACATGAAGTTCAAATGTGAGCAGGGCCAGTGGGGTGACGGAGCTCAGAATGGAGACTGACTCGGGGAGAAGGAAGGGGCTGGCGGGGAGGGGGTGTCGGGGGGCCTCTGCACTTCTGGTGTCATTCTAGGCAGTTGTCACATGGGAGTGCTCAGTGTATAAAAGTTCATTGAATTGTCCACTTACGGTCTGTGGACTTTCATATTTGGATGTCTATACTGGGGTAAATGGTGATCCTCCAAAAGATTTATCTGAGTCCTAACCCCAGGTAGCTATGAATGTGACCTTTATTTGAAAAATGGGTCTTTGCTGATTGACTTAAGTTAAAGATCTTGAGGTGAGATCTTTCTGGATTAGTTGTTTAGTTGCTAAGCCATATCTGACTCTTTATGACCCACGGACTGTAGCGCACCAGGCTTCCCTATCCTCCACTATCTCCCAGAGGAGATAGTGATTTGCTCAAATTCATATCCATTAAGTCAGTGATGCCATCCAACCATCTTACCCTCTGTCATCTCCTTCTTCTCCTGCCCTCAACCTTTCCCAGCTTCAAAGTCTTTTCCAGTGAGTCAGCTCTTTGCATCAGGTGGCCAAAGGTTTGGAGCTTTAGCTTTAGCACGAGTTCTTCCAATGAATATTCAGGGTTGATTTCTTTTAGGATTGACTGATTTGATCTCCTTGCTGTCCAAGGGACTCTCAAGAGTCTTCTCCAGCACCATAGTTTGAAAGCATCAACTCTTCAGCATTCAGCTTTCTTTATAGTCCAACTCTCACATCCATACATGACTGCTGGAAAAACCATAGCCTTGACTAGATGCACCTTTGTCGGCAAAGTAATGTCTCTGCTTTTCAATATGCTGTCTAGGTTGGTCATAGCTTTTCTTCCAAGGAGCAAGGGTCTCTTAATTTCATGGCTGCAGTCACCATCTGCAGTGATTTTGGAGCCCAAGAAAAGAAAATCTGTCATCATTTCCACTTTTTCCCCACCTATTCGCATGAAGTGATGGGACCAGATGCCATGATCTTAGTTTTTTGAATGTTGAGTTATTAAGTGTGGGCTCTAAATCCAGTAACAAGTGTCCCTATAAAAACATGGAAAATGTAGACACAGAAGAGAGGGTAATGTGATGATACAGAAGTTGGAGTGATGTGTCCACAGGCCCGGGGACCCCAGGAATGACAACAGCAGAGCTGGAAAGAGGCAGAGCTGTGGCAGGGAGCAGTATGGGCCACCCCAAAATGCGTCTCTTTGGCGTGGGGATTATTTTAGGCTGATTGCTTGTAAGAACTGAATGACTCAGGAAGTCTTACTTTTTACCTTTCCCTTGGCTGTCTAAAGAACTTAGACATAGTTCTGCAGAAGAGAGCTATCACCAATGATGCTTGCAAAGAATATGGGCCACGTGAGGTGGGGATACTGGCAGGGCCTGGAGATCAGAGTCCATCTGTATCCATTGTCCCTGCAGGCCCAGCAAACACTTGTTTACCAGACATTTGCTTTTCTATCGCTATGAGAATCACCTTCTTCCACTTTGAAAGCCCATCCACTTCCCCAACTTCCTCTCTTGTCCTTAGCGGAAGATAGTGTTTAAGGGAAGGACTTCAGCCATTTTAGTGAGTTACTTGGTTTTCCAGGGTCTCTCCCATGGGGATATTATTAAACTTTTGTTTGCTTTCTCTTGTTAATCTGTCTCATGTCAATTCAATTCTTAAACTAGTCGGAAGAACCTAGCAGAGGAAAATGTCTTCCTCCACAGCAGAAAGGTCTTCCCCAGAGCAGTGGTCCCCAAGCATTTTGACATCAGGGTCTGTCTGGCTTTGTGGAAGACAACTCTGCCATGGTCTGGGCAGGAGTGGGTGAGGGGTTGGGGATGATCTAAGTGCATCAGATTTATTGTGCTCTTTATTTCTAATATATTAAATCAGCTCCACCTTGGATCATCAGGCATTGGATCCTCGAGGTTGGGGGACCCTGCCCCAGAGCTTTCGGAGGGAGCACGGCTCTGCCAAAGTCTTTGCTTCAGGCCTCCAGAAATGAGAGAGAACACACATCTGCTTGGAGCAAATAACAGCATTCCTAGGAAACTAACACCATGCCATATTTCAATACACATTTTACTTAAACAAACACATACAGACAAAAAGTCAGCTGAAACTCATGTTGGCAGGAGTGTGTGATCTTCTCATGGTGACTGAGAGCTCTTTTGGAAAGCTATGAAGTTACTGATCTAAATCATTAAACACATATTTTTGTTTTACCCCATTCACAGAGCTATTACCTAAGGAGTAATTACAGGTGTCCATGACACTGTTCACTCCAACACAGATTATTCCCAGGCCTTTAAGGATACCCATCTGACACCATCTTTCACTTGTCAACAAAACAAAATTATAAAAGTCATTGCTGGTGAAGATATGGTGCATGCGTACTCAGCTGTGTCTGACTATTTGTGACCTTGTGGACTTGTAGCACACCAGGCTCCTTTGTCCCTAGGATTCTCCAGGCAAGAATACTGGAGTGGGTTGCCATTTCTTACTCCAAGGGATCTTCCTGACCTAGGGATTGAACCTCAGTTCAATTGGCAGGTGGATTCTTTGCCAATGAGCCACCTGGGAAGCCCAAAGATAGAGTAGTTAGAGCAATTTCTCTCCCCTGTAGGAGAGCAAGTATCAGTGCAGCTGCGGCAGGCTGCTTCAGTGAGATATTAATGTGTGTTCTTCCCTTCTGAATTTTCCCTTTCTCCTTCAAAGAAAGTAGCCAGGCTATATGAGTGTCATGCTGCTGCTGCTGCTAAGTCGCTTCAGTCATGTCCAACTCTGTGCGACCCCATAGACTGCAGCCCACCAGGCTCCACTGTCCCTGGGATTCCCCAGGCAAGAACACTGGAGTGAGTTGCCATTTCCTTCTCCAATGCACAAAAGTGAAAAATGAAAGCGAGGTCGCTCACTTGTGTCCAACTCTTCATGACCCCATGGACTGCAGCCTACCAGGCTCCTCCATCCATGGGATTTTCCAGGCAAGAGTACTGGAGTGGGCTATGAATGTCCTACTGCTATGTAATAAATACCACCAACTTAGTGACTTGAGACAAAATCTATTTATAGCTTATGGTTCTGGATTTCTGGTTCAGAAATCCAGGCAGGCCTCAACTCATTTCTGTGCTCAAGGTTTCACAAGATTTAAATCACAGCGGTCAGCAGCCTACTTTCATTGCTGGTGGCTCTAGGGGCAAATCTCCTTGCAAGCTCATTCTGATTGGTGGTGGAGTTCAGTTTCTTGGGACTGAAGTCCCTGTTTCTTGAGGACCATCAGCTACAGGTCATTCTCCACCCATGGAGACCCTCACTTGCCTTGTCTTGTGGACCCTCCATCGTCAAAGCCAGCATTTGGCCCCTTTCCAATCCAGCCCATTTCACACTGTCTCCAGGAAGGCCCCAGCCCCTTGTGAGGACTTGTCTTATTGGGTCAGACCCAATTGCTGAAAATGAATACACTAATTTAGTAAAAGAAATATGTGGAATGATAAGTGAAGCACCCAGTTTGGGCATGATTTTTGCACTGTGTTTTTGTGGTAGAGGAGAGCAGATACAGCAGTCTCCCTGTAAGTGAGGAGAAGACAACCTGGCCCCCAAACTCTTGACCTAAATGAAAAGCTTGCAGAGATGGTGGCAGGAGGACTTTTAGTAACGTGAGGATGTGGAATTGTCTGGTTGTCGTTTCTTCATCCTGCTGCCTGTCTCCTGAAAGGTAATCCCATCTGTGTCTGTCAGTTTCTCCCCCTTCTCCATACACACACGTGCACACACTCTTGCCCAGACAGGACACTGAGGACCGACAACAGTCCAAAGGTTTCAGCTCCTTCTGCAAATCCCGAGGTCATGAGCAACAAGCCAGAGGCCTAGCATGCGTCAGCACACTCTGGTCACAGAGGTTAAACTCTTAGATCAGAAAGACGCAGGGACTTTGGGGAAAGGGGAAGCCTGGGGACTGAGGCCTCGAATGGGGAGCCCAGACGGGAAGTTATTTAGGAAAGGAGCTCAGAGCTAAATCTGCACCTGCTCTCACTTCCTCATGAGGAAAAGAACCACACTGACCACGCGGCACTGGAGTCCAGGCTGTGGGTCCAGCAAATGTCACAGCAAGAAAATGAAGACATGTTTCGCTTCGGAATCTAGCATTTTCCTCCTGGAGCGCCTTGCTCTGATGTTTACTTCTGACGTGAGCCTTCTGAATGGTGAATTTCTTTATGGTTCTGTTTTTTCTTTTGCCCACACTCTGCATGCCATGCACCCACCCCCAGGACACGTCCGCCTCTACAGGGGCACACAGAGATATACACCTTATTACACACACACACAAAGTCAGATACACGCACAAACACATAGACACTCTTATATACATGCCTACTCACAGGCACACATATTCATATAAAGCTAAGCATGCTCAGTGGCTCTGTCATGTCTGACTATTTGCGACCCTATGGACTGTAGTCCACAAAGCTCCTCTGTCCATGGGATTCTCCAAGCAATAATACTGGAGTGGGTTGCCATTTCCTCATTCAGGGGATCTCCCCGACCCAGGGATTGAATCTGTGTCTCCCAGATTTCTGCATTGGCAGGTGGATTCCTTACCACTGAGCCACCTGGGAAGCCCTTAATGGTAAGCACATACTCTCAAACACAGATGCACACACATGAACACACGCAGTGTTCAAATGTACACACAAGCACAGGACTTTGGGGCAGAAATTTTGCCTAGAATCTGGAAAGCTTCTTTGGAGTGTTTGCTCCTTCAACAAACATCTACTGGGCACCTATGTACAGCTAATCATTGTGTTGGACATCAGAGGGTAAGCTGCTGGAATACAGAGGCCTGGCTCGTGGACCCAGAACAGAGGGCAGATAAGGAGTCACAAGGTTGCAGCTCTCAAGGTTGCAGCAGAAGACTGCTGCCACGGAGGTGAGCACAGGGATGGAGGTCTACCTCAGCCTGTGATGGTGGCCTTCCTGGAAGAGGAGGCTGCGTCTTTAAGCAGAGAGGAAACAGTGCAACCTGCAGCTGCAGCATTTCATTCACCTGGGCTGCCTGGTCTGTGTGACTCACCTTTACGTTCCTACCTCCTGGCATCTTCAGAATCACGGGACGCACCTCCCACTCGCAAGGCTACACAGGCAGATTGACAGAGCCGCTAGCATGAACCATCACGGAACCAGACATGTTTTGTTTTGGGATTCTACACACTCAGAGCCAGAAATAATGAAACTGAGGATAACTGCTTAAAGGAACCAGAATGAGAATTTAAGCCTAGGAAGGCAAGGACTAGAGAGAACTGAGAAAGAGTGGGCATGCTGTGACATATAAAAGGAATCATCCCTTTGCTCAGTGGGACAATTCAGCCAGTCTTTCCAACCTGCTGCTGTCAAATGTAAAATCAAGCAACCCCAACAAGCTTATTGCATAAATCCATTCTCCACCCTCTCCTCTCCTGACTCTGACTGCAGTGCTCATAGACATGGGAGGATTTCTTGATGTATTAAGGTCTCCTTTGCTTCATTGGCCCCATGGACCACCAGGGCAGTCAACCATGGGCTAGTGGTGACTTGGAAACTTCTGGATCAGTGATTCTCAAACTTGAACACGCATCACAGTCACCTGGAGGGCTTGTGAAGCCACAGGGCTGGACCCCATTTGCAGAGTTTCTGATTCAGTAGGTGTGGGGTGGAGCTCAAGTAATGGAGTGATGCTGATGCTCTGGGGACCTCACTTTGAGAACTGTTATAGCAACTCCTGAGGGTACAGGCGATCCACCTTCACAATCTCCCTGGCACCCCACATAGTTAGAACAGGTGTTTAGATGTAAAGGAAGTCAAGACCAACAGAATCCCTAAATGCATCCACTGATACGTGATTCACTCCTCTCTATGATGTCACATCCACAGCCAGTAGTTTTGGGGAGTCTTTTATTAACCATTAGAGGAGTCAGGGGATAGGGAAAAGAATTCTAAATCAGACTCCAGAGATTGGTTTTAATCTGGGCTCTGTTGTTTGCTTGTTGGTTGGGGTGATTTGTTACACAGCTGACTAATACAAGTGGCTGCTATGTCAGATTTGGGAACTCTAAGATGAATTTAGAAAAATATCTATCTATCTGCCAGGAATTTGCAATCTAGTAGAAGAGGCAGTTACAGTAGGATGTGCTGAGTAACATGGAAGGAAGCAAAGTGGTATTGTAGGAACTCTAAGGCACAGGGACCTCAATCAACTTTGGAGGTTTTGGGGAAGAAACTTTCTTAGAAATAACTTGTGAGCCAAGAAGTGGGAGGGAAGGAAGATGGACAGCCCTGAGCGTGCCCTACACTGAACACAAGCAGATGTTCACAGGCAGAATAGCAAAGGGCTGAGATCAAATCCAAAGATGGACTCACATATGAATGAGTTGACTTGCAGGGCTCCAGGACCACAGAATGCTGCCTTGACTCCAATCCATCACCTTATAGATGGGGGACTTACCTTGTGGTCCAGTGTTTAAGACTTCACCTTCCAATGCAGGGGGTGCAGGTTCAATCTCTGGTCAGGGAGATACAATCCCACATGTCTCATGGCCAAAAAACCAGGACATAAAAAACAGTAGCAGTATTGTAACAAATTCAATAGACTTTAAAAACAGTTCAGTTCAGTTCAGTTCATTCGCTCAGTCGTGTCTGACTCTTTGCGACCCCATGAATCACAGTATGCCAGGCCTCCCTGTCCATCACCAACTCCCGGAGTTTACTCAGACTCACATCCATTGAGTCAGTGATGCCATCCAGCCATCTCATCCTTTGTAGGCTCCTTCTCCTCCTACCCCCAATCCCTCCCAGCATCAGAGTCTTTTCCAATGAGTCAATTGTTCGCATCAGGTGGCCAAAGTACTGGAGTTTCAGCTTTAGCATCATTCTCCTTCCAAAGAAATCCCAAGGTTGATCTCCTTCAGAATGGACTGATTGGATCGCCTTGCAGTCCAAGGGACTCTCAAGAGTCTTCTCCAACACCACAGTTCAAAAGCATCAATTCTTTGCTGCTCAGCTTTCTTCACAGTCCAACTCTCACATCCATACATGACCACTGGAAAAACCATAGCCTTGACTAGACAGACCTTAGTCGGCAAAGTAATGTCTCTGCTTTTCAATATGCTATCTAGGTTGGTCATAACATTTCTTCCAAGGAGTAAGCGTCTTTTAATTTCATGGCTGCAGTCACCATCTGCAGTGATTTTGGAGCCCCCCAAAATAAAGTCTGACACTCTTTCCACTGTTTCGCCATCTATTTCCCATGAAGTGATGGGACCGGATGCCATGATCTTCATTTTCTGAATGTTGAGCTTTAAGCCAACTTTTTCACTCTCCACTTTCACTTTCATCAAGAGGCTTTTTAGTTCCTCTTTGCTTTCTGCCATAAGGGTGGTGTCATCTGCATATCTGAGGTTATTGATATTTCTCCCGGCAATCTTGATTCCAGCTTGTGTTTCTTCCAGCCCAGTGTTTCTCATGATGTACTCTGCATAGAAGTTAAACAAGCAGGGTGACAATATACAGCCTTGATGTACTCCTTTTCCTATTTGGAACCAGTCTGTTGTTCCATGTCCAGTTCTAACTGTTGCTTCCTGACCTGCATACATGTTTCTCAAAGCAAAACAAAACAAACAAAACAGCAACTTACGAGCAGATGTCATGATTCCTCTACAAGTGTGGATGAATTGGTCCACATCCACCCACCACTCTCCTGCTCATGCCAAGATCCCAAACTTCATTCCTGAGCAGGTATCTCCTTGCCCAATTACCAGGACTGACATCACTAAGACCCACTGTACTTTGTAACAGTAAAACAATTTTTCTCTAGAGAAATGATTAAGTTCTGATCCATTTTTCCAATAGTCCTTTACAAGTTCTCTGTACATGTTAAATTGTACATAAGTCAATCTTTGTTTGCCAACAATTATATCTGACATGGGCTTCCCAGGTAGACTTGTGGTAAAGAATCTGCTTGACTATACAGGAGGCACAAGAGATGCAGGTTCGATCCCTGGATTGGGAAGATTTTCTGGGGGAGAAAAATGGCAACCCACTCCAGTATTCTTGCCAGGAGAATCCCATGGACAGAGAAGCCTGGTGGGCTGCAGTCCATGGTGTTGCAAAGAGTCAGACATGACTGAGTGAGCAACTGAGCCCTCACTGAGCATATCTGACACAGGACTAGTGACAGAAGCACTAATCTGGAAAATGAAGCAAAGGAGAAGAGCCTGCCATTTCTAAGTAACTGACATCTCTCGGCAATTTTATTTGAGCCCCCCAAAGTAGAGGATTTTGGGCATAAGCATCAAAATCAAGCCACTGCTGTGCTCAGCCTGCCATCTTGGGAAGGAGTCAACTATGCTATGTGCAAGCTTATTGTTCCAACAGCTTCCTGGGTTGAGTTACAGCTTCTTAGCCAGAAGGGCAGGAGGAGCTCGTGCAGATAAACCAGGACTGTGGGTGGAACCCTGAGTTCGGCGCCCCGCCGGGAATCATGGATGTGCTGACCTGTCCTCACCCCCTGGTCCATCTGCAAGTTCAGCTCCCGATCTGAAGAGCTCATAGACAGATCTCCCCAGAAAACTGATGCTGTTTGACAAAATCCTTTACTAGAAGGAGACACAGCAAACTGCTTAATTTTACCCAGTATTGCTTTGAACCCTGTAACTTTTACAGACATTTCTCAGAGAGTTACTACTGGTCACAATAATTTGACTCAGGGGACAGCTGGTTTCCCTTTTTTTAAAAAAAAAAAAAAAAAAGGAAAAACCACAGCCCAGACGAACAAGGCAGCTTCCTCTAGTGCCATGTGGAATCGTCTGCGTCAGAGGCTGCTCAAGGTCGCTTAGGGTCCTAAGCAGAAATGGGAACCTCTCCACAAAGCCTGACATAGTCAAAACCCCTGAGGAAGCACAAGAGCTTCAAGGCTCTCACTAGGGATCCAGTGTCACAGAAGTCCTGGAGTTGGCAGCATCACAGAGAAGGAGCCTGTATTGTCTGCTAAAAGATAAAGCAGTAGGTGGCATGGCTTTTATAAAAGTGTGCCGCCTTTCCCTTCACTGGTTCACAAGTTTCATAGTAATTAACCAGAATAAAGTCATAAGATGCCCTTCCTGGGGAGTCTCCAAATGCCAGCGTCATGTGACAGCTTCTAGATATTCTGGCCTCCATTTTGCACAGGAAAGGGTGGAACGTGATAGGATTCTGATATATATGTTTAAGGCAAAGCAGACATCATTGAAAGACTAGGGATCTCTTCAAGAAAATTAGAGACACCAAGGGCACATTTCATGCAAAGATGGGTAGAGTAAAGGGCATAAAAGGTATGGCCCTAACAGAAGCAGAAGATATTAAGAAGGGGTGGCAACAATACACATAAGAACTATACAAAAAAGATCTTCACGACCCAGATAACCATGATGGTGTGGTCACTCATCTAGAGCCCGACAACCTGGAGTGCAAAGTCAAGTGGGCCTCAGGAAGCGTCACTACGAACAAAGCTAGTGGAGGTGCTAGAATTCCAGTTGAACTATTTTAAATCCTAAAAGATGATGCTTTGAAAGTGCTGCACTCCATAGCCAGCAAATAAGGAAAACTCAGTAGTGGCCGCAGGACTGGGTAAGGTCAGTTTTCATTCCAATCACAAAGAAGGGCAATGACAAAGAATGTTTAAACTACTGCACAATTGCACTCATCTCACATGCTAGCAAAGTAAAGCTCAAATTCTCCAAGGGAGGTTTCAACAGTCTGTGAAAAGACAACTTCCAGGTGTTCAAGCTGTTTGAGCAGAGGAACCAGAGATCAAATTGCCAATATCCTTTGGATCATAGGAAAAGCAAGAGAATTCAAGAAAAACATCTACTTCTGCTTCATTTGACTAGGCCAAAGCCTTTGACTGTGTGGATCACAATAAACTGGAAATTTCTTAAAGAGATGAGAATACCAGACCACCTGATCTGCCTCTTGAGAAATCTGTATGCAGATCAGGAAGCAACAGTTGAAACTGGACATGGAACAACAGACTGGTTGCAAATCGGGAAAGGAGTACATCAAGGATGTATATTGTAACCTTGCTCATTTAACTTCTATGCAGAGTACATCATGAGAAATACTGGACTGGATGAAGCACAAGCTGGAATCAAGATTACTGGGAGAAATGTCAATAACCTCAGATATGCAGATGACACCACCCTTATGGCAGAAAGTGAAGATGAACTAAAGGGCCTCTTGAAGAAAGTGGAAGAGGAGAGTGAAAAAGTAGGCTTAAAGCTCAACGTTCAGAAAACAAAGATCATGGCATCCAGTCCCATCACTTCATGGCAAATAGATGGGGAAACAGTGGAAACAGTGAAAACAGTGATGGCTTTATTTTTGGGGTCTCCAAAATCACTGCAGATGGTGACTGCAGCCGTGAAATTAAAAGACGCTTTCTCCTTGGAAGGAAAGTTATGACCAACCTAGACAGCATATTAAAAAGCAGAGACATTACTTTGCCAACAAAGGTCCATCTAGTCAAAACTATGGTTTTTCCTGTGGTCATGTATGGATGTGAGAGTTGGACTATAAAGAAAGCTGAGCATCAAAGAATTGATGCTTTTGAACTGTGTTGTTGGAGAAGACTCCTGAGAGTCCCTTGGACTGCAAGGAGATCCTAAAGGAAATCAGCCCTGAATATTCATTGGAAGGACTGATGTTGAAGCTGAAACTCCAATACTTTGGCCACCTGATGCAAAGAGCTGACTCATTTGAGAAGACCCTGATGCTGGGAAACATTGAGGGCAGGAGGAGAAGAGGACAACAGAGGATGAGATGGTTGGATGGCATCAACGACTCAATGGACATGAGTTTGAGTAAACTCTGGGAGTTGGTGATGGACAGGGAGGCCTGGTTTGTGGCAGTCCATGGGGTTGCAAAAAATTGGACATGACTGAGTGACTGAACTGACTGAAATGGAATGAGAATAAGACAGTCCTTGCCACAGCCCTACATACCCTAGACAGGAACACAGGTCGCCTGAAAGACACAGTGCTGGGAGCAGGAGTTTAGGGATTGTGGAGCAATCCCAGGGCAAGGGCTGCTGTTGACTGTGAAGAGACAGATTGAGGGGATGTGAGGAGGACATTGTGGTGGGAAATGCCTGTGAAAGAAAGCCAGGCAGCCGTGGAAGCAAGATGATACTGCTGAGTCACATGTAGAGGGTGGAGCCAACACCATAGCCTCTCTCTCCCCACATGCCAACATTGGCAGCTGAACAGTAGAGAGGCTAGCCCATCAAAAGCCTGACGCTCTGAACTACAGAGTAAGACTCCACCCAGGGTGCCCCTTTAAGTGCCTGGTGCCCCGATCTACAGAGTAGGACCCCAGCCAGGTGGGCCCCTCTATGTGCCTGATGTGCTGAACAACAGAGAAGGACCCTAGGCAAGGGAGCCCTGTAAGTGCCTGAACAGGCGGGACTATGGAGAAAGACTGGCCAAAGAGACCTTCTGATCACCAGCTACAAAAGGCTCGAAAAAAGACTGATAGGGCCATAAGTCCTGCAGCAGAGGCAGTCCTTATCCCTGCACAGTTGGCGCCTCCAGGGTTCCCGCAAGCCAAGAATCTGCACCATCTTCACACTCAACTCTCACTGGGGCAGGGATGCCACAGGCAAGAGAGGTCGATTTTATTGCCACTATGCAATCTAGTTAAGCTACTGAGTATTTATTTTTTCTCAGTCACATTTTTTATTGTTATAAACCTCTGCCACTACATTGGGCTTTTGTAGTTCTATGGAGTTTTCTTTTCTCTCTCTTTTTTTAAATCTTAGTTTTTAATTTTTTAACCTGTTATTATTTTTTCTACATTTATTCCTTTGTTTGCCTTTCCTACTGTCCTTTCCCCCTGGCATTTAATCTTTAATGTATATAAATCTTTATCTCTATTTAACTTTGCATATCTAGTCTTTCTTTTCTTTCTTTCCTATCTTAAGAACATATTTGTTAGTTTTATTTTCATTGCTTTATTCCCCAATTTGCACCGTGCTCTAGCTTTGTTTTTCAGTTTGTGGTTTATTTAGTTTTGTTCTTAACTGGCAGGTATAAGCGTTGGTTTCCTTTGTTTGCTGGATCAATCTACTGTACATTATTTTTGTTGGACTGTTTTGATTTTGCTTATGGGTGTATATGTGTGTGTGTGTGTGTGTGTGTGTATTCAGTCACACATTTTATTTTTGTCATAAACCTCTGCTCTAAGTTGGGTCTCTGCAGTTCTGTGGAGTTTTCCTTTTTTTTTTCTTTCTGTTTTTCTTTCTTCTTCCTTTTTTCATTTTTAGTTCTTTTCTCCTTTTAGTAATTTTAATTTCTAAATTTTTAAGCCTATAATATTTTCTCTACATTTCTTCCTTTGTTTGCCTTTCCAACTGTACTTTTCTCCTTGCAGATAATCTTTAATGTAGATATCTTCATCTACCTCTATTTAACTTTGCATGTCTATTCTTTCTTTCTTTTCTTTCTTTCCTTTCCCTTCAAAATATTTGTTAGTTTTGTTTTGATTGCTTTATCCCCCACTTAGCACCTTGCTTTAGTTGTGTTTTCCAGTTGGTGCTTTAGTTAGCATTGTTCTTAACTGGTAAATATAATTTTTTATTTCCTTTGTACACCAGGTCAATCTACTGTACTTTATTTTTGTTGGACTGTTGACTTTGCTTATAGGTGTATATGTATATGTGTATATTCCATTATTTTAATTATTATTTGCCTGATTTTTTAACTGCCCTTTGCCTGGGGTTCATCTTTGGTTTCTCGTTTTGTGGTATTTGTTTTGATCTCACTTAGTTCAATTCAGTTCAGTCGCTCAGTCGTGTCTGATTCTTTGCGACCCCATGAATCAAAGTACACCAGGCCTCCCTGTCTATCACCAACTCCTGGAGTTCACTCAGACTCACGTCCATTGAGTCAGTGATACCATCCAGCCATCTCATCCTCTGTCGTCCCCTTCTCCTCCTGCCCCCAGTCCCTCCCAGCATCAGAGTCTTTTTCAATGAGTCAACTCTTCGCATGAGGTGGCCAAAGTACTGGAGTTTCAGCTTTAGCATCATTCCTTCCAAAGAAATCTCAGGGCTGATCTCCTTCAGAATGGACTGGTTGGATCTCCTTGCAGTCCAAGGGACTCTCAAGAGTCTTCTCCAACAACACAGTTCAGAAGCATCAATTCTTCGGCACTCAGCCTTCTTCACAGTCCGACTGTCACATCCATACATGACCACAGCAAAAACGATAGCCTTGACTAGATGGACCTTAGTCGGCAAAGTAATGTCTCTGCTTTTGAATATGCTATCTAGGTTGGTCATAACATTTCTTCCAAGGAGTAAGCGTCTTTTAATTTCATGGCTGCAGTCACCATCTGCAGTGATTTTGGAGCCCCAAAATAAAGTCTGACACTCTTTCCACTGTTTCCCCATCTATTTCCCATGAAGTGATGGGACCGGATGCCATGATCTTTGTTTTCTGAATGTTGAGCTTTAAGCCAACTTTTTCACTCTCCACTTTCACTTTCATCAAGAGGCTTTTGAGTTCCTCTTCACTTTCTGCCATAAGGGTGGTATCATCTGCATATCTGAGGTTATTGATATTTCTCCTGGCAATCTTGATTCCAGCTTGTGTTTCTTCCAGTCCAGCATTTCTCATGATGTACTCTGCATATAAGTTAAATAAGCAGGGTGACAATATACAGCCTTGACGCACTCCTTTTCCTATTTGGAACCAGTCTGTTGTTCCATGTCCAGTTCTAACTGTTGTTTCCTGACCTACATACAGATTTCTCAAGAGGAAGGTCAGATGATCTGGTATTCCCATCTCTTTCAGAATTTTGCACAGTTTATTGTGATCCACACAGTCAAAGGCTTTGGCATAGTCAATAAAGCAGAAATAGATGTTTTTCTGGAACTCTCTTGCTTTTTCCATGATCCAGCAGATGTTGGCAATTGGATCTCTGGTTCCTCTGCCTTTTCTAAAACCAGCTTGAACATCAGGAAGTTCACGGTTCATGTATTGCTGAAGCCTGGCTTGGAGAATTTTGAGCATTACTTTACTAGCATGTGAGATGAGCGCAATTGTGTGGTAGTTTGAGCATTCTTTTGCATTGCCTTTCTTTGGAATTGGAATGAAAACGGACATTTTCCAGTCCTGTGGCCACTGTTGAGTTTTCCAAATTTGCTGGCATATTGAGTGCAGCATTTTCACAGCATCATCTTTCAGGATTTCAAAGAGCTCAACTGGAATTCCGTCACCTCCACTAGCTTTTTTCGTAGTGATGCTTTCTAAGGCTCACTTGACTTCACATTCCAGGATGTTTGGCTCTAGATGAATGATCACACCATCGTGATTATCTGGGTCATGAAGATCTTTTTTGTACAGTTCTTCTGTGTATTCTTGCCACCTCTTCTTAATATCTTCTGCTTCTGTTAGATGCATATGATTTCTGTCCTTTATTGAGCCCATCTTTGCATGAAATGTTCCCTCGGTATCTCTAATTTTCTTGAAGAGATCTCTAGTCTTTCCCATTCTTTTCTTTTCCTCTATTTCTTTGCATTGATCGCTGAAGAAGGCTTTCTTATCTCTTCTTGCTATTCTTTGGAACTCTGCATTCAGATGCTTATATCTTTCCTTTTCTCCTTTGCTTTTCACTTGTCTTCTTTTCACAGCTATTTGTAAGGGCTCCCCCGACAGCCATTTTGCTTTTTTGCATTTCTTTTCCATGGGGATGGTCTTGATCCCTGTCTCCTGTACAATGTCACAAACTTCATTCCATAGTTCATCAGGCACTCTATCTATCAGATCTAGGCCCTTAAATCTATTTCTCACTTCCACTGTATAATCATGAGGGATTTTATTTTGGTCATACCTGAGTGGTCTAGTGGTTTCCCCTACTTTCTTCAATTTAAATCTGAATTTGGCAATAAGAAGTTCATGATTTGAGCCACAGTCAGCTCCCAGTCTTGTTTTTGTTGACTGTCTAGAGCTTCTCCATCTTTGGCTGCAAAGAATATAATCAATCTGATTTTGGTGTTGACCATCTGGTGATGTCCATGTGTAAAGTCTTCTCTGGTGTTGTTGGAAGAGGGTGTTTGCTATGACCAGTGCATTTTCCTGGCAAAACTCTATTAGTCTTTGCCCTGCTTCATTCTGCATTCCAAGGCCAAATTTGCCTGTTACTCCAGGTGTTTCTTGACTTCCTACTTTTCCATTCCAGTCCCCTATAATGAAAAGGACATCTTTTCTGGGTGTTAGTTCTAAAAGGTCTTGTAGGGTTTCATAAAACCGTTCAACTTCAGTTTCTTCAGCATTGCTGGTTGGGGCATAGACTTGGATAACTGTGATATTGAGTGGTTTGCCTTGGAAATGAACAGAGATCATTCTGTTGTTTTTGAGATTGCATCCAAGGACTGCATTTTGAACTCTTTTGTTGACCATGATGGCTACTCCATTTCTTCTAAGGGATTCCTGCCCACAGTAGTAGATATAATGGTCATCTGAGTTAAATTCACCCATTCCAGTCCATTTTAGTTCGCTGATTCCTAGAATGTCGACGTTCACTCTTGCCATCTCTTGTTTGATCACTTCCAATTTGCCTTGATTCATGGACCTGACATTCCAGGTTCCTATGCAATATTGCTCTTTACAGCATTGGACCTTGCTTCTATCACCAGTCACATCCACAGCTGGGTATTGTTTTTGCTTTGGCTCCATCCCTTCATTCTTTCTGGAGTTATTTAGCCACTGTTTTCCAGTAGCATGTTGGGCACCTACTGACCTGGGGAGTTCGTCTTTCAGTATCCTATCATTTTGCCTTTTCATACTGTTCATGGGGTTCTCAAGGCAAGAATGCCATAGCAAATCAATTGTGGAATCTTCATTCCTGACCAGAGATAAACCCCTGAGCCTTTGGAGTGGGAGCACTGACTTTAAAACCCTAGACTACCAGAGAACTAACCCTAAGGACTATCAGATAGTGAGAATTCACACAAAGGAAACCACTTGAATACAAGACTGGGCATCACCCAATGACCAGTAGCACCCTGTGCAGGATGCCTCATCTGAACAGCAAACAAAATGGACAATCATCAGCAAACAGGACTACCAGCTTGCTCAGACTTGCCCATCAGAGGAAAAAGAAACAAACAAGCAACAAACAAACAAACAAAAACCTCAGCCCATATCTTACACAAACCACTGGGCCAACCTTAGGAGGGCAGAAACCAAAAGAAAGAAAGAATTCAACCTTGAAGCCTAGGGAAAGGCGATCTCAAACACAATAAGTTAAAAAATAATGGTGAAAAGGAAGAGAAATGCTAGACAAATGAAGGGACAAACTAGAAACACAGATGTCCAAATAAATGAAGAGGAAATAGGCACAGTACCTGAAAAAGAACTCAGAATAATAATAGGAGAGATGACCAAAAACCTTGAAAACAAAAAGGAGAAAATGCAAGAATCAATTAACAAAGACCTAGAAGAATTAAAGCACAAACATACAGAGACAAACAACACATTTACTGAAATTAAAAATACTCTATAAGGAATAAATAGCAGAATATCGACGATAGGATGAATCAGTGAGCTAGAAGACAGATGGTGGAAATAATTTCTGCAGAGCAGAATAAAGTAAAAAGAATGAAAAGAACTGAGGATAGTCTCAGAAACCTCTGGGACAATATCAAACACACCATCATTTGAATTATAGGAGTCCCAGAAGAAGAAGAGAAAAAGAAAGGGTATGAGAAAATTTTTGAAGAGATTATAACTTAAAATTTCCCCACCGTGGAAAAGGAAATAGTCAGTCAAGCCCAAGAGCACAAAGAATCCCATACAGGATAAACCCAAGGAGAAACATGCCAAGACACATGCTAATCAAACTAACAAAGAATAAACACAAAGAAAGAATATTAAAAGCAGCAAGGGAGAAGCAACAAGTAACATACAAGGGAAAGCCCATATGCTTAGTCTTTCAGCTGATCTTTCAGCAGAAACTCTGCAGGCCAGAAGGGAATGGCAGGATATATTTAAAGTACTGAAAAGAAAAACTCTACAACCAAGATTACTGTATCCAGCAAGGATGTCATTCAAAATTGATGGACAAATCAAAAGTTTTTCAGACAACAAAAGTTAAGAGAATTCATTACCACTAAGCCAGCTTTACCACAAATTTAAAGGGACTTATATAGTCAAGAAATGCAAGAGAAGAAAAAAGACCTACATAATCAATCCCAAACAATTAAGAAAATGGCAATAGGAACATATATATTAATAATTACTTTAAATGTAAATGGATTAAATGCTGCAATCAAAAGACACAGACTGGCTGAATGGATACAAAAATAAGACCCAGATATAAGCTGTCTACAAGAAACCCACTTCAGACCTAAAGACACATATAGACTGAAAGTGAGAGGATAGAAAAATTTATTCCATGCAAATGGGAAGCAAAAGAAAGCTGGAGTAGCAATCCTCATAGCAGACAAAACAGACCTTAAAATAAAGAAGATGACAAGAGATAAGGAAGGACACTACATAATGATCAAGGGATCAATCCAAGAGGAAGACATAACAATTCTAAATATCTATTCACCCAACACAGGAGCACCTTGATACATAAGACAAACATTAACAGACATTAAAAGGAGAAATAACACAATATTGACAGCAACACAATAATAATAGGAGACTTTAACACCTCAGTCACAGCAATGGACAGATCATCAAAACAAAATTAATAAGGAAGCACAAGTCTTAAATGATACATGAGATGAGATGAATCTCATTGATATCTTCAGGACATCCCACACAAATGCAAAAGAATACACCTTCTTCTCAAGTGCACATGGAGCATTCTCCAGGATAGACCACAATACTGGGTCACAAATCAAACCTCAGTAAATTTAAGAAAATTGAAATCATATCAAGCATCTTCTCTGACCACAATGCTATGAGACTAGATATCAGTTACAAGGAAAAAAACTGTAAGAAACACAAACACATGGAGATTAAACAGCACGTTTCTAAATAACCAACAGGTTACTGAAGAAATAAAAAAGGAAATTAAAAACAATTCTTGAAACAAATGACAATGAAAACACAACAACTCAAAACCTATGGTATGCAGAAAAGCAGTTCTAAGAGGGAGGTTTACAGCAAAACAATCCTGCCTCGAGAAACAAGAAAAACATTGAACAGACAACCTAACTTTACACCTAAAACAACTGGAGAAAGAGGAATAAAAAAAAACCCCCAAAATTAGTAGAAGGAAAGAAATCATAAAGATCAGAGCAAAAATAAGTGAAAAAGAAATGAAACAATAGTAAAGATTAACAAAGCTAAAAGTTGGTTCTTTGAGAGGATAAACAGAACTGACAAACCTTTAGCCAGATTTATCAAGTAAAAAAGAGAGAAGAATCAAATTAACAAAATTAGAAATGAAGAAGGAGGGGTTACAACAGATAATGCAGAAATACAAAGGATTATAAGAGACTATTATAGACAACTATATGGCAATAAAATGGATAACCTGGAAGAGAAATGGATAGATTCTTAGAAAAGTTCAATCTTCCAAGACTGAACCAGGAAGAAATAGAAATTACGAAGAACCCAATTACAAGCACTGAAATTGAAGCTATGATCAAAAAGCTCCCAAAAAACAAAAGCCCAGGACCAGATGGCTCTTCACAGAAGAATTCTATCAAACATTTAAAGAAGAGCTAATGCCTATCCCTCTAAAACTCTTTCAAAAAGTTGCAGAGGAAGGAACACTTCCAAACTCATTCTACAAGGCCACCATCACCCTGATACCAAAAGCAGACAAAGAAAACCCAAAAAAGAAAACTACAGTCCAATATCACTGATGCAAACGTCCTCAACAAAATTTTAGCAAATAGAATTCAGCAGCACATCAAAAAGCTCATACACCACAATAAAACTGGATTTATTCCAGGGATGCAAGGATTCTTCAATATACACAAATCAATCAATGTGATACACCATATTAACAAATTAAAAGATAAAAACTATATGATAATCTCAATAGATACAGGAAAAGCCTTTGACAAAATTCAGCACCCATTTATAATTAAAACCCTTCAAAAATAGGCATAGAAGGAACCTACCTCCACATAGTAAAGGCTATATATGATAAGCCTACAGCAAATATTATTCTCAGTGGTGAAAGACTGAAAGCATTCCCCCTAAGATCAGGAACAAGACAAGGATGTCCACTTTCACCACTATTATTCAACATAGTTCTGGAAGTCCTAGCTACAGTAATCAGAGAAGAAAAAGAAATAAAAGAAGTAAAGCTCTCACTGTTTGCAGATGCCATGATACTGTGCATAGAAAACCCTAAATATAGTATCAGAAAGTTACTAGAGCTAATCAGTGAATTTAGCAAAGTTTCAGGATACAAAATCAATACACAGAAATCACTTACATTTCTATATACTAACAATTAAAAATCAAAAAAAGAAATTAAGGAATAAATCCATTCACCATTGCAACAAAAATAATTAAATGTCTAGGAATAAGCTTACCTAAGGAGACAAAAGAACTGTACACAGAAAATTATAAGACACTGATGAAAGAAATCAAAGATGAAATAAACATATGGAGAGATATTCCATGTTTCTGGGTAGGAAGAATCAATATTGTGAAAATGACTATATTACTGAACACGGTCTACAGATTCAATGTGATCTCTATCAAATTACCAACGACAATTTTTCACAGAACTAGAACAAAAAATTTCACAACTGATATGGAAACACAAAAACCCCAAATACCCAAAGCAGTCTTGAGAAAGAAGAATGAAACTGGAGGAATCAACCTTCCTAATTTCAGATTATACTACAAAGCTGCAGTCATCAAGACAGTATGGTACTGGTGCAAAAACAGAAATACAGACCAATGGAACAAGATAGAAAGCCCAGAAATAAACCCATGCACCTATGGGTTCCTTATTTTTGACAAAGGAGGCTAGAATATACAATGGGGCAAAGATAGGCTCTTCAATAAATGATGCTGGGAAAACTGGACAGCTACATGTAAAAGAATAAAATTAGAACACTTCCTAACATGAAGATAATACACAAAGGTAAACTCAAAATGGATTAAAGACCTAAATGTAAGACCAGAAACTATAAAACTCTTAGAGGAAGACGTAGGCTGAACACTCGATGACGTGAACCAAAGCAAGATCTTCTATGACCCACCTCCTAGAGGGATGGAAATAAAAACCAAAGTAAGCAAGTGGGACCTGATTAAACTTAAAAGCTTTTGCACAGCAAAGGAGACTCTAAGCAAGGTGAAAAGACAACCCTCAGAATGGGAGAAAGTAATAGCAAATGAAATAACTGACAAAGGATTAATTTCCAAAATATACAAGCAGCTCATACAACTCAATACCAGAAAAACAACCCAATCAAAAAGCAAGAAAAAGACATAAATAGACATCTCTCCAAAGAAAACATACAGATGGCTAACACATGAAAAGATGCTCAACATCACTCATTATTAGAGAAATGAAAATCAAAACTATAATGAGATATCACCTCACACCAGTCAGAATGGCCATCATCATAAAGTTTATAAACAATAAATGCTGGAGAGGGTGTGGGGAAAAGGGAATGCTCTTGCACTGTTGGTGGGAATGTAAATTGATACAGCCACTATGGAAGATGGTATGGAGATTCCTTTAAAAACTAAGAATAAAACCACTATATGACCCAGAATCCCACTCCGAGGCATATGCCCTGAGGAAACCAAAATTGAAAAAGACACATGTATGCCATTGTTCATTGCAGCACTATTTACAACGGCTGGAACATGGAATCAACCTACATGTCCATCGATAGATGAATGGATAAAGAAGTTATGGTTCATATACACAATGGAATACTTCTCAGCCATAAAAAGGAACACACCTGAGTCATTTCTAATGAGGTAGATGAACCTAGAACCTATAATACAGAGTGAAGTAAGTCAGAAAGAGAAAGATAAATATCATATTCTAATGCATATATACGGAATCTAGAAAGAGGGTACTGAAGAATTTATTTACAGGGCAGCAATGAAGAAACAGACAATGGAGAAACATTTAGTTTCATTTTTTAAATGATGCTGCTCAACACCCACCAAAAAGATTCTCTATCCTCTACTAGATCATGGCCCACAGTTTTGACAATCACTCTTTCAGACAACAGTGGACCAGAATAGTTTTCCTGCCTGAAACCAAGAAAGCAATACCCTGCTTCCCACCCCAGCCATGTCATTGTTCCTCTGATGCTTGGACAGGGGAAGCAGGACCAGCATCATATTGCCTCCTGTAGGAGAAGCTCATCTCAGGACGTTACTGAGCTTGCCTAAAGCCAGACAGGAGGAACGCTCAGGTCATCGCCTGGACTCTTCTCCTGCTGAGCCACTGGGACCAGCCCTTGGGCTCAGGCATCACCCTCAACCCTCTGCAGTGGCCACACAAAATGCTTTTTGGGATTAGTGTTCTGGGTGCCAAGCAAGACACTTCTTGCCTTGGTCTCTTTGTGGGGTGGCCAGACAATTTTCTTTTCTTTTAGAGGAGATCATTTCTATGGAACCACAGACAGAGAGCAACAAAACAGCCAACAGAGAGAAAGGTTTCAAATTATGACCAAGGTTTCAACTGTTAGAGTTCATACTGTCTTGGGCTCAGAGCTTCCCTGGTGGCTCAGCTGGTAAAGAACCAACCTGCCAATGCAGGAGATGCAAGAAACATGGGTTTAATCCCTGGATCAGGAAGATCCCATGGAGAAGGAAATGGCAATCCACTCCACTATTCTTGCCTGGGAAATGCCATGGATAGAGGAACCTGGTAGGCTACAGTCCTGGTGGGCTCAAGGCCATCATGAAGTGACAATTTCAAGCTGCCACCCTCCCACAGTCCATCCTGTTCATAGAGGTCCAGCAAGACCGCACTCTAAACCTTGTTCATAAGCCACCCATAATCTTGAGAATCCTCAATTTAGGCTGCTTTTGTAAGTCAGACTTAATGTATTTTATAATCATTGATTTTGTTTTCATTGTTGAAACCCAGCCTTTTTATGGGTTTTCCTATTAGTTGTGATAGTTTAAAATTTGTGGCTGATGAGTGTTCTAAGTAAGCGATCATATCTCAAAGATAATTTTGTCCTCTGTGATATTTTTAATAAAAGCTATGCCTCGTATTATAGCTAGATTTTCTTGAGCACCATTAGGTAGTAGAACATGATAGAATTCCGTTTTAGATTTTATTGGAGATGCTTCTGGTTCTTCAATCTTAAAGCATGGGATTGTCTATTTGGTATAAGATATAGTCTTCTAGCACTTAGCTACTTGAGAGGTTTTCCCCCCAGTAAGAATGATTGTTGAACTTTATTAAATGTCCCTCCAGCACCGATTGATAGTTTCCTGCTTTTATCTTTTAATCTGAAATTTGTGTTAACAGATTTTCTACCATTATGTTGCCTCTGACTCTCTGGAATAAGGTTTCCCTGACGAACTGAAATATTGTATGTATCTATGAATTTATTTGCAGGTACTTTAGGATATTTGAAACTCTATTAGTAACATGCAAAAGCCTTCTTCAGCGATCAATGCAAAGAAATAGAGGAAAAGAACAGAATGGGAAAGACTAGAGATCTCTTCAAGAAAATTAGAGATACCAAGGGAACATTTCATGCAAAGATGGGCTCGATAAAGGACAGATGGTATGAATCTAACAGAAGCAGAAGATATTAAGAAGAGGTGGCAAGAATACACAGAAGAACTGTACAAAAAAGATCTTCATGACCAAGAAAATCATGATGGTGTGATCACTCATCTAGAGCCAAAGATCCTGGTATGTGAAGTCAAGTGAGCCTTAGAAAGCATCACTACGAAAAAAGCTGGTGGAGGTGATGGAATTCCAGTTGAGCTGTTTCAAATCCTGAAAGATGATGCTGTGAAAGTGCTGCACTCAATATGCCAGCAAATTTGGAAAACTCAACAGTGGCCACAGGACTGGAAAAGGTCCGTTTTCATTCCAATCCCAAAGAAAGGCAATGTCAAAAAATGCTCAAATTACCGTACAATTGCACTCATCTCACATGCTAGTAAAGTAATGCTCAAAATTCTCCAAGCCAGGCTTCAGCAACACATGAACCGTGAACTTCCTGATGTTCAAGCTGGTTTTAGAAAAGGCAGAGGAACCAGAGATCAAATTGCCAACATCCGCTGGATCATCGAAACGGCAAGAGAGTTCCAGAAAAACATCTATTTCTGCTTTATTGACTATGCCAAAGCCTCTGACTGTGTGGATCACAATCAACTGTGGAAAATTCTGAAAGAGATGGGAATACCAGATCATCTGACCTGCCTCTTGAGAAACCTGTATGCAGATCAGGAAACAACAGTTAGACCTGGACATGGAACAACAGACTGGTTCCAAATAGGAAAAGGAGTACGTCGAGGCTGTATATTGTCACCCTGCTTATTTAACTTCTATGCAGAGTACATCATGAGAAATACTGGACTGGAAGAAACACAAGCTGGAATCAAGATTGCCGGGAGAAATATCAATAACCTCAGATATGCAGATGACACCACCCTTATGGCAGAAAGCAAAGAGGAACTAAAAAGCCTCTTGATGAAAGTGAAAGTGGAGAGTGAAAAAGTTGGCTTAAAGCTCAACATTCAGAAAATGAAGATCATGGCATCCGGTCCCATCACTTTATGGGAAATAGATGAAGAAACAGTGGAAAGAGTGTCAGACTTTATTTTTGGGGGCTCCAAAATCACTGCAGATGGTGACTGCAGCCATGAAATTAAAAGACGCTTACTCCTTGGAAGAAATGTTATGACCAACCTAGGTAGCATATTAAAAAGCAGAGACATTACTTGGCCGACTAAGGTCCATCTAGTCAAGGCTATGGTTTTTCCTGTGGTCATGTATGGATGTGAGAGTTGGACTGTGAAGAAGGCTGAGCGCCGAAGAATTGATGCTTCTGAACTGTGTTGTTGGAGAAGACTCCTGAGAGTCCCTTGGACTGCAAGGAGATCCAACCAGTCCATTCTGAAGGAGATCAGCCCTGGGATTTCTTTGGAAGGAATGATCCTAAAGCTGAAACTCCAGTACTTTGGCCACCTCATGTGAAGAGTTGACTCATTGTAAAAGACTCTGATGCTGGGAGGGATTAGGGGCAGGAGGAGAAGGGGACGACAGAGGATGAGATGGCTGGATGGTATCACTGACTCGATGGACGTGAGTCTGAGTGAACTCCGGGAGTTGGTGATGGACAGGGAAGCCTGGCATGCTGCGATCCATGGGGTCGCAAAGCGTCGGACATGACTGAGTGACTGAACTGAACTGAACCTTTGACAAAAGTATTAATATTAGAAAATAGCTTATTTACATAAAAAGATATGGTCATTTTCTTTGTCTGGAAAAATTTATGAAAGAAGACTCATTTCCTTGAAAATTTAAATGAATTCCCCAGTGCATCTGGGGGTGAGGCAATACTTAAAAAAATATTTTTCTACTGTTTGATTTTGTTTAAAATTGTTTTATTTTTAAAAACATATTCATGTTTTTCTTTGGATTAACATTTTTCATTTAACACACGGGCAAGAACGAGATGCCTCTTTTTTGACTCTTTAAAGTTTATTGGCATGTGATTGTGCCCAGTCTTCTCATGTAGTGTAATATCCACAAATTTTTTTTTTTCACTTCTGGTTTTCATGTATAACTTTTATTGATGAAGTTACTAGAACTTTCTCCACCCCATCCTTAGAGAACCAGCTTTGAGTTTTGTGTATTCATTCTCTTTTATTCTCTTTATCTTTTTTGTCTTTAAAAAAAATACATGGATGGAAACATTCTTGTTGGAAAATATTGAAAGACTCAGGAGTATTCTGAACAGAAGGGGCCATCCCTCTCCACTGTTCCCAGCCCTCCACCCATCCTGATCCTCCTCTTCTTCCAGGGCGGGAGGTGGGGGTGCCTCCCTCCCGCCCTCTTCTGAGATAGCAGCCCAGTCTAGTATTCTTGCCTGAGAAATCCCATGGACAGAGGAGCCTGGCAGGCTACAGTCCATGGGGTCACAAAAGGGTCAGACATGACTTAGCAACCAAACAATAACAACAACCTTACGGATGGTATCTGGATTCCCCCAAGGTTTTTACTGGCACACACAAGACTCCAGTGACTATCCTAGAGACATATATCCTGCTGAATGGGCAAATATTTCTGAAGGTTGGTGACTCAGAAACAAATATGTTGGAATTAACACAATACTGTAAATCAACTATATTTCAAAAATAAATATTTTAAAAAAGAAAACTATTTGCTGTGTCAGTATATTGTTAATTTTGATAAAGATTCAAAAACTGCTATTGAGGGGACTTTTCAAAAAATTTCCAAATAGTCAGATGTTTTCTAATGTTATTAATTTTTGACTTAAGGCCCTGAGGTAGAGAACTCTGCCTTCCTGTGTCAGTTTGTTTCTTTGTAAAAGGAATGTCTCAGGTTCTTGGCTGAATGAGTAATAAGCTATTTGTTCTCTGAGATATCCCCCCGCCCTCAAACCCTTCAGGTGGAAGGAGATTGCTATGGACTGTAGCCCTCCAGGTTCCTCTATCCATGGGATTTCCCAAACAAGAACACTGGAATGGGTTTCCATGCCCTCCTCCAGGGAGTCTTCCCAAACCAGGGACCCAACCCGTGTCTCCTGCCGCTCCTGCATTGCAGGTGGATTCTTTATCTCTGAGCCACCAGGGGAGGAGCTTACTTTCTGCAACTGTTTCTATCTTTCTGACGCTTCCATCAGCATCTATGGATTGCCTTTGACCTGTCCACTGCGGGGGCAGGGAGGGTCTTTCCTCTCCCCCATCAGCGGAGAAAGGATGATGGAGAACTCCCTTCCATTTGCATCTGTCTGGAGACAAGCAGTCGACTGCATTTTCCTTTGTTTTATTATTGTTTTTCTTTATTCGGTTGCTTGGGATCAATGTCTTCTCCCTCAGAAATAGTAAATAGCCTTATGCTTCTCTTTCAAACCTTTACCACACAGCACTTTCTGGTAATTTTGGAAACAGTTTCACAGAGTTTCACAGGGTTGTGTTTTCTTTTGATGGAATCTAACATTCTCAGCTATAAATGCTACAAAATTACATTTCACTACCTGTCTCCTGGTATCTCCACGGTCTTCTGCCATCTGCTACTGTGATTTGTTGGTGGCACTAGTTGTAAAGAACAAGCCTGCCAACGCAGGAGTCATAAGAGGCCTGGGTTCGATCCCTGGGTCGGGAAGATGCCCTGGAGGAGGGCACGGAGGCCCACTCTGGTATTCTTGCCTGGAGAACCCCGGACAGAAGAGCCTGGCGGGCTACAGTCCATAGGGTCGCACAGAGTCAGACACGACTGTAGTGACTTAGCACTTCTAGAAGCGCTCATAGAAGCTTTAATGGCAAGTATCAAGATTTCTGGGGTCTGATTGCTTGAATTTAAACCCTGATCCAACACTCACTACTAAGTCCTTGATTTGATTCAACACTGGTGAATGTTGGCTGCGTGCTTAACACGTGACATGCATCATTGTAGGTATTGAGACTAGGGTAATAAGCAGAAGGTGCAAGGTACCTGCTTTACTGAGCTCACTCTGGGGGCCCAGGATGAACTGGAAGAGGGAGTCACTGGGGAACAATAAAGTGCTCATGGCAGTGAGAATGGCCATCACCAACAAGTCTGCAAACAACACATGCTGGAGAGAGCACGGAGAGAAGGAGCCCTCCTACACTGTTGGTGGGGATGTAAGCTGGCGCAGCCACTGTGGAGAATCATACTGAAAACAGAGTTTCTAAATGACCCAGCAATCCCTCTCCTGGCATATATCTGAAATGACAACAACTCTAATTTGAAAAGATACATGCATGCCATGTTCACAACGGTACAATTTAGTCAAGACGTAGAAACAAGCTAAGTGTCTATTAACAGGTGAACGGGTAGAGAAGCTGTGGTATATATACAATGGACTATTACTCAGCCATAAAAAAGAATGAAATAACGCCATTTGCAGCAACATGGATGGACCTAGAGGGTATCATACTAAGTGAGTAAGTCAGAGAAAAGCACACAGCCCATTATATCACTTATATGTAGAATCTAAAAAAATGATACAAATGAACTTATCTACAAAACAGAAATAGACTCGCAGACATAGAAAACAAACTTGTAGCTACCAAAGAGGAAAAGGAAGGGAGGGAAAAATTTGGAGTTTGAGGTTAATAGATACACACTACTATATATAAGATAGATATAACAGTAAGGGCCTACTGTACAACACAGGAAACTATATTCAATGTCTTATAACAACCTATAATGGAAATGAATCTGGAAAAAAAATACATGTGTGTAATTGAACTGATTGATTGACTATATTCTTGGCAGCCAAAGGTGGAGAAGCTCTATACAGTCAGCAAAAACAAGACCAGGAGCTGACTGTGGCTCAGATCATGAACTCCTTATTGCCAAATTCAGACTTAAACTGAAGAAAGCAGGGAAAGCCACTAGACCATTCAGGTGTGACCTAAACCAAATCCCTTATGATTATACAGTGGAAGTGAGAAATAGATTCAAGGGATTAGATCTGATCGACAGAGTGCCTGAAGAACTATGGACATAGGTTCGTGACATTGTACAGGAGGCAGTGATTGTGACCATCCCCAAGAAAAAGAAATGAAAAAGGCAAAATGGTTATCCGAGGAGGCCTTACAAATAGCTGAGAAAAGAAAAGATGTGAAAAGTAAAGGAGAAAAAGAAAGATATACCCATTTGAATGCAGAGTTCCAAAGAATAGCAAAGAGAGACAATAAGATGGATTGAGGATGAGATGGTTGGATGGCATCACTGACTCAATGGACATGAGTGTGAGCAAGCTCCAGGAGTTGGTGATGGACAGGGAGGCCTGGTGTGCTGCAGTCCATGGGGTTGCAAAGAGTCAAACATGACTGAGTTACTGAACTGAACTGAACTGAATTGAATTATTTCAAGGCGCACCTAAGACTAACATAATATTTTAAATCAACTATACTTAAAATAAAAAGAAAAAGTTCTAGTAGGTCAGATGGTGAGAAATTGTATAGAGAGATGGAAAGGAGAACATGGGGAATAAGAGGTATGGGAGCTGCATTTTTAGGCAGGGTGGTCAGAATTGTACTTGAGCAAAGATCTGAAGAAAGTGATGCTATCAAGTCATATAAATAGCGTAGGCAAAGTATTCCTAGCCAGTTCAGTTCAGTCACTCAATCGTGTCCGACTCTTTGCGACCCCATGGACCACAGCATGCCAGGCCTCCCTGTCCATCACCAACTCCTGGAGTTTACTCAAACTCATGTCCATCGAGTCAGTGATGCCATCCAGCCATCTCATCCTCTGTCATCCCCTTCTCCTCCTGCCCCCAATCCCTCCCAGCATCAGAGTCTTTTCCAATGAGTCAACTCTTCACGTGAGGTGGCCAAAGTATTGGAGTTTCAGCTTTAGCATCAAGGTAACCCCAAATGCAAAGCCACTCCTATCCCAAACTCAATGGAAAGCACAAAAGGAAAACTGTAAGATTAACATGATCAAGTTTGTGTTTATTTAAAAGATCAAATAGTTTGTTAGGTTGAGATAAGTAAGGAAGGTCTGAAAAGCCCACTAGGAGACAATCATAGTAATTTTGCTGAGATATGAACATGGGTGGTGCCTGGAGTCAGAAAAATGTGGAGCAGGTTTGAGAATGTCCCAGAGGCAGACCAAGTGTTTGATCCCATGGAAGCCAGAGCCTTGAAGAAGTGGAAACTGAAAAAGGTGACCCCCCTGTCCTCATGTTCCCGGTTTGAGAAGCTGAGCGATAGGGGTGCTGTTATAGAAAGACACTTGGAGAACAATTCAGAATACCAGTGATGGCCAGTGAGCTTCTGAGTTTCAGGCCTGGGAGGCCAGTTAATTCTAATCTCACCTCAATATAACAAGGGACATGTGATTGGGCATCTTGGCAAGTGTTCTGCCTCTCACAGAATTCAGTACTAGGGCATGGCCAGTTCTGCAGATGCGGGTTATTAGCAGTCCCAGATACACGGAGTTCGAATAACAGAGGCAAAACGCAAACACGTCAGGGACAGGGGATGGGTGAGCTTCCTAGTCTCTCTCTTTCCAAATAGATGCCAAATTTACTTTGGCTTAAGGCTTAACTTGGAGAAGGCAATGGCACCCCACTCCAGTACTCTTGCCTGGAAAATCCCATGGACGGAGGAGCCTGGTAGGCTGCAGTCCATGGGGTTGCTAAGAGTCAGACACGACTGAGCGACTTCAGTTTCACTTTTCACTGTCATGCATTGGAGAAGGAAATGGCACCCCACTCCAGTGTTCTTGCCTGGAGAATCTCAGGGACGGGGGAGCCTGGTGGTTTGCCATCTATGCGGTTGCAGAGTTGGCACGACTGAAGCGACTTAGCAGCAGCAGCAGCAAGGCTTAACTGTGGAGCTGGTAGTGACAAAATGAACTGTAAAAAACAAGGAAGGAAGCAGAGTGCTTTGTTACTCACAACTCTAAGGGCCTCCAGGACAATGCTCCTGACAAACAGAAAACAGGGGAGCTGAGCCCCCGGACCTGTTTGGACGCACAGGTTCAGAGATGGAGCAGGGATGAGGGAGAGAAGCCTCCGTCTCCACTGGATGGAGAAGGGAAGAAGGACCAGAAAGGAAGGACCAAACAGACAGCCATGTGTGGGTCACCAGTGGGTCCTCCCAGGGCCATTGCATCCCTGGGAATATCTCCGACACTCCCAGGCTTAGAGAGAGAGAGGGCTCTTGAAGGAAGGGTCTGAGTTTCAAGACTGGGTGACACGTAGTAGGTAGATCAGGCCTGGAGGTAGAGAGGGCTGGAACAATGCAAAAATGGGGACTTCCCTGGTGGTCCACTGCCTAAAACTCCATGTTCCCAGTTCCGGGGGCCCAGGTTAGATTATTCCTGGTCAGAGAACTAGATCCCACATGCCACAACTAAGATCGGGTGTGGCCAAAAAAATAAAAACAAATATTAAAAAAAAAAAGATTGCAAAAATGCTTTGGTTTGAATGCCAAGTTTGTGGGATTCTTGATTTTTTTCACCCAAAACTCTGCAAAAATTTCACATGCCATGGTTTTAGCAGTAGCCAAGAAGGTTATGTTTGAGACAATGTTTTCACTTTTCCTAGAGGTGACCACTCCTCACTGTTTCTTGCTTTCTTCCTTTTTTTTTTTTTTTTCGGTTTTGCCTTTTTATTTTCTGCTTCTGCACTTTAGTACTAATACCTCTAATCCATGTCTGGTAGTAAAACACTTCCTTCTGGAACCACATACCTGCCTCTGCCCAGAACCACATTGAGAGCCATGATTTTAGGAGCAATGTAACCTCCACACTCCTTCTGCCTGCCTGTGTGCTAAGACTCTTTAGTCGTGTCTGACTGTGGTCCCATGGACTGTAGCCCCCCAGGCTCCTCTGTCCATGGGATTCTCCAGGCAAGAACACTGGAGTGGGTTGCCATGCCCTCCTCCAGGGGATCTTCCCAACCCAGGGATCGAACTCATGTGTCTTACGCCTCCTGCGTTGGCAGGCGGGTTCTTGACCACTAGCAGAACCCCCACCCCTCCCTCTACAGATGAAGAAGCCCAGGAAGCTGAGCCCGAGAGATTTCTTCTTCTTCTCTCTCTTTTTTTAAACCATGATGTAAGCCTTGAAAATATCCTCTGCTGTTTCATCAGTTGATTCTTCTATAGTTTTTCTCAGAAATATTGGATCTAAGAACATCTGCTACTTACTGTTGGGAACATATTTCTTTCCTTCGTGCTTGGCTTTGCACTTACCAGAGCTGTCAGATAAGCGTCTTCTCGCAGATTCTGTGACAGGGCTCGGTTTTCCCGCACAAACATCAGGGACACTGCGGCTGGAGGCGCGTCAATCTGAACGCACAATGTGCCAGCTGTGTGCCTCGCTCAGGCTTCTTAACGATGCTGGCTCAGTTATGCTGATACTGCAAGTAATACAGTTCGTCGCCGCTTTGGAAATCAAAACGATGTAGTGAGATGACGTTTAAGGCTTTTTCTCATTGCTCAAGCTTTGGCAGATTCAAAATATTAAGGTGCAAGAATTCTGAGCCCCTCCCCCACAGGGCCCCACTCCAGTACTCTTGCCTGGAAAATCCCATGGAAGGAGGAGCCTGGTGGGCTGCAGTCCATGGGGTCGCTAAGAGTCAGACATGACTGAGCGACTTCACTTTCACTTTTCACTTTCATACACTGGAGAAGGAAATGGCAACCCACTCCAGTGTTCTTGCCTGGAGAATCCCAGGGGCGGGGGAGCCTGGTGGGCTGCCGTCTATGGGGTCCCACAGGGTCAGACACAACAAGCGACTTAGCAACAGCAGCAGCCCCAACAGGGTACTGCTGTTCCAAGTCCAGTGGTCTCCCTACATCCGACCTCATCTCTGGGAGCTTCAGTCGGCAGGTCCGTCACAGCTGAATTGTTGGCTTGATTAATTCTGTTGTCAAGGTTCCTTTCGTTAAAACAGGGTTATGGAGCTATGTCTGAGAGGTTGCATTTGAAGAACTCAGTGTGCGACAAAATTGTTTTCAGTGTTTCTCTCTGTAATGTCTGTATTGCTGCTGTTTAAAACCTCTGTAACTGGTGTTTAAAAATGGCTTCATCTGAGCCTTGTATTTATGTTTGCCTCCTGGTGGTTAGTATCACTGTTTCGATAAACAATATCTCTCTCTCCTCTTCTTTATCTCTTTCTAAAAAATGTTTAATTCAAGATTGATTTCAGTTCAGTTCAGTTCAGTTCAGTTCATTCGCTCAGTCGTGTCCAACGCTTTGCGACCCCATGAATCGCAGCACGCCAGGCCTCCCTGTCCATCACCAACTCCTGGAGTTCACCCAGACTCTCGTCCATCGAGTCAGTGATGCCATCCAGCCATCTCATCCTCTGTCATCCCCTTTTTCTCCTGCCCCTAATCCCTCCCAGCATCAGAGTCTTTTCCAATGAGTCAACTCTTCGCATGAGGTGGCCAAACACTGGAGTTTCAGCTTTAGCATCATTCCTTCCAAAGAAATCCCAGGGCTGATCTCCTTCAGAATGGACTGGTTGGACCTCCTTGCAGTCCAAGGGACTCTCAAGAGTCTTCTCCAACATACTGAATACTTTAAGGTGATGCAGGGATTTGAGGAAACAGCAGATTCAGGAAGAACTCTGGGGCCGTCCCCAAGAGCCGATCATGGACCCTCATGAGAGAGGTGCCCTTCCTCTACCTGGAGGAGAAGAGCATCATTACTGCCAAGACTGAGGGACACCGAGAGGATTCCACACACACAGCCCTTGCTGTTTCTCCCACTTACCTACCCTTAGCTCGTACCCTTTGTCCTAGCATGTTTCCCTGCTGCCCATTCTTCACTAAACCCAGCATAGAAACACTCCAGTTAAATCCTTCTTTGGGGCCTTAATTTCCTTATGAAGGTTGCCAAGTCGTGTAAAACTTACATTAAATAAATTGGTATGCTTTGCTTCTACTGATCTGTCTTTGTCAATTTGATCTTCACATTCAATCAGGGACTCTAAGAAGGGCCAGGAAAGCTTCTTCCTTCCCTATACTTGTGTGGTGCAATATTTAGGCTAAAAAGGAAACTGCTCTGTGATGTTTTCTGTAGCATTTGAAACGAGTCACATCATCAAAGAGAATGTTTTTACATCCTTACATGTCTCGTTCCAGACTATAGAAAGTCATGATATGTAAGAATATTTCCATCATAACAACTGAATGCAGAGTGTAGACCTTATAGGGGACCCTGATTTGGACAAACTGGCTGTAAAAAGAGATTTTTGTGAAAACTAGAGACATTTGACTATGGCATGACTATTGTTGTTGTTCGCTTGTGTCTGACTCTTTGCCATCCAATGGATGGCTGCACATCAGATTTCCTTGTCCTTCACTGTCTCCCTGAGTTTGCTCAAATTCGTGTCCATTGAGTCAACGATGCTAACTAACCATCTCATTCTCTGTTACCCCTTTCTTCTCCTGCCCTCAGTCTTTTCCAGCATCAGTGTCTTTTTCAGTAAGATGATATTAAAAAATATTGGTAATTTTTAAAGATGTGCTAATGGCATGGTGGTTATGCTAAAAACATATGTATGTAAGTATGTTAAAAGTATGATTTAGAAATTCACTTTAAACTGTTTTTAAATGTGTGGAGAAGACTCTTGAGAGTCCCCTAGACAGCAAGAAGACCAAGCTAATCACTCCTAAAGAAAATCAATCCTGAATATTCATTGGAAAGACATGCCGAAGCTCCAATCCTTTGGTCACCTGATGTGAAGAGTTGACTCATCAGAAAAGATCCTGATGCTGGGAAAGATTGAAGACAGGATGAGAAGGGGGCGACAGAGGATGAGATGGCTGGATGGCATCACCCACTCAGTGGACATGAGTTCGAGCAAAGTGTGGGAGATGGTGAAGAGCAGGGAAGCTTGGCGTGCTGCAGTCCATGGGGTCGCAAAGAGTCAGACATGACTGAGCAATTGAACAACAAAAACCAACACAAAATATGACACAATATTAGGAAAATGCTGATGATTTGAACTTTAAGCTGGCAAATGGGCCCAGGGAGTTTTTCAACTTTGGGTATGTCTGAGACTTTCATAGTAAAAAGAAAAACTCAAACTGGCTATAGTTATGGAAATGAACATCAGAATAATCTTGGGGTGTTAAGTATTAAATCAGAATAATTCAAGATTTTGTTGACACTGAAACATAGACCTATTAGATTCTTTTTCTTTGTTAACATTACTGTTTGTACTCTTGATTCGTGAGTTCCTGACACTTGTTTCTAGTGTCTGGACTGGGAAATGTTAGATTTATCTTGACTTCCTTTTCACGGAGAATACATGAAGATAGAGAATGTGACTACTGCTTGGTTCTAAAGGGATTCTTAATGGTATAAGAAATAGTCAGAAAGTAAAACAGGAGAATTGAGGATTTAAAAGTTCAGAGGTTACAAATTCATAGAAACCTGGGGTAGCGTGATAACGGCCAAGGGCAGGGGTGGGTGGGAATTGAGTGAAGGTGGCCCGAGAGTAACGATCTCCAGTTAGAAGATAGCTAAGCTCCGGGGATCTGAAGCATGCACGTGACTGTAGTTAACGGTACTGTACTGTACACTTGAAAGTTGCCAGGAGAGTAGACCTTAAAGCTCCCATCACACGCAAATACAAAAGTGGTTACTACGGGAGGTGACGACACGCTAATCTTATCGTGGTCATCTTTTCACACTATGTCAAATCATCATGTTGTACAACTTAGGCTAACACAATATAATATGTCAGTTACATATTAATAAAGCTGGGGGAAAAAATCAGAGATTATGCCAGATGAACAGAAAAATCCGGTATTTCCAGACAACAGTGAGAAAGTTACTTAGAGAAAGAACACTGTATTTGTTTGAGTTTCCTGGTAACCAAGGCCAAGAGAAAAAACACAGATGACCCTCAATAGTTGAAAAGGGAATGAGACACATTTATCTGTGTTTATGATGAAACTGTACTTGTGATGAAATATACCTCTAAAGATTATATTTGTCTATTGAGTAACATAGAAGTCAGCATTTTCAGTTGCTGTTTGAAAACATATTGTTAATTACAAGTCAGTAACATTGGTTCTGTGGAAGGTTAAGAAAACATGCTCTAAGTATGTTGGTGTCTGGAGCACTAGCAAATTTGAAAAATTTAAAAGCATCAACAAGCCATGTGCTAGGTTCTCAGACCAGAGCTTTGGTGAAAATGGGCAGTGGCTAGAGGAGACGGGCTGCCTTCCCACCTTGGGCAGACTCTCTCATGCCCACGCTGACCACAGATCCCCACATGTATTCTGGAAATCAACAGTTTTGTTTTTTTTTTTCAAAGTAATTTATATCTTTTAAATTGAAGTATAGCTGATTTGGGCTTCCCAGGTGGCTCAGAGGTAAAGAATTTGCCTGCCAGTGCAGGAGCTGCTGGAGATGTGGGTTCAATCCCTGGGTCAGGAAGATCCCCTGGAGGTGGAAATGGTAACCCACTCCAGTATTCTTGCCCGGAGAATCCCACGGACAGAGGAGCCTGGCAGCTGCCATCTGTGGGGTCACAAGCAGTCAGAAATGACTGAGCACGGACAGGCATCGGACATAGTTGATTTACAGTGTTAGTTTCTGGTGCACAGAAAAGAGTTTCAGTGTATATATGTAAATATACATATTCTCCTTCAGATTATTTCCCCTTATAGCTTATTGCAATGTATTGACTCTACTTCCCTGCGCTATACAGTAGATTCTTGTTGCTTATCTATTTTGTATGCAGTAGTATGTATCTGATAATCCCAGACTCCTGATTTATCCCTTTCCCCTTTGGTAGCCATAAGTCTGTTTTCCATGTCTGTGGGTATATTTCTGTTTTGCATATCAACTCATTCGTATCTTTCTTTTTTTAGATTTCACATATAAACGATATCATATGATATTTGTATTTCTCCACCTGGCTTATTTTACTTAATGTGATAATCTCTAGGTCCGTCCATGTTGCTGTAAATGACATTCTCATTCTGTTTTAGGACTAGGTAATATCCCATTGTGTATAGGTATCACATATTCTACATCCTTTCTTTCATGGATGGGCATTTAAGTTACTTTTGTGCCTTGGCCATTGTAAATAGTACTGCAATAAACATTGGAGAAAAACAGCAGTTCTGTTAGATATTACCAGGTGCCCTACCAAAAAAGTTTCAAAGCCTAAACTTGTGATGTGCTGGTCTCGATAAAGTGAAATCAGTTTGCTGCAGAATAGCATTAGCCTTTAAGACACTGAGGTGTATCTTGAATGTCCAAGGGACATAGACTGTACTGATTCCCCAGTAAGGTTGACCATGGAAACTCTCTCCCTCCCCTGCTTTAATTCTTTTCCAAATGCAGCGTGCTTTATTATCTCTTCCCCTCAACATGTACTTTGGGAAACACTGAACTGCGGTATCTGCTGAGATGAGCACCGTTAGCTTTTGGAGAAAACATTTACAGCATCATGACTCGCTCTGTCACTCAGAGCCAAACCTGCAGACTCCTGGTTGATACAGGAGTTCAGAGCAGCATCCTGATTGCCTGATTCACCCTCTCCCATCCTCCCACCGAAAGACGCATGAAGCCACGTGAAAAATCGCAACTGCACCACAAGCTAAGAATATCCATGAAGCTTGGCCCCAGTCGAGGAGGGATTCCTGCCAATGGTGGTGCAGATGAGGACAGATTGAGGAATGCTCATTAGCTGATGCACAATGAGGCTTCTGAAGCAGAGCTCTGAGTCAGACCAGAGGGAGCCAGGCCCCTCCCAGACATTGCCTCCCCAGGTGAAGGTGGTCACTTCCTTCTCTCAACCACCAACAGTTCTGCCAGTTTGTAAATTTTAAATTCACCCACCAATGAGGCCACCTGAAACTCCTGGTTCTCTGGAAATATTTCTCCTGTTCCAGGTGGGAAGGGCCTCATCAAACACCTACTGACCCCAGAATTGTGGTTGATGGCCTTCCCTTCCCCTGAGGCTGAAAGAAGTTTCTATCAGCCCCAGGGCAGTCAGGAAGAGGTCATGGGGGTGGATCCTCAGCTTCCACAACCTGGTTCTGAATGCAGGCAAAGAATGTCATTTTAGTAGATATGAAGTCAGCAAAGAGATGCCAGCTTTGGGCAAAAGGTGAAGCATCTCACTACTTAGAGGTAAAGTTAGTAGAATTTAAAATGGGGACATGAGGTGTTAGCTAAAGCTATCGTTGTCGTCATCTTGTGATGCATCACTAGATCGCCTCAAACTTACACAGATAATGTATCAATTATCTCTCAGTTTTAAGGAAGCCTCTGGGGCAAGAAGGATAGGATATATATCTTCCAAATTATAGTAAGAAAAAAAAAAGATGCTCCATAGAGCAAAAGACAGAAAAGGGATATTAAGTGTGCATTTTTATAAAAGCAAAAACCATAAAAATAAGATGGCAAATGTAAGAGCAAATATCCTTTTTGAGACAATTAACAAAATAAAGTTTCCTTTTAAGAGACTCTAAGACTGGATCAAAAACAAAATTTAAATGTCTTTTGTTATGAGACTCCCCCAAAACAAAAGGACAGAACAGATTTTTTTTTAAGGTGGACAAAGATATATTAGGCACACATATATACAATGGAGCAGAGTTTTCAAATCTTTTATCAGATAAAATGGGATGCAGGGGAAATTATTAAACAGAAAAGGTTATTTCAGGTTGCTAAAGATTTAATTATGATGCAACTAGTGACCTTGAATCCCTATGTGCCAGATAAAACAGCACCGACATATTTAAAGAATATTTAAAAATTTAAGACGAAATTCAATACAAAAAAATTTGTAACTGAAAATTTTAACAAACCAAGGTAAGGTTTCATTTGCAAGTCATGGAATGAATAGAAAAATTTAAGAAGCATAGAAATTTTGGATAATAAAATAATATAACTGATTAAAGGATAATTATTTAAAAGATTTACATGCAAAAAAATGTAACTTCTTTCAAACATACATGGGATATTTACAAAAGTGACTATTAAATAGCATACAGGAAAACAGTGAATCACAAAAGTGGCTCTTTTGTATGAACTTAGCAATTAAACTGAAATTAGTAACTAAAATTTGAAAACACAGCAAAAGTAATCAGGAAACTTTAAACACATGTTTAATCAACTCTGTCTAGAAAGAAACGATTAATTCCTTGAAAATGCCAAGATCTGTAAATTGTTGTTAGTGATTTCAATGCTCTGAGACCATTCATTGCCATCTCCAAGGTAGGACGCTATGTTCATGAAAATCACATTTTCAGAGACTCTAAAATGGCACTGGGAAATGCGAGATTTACAACTTAGGTGCAAAAACAGGCTACAGAACAACATGGAGCAAATACTTCTATTTTTAAGGTAACAATTAAAACAATGACATGAACCAATTGGCAGGGACTGTGAGGTGAAATTATAGGTGACTTAAGTTTGCTTATTTCTATTCTGTATGTTTCTCAAAATTTGGGCAACAAATACATAGTTATACAGTAAACAAATAAGAAACAATTTTTCAAGAAAAAAGTTTAAAATTACAATTAAGCCCAGGATGTGCTCACTTTGACCTGGATTCTAGGTGCCTGCCCAGGTGGGATCTGCCCAGGCATGACCTGCTCAGGTGTCCATTTGCTCAACTCTCATCTCCAGGGACCACCTTCTGCTCATTGGTTACCGATTACTTCATCCATCACTGACATGGAAGACTCCTTCCTATTTAGCAAGTCAGACAGAATTAATGTTTCTTTCCTTCCAAAACTGTATCTGGACTGAAACCAAATTAATGCATGAGGATTCACGAACAATAGCCTTCTCTTTGGTATACGCCCCAGACGAACTTTTGAACATTTCCAAGGCTCTTCTTTGGAGAACCTGCCTCCTGCCTCTGCCCTCCCTCCATCCATGAACATGCAAGGAACCAGGGGCTTCTCTCAATGGGGTGGAGCACAGGTATGCGAATAAGCACAATGCTGGAAAACCAGCTCAGATAATAAGTGAGGGAGAGAGGAGCCTGAATGGAGAAGTCGGAGTTGTAAGACTGTCTGAAACTGAAAGGCCAGCGCAGCTGTAACGAAGAGTGTAAGGCAAGATGGGGCTGCGGATACACATGCGCTTCACGAATAGTGATTTGGGGGCCTTGTGGAAGATTTGGGGCTTTGTCTTAAGAGCAACAGAACCACTGACATATTTTCAGCAGAGGGTGACATGACCGGACCCCTGTTGAGAAAATGTCAACATTGCTGCAGTAGGAATAGCAAAATGCAGACAGGCTAGACAGCAAACGTAGTGGCCATCGGGGAGACCAGACCGCGTGACAAAGGCAGAGACAAAGGGAAGTGGGCAGGTTAAGCGGAGAAAAACAATGCAGTGCTTCCCAACTAGGGATGATTTAGACCCTCAAAGGATGGCTGACAAATGCCGGAGAGGTTTTTAGTTATCACAACTTGGAGGGAGGTGCTGACTGGCATCTTAGTGGCCAAGGATATTACTCAATATCCTACCTGCTCAGGATGGCCCCTCCACAAAAAGTGATGCAAAAGGTCAATAGTGCTGCCGTGGAGAAACCTGGATGAGCAGCGCTGAGGTGCGAGAGGCTGCAGGGGAGTCCCCTTTCCTGAAAAGGACCGCCGGTGGTGCTGGCCCCTGAGCGAGCGGACCAGGATGCAGGGAAGGCAGCGAGGGCCCCTGTGCCCTCCCGGTGGACCCACTGCTGTCAGGAGCCCCCACGGACATGGTGCACCAGCACACCCTCCTCCTCCAGGCTTGGCTCTGAGAAAGCGCTTCTCTGCCTCTTTGGGCCTAGCCCAGCACAGTGTCCTGTCCCATTCATCCTCACGGAGTATATGGCTGAGTGGGTTTATCTGTTCCTGCTGGGATTCATGAGAAACCAGTGCTGTGTTCAGGACCAGACAGCCAGGGCCCCATCAATAGTCTTACCTTTTTACACTGCTCAGGTCTCCCCAGCCCCTGCTACACTGTTCAGTTTTGATGGACTTTTTAGAACCACAGTCCTCAACCTTTTTGGCACCAGGGACCAGTTTTGTGGGAGACAACTCTTCCAAAGGCTGGGGTGGGGAGGAGTTGGTGGAAGGGTGGAGAGGGGTTGGTGGAAGGGTGGAGAGGGGCAGGGGTTTATGGGAGGCTGTGGGGGGCAGGGGGGAGGGGAATGGGGGGGAAGGGGGAATGGGGGGAGCGTGGCGATGGTGGGTAGGGTAGGGGTGTGGTTTTGGTTTCACCTGCTGTTCACCTCCGCTCTGCTGCCTGGTTACTAACAGACCATGGACCCATACTGGTCAGGGGCCCAGGGGTTGGGGACGCCTGTTTTAGAACACACTTTCATTCCTTTTTCAAATCTATACAGCAAAAGATCAAATTGAAAAATAAAGGCTTCATATTCTGGCTCCAAACCTACCACTAAAATTTGGGACAACTCAAATCGGTCTCTGAAGTGAGAGCTCAGGCACCTGGCCAGGGTCTCCATGTGAACCGAAGCCACGTGCGTGGAGCTGGTCACCCACAAAATTCATGCTTATGGTGCCAGCCATGCAGGTCTGGTGAGTAATGATGGGATTGAAAATGTATGATAGCTGACATTTAACAAAAGCCTTGAGGTCAGTGACGTGGAGAAAAGAGATGGAACTCCTAACACTGGGCTTTCTTGCACCCGTTTTATGGTTTGGCACTGGGTGTATCATAAAGAGCATTCTGGGACAAAAGGGTGTTTGGGACCCCTCCGAGGGCTAGACTGGACTTGGGGTCCATCCCATCAGGGGAAAGACCTGGGGATTCTAGGAGCTCCTGAGGGGAGGCCAGCTGGGCTGTTCACACAGTGAACTAACAGCCCCTTGGAAGGCTCAGGAGGTGGGACAGCCCTTTAATCCACAGACCTGAGGGGAAGGGCTGTTTTGAGCATGATCTGCCCCATAACTCTGGCTCAGCCCCTTCCTAAGGAAGGACGAGGGACAGGCAGGAAGGCATCATAGCTGGCTTTCTGTAGGGGGCTGGGAAGCAGCATGCTGAAGTCTTGATGAACCCAGCACAAAGGTGGGTCCCCCTGCCTGAACACCCCATTTCCTATCTGCCTCTCACCAGATCACTCATCACCCATGCTCATGTTCCAGACTCTCTTCTGGGCAGCTTGGAACCCCAAAGCTGCTGTGGACACTCTTCTGATTGATTCTATCAAAGCACTGACGCCACCACACGGGAAATGTGCCTGGGTCCTGAGAGGCCCTTGAGGGTGGGGCTCTGCTTAGAGCTCCACACGGGGCAGTGCCTGCACTCAGGAGTGGCTGGATGACCCAGAGGCACAGAGCCCCGCCTGCAGCTCATCTGGTGCCCGAGAGTGATGGAGTACTGAGCCCCCAGGGTCCTCAGGCAGCCCAGGGCACCCAGCACCGGTGCTGGCAGCCTCGATTCAGGCGTGGCAGGGAGCCCTGAAGAAGAGTAGCCCCCATGCTTTCAGGTTCTCAGCCCCAGTGATGGCTCATAGCTTAGGACCTGGCAGGGAGGGGAACCCCCACGATTGCTGACGGCAGCAGCCTAGAGAGCCCTGGGGTCCTCTTGAAAGAGCTGGGAAGGAAGACTTCTAGAAAGTGGGAATGACATTCCCAGAACAGCAAGTGTCAGCAGCGCCCTAGGAAGACTGCCCATGACTGCTATCCTGACCCTGGTTTTCCCCTGGTCACGTGGAAAGCAGGGATCACACCCAAATCGCCTATTAGTCATGTTTCTAGGAAAGAGGCCCTCCATGAGATAAATTGCATGTTGATCTTAAGACTGGGATGTTTCCTATATCTCAGCAAGAAGTTAAGTGTCAATCAATAAAAGTAGGTGATGATCAGACATGTTTTTGGTTTTAAAGCTTGGACAAGTTCTTTGTTTTGTGTTTGCTTTTTTTTTTTTTGCTTTGTCATTTTATCTTACACAGCTGGTTTGTGACAGATTCAGAAGTCAGCACTCAAGAGAAGGTCAGAACAATGGCCTCCGACCTACTGTGGATCAAGACAACAGTGTCAGGGGCTCTGTCCTCCCCAGCAACCTGATAAGTTCTTCCTTTCTGAAAGATGTGGGAGCCGGTTTGCTGAGCTGCCAGCCTGGTGGGCCAGACCCCGTGGCAGGCTTTGCTGTGGGCTTCATCAATTCTCTCTGCACCAGGAGTTATACTAGGCCTCCTATGGGATGTGTTTGTAGCTTCAGGGTCTGCTTATCCAAGCCCCACCCATCTGTTCTGGAAGCCAGAAGCTGCATGAGTAGAGACCCCACTAGTGGAGGTTTGTGGGGACCCCTTCCGGGGTCAGCATCATGGAAGGGAGTGAGGGTGGTGGGGGCGAAGCTGGGGCTTTGATTCTCAGGCAAGCCTCAATGGACTCCATGGAGAGGACTGAAGATGAGATGATTTCTGGAACATTCCATAGACAAAATAGAGTCCTGCTTACGCTGGATGGAGACGAGAACTGCAGAGACACAAGGAGCCGTGCAGACAGGGACAGACTGTCTCAGGAAAGTGAACTGACAAGGGCTCTGGGCAGCGAGGTCTGGAGGAGGTTGAAGTCTGTGCAATCACAGGCCCCCTAAATCTGCCCACCTCCGGCTCTCCAGTTCACTTAATGGTTCCTCTGGGCACCTTTGTACTCATGGTCAAGACCACTAACAGCCTTTGCCTTCCCCTCCTCCCCCAAATCCAATCTTCTGGTCAGTCTCGTTGGCTCTAACTTCAAAAATGATTTTTAATTTCAAAAGGTCAAGGGCCAATTACTTTAAAATGTACACTCATTTTGTCTCCAGTCACCCCACTGATACAGGTATCATCGTCCCCACTTTGGGAGATGCAGTTTCAAGGACTCTGATGGGTCCAGGGCTAGCCCCGGCTCCTGGAGAAGAGTAGCCAACAGGGCCTGGACATGGCCTGGGGTCTCTGAAGCCACTTCCGCATCCTCTTTGAATTACCTGCTCAAGATGTGTGATGTCAGAGTGGGACAACCCTGCATTCACATGATGAAGTGAGGGAGCTCAGTCTTGTCTGACTCTGCGACCCCATGGACTGCAGCACGCCAGGCCTCTCTGCCCATCACCAATCCCCAGAGTTTACTCAAACTCATGTCCATTGAGTCAGTGATGCCATCCAACCATCTCATCCTCTGTGGTCCCCTTCTCCTGCCTTCAATCTTTGCCAGCATCAGGGTCTTTTCCAATGAGTCAGTTCTTCCCATCAGATGGCCAAAGGATTGGAGTTTCAACTTTAGCATCAGTCCTTTCAATGAACATTCAGGACTGATTTCCTTTAGGATGGCTGGTTGGATCTCTTACAGTCCAAGGGACTCTCAGGAGTCTTCTCCAACACCAAAGTTGAAAAACATCAATTCTTCAGTGCTCAGCTTTCTTTATAGTCCAACTCTCACATCCACACAAGACCACTGGAAAAACCATAGCCTTGACTAGATGGTCTTTCGCTGCAGGTTTACTCCAGGGAATCCCCTCCCCGTGTGACATTTCTCCCGGACACTCAGCACCTCCTGTTCCCTCTCCTCTCCTTCACCACTGCACCAAGCTGTGCCCTTCATCCACCAAGCATGCAAAACAGGTTACCCCCTGTTGTGTGGGGTGAGTGTCCTGGGCTGGGAGTGGGGGGTTTCGGGTCCCGGATCGATATCTCCACATCAGTGGTCTCCGGGTTCTGCTTGTTCCTGTCCTGCTTATGCTCTAGAAATGTGGAGGTGAGGGAGGAATTTGCCATCAACCGCTTTGGCTGAGTAAACATGCTTCCTGCTTCATTCCAAGCTCATTCACTTATAAATCAGATTAATGAAAAATTGGGGAGCACGAACTGTATGCCAAACACAGTGTGTAAGCAATGTCTTCAAGGAATGCCAGTCTAAACGGTGAGCAGGAGGAAAGTGTGATTGGAGAGCAGCGTTCCTCATGAAAGCTTATGTGCTGTAAACCCTGGGGTGTTAACAGAGGGGGAGAATCCAAAATGAGCCTCGAATGACGAAGTCTTGCTCCACCCAATCTCAGAACCACCAGCACTGCGTCCGTGCAGTGTCATTATATGGGATGTTTCCTGGAAGCCACTTTTCCATGGCCAAGAGGAGCACACCCTCACCCTGGCTTTCAGTAGCACGTGACAGTGGCTTGGAAATCTGAGAACTAAGCGGGGCCGGAAGGACCAGTGTTGCTGGGCCTGTTACTGGGCTGCATCTCAGCATCTTCTGTAAAGACGAGGGAACAAGCAGAGGTGGGAGAATCAAGCTAGGCATGGCCACAGAGCCAGGATATGCCATCTGCAGTCTGACAGCAGTGCCTGAAGCTCACTAACTATCCAGAACTGGTCCCCAAATTGCTCTCCTCTGTGGGGAGGCAGCACTTCCAGTAGTGAGAATGCTTGCATCACTGACTCCCAAAGTCAAGGCTTCTAAGGGCTCAAACCCAGGCAGTTAGAGAGGAAAGGAGCTTGCATAGGTTTCTCCAGACTGATGGCGGTTTGGCTGCCCTATTTCTTCGAAAGGAAGAAAGGCGGGCTGCTTTGAAGGAAACGTGGAGGAAAAAGTCACTGGTAGACAAGGAGGGGTTGGGGAGGGCAGATTCCCAAGAAGAGAAGCTCTTCTCCAGCAATGCCTCTGGAGCTGAGGTCAAAGCACCTGCAGACTTACCAGGGAAACTGGATGGTCTCTGCAGCAGGACACCCAGAGTGACATTGTAAGAGGGTCACCAAAGCCCTGAGCTGCTCCTTAATGTTCAGGTCAGAACCTCAATCATGCAGGGATTCTGAATTGGTCCTTCTTGGGGGAATTAATAGCACTGGCTGAGCTCTCAGCAGAGTGTGTGTGTGTGTGTGTGTGTGTGTGCATGTGTAAGAAATAAATACAAACATTGAAAGCCAGTAATAAAACAAACACCCGTGCATCCACCTTCATGATAAAAAATAAGGCATTAGCAGTCCGGCCGGGCTGCCTGGTGCCTCTCACCAAGAACTTCCTTCCTGTACTTTCAGGCTAGACACACCCTTGCTTTCTTTATTGTTTTACCACCTATGTATATATTTCTGAGCAACATGTTGTTTGGTTTAGAGAAATGAGGTAATAAGCACAAATTTAGTGCTTATGACATAAAGAAAAGATTGTAACCCTGCTTGGAAATGAAAGTTCCCAGGAGAGCAAATGGAACCATCTGTATTGTAGAGCCTGGCTTCCACTTTCCTGAGAGTTTACAAGAGCCCCTTCTGGGCGAGCCATAAGCAAGATCTTGAGTGGGTTCTGGGAGCCACAAGGACCATCCTAGCTGGGGCATCAGGCAGATGGGAGGGGTGGACTGGGGGCCACAGCAGGAACAAGGTCAGGGAGCTGTTCACGCTTTCTAAGCTTCTAAGCTTGCTGGCTCACCTCCAGCTGTCAAGGAGGCCAAGGAACACTTTTGTAGGGTAAAATTAAGGATCTCAGGTGGACCAGGGGCCAGTATGTTGAGGGGAGAATAGAAACCTCATCAACACACAAGGAAGACAAGCCAAGATGGGTCAGGCTGACCCAGGAGTTCCGTCCTTGAGTAAAAGACAGGCCATCCATCAGTGACTCCAGGACACAGACCTCACCTGGTGGGCCTCCAGAGTCACAGGGTTCCATTCTGAAAGTACTATCCTCCGTCAGCACACACAGGCTGTCCTGGGTTCACCCCCAGCTCCACAGGTACCTAGAGCTGATTCTTCCCAGGGCCTCTCAGAGTCAGATTGTTCTCAGCTTCTTTCCTGAAAGTGAAGTCAACTTTTTAAGCTCTTCAGTCATCACTGCACCCATCTTCTTTCCAGTTTTCCCAAAGTTGTTGTGGTCATGTTTTCATCTTTGCTCCTGCTCACCAGGGGCCCTGTCTCCATCTCCCCCTTCTAATTCCTCCCCAGTCTTTCACTGATCTAGCAAAATGAGACTGGGTGTCGTTTGGAGAGAATAAAACTAGACTCTGATGGTCAGTCTGCCATCCTAGCCTGGAGCCTCTTTGATTATTCTTTTTGACTATGGTTCCTGATTCAGGTTGTCAGCAGCCCTGTTGACCAGAGGTCTTCAGCCAGGGGACCACAAACCCACAGAAATGAGAAGAGTTTCCAGTGGGTATCAGGCAGGAGGAATTGAGTCATCTGGAGAGTTTCAGTGTCCTCAACAGGGGATGAAGTTGGGGTTCCCCTCTCACGCTCCCTGTTTGGTATATTTCAAAAAGGAACTGCCTCCTACTCACCTACAGGATTCTTTGCAAAAAGACATTTTAATGTTGGTTGTTGTTTAGTTGCTAAGTCATATCTGACTCTTTGTGACCCCAGGGAATGTAGCCCACCAGGCTCTTCTGTCCATAGGATTTTCCAGTCAAAAATTATTGGAGTGAGTTGCCATTTCCTTCTCCATTTAATGTCAGTGATGGTCTTGAAAACGTTGAAAGGCTTTAATGAATAGATAAAAATCCTTTCACACACCAAGTGGCAGTTTCTATGTTTGCTTTCCAAAAAGTCAGCAGTTGATTACCATTAAAATTATTCTCTTTCTTGATGAAAAAGCAGTGCATGATTTTGGCACATAACTCAGAAAATTCAAAGAATTGAGTGACACTGACTGATTAAAAAAGTTAAATTTAAAAATTTGAAAAACCAACTTCTGCATGCAAGAGAAAAATCCTTAGTGCTAATAGTTGTAAAAATGAAAAACACAGAAGTAGTTTCATTGTGAATTCTAACTCATTCTAGAAAGAGAATACCTCTACTCATGAAACAATTGGAAACAGAGGTAGCATCATTCATCTCGTGAAGAGATAAATTTCTGATAACATTTCCCCTTTAATATTTATCCATCAAAATATGAAATCTACTTGTATTTTGGTCAGTTCTTTGCTACTAATAATTGTAATGGTAATTTGATCCAGAGGTAATTTTTAGCATCACAATGCATATGGACATGGGATATTAAAAACATATTTTAGCTCCTGCTCATGGGCACATTCGTTTTTGATTCAGAGACATGTAATCAATGGAATACTTTCAAACAAAAAATGTTTCACATCAGATTAAATTCTATAGGAATGGAAATATGAATTCAAAGAGAAAGGGAAGCATGCAAAATTTTCAATGGCTGAAGAAGAATTTTTTCTTGCTGGTTGTGTTTTAATGGATGATCAGTTCAGTTCAGTCGCTCAGTCGTGTCTGACTCTTTGCGACCCCATGAATCGCAGCATGCCAGGCCTCCCTGTGCATCACCAACTCCCGAAGTTTACCCAAACTCATGTCCATTGAATCGTTGATGCCATCCAACCATCTCATCCTTTGTCATCCACTTCTCTTGCCCCCAATCCCTCCCAGCATCAGAGTCTTTTCCAATGAGTCAACTCTTCACAAGAGGTGGCCAAAGTATTGGAGTTTCAGCTTCAGCATCAGTCCTTCCAATGAACACCAAGGACAGATCTCCTTTAGAATGGACTGGTTGGACCTCCTTGCCATCCAAGGGACTCTCAAGAGTCTTCTCCAACACCACAGTTCAAAAGCATCAACTCTTCGGCGCTCAGCCTTCTTCATAGTCCAACTCTCACACCCATACATGACCACTGGAAAAACCATAGCCTTGACTAGATGGACCTTTGTTGGCAAAGTAATGGCTCTGCTTTTTAATATGCTGTCTAGGCTGGTCATAACTTTCCTTCCAAGGAGTAAGTGTCTTTTAATTTCATGGTTACAATCACCATCTGCAGTGATTTTGAAGCCCCCTCCCCCCCAAAAAAAAAGGTCTGACACCATTTCCACTGTTTTCCCATCTATTTGCCATGAAGTGATGGGACCAGATGCCATGATCTTCGTTTTCTGAATATTGAGCTTTAAGCCAACTTTTTCACTCTCCTCTTTCACTTTCATCAAGAGGCTTTTTAGTTCCTCTTCACTTTCTGCCGTAAGGGTGGTGTCATCTGCATATCTGAGGTTATTGATATTTCTCTCGGCAATCTTGATTCCAGCTTGTGCTTCTTCCAGCCCAGTGTTTCTCATCATGTACTCTGCATAGAAGTTAAATAAGCAGGGTGACAATATTCAGCCTTGACGTACTCCTTTTCCTATTTGGAACCAGTCTGTTGTTGCATGTCCAGTTCTAACTGTTGCTTCCTGACCTGCATATAGGTTTCTCAAGAGGCAGGTCAGGTGGTCTGGTATTCCCATCTCTTTCAGAATTTTCCACAGTTTATTGTGATCCACACAGTCAAAGGCTTTGGCATAGTCAATAAAGCAGAAATAGATGTTTTTCTGGACCTCTCTTGCTTTTTCCATGATCCAGCGGATGTTGGCAATTTGATCTCTGGTTCCTCTGCCTTTTCTAAAACCAGCTTGAACATCTGGAAGTTCACGCTGAAGTCTGGCTTGGAGAATTTTGAGTGTTACTTTACTAGCATGTGAGATGAGTGCAATTGTATGGTAGTTTGAGCATTCTTTGGCATTGCCTGTCTTTGGGATGGGAATGAAAACTGACATTTTCCAGGCCTGTGGCCACTGTTGAGTTTTCCAAATTTGATGGCATACTGAGTGCAGCACTTTCACTGTTTTCAGGATTTTAAATAGCTCAACTGGAATTCCATCACCTCCACTAGCTTTGTTCATAGTGATGCTTTCTAAGGCCCACTTGACTTCACATTCCAGGATGTCTGGCTCTAGGTGAGTGATCACACCATTGTGATTATCTGGGTCATGAAGATCTTTTTGTACAGTTCTTCTGTGTATTCTTGCCACCTCTTCTTAATAGCTTCTGCTTCTGTTAGGTCCATACCATTTCTTTCTTTTATCGAGCCCATCTTTGCATGAGATGTTCCTTTGGTATCTCTAATTTGCTTGAAGAGATCTCTAGTTTTTCCCATGCTGTTGGTTTCCTCTATTTCCTTGCATTGATTGCTGAGGAAGGCTTTCTTACCTCTCCTTGCTATTCTTTGCAACTCTGCATTCAGATGCTTATATATTTCTTTTTCTCCTTTGCTTTTCACTTCTCTTTTTGCAGCTATTTGTAAGGCCTCCTCAGACAGCCATTTGGCTTTTTTGCATTTCTTTTCCATGGGGATGGTCTTGATTCCTGTCTCCTGTACAATATCGCGAAGCTCCGTCCGTAGTTCATCAGGCTCTCTGTCTATCAGATCTAGTCCCTTAAATCTATTTCTCACTTCCACTATATAATCACAAGGGATTTGATTTAGATCATACCTGAATGGTCTAGTGGTTTTCTCCACTCTCTTCAATTTAAGTCTGAGTTTGGTAATAAGGAGCTCATGATCTGAGCCACAGTCCACTCCTGGTCTTGTTTTTGCTGACTGTATAGAGCTTCTCCATCTTTGGCTGCAAAGAATACAATCAATCTGATTGCAGTGTTGACCGTCTGGTGATGTCCATGTGTAGAGTCTTCTCGTGTGTTGTTGGAAGAGGGTGTTTGGATGATAGTGTATATTAATTCATTCTGATATTTAAAGTCTATTGGATAGTTTAAAGGACTTCCTAGGCGGCTCAGTGGTAAAGAATTCACCTGCCAATTCAGGAGAGGCAGGAGACGCAGTTTCACTTCTTGAATCGGGAAGATCCCCTGGAGAAAGAAATGGCAACCAACTCCAGTACTCTTGCCTGGGAAATCCCATGGACAGAGGAGCCTGGCAGGCTACAGTCCATAGCGTTGCAGAGTTGGATATGATTGAAATGACTTAGCACACATGCATGGATATTAATAATTTAAAGGAATGATGCTACTACTTTATTTTAAAATAAAAATATTTTTGTTGAGGAAGCTGGGTATTTCCCGAAACAAACTTCTAGTGTACTTCTTAGCATCCCCCAAATCTTTTTCCTGTGGTTTTGTCCTCAAAACCATTCTCTGCTCTGTTCTGAGAATTAGAGACCAACATTTGATACAGTCTGCAGATTATTGTTGTAGGAAGAAGGCGGGTATGCTCAGTCATTCGCTAACCAGCCTAAGTTACTGATCCAACCCTGGGGTTTGCACGAACCATGTAATTTCTAAGATCCATCTCTAGGATCCTAACATGGTAGAGACCATGTGGACCAGACCTCCAGAGACCTGGGCTCAGTCCAAGCTCCTGCTCAATTAGCCCAAGGGCTTCAAGTATGTTCCATAACTTACCTGAAATATTTATCATTTCTGAAGCTTTGTAGTGGGCATTATAATCTTACCACAAGAGATTTTCTGAGAATTAAATGAGAAAATGAAATTGAAAACACTTTGAAGCATTTATATCAACAAAATATCAGACATAGTTCCATATTTTTGAGTAATGCTAAAATGAACATCTTTGGTGCAACCTGGGTATACTCTGCTTATCCCAACAAGAGATATTACATATTGGATAAAAAGTATTATTCCAAAAAGTGGGGTTTAGGAGTTGATAGATTTGAATATTTTTAAGACTTTTGATGCATATTGCCAAATCATCCTCTACAGAAGTTATTCAAATTTACCTCCAACTAGCCTTATATGTGAATACTATTTCCTACAACCCTGGTCAAAACTGGCTATTATCTTTTCTTTTCATGTTTGCAAATTTGATCTTGTTTAATATTTTTAAGCCCCTAATGATGCTGGTATTTAAACAATGTTTATAATATATTTGCATCTCTTCTTTTGTTGCATATATTTGCTTAGAGAGAGAACATACAGGGTCAGGAATATACTTTCCTTTCTCTAATTATCTCTTGGAGTGACCAGTATTTTTCCAAGTCTGTTACTTTGCTCATCATTCCTTATGACATTTCTTGACATATAAAAAATATTTAAAATGTTTTGACAGCCAAAACATTTTAAGCATGAGATGTGAGATGGCTAATATTTATAATATTATAAATACGTTCTTCCTCAGTTTATAGCTTGAATTGTCCTTCCCTTCCTTCTTGCCTCCACACACACTTTTAAAAACTAAAGTTTGGAACAGTTCACACTGCATGAATATTGTCGGTTTTTCTGATTTTAAAGTAATAGTCACAGATTGAATTGGCTGGCCTTAGATTCTTATTTGGAGATATTTTAAACAAGTTTCTCATGGATTTTACTTTAGGAGTTTTTTTTTCTTGTTGGCTTCATTTTGATAAACAGTGTTTTCTATTTCATAGAGATTTTTAAATTTATGGAAATATTTAAATTTTCAACTTCCCTATCATGCTATCTCCACATTTTTCTTAATTTTATATGATTGTTTTCTGTCACCTTTTCACTATACTTTCAAGTTGTATGTCTATTTTTATTCTTTCAAAGGTGGTTTTTGTTGGCTTACCAAATTGTAGGCAGTCTTTTTTGTGTTGAGGATCCCAAGGTCAATGAAATGTGTAGGGTTCCTATCCTCATGATGCAAGCAGTCTAATGTCATTGTTTTGTTAATTGTTTCTTAAAGAAGGATTTATTTGTCAAAAGCTGCCTTTAGCTTATTTATGTGTATTTGTTTCATTATTTTCTTTTTACTATTTTTTCAAATTAGTTTTTTTCTGAATTTTGTTATAATTTCCTTTCCTGAATGTTTAGTGTCTTTATTTCAATTTTTTCTTAGTTAATTATAATAGAACTTAAGGCTATAAATGTGACCCTGACTATAACATTAGTTCTCATCTATAAGTCTAATTTGTAACATTCTCATGATCAAAAATTATATGTTTAAAATTTTCTGATTCTAGAAGTGTTGATCTTTAAATTTGTAAATCCTTGCATTGCACTTGTTTCTAGAAAGTTTCTCCTAATGCACACCAAGAAAGCAGATGCTTTTCATTTTTATTTTTAAAATTCTTTAACTTGTTACTTTAGTTTTTAGACTACATTAGGTAAGGATTGAATTTCGTTTGTTTATTCTTAAGATGCTAACCATGTTCTCAGCACAATTTATTAAGTGATTCTTCTTTTTCCACTAATTTATTATGTCACTGTTTTCACATTAAGTTGTGACTGAGCTGTCTCCTTTATTTAGATGTATTTATATTTTAATTACTTTATGTTTATAATATGTTTTAAGGCCTTTATCATTACTCATGCTTAAAAGAAATTACTAGGTCTTCCACCTGTTTATTTTTTCAGATTATCTTTAGAATCACTTTGTCATTATATTAAAAGGAAAAATGGAAGCTCACTGGCCTCTCATTGAACCTATAGCCAATTTGGGGTAAAGCATTATATTTACAACACTGAAGAGATTTTCTATCCAAGAACCTGGTAGGTTTCTCCAAGCCTCTTCAGTTATTTATTGTTAGATGTCTTTTATAGGTTTCTTTTTTCCTTGAATGGATTCTTACACTTTTATGCTAAGTTTATTCCTGGATATACATAAGGCATGTTTGTACATTTATACATAATCTACAAGGTTGTATACAGTTCCAAGACCTCTGTGGATACCAAGTCTGACAATGCTCAAGTCCCGTACATAAAATGACATAGTATTTACATATAACCTGTGCACATCCTCTTGAATAAGTTAAATGATCTCTGCTGCTGCTGCAGCTAGGTCGCTACAGTTGTGTCCGACTCTGTGCGACCCCATAGATGGCAGCCCACCAGGTTCCTCCTCCAGGCAAGAATACTGGAGTGCTTTGCCATTTCCTTCTTCAGTGCATGAAAGTGAAAAGTGAAAGTCAAGTCGCTCAGTCGTGCCCGACTCTTCGTGACCCCCATGGACTGTGGCCTACCAAGCTCCTTCATCCATGGGATTTTCCAGGCAAGAGTACTGGAATGGGTTGCCATGTCCTTCTCCAAAATGGTCTCTAGACTACTTAAATACCTAATACAATGTAAAAGCTATATAAATAGTTATAAACATAATGTAAATACTATGTAAACAGTTCTCAGTGCATAGCAAACTGAAGTTTTGCTTTTTGAAAGCCTCCAACAATTCTTTTCAACCCTCAGTTTGTTGAATACACAGATACAGTGAATTTTTCTTCCTTCTAGATATTGCCATTCATAAGGAGGTTCCCATTTATTTAGGTACATCTCACAAGCTATTGAGTTCTTTTTAAAATATAGAGCTTATTTTTTAGATCAGTTTCAGGCTCATGGCAATATTGAGCAGAAAGTCAAGAAAAAGATCTTAAATTCTCCCTGCTCCAACACATGCACAGCCAGCCCTGTTGTCAATATCCCAGCCCAGTGCTGTGTTTGTTACAGATCAACCTACACCGACACAGTATGATCAGCCAAAGTCCATAGTTTACATTAGAGATCATTCTCGGTGTTGTCTATTTTATGGGTTTGGATAAATTTATAGTGATTTGTGAAACTGAGCAACTTCATTTTCACTTTTCACTGTCATGCGTTGGAGAAGGAAACGGAAACCCACTCCAGTGTTCTTGCCTGGAGAATCCCAGGGACGGCAGAGCCTGGTGGGCCGCCGTCTAGGTGGTCGCACAGAGTCAGACACGACTGAAGCGACTTAGCAGCAGCAGCATAGTGATGTGTATCCACAGTATCACATAGAATTGTCTCACTGCCTTAAAAACACTCTGTACTTTTTCTGTTCTTTCATCCCTCACCCCTCCCCAACAACAACCCTGACAGTCTCTGATCTTTTTATTGCTTCCATAGTTTTTACTTTTCCAGAATATCATATGGTTGTAATCGTATAGCATTCAGACTTTTCCAGTTGGCTTCCTTCTCTTTGTAATATACATTTAAATTTCCTCCATGTCTCTTCAATCCTTGATAGCTCATATCTTTTCAGTGCTGAATAATATTCTGTTTCCTGAATATACCATAGTTTATTCATTCTTTACCTACTGAAGAAACTCTTCGTTGCTTCCAAATTTTGACAGTTATAAATAATGCTACTGCAAACGTCCTTGTGAGTTTCCTTGGTGTCTCAGTGGTATTAATAAAGAATCTGCCTGCCAAAGCAGGAGATGAGGATTCAATTCCTGAGTCAGGAAGATCCCCTAGAGAAGGAAATGGCAACCCACTCCAGTATTCTTGCCTGGAAAGTCCCATGGACAGAGGAGCCTGGCAGGCTACAGTCCTTGGGGTCATGAGAGTTGGACACGACTTAGCAACTAAACAACTTCCCTACGTAGGCTTTTGTGTGAACACAGCTTTTCAGCTCCTTTGGATAAATACCAAAGTGTGGGATTGCTGGATTATATGGTGAGTATATGCTTAGTTTTATTTAAAAAAAAAAATTGTTAGACTTTCAAAGTGGCTGTATCATTCTTCATTCCAGCATACATTCAGCGCTTGGTGTTGTTGATGTTCTAAATTTGGGCCATTCGAATAGGTGTGTAGTCCTATCTCATTGTTTTAATTTGCATTTTCCTGTTGGTATACAATATGGAGTATCTTTCTATGTTTGCTATCTGCAATTCATTTTTTTGGTGGGGTGTTAAAACATTCAGCCCATTTCTAAAATCAGATTGTTTTCTTATTGTTGAATTTTAAGAGTCATTAGTATGTTTTGGAAAACAATCGTTAACATATATGTCTTTTCTAAGTTCTATTTTTTTTAGTTATAATTCTATTTTTTGTTGCTGGCTATTTTTGTTTGTTATTTTGGGATTTCTAGGTAGATAATTATGTAGTCTTCTAACAATAGGTATTTTTCTCTCTCTAAAAAAGCTATATCTCTCACATGTCTTATTGCATTGGCTATAATTTCTAGAATAAAGTTAAAGAGGAGTGGTGATAATGAGCATCCTTTCCTGTCTTATCTTAAACAGATCTTTCTGGAGCATTTCGGCTTTAAATATGATTCTAGTTGTTTCTTTGAGATTTATATTGTGTTCTTTAAAGAAAGTAGCCTTTCTCCCTTACAGTAAAATTATCATTCCCTATTTAAGACCTCCAAGTTGTTGAAGTCCCAGTATGTGCTGACATTATACTGTAAAGGAAAGAACCGAGGTACAGAAAAATGAAGCTACTGGGCTATTTCAAGCTAGAGCTAATACTCTCATTTCCTGGCAAAATGAGGTCTACACTTTTCTTTTTTTCTCTAAGTTGAAGCTCACGTTGCTATAATTTTGCCTTCCTTAAAGCTGTCTTCTCTTAATTTTATCTTTACTCAATTTGCAAGATTTAGCATTGCTCTAATGATCCTTATTTATCGCATTTCATTGACCAAGATTCTGAATTTGCCAAATCATTGCCTATAGAAAGGAAAGAAAAATGGAAAAGAAGGAAAAAAGGAAGTACAAGGTGTTCTTGTCTGTGTCCGTTTTGTCTCCCTTCTCCAAGCTCCCTGGACACTGCCCGCCACCCCAGGCTCCCGCTGTTGTGGGTGAAGTAGAGCAGACTGTGCTCTCCTGAGAAGGGGCTGCCTTGCTCTGTGGGGTCCGACTGCTGATGGCATGACTGTGTCTCATTCCTTGCGGCCCGTCAGAATTTGGACGTCACAGAGGGCCACTGCATTTATTTGTCCTTCAGTGAGACTTGCCGTTTACTAAACGGGGGTCTTTTCTCCCCTTGCAGCAGTGTGATTTCTTTTTGTAATGTGTACACTAGAAATGCACTTGAGTAGGTTTTCATTTCCAGTCTTGAGGACACACACTAGAGATTTTCTTTTCTACCTGATATGCTCTCTGGAGAAGCAATTATTTTGTGAGCAGTATGTATGGATTTTTTTACCTTGTTTCATTTTGCGTGCTAGCTGCCTGCAGGGTTTTGGACAGCCATCTCTCTTCCTGCTGCTCTCACAGCAGCATCTGTGGGCTTTCCCATGTCTCACTTCTCTGTGGGCTGCGGGTTGTAAGAGCTGGAGGAGACACTTGGAGCTGTGTGGTCCAGCATTTCCCAGAACCAGTCCAGGAGATACTAATTTTGAAAGATGATCTTTGCCAAAGGGGTCTAGTGGTCAAACCCACAGATCTGCAATGAACAGAGAGAAGTCTTGCCATAAAAAACAAAATCATATTCCATTTATTTTAACCCAGAGTCTTCTGAGCATTTTATCCTGTAGCCCTTTCCTTGCCTAATAACAGTATCAGGTCTGCAAAACACTTTGAAAACACTCTGACCCCTCCCCACTTCTCACAGAAGAGTCTCACCCCTTCCCTGGTGAGTAGTGAACTGCACAATATCTCAAAGCCTCAAGCTGACTACTTGAAGTTATTTATAACTGTGAATCCGTTTAGGTTTATGGTGCCATCTCTGTGTAAATATGACCATATAGACCTCATAATATCTATAGAGATGTATCTCTTTCCTTAGTGGGATTTCAGCCCACCTCGGCTTTTGTTGTTTTCATAAACCGTGAATCTTTCCAGTTCCTCTTGTATCTTTGAACTCACATTGCCTGTGGACACCTGTGCTGTGTGCACCTTACTTGACTCCTCAGGCCAGGTGGGGGGCCCTATCAGAGGCCGTTCTGTAAGGCTGTTTGCATCTGGGGGTGGGTTAAACACTGCCCAGGGACCCTGCGGCCACTGTCCTGAGCAACTTACTACGTGGACTGATTCCATTTCCTCCTTCCCAATATCCCAGGCCTCAACCCAGCCGGTCAATCTGCCAAAGTGCTTGGAGCTATTTTTCCAGGAAGGATGAAAAGCTTCTGCTCCTCTTTTATCCTCCTTGGTGCAATCTTCCTTGGTAGAGCCCCCAGAGACCTCAGGGGGTGAGGAATCCAGAGCAAAGTAATCATCGCACACAATGAAGTTACCAGCTGTCTGCGAACTTTTGTGTTGTGTTAAGTGAGCCTTCTTAAGGTACCTTGCCCCAGCCTTCCAGGGGCCTAGTTAAAATGCACACTTCTACAGGTGCACAGAATGAGCAGTTCCCCTTGGGATGGGCCTTGTGAATCAACTGTGTTTTACATTTAAATATATATATATATATATATATTTGACTGTGCCAGGTCTTGGCTGAGGCATGTGAGTTCCTAGTTCCCTGACCAAGAATTGAACCCAGGCCCAGGCCCCCTGCCTTGGGAGTGTGGAGTCTTGACCACTGAACCGCCAGGGAAGCCCTGTGAATCAACGTTTTAAAGAAACCCATCCAGGTGATTGCTTCATCTGAGAAAGTGTGAGACGATTTATTCCCAGAGGTACAAACCATCTTTTTCTTCACCAAGGTTTTGAATTTAAATGTCAGTTAATATCTCTTACCATAATAAATACAATACCAATTATTTTTTGATCTCCTCTCTCTTCACTGTTTCTCAAAAAGTGTCATTGTCCACTCACCAACTTCATCCTTCCTTGAATTGCTTAGTACTCTGCTAACCTCATCTTCTGCTCCCAAGAAAGACATTCCAGCTTTGAAGCAATTGGAGCAAACAAAACAAGGAAACAATAAAGAGCCCCTTGAAGCTATTTAAAATAAACCATAATAAAGGGACAATTCCTTTACCCTTAATGTCTCCCCTATCCCTGCAGAGAGCCCCAAACAGCAACCACAAAACAAAGAGACAGCAGGCTCTTCTCTCTGCCTCTGAAAAAGCCTGCCAACCAGAGACCTAGACTTGCCCCTCTCTGGCTGTGTTCACAGGGCGGACAGATCCCCAGGCTCTGCTGTGCTGATGCAGCTGGACACTGGGCAATGCACTCCTCAGTTATTCAAGGGGTCATATAAACAATAGAATAAGTAAGCATAACATTAAGTTCAATGCTGGCTTCCTAAGGGAAAAAGGAGAAAGGATCATTTCATCCATTCATAAGCTAGAAAAACAGAAATATCTCCCCAAAACAAACAGACCTTCTTTATGTTTAAACTTATTGGTAAGATGGCTGGGAGAGGATTTTGGCTCCTGGTATCTTTCTAAAGAGCTTCCCTGGGGGCTCAGTGGTGAAGAACCCGCAGTCCAATGCAGGAGACAGCAGTTCAATCCCTGGGTCAGGAAGACCCCCTGGAGAAGGAAATGGCAACCCACTCCAGGGTTCTTGCCTGGAGAATCCCATGAACAAAAGAGCCTGGTGGGCTACAGTCCATGGGATCGCAAGACAGTTGGACACAACTTAGCAACTAAATAATAACAACAACAATCTTCCTAAAAGAGTATGAGCATTATCTCACTTAAAAACGCATAGAAATAAGCATTTGTTGAAGACCTACTCTGTGTCCAATATTTTGACTACCTGATGCGAAGAGCTGACTCATTTGAAAAGACCCTGATGTTGGGAAAGATTGAAGGCAGGAGAAGGGGACGACAGAAGTTGAAATGGTTGGATGGCATCACCGACTCAATGGACATGAGTTTGGGTAAACTCTGGGAGTTGGTGATGGACAGGGAGACCTGGCATGCTGCAGTCCATGGGGTCACAAGGAGTCGGAAACGACTGAGGGACTGAACTGAACTGAGCTGTGTCATATACATAGTATTTCTGCAACACTTACACAATAGTTTACATTTAGTAACACTTATTATGGGACAAGCACATCTTACTGTAAAATAGTTTATTTGTTTGTCTCACTTAGTTCTTAAAACAAGCAGAGGAGAAACAAGTGTAAGAGAATATCCCTTAAAAAAAAAGAAAGAAATAGAGTCACAGATGTAGAGAAACTTAGGGTTATGGGGAGAAAGCAGGGATGGGGGGGCAGGGATAAACTTGGAGACGGGGGCTGACATGAACACTACTGTATATGAAACAGACAACTAATAAGGATTTGCTTCATAGCACAGGGCACTCTACTCAACAATCAGTAAAGACCTCTATGGGAAAAGAATCTAAAAAGAGTGGATATGTGCATACATAGAACTACCACATTGTAAATCAACTATACTCCAATAAAAAACTGTTTTAAGAGAAGAATACTCATCTTAAAGTTGAGAAAACTGAAGCTCACAGTGTTTTGAAGCCACAGATTTATAAGCTCTGAATTGGAAATAAAAATCAAGCCTAAATCAAGACTCTATTTTTTAAATCCTGTTTATTATAAATGATTTCTTATAATTTTCCTAAGTAGGGCCTGTTTTCATAACCAAGACATTCTGTGGCCCTCGATAGGGGCAGCAGGCTCCAGGAAACCCTGTCCTGGATGTTCCCAACAGAGCTGGGGCTTCTGTCTATCTGTCAGAACAGCTCCCGCTCAGACAAGGCCCCCGGAGTAGAGCCCAGTAACTCAATTCCAGGGAGACAAGGAGGTGTCCCAGCCCTGGTGGCCTCTATCTGCCTGGGGCTTTGAAAGTGAAGTTGGATTGACTCTTCTATAAATTTCACCTCCGCTTAATTTTTTTCTTCCCACTGGGAGGATCCCCAATAACACCTACTTTCAAATTTAAGGGTCACCACTTGTGGCCAGACAGTGCTAATCCAGAAAGCACCTAAGTCTATTTTCATGAGATCACAGAATGGCTCTGTGGAGACGGTAGCTTTGAGGAATTTGCTGTTACTCCAAACAGGCAGAGGGATGACAAACCTTAGCATCTGGACACGGGCAGCCTGCTCTGCAGTGAGAAAGGCATGGAGTAGTTGACAGAGTTTTGATCAAGGATCCCTGGTCTGTGCTTATGGAAGGAAGTGCAAATAGAAATAGACAAGTCTTGATGAACAGAGAGTTTCTTCCTCCATCCCCTTCCAAAAGCCTTCCCCCTCAAACTCCCTCTTCATTCTGAGAAACGTTAAACAAAAATAATTGCTTTAACCTTTTTCTTTTAATTCTGAGCTCAGATCAAGTGTAGAAACCTTCATAAAGATCCATAGTAAAATATTTTCACCATTGCTCAGAACTGATTAGTCTTTCATACACACACACACACACACACACACACACACACACACACACACACACACACACACTCACTCCATCAGTAAGTCCTCAGTTACGCACCGTCGCCTTTACACACAGGCAGGCACACACACACACACACACACACTCCTTATTGTTTTAAATTATCCTTTTGCTTCTCAGAACTATAGAGACCATGGATTAGGGACACCAAGAGACCTTTTGATGCTCAGATTTGGCTGTTTTCATCATCGACAATTGCTTTAATCTTTATGCAAAGAATCATCTTCTCATCCTAGAGCATATTAGCAATCCCATCGCTGTGTCCATTTCTGCCCCCTGGGAACCCTCCTCTTTTGGATCTACCAGGCGCAGAAGGCATCAAGCTGCCCAAGCCCCTGGGTTGCCTTTATCTGTCTGAGGGGGAGGTCTACTTAACTGCTCTTCCCCCCTGCTGACCATTCTAAATCACACTGCCTTTCCAACCTGTGGGGCTGGAAACTTCAAAGGCCTGGGTCACCGCCCTACTTAGCATCTGTGAATGTCCAGCAACCCGGAAACTTGAAAGAGAATGTCATCAGCTCCCTTGAGAAATCACCATTAATTTTGTAGCTGATGGTCCTGCCTGCAAAGCCTGGGGCGGTGTGCGCGTGCGTGTGTGTGTGTGGGGGCGTGCGTGTGTGCTGTTCCTCTTCACTTCTGCTTAGGGTCTAGCAAACACTGGAAACAGCGCTGAGGTTGACAATCTGGAAAGGCTGCAGTGAATGTCGCATTTTGTCCTTGGGGTCAATCTATATAGAGTTAAGGAAGGAATCTAGTCCCAAAGGGTGGAAGTGGGGAGCAACTCAGGAAAGACCACCATGGAAAAGAATCAGTGGGAACTCTCTCAGAATCCCAGGTGAAAACTGTATTTCTTTGCTTGTCTAGGCAACACAGCAGAAATCTTCAGCAGGTTTAAATACACAGTTTTGGGTGAAAAGTTCAATGGACAAACCCTCAGGTTTTCTGCATGATGGAAAACTTTGTTTTAAGCTCTGTTTCAGTGTGGAAGGGGCTTTTCCTTTCACAAGAATGCAGCCCCATCAGATATCCCATTCCCTAAGGAAGCTGAGATGAGAGCTCCATGCTTGCAGAACAGAAACCTCTGAGCTGCTCATACTGCATGGAGGAGACCAGCTTCTCTAGCACAGCTGGTGAGGCTCAGCTCTTTGAAGTCTCTGTTGCTGAAAAGCTGACATCTGGGCAACGGCAGGTCAGGATGGAGCACAGTGAGAAAGACCAGCCATCAGTGATAAGGCCTGGATCTTGAGAAGGTCCAGACCAGTGCTGCCTGCCCAGCCCACACTGGGTGCAGGTGAGGAACCCTGGTGTTTATCTTTCAAGTCTCTTGATGCAAATTCTTGTCTCGGTGTGAAGATGATCCATCAAGGGGGAGAAGGGGCTTTGACTGCTTTAGGGCAATCTCAAGGGCTTTATCTCAAGAAGTGTGGCCGGAGGGTGGGCGCAGGGAGAAACAGACATGGGTTCTTCCAGCTCACCTCCCCATCCTGGAGGGGTCAGGGCCCTTTTTGGTGAGGGGAGTGAAACCCACAGGGTATTCACAGAGTTCCCAGAGCTGAACCCAGGGAGCATTTACACCAGAGTTTAGGATATCCACTCAGGCCTTTCTTAACTTCTCATGTTAACCCTCACTTATAGGTGCAGGTTTTCTTTCAGCTTTATTGAGATAATAATTGACTATACAGTACTGTATAAAAAGTATAAAGCATAATGATTTTTTTTATCTTTATTGAAGTGTAGTTGATTTACAAAGCTGTGTTAGTTTTTGCTGTACAGCAAAGTGAATCAGATTTTTAAGATTCTTTTTAAGATTCTTTTGGTTATTACAGAATACTGAATAGTGTTCCCTGCGCTATGCAGTAGGTTCTTATTAATTAACTATTTTATATATAGTAGTGTTGCTGATAAAGGTCCATAGAGTCAAAGCTGTAGTTTTCCAGTAATCATGTATAGATATGAGAGCTAGACTATAAAGAAGGCTGATCACTGAAGAACTGATGCTTTTAAACTGTGTCTTCTCTCAAGAGAAGACTCTTGAGAGTCCCTTGGACTGCAAGGAGATAAAACCAGTCAGTCCCAAAGGAAATCAGTCCTGAATATTCTTTGGAAGAACTGATGCTGAAGCTGAAGCTCCAATCCTTTGGCTACCTGATGCAAAGAACTGACTCATTTGAAAAGACCCTGCTGCTGGGAAAGATTGAAGGCAAAAGCAGAAGGGGACAACAGAGGATGAAATGGTTGGATGGCATCACTGACTCAATGGACATGAGTTTGAGCAAATTCTGGGAGGTAGTGAAGGACAGGGAAGCCTGGTAAGCTGCAGTCCTTGGAGTCTCATAGAGCTGGGCACTACTGAGCAACTGAACCACAATACAGTAGTATATATATGTCGATCCCAATCTCCCAACTTATTCTTCCCCCTTTTTCCCTCCTGGTAACCGTAAGTTTGTTTTCTACATTTGTGACTCTGTTTGTAAATAAGTTCATTTGTACCATTTTTTAACTTACATACATTATGAAATAATTACCATAATAATTTCAGTGGAAATCCATCATCTGATATAACATTACATAAATAAATTAGAAGGTATTTTTCTTTTGTGATGAGAACTCTCAGCATTCACTCTTTTAACTTTCCTATGTAACATACAGCAGTGCTATTATCCTCATCGAGTTGTACATTACTTTTGTTCAGTTCAGTTCAGTCGCTCAATCGTGTCCGACTCTTTGTGACCCCATGAATCGCAGCACGCCAGGCCTCCCTGTCCATCACCAACTCCCGGAGTTCACTCAGACTCATGTCCATCGAGTCCGTGATGCCATCCAGCCATCTCATCCTCGGTCGTCCCCTTCTCCTCCTGCCCCCAATCCCTCCCAGCATCAAAGTCTTCTCCAATGAGTCAACTCTTCGCATGAGGTGGCCAAAGTACTGGAGTTTCAGCTTTAGCATCATTCTCCTTCCAAAGAAATCCCAGGGTTGATCTCCTCCTTCAGAATGGACTGGTTGGATCTCCTTGCAGTCCAAGGGACTCTCAAGAGTCTTCTCCAGCACCACACTTCAAAAGCATCAATTCTTCAGCACTCAGCCTTCTTCACAGTCCAACTCTCACATCCATACATGACCACAGGAAAAACCATAGCCTTGACTAGATGGACCTTAGTTAGCAAAGTAATGTCTCTGCTTTTGAATATGCTATCTAGGTTGGTCACAACTTTCCTTCCAAGGAGTAAGTGTCTTTTAATTTCATGGCTGCAATCACCATCTGCAGTGATTTTGGAGCCCCAAAATAAAGTCTGACACTGTTTCCACTGTTTCCCCATCTATTTCCCATGAAATGATGGGACTGGATGCCATGATCTTCGTTTTCTGAATGTTGAGCTTTAAGCCAACTTTTTCACTCTCCTCTTTCACTTTCATAAGAGGCTTTTGAGTTCCTCTTCACTTTCTGCCATAAGGGTGGTGTCATCTGCATATCTGACATTATTGATATTTCTCCCAGCAATCTTGATTCCAGCTTGTGTTTCTTTCAGTCCAGCCTTTCTCATGATGTACTCTGCATAGAAGTTAAATAAGCAGGGTGACAATATACAGCCTTGACATACTCCTTTTCCTATTTGGAACCAGTCTGTTGTTCCATGTCCAGTTCTAACTGTTGCTTCCTGACCTGCATACAGATTTCTCAAGAAGCAGGTCAGGATCTGGTATTCCCATCTCTTTCAGAATTTTCCACAGCTTATTGTGATCCACACAGTCAAAGGCTCTGGCATAGTCAATAAAGCAGAAATAGATGTTTTTCTGGAACTCTCTTGCTTTTTCCATGATCCAGCGAATGTTACTTTTGTAGTACTTGTTTATTTGATAACTAGAAGTTTGTACTCTTAGACTGCTTTCATCCATTTCCCCCTCCCTGTAACCCCTGCTTCTGGTGACCACAAATCTCATCTCTTTTCCTATGAGTTTGTCAGTTTGTTTTGAAGTATAATTGATTTACAACACTGTGTATGCGACATAGGGATTTGATATTTTAAAATGATCACCACGATAAGTCTAGTTGTCACGTGTCACCATATAAAAATATTACCTAATTATTGACTACATTCCCCACACTGTGCCTTTTATACCTGTGACTCATTTCTTTTGTTACCGAGCGTTTGTGCCTCCTAATTTTTTTCCTCTACCTCTCTCCTCTCCCAAATCCCCTCCACTCTGGCAGCCTCCTCTCCGATCTCTGTATCTATGATTCTTCCTGTTTGTTCATTTGCTTCATTTTTTAGGCCTCACATATAAGGGAAATCACACAGTATTTGTCTTTCCCTGACTTATTTCACTTAGCATAATACCCTGTAGGTCCACCCATGCTGTTGCAAATGGCAAGGTTCCATTCTTTTTTATGGCTGAGTAATAGTCCACCATGTGTATGTATATATATATACACCACGTCGTCTTTAACTATTCGTCCGTTGGTGGGCACTTCAGTTGCTTCCATATCCTGGTCATTGTAAATAATGCTGCAATGAACACAGGAGTGCATACACCTTCTCTAATTCATGCTCTTGTTTTCTTCAGATAAACACCCAGGATTGAAATTGCTATGTCATACAGTAGTTTTATTATTAATTTTTAGAGGAATCTCCTTACTGTTTTCCATAATGGCTGCAGAAATTTACATTCGCACCAACAGTGCACCAGGTTCCCTTTTCTCTACACCTATTTGCTGTCTTTTTATAACCATTCTGACAGGTGCAGGGTGACATCTCACTGTAGTTTTGATTTGCATTTCCCCCATAATTAATGATGCTGAGCATATTTTCATGTACATGTTGCCTACATGTCTTCTTTGGAAAACAGTCTATTCAGACCCAATTTTTTTAATTGAGAGTTTTAAGTATACGATTTTATTTTCTAAGAAGTTTTTATTTTTTCATTGAGTCCTTTTATAAACAACCCTGTAAAAATATCCCACTTAAACAGTTCCAGTCATGAATTTTTATTATTGTTATTCTAGCCCAGGACTACAATGTTTTATTTAGTATTATAAAATGCAAGACCATACAAATCAGAAAAAGAATGTTTCTGAATTTCATCCTGCTGAGATAACCACCATTAATCACTGGTAGGTAGACCTCCTTCCAAACAATCTTTCTCTGCCTATGGAATCTTTTCTGTTTGTGAAAACAATCTAGGCAAAGTACATTAGAACTGACTTTGGGTAAGTAAGCAATACACACGTATTAATACACTCACAGTCAAACTAGTCAGTTCTAAGGGAAATCAACCCTGACTACTCATTGGAAGAACTGATGCTGAAGCTGAAGCTCCAGTATTTTTGACCATCTGATTCGAACAGCTGACTCATTGGAAAAGTCCCTCGTGCTGGGAAAGACTGAGGGCATAAGAGAAAAGGGCATCAGAGGATGAGGTGGCTGGATGGCAACACCAATGCAGCATACATGAACGTGGGCAAACTGCGGGAGACGGTGAGGGACAGGGAGGCCTGGCGTGCTGCAGGCCATGGGGCTGCAAAGAGTCAGACATGACTAGGCGACCGAACAGCAACAACAACACACACACACACTCAATACTGCAGACGGAGCCACACTACACACTCCAAAATGCAGTTTGTCTTCTTGTTGACAACTTCATAGGCATCTCACTGATGTCTGACGTAACTAATCCCCAGCTGATGGACCTTTAGGTGGCTTCCAATTTTTAAAAACAAAGTACTGCAAAAAGCACCAATACATTTATTACAGAATAAGGATTGCTATGAGCAGTTGTTGTTGTTCAGTTGCTCAGTTGCATCTGACTTTTTGAGATCCCATGGACTGCAACACACCAGGCTTCCTTGTCCTTCACTATCTCCCTGAGTTTTCTCAGACTCATGTCCATTGAGTTGGTGATTCCATCCAACCTTAATCCTCTGTCATCCCCTTCTCCTCCCACCTTCAATCTTTCCCAGGATCAAGGTCTTTTCAAATGAGTCAGCTCTTCCCATCAGGTGGCCAAAGTATTGGAGCTTCAGCTTTAGCGTCAGTCCTTCCAATGAATATTCAGGACTGATTTCCTTTAGGATGGACTGGTTTGATATCCTTACTGTCCAAGGGACTCTCAAGTGTCTTCTCCAACACCACAGTGTGAAGGCATCAATTCTTTGGCCCTCAACCTTGTTTATGGTTAACTCTCACATCCATACATGACTACTGGGAAAACCATAGCTTTGACTATACAGAACTTTGTTGTCAAAGTAATGTCTCTGCTTCTTAATACACTGTCTAGGCTTGTCATAGCTTTTCTTTTAAGGAGTAAGTGTTTTCAATTTCATGGCTGCAGTCACCATCTGCAGTGATTTTGGAGCCGAAGAAAATCAAGTCTGTCACTGTGTCCTTTTTTTTTTTGTGTGTGTGTGTGTGTCATCTACTTGCCATGAAGTGATGGGACAGGATGCCATGATCTTGGTTTTTTGAATGTTGAGCTTTTAATTTCTTAACTTAAAAAAAAAAAAAATGGAGGGTACCCTGACCTTGAAATTCCCAGTCTCAAGGGCTGTGAGACATCAACTTCTGTTTGCTTATAAACTGTCCAGTTGATGGCACTTTTTAAATAGTGGCTTGAGTGACTAAACAAACATCTTTTAGTACAATTTAGTATGCTGATGATATTTCCATTTTTTTGGCAATTAAAAATAATGATGCAATGAGATTTCTCCAACCAGTACCTTTGCATATTTATGCCACTATTTCTGTAGGATAAATTCTGAGGAGCAGGGTTGCTAGGTCAAAGAATATGGGTATCTTTCAATTTTGATTTCTTTCAATTTTTTGCTTCCTTGTCACCTTCCAACATGCCATTTACCCAATGAACAAATCCAACTCCTTGATCGTTCTTACTTCTTACCCTTCATGCATGTGCGCCAAGTCCCCTCAGTCATGTCCGACCCATCACCGTGACCCTCGCCTTCATCCTCATGTGGAGTTCCCCCTACCTGTGAATCTGCCTCCGAATTTCCTCCTGTGTGAAAACACCCATCAGACTGGGTTTGGATTCCCTCTCATGACCTCATTTTCACTTGATGACCTCTATAAAGACCCTTTCTTCAAATATGGTCACATTCTGAGGGTCTGGGGGCTAGGGCTTCAGTGTATCCATGGGGTGTGTGTGTGTGTGCTAAGTTGCTTCAGTCATGTCTGACTCTTTGTGACCCCATGGACTGTAGCCCACCAGACTCCTCTGTCCATGGAACTCTCCAGGCAAGAATACTGGAGTGGGTTGCCATATCCTTCTCCAATACATGAAAGTGAAAACTGAAAGTGAAGTCGCTCAGTCGTGTCTGGCTCTTAGCAACATACTCCTTTCCAAATGATTCCGTATTTTCAAGGTTACTGAAAGGAAATGGCAACCCACTTCAGTATTCTTGCCTGAGAAATCCCACAGACAGAGGAGGCTTGTGGACTCCAATCCACGGAGTCGCAAAAGAGTCCCACTCGAGTTAGCAATGGAACAATAAGGACAGTGTGAAATGTTATCAACTGCGGGAAGCCGGGTGAACCTTTACACAGAATGTCTCGATGATTGTTCGAATTTCCTCTGAGATTACAATTACTTAAAACTGAGTTAAAAAATACATGTCCCTCATGGAAATAGAGAATAATAAATAGAGAACAGAGCATTCTTTTTAGTCCTTATCAATTATTTGGGGAAAATTCACTAAATGATCACAGTCATTGTCCCCTGAGGGGCAGTTATGTTTCTGAATTTTCATTTTTTCCACAATTTCTTTAAATATCCAGATTTTCTACTTTGATTGTGAATAATCTTATAATTTATTATTATACTAAAGGTGAAGTGTTAAATTAGCTTTCGTGGCTGAGAGAAATCACCTATGATTAGAGACTAGAAGAGGTTTAGGAAAATTGCAGTGTAGGAAAAGGCCTGGCTCCTAATGAATGGGTAGAATTTCTGATTGAGCAGGAAGGCTGGAGAGAACTGTTGAGACTCAGGAAAGGAGGTGGAGGTGTTGATAGACAATAGGGAGCAAGGATTTTCGCCGAGGAAGACTCTGGTGGGGTGGGGTTTAGGAAGAAGACTCTAGTCCTGGCGTTTAGGAGAAACGGCGCCTGGGGAAGGACCAGCCCAGAAGCAGTTTCCCAAGCCCAGGTAGGAGGTAATGAAGGCGTACATTCAAGTACTGGGAGACGCTGGAGAGGGAGACCACGGCAGCTCACGCTGGACTGAAGTGTCAGTCTTTCCAGGGTCAGCCTCTCTCCCAAAGCAGCAAAGGAAGCTCTCATTGCCTTTCTCAGGAGCAGCTGCAGGTGAAATGAGCAGGGCCCTCTCAGCCTTCCCCCACCACGCCCTCCACCTGCCTTTTGTCTGTAGAAAAACTTCAAAGAATAACTTTAATCAGAGAAATGAGAAAATACAGATGCAAAGGAAAACTGTCAAACAGCACCAAATAATCATAGTTTAGTCATTAAGCAAAGTCAAGGACATTCACTTCTTCCTCGACTTCCCTAGCGGCTCAGATGGCAAAGCATCTGCCTACAATGTGGGAGACCCGGCTTGGATCCCTGGATCGGGAAGATCCTCTGGAGAAGGAAATGGCAACACACTTCAGTATTCTTGCCTGGAAAATCCCATGGACAGAGGAGCCTGGTAAGCCACAGTCCGTGGAGTCGCAAGGAGTCGGACACGACTGAGCGACCTCACTTCTTCACTTCAAGGGTTATCGATAATATTCTGAGTCATGTCCCTTGAGCTGTGCTGTCGATACTAAAGCCTCCACCAGGTGGAAGACATTAACTACATGGCGACCAGACCAGCCACGACGTGCTGCTCTTTGTTGTTTTAATCGTCAAGCCATATGCGCCTCTTTTGCGACCCCGTGGACTATAGCTTCCCAGGTTCTTTGGTCCATGGCATTTTCCGGGCAAGAATAATGGAGTGGATTGCCATTTCCTTCTCCAGGGGATCTTCCCAACCAGGGGTTGAACCTGGGTCTCCTTCACTGGCAGGCAGATTCTTTACCACTGAGCCACCAGAGAAGCCTGTGGCCACAGTTCCAAGAGTTGGCCTCAAAAAAATGGGAACAAATTGACCCTGGAACTGAAGAATAAGTGTACTTAAAACAATCAAGATGACCCTGATCAGACCACGGCAAGACCAATTTCGAGGTGATTGTCAGAGCTGACTTTGCTGCTCTGTAGGTAGCCCCCTCCCTCCACTCTATACACCCCTAAAATTCCCCTTGAAAAACTCTTGCCCCTGATTGTCAGGAGGGCTTGGCCTTTGGACACCAGTCCACCCCTTATCCTGGTTGCTGATCTCCAAAATAAAACTAACTTTCCTTTCCATCATCCTTGCCTCTCCATTATTGGCTTTAGAGCAGTGAGCAGTCTGATCCCACTTTCAGTAACATAGGGACATAAGCAGGTTTTTCTAGCTCAGCTATTCGAGAAAAATAAATCTGAGTTTAGAGGCCTGGAAGCATTTTGCAATTTCTCATTCACAAGAGGTCATGCTCAGGCTAGCAAAAAGAGGGTAATTTCAACCACAATGAATGTCTTTTCCCTTGAGAACATTGCATTTCTCCAAAACATCAAAAAAAAAAAAAAAAAGCATGTGTTTGACCAGTTTCATTTTTAGATCAATATTTTTCAAGGCACAAAAGAAATTTCAATTCACGGGGAAACAACACAGGAGTCGTGGAGACTCTTGCCACTGACCCCTCTTTCAATCACCAGAACAGTGTGTCCAGGAGAAGGCACGGTTCTTATTTCTCCTTCATTTCTTTGTTTTAAATGCAGTCCCACCATTCCCCTGTTCATCTTCCAAAGAGCCATAGAAAATAGTCCCATAAAATGCACTGTCAGGGATTAAGTAACTGGCTTATGGGGATTGAATCTTAAAGGTAACTCTTTGGCAAAAATAATAGTAATAATAATAACTCCCCAATCCCTTACAACCACAAAGTGGGCTTCCCAGGTGGCACTAGTCGTAAAGAACCCACATACTAACGCAGGAGACATAAGAGACGTTGATTTAATCTCTGGGTTGGGAAGATCCCTGGAGGAGGGCATGGCAACCCACTCCAGTATTCTAGCCTGAAGGAACCCTTGGACAGAGGAGCCTGGTGGGCACCAGTCCATAGGATCACAAAGAGTCAGACACCGCTGAAGCAACTTAGCCTACACGCACACCACCACAGAGCTTTGTTTCTCGCGTAAGTTACACTTTGGCAGAAGGTTGGCTCTGGCTCTGTCCTCCCTTGTCCAGAAACACATCCAAGGGGCAGCTGATCTGGGGGCCAAGGTCTCCTTCTCATGGTGAAGGGAAATAGCCAGAAAGCTTAAACAAAAGAAAAGAAAAGCGAGCAACAGCAACAGCAACAACCCTGACAATGGATCTTAAAATACCACCCGGTCAGCTGGGGACAGGCAGGCTATGTCACTTTTGCTCACATTTCATTGGCCAAAGCAAGTCCCACCCCCAAACTCACCCAGTAGGATTGGAAGTAGACTCCACCCAACAAAGGCACCACAGTCACAGGGCAACTGAGCCACCATATAAGCTCCTAGGGGGGAGGGGAAACAGGGCAGGCTGTGCCATGGCCAGTGGTTGAGGGGCTGGTATTAGACACCACCTGGTGGGCCCTAATGCTTTGACTCTCCCTACTACTCTGCACTTCCTCTCAGTATGCTTCACGGGCTCACTGATTGGAGCTCTGCTCCCAGACCTGTGCCTTGGATTCTCAGCCTTTGGTGAGGATTCTGTTTCATGTTGTAAAGGGACCGTTTGTGTGTGTGCATGCTCAGTCGCTCAGTTGTGTCTGACTCTTTGCGACCCCATGGACCATAACCCACCAGGCTCTTCTGTTCATGGACAGTGACAAATTAGCAAAAGTGACATAGCCTGTCTGTCCCCAGCTGACCGGGTGGTATTTTAAGAATATTGGAGTGGGTAGCCATTCCCTACTCCAGGAGATCTTCCCAACCCAAGGATCAATCCACGTCTCTTGCATTGGCAGGTTGATTCTTTACCACTGCACCATCTGGGAAGCCCAAAGAACCACTTAGGACCACCAAATTTCCACCCAAACCATGACCTCTGGACTGTGCCCCAGTGGTGTAAAGGATGATTCAAGTCCAGTTCAAGCTCAGCTTTCTTTCATGATGCATGAGTTTGAGTTGTTGACCTTCATCCTTCCCGGGGACCTACACCAGTCTAGTCTCTCCTACTGTGGTCCTCACTCTTCCCAGCTGCTTCTAATGCTCCATCGCGCCACTGTGAGGTTCCAACAAACTGTGCTGCCAAATAGCAAAGACAGGAAAGAAAAGAGGGCAGGTCACTGCCACTTAGGGTATCTGCCTCCCCAGAGTCCTATATAAAGGGATGTGTGCTGGAGGAGAAATCGCCCTCCTCATCCCTGGAGGACCTGCGGGTGTGAGAGATCATTTTCAATCCTGCTCCATCTGGGCTGGTGCTTTTTCGAGGTCAAATTAGCAAGAGTCAGTTTTACGAGCTGCAATAGGGAGTTTTGTGCAAACAAATTTTCTAAGTGATGATAACCAGCCTAGTTTACAGAAGAACAAACAGTGCTTTGCAATTGATAAAATCAGTCAAGCTTGCAGAAGGCTTTGTGTGGGTGAGTAGAAGTCTGGGCTGGCTGTCAGGGACCTGGTCATTTAACTCTTTGACCCAACAGAGGAGATGAGCAAAACAAACAAACCAAACAGGGATTACTTAAAACAAGCAAAGCAATTTAGACAAGTCAGAAGCTAAGATCAGGAAGAGGAAAAGCAGCCACCACTATTATTATTTTAACCATTTTCTCCAGTTTTTTTTCATATGCATATAAAATCTCAATGCCAGTCTCCATAAACTTTGGTATCCAGGTTTTAAAAGTTAACATCAATAAATGTTCTTCACGGTTGTTTCTCTTGATGGCTGAATAATTTCCTATTACTGAGTGGGTGCTTTGTATTTTCTGTAGTTTTCTCTTGATTTCAATTTTTCCATTTTTATTGACTCTTAATCAATAATCAATATATTCAATTATCTGCTCTTGCATGCTTGCTCAGTCATGTCTGACTCTTTGTGACCCCATAAACTGTAGCCCACCAGGCCCCTCTGTTCATGGGATTATCCATCAAGAATCCTGGAGTGGGTAGCCATTTCCTTCTCTGGGGGATCTTCCTGACCCAGGGACTGAACCCATGTTTCCTGGGGCTCCTGCACTGGCAGGCAGATTTCTTTACCACTGAGCCACCTTAGCTAACCTGCTTATTGCCGAGCTGTGGGGTGACTTTTATTTATATACATTGGCAATTAATAAAGGACATTTCTGTAGAAATATTTATACACTTGCATTTGTGTGCTGTTAAAAGATAAACTGAGAGTTTGAGTAAAAACTGATTTGCGTGGGGGTAACCCCAAACCAGAAGTGCTTGGAAACACTCCACTCCTAGGAGCTGGGAAGAAAATTCTATAAAGAGAAGGCAGAAGCAAAGTGGGACAATGATTGATTGGCTCTGGCTTACCGCCTAGCTGGCTGTTGTGATTGGCCAGCTGTTGTGATTGGGTCATCCTCAGTGTTTAGACTTTGGAACCTTGGGGCATTTACAGGTCCAGATTCTGTTTGCATACATTGCGGCACTGGCATCAGAACCTCATCATTCTGATGGCTTCCTGTTAAATTAACAGCATTACTATGAGCTGGTGACTGTCTGATCTTTTAGGCACAGAAGCTGGACTTCCATGAGTAAGGACAAAAAGGGGTTCTGAATATTTACAAGAAACTTAGGAAAAGTGATGCCCATTTCCTCATATGTTTTGGCAACTGTAGGAAAGGTTCACTTCAAGAGCTTATGATACAGCCTACAATGGGGGGAGTTATAAGAATAAAACTTGGATGAAAGTGTCTTCCTAGCCTTCTGAGAATGCTGAGTGCCTAGCCGCTTCAGTAGTGTCCTCTTTGTGACCTTATGGACTGTGGCCGCCAGGCTCCTCCGTCCATGGGGTTCTCCAGCCAAGAATACTGGAGTGGGTTGCCATGCCCTGCCCCAAGGGATCTTCGCCACCAGGGACCGATCTCCTGAGGCTCCTGCACTGGCAGGTGGATTCTTTTGCCACCAGCACTACCTGGGAAGCCCTCCTATCCTGTGTACACAAGCTTAATTGTAGGATAAGCAGATCCTCCCTCAAAGGACTCTTGAAGGAAATTCTCCCTGGGTTATCAGTATGGTCCTGGTCCGAAGAGCATGTTATGTTTTATTTACTGATCATTGTGGATCCTGCAAACTCGTACAGCTTACTTTTTTGACTTCACACATTTGAGGCTCACCTCTGGCAAGTATTTAGGATCCTTCATTACACAATTCTCTGCTAAGCTCACCTTCACTTTCACTTCCAGTATGTTGTTGATATTTAAGGTGATGTTTAGAGTTCCTAACGATGTGCAAAAAAAAAAAAAAAGTGTACACTATACAAGATAGCATTTTTAAAAAACCAAAAAGAAATGTATCTGAGGTTAAAAGTGTTTGGCAGAGTAGGATTATGTACAATATTTTCCAAGCTAGTTTTTGTAAGGTGTTTTTTTTTTTTCTTTTCAACATTCAACGTTTTCAATAAAGAACGTGCATGACTCTTATAAAGCGAATAGGAAGACCCATCAGCTTTGGAAATCACGAAAGAAATGCAAGTGAAAATCCCTCTGCACCATTTAATGACATCAGGAAATTGGAAACAGAAGCCTGAGAGCTCCAACAACTTACTAATTTGCCGATTCCTGTCACACACCGGACTTTAACACTTTTGTCCACAAAACATTAGCACTCCTTGATGTTGTTAATGCAGCCACATTAAACATTTATATAGCATCTATATTCCCAGGGATGATTTGTTTTCGTTTTTCACTTGAGGAGCTGACGTGGTCCAAGTCCCTCATGTGATGGTTAGGCCAAAAAAAAAAAAAGCCTGCTTTGGTCGGAGAAGGCAGGTGCCAAGAGTTGACAAAACTTCAGACAGCAAAGTCTACCCATTTAGCTTTTTTCCATTTCCTTTACCATCGCCTCTGACTTTGAAGGGCATTTCCCAGGTACTGGGCTCTCCTCATTGTGATGGATGCTAACAGCATCATTAAACTGCAGTTTCCCTAAGCTTACTTAAAAGGATGCTTGGATGTTGTGATGGCAGTGTTTCCAATTAGTGCAACACTTTTCACTCGATATTTTCAGTGCTTCTCAAATGGAATGGTTAATTCATGGAAAATAAATTTAAAAGATTTAAGAAACCACTCCCTCCCAAACAGTTGTGCATTGAAACAACATCCAATTCTAAGCTTCTAAATCCACCTTTCATGGAAAAGAGCTCCAGGAAACTTAATGGCCCCTCTCGTGCCAGGCTTCAGCAATACGTGAACCGTGAACTCCCTGATGTTCAAGCTGGTTTTAGAAAAGGCAGAGGAACCAGAGATCAAATTGCCAACATCTGCTGGATCATGGAAAAAGCAAGAAAGGTCCAGAAAAACATCTATTTCTGCTTTATTGACTATGCCAAAGCCTCTGACTGTGTGGATCACAATAAACTGTGGAAAATTCTGAAAGAGATGGGAATACCAGACCACCTGATCTGCCTCTTGAGAAATCTGTATGCAGGTCAGGAAGCAACAGTTAGACCTGGACATGGAACAACAGATTGGTTCCAAATAGGAAAAGGAGTACGTCAAGGCTGTATATTGTCACCCTGCTTATTTAACTTCTATGCAGAGTACATCATGAGAAACGCTGGACTGGAAGAAACACAAGCTGGAATCAAGATCGCCGGAAGAAATATCAATTACCTCAGATATGCAGATGACACCACCCTTATGGCAGAAAGCGAAGAGGAACTAAAAAGCCTCTTGATGAAAGTGAAAGAGGAGAGTGAAAAATTTGACTTAAAGCTCAACATTCAGAAAATGAAGATCATGGCATCTGGTCCCATCACTTCATGGGAAATAGATGGGGAAACAGTGGAAACAGTGTCAGACTTTATTTTTGTGGGCTCCAAAATCACTGCAGATAGTGATTGCAGCCATGAAATTAAAAGACGCTTACTCCTTGGAAGAAAAGTTATGACCAACCTAGATAGCATATTCAAAAGCAGAGACATTATTTTGCCGACTAAGGTCCGTCTAGTCAAGGCTATGGTTTTTCCTGTGGTCATGTATGAATGTGAGAGTTGGACTGTGAAGAAGGCTGAGCGCCAAAGAATTGATGCTTTTGAGCTGTGGTTTTGGAGAAGACTCTTGAGAGTCCCTTGGACTGCAAGGAGATCCAACCAGTCTGTTTTAAAGGAGATTAGTCCTGGGTGTTCTTTGGAAGGAATGATGCTAAAGCTGAAACTCCAGTACTTTGGCCACCTCATGGGAAGAGTTGACTCATTGGAAAAGACTCTGATGCTGGGAGGGATTGGGGGCAGGAGGACAAGGGGATGACAGAGGATGAGATGGCTGGATGGCATCACGGACTCGATGGACATGAGTCTGAGTGAACTCCAGGAGTTGGTGATGGACAGGGAGGCCTGGCGTGCTGTGATTCATGGGTCGCAAAGAGTCGGACACGACTGAGCAACTGAACTGAACTGAACTCGTGCCTCCCTTTTAGAACTGCCAGATAAAATAGAAGATGCCCAGTTAAATGTGAATTTCAGATAAATGCAATTTATTTAGTATAAGTATATCCCAAATATTGCACACTGATTTCTCCACCAGATGAAGCAATCCTTCACCTCCAGTTAGAACAGTCTCCAGAAACGAAGCTTAGTCAGTGTCTTATCACTGAAGTGGTTGGTATAGATGAGAAGAGATTTGGCAGTCTGAACAAATAGCCAGTTAGATGCTTCTTCTGAAAAGACAGGATGCTGTTCACTCTTTTGAGGCTGTCTGGGACTCACGGAGAGATGGCAATCCTGTATCCCACGGCTCATCTTTCTCCACTGGCAAGCATGGAAAAGGGATCTGAAGAAGAAGCCTGGTGGCTGAGCAGCAGGAGGATCGGGGGAAAGAGGGAGAGAGAGGAAATGAGCTGAGACCCTAAATCTGATTTAGCTCATGACCCTAAATCTGCCTGCTAGTCACCTAAATAAATCCACAAAATGCTTGGTGTAAAGAGATGTCTTACCTAACTGGAATGGCTGTTTCTTGGTGTTTCTGGGTGATGGGACAGAAGTAGCTCACACAGACTCATAGGCACTTAGGCAGCAGAGACGATGAAGAGGGAACCCCCTGGGAACTGCAGAAGTGGTGGAAATCCGGAAGGTCTTCTGACATCTGGGGGACATGTTAAGAGCAGAAGGAGCTTTGATTTTGGTATTCAGTTGCCTCAGTTCAAATCCTGTATCTACAACCTACCAGCTGTGTGATATTAGATAAATAACTTAACCTCTCTAATCCTCAGATTCCACATCTTTAAAAAAAGAGTGGTAACAACTGCATCTGGAGGCTGGTCAGTGAAAATAATCAAGAAACAACCTAGAGTAAGAGTTTGTTGTTCAGTTGTTCAGTTGTGTCTGACTCTTTGCAACCCCATGAACTGCAGCACACCAGGCTTCCCTGTCCTTCACCATCTCCCAGAGTTTGCTCAAACTCATGTCCATTGAGTTGGTGATGCCATCCAACCATCTCATTTGCTGCCACCTTCTCCTCCTACTCTCAATCTTTCCCAGCGTCAAGGTCTTTTCCAATGAGTCAGCTCTTTGCATTAGGTGGCCAACGTATTTGAGCTTCAGCTTTAGCATCAATCTTTCCAATGAATATTCAGAGTTGATTTCTTTTAGGATTGACTGGTTTTATACCCTTGCAGGCCAAGGGACTCTCAAGAGTCTTCTCCAGCACCACAGTTTGAAAATATAAAATTTTTCAGTGCTCAACCTTCTTTATGGTCTAGCTCTCACATCCATACCTGGCTACTGGAAAGACCATAGCTTTGACGGCCCAGAAAAGTTTTATTCGAGCTAAACTGAGGATCACAGCCCAGAAGACAGCCTCTCAGGTCACTCAGGAACTTCTCCATTGAAGTGTGGTTTTCAGCATAGCTTTTTATCTTGTCAGAACAAAGAACATTAAACCAAGCTCAGGGATGCATTCCTTCAGGATTTTATTGAATCAGTATGGCTTTGGCACCTAGGAAGGGAGTCTTACGAAAGGAGAACAAGCATTCAGGTCCCAGGGAGGCATTCAGTGTTTATTTTTATTTTTTTAATTTAAATTTATTTATTTTAATTGGAGGCTAATTACTTTACAATATTGTATTGGTTTTGCCATATATCAACATGAATCTGCCATGGGTGTACATGTGTTCCCAATCCTGAACCCACCTCCCACTTCCCTCCCCATACCATCCCTCTGGGTCATCCCAGTGCACCAGCCCCAAGCATCCTGTATCGATGCAGGATACAGTGTTTATTTTTAACGTGGGCATTCTTTACTTCTGTGGCTTCCCAGGGGGCACTAATGGTGAAGAACCTGCCTGCCAGTGCAGGAGACATGTGAGACACGAGTTTGATCCCTGGGTCAAGAAGATCTCCTGGAGGAGAAAATGGCAACCCTCTCCAGTTATTCTTGCCTGGAAAATTCCATGGACAGAAGACCCTGGTGGGCTACAGTCTATGGGTCCTCAAAGAGTTGGACACGACTGAGTGACCAGGCACACATTCTTTATTTCTGGTCGTGGTGCCCTTTTCTTTAATAAAGCAGATGTGCAGTGTACGTTTGAGAAGCCACAGACAGGCTGCTGTAGTTAGCATAAAATTTAACTCATGGATAAACCAGAATGGCCTCCCATAGTCAATGTGTGAACATGTCTTTTATCAGGCTCTTTGAGAGTTAAATAAGACTCACTCAGTGTAAAGTAGGTATTCCCAAAAGTGTGTTCTCCTTTTCTCTTATTTCCGTTATTGCTAGGAGATAAATATGTAGACAAAATGTTTACAGAATTGGAGAACAGATGACACCCTTGTCCTGCAGTGAGCCACCATTGCTGGCTTCTTCACAACGTTCAGGTTACACACAGGAGAGAAGAGAGGGCAAGAGACGTCATAAGGGCAGGTTTAGATACACAGGCAACTGAGGCCATTTTTTTTTGTCCTGCACGGCAAAACTGCCTTTACACACACACACACACACACACCCAATTCAATCATCTTACAGACAACGGTAAAAAAAAGCAGTAATTGAGTTGTTTGGAGTTATTCATAACAAGTCTTTTCTACATTTCTGGCATAATTGAATAATTCAAGTACTTAATAAAGATCTAGTATTTTCGACTTCCTCAGGACTATAGCAAAGAGAAGGGTCCCTTCTATCCTTTGGGCTTCCCTGGTGGCTCAGAGGGTAAAGCGTCTGCCCGCAATGCAGGAGACCTGGGTTCGATCTCTGGGTTGGGAAGATCTCTTGGAAAAGGGAATGGCCACCCACTGCAGTATTCTTGCCTGGGAAATCCCATGGACAGAGGACCCTGGTTGGCTACAGCCCATGGGATTACAAAGAGTTGGACATGACCGAATGACTTCACTTCATTTCTATCCTCTGAGGTTCTGTGGTTAATCAAAGAATTAAATTGATTAAGACAGATGAACAGGAGAAAATAAACGACTTTAAATATGTGTCTAAACACAGGAGTTTACAAAAATATGAGAGTCGGGGTGATTCTCAGATGACTGAGGCTTCTATAGCATCCCGAGTTGAGGAAAGAGACAGAGAAGGCAGCGCTGGGACTTGAGGTCTTGGGGGGAGGAGCCCCGGTTAGGGGGCAGGTGAGGAGAGGACATGGATGTAAATACTGATAGGGTGCTGATCACAGGCGCACATGGACATGTTCTCTCTGGAAGTAGATCTTCTCTGGGCACGCTTGCTAGTGGGAATTTCCATCTAGTTGTCTATTTCCTCGCCCCACTCTCCCCTCTCCCACCTCTTACGGGAAGGTGAAGACTTTTTTCTGTGTCTGCTTCTTCTCCCACTGCTTTTAACTTGAAATAATCCATAATCCAAAGTGGCATACTCGGGAGCGGCAAGTTCAGAACGCTTCAAACCCTTCAAAGTAAAGCAATTCAAGGGGACAACTGTGACCAAACTTTACCCAGAAATAGCAGCAGGCTTGAAATAAAGACTCCCTCACAAATCCAAAACAGAGGGGATGTGCGTAAACATATAGCTGACTCACTTTGCTCACAGAAGAACTGACCCAGCATTGCAAAGCACCCGTTGCTGTCATTCAGTGGCTCATTCGTGTCTGACTCTTGCGACCCCATGGACGGGAGCACACCAGGCTTTCCTGTCCATCACCATCTCCCGGAGCTTGCTCAAACTCATGTCCACTGAGTCAATGATACCATCCAACCATCTCATCCTCTGTCATCCCCTTCTCCTTCTGCCTTCAAACTTTCTCAGCATCAGGATGTTTTCAACCAGACTCCAATAAAAAGAAGAAAGAAAGAAAGAAAAAAGACTTCCTCAGGATGATCTGTTATGTTCACAGCCTCTTCAGACCCCGCAGGGAGACCCAACAACAGCGTCTCAGTCTATACTGTGAGTGTCAGGACAGCAGGAGAGGCTGGAAGAAAATGCCCTTCAACCTGCTTTAATCTGAGTGCCAAAAAGCCAGAACATCTCTGACCTCTCACCCTGGCGAGGTGCTGCCTTGAGAACAGGCCTGACAAGGAAGACCAGTGCGCCTGTCCATCTCAGCACCCACGGGTGATGTCCACTGGGAGTCGTCTGCATCGCCGGATGCCGAGAGATGGGGAGAACTCGGTGGGGGCCGGATGTGTGTACACAGCAAACCCTCCCTCTCCAGAGACCAGGGTGTGGCAGTGGGCACAGTGGACAGGGCAGGTTGGACCCTCTCCCCATCCCCAGAGAACTAGGAACCTGTAAGAGTGCATTGTCATCCCCTAAAGGGAAAAAGAGGGCTTCCCTGGGGGTCCAGTGGTTAAGAATCCACCTTGTAATGCAGGGGACATGAGTTCGATTCCTGGTCTGGGAAGATCCCACTGCAGAGTGAATAAGTCCGTGCCCCGTGACTACTGAGCCTGTGCTCTGGAGCCTTAGAGCTGAAACCACTGAGTCCATGTGCCACAACTACTAAGGCTGGTGCTCCACAAATACCGAGCCAGCACTCTGGAGCCCAGGAGTCACAACCACTGAGCCCACGCACCCTAGACCCCATGCTCTGTAACAAGGAAAGCCAATGCAGTGAGAAGCCCCCACACCACAAGAAGAGTAGCTCTGCTTTCTGCAGCTGGAGAAAAGCCGTGTGCAGCAACAAAGACCCAGCACAGCAAAGTAAATAAATAATACCAAGAAATGATTAAAAAACAAACAAGGAAAGAGGAGTGGATGGTGGATCTCAGGTCTGGCCACGGGTGATCTGGGTAGCTGATCGGGACATTTGGATTCTAAGAACAACTCTCCGAGCCTGCTGCAGACAAGAGTGCTCCACGAGCAGATTCCACCCAGAAATTAGGACTGCAGATGACTCTTTGTTTTCTCAGCAGTTCCGGCCAGAAACGATTACCCACTTGGCTCATTTAAACAAGTAACAAATGCTAATTGTCCCCACAATTAGCCAAGGACTGTTACAGCGACTTGTGCCTACCAGCTCAGAAATGAGAAGAGTGGTCGGCAGGGACAGAAAAGGAGTGAAAATTCAGCCTCAATGGGTAGTCCATCCCTTCATCCTGCATTTCTTTCCTTTCCATGTGAAGTGAGGGGTGCAAGGTGTAAAAAGAGGGAGATTGGGCAAGGTGAAAGAAAAGAAAGTGAAGTTGCTCAGTCATGTCTGACTCTTTGTGATCCCATGAATCGTAGCCCACCAGGCTCTTCTGTCCATGGGATTCTACAGGCAAGAATACTGGAGTGGGTTGCCATTTTCTTCTCCAGGGGATCTTCCTGACCCAGGGAGCATGGAACCCGCATGCTGAACTGTAAATGCACAGAATCCTAGGGGACCTGTGGTCCATTTCCAATCCTTATTATCATGCAATGCCCTGGAGGGGAGAGGGGAGGGGAGTAAAGGAGGAGGAGGGAGACAAGGAGGGGAGAGGCGCTCCCTACACAATGCAACATTCCCCCCAGTTCTGGAAGTCTCCCAAGGCCCTGCCTGGCTTCTCTGGGGGGTAGATGAGACCCCTGGGAAGACAGCCAGCCTTGCAGAGTAAAGCTCCATCTTTGAAGACTCCAACAGAGGGAAGGAGTGGGGGTGTGGGCTGGTTCACGCTTCCCTTCTGAAGTTGTGCACTTGAGGAACTGGAGCCCTGTCTGAGCATCACTCTTATCTGTGTTCTTCTGTGTTTATATCTAGCTTTATGCTTTATTTTCCCCAGATTTTCTGAGGACCTTGTGCAGCTTTTGCTCCGAAAGGATAGTGTTTATCCTCCACTAGGGACAGCAGGGGGACTCAAGCCCTCTGTCCTTTGGAGTGATGTTAAAAAAAAAACAAAGCAAGGAATAATAAAGCTTTAAAGGAGTTTAGGATTAATACCTACACACAACTATATATAAAATAGACAATCGACAAGAACCTACTGTATAGCACAGGGAACTCTGCTTGATATTCCGTAATGGCCTATATAGGAAAAGAAACGGAAAAAGAATGGGTATGTGTGTGTGTATAACGGAACCACTTTGCTGGACACCTGAAACTAACAAAATGCTGTAAATCAACTATACTCCAATATAAAATAAAAATAAATTTTAAAACTTCATAAAGAATAGGACAGAAAGAAAGGAGACTGAAGGATGTTGCTCTGTGAAGTCTTCCAGCAGGCAAACACCCATTTACTTTGCTCCATTGCCAATTTCCCACATTCCAACAGATCTGATTGACAAATTTATTCTGCTATCCCAGTGATTGATGAAAGTTGAAATATTCATCTGCCCCAAGGCGTTTATATTACAAAAATCGATACTTGAAAAGTTTCCCGATTATTCTCCCCAAAGAAATTCACAGTAGCAGGCATTTTAGACAATTCAGGGCTTCTTAGTGTCTGCACATCAGTAACACATGAACAATATAAATATCAAATTCATGCATATATATTATTGATGAGTTTTATGTTGCATGTTATTTTTATCAGGAAATGTATTGGGTGAAATGCAGATTTTTGGTTCATATACATCTTAAAACTTTTTGTGGGCAAATATTTGCCACTCACATTTGTTTGAAGAATCCAGATTCATCTGTAACTATTTAAGGTTTTTCAGATCTCGGTTAACTGAGAAACCCATTAGGGTTATCAAGAGATCCCTCCCCTGCTATCCGTGAATTCTTGAACGACACTTGAACTCTGGAGAAGACGGATGGTCTTAGTGCTAGAGTGCTTGTGTATGGTGAGGGTCCACTCAAAAGAAATGACAGCGGACATACGGGCAAGGAGGAGATGTGAAATGAAAATAGCTCCTGCCATATCAATAAACAAGAAATGCCACAGCCATCAGTGATTTCTGGCCTCCAAATGGGAATGAGGGCTCCCAGCGATCCAGTGGATGCTGCCAACTCCTGCGGTGATTGCTGAGGAGCTGGGGGAATGCAAGGAGCCAGCGGAACAAGAAACCAGGATTGGCCCCAGATAGCTGACGTGCTTATGGAAGGAATGGATTCAATGGGCTCAGAGGCCTGCACCTTCCCAAATATAGAACGTTAAATTCCTTACCTTGATACCTGATCTTTGATGTTCAGACTGTCTGCTCCGTTTGTTGCAAACTTGTATATAGCCTGACTTCCCTTCCTCTTTGGAGCAGTTTTCTCAGAGCTACTGAGATACTGTTGCCCGGGCTAAGAGTCCTAAACTTTCCCACCAAGTAAAATCACTCTCTACGTTCAGGTTGTGACTATATGGTTTCAGTCGACAGAGGAAAAGTCAGTGGTGTGTCAGAATATGCGTGTCATCTGAGGTTTTAGGACGGGAGTGTTATATGTTCGAATGTGTGTGTTTTGCCGATGCTAACACTGTCAAATCCACACACGCAGAAGCCCTGAACTCTGCTGGGCTTTTAATCCTAGCAATGCGCAGTAGCACAGACATTTCACAGGCTCTCTCAACAATGATTAACAGGGCTCAGACTGACCCTCTTTGGAGGGTCCCCTGGTGGGATGCTACATGGAACAGCAGCCCTCCCAGGCCATGAGCAAGGGTGAGCAAATGTGGCCAGCTTACTTGGCTTCTCTCCTGGAGCAGAAGAGAAAATTCTGGGATGAGTTGTGATAAGGCAGGATAAGCATGCACTTTTTTGCAGTACCTTTTCCAGGGAGTACATCCACCTCCCCCGCACTCAGGGCACATTCCATTCTGATTCCTCCCTGGAGGTCAGCATTCTTAAGTCGCAGCTCGTTAGGACTTGTGAAGGTGAGAAGCCATCCTCAATTTCTTGGGAGGAATTTCGAAGACTGAAAGTCAAACAGCCTCGAACCAACGCATGTTCTGGAGCACCTGCCTTTTTTTTTTTTTTTTTCTGAAGGCGGCACCTCTCCTGGATCAGGGCAGAGCCCATCTGCTGTGATATCCTGGGATTTGTAAAATAACAGGTCTTGTCAAAGGATGCAGTCAGCGACAGAGCTGTTCCTTACTTTAGCTGCAATGTGGAGAAGTAAGTCTTCTTATCTGATGTACTCAGGGGAATAGCGGATGGTGAAACAAAGTTTGTTAAGGAATCACAGATACAGAATATTTTACTTTAACTTAGAAGATATAAAAATATAATTTCTTGGCCACTCTTGGTTTGAGAGCCAAGTTCTGTCCTTTGAGTGAGGCCTACTGATGGGGTTCTCCATCATTTTTCTTGCAAAACCACATCTTTATTGCCTCATGTAAAATTTCCAGATATGATTTCTCATGGAGCATAAACTTTAGAACACTTAGCACTGGGAGGGTCAAATCCTAGATATGTACAGTCGCCATTCCATCCCCAAATTGTTCATCCTTCTCTTGGCCACACTTTTCCAAAAACATTTTAAGAGACTCATTCTTATCCAGTCCTTCCAGAATATTTGACTTAGTTTTCATCGAAACCATCTTTTTCTTAGGCATGCTTATTTCATAGATTTCATGTAGCATTTATTTTAATTACATAATTACAGAGATGAATGTACCTGAGCTTATCAGAGGACAGCCCACTGGCTTCAGGCTACAGGCCACTTTGAACCTGAGGATCTGAAAATATTGGTTAATCCTGCAAAGGAGCATCTGCTGTAGAAGCCAGCAAGCGAGCTGAGTCACTTCAGTCACGTCCGACTCTTTGCAACCCTCTGGACTGTAGCCCACCAGGTCCATCTGTACGTGGGATTCTTCAGGCAAAAATACTGGAATGGGTTGCCATTTCCTCCTCCAAGGGATCTTCCCTACCAAAGGATCAAACCTGTCCCTCCTGTATTACAGGCAGATTCTTTACCCACTGAGCCATCAGAAAAGGCCTCGCTGTAGAAAATACGGTCCACTATAAGATTCTCCAGCTCCTTACCTCCTGTATATGTAGAATATGCAAGCTTCCCCAGGGCTCACCATAGGCTGCAGGCGGACAGGTGGGTACCATAATATCAATACTTATACTGCATTGCTCAAAAGTGGCTGAGCAGGCAAGACAATGGTCCAGTTTCACTCTTTTGCACATGGCGGTCCAGTTTTCCCAACACCACTTATTGAAGTCACCGTCCTCCGCGCACTGTGTATTCTTGGTTCCTTTGTCATCCACACGGAACTGCTCCTTCACAGATGCCGTGGTGGACGGTCTCACGAGCGAGATACGGTCTGAGTGCTGACAGCATCCCCTTGCTTGCCCAGAGGCTGCTGAAGGACTTGGTTGGCCCTGGCAGGTTTGTCTCGGTAGTGTCAGATCCCAGTTATTTCAGGCAATGGTGTGGCTCCCCTCTTCCCAAACCAGTCATCGCCTCATGACAGGTACAAGATGCTTCCCCAGAAGACAGATGGAAACCTGCCTAAGGACAGGGCCCTCCAGCTCAGCTAGCCCATCCGGCACAGCGTCAGGATGGAGACTGCCTCTAATGCAGCCCCCAGCTGTGTGTGCATGCTCAGCCGTGTCCAACGCTTTTACACGCCATGGACTGTAGCCCGCCAGGCTCCTCTGTCCACGGAATTTTCCAGGCAAGAATACTGGAGCCAGTTGCCCTTTCCTCCTCCAGGGAATCTTCTTGACCCAGTGATTGAACCCGTGCCTCCACCTCTCCTGCATTGCAGGTGGATTCTTTACCACTGAGCCACCTGGGAAGCCCGCTCCCATCCCAGCGACCCATTAACTAATGATGAAACTGAAACAAACCCAAACTAAAAATAAACTTGTAACAGCCTGAAAACTAACAGCAATGATTACCCAGTTGGTAGAGTTTGGAGGGTGGAGGATTGTTCTCACTTACCATTCCAGGTTCAAAAACTGAACTCATCAGTGGCTTGTATGCCAGAGTACATCACCATTATACTCTGCCGTCCTCATGCTCCTGATCTAGGAAAGGCTTAGATGAGGAAAAAGCCTGAGTTAAACTAACGTCAGAGAAAGTGTCAAAATGTCTGGATGGGAAGTGTCATCACAAAAGTCCTGTGATTGGTTTGAATTTTTAAAACAGAATAAAAGGCGAAAAACCAAACAAAAATTCTGAGAAAAATGGTTACTATAGGAAAATGGGGATGAAATATTAAAACTCTTCATATCTATCAAGTCCTTATAAAAAAGGATGTTAATCACAGCATTATTGAGAACAGTAAAGGTGTGGAAAAGTAAAAGGGTTAGTCACTTAGTTGTGTCTGACTCTCTGTGACCCTATGGATGGACTGTAGCCCACCGGGCTCCTCTGTCCATGGGATTCTCCAGGCAAGAATACTGGAGTGGGTTGCCATGCCCTTCTCCAGGGAATCTTTCCGACCCAGGCATAGAACCCAGTCTCCTGCATTGCAGGCAGATTCTTTACTCTCTGAGCCACCCAGGAAGCCCATAAATGTGCAGAAATAATCTAAATGTCCAACGCTAAGGAAATGCTGATAGACTTTTCTACATGCATAAAATGGTATGTTGGAGTATAAAGACATATTTATCAAGAATTTTAATGACATTAAAAATGCTCAGAATGGAAAATAGGAAAGGGGAAGCACATATATATCGCACGCTCTGGTGTGTATGTACACGCTTGTGCCTGTGTGTGCATGGTATGTTTGTAGGCATGTGTGTGGGTGTGCATGCAGATAGACATGCACTTGTGAGCCCGTGTGTGTGCACACCTGTGCTTGTGCATCTTTATTTCACCAAAGCAAAATCTCAAGAAAACTTCCCAGAATAACTAGAGCAGTTATCCCTGAGGGATGAGGTTATAGAGTGAGTTATATTCTCTTTAATTTTCTACAATAAGCATGTACTGCTGTTAAAATCAGGAAAAAAAACCAATAAAAAGATGTTAACATTGGAAGATAACAAAAAATCTATAGTTCTCAGAGATACATGGGACAATAACACAAAGAGGACACATTCCAGAGATAATAAAATATTGAAAATGTTCCCCAAATAAAGAAGAGCAATATAATGCAGCTTGGCATGCATGTTTCCTGAACTGCATTAGTGATTGTATTCATTAAAGGATCTCTGAAGCTGGGGTGAGTGCACTAAAGGTCAATCTCATTCCCCCGGCGGGGAGAACAGAACTTTTCAAAACTAATTCAGCAACACAGGTCAAGAGGCTTATTAAACATATTCACAACTTCTCGTACAAAGGAATTCACTTTAAAGAAATGCTCTGAAATTCAAAAACAGATTCCTGCACCAAAATGAAAGTCACATCGTTATTTATAGTAGCGGAAAACTAAGAGTGAAGTGAGTGCCCAGTAATTTCCAAAATTAATAGTGTTGGTGAAATGACTGAAGAGTATTCAACTGATAAATGCTATTCAGCCTTAAAAAACTGTGCTAAGTTAAAAAAAAATGTCTGTAGTGGTATAAGGTGCTCTTGAATGTATTAATTTGAATGATATGCATAGTTAAATACTGGCAAGCTCATTCAGGTTGAAGCTCATAGAGGTGATTCTTAATGGTTTGCGATATGCATAGAAAGAAGAAAATGCAAGTGAATATTAACAGTGGTCCCTGAGTTGTCTCTGTGTTAATATCATGGTGACTTTCATCCTCTTCTCTGTGGATTTTCAGTAAAATATTGTACAATAAACAGTATAATTTTGTACTTACAAGAAATTAAAAAATGACTACCATTATCCACCTTGCCCCCCACAAACACTCTGTTCCTTAAAAAATTAAGAACTGATTGTAAAATTTTCCTTGTGAGTTTTTTTTCAGATTATGAAGAAAACTAGAGCAATTAGTCTATCTCCTATAAGTCTTGATTTAACAATTGGTGACATTTTGCCATTAAAAAAGCTCTTCTTTTTGCTGAAGTATTTCAAAGTCAGATGTTATGCTATTTTTCACCCAAATATTTACTTGAGCATGCATTTTGAAAAGATGCCAAAATTTTTCTTCACTTCTGCTATCTTACCTAATAAAATAATACCATGTACACATTTAAAATCTCAAAGTTATCTCACCCTCTTGCCATAATTTCTGGTATGGTTAACCATGATACTAATATAGTTGAAGTTCCTTGTCGTTTCTCTTTAATTCTGGAGACACCTGGTAAAAGTGAGATGGAAGATCGCAAGAGAGTGTGTTCCTGGCATTGTTCATGGGAGCTGACGCCTCAATTCCATCTCAGCAGTAGGCAGTTCACAAAACACTGAATTTGAAGGTCACATCTCTGTGGTGGCTCCATGTGGGAACCCAGACCTCCAGCTGCTCAGTACAGGGATGGTTCAGCATCTGCATATAAATAAATTCAGTGCAAACGTGGTGCTCTCTGGATGGGGGCAAGGAACCAGCGTAGATGATGGCAGCATAGCATACAATGGGTGGGAGAGGCGAGATTTGGGGTCACGTGTTGACCCACTCTTGAGTGGGACACAATTCTTTCATGGAATATTATGTCCAGTGTATATTAGGAGCAGAAGTAAATTAGTGATACCCTAGCCTCTCATACAGATTAGCAATGGCATGGGAGACGTGGGCAAGAGGAAGAAAGGTCAGCGTCCTAACCTTGTAGTCGAAAACCTTTTATATCATCCTGTTGATCTTGGGGGCTGGTGGAAATACTCTCCAATCTCTCTTCTTTCACTTTCTCCAGCCCTTTCCAATAGTCTGGAAAGGTTTAACCTATCCAGTTAGGGAATCATCTGTCAAATAAAAGATACTTGGCTACTACTAGACTGGAACCAGGGCTTCGATCCCTGTCAGGAAGATCCCCTGGAGGAGGGCATGGGAACCCACTCCCGTATTCATGCCTAGAGAATCCCATGGACAGAAGAGCCTGATGGTCTACGGTCCATAGGGTTGCAAAGAGTCTGACACGACTCAAGCGACTTAGCATGCACACACACAAGCTGGAACCACTGAGTGTACCCCTGTCTCCCCCATTCACGCTCTCCAGACTCTTGAAAAGTGAAGAACTGGACCCACTGTGTGTAGTGCCCAAAAGGGCCAGCCTGCAGGCTGTAACAGATTGTCCAAGGGTTGGGACCATTCGGCCTTCACTGAAATTAGCATCATCCTCTGGCTTATTTTCAGCTGTTGCGGACTTCCCCTAGACTGGCCAAGTCCCTAAATAGACCAGTTAGAGCTGTTGGAGGGCTGATCTCTTGAGTCAGGGTGGGGCATTTCCTCCACTGACAATAAGTTTTGCACGTGTTTCCACACGCATGGAGGAAGGCAAGCCAAGTTCGTGGAATGAGGAGGCAGTTCTCTTGGCCCCAGGGGAAAGGAAGCAGCTTTTATGACCCACTGGGGAGAGAGAGGTCACCCTGCCATCTCTCACACCATCAAAGGAGTCTAATCAGGCAGCAGGAGGTTCAGGAAGCGGCTGGATTCGATGCCAGGCACGTGGAGGTGTTTGGGATTCTGAGCTGGCCAGTAGCCAGGGTCCCCAGAGCAGCCTCGTGTGGAGAGATGGGCTAGCTAGAACTGTTCAGCGCCAGGCCTGTGCAAGCTCGCTCTGCGAGCAAAGAGTCTGGTTCCCACTGGCGTTTCAAAGGGGCTGAGACACCATCCTGGCTGAGAGGCCAGTACAAGACACCAGGGAAGAAGGGCATGGGTGGTCCAGCCTCGCCCCAAGCACAGCAGGGCTTGAGTCATAGCTATCAGACCTATCTGAGCCTAAGAGCCTGGAGGTGGTGGGGCTCTGCTCTGTCCCCTGTGCCAACTGTGATGAAAGCAGGTGTCCAGCAAGGCTAAGCCTGCCATTTCCAGAATATCTTGGTGGCCACAACCGTGCAGGCATGAGACCCTTTCCATTATTAGGGCATCACAAACAGCCAAGGCTGGTGACCCCCACTAGGTGCTTGTCCTATACCTGCCTCCAGCCTTGATCCTAACAGGTCTGTCCCTTGTAGTAAGATAGTCATTGACCCCTTTAGAACAGTGACATAAATCAACACACAGTTCTGGAGCCAGACCACCTGAGTGCAAGGTCTAACTCTATTACATACTCACTGTGTATAAACTTTATTATATCAGCTATCTATGGCTGCTTGTAACATAGGAAAAAAAGTGAAAGTTCGTCACACAGTCGTGTCCGACTCTTTTCGATCCCATGGACTGTATGTAGCCTGCCAGGCTCCTCTGTCCATGGAATTCTCCAGGCAAGAATAATGGTGTAACATGTATCTCCTTATTAAAAAAATAAACACACACACACACACACACAAATACCGAAGAGTTGTTCAGAAGCAACTGGGAATACTATTTAATGCTCACATAGCACTGATTTACCAAAATATTTCTTATCTCTAAAATATTTGCCTTTAATCACATGAACCTGCATATCACTGTTACTGCACATTGTTTTCATGCTTAGAAGGCCAACAAGGAGCATCGGCACCGCTCTGCCCCAGGGCACCAGCTCACCACTGAGCTGAACCCATTCCTCCACTTGCTAGGTTTGTGGCCTTTTGTTTATAAGCAATAGGAGAGCAAAACCCTCTCTGTCTGCCAGAGTGAGCCAACGGACCAAATTGAGATAGGGGTGAATGAAATGACTTACAGTATTTAATTTCTTCATTGCTATTCATCGGCCAACACAAATTTATTTTTTGCTATATGAGACAGGCTTACTATTTAAAACTTTATCAGGCTGGTCTGTTAGCAAAATCTAGGAGTATGAAGAAACTTAGCTCTTAGGAGTATGGTGACGGGTTAGTCACTCAGTCATGTCTGACTCTTTACAACCCCACGGACTGTAGCCCACTAGGCTTCTCTGTCCATGGAATTCTCCAGGCAAGAATACTGGTGTGGGTTGCCATTTCCTTCTCCAAGGAGTATAATAAATAAGGAAAATATGTACATATGTAAATATATAAAATGAATATGGATAACTCTGTCCATTAGTACTCACATTTGAAGAATGTTGTTTGAGAGAGCAGTGTTTGCCCAAAATAATAACTCTTCAGTAGTAAGGTTTAATCCACATGTCACTGTAAAGGCAAGACGTTTTTAAGCTGAGACTTCCTGCGTGTGTGTGTGCATGCTAAGTCACTTCAGCTGTGTCCAACTCTTTGTGATCCTATGGACTGTAGCCCACCAGGCTCTGTCCATGGAATTCCCCAGGCAAGAATACTGGGGTGGGTTGCCATGCCCTCCTCCAGGGGATCGTCCCAACCCAAAGATCAAATCCGTATCTTTTGTGGCTCCTGCATTGCAGGCGGATTCTTTACCGCTGAGCCACCGGGGAAACCCAAAAACCTTTCTAGTGGCCCCAAAATAATCTCCACCAGCTGAACACTTTCAAGAGAAAACCCTTCACTGAGTCGGTCTCTAAGTTGGGAGCCACAAGCAGTAGGACACAAAGCCCTGGTTGTCTCTGATGAGATGCATTTAGTAAGCGGATGAAGACACAGGGGGAAGTTGGCCAGAGCTCAGCCATGCCTGTGGGTTCCTGCTCGCTTTATGTTAATAGAGCTCCACCAGATTGAAGGCTCCTGGGGCAGAGACTCCGGCTTCCCTATTCCCAGTCCTCCAGGAGACGCAGCGCCACGCTCAAGGTAGGCTCCAAGACGCGCCGCAGGAGTTCATTAGCTCAGCGGGTGAAGGTCTAAGCAGGTGGAATCACTGCAGACCTTCTCTGAATCTGGTCCTGCGAGCACACGTCTGCTGTTAACATACTAACGATTCCAAGGGGCTTTTCCAAGCTTCCCCAGGAATCTACATCTTACAGCGTGTCAGAATCTCTCAGTTAAGGTAAGGCTTTGGTGCTGTTTCTTACATTACAGGTAGGTCTGGCAAATGGAGTTCATAGGCCAAAGGATCACAATATCCCAGAATGCTAATGGCTTAAAGAAAGAGAGTTTCCTCTGGTGGCTCAGATGGTAAAGAACCTGCCCGCAGTGCAGGAGACCCAGGTTCAACCTCTGAGTCAGGAAGATCCCCTGGAGAAGGGAATGGCAACCCACTCCAGTATTCTTGCCTGGAGAATCCCCTAGACAGAGGAGCCTGGCGGGCTACAGTCCATGGGGTTGCAAAAGAGTCAGACACAACTGAGTGACAAGCACAACACCACCAAGAAAAAGAGACATTACACTTAAAACCCAACGTTCCCAAGAAATACGAGGCTCACTGCTCCATCACTCACTTCCAGACTTTCCTGATAGCTCCTTGGCTGTCCTTTAGGAACCCATGGCAAAGCTGACTTATTTTGTCCCTAAAGGGTGATTCACCCAGGGTTTCACCTCCCCCCTTTCCTTTGGCTCTGGGGTTTTGTATGCAACCCTTGTAAGGATATGGGGTGGCTCTGGCCACAGAGAAGCTGCTCAACAGATTCTCTGGGTCAGCATCTGGCTGAGCCCAAGCAATCCACCCTCCCCCAGGCCACGTGGCCAGAAGGCCAGCTCTCTAATCATGGCTTGGCCTCACCATCAAAGGGTCTGGACCAACCCATCTTGCGTCCTTCAAAGTCCAAAACTTGAGTATAATTAGTAGATGATTTCCCTGTGGAAAAGGGTTGGAAATCCTGCTTTGTGTCATCGTGGCCACGAGCAGGCAGGGCGTGGCTTCCTCTGCGAGGACTCCTGTGTGTGGTCCAGACGCCAGGCTGCTGCCAAAGGCATGGACCCCAGAAGCCAGCCCCAGCGTATCGTGTTCAGCACCACCTTCCCTGCAAAGCAACCACACCCGTGGCATCACACAGGGGCCACGGCAAACCTGGGGACAAGGCGATGAACATCCAAAATGCAATGTGGGTGCTCATGGAACTTGACACAAAGCCCCTGAGGTATGACTGGGCACAAAGGGCCCCAGAGATGGCGCACTGGCAGAGTGGTTCTGGACACGTGTCCACCAAAAGACAGGGCACAAGTGAGGCGAGGAGATGAATTTGAAAACCGTGGGGCCTGAGGCAGGCAAGGTGGCGGCAGGTAATGCCAGCTCTGGACACAGACCTTATGGGTCCAAAACCCCCATGCACCAAGGGTGGGATTGCAGGGGCATGTGCTGAGAACTTGGCAGGACCTCAGCCTCCTTTTCTGAGCCAGGATAGGGTCACCAGAACAGTTCTTGTCATGATGACAAAACCCATGTCATCATGGTTAACATGGATAACCCATCAATCAGGGTTTTCCCTGATGGCTAAATGAGGGTTTTAACCATTTAAGGTTAAATGCTTAAATGAGACCATTTAACCTGAGGGTTAAATGAGACCACGTGTCGAAAGCCCCACTTAGCCAGAGCAGGCCCCCAGCCCAGGCTCAGGAATGCAAATGACGTGAATCCCAAGGCCATTTGCCTACAGTCAGGCCACGGATGCCATGTGGTTTCAATCCTCAAGGGCCGTGTTTTCCAAGTGGGCTCAGAATTACTGGTGTGCTGGTTAAATGCAGACTCAGGGTTCCACCTCCGACCGTCTCAGTAAGAATCTCTGCAGTGAGACAGAAGGATACACATTCTCAAAAATCTCCCTAAGAGATTCTGATTAACACCAGCCCAATATGTGAGAATTGATGCTTTTGAACTGTGGTGTTGGAGAAGACTCTGGAGAGTCCCTTGGACAGCAAGGGGATCCAACCAGTACATCCTAAGGAGATCAGTCCTGAATATTCATTGGAAGGACGGATGCTGAAGCTGAAACTCCAAAACTTTAGCCACCTGATGTGAAGAACTGACTCATTTGAAAAGACTCTGATGCTGGGAAAGATTGAAGGTGGGAGGTAAAGGGGACCACAGAGGATGTGATGATTGGATGGCATCACTGACTCGATGGTCATGAGTTTGAATAAGCTCTGGGAGTTGGTGATGGACAGGGAGGCCTGGTGTGCTTCAGTCCATGGGGTCTCAGAGAGTCAGACTCAACTGAACAACCTAACTGAATGTGTGAGAACCACAGTCTAGGTCCCCAACCCCACATCCAAAGTCAAGATAGAAAAACAAGCACGCCAGCACATGTTCTTACACAGAAGTGGTGCAGAAATGCTGGTCCCAGTGTCTCCAGGGGTGGAAGTGGGGGTCGGGGCAGTAGGGAGGAGGGGCAGGTGGGAGAGGGAGTCAGTGCCCCCTGAAGTAACCAGAGCTGGTCCCTTCTCCCCCTTAACCTCATGGTCAAAACAAAACACCCTCTGAAATGTTGCTTGAAACTTACCTATAGGCAACAGTAGCAAAAATTGAAATAATAAACTCAGGTTGTTTATTGTTTCCTAAGAGTTGGGCTTAGAGTCTCAGTTTATCCCATTAGATGGGCCCCCTGGCTTTCTCATTCTGGTTTTGCAGAGCCTGAAGTTGTAACTGGTTCAAGGGCACCCTAGACAGCCTTTGATGAATGAAAGGGGTGTGGGGACCAATTGCTAAAAAACAAACAGCATTGCTTTATGGCTCCCAAAGCATTTTAGCCACTGCTGAGCAAACAAAGCCTACCTAGTAAAATTCATAGGCAGCCCATCAACAGGACAGGGAGTGTGTTCCAGGGGGTGTGTTCCAGACATTTTCCTTCTTGTGTTGTGTGTGTGTGTGTGTGTGGTTATGCCTGACTCTTTGTGACTCCGTGGACTGGAGCCCTCCAGGCTCCTCTGTCCGTGGAATTCTCCAGGCAAGAATACTGGAGTGGGTTGCCATTTCCTCCTCCAGAGGATATTCCCAACTCCAGGGATCAAACCCATGTCTCCTAAATCTCCTGCACTGGCAGGCAGGTTCTTTACCACTAGCACCACCTGGGACTTGTGCGGAAACAGGTGATTTCCTCACTTAGGGAGTCTGTCTGTGATGCCCCGGTCAGAAGTTGTTTCTTTCAGCCCCAAAAAGGGAGGTTCCACAGTCCCGCCCACTTCACAGATGCGGGAACTGAGGTGCAGAGCACGTGCAGCTAGTGAGCAATGGGTGGGGCGGGGACTCGGGCTTAGCCTGGGGTCCACTCTCAGCCTCTCTCCTGCCTTCTCTGGACACCTGCTCATTGGCGGGATCACGCTGCCCATCACAGGGCGTGGTCATAAGTTGGGCGTGTTTCTCTCAGGACCACAGTATCTGTTCTTTGTCCTCAACTTCTCAGTGACGCCAAATGGACACAGATTCAACAAGCATTCCTGAAATGAACTCCTTCGCTCTTCTTTCTGGCCTCATGCATGTCTGCATGCCCTGGGAAGCTAGGTGGTCAGGGAAGAGGAATTCAAGTCTCTCAAGCTCTGATCTGGGTCTGGAAGGGTCACTGGAAGACCACCAGGCTCGCCCCAGTCCCTCTGTGTTTGCATGGCCTCCGGGGAAAGAGCAAGTGGTAGGTGGGGCTTGTCTAGATGGTGCACAGTGGAGTAAATGATGGCTTTTGCTTCCCTGGCAACTTTCTGGCTAGTGACCTATGTCAGGATCTCTCCTTGCACGGCCACTCTCCCATGGGGGCAGTTACTGGAAGTTACTCTGGAGATGCAGAGTAAAGTAAGGTTAGGCATCCGGGCTGTGAAGTCGGCCAGGCTGGGTTCAAATTCCAGGTCCTCTGTCGATGCTGTGTGGCCTGAGGCTGGCTCTAACCCTCTTCTTCACCCTCATCTATAAAACTGTGGGAGGGTGGTAATAAAAATAAAGCCCTTTGATGTCGTGAGCAGGATGTGAGGCTGCAGTCAGTGCCTAGTGTATTAAGAGAGCACTCTTTAATCTTGCCTTTGTTGCTGGGGATAGGGTTAGGAGAAACTGGCTGCAAGAAGCTGTGTGATGTCATTTCTTAGAAGGCGTTCACGAAGAGGATCTTCTCAATGGAAACTACAAATACCTAGAGCAGGATCCGAGCCATGTCCTCAGGCTTTCGACGTTCCTGGGGCTTAACATCGGTGTGGGCAATCTGACTGCTGAGTAAGAAATGCCAGACCTTGGATACGATTTCAGCCACCGAAGCTGCAAGCCAAGGAGATCATTAGAGGTGGACCCATCTTGGGATTCTCACGAGAGCTTTGGGAACTGGGTGGCCGGAGGTTTCCCGTGCTTCATTATTATGTTTGATGAATGGCCATTAGGAAAGCATGTTAATACGTCGGCATGTTTTTGCATGCAAAACAATTCCAACCAGGAAGCAGATGTTCGGGGGTCATTCTATGGCTCTGAAACACACCTCAGTGATTGATCTCATAATGATGGAACTGAAGTTTATACTAAAATCGAAACCCCATACGGAGACTATTCAATACGTCGAGAATGGCCTCCTTATCCTGACATGGTTAATTTCTTCCTCTTTTGTTCTTGACATTCACTGCTTCCTTCTGAGATTTGAAATACACAGAACTCACAAATCGGCTTCCGTCTATAGAAACAAAATCCACTTGAACGCACATGCATTTGTTGAGAAATGAGCCTAGAAATAGATGTTTTTCCCTCGTTACCAACACGGCACAGAATCAAGTATGCCCGTTTGAAAGAGTGACTGTAAGGCAGTCCAGTCATTCCAGAGTTCTGCGTGGACATCGATCGAGGTAAATTCACTCACAGCAGAGGACCTGCCCCACTGACAGCCGCCCCCCGTGTGAGCTCAGCGTGTGCAGGCGATAAGGCCCAGCCAGGAGGCACAGGGACCAAGGAAGCAGTGGAGGGAGTGTCCTCCCCTCCCAGAGGGTCTGAAAAACGTGCTTCTTTCAGTCTCCTGCATCAATCCTTGGAAATGAGTGAGAACTGGGCAACCTGGTTTTCCCCTCTGTCTCTCTCTCTGTCTCTATCACCTTCCCCATCTCTTTCATCCTACAGCATTTCTCTGATCTTTCAGATCCATAACATTGCCCTCAGATATGCAGATGACACCACCCTTATGGCAGAAAGTGAAGAAGAACTAAAGAGCCTCTTGGTGAAAGTGAAAGAGGAGAGTGAAAAAGTTGGCTTAAAGCTCAACATTCAGAAAACGAAGATCATGGCATCTGGTCCCATCACTTCATGGGAAACAGAGGGGGAAGCAGTGGAAACAGTGCAAGACTTTATTTTGGGGGCTCCAAAATCACTGCAGATGGTGACTGCAGCTGTCACGCGAGTGTATGTTCCTCGGTTCTTTGTCTCATCACAACCAAGATTTGGAGCGACGGACATTAAAGCCTTCGGTGCGTCACAGCTCTTGGGTCTTGGACAAACCGTGTTATAGCTCTTAGGCAAATCAGTGTTACAGCTCTATTTTACTTAGAAGATAGCAGGAGAATCCATCCTCGAAGTGTGAGGGCATGCCGACCCAAAGACGTGAAGGGAAGAGAGTGGAGGAGTGCGTGGGGGAGGCGGGGGAAGAGAGAGGGAGAGAGAGAGAGAGAGAGCACACGCACGTGGGAGAGAAGGAGAGAAAGCACTTTGGCTCCTCCTTTTATACGTTTTTTCCTTCATCTGGGCCTGCGTTATGCAAATTGGGCTTAGCCAGGAGTGCTCTTTGTTCTACCTGAAGTCTTCACTCTGGTCCTCGGACCTTCCTTGTTTTTTTAGCCACCACCATTTTGGATTCCTTTTCCCTATTCTACCTACCTAACACAGCCATGAAATTAAAAGACGCTTACCCCTTGGAAGGAAAGTTATGACCAACCTAGACAGCATATTAAAATGCAGAGACATTACTTTGCCAACAAAGGTCCGTCTAGTCAAGGCTATGGTTTTTCCAGTAGTCATGTATAGATGTGAGAGTTGGACTATAAAGAAAGCTGAGCACCGAAGAATTGATGCTTTTGAACTGTGGTGTTGGGGAAGACACTTGAGAGTGCCTTGAACTGCAAGGAGATCCAACCAGTCCATCCTAAAGAAAATCAGTCCTGAGTGTTCATCGGAAGGACTGATGGTGAAGCTGAAACTCCAATACTTTGGCCAACTGATGCAAAGAACCGATTCATTTGAAAAGAACCTGATTGAAGGTGGGAGGAGAAGGGGACGACAGAGGATGAGATGGTTGGATGAGATCACCAACTCAATGGACATGAATTTGGGTAAACTCCGGGAGTTGGTTATGGACAGGGAGGCCTGGAGTGCTACAGTCCATGGGGTTGAAAAGAATCAGACATGACTGAGCAACTGAACTGAACTGAACTGAAATTTGTCCAACTTCACCCAATCTTGGGAGCCTGTGATGGTTAATATTATGTGTCAATTTGACTGGGCTAAGGGATGACCAGTAAAACATGATTTCTGGGTGTGTCAGTGAGGCTGTTTCCAGAAGAGATTAGTGTTTGAATCTGTAGACTGAGTAAAGAAGCTCTCCCCCACAATGTGTGTAGGCATCATCTGATCCCCTGAGGGCCTGAATACAATTTAAAAAGTTGAGGAAAGGTGAATTCACTTTCTATTTGAGCTGAGCTATGTGTTTTCTCCTGCCTTGGGACATAGGCGCTCCTGGTTCTCAGGCCTTCAGGCACAGACTGAATCATAGCATCTGCTTCCTGGTTCTCTCTTATCTGTCTATCTATTTGTTTGAAAACTCTATACCACTGTCTATCTACAAATTTGAAGAGATCTCTAGTCTTTCTCATTCTGGAGTTTTCCTCTATTTCTTTGCATTGATGGCTGAGGAAGTCTTTCTTATCTCCTTGCTATTCTTTGGAACTCTGCATTAAAATGGGAATGTTTTTCTTTTTCTCTTCTTTTCACAGCTATTTGTAAGGCCTCTTCAGACAGCCATTTTGCTTTTTTGCATTTCTTTTCCATGGGGATGGTCTTGATCCCTGTCTCCTGTACAAGGTCATGAACCTCCGTCCATAGTTTATCAGATACTCTATCAGATCTAGTCCTTTAAATCTATTTCTCACTTAAACTGTATAATCATAAGAGATTTGATTTAGGTTATACCTGAATGGTCTAGTGGTTTTCCCCACTTTCTTCAATTTAAGTCTGAATTTGGCAATAAGGAGCTCATGATCTGAGCCACAGTCAGCTCCCGGTCTTGTTTTTGCTGACTGTATCAAGCTTCTCCATCTTTGGCTGCATAGAATATAATCAATCTGATTTTGATGTCGACGATCTGGTGATGTCCAGGTGTAGAGTCTTCTCTTGTGTTGTTGGAAGAGGGTGTTTGCTATGACCAGTGCGTTCTCTTGGCAAAACTCTATTAGCCTTTGCCCTGCTTCATTCCATATTCCAAGGCCAAATTTGCCTGTTATTCCAGGTGTTTCTTGACTTCCTACTTTTGCATTCCAGTCCCCTATAATGAAAAGGACATCTTTTGTGGCTGTTAGTTCTAAAAGGTCTTGTAGGTCTTCACAGAACCGTTCAACTTCAGCTTCTTCATCATCGGCTTGGCTCACTGTGATATTGAACGGTTTGCCTTGGAAACGAACAGAGATCATTCTGTTGTTTTCGAGATTGCATCCAAGTACTGCATTTCAGACTCTTTTGTTGATCATAATGGCTACTCCATTTCTTCTAAGGGATTCCTGCCCGCAGTAGTAGATATAATGGTCATTTGAGGTAAATTCACCCAATTCCAGTCCATTTTAGTTTGCTGATTCCTAGAATGTCAATGTTCATTCTTGCCATTTCCTGTTTGATCACTTCCAATTTGCCTTGATTCATGGACCTGACATTCCAGGTTCCTATGCAATATTGCTCTTTACAGCATCGGACCTTTCTTCTATCACCAGTCACATCCACAACTGGGTATTATTTTTGCTTTGGCTCAATCCCTTCATTCTTTCTGGAGTTATTTCTCCACTAATCTCCTGTAGCATATTGGGCATCTACCGACCCAGGGAGTTCCTTTCTCAGTGTCCTATCATTTTGCCTTTTCATACTGTTCATGGGGTTCTCAAGGCAAGAATACTGAAGTGGTTTGCCATTCCCTTCTCCAGTGGACCACATTCTGTCCGACCGCTCCACCATGACCCATCTGTCTTGGGTGGCCCCACACGGCATGGCTTAGTTTCATTGAGTTAGACAAGGCTGTGGTCCATGTGATCAGATTGGCTAGTTGTCTGTGACTGTGGTTTCAGTCTGTCTGCCCTCTGATGCCCTCTATCAGTGCCCACCGTCTTACTTGGGTTTCTCTTATCTTGGACGTGGGGTATCTCTTCACGGCTGCTCCAGCAAAGTGCAGCCACTGCTCGTTGCCTTGGATGAAGTTGCCCCTCCCTACCTTGAATGGGGAGTAGCTCCTCTCGGTCCTCCTGCACCCGCACAGCTGCCACTCCTTGGACATGGGATTGCTCCTCTCAGCCACTGCCCCTGACCTCGGAAGTGAGGTAGCTCCTCTCAGCCGCCGCTGCCCTTGGAAGAGGTCGCCCCTCTTGATCTTGAATGTGGGATAGCTCCTTTCGGCCACTCCTGCGCCATCGCAGCCTGGCGCTCTCGGTCGCCACCCCTGTTCTTGGGCGTGGTGTAGCTCCTCTCCGTCGCAGCCACCGCACTTCTGAACACCAGAATGGGGAAGACAAGATCTCTTCAAGAAAATTAGAGATACCAAGGGAACATTTCATGCAAAGATGGGCTCGATAAAGGACAGAAATGGTATGGATCTAACAGAAGCAGAAGATATTAAGAAGAGGTGGCAAGAATACACAGAAGAACTGTACAAAAAAAGATCTTTGTGACCCAGATAATCATAATGGTGTGATCACTCACCTAGAGCCAGACATCCTGGAATGTGAAGTCAAGTGGGCCTTAGAAAGCATCACTACAAACAAAACTAGAGGAGGTGATGGAATTCCAGTTGAGCTCTTTCAAATCCTGAAAGATGATGCTGTGAAAGTGCTGCACTCAATATGCCAGCAAATTTGGAAAACTCAGCAGTGACCACAGGACTGGAAAAGGTCAGTTTTCATTCCAATCTCAAAGAAAGGCAATGCCAAAGAATGCTCAAACTACCGCACAATTGCACTCATTTCACATGTTTGATTTTCCCTGGTGGCTCAGATGGTATTATGTCTGCCTACACTGCTGGAGACCCGAGTTCAATCCCTGGGTGGGGAAGACCCTCTGGAGAAGGAAATCGCAACCCATTCCAGTACTCTTGCCTGGAAAATCCCGTGGACAGAGGAGCCTGGTAGGCTACAGTCCATGGGGTCACAGAGTCAGACATGACTGAGTGACTTCACCTCATCTTCACCTCACACGCTAGTAAAGTAATGCTCAAAATTCTGCAAGCCAGGCTTCAGCAATATGTGAACCGTGAACTCCCAAATGTTCAAGCTGGTTTTAGAAAAGACAGAAGAACCAGAGATCAAATTGCCAACATCCGCTGGATCATGGAAAAAGCAAGAGAGTTCCAGAAAAATATCTATTTTTGCTTTATTGACTATGCCAAAGCCTTTGACTGTGTGGATCACAATAAACTGTGCAAAATTCTGAAAGAGATGGCAATGCCAGACCACCTGACCTGCCCCTTGAAAAACCTGTATGCAGGTCAGGAAGCAATAGTTAGAACTGGACATGGAACAAGACTGGTTCCAAACAGGAAAAGGAGTATGTCAAGGCTGTATATTGTCACCCTGCTTATTTAACTTACATGCAGAGTACATCATGAGAAATGCTGAGCTGGAAGAAGCACAAGCGGGAATCAAGATTGCCAGGAGAAACACCAATAACCTCAGATATGCAGATGACACCACCCTTATGGCAGAAAGTGAAGAGGAACTCAAAAGCCTCTTGATGAAAGTGAAAGAGGAGAGTGAAAAAGTTGGCTTAAAGCTCAACATTCAGAAAATGAAGATCATGGCATCTGGTCCCATCACTTTATGGGAAATAGATGGGGAAACAGTGGAAACAGTGCCAGACTTTATTTTGGGGAACTCCAAAATCACTGCAGATGGTGATTGCAACCATGAAATTAAAAGACGCTTACTCCTTGGAAGAAAAGTTATGACCAACCTAGATAACATATTCAAAAGCAGAGATATTACTTTACTAACAAATGTCCATCTAGTCAAGGCTATGTTTTTTCCAGTGGTTATGTTTGGATGTGAGTGCCAAAGAATTGATGCTTTTGAACTGTGGTGTTGGAGAAGACTCTCGAAAGCCCTGTGGACTGCAAGGAGATTCAACCAGTCCATGCTAAGGGAGATCTGTCTGGTGTTCATTGGAAGGAGTGATGCTGAGGCTGAAACTCCAATACTTTGGCCACCTCATGTGAAGGGTTGACTCATTGGAAAAGACCCTGGTGCTGAGAGAGATTAGGGGCAGGAGGAGAAGGGGAAGACAGAAGATGAGACGGCTGGATGGCATCACCGACTTTATGCACATGAGTTTGAGTGAACTCCGGGATTGGTGATGGATAGGGAGGCCTGGCGTACTCCGTTCATGGGATTGCAAAGAGTCAGACACGACTGAGCAACTGAACTGAACTGATCTACAAATAATCTGTCTATCAATAATTGCTCCCCCTATCTATCCCCTTTTCCCACTTGCGGGATAAAAAAGGAGAAGGGAGCAGCAGAGGATGAGATGGTTAGAGATACATCATAGATGTAAGTTTGAGCAAACTTTGGAAGATAGTGGAAGACAGAGGAGCCTGGTGTGCTGCAGTTTATGGGGTCACAAAGAGTCCAACATGACTTAGCGACTGAACAACAACAACTATCTATCCCTCTATCTATCTATCTATAATTTATCTTATTTCATCCATCTCCCATTCCTCTATCTCTCTCTCTATCTGTCTGTCTGTTTGTCTCATCCATCTCCCATTGGTTCTGTTTCTCTGGAGAACCATGACTAATAAGTCTTTGCATCTCTTCTCCCCAAGCTTCTGCCGGCATTTACCATCACAGTGGATCTTTGCTGGGACACAGTCCAAGATCTTGGCAGGTCCCCAAATGTACAAATGCAGGCATATCCTTTCAGGCTCCCACATGCAAGAGGCCTGGGGTGAAGGGAAGACCTAAGCTTTAATGAGGTGGCATCCTGCGTGGTCGAACCAGCTCACTCAAGAGGCCAGTTGGCCCTGGCTGACCAGCCTAGTGGAGGCCCTTCCCCCAGGGCATCAATGCGGTTCCTTCTTCTCATTCTAGCCTTGATGGTAGGTGCTCTCTCAGAGAGGCCGTGCAGCAGAAGGAACCCTGAGTGCCCTGTGCACCCTGTCACTCTGTCTGCTCATCACTTGTCTTCCAGCTCTTCCTTCTGAAGCTGCCTGTTGGGGCTGTCCTGGGAGGGAAGGTAGGGTAGGGTAGGGGGGGCAGCCTGGGGCAGCACTGCCCGCTCGCCATGTGACTTTAGACAATCAGCTTAATCTCTCTGTGTTTCCGTTTCCTCACATGCAAAATGGAAGTGAGAACAGAAGTATATAATTTACAGGGTGATTGTAGGTTACATGGAATAAGACACAAGCTGCACCAGACAATGAATGTTCGAGAAATACCAGCTGCTGCAGCTCTGGGCTGAAAATTCAAGAGAACAGACCTCTTTCTCTCTCCTCTCTTGCCGGAGCACAAGTCTCTTTTCCTCTGTTCAGTTCTTTCTCTTTGTGAAGCAACATAGGCATGTTACAGAAAGTATAACTTGGATCCAATTTCTGCAGCCTACTACTGGGTGACTTAATCCTTTCTAAATCCCAGTGTCCACAACTGAACAATGGGAAAAATAGTCCTTCTCTCTCAGTTGTTGTCAGGATAGAATGAAGTAACACTCATGTTATGACTACCTACCAAGGACTTTATTTCTTATATTATAAGACACATCAAATCTGACAGTATCAGATTAATATTTGGTGGATTTGGTGAAGTAGAGCTATCAATTCACTTGTTTAGGAAAAAGTAAATTTTCCCTTTTTAAGTAAAACTAGATATTATGTGACATTTCCATGAAGCTCTTAAAAATGTTGAGAAGCCCACTTATATCTCTGTAAAATTCGAGTTCCATGTTTTCCTCCTCTGCATCTGAAATGGTTTTGTATTTAATTCCCTTTGATATGTTTGTAAGATTGCATAATTACTAGTGATGAAACTGTTTTGTTTACTACATTTTTTCCCCCTAAAATGGTTTGTTATTTCAGGTTACATTAGATAAACTTCTAATGGCACCTAACAATTATTATGCCACTGTTTGGATTTAAAAAGAGCCTCCTGATTTCCAGATAAACCAATTAGCAAATGTACTTTTGGAACACTGCCCTTCTGAACACTTGCCTGTTTGAAGGAGACAAATTATATTTCTTCTCAATCTTTCTAGTCAGCTGGCTGGTTTGGGGTGACCTCTCATGAGAAAATGACCAGCGGTCGTCCTTCTGAATGCTATGGTAGCTTCTAGAAGATGCTACCAGAATGGAGACACTGCCCTCAGCCCTGGAGTTCCTTCAACTGCATGTCTTTGTCCTTCATGGAAACTTCTGTGCAGCTCCAGGGCTCAGCAATGATGGATGTGGGAACGTCTCCCGGTAATTCACACTGAACGTTTAAACAGCAACGGAGGGAAGGAAAAATTAAGAACTTGACCGGAAATAGGGGAATCCTTAACAAAAGAAGGAAGTTGGAACACAATGCGAAATGAATGGAGTTCCAAGGAGAGGAAACAGGGGGCTCTGCTGTGTTGATACACAGCCTAGAAAAGAAACAGATCTGTGTTCGCCCCTAACAGTAGAAGTGTGTGCAGCCCCCTGCCAGCTGGGGGGACAATGGGGACTGCCCTGCCCCCAGGGAGACCAGACAGTGAATGACCTGTAAACCCTCTGGCCCAAACAATGTGTGTGCTCTGTTGTCGTGCAAGGAGGCAGGATGCCCCACAGGCCCAGACTGAGAGCACTGGGGTGCAGTCTCCCCCAAGAACACCTCTGTGACCTGGATCTGTGACTTTCTTCACAGCAGCTGTTGGTGTTGGAGCTAGAATGACAGCAGAGCTAAGAAGTGGTCAAGCCAGGAAAGAATTCTGGGATTCTACAAAGAGGAGAAGGGGACAAGAGAGGACGAGATGGTTGGATGGCATCACTGACTCAGTGGACATGAGTGTGAGCAAACTCCAGGAGATGGTGAAGGACAGACAGGGAAGCCTGGCGTGCTGCAGTCCCTGGGGTCACAAACAGTCGAACACGATTTAGAGACTGAACAACAACAAGTGCCTACTGAGCACAGAGCTTTTGAGGAAGACATCAGGTATAATATATGGTGCGTAGAGCCCTGCTCAGTGTCAGCATAGTTGTGATGGAGACCGCTGGTTGCACACCCATCCATTCATTAATTTGCAGAAGGCCTGGAGCAGATGGGAAGGGCAGCTCAAAGGCTTGAGTGCCTCACTGAAACCACAAGCCACTTCCTGTGCGCCAAGCGGCAGAGGGGCCTGCCACACTCTTGGTGACACCGCAGAGGGAGAGAGTGAATATTTGGAGAAGGGGGGTGAGGGTTTAACCTGGAAAATGGGCTAGAAGGTTTTGAAGGGAGATAAGTAGGAGAAATAGCAGAGATGAGCACTTATTTTATGACAAACATGGCCCTCGAGAGCAGTGAGAAGGGATGGTCTTTATGCGTAAGTCATTCCGGAACAGTTGGATATTTATGTAAAATATATTAAGATGGGACATAGGGAATTCCCTGACAGCCCAGTGGTTAGTACTCAGTGCTCTCACTGCAGAGAGCCAGGTTTGATCCCTGGTGGGAAAGCTAAGATACCACAAGCTTCACAGCACAGACAAAAATAAATAAATAAATAAAAATGGGACACAATCCACCACGTAAACTTAGATTATGTGGATGAAAAGGGAATTTATGGTCATGGTACTCAAAATTTCACTTTTAGGCATATAAAATACTAGTATAAATACTAGTATAAATTCATGATAGCCCTCAACCAGAAGTAACACATATGCCCACCAACCACACAGTGAAGGAATAAATTGTGTGAATAAATTCACATGGCAGAAGACTAAAAGCATTGTTTCAGCTGCAGAAGCTCCATGCTAAATCTGGTCATCCAGTAACATTAAGCTCTCCAACCTTATTCAGCATCCAGATTGTCTTAGCCATTCTTGGTCCTTCAGTTATCATAACATGTTTTATAATGACCTTTCCAGTTTCTAAGAAAACTAAGGAAGAATACAAAAAAGGATCATGTGTGACTCTACGTACCTGAAGGCCCCCCAAACAGGCAGAATTAAGCTATTGAGAACAGATAAGAGTCTGGAGAAATAACCATAAAGAAAGGTGAGGATTGACATAAGAGTCAGAAGGGCATGAGTTATCTTTAGGGAAGCAGGAGAAGCTGGTACCTGCCAGAGCTTTAGGTGGTGATGTTTTCCTTAACATCAGTGGTGGCACAACAGTGCTCACTTTGTGATAATTCACTGAGCTGCACGTTTTTACTGTGTCTTTTCCTCTAAATATGTTTTCATTAATAATAATGTTTTTAATCTGTCCACAGAAAGTTTTAAAGTTCTGTCCCAAAGGAGGAACCATAATAAAGTGATGGTTTGATGAGATAGTTGGATGGCATCATTGACTCAATGGACATGAGTTTGAGCAAACTCTGGGGAGCTGGTGATGGACAGGGAAGCCTGGCATGCTGCAGCCATAGGACTGCAGAGTCAAACACAACTTGGCATCTGAAAATCCACATTAAATAAACTGTAAAATGGGAAGATATTTGTAAAACAAATAACCAACAAATGATTACTGTGCAGAATAAAAAGTGAACTGGGGGGACCGAAGCCTGAGCTTTCGCTGGTGGTGTCCTTAACAACAGTCCTGATGGGCACATGGTGACTTGCTGCCATCTCCCACCCCACTTAGCTTCAGTATCCTCTCCCCTGCCTCAATTTCTGTTCCTCAGAAAGAAAAGCCTGGTCTTTGACTTATCCCCACAGGAGACACTTCAGGAAAATGAATCTTCTGAAGGAGGAGGAGGAAGTGAAAGTCACTCAGTCGTGTCTGACTCTTTGCAACCCCATGGATTATACAGTCCATGGAATTCTCCAGGCCAGAATATTGGAGTGGGTAGCCTTTCCCTTCTCCAGGGGATCTTCCCAACCCAGGGATCGCACCCAGGTCTCCCACATTGCAGGTGGATTCTTTACCAGCTGAGCCACCAGGGACGCTCAAGAATACTGGAGTGGGTAGCCTATCCCCTTTCCAGTGGATCTTCTGGACCCAGGAATTGAAGCTGGGTCTTCTGCATTGCAGGCAGATTTTTCACCAACTGAGCTATCAGGAATCTTCTGAAAGGTCTCTCAATTACTCTTAGGTTTCAATATGACCAGTTAAAGCATTTTTAGCGGAAGACTGAAGAAGTCAGACAGACTAGCTCCTGCTAAGCCACCAGCTGGCTCCCCATCTCTGCATCTTGAGTTGGCACTTCTGCCTCTAACAGTATCCACTGGGATGAAAATCTGAGCGAATGCTTGCTATGGGCCCAGGAATGTGGAGCTCAGGACAGCCTCCGACTAAGAGCCATGAGCACCCGCCCTCCCAGGGCACTGGCCAGCTGCTCGGCCAGGATCTGGCCCTTGTTCTCTTTAAAGTTCACAGATATCCATCATGTTTATCATCTGCTTTCAAGGTTCCACTAGCAGGGGTGTCTCCGTCTGACCTGCAGGTCAGGGCTTCAAGAGGTGAACACATTCTTCGCTGCTTCTCTGCATAATTGGCATTCTTCCCCTGGAGCCCTGCTCTGAAGGAATATCACTGCCTCCAGAGGCAACCCCAGAAGAGGGCCCAACACAGCTTGATTTTTAAAATATTTGACTCTGCGTCACTTTGTCACCATAGCTGGTGCATAAAGACAAGGATTCAATCCACATAATCTTAAAAGTGTTCTAAACATTCAGTTTTTACTTTCTGATTAAGGCTGAGTATCTAGTTCACAGTTGTTTCAAATCTTATATCTGCATGGTTATATATAGTTCTGACTTAATAAGAGATAAGAATCTAATTTAAACAACATGAGAAATTCACAGGTGGCAAATCATGGTTGAAATTATTTTCTCAAAACATCAAAATGCCTTCTAAAAATGACTGAGCATCACCCACAATAAACACATATGATTCAATCGCCCAGTAGAATAAAAACAAAGAGACCATCCTTTCCCCTCTTAAAGAAATGACTTTCCAATTAGCCAGCGAACATTCAGCCAGTGTCCAGTGTGTGCTGAAGCTCTCACTAGAATCATCAGCTTAGCGAGCCCCTTTTCTCACAGTGAAAGTGGAAAGTCACTCAGTCATGTCTGACTCTTCGTGATGCCACGGACTGTTGTCTGCCAGACTCCTCTGTCCAGGGAATTCTCCAGGCAAGAATACTGGAGTGGGCAGCTATACCCTTCTCCAGGGATCTTCCCAATCCAGGGATCAAACCCCGGTCTCCTGCCCTGCAGGCAAAATTCTTTCCTGTCCCAGCCACTGGTGAATCCCAAGACTTGGTGTTGTGTTTCAGATAGATTTCAAATAGAGCAACTAGAAAATTTGATGGATTTATTCCTAGGTGTTTTACTCTTTCTGATGTGATGGTAAATGTGATTGTTTCCTTAATTTCTCTTTCTGAGATAGTTCACTGTTAGTGTATAGAAATGCATCAGATTTACGTATATTACTTTTGTATCCTGCAAGTTTACCACATTCAGTGATGAGCTCTAGTAGTTTTCTGGGCGCATCTTTAGAGTTGTCAATGGATAGTATCATGTTATCTACACACAGTGATAGTTTTACTTCTTTCTTTCCAATTTGATTTCAGTTTTCTTTTCAGATTACTGTGACTAAAACTTCCAGAACTATGTTGAATAAAATAGGCAAGAGTGGACTTCCTTGTCCTATTCTTAATCTTAGAAGAAATGCTTTCAGCTTTTCATCATATAAAATAAGCTACAAGGATATGTACTACAACATAGGGGATATAGCCAATATTTTCTAATAGCTATAAGTAGAATATAAGCTTTAAACACTGTGAATCACTACATAAAGTACACCTATAATTTATATAATACTGTATAGCAACTGTAATTTTAAAAAAAGAAATTAGAAACTGTGAGCCATGTTGATGCAAAATTTTTCTAAGAGATAATAGAAAAGTTCCTTTCTTTTATTTTCTTTTTAAAAATTTTGGCCACGCTGCATGGTACATAGGATCCTAGCTCCCTGACCAGGGATCAACCATGTGCCCTGTGCACGGCAAGCATGGAATCTTAACCACTGGATCGCCAGGGAAGTCCCTCCTGTCTTTCTTAAATGAGTGTGCTGGACATAATTGAACCATTCTTCACGTGTTTTAGCAAAACCATTGCCCAGCTATGTGATCTTGGGCCTGTTTTTCTTCGGAGACTTGAACTAACTAATCTCTAAGGCATTTACAGATCTAAGACGCAGAAATTCTCTGAGGTTCTTCAATATGACTGATGATCAAGACACCCCAGGAGCTTTCAGGAAAAGATAAGTTTCTGGACTTGACAGCAACCTACTGACTTCGGCTTTCTGGGTGGAGGGTCAGCTCTCTGTATCCATAGGACGTTCCCAGGCGCTGATGAAGGCAGAAGTGTGAATACCAGTCATTCTGCCCCAGACCTCCTGACCACTAAATCCTGAACCGATTCAGATTCTGAATGGATGGATGGCTATAAACAGGCCGAGAGGAAATGTGTTAGATGGAGACAATATACAGTTCTTTCTCCTTGCAGACAGGCTGGCCTCTGTCTGGAGGCAGAGAGATCTGAAGCCCTCTGCTGATTCAAGTTCCTGGTAATGACTCCTGAACAAAGCTGATGGGAAAATTTTCCATCATCACCATGTGTTTGGATAGATTCAATGCCTAGTATTTTCACAATAAGAAGGAAAAGCAGAGAAAAAATAATGCCATATGAAAATAATAGCTCTAAAAACACCTTCTCTCTAAGGAGTAGGGAAGAGGTAGGGAGGAGGGGCACATTCCAGGAAACTCTAGGAAGGAAACCAGTTCATGAAAATCTGTTGCGAAGGGGTCTTAACCTGGAAGGGAGGTGCACCCCAAACCCTAGATCCTGGCCTGAGAAGTCACTGGGTGTGAACACTGCCTAAATTGCCGGCTTCCTGTCATGTCGTTAGATTTAGATCTTATGCCAAGGGCAAGAGTGACTTCCTAGACATATCCTCTGGTGTCATGTGCAGATATGAGTAGTTTGGAGAAAGAAATGTGAGACTGGCCCTCAGGTGGCTCAGTGGTAAAGAATCTGCCTGCCAACACAGGAGACTCAGGAGATGCAGGTTCGATCCCTGGGTTGGGAAGATGCCGTGGAGGAGGGAATGGCAACCTGCTCCAGTATTCTTGCCTGGGAAATCCTGTGGGCAGAGGAGCCTGGAGGGCTACAGTCTATGGGGTTGAAAGAGCTGGACACAACTCACGGTCTAAATCACTACCACCACCCCTGCCCCCTGAGCCCAGCACTTTCTAGGAAGAAGAATTCCCTGGACCTCCTCCTCACTTCCCATTTCTGCCTCTGGCCCTAATACTGGGAAAGATTGAGGGCAGGAGGAGAAGGGGGCGACAGAGGATGAGATGGTTGGATGGCATCACCGACTCGATGGACGTGAATTTGAGCAAGCTCCAGGAGTTGGTGATGACAGGTGACCCTGGAGTGCTGCAGTCCATGGGGTCGCAAAAAGTCAGATGCAACTGAGCACACAAGGTGATAAGGACCCATAGGGAGAGACTCCAGTTTGTCCTCAGGCAGCCAGAGGCACACCCAACTCGGAGAGTTAAGAAGCCTTTGAATAAAGGCAGATGAAGAGCTATGTAACATGAGCCTTTGACAGGGTCTTCTGCCTCAGAGAACTAGTGCCAGCAAATGAGACAGATGGGAAATACCCAGCATCATCTATGGATTAATTAGTCGTGTACTTTGGACCCTAGTCAAATGGAACCCCGCCGAAATGTCATAACAAAATTGTGTTAATGCAATAAAGCGTTTTAAACAGTCCACCAAGCATGCTAACACAGATATGAGTGGCCAGCTTGTCCCATCTTTGTCCACTTAGCCCTGGAAAGATTTAATTTAGCCTCAGAATAAAAGAAAAAAGAAACTCAGTCAAAGAATCACAATGCTCAGCATGTTACAAGGAGGACAAATTCAAAGTCTCAATATAATTGGTAATTTTTGCAACCTTCTGAAACCTTGTACAAGCAACTAAGCTGTCTTCTGTTGGTGAAACCCTTTCAGGTGTGCAAGAACTCAAGTCACAGATCTCCAGATGGTCTTTGCAGTGAACGATCAAAGAGAAAGCAAAAAAAAAAAAAAAAAGCAGCAGCAGCAGCAGAACTTCTTTGGCAAAAATATATAGTTTAAGACTGATAATGTGCATAGTTACAAAATAAACATCTATAATTATTTTACCTTGATTACAACACAAGAGTCTTCAGCAGAGATCTTCTGTATTATTAAAAAATAAATCTCAAAACAAGAAAAACAAAACGAAAGATAATTTTACAAAACAGGCTATACTCTCAGATCATAAGAGTGGAGTGGGTGTGTCAGTCTCTTGTATTCCACAAAGAAGAGTCAATTTATTATTTTCTTCATGACCTAGATAAGTGAAAGTGTATGGGTTCAAGAGTTGCTTTGAAAGGTTTTATTTTACTTCTGGTAGAATTGAAACTGTCATACAGATTTGTCTCCATCACTGAAGAGAGTAATGGCAAAGAAAACCCAGTATCTATCGTAATGGTGGAGAGAGGGCTATTAAAGTTTAGAGAAACAGACCAAACAGCCCTGTATGGAAAGCACCCAATAACACTAAGTCCTGACATTTTATAAATCCGAAGTGTTATAACAACTCTTCTAAATCAGTGCAGACCTATGCATGCTTTATGATAAGATCTCCACCTGATATGCTTTATGAAACTGCCCACAACCCTCACCCATCTGACCTACCTTAGAGCCCACAGGAAATAAGACACCACTTTCCCTTTGTCTCAGGTACATCCTTTAACGGAGAAAAAGATAAGAGCTGCCTAACATAGCACACATTATGGCCATTTCTGTAAGTGATGAAACAAGATTATTTATGGTTACCAAATCATATGGTAATTGGTTAATTTCACTATTACTTTTTGGGGATTTCTAGGAGACTGCTCTATTTGAAAAAGCACCTTTTGCTGTAAGACAGCCAATAAATTAGCTGAGTGGAGGAGGAGAAATTCTGCCCAGATAGCATTTAGCCAAATTCTAAAGAGCAGGTGAAAGCCAGGTAAAGACGCAGGGGACATCACTCTAGGCAGAGAGAAGAGCTAAAGCCAGGGTTCCAGGGAGGGAAAGAGCTTGGCATAGAGGAGGAAGAGCCTTGGAAAGCCAGAGAGACTACGGCTTTGAGCGTGACTGCAGAGGAAAACAAACTGAGCTCAGAGGGCAGGCAGAAGGCAAGTCAGGTCCAGGTTTTGTGAGCTGCCTGGAAGTTTGGATTTTGTTCCTGTTATGTAGATACATAAGAAAGGTTTAAGCAGGGGAATAACTGACTCACCAGAAAAGACCCTGATGCTGGGAAAGATTGAAAGCAGAAAGAGAAGGGGACGACAGAGGATGAGATAGTCGGGTGGCATCACCGACTCAATGGACATGAGTTTAAGCAAGCTCTGTGAGTTGATGATGGACAGGAAAGCCTGGCATGCTGCAGTCCATGGGGTCACAAAGAGTCAGACACGACTGAGCAACTGAACTGATCTGTCATGATCCAATTCCGATATTTGGAGAACTCTATAAAATTAGGAGACAATATTTTAATGGGCCATGAAAGGCAAGAATGGAATCAAATAAGACAGGTAAGAAACCACTTCTGTAGGCCAGGTGTGCTGAACCAAGCCTCAGACCAGGATGGCAGTAACAAAGATAGAAGGAGGTCAGTTTGGATAAGTTCTGGAGACAAAGACAGCAGAGTTTGCTGATGGACAGGATATGGGGGGCGAGAAAAGAGAAGCGACTGACTACAGCAGAAGAGGTTTGCTGGGGTGGGAGTCAGAAGCTGGATTTTGGCCATATTGAGTTTGAGCTTGTTGTTGGGCATCCAAGGGAGACGTCAAGGATGTGGTCAGACATGTGGATCTGGGCTTGTGGGGAGAGGTGGAGGTGGAGGTGAAGCATCTGGAAGCCACTGGCTGGTGGGAGCTTTTCAAAGTCCTGGTACCAGACAAGCGCAAAGAGAGACGTTAAGTCCAGAACAGAACTAGACTGGAGAAGAGTTCTGAGAGTGAGTGGAGGAGGTGAGACCCAGTGTGGAGACCCAGGAGGAAGAGTCAGTGAGGGAAGACGGGGACCAGGAGGACCTGTGAGAAAGAAGTCTTGACAAGGAAGCTTTTCAAGGAGTGAAGGGGTTCTTCCACTGTCAACTGCGGAGGGGCCAAACTGATGACAAAAGTAAATTTACAATATCACTGCTCATTTGAATGAAGTAAAAATTGTGGTGCTGGAGAAGACTCTTGGGAGTCCCTTGGACTGCAAGGAGATCAAACCAGTCAGCCCTAAAGGAAATCAGTCCTGAATATTCACCAGAAGTACTGATGCTGAATCAGAAGCTCCGATAATCTGGCCACCTGATGCGAAGAACTGACTCATTGGAAAAGATCCTGATGCTGGGAAAGGTTGAGGACAGGAGGAGAAGAGGGTGACAGCAGATGAAATGGTCGGATGGCATCAGCATCTGACTCAACGGGCATGACTTTGAGCAAACTCTGGGAGATGGTGAAGGACAGGGAAGCCTGATATGCTGCAGTCCACGGGGTTACAAAGAGTTGGAAATGACTGAGCAGCTGAACAGCAATAACAAAAATCTGTGACATCTATGCTTTGCAATTTAACTGTAGCATGACGTTGATATCCACCCACTTAGTCTATGAAAGAACATATTTCTACCTGTTTCCTTTATTCATTTTACCTGCTGAGTGAGGATTTGGAAAAACAGGAAAAGCATCCCAAATTGAAAAAAAAGAAAGCAAAAAACTTCCTTTAAAAGTTCACTTTAAAAAGTTGGATAAGCCAATTTGTTTTACTACTGCAATTAATACTCACACACACATGGACGCACGTACACATACCCCTTTAAATAGGTGTTACATTGCTCATATGTTCATAACATACTTCATATCTTGATAAAATCTACACTTGGTGGATTATCTACATGCAAATTTGAAGAGTGTGATAGAAAAACCTGAGTAGACCCCATGCAAACTTGTCGCCATGTCCCACAGAGAAACACCACCTCTAGGTTAAAATGGCAAGTGAACAGCTGGGGTGGCTGCTCCTGGATCGGCCACCAGAGCGACACCCGCAGACCATCACACCTCCACTGCCCATTCTGTGTCAGGAGCTAAGCACAACCCCCAGTGGGGGCTAGAACTGAGGTTTCGCTGGGAGTTTCTTCTTACTGATCTGACCTGCCTCAGACAACTGGTTAGCTCAGCAGGAATTTCTCATGTTTCCACATGAAGCAGAGCATCAGTCACAGCATTCATGTCAAATGTAAAATAATGCTGGCACTGCTGACATCCCCCTGGGCTGACCAAGCCATCGACCCTTGTCTCTGCCTGCCCTGTCTGCTTCCCATTCGCCATCACCTGCCCAGCAACATTGACTTAAAAATGAATCATGCTGGCTGAATATTTGAGTTCATTTACATATATCGGAGGTACCAAAATGACAAAACTGTTTCTTCCTAAGTGAGATAGGAAAATGAGAAGGAGAGAAATGGCATCATTAAGAGTCAGGATAATAGAAAGGAAGACAGTGATGAGTAAGCTTGGGGCATTCTTCTTCTGTGGAAAATGTTAATGTCTTTCGCAAGTGTTAAAAAGAGTATATGTGCAATGGTTAGAGCATTCACACAGTAATTATGGTCCTGGCCACGTGAAAATCACTCTCAGGGGCTTTGCTATGGCTGTGTGTCCACAACGTCAAGAAAGGAGATTTGGGGCCAAACAAGAAACTGGTCCAGTTGGTAGGGACTGTTTAATAGTACATTGCATTTCTCATTGAAAAACGTCTTTCCAGAATTTCATCAAGCAGAGCTAACAGTGACCGTTGTGAAGAGAGTACAGGGAGAACAGGGCTTCCCTGATGGTTCAGACAGTGAAGAGTCTGCCTGCAAAGGAGGAGACCTGGGTTCAGTCCCTGGGTTGGAAAGATACCCTAGAGGAGGGCATGGCTCCAGTATTCTTGCCTTGAGAATCCCCATGGACAGAGGAACCTGGCGGGCTACAGCCCATGGTGTTGCAAAGAGCTGGACATGACTGAGCAACTAAGTATAATACATAGGTAGGACTGCTTCACATACAAGAAGGGCTTGTAAGGTAAGGGGGTTAGAGAAGGGGAGGTTCAGAAAAAAAATGAGACCAGCACTTTACAGGAACCGATCACTTTTAATGAGGCAAGAAGGGGCAGGCAGCAGTCAGTTTAGCGAGCTGCCGCACTTACCCGAGAAAAGAGTACGTATATATAGGCATGCATGTGGAAAGTTATTGTCTTAAGGGGGCCTGTTCTTTTCCAAGGTTGTTCGGAGTAGTTATCTCTTAAACAGCTGGGGCAAGGAATTTTGGAGATCGGCCAGAGGCTGGACCAGCTGGGAGCTGGGCATAATCAAACTTAATGTCCATTTTTTTTCTCCCGGTGTGAGAGTTCTTTGTTTTGCATAGAATGATGGGGAGGACCTGGAGGGGAGTTTTAACTCCAGGCTATTTTGAGCCCTGTAGCTTTCCTTCAGTGAAGCCATTTATAACAATGAAAACAAAAGAAAACAATAAAATAGGGGGAAAGCTAAATAAATTGTGGCCTAGCTGTGTGTTAGGATACTACACTGACAAGTGATTTTGTAAACTCTTTTCAGTGATGGGAAAACATTATACAATACGTACAGTTTTTAAACAAATGAGTGAGAAAACAACTGAATAGAAAGATGGCAGGAAATATACCAATATATCAATATAGAAAGACCATAGACAATGTTTTTCTCTTTATCCTTTTCCGTATTTTCCGAAGTTTCAATAGTGACTATATATTTTATAAGGTAAATCAGATCAGGCTGGGTTCCTCTTGCAGGTGAAAACACACTCCGAGCTCCAGAAGGTGAAGCACAGATCCCATCTCATCTGCTTTTTCTCTTCCTCTTTGAACCCTGCCCCTTCCCCACCAGCCACAGGGGACCCTGTGCTGTTTCTCCAATAACCCAAGCTCTGTCTTGCGAAGAGGCCACATGCAAGCTGTTCCCTGTGCCTGGACCAGGCTTCCTGCTCCTTCCCCGACTCCTGCTCCCAGCATGTTTGGCTGGCTACGAGTGAGAATGAAACAGCTTCTCTTCTCAAGGAAACTAGCCCCTCCAGCTGTTTTTCACATATTGGAATGCATAGGAATCTCTCTGAATGGTGGTTTAAAAAGCAGATCCTGGCCATGCCTTGCTTACCCTTAAACTCCTTCCAAAAAAGTTCTGGGCCCCCTAATATAAAAGAGCACCTGCCCTTTGCCTCCGAGGCTCCCTCGCACATCGTAGTCACGTTAGTATTCATTTTCTCATCACTCTAGGCAACACATGGTGATTTGCCTGGTACACAGCAAACGTTCAAGCCACAGCTTTTGGATGAATTGCACACATGAAAAGTAAAGTAATAAATGTACTTTTAATTACACTTTTTAAATTTTAACATAGTCTTAGACTTACAGAGAAGTTGCAGAGAAGAACAGAGAATGCTCGTCTACTCCACACCCAGTCTTCTCTAATATCTTATGTTACTATGATTTATTTATCACAGTGAATGAAGCAATGTTGATATATGACTATTAAATCAATCCCATAGTTTATTTATTTTTCCTTAGTTTACCTAATCTAAGATAAAGATCTTACACTGTATCCAGTCATCAAACTGTCTTAGGCTCCTCTTGGGTGTGATGGTGTCTCAGACTTCTTATTCCTCATGCCTTGTTTTTGATGACCTTGACAATTTTGAGTGCTGCTCAGCTTTTTTATAGAATGTCTTTCAGTTGGAGTTTGCCTGATGTTATTCTCATTGTTGCGTGTGTGTGTGCCAAGTCGCTTCAGTCTTGTCTGACGCTTTATGACACTGTGGACTGTAGCCCACCAGCTTCTCTGTTCATGGGATTCTCCAGGCAAGAATACTGATGTAGGTTGCCATGCCCTCCTCCAGGGGATCTTCCTGACCCAGGGGTTGAACCCAGGTCTCCTGCATCTCTTGCATTGGCAAGAAGGTTCTTTACCACTAGCTGCACCTGGGAAGCCCATTCTCATGGTTAGCTAGGGTTAAATGTATTTAGAGGAAGGAAAATGTCCTTGCATAGTGTAACAGTCAGAATTCTGCAGAGAAACAGAATCAGCTGAATGTGCCTGTCTAGATACACAGTGAGATTTACTTTAAGGAATCGACTGACTTGATGATGCGGGCCCTGAGTCTGTAATCTGCCATGGAGGCTCGCAGGCTGGAGGCTCAAGGAAACATGGATCTTGCACCAGGAGTCTGGAGGCAGGCTACCTTCTTTTTGGCGGCACCGTCAACGGACTGGACAAGGCTCACTCACGATATAGAGGATCACCTGCTGGTTTAAATGCTGGGCTTCCCCAGTGGCTCAGACAGTAAAGAATCTGCCTGCAGTGCGGGAGACCCAGGTTTGATCCCTGGGTTGCGAAGATTTCCTGGAGAAGGGAATGGCTGCCCACTCCACTATTCTTGCCTGGAGAATCCCATACCTTGACTGTGACAGCAGGACTAGCTTGACCGAACATCTGGCCACCAGATCCTAACCAAGTCAACACAGAAAGTTAACAGCTAGAAATGCTCAATCACATCTGATGGGATCCCCAGACACTTGGCTCCCGAACCAGGAAGCAGGGGTCGTGGGCTGGAAAGAAGCCGAGCGGTAGCAGCAGTTACCCGGCTGTTAACCTCTGAGCTCCACGCCTACGGGTCTCCATCGAAACTGCTCTTTACTAATTCCAAAGCAAACAGGACGTCAGCCTGCCTACGAGGCAGGGGATTCAAAGGAGATCATGTTTATAGGAAATAATTTCCGCCTGGGAAAATATCAGAATCTGAGTTGATGGGAATATAACTTGAGAATACATAGACTGAATATCTTGGATTCTCCAGGTGTGCCCAATACAATAATGTATGCGTGTGTTAGTCGCTCATTTGTGTCCTGCTCTTTGTGACCTTGCTAACTGTAGCCCACCAGGCTCCTCCATGGAATTCTCCAGGCAAGAACACTGGAATGGGTTGCCGCTCCCTTCTCCAGGAGATCTTTCACACCCAGGGATCAAACCTGGGTCTCCAGCATTGCAGGTGGATTGTTTACCATCTAAGCCACCAGGGAGATCCCCGATATAATGATAAGGGTCCTTGAACATGGAAGAGGGAGACTGAAAGAGTAATGAAATGGGAAAAGGAACTCACCAACCCATTCTTGCTGGCTTTGAAGGAAGAAGGAGAGGCTAGGGAAACTGGATGTGAGGAATGGACAGTCGCCCCATGAGTCTCCAGAAAGGACAGCAGGCCCGTGACTCCCTGGTTCTGGCCCCTAAAGACCCAAGACAGACTTCTGAACTTCAGATCCTGTGAGATAATAAACTTGCGTTGTTTCTAACTACCCCACTGGTGGCAATTTGCTGTAGCCATGATAGAAACCCAATACGATTATACCAATCATGCTGAAGATGGTTTGCTTTGTCAGATACAGCTAATCCTTAATTTTTAGACTCTAAAGGGGATTCTAATGAATGGTTTCAGAATCTCCTTCCCAAGACCTTGAATCTAGAAGGAAACTCTTTTTGGGAAATGGTTCAACTAAAAACTGAGACAGGAATCTGCCTGGGTCTTTCAACTTCCCTGGTGGCTCAGATGGTAAAAGTGTCTGCCTACAATTCAGGAGACACAAGTTCATTCCCTGGATGGGGAAGATCCCCTGGAGAAGGAAATGGCAACCCACTCTTTTACTCTTGTCTGGAAAATCCCATGGATGGAGAAGCCTGGTAGGCTACAGTCCATGGGGCCACAAAGAGTTGGAGATGACTGAGCGACTTCACTTTATTTTCACTTCATGGTCTTTGAAGATCTTTCCTAGGACAGAGTCTGCTGATTCCCAGCTCATTCTTCACACTTTGGAATCAATATAATTAGAGGGCCATGCCTTGACCCCTTAAAGGAGGCAGGTCTCTCTGTTAAGATATTTCAATTATATGCCGAATTTGCTCGAGTGATGGTCACGACTGTCTTGCCCTGGAGTATTAACTCCTTCATGACACAGAGTACTTCTGTCACATTTTAATAGTTGTCAAATGAATATTTCCAGCATCATTAATTTAACATTCTAAACAGTAGAAAGATCAAATATGTAAAAGAGAGAGGTTGGGTGGAAGGTATATGAATGGTCTTTTAATTTTTTAAAGGGCCAAAAATTTGGATAGAGCAAGTTCAGTTCTTCTCTACGTGGCTGTGTTTCACATCTGTAGAAATGGACTTTTGTGCTCAACTTGGTGACAACTCTGTGGCTCAGACTGAGGTCACTTATTTTCAAGTCATGTTTCCACTCATGTTAATAGCTGCTGTAGATTAACTAAGTACTGGTTTAAAGTTGAATTACATGTAAGTCTCTATTTATACAAGTGGAGTTTAAGTAAAGAATGAGATCCATGGCCAGCGTTTAGCATCGCACCTCTGCTTGAAACATTTTAAACAATCAAAAGGAAGTATTGCTCCTGGGAGAAATATGCATTCCAAATCTGTATAAAATGAGACCCCTCAAGATGAGGAAGTGGAATCCAGTCTTGATGTGGACACGAGCAAAGTTAAGCACCAAACACGGTAACTGACAGGAATCCCAGAGTCCAGGTCCTAGACATACTGGGAGCTGACCTCAATTTCCCTGCTCCGTGCTCTGGTGCCCTGAGACGCCTGGGCCACAGGCCCTGTTATAATGGGAAGACAGGCTTCCCTGTGACAGGGAAGTGGGCTCCTGGGGTGATGGGGCGGCTGGTGGTGGAAAGGACCCGGGCACAATTGGCCAAAGTCTCACTGGTGAGGTGGGGAAGGGATAGGTGATTCCAGCTTAGATTCTTGAAAGAGCTGGTGGGAGAGGGGGAAGGGGGAACTTCCAGATGGGAGGGAGTTTGGGGAGCTCAAGACCTTGGCTCCAAGCTCAAGCACAGCCCAGGGAGGGTGTGGTGGAGGGTCGTCTAGCTGCCCAGGAAGACTCAAATTTCCCTTTATATCAAGGGTCCATCCCCTCAGGCCCTGACTCCCTGGGGTTGTGTTTCCAGAGCTCTGCTCCTCCTCTGGAACCTTCCCTGGTTTCCTGGGCCTTTAGCCTTTCCACCTCAAGAAGAATGTGGACTAGAGGGCCTGCTTGTTCCCAGGGAAGGAGAAGGCCACCCTGCGCCAGGGTCTATCGGGTCTGTTCACATCAGGCAGGAAAGCTCACCTCCCAAGAAGTTTATGGCTCAGGCAGTGACATGAAAGTGAGGATGCGAAAGCAATAAACACAGGGCGGGACCAAGATGCAGAGAGCGGATGAGCCCAGGGCCGTCTCCGCAGGACAGGGTCATCTTCCCTCTTCGCAGCCTCTCATGCCTCACCCGCTTCTGTGGGTACCACCCAACTTCTCGCCTTTTTGGAACCTAGCAACCACCCACCCGCAGAACCCACTTCCTCAGGAAGTGCTGGGAGGGGCTGGTACCCCAAGGGGTGGGGAGTGGGGGCAGGTGGGGGCACAGAGCTTGGGCAGAGAAAGAGGGAGACACACCCACCCAGCCCCGAGGTTTCTTTTAATCCGTCAGAAACCAGCCTTTTGAGGTGGCCCAAAGGCTGCTGAAAACATGAGAAGGATAACGATTTAGAAGATGAGGTGATACATTATTAATGAATGGCGCAGAAGGCCTCCGTGTCTATTTAAAAAATCACAGAAACCAGCACAGTATTGTAAAGCAGTTATCTTCAAAAAAATAAATAAATAAATAAAAAGAAGAAAAAACTAATGCAGGAAAGCTGCTGAAAAAAAATCATACACGTGAAAAAGGAAGCACTTTGTTTTGCTGTGTGTGGGAGCCCCACCACCCTCAAGGAAGCTGAGTTCTCTCTTCAGTCACGGCTGCTGTGACAGAGTTCAGGGCACAATGTTCCACTGGAAATGGAAGTTTCCCTTCTAATTTCCGAGAGGCGGGGATACAGAGGCCAAGTTGGGACCCTCCACCCAGAAAGCCACCTGCCGCCTGGGGCCCTGGGGCCAGAGAAGTGGCAGCACCTCCCCTGTGGCCCTTCGCCCAGCTCAGGGCTGCCACCACCCGTCCCCAGAACTTGGTTTCTACCACCCTGACTCTAGGAAGCAGCGGCCTTGTGGTTGCCCGAGGCCGATTTCAAAAGAGAATACCGAGAAAAAGCTTTCGAGACTAGCGTCATTCCTACCTGGGGGGAACCCAGGTCAGTGAACACCCCTCCTTAAACAGTTGAAATAAATCCAGAAGTGATCATCTCCCTCCATAACAGAGCAGGAATGATTCTTTTCTCATCTTTTTAAATTGACATATAGTTGCTGTACAATATTAGATAAATTACAGGTGTCCAATACAGTGATTCACAATTTGTAAAGGTCATACTCCTTTCACAGTGATTGTAAGCTATTGGCTGTATCTCCCATGTTGTTCAGTATATCCTTGTATCTTATTTGATACATCACACTTTGTACCTCTTACTCCCCCACCCAAACCTTGCCTCTCCTCTCTGGCTGGTAACCCCTAATTTCTTCTCTGTATCTGTGTGTCTGCTTCTTTTTCGTTCTATTCAACTAGTTGGTTATAGTTTTTAGATTTTGCCTATAAGTGACAACATACAATATTTGTTTTTCTTGGAAGCCTGACTGATTTCACTTAGCATAATGCCCTCCAGGTTCATCCATGTTACAGCAAATGGCAAAATTTTGTTCGTTTTTGGGACTGAGTAATGGGAATGATTCTTGACTAGAATGAGCATAGATATTGAACAAAATCCACAAGAACCAAAAGGATTATGAAGTCCCTTTCAATAATCCAAGACTTGATGTTTAAAATGTGGCAGAGCTTGTCCAAAGAATTGATGCTTTTGAGCTGTGGTGTTGGAGAAGACTCTTGACAGTCCCTTGACTGCAAGGAGAGCTAACCAGTCCATTCTAAAGGAGATCAGTCCTGGGTGTTCATTGGAAGGACTGATGCTGAAGCTGAAGCTCCAATACTATGGCCACCTGATGCGAAGAACTGACTCATTTGAAAAGACCCTGATGCTGGGACAGATTGAAGGCGGGAGGAGAAGGGGACGACAGAGGATGAGATGGTTGGATGGCATGACTGACTCAATGGACATGAGTTTCATTAAACTTTGAGAGTTGGTGATGGACAGGGAGGCCTGGCATGCTGCAGTCCATGGGGTCACAAAGAGTCGGACACGACTGAGCGACTGAACTGAACTGAACCTAACGTTCATGGCATTAGTATAATTATTATTATTTCTCAATGGACGGCCAAGCCTCCCTGCCCTGGGCTCTCTCCTAGTTCCTCTCAGTCTTCCCTATTTATCTCACCAGCTTTATGAGGGAGGCGAGCTGCTCTGCACCCCCTCAGACAAGGGAAGGGATGGGCAGAACCCTGTGTGATCACATCCCCTGCTCCATTTGGTCTTCTGAATGCTCCCTGGGATGTCACAGGAAGAGCCTCTCGCCGGCCCCACCCTCCTCCCAGGGCGTTTTCTTTTTCATATTCTTTTCCCTCACGGTCTCTCATAGGATTTTGAATATAGTTCCCTGGGCTATACAGTAGACCTTGCTATTTATCCATTCTGCATATATTATAATTGCCACCTGCTCATCCCAGACTCCCACCCTCCCCTCCCGCATCCGTCCTCCTTAACCCCTGGCAACCACAGGTCTGTTCTCTTAACTCTGTGAGTCTGTTTGTCTCTTGTATATAAGTCCGTTTTTGTCATACTTTAGATTCCACATTTAAGTGATGTCATCTGGCATTTGTCTTTCTTTCTCCAACTTACTTCACTTAGTATGATAATCTCCATGTCCACCCATGCTGCTGCAAATGGCATCATTTCACTCTTTTTAATGGCTGAGTAGTACTCCATTGTATGTCTCGGCTATTGTGAATAGTGCTGCTATGAACACTGGGGTGCATGTATCTTTTTGAATTATAATTTTGTCTGGATATATGCCCAGGAGTGGGATTGCTGGATCATACGGCAACTTTATTTTTAGTTTTCTGAGGAGCCTCTGTACTGTTCTCCATAGGGATTTTTTTTTTTTTTTTAAATCAGAGCCTGGGTCTTTCTTCTCACACTGAAAAGTCCCAGTGCCCCTCTCCACTGCCTTTAGGGCTCATCTTCATTATTTACCGTGGTGACATACTGGCTGCCACCCTGTGCCACTTTCTGCCTCTTTCTCACAGGCAGTTAGAGACGCGGTGTTTTTAAACCATAGAACTCAGACAAGAGTTATATAACCTGAAACTTCTCAGGAGAACGTGGGTCTGTGGTCAAGCTGCCACCTTTATGTAAACCCTCATCTGCGGCACTCCCCATCACACCACAGTTATGTGCTATATCTGTGATTCCCACAAAACCGTGCCTCTTTTAGGCCTGTGCGGTGGCTGGCATAAGATACATGTCCTAAAGAAGGGAATATGTATCATAATTCTTATTAAGGAAGGTGCAAATTCAACTGTTGTGATGCATGTTAAAAATTCTACCACCCTTATTGATTATCTCTACCTCAGGTTGATTTTTTTTCAAGTACTCTTCAGTTTTGTTTTCTTTTGGCTCATCTGCCTGTACCCGTCCACAGAGATAAAGGGATGACATCTTTAGCCATCGTTGCAGAACTTCCCTGACTGTGTATTTTACAACAATGCCCTTTGCATCATTTTCTGGTCCCACACGCTCTTCCAAGACCGTGTCCAGAGGTACAGTCTGTTTCACCATCCTTTGAAGCCAGGGGGCTTGTGACAATTTCAACCAAAAGAAGATGATGAAAGTGATGCTATGTGACTTCTGGGCCCAGGTCATAGAAGGTACAGCTGCTACCTATCTCTCTTGGGATGCCCATCCTTGGATCCCAGCCGTCAGACTGTGGAAAAGCTCACACCAGCCCTGGGGAGAGACTCCAGGAGAAGGTACATAGAGAGGAATTGAAATCCTCAGCCAACAGCCACCAAGACCCCCAGTGAGTGAATGAGTTCTCAGGGCATTCCAGCCTCCAGACTTTCAGTTTTGCAGCTGAGACCCCAAAAGGCATGAAATAGAGCCAAACCATCTCTGTTCTAATCTGTCCTCGTTGCTGACCCATAGAACTCCTGAACACATTAGGTTATTGCTTTTTATCACGAAGGTCTGGGGTAACCTGTTTTGCAGACATATAACTAGAACACTGGTGTATAGTCAAGATGCAAAGAAATAGTGAATCTGAAAATAAAATGTGCTACCTAGTCACAGTGGTCCTTGTTTTCTTTATACTAATAAATCATGTTTTTTGAGATAAAAAAATAATTGCTTCATTCTGTATCATCTGCCTCTTCTGCTGACACTAATGTGCTGCGTAAAAACTCATTTTTCACATTACCTAATTCTGAAACGAGTGACTACACCAGTGAAAGCCGATGACAGTGTTACCTCCTGAGCTGTGACCCAGATCCAAGCACCACTCATTCAGTTCACTGAAAACAAGCTTCCCTTCCTGAACGCCTTTGCTTCTCTTTGATAAGTGCTCTATTGATGCAAAGAACCAACTCATCGGAAAAGATCCTGATGCTGGGAAAGATTGAAGGCAGGAGGAGAAGGGGACGACAGAGAATGAGATGGTTGGATGGCATCATAAACTCAATGGAAGTGAGTTTGAGCAAACTCCGGGAGATAGTGAAGGACAGAGAAGCCTGGCATGCTGCAGTCCTTTGGGTTGAAAAGGAATCAGATATGACTTAGTGACTGAACAACAACTGCAAGCATTGAAAAAATATTTAAGTTGACTTTTAAAACAAACATTCAATTAATAGGTCAATCTTTGGTGAATCTATCAATAAAAAGGTTTCCCTAGTAGCTCAGCTGGTAAAGAATGCAGGAGACCCCAGTTTGATTCCTGGGTAGGGAAGATTCCCTGAAGAAGGGATAAGCTACCCATTCCAGTCTTCTTGGGCTTCCCTGGTGGCTCAGCTGATAAAGAATCCACCTGCAATGAGGGAGACCTGGGTTCAATCCCTGGGTTGGGAAGATACCCTGGAGAAGGGAAAGGCTACCCATTCCAGTGTCTGGCCTGGAGGATTCCATGGACTGTATAGTCCATGGGGCTGCATGTGAAAGATGTATAATATGTGATTAAAACTTTTTTTTAAGGTGGTGGCATTGAAACTTTTAGACTTTTAAATAAATAGAGAATTTTTTTCCTTAGGATGTTAACAAAAGTGCTCAAGAAAAAGTAGAGGCTCCTCTGTCCATGGAATTCTCCAGGCAAGAATACTGGACTGGGTGGTTCCCACTCTAGGGGATCTTCCCAATCCAGAGATTGAACCCAGGTCTCCTGCATTGCAGGCAGATTCTTTACCATCTGAGCCAGGGAAGGGAAGTGATAGGAAACCTCAATAGATCACAGTCATGTAAAAATGCAAAAGGTTAAAAAAGAATTATTGCCCCAAAATTTCCTGGCCTCGAGTTCTTTCAGTGAGTTTCTTAAGCTTTCAAAGAGAATTTACAGCTATATATACCCATCCAGGAGATGAAAAAGTACTAAAAGTTAGCTTTCATATATTGGATGAAATTTGCTTAATATAAGACCCAAACTTGATAAAGCTAGAATGAGAAAGGAAACTATATAGACTTTCTCATGTATAACTTTAAAAATTGCTGGAATATACATTAAATTACAGCTTTTAAAAGATAACATTAAAATTAAATTGAATTCATATTAGAGGAGCAAGGATAATTTAATATTAGGAAATTATATATATGTATTATGTATACATTCAGTTCAGTTCAGTTCAGTTGCTCAGTCGAGTCCGACTCTTTGTGACCCCATGAATCACAGCACACCAGGCCTCCCTGTCCATTACCAACTCTCGGAGTTCACACAAACTCATATGTATACATTACATCTAATATATATAATATGTAATTATATGTATATAGTATGCCTGGAGAATCCCAGGGACAGAGGAGCCTGGTGGGCTGCTGTCTATGGGGTCTCACAGAGTCGGACATGACTGAAGTGACTTAGCCGTAGCAGTATGTATATATATATATGGCATAGTAACTTTAATATAAAAACCAAACGCATATGCATAAATGCTAAAAAAGCATTGTTTTCCCCCTTTCCTATCATCATTATTTAAAATTGCCCTGGAAGTTCTAAACAAAAATCCAAAGATTAATAACTATCAGAGTTAAAAACACAAAATAATCATTATTGGCTATATATAATACTGTGCCCAGGAAACTTCACCAAGTCAAGTGAAAACCTTTTTGAATTATGAATTAATAGAGACATGATCAATACAACATAAACTTTCAAAATAACAGTAGGTTGTATTATACCAGCAACACAATTAGAAGACAGAATAACAGCTAGAGCAGGAATACCATTCTCAATAGCATATATATATAATTAATAAAATAAAATTAATAAACTAATAAAATCAATAAAATTAATAAGATACATGTTGGAGAAATTTTTTAATATGCATTTTAATGAGACACAAAAAATAAAACCTGAATAAGTTAACTAGCCTGTCATGTTTCTGATGGGATACCAAATATAAAGACATAAATTCAAGTTAACCTATGTATCTCACACAACCTAATCATAGTTTTAAAGCAATATTTTTTATTTATTTATTTTTTAAAAAATTTTTTTATTTAATTTTAAAATCTTTAATTCTTACATGTGTTCCCAAACATGAACCCCCCTCCCACCTCCCTCCCCATGACATCTCTGTGGGTCATCCCCATGCACCAGCCCCAAGCATGCTGTATCCTGCATCAGACATAGACTGGCTATTCAATTCTTACCTGATAGTATACATGATAGAATGCCATTCTCCCAAATCATCCCACCCTCTCCCTCTCCCTCTGAGTCCAAAAGTCCGTTATACACAGCTGTGTCTTTTTTCCTGTCTTGCATACAGGGTCGTCATTGCTATCTTTCTAAATTCCATATCTTGGGTTTCCCTGGTAGGTCAGTGGTAAAGAATCTGCCTGCCAATACAGGAGACAGGGGTTCGATCCCTGATCCAGGAAGATCCCGAGTGCCAGAGAGCAGATAAGCCCATAAGTCCATGTGCCACCAACCCACTGAGGCCCAGGAGCCACAGCTACTGAGCCCACGTTCGGCGAGTACTGAGGCCTGAGCACCCTCGAGCCCATGCCTCACAAGAGAGGCCACCACAAGGAGAAGCCACTCACCACAACCAGAGAAAAAGCCAGCGCAGCAACCGAGACCCAGCACAGCCAAACACAAACAAATAAAAAATACTTTTAAAACTTAACCTGGATAAAATCAGATTAACTTGTCTTAAAAAAAAAAAAAAAGAAAAACACAAAAAAGTCGTCCAAATAGCTCTTTTAGAACAATGCAAAAAAATGCTACTCAATTCTAAATGTAATAAAGATGGAAAAAATCATGTTTCTCACACAAAAGAAGGCAGGTCAACAGAACTAAAGACATAAACCTGAACTAGGCCAAATACACGTAAGAACTTATTATCTGATTTAATAAAAAAGAAAAAAAAAGGAAATCCACCAGAAATCAATGGGCAAAGACTAGATTATTCTATATAGAGAGTGTGAAAATTGAAATTTGGGAAAAAAAATTAATCCTCAATTCATACTATAAAAAAAATAAATCCTAAATGTAATTTTGAAAGATGAAAACCACAGAAAACTAAAAATATGTTCTAGCTTAAATTTAAAAGTCCAAATACTTAATTAAACATTTACAACAAAAATTTTCTCTGCACCAGTAAGTGAAAGTAAGGAAATATTGGTAATAAATATGAAAGACAAGAGGTTAATATCACTAATTAATAAAGAATAAGTGTTAGCTGAATAAGAATAATACAATATAGTCAATCAGTGGGCAAACAGCCTTGACGTTAACAGCTACGTTAACGAGGCTTCTTGGATTCAGAAACTGCTGATGTGAAGATGACCTGGCCCACTCTTCTGGAGAGAAACCTAACAGTTGGTATCCAAAGCATTAAACAAAGTCACGCCTTTGGCTCCAGTAATTTCATCTTGGAATTGTATCCTAAGGAAAGCTGAAACGAGAACAGAGACTTATGTGCCCATGTTTCTGATCTCCACGTGATTTATAATGTGGAAACAGCAACCAAACTAAGCAGCCTTCCAAGGGAATATATAAGAGTGAGGCATCCAGTAGAAGGAATATTTTTTTAAAGTCACTGGATATTTTATCTGAAGAATTTTGGTAAAAATCCTCATGATACAATTTTAAGTAAAACAAGACACAGAACTTTGTATCAGTGGGATTATGGGAATGTGCGGAAATGGCCTGGTAGGCCAACAGGTGCTGGGCCTAAAGCGATGGTAGGAACGTGTGCATTTTTCCTTCTCCTTTAGTTTCTACTTTCAAATTGTTCAAAACTACGTATGTGCATTTCAGTTCAGTTCAGTCGCTCAGTCGTGTCCGACTCTTTGCGACCCCATGAATCACAGCACGCCAGGCCTCCCTGTCCATCACCAACTCCCGGAGTTCACTCAGACTCACGTCCATCGAGTCCGTGATGTCATCCAGCCATCTCATCTTCTGTCATCCTCTTCTCCTCCTGCTCCCAATCCCTACTAGCATCAGAGTCTTTTCCAATGAGTCAGCTCTTTGCATAAAGTGGCCAAAGTACTGGAGTTTCAACTTCAGCATCAGTCCTTCCAAAGAACACCCAGGACTGGTCTCCTTTAGAATGGACTGGTTGGATCTCCTTGCAGTCCAAGGGACTCTCAAGAGTCTTCTCCAACACCACAGTTCAAAAGCATCAATTCTTTGACACTCAGCCTCCTTCACAGTCCAACTCTCACATCCAAACATGACCACTGGAAAAACCACAGCCTTAACTAGACGGGCCTTAGTCGGCAAAGTAATGTCTCTGCTTTTGAATATGCTATCTAGGTTGGTCATCACTTTCCTTCCAAGAAGTAAGCATCTTTTAATTTCATGGCTGCAGTCACCATCTGCAGTGATTTTGGAGCCCCAAAATCCCCATCTATTTCCCATGAAGTAATGGGACCAGATGCCATGATCTTCGTTTTCCGAATGTTGAGCTTTAAGCCAACTTGTTCACTCTCCTCTTTCACTTTCATCAAGAGGCTTTTGAGTTCCTCTTCACTTTCTGCCATAAGGCTGGTGTCATCTGCATATCTGAGATTATCGATATTTCTCCCGGCAATCTTGATTGCAGCTTGTGCTTCTTCCAGTCCAGCGTTTCTCATGATGTACTCTGCATAGAAGTTAAATAAGCAGGGTGACAATGTACAGCCTTGCTGTACTCCTTTTCCTATTTGGAACCAGTCTGTTGTTCCATGTCCAGTTCTAACTGTTGCTTCCTGACCTGCATATAGGTTTCTCAAGAGGCAGGTCAGGTGGCCTGGTATTCCCATCTCTTTCAGAATTTTCCACAGTTTATTGTGGTCCACACAGTCAAAGGCTTTGACATAGTTAATAAAGCAGAAATAGATGTTTTTCTGGAACTCTCTTGCTTTTTGGATGATCCAGCGGATGTTGGCAATTTGATCTCTGGTTCCTCTGCCTTTTCTAAAACCAGCTTGAACATCTGGAAGTTCACGTTTCACATACTGCTGAAGCCTGGCTTGGAGAATTTTGAGCATTACTTTACTAGCGTGTGAGATGAGGATGATAGAAATATAAGTATGCTTGTCAGAAGTGAGCAAGACTCCATGGGGGGCTGGGGAAAGAGATTATATTGACACATATGTGTGGAATCTAGAAAAATGGCACAGATGAACCTGTTTTCAGGGAAAGAACAGAGATGCAGACATAAAGAATGGACGTGTGACACGGTGGGGAAAAGAGAGGTGAACAGACTGGGAGACCAGGATGGACAGATAAACACTGCCTTGTGTGAAACAGAGAGCCGGTGGGAAGCTGCTGTCCAGCACAGGGAACTCGGCTCGGTGCTCTGCAATCATCTAGAGGGAGGGGAGTGCGCGGTGGAAGGGAAGGAACGTATGTATACACAGAGCTGATGCACGTCATTGTACAACAGAAACTAACGTAGCATTGTAAAGCAATTATACTCCGATTTCAAAAACTGGGTGAGAAGGGGAAGTAATAATGGGGGCATGTCCTGCAGGACAGGAGAAATGGGACCCAAGGTTCATGAGGAGGTACTGGCCGCGGCATGGAACCCGTGAAACAGGAAGCAAGTGTCTTCCCCAGTTCAGTTCAGCCCCTCAGTCATGTCCGACTCTTTGTGACCCCATGGACTGCAGCACTCCAGGCCTCCCTGTCCATCACCAACTCCTGGAGTTTACTCAGACTCATGTCCATTGAGTCGGCGATGCCATCCAACCATCTCATCCTCTGTCGTCCTCTTCTTCCCCCGCCTTCAATCTTTCCCAGCATCAAGGTCTTTTCCAATGAATCAGTTCTTCAAATCAGGTGGCCAAAGTATTGGAGTTTCAGCTTCAGCATCAGTATTTCCAATGAATATTCAGGACTGATTTCCAGGACTGACTGGCTGGATCTCCTTGCAATCCAAGGGACTCTCAAGAGTCTTCTCCAGCACCACTTCGGTCTTCCCCAGAGACCGAAGGAAAAGAGAAGGGCATGTAGGTGGCATTTCAGGGCAGCAGCAGGAAGTGGATGGAATTCATGTTTCTTTCGCAGATTGCCTCAAGACTGTTGGTAAACTTCAAAAATGGGGTGGGGCTGTGGAAGGGCTAGAAGGCCTGAGACTATAATGTGGAATCAGGTAAACTGGTGATGGCAGAGGATGAGAGGAGACCAGGCCCATTGCAGATCCACGTGAAATGGAGACCACAGTTCGTACTGAGCACCGTTAGCACAGTCGTGTGATTTCGAAGGAACCCCAAATGGTACAGGAGGTACATAGAGCCGTTGAGTGAACTGTGCCTGGGTCCACACCCTCCTGCCCTGTAGCTAAGGCTCCTGAGCTTTGCTGGGGACTCAGGTTCTAGTGTTGCTAAACCTTCTCCATCTTTGCGTCTCTCCCAGGCTCCAAGCCAGCAGATCAAAAGCAGCATTGAATAAAAGAGGACTGATCTGAAATGTGAGCATCATTCTGGGCAAAGGAGATGAATTGCTTTTGAATCTCATGGAAATACCAAAGAAATATCAGAGTCAATAAAACTATCATCCTGGAATTCGAATAGATATGCCAGCTGTATGTCCGGAACTGCACGGTCATTCTGTATACCACTCAGGAACTCGTGGGTATCATGTGATTTCTCCTCCAAATGTTCTTTCTCAAGCTATTAAGTGAGGGTCAGGTTCAGTTGCAGTTTCCTTAAGCAGCAGGCCTGGGCATTTATGGGAAGAACCCAAATGGCCCAGTGAAAGACAATGAAACAACAGGCCTGTCTCACTAAGGGTTTCCTCTGTTAACTCACAGGGGAGACTGTGGGCTGATTTTCTGGGATGGGCTGAGGAGGGCTGCCCTTCCACATGTTGCTCTCTGCATATCGACAGCCCAGGTGCTTGGTGGGTTCCCCTCCCAGATTTCTGAGCTGCTATAATCTCTGTTCCCTGCAAGCCCATTTCCCCTTCCTGACCCACTCCCCTCTCTCGGCGCCCCACTCTGTTACATACCCAGATGCAAAAAATCCACTTCCTCTGCCCATCTGTGTTTTTCAAGTCTCTCCAGGCTTCACTCTGGTCTTAAAAAATCCTCTGCAGTCACTATAAATGTGCCTGTCTTTGGTGAAATATCATACTAATGGCTCTAGCGTGCATTGTGAAAATGGTATCTAATGCTTCCAGAATATAAAAGCATGAAAGACCAAGGGGAATCATCTCAGTAGGGATCGGGCAGCAGTCCCAAGAGGATATTTTTAAACTCTGTCTTGTGTTTGGGGAGCAGCCAGTCTCCTGGGCTTCCTGCTGAATGCCAGTGCCACTGCTGAAGGACATCTGTGCACTCAGGTTTGGGGTCGGTGGGGCCAGGATGCTGAAGCCAGATGCTTGCCCAAAGAAGGAAGCTGGTGAGCAGAGATGGAGGGGGGCGACGAGGGGATAGAGGTACTTAGCTGGATGCTGAGCCCCTCCGAGATGCTGCCGGGGTAGTGGGAGCAGCAAGGGGTAGGCAGGCTACAGGATCGGCTCCCTGCAGGCAGTGAGGTCTGGAGAGAGTGGGTTTCCTCGGGACAGCCGTGTCACCCCTAGCAATTCCCTCTTCCTCTTCTCTCTGTAGAGAGGAGCCCTGGATGTTGGGTCAGGCCACAGCAGTCACCTTGGGCTGCTGCTCAAGCTCCCTGAATCACATCCAGTGAGTAAGGGAGGTATGGAGTTACCCGCCCGGAAGAAGAGTTAGCTGTCCCACACCAGGATGGGAAGATGGGCACCAGGTGAACTGACCGAAGCCTCTGCTGTCCCTCAGTAGGGAAGCTGCCCACAGTATGTTCCTCCCATTCCCTCCATCCCTTGACTTACTTCATTTTTCTTTCTTTAACACTCTCTGAGACTCTAACACACATTTATTTATTTGATTTGTGACCTGTCTCCTCCTATCAGAATCTGAGTTCCACAAGGGCAAGGATTTGCTTTTTGATCATAACTTGAGTGCCCCTCTGGCATGTATTGCTGCTGCTGCTGCTAAGTCGCTTCAGTCGTGTCTGACTCTGTGCGACCCCATAGATGGCAGCTCACCAGGCTCCCCTGTCCCTGGGATTCTCCAGGCAAGAACACTGGAGTGGGCTGCCATTTCCTTCTCCAATGCATGAAAGTGAAAAGTGAAAGTGAAGTTGTTCAGTCGTGTCTGACTCTTAGCAGCCCCATGGACTGCAGCCCACCAGGCTCCTCCACCCATGGGATTTTCCAGGCAAGAGTACTGGAGTGGGGTGCCATTGCCTTCTCCTCTGGCATGTATTAGCTGCTCAATAAATATTTGTGGTAGAAAAAGGGGAGGGGTGGAGGAAAGGAGGACTTCTCCTTCCACCCGAGGACAGCTGAAAGACTGCTGCTGTCTCCTCTCCGTTGGGCACCATCGCAGCTCTGACCAGCTCCATCTCCAACTGCCGTCCTTGCTCGGGAACTTTCTCCTCTGCTCTCTGCTCATCCAGGTGATGCCCTGGTTGAGGTCTCCTTTGAACAGTGGGACTAAGAACATCCCAGCTGAGGGAAAACAACCCCAGAGCTGCAAGAAGCAAAGCATCTTAGGATCCTGGAGCAGAGGCGTGGGGAGAGCCGTCCCTCTATTTTAAATTCTCCCTGCACGTCTGCTCCGACAGGCTCAGGAAAGGACCCCAGCCATGCAGCTCTGTCCTTGCCACAGCTCCAGGCTGTCCTTCTGAGTCAGGCTCTTCTCTCCTGCGCCCTGAGCATCTCCCACCCCGAGGACAGAGCCTGTCTGGTCTGGACCACTTGCTGCGCCTCTCAGGACCTTCCCTCCCTCCCTACACGGGGTGGAAGTGGCGGTGTTCTTTGGATGTGTGTTGGCTCTTTGTGGGTTGAAGAAGCTGGGACAGAAGACCCCCATCTCCACGCAGAAAGCCTTACACTCATCTTCCTAACTGACTGGGGGGCAGGGGGCGGAGATTGAGGGATGGTGAGGGAATCGTTTCTCATACTCCATCCCTTCAAATGCAAGTATCCAAACCCAAGTAGCTACCCCTTTAGGGTTCTCTTTAGGACAATGAGAAGTTTCTCCCATTCCTGGCATCCCTCCACCTTTGGAGAATTGAGGCTCTCCCGAAGCCAGATTCCTGCTGCCTGAATGGGGCTTGCTCTGTTACTGTGTGTGCATGTCCACAGCAAGTGGGCACCTGTGTTTCTGGGATGCTTGCCATCTGGAATCGTGTGACTTCCTCACTGCGCGCCTATTTCTGGACTCAGAGGGGAACTGGATCAGAAGCAGGCATCCTCTGCCACGTCCCCCAGCTGTCCGGCAGACACAGGTCAGATGTCCCGCTCCTGCTCAGCTGGTTCCCTTGGCCACTGGGAGCTGGGAAGGCATGGGATTCAGCCCCGCTTCCTGCTCAACAGCATCAAGTGGTCAGACCCATGGGCCAGGCACAGAGAACGTCCTGGAAGGCAGCCTCACCCCTCTCCCCTCCTCTGTGTGTTCTCTGTCTTGGGCTGGCATGTCTCCTGGCAGCTCAGCAGCTGCAGTGAGTCCAGAGCTTCCACTTGTCACCAGACCACTCGGCGTGGAATTCACCAGACCACTCGGCGTGGAATTCACCAGGAGCCCTCAGGGGCCACAGGGAGATTATCCTAGTGGCCAAGGCCAGCAAGTCTCATGTCTCGGTGACTCCCACCTGGCTGCAAGCTTCTCCCTGGACAGCAGGTGGGGGACAAGCCTGGAGGAGTCTCCTGGAGATGGAGACCAGAAGCCCTTTCTCAAGTGCACTTGGGAACAGTTTGTCTCTTACGTCACTTTCATGTATTTTATTCTAATGAGGAGTGGAAAAGTAAAATTTAAAACAAACCCATGAGGAGCAAGATGCTCTAAATTTAGATCTGACCAGGTGTTACCTCCTAAGGCTGATTTAGGAATGGGAGTAAAATGGGCTGGGGGCTGCCCTGCAGACGCCAGTGCCTGCCAAGAGGTGGGGAGGGCAGGCAGGCGGCAGGGAAGGCGGGTTGGTATTGAAATAAAGCCCTGGGGAGAAAGCCCACCTCAAGCCGTGATGTGGGAAACGTGAGCTCATTTGTTTCACACATAAAACACACCTGGGGAAGCACAACGTTTCTAACAATAAATATTTAAGAGACAGTACATTTCCGTTCTGTTCAGAATCTTGTTTTCCTATGATAATACAATATTTCCACAGAAGGCATTGATTTGGAGGGATTAGTTTAAAAATATCAAATTCTCTTCTATTTATAATTTGTTTCTGAGAGTAATGGTAAGAAATGGTGCTATGTTTTGAACAATTCGAGATTTAAACACAAAGAAAATTTAATGAAATTAGAGAGGATAGGAAGTTATGCAAGGGTCTGAAGTGTTTCCATGAAACCAACATTTTTTAGTTGAATACCCTTTTGGTAAACAGGTGCTATTACTCTTGAGAGGAAATCAATGGGTAGAAATAAGCAAATGTGCAGACCCTGTATATATATATACACACATATTTATATATATATGTAAAGGAACCAATAATATATATAATACATATTTTATATATAATATACATTTATATACATTATATAAATATGTATTTTTTGTATAATAAAACTGAAAGACACTTGCTCCTTGGAAGAAAAGCTATGACAAACCTTGACAGCATATTAATAAGCAGAGACATCACTTTGCTGACAAAAGTTCATGTAGTCAAAGCTATGGTTTTTTCAGTAGTCATGTACAGATATGGGAGTTGGACCATTAAAGAAGGCTGAGCACTGAAGAATTGATGCTTTTGAACTGTGGTGCTGGAGAAGACTCTTGAGAGTCCCTTGGACTGCAAGGAGACTGAACCAGTTGATCCTAAAGGAAATCAACCCTGAATATTCATTGGAAGGACTGATGCTAAACTTGAAGCTACAATACTTTGGCCACCTGATGCAAAGAGCTGACTCATTGGAAAAGACCCTGATGCTGGGAAAGATTGAGGGCAAAAGGAGAAAGGGCCAACAGAGGATGAGAAGCTTGGATGGCATCACTGACTCAATGGGCACGAGTCTTAGCATTATCTGGAAGGTAGTGAAAGACAGGGAAGTCTGGCGTGCTGCAGTTCATGGGGTTGCAAAGAGTCTGACATGACTTAGCAGCTGAACAACTATATATATATATTTAAATATATCTTATGGTATGTGTATTATGGTATATATATTATACATATAGTATATATTATGAAATATTTTGGTATATAATATGTTTGGTATATAATGGATATTTATCATGAATATGTGTAATGGATATATATCATGGTATATATGGTACACCTTAAATATATATATATTATATATATATACACAATGGTACATATATTATGGTGTATATATATATACATGGTATATATATTATGGTGCATGCATATGTAAAGCACAGCCCAATATACATCAAGAAGATAATCACTGAATAGAGAAAAGCTGTAAATACTGATATATATAAATACATGAAATATATCATGTATATATGCATATATACATGATATATGTATATCATGTATATCATGTATATATATATATGTATACATATATATACATGATATATAAAAAGATAATCTAAACCTAATTCAAAGAAAAATGATAAACTGGGAAAGTATATTTAGCACACATACCCACCAAAAAGTTAATATGACTATAAAGAGATGCTGCAAATTGATTAAAAAAAAAAAAAAGGACCGTTAAATAGAATCTTGGTCAAGAGCAAAACTGTTGACTCTTCGCTCAGTATGGCAACTGCTTCATAAAAGGGTAACCATTCAGAAACGTCGCCTTCATGGAGACACTTCAGCCCTTGTTGGTAGCATGAGGGGCCTGGCCTGCTACACGGAGGAGGCCCTGGTGGGAGTGGGGACTGTGAATGATGGAAGACGGAAGCTATCAGAGACTGGGCAGTGGGATCTGGGCTGAGTTCCCTGTTCTGCCAGGGGTTGCAGCATAAGAGAAATATTTCCACCAGTAAAGTCACACCGGGATCAGGTACCTTTTGGGAGAATGTGGCTGTGCACAAAACAAGTGTATATTCTGGAGCAATAGTATGGTTAGAAGGAAGCAGAGATCTCTGTTCTTACTCCCAGACCTTGGGCAATAAGATTCTCTGTCTCCTCCTCCTTATTTTCTGAGCCTGAGCTGTACTGGAGCTCTGTGCCCACCTCCGACTTGCTTTCCACCATCGGCATCGTTGGACGGCCAGGAGAAGTATGGCTACAGTCTCCAGGGGGCCTCAGTGACCATGTGACACGGTGGGGCCAGCAAGACCACCCCAAGGTGGCAGATGGTACGTGTCTTCACTGACACTGGCAGACAGCAATTGCTCAGTTGACAGGTAAATGACAATGCCATTAAGCCCACAGATGTGTCTCGCTTAATTCCCAGTGGAATCAATCCTGACATTACAACCTAGAGAACCATGATTTTCTCGCACTCACTCTCTCAGGCAGCCATCCTCCAGCTGCACACGCCAGAGACTCAGAATTCATCCTTGGCACCACCCTCAGAGGTCGGATGACCACATAATTCATTGTTCAAGCCGAGTGGCTTAGGGGGGTAAAGGGAGGAGCCACTCAAGGCCCTGGTGAATGAGCAGACGTAACCCAGGACTGTCCCAGTGAACCGAAACCTTCATCCACCCAACTCAGAACCGACCCACCACCTGATTCTGTCAACTCATAAATAGCTCTCAAATCTGTCCTCTTCCTCCACCCAAACCACCTTGATTCCAATTACCATCTTCTCTTCTCTGGAGTTCCCTGGTGGCTCAGATGGTAAAGAATCCACCTGAAATGTGGGAGACCTAGGTTCAATCCCTGGGTTAGGAAGACCCCCTGGAGAAAGGAATAGCTACCCACTCCCGTATTCTTGCCTGGAGAATTCCATGGACAGAGGAGCCTGGCAGATTACAGTCCATGGGGTCACAAAGAGTTGGACATGACTCAGTGACTTTCAGTTCTCTAGGCTGAGGTCCGCTCACATGCATACTGGTTTCCAGCCAGGTGATCATTTCACACAGTCCCTGCTGTGATGGAAAAGGCTGCCTGATTACTGAGTACACATGTAACACTGTGTGATTTAAAATTTCGCTTATCTAGAGCTCCAATTTCATTTCCACAGTGGCAACCCACTCCAGTGTTCTTGCCTGGAGAATCCCAGGGGCGGGGGAGCCTGGTGGTCTGCTGTCTATGGGGTCATACAGAGTCGGACAGGACTGAAGCAACTTAGCAGCAGCAATATGTGCTCTCACATGTCTACTGTGTTTCGGTGTCCACTGAGCTTCCAGTCTGAATTTGATATTTATCACTCCCTACCCCCCCTCACCCCTACCCCCAACCAAATTCGCTACTTATTTCCATAGCTCTGGGGGATTCTTTGAATTCAACAACTCCTACTTCATGTCTCATTCTTTGAAAAACAAATGCTAGATTTCACTGAAAATTTATTTTTTTCTTCCAGATAATCTTTTTAAGGGGAAAGCTAGCAAGAAGCAGAGGAGCTGTGAATTACCAACATTTTTCCATTTTTATTTAGGAAATGTTACATAGAAATAGACACTATTACTTATCAAAAGTTAACAATGAAAGACATTGTTACCAGAAATCTGCATAGTATCTAAGAGAAGGAACAACTATGTTATAGCTCAGAAGCATATACTGTGATATTAGCATCATTTTACAGAGCAAGTTAGACACATGCTCCTGTGGTTAAAGGATCCACCAAACACATTCTCAACATATAGGGTGGGGAGGGATGGAATTCAACAAAAACACGTACCTAAGTAATGCATGATAGTGACTCCTAGGTAAAATATGCTGTTGTCAAAATTTGTTTCAGAATAACTTAAATGCTTTAGAGAGGAAATTTTGAAGCATTATTTCTTAACATATTGTCTTCAACCTAGCTATGGAAGAAAACTACACATCCACAGGGGTGTTTCCCCTCCTGAGGGCCAGAAGTTATTCCTATCCTAAGGTTTGTGATGTTGCTGTGGACCGCTAGATATAGCTCGGGGTGGAGGGGCAAGAATCCCAAAACAGACAAAGGTGGAGAAAAGCAGAAAAACAAATGTCTGTAACTCCAGGTCCCTGGCCATCTCTTGATGTTGCTACTTATCTCCTGCCCAGATGTTGTGGCCATTAGTATATACAGGTCCTACCAAATCAAAGCAATGAACATTTTCAGCTTCATCATCAAAAACAAGACCCACCAAAACACAAATCTCATGGATGACAGCTGCAGCAGGCTGAATGGTGGCCCCTGGAGACATCAGGTCCTAGTTCCTGTTAACTGTGACTGTGACTTTATTTGGGAGATTCAGTTAAGGATTTTGAGATGGTTATGGATTATCCAGGTGGGCCTTAAGCATAATCATTAGACTCCTAACCAGAAGGAGGCAGAGGGAGGTTCTCCTCACATGGACGAGGAGAAGGCCATGCAAGACAGAAGCAGTGATGTGGCCATAAGCCAAGCAATGCTGGCTGCATCGGGAGCTGAAGGGGCCGAGACACAGATTCTACCCTGGAGCTCTGGGAGGGAGCACGGCACCGTCAACCCTCTGATTTCCCCTGGAGAAACTGACTTTGGACTTCTGAGCTCCAGAATGTGAGATAACACATTTCTGTGGTTCTAAGCCACCAAATCTGTGGCAAAATTGTCACAAAAGCCACAGGAAAGAAATCGAACTGACTGTTTCAGACAGCCTTCTAGGGTCTCAAGCAAAGAAAATTCTTGCCTGCTACTAAGAAGGCAGCTCACGGGATGTTTATAAGAGCCCCAAGAATCAGGCGTATTAAGAAGGCAGATCTAAGCATCTGGACAGAGGTCCCGTGATGCATTGTTACGAGCACACAGTGGAATGACAGAGCTCTGGCAGCAGGTTTCCTCCTCATCAGATATGCTCTAGGTACTAGGGACTGCGCACTCTTTACCCACATTTCAATCTGCACCAAAACCTAGGGCAACCTAGCTGAGCCCCTCATCTAAGGTAACAGAGTTAGTGGCTAGGACTCTGATTCTTACTGTTACACCTTTTTCCATTGCATCAACCTGGCTTCTTTTAGAAGTTCAAATAAGACCTGTTTAACACTGAACTTTGAGACTCAGAGAACAGTCACCCAAGAGTTCATGGAATTTCCTAAAGCCCAGTTCTCCATATTAAGATGTCCCCAAAGCACAGAAGATAACTCTAAGCTGAGCGATGCCCAGCACCGCGTGAGTCATTCAGTCAGTGTCTTATGACGTTTGCCTTTTTGCAGGTCAGGGCTCAGAGAGCACCCTGGAGAAGGTCTGGGCAGCACCTCCGATGTCCAGCTTCATCTCTAATTCAGTCCTTCACCTGCATGCGCTTTCTGTTTTCTCCATCTCCCTCTTCTGTCAACAATCATAAAATACATTGTTCTAGAAAAGCCAACTCTATATGAAACGCTGATTTTGAAGGTTTGTATTCTGATGTATCAGCTTCAAGCTGATAATATCACAAAAATTGGAAGAGGATATATATATATATATATAGCTGTTCACTTTGTTGTACAGCAGAAACACAGCACTGTAAAACAATTGTATTCCAATTAAAAAAAACCACAGCGAGGTCCCCCAGCTCACATTCCTGGTCCCACCCCCGTGCGAGTCATCAGCCTAGGGTGTCTGAATCACCCCACCAATGGTTTATGCCACTTCACCACTGCAAACTAAACAAATTCTTTCCAGATTAGCCGGAGGGTTAAAAAAAGACGTTGTGCTCCCGAGGAAAGAGAGACAATTTTGAAATGAGCACTAGAAAGAAAATTAAAAGGAAATAAGACTTCAGCGGACCGTGGGCTGATGGCCCTCACCGACTTCCTTCCTTTCCGGGTGCTGCTGCGGCAGCCTCCGCACTGGGGCTTTCCGCGGAAAGCTGGGGGTCCTGGCAGCCTCCCCACTGGGGCTTTCCGCGGAAAGCTGGGGGTCCTGGCCGGGGCGCAGGAGGGGCAGGACCCGCCGGCCTGCGGCCAAGGACAGAAGTTCCCTGGAACAAAGCCGGGTCCAAGAGGGATCCTGTACTAAAACGCCCCGTGAAGGGGGCGCAGCTGCGGAAGGGCTTCCTCCGTCTTCCTTCCGAAGGCGCACGCCCACCCCTCTCCCCTGCCTCCTCAGGTTTCAGCTGCTGTTTCATTAGGCTTCCAGGGTGCCTCAAGGTAGCTGAGGAGCCAAGCAGGACGCGTGGGGGACCCTCAAAGGCTAACACGAACCATCCAGATTGAGGTTCGGCTAGGAGGGAGCCCCGGCCCTCCTGCTGGAGGTGGAGGGAAACAGTGGCTCGGGGTCTCTGCTGCTGTGTCCAGGGGCTCCTCTCTGCATCCAGACTTGCGCGCCCACCCAGCAGAAAGCAAGCCCTGTCCTCCTGGGAAGTAGGAGCTGTCAGCCCCGCGTCCTGGGGGGCCGGGGTGGGGGGGCAGTCTCCTGGGTGATGGTTTGATCTCGGTCCTTCTTCCCAGAGGCCTCATGCTGCCTCTGTCTCCTCACCCCGAGGCCTGCCTGGTCCCTCCTGGCCCCAGCTTCCTCTGGCCTCTTCCCGTCCCCCTCCTCCCTCTCCCCTCCGCTCTCCTCCCCTTCTCTTCCCTTCCCCCTCCTCCCCTTCCTCTCAGAGAATTCAGAGGTCAGTTGTCTCTTCCCTCTGCGTCACTTGCTCAGTCCCACCCTGCAGACGTACTTCCCCTTCTCTTCTGGATGTGTTTGTGTCAGAGGCAAAGCCTGTGAAACGCCCCATGGAGTTTCATGGGAAACCTTTTCCTTGTCAAGGTGACATTGCAGTGGTGAAAACATCAATTAGACGGTGGGGGAAATTCCATCGTGGAGTAGAAGAATTATGACTTACTGAACTAACACGCACCCCTCCCCAAATACCTATGCACTTGGGACCTCTGAACGTGAGCTTACTGGGAAATAGGGCATCTTTGTGGGTGTCGTTAGTTAAGATGAGGTCACTTGTGGAACGTAAGGTGGTCCCTGAATGTGGTGACTGATATTCTTATAAATGATCAGGGGAAGACACAGGGAAGGCCGCATGGCAATGGAGATGGAGGTGGAAGGGATGCATGGATAGCTGCCGGAAGCCAGCAGAGGCCCAGAACAGATCCTCCCTCAGATGATCTGGAAGGAACCGATTCTCCAGACTCCCCAGAACTATAAGAGAAGCATTTCTGTTGTTTCAAGAGATCGGGTTTTAGTACTTTGTTATGGAAGCCCTAGGAGAATGAATACATTGGGTGATCATGTTAAGGGAAACACATTGACCAAAACCGCCAGCCCTGGCCAGGCACCATAGCAACCATCTGTATGAGTTATTTTAAGACAGGAGTTCCTAGTAAGGAAGTAAGGAACATGGAACTGATAAGCCACTATCAACCAGAAGAGTTCACGAATGGTAAAAAAAAAAAAAACAGAGAGACACCATGTGTCCTACCACCTCCCAGAAACCTTCTTGCTGGCATTCATCTTGGCTGAGCAAGGTGAGCACCACCAAGGACCCTGAGTCAGAATGATTGGCCAGAGAAACCCGGAAACTAATCCCATCACCATAAAACCCAAGACTGCAAGCCATGTGGCAGAGCAGTCCTCCTGGGTTCCCCTACCCTCCTGCTCTTCACCCGGGCACCCCTTCCCAATAAAGTCTCTTGCTTTGTCAGCTTATGTGTCTCCTTGGACAATTCATTTCTGAGTGAAAGACAAGAGTGCACTCTCAGGCCTTGGAAGGGGGCCCCCTTCCTAGAATCAGATGCCTGGACTCTGCCCCAGAGGAAAAAGGACCTCTCAGTTTACCTCATTTCACAGCAAAGCCCACAGCCATGGAAGAGGCCCTCCACAATGACTCTCACTCCCAAGCATCAAGAAAGCTATGCTGAAGTCAGCATCCTTGACCCAAAGTGAAGCGAAGCGAAGTGAAGTGAAGTCACTCAGTCATGTCTGACTCTTTGCGATCCAATAGACTGCAGCCTGCCAGGCTCCTCTGTCCATGGGATTTTCTAAGCAATAGTACTGTGGTGGATTGCCATTTCCTTCTCCAGGGGATCTTCCCAACCCAGGGCTCAAACCCGGGTCTCCCGCATTGTAGACAGAGGCTTTACCATCTGAGCCACCAGGGAAGTCCTTGACCCAAACTGGATACCTAAGGAAACTTCCAGTCGGAATAAGACACAGCAGGCATTTCCATGTCAGGGATTACAGGGTAGTGGAGATCTTTTCCCCTTAACCATTCAGTGGTGGAACATTCTTCTACAGCAGAAATTTAAGGGATAGCTTGAGGGTTTAAATTTTTCACCTACTGAGTTGAACAGTAACACAAAACCAAATGGGGGAACAGCAATAGATTGTTCCGAAATACCTTCCACTGGCTGCAAGGAAAGCAGGGTGGGGACAAAGTGAGCTTTCCTACAACTAACTAGGCTCTTAGTCAGCTTGGGACTTCCTCTGTTCCTTTCTAACTCATCTCTTTGCAAATCAGACGTGTGTGTGTGTGTGTGTGTGTGTGTGTGTGTGTGTGTGTGTGGTTCTTCCCACTGCGTAGACCAGAGGCTGGGAGTCAGTGGGTTGAAATACTTCCTTTCAACAACCTGATAAGCTTCTTTGGAATGACAGCCCCAGCCCCCGGAAGCTTCTCAGCTCAGTCTGTTAATCCTCTATTGAGAGCTGATAATCAGGCTTTGCATTTTTTCTCCTTTAGATGGGTAAAAGGAGCATGAGGTTTTTTTTCTTTTTTTTTGATCGGCAGTGTCTATGCAAGTTATTCTTTGGCCCATTAACGTATCACTGCTTAGCACGCTGGTATTCACTTTTCACAAAATGATTAACAACTGACTTTGTCAAAAAAAAGGGGAAGCATCTCCCCTCAGACAATGAGTGTGTTCTGAAGATAAGCCTGACTCAAAGCTCCACACATTTCTTTCTTTTCTCTCATGTGTTTGCTTTTCCAGCTTACAGCTTCCAAAGCAAACTCTGCGGCTGCTGCTGAATCGCTTGCATGTAACTGCATCAGCTAAGGCAAATGACGGCGACTGGTTTTGTTTTAATCATGGCAGCCATGGATGGGAGGAGGATGGGCTTGGGACTGGACCTCTGGTGTCTCTTTTTCTTCCCAAAAGTCTTTTCCAAATTTCCTCGAGGCAAGTAGGGGTAAACATTTTCACTCTCAACTCACAGAGGAAAATAAACACAGTTGAAGAGGATTAGTGGAGAAGGGCAGGGGAGAGAAGCCTCTGGAACCCTTTCTGTGCTTCATCAAAAGGTCACAAAGCCTTCTGTGTTCTTCCCCTCCTGAGGGTCTAAACCTGAATGTCTTTCCATGAGTCATTGCTCTGCCCCGGCCACTAGCAGCATGTGGCCACCGAGCCCCTGAGAAGTGGCTGCTGGGGATAAGGGTATTCTCTATACAGGGGCTTGATGCTAGGTTTCAAAGACACAGTACCGAACAAAAAATTCAAATATGTCATTAATATACTTTTGGAACGGGCCATCCCCTGACACACAATGTATTTGCCTTTGCTTGTTTGTGGATTGTCTCATTTGCAGACCCCTTGAAAGCAGATCTCCCCCAGTACTGCAAGGAATGCAAGTTCCATGAGATTCCACCTGACATAAAAGAGGTCGGGGTCAAGCACTTCTGGGAAAAGCTGCAGCCAAACCCACTTGGGAGCTTGAAAGGAGGTGAGCAAATAAAAGACTCCCACGGTCTTGCAACAAAGAAATACCACCAACTTTGTTAAGATGGCATTTCAGAAATGCATGCCCACACGACCCCTTCCCCATCCCTTTTCAACATCTGCCTAATACCAATTAATATGTCGAGCACCCACTCTTCAGCAAACTCCGCTAAGTGAGTATGTAAGGGCTTGAACAGCTGCCCTGGACAGAGAGTAATTGAGGAAAAAATGGGGCAAAGCTTGGGACTAACAGTCCAAAGGCAAGCACTCTGTTTAATGGGTGATTTATTTAGGAACATGCTGGGGACTCAGGTCTGGGGACCACAAGGGCCTTTTCTTCCTACAAACTTATGCTGTGTCCAGAAAGCTAGCAGCAGGGACTGACTCTCTAACAGGACCCAGTTGCCTTATCTGTGCAGCTGTGTAGTAGTTTGGACAACCTCTCTTTAAAGTAGCTTAAAATCAATGAAACAAGCAACAAAGAATGAAGACGAATTTTGAGTTTTGTGTTAACAAGATCATTTTGTTTGCTTAATGCCTTTCTCAGCAACAACCAGTAGATCCTGTAAGTAGCGATAAACATCTCCACGTCTCAGAATGAGTCTTAAGCCCACATCTCTGTGTGCTTGAATGACAGCGCCTGAAGAATGGGGCTGTTTCGATCTTAAATGCAGAGGGAGGGAGGGTGGACAAGAAAGCAGCTAAGAAGCATGGGCCCACTCGAGCCAGGTCAGGAGAGTGATTTATTAGCCATGGGATGGGTGTTCTGCAGGCATTTCAAACATCTCCAGAGATGACCTCATGGCTGTTTTTCTCTTTTCAGTGTCAAGTTCAGAGGGAGGTGGGTCAGGGAGAAATTCAGTGCAGAGTTGGGTTGTTGTTGTTCAGTCTCTCATTTGTGTCTGACTCTTTGTGACCCCAGGTACTGCAGCACACCAGGCTTCCCTGTACATCACCAACTCCTGGAGCTTGCTCACACTCATGTTCATCAATTCTGTGATGCCATCCAGCCATCTCATCCTCTGTCATCCCCTTCTCCTCCTGCCCTCAATCTTTCCCAGCATAAGGTCGTTTCCAATGAGTCGGCTGTTCGCATCAGGTCGCCAAAGTATCAGAGCTTCAGCTTCAGCATCAGTCCTTCCAGTGAATATTCAGGACTGATTTCCTTTAGGATGGACTGGTTTGGCCTCCTTGCTGTTCAAGGGATCCAACACCACAGGGTGGGGAAATGGAAAAGCACTCTGACAAGATTCTTTCCTTACATCCAGATGTTTGCTGTATTTGGGGCGGGGGGTGGGGAAGAACTGTAAAAAGTCTTGGTTTTGGTTTTATATTTAGTAAGTGTTGTTAAACTTTTCAAATGTTTGTGTTTGATAATTGTTAAAATAGGATGAATGAAGATTATATTGAGGATGTACATTTTTGCTTTTCTAATCTATACATGCTTTTGAAAAGCTCTCTAGCTGACTTTTTATTTTCACAAGCTCTGAAAAGAATTGAAAGATAAAAGATCACAGTGCTATCTGATCATCAGCCAAGCTTCTCTCTGAGAAAGGTGAAGATATCTGAGTTGGGTGTTCCTTCCTCTCTGATTTATTATGCTAATTGGCTCTGGGGCAACCATACACAAACCTGTCGGTATAGAAGGGTGCTGCACGGATTCTCAGTCTCCTAGCTACATAGACTCCTTTGGGGTGGAATAAAACAGGGAATGCCTTCTCCCCGCTCCGAGCTGAACTGCCTCCTAAGCTTTCCAGCTTTCCCGCAATGCTGTGGGCTGGATCCTTTACCTCGATGGCGCTCACATCTACGAGTATGTTCGTAGCATCCAAGACCCAGGCACCATGCAGCCTTCTGACAGCCTTCCTTCCCTCCCCAAGTCTCCCCAAGCAGCAGTCCTGTAGGTGACCCGGCAGCACAGACTCTGATGCTAACTTTGTTTGACTCCGTGTCATTTCAGCCACTCACATTCAAGGTCAGACCAGGAAACTCATGACGGTTGAAATGTACTAGCTCCAATGCCTTGCTCACTCTGCATAGAGGATACCAACCGTGGGGGGAGGGAGGCTTGAGGGGTCAACACTGCCATCAACAGCAAGATGGCAGAGCCCTGGTGGTCCCTGTACTGAATAACACCTTCGCCCTCACTCACAGGGAAGATGGGGTTGCAATCGTTCAGCTGGTTCATGATATCTTCTTTAAGTACACTGAGTTCTGGTAACTCCCTGGAGAGCAGGGTCCCTGTCCTGGGCTGGTTTCCTTTGCACTTAATTGAGCCCCCTGCATGGGTTTGGGTATCCAGGTGTCTAGTGGGCTGCTGGGACTAGATCAGGAGCCCAGAAGAAAGTCTCTGGCTACTCCTTGCTGGGTTCTTTTTCTGCTCCCAGGTAAACAGAAATGGGTGCAGGGCCAAGCGACTGAGCAGTCTCTTTAGTGGCACCTCTTTCTGCCCTGTTTTTCAGCTACCTGGGGACAAATGTGTCTGTTCCAAAGGGACAGATTGGGAAATTTAATTAGAGGGTTTACAATAAAAACAAAAGCAAAACAAGGATGTACACGTCTTAAGAAAACTAGTTCCTCAAATTCACAACAAAATTATCTGAATCAGGACAAGGATTAATTTTTCCACCGTGGTTGATAAGGATTTTCCTAAGAACTGAAGAAGCCTCTCAGCTGGATGTCAAACACTGAATTACAGATTGGAGCTTGTTGAGTGTTTCTATAGGATCCAGGCATATGGTCCTGAATGTTCCTAAGGGGTATTGTAATTCCCTGTAATAGATCAATTGCTCTCATTTTCCTAGGGGGATTTTTCAACGTATATAACCAGGTCTGCTCCATCACTTGGAAGCAGAATGTTTCCACCCTCTGGCAAAGTTGCCAAGGCTTAGCATTTTAAAGTTATTTATTTCTAAGTCAGCAAATGTGTATTCAGCCGCTCCATCATGTCAGACTCGTTGTAACCCCATGGACTGTAGCCCGGCGGGCTTCTCTGTCCATGGGATTTTCCAGGCATGAATACTGGAATGGGTTGCCATTTCCTTCTCCAGGGGGTTATTCCCAACTCAGGGACTGAACCCACATCTTCTGCACTGCAGGCAGATTCTTTACCACTGAACCACCAGGGAAGTCAGCAAATACATACGTGTGTGTGTGTGTGTGTGTGTGTGTCTGTTGTGGGCGCATATACACAGTTTTTTTGATGTATAATTTATGTATCATAAAGTAGTCAATATTTTACATATACACAAGTATACAATTTAACGGTATTTAGAAAATGTATTGAATTGTCCAATCACCACAATTCAGTTTTAAAACAGTTCAACTGCCCACCCCTGCCCCCCAAATTCCTTTTACCTTCTTTCACTTTCCATTCTCACCCCCACCCTGAGGGAACCACTAAACTGTTTCCTCTTACTATGTATGCTTGACTTTTCCAGACATTCCACATAAATGGAATAATGCAATTTATGGTTTTTCATGTCTTCTTTCACTCAGCATAATAATTTTGAGGTTCATCCAACCTGTAGCATGATCCTTCTTTTCTATTGCTGAATAGTATTCCATTGTATGGATGTACTACATTTCTTAAAAAAAAAAAAAAACCTATATTTTGAATAGAAGCTATATGACACTGGGATAAATGTGTTAGGAGTTCAGAGAAAATTCAAGATATGATGCTTACTCTAAAAGTCCTTAGAATTTAATTGGAGGGGCAAATTAAGACACATGCAACAATAAACAAGTCTGTAACTATGTGTGGTGATGGATGTTAACTAGGCTTATTGTAGTGATCATGATAGAGTATTTACAAGAGATTGGGTACATAATACCCAATCATTATGTTGTATACCTAAAACTAGGATACAGTCAAACAACACAGATTTAAGCTACATGGGTAGACTTAGATACAGATTTTTTTTTCAATAATAAATTCTACAGTATTACCCAATGCAAGGAGATCCAACCAGTCCATTCTGAAGGAGATCAACCCTGGGATTTCTTTGGAGGGAATGATGCTGAAGCTGAAACTCCAGTACTTTGGCCACCTCATGCGAAGTGTTGACTCATTGCTGAGAGGGATTGGGGGCAGGAGGAGAAGGGGACGACAGAGGATGAGATGGCTGGATGGTATCATTGACTTGATGGATGTGAGTCTGAGTGAACTCCGGGAGCTGGTGATGGACAGGGAGGCCTGGTGTGCTGCGATTCACGGGGTCGAAAAGAGTCGGACACGACTGAGCGACTGAACTGAACTGAAGATGAGTTGATTCTGTGTATGTGGAACTGTGGAGTCAGAAGAACCCCATAAATGGAGGGCCAGCTGTAAGGTTTCTGCAGATTTTCAACCATATAGAGGGTCAGTGTCCCTAACACTTGCGTTATTGAAGGGTCCGCTCTAATGTTTTGTATCAGTGATGGCTCAATGAAAAAAAGTGCCTGAAGGAGAAAAGTAACATTAATTTTTAAATTTATTTTTTGAAGTATAGTTTATTTGCAATGTTGTGTTAATTTTTACTGTATAGCAAGCTGAATATACATACATATATATATGCACACACATTTTTTTTCATATTCTTTTCCATTATGGTTTATCCCAGGATATATTGGTACAGTTGCCTGTGTTATACAGAAGGAACTTGGAACTTGTGTTTTATCCATCCTATGTATAATGGACATAAACTTGGCCAAACTCCGGGAGATGGTGAGAGACAGGGAGGCCTGGCGTGCTGCAGTCCGTGGGCTCATGAAGAGTTGGACACGACTTGGTGACCGAACAATGATAACAACGATGTACGGTAGTTTGTTTCTGCCAATCCCAGACTCCCAGTCCATCCCTCGGCTCCCTTGGCCACTGCAGTTCTATTCTCTATGTTGTGAATCTGTCTCTGTTTCACAGAGAAGTTCACTTGTGCGATAGTTTAGATTCCCCATATAAATGGTATCATATGGTATTTGTCTTTCTGTTTCACTTAGCCTGATAATCCCTAGATCCATCCATGTTGCCGCAAATGGCATTACTTCCCTCCTTCTGCATGGCTGAGGAGTATTCCACTGTGTATATGTATCACAGCTTCTTTATCCATTCATCTATTGGTGGACATCTAGGTTGCTTCCATTATCCTGGCTATTGTGAATAGTGCTGCTATGAACATCGAGGTGCGTCTTCTGAGAAAAGTAACATAAAAAATAGTGTTTAAGAAAGATAAACTGGTAGAGCTATGTAAGATGAATTGCAGTGGAGGAATCCTGAGATCGAAGGCATTAGCTGGATGATTCTAGAACAGATTCTGGCAAGGGACTAAACAGAGTTGACTTCAGTGGATAGAGAGGGGCTGCCTAGATGGACTCTCCCCCAGCCTCCTCTCCTTTCCACCCCCCAACCAGGGAGGGGGACCAGGAGGTAAGGGTTCTCAGTTCCAGAGACACGCCAGACTCTTCCCCGGCCCCAACTTCACATTTGCTGCTGGAACGCCTTCATTTTCTCAGATCTGCTCTTTCAGAAAGGCCTCCTGAGTAGCCTGGCCCATCATCCACCCTGTCACTCATTACCTCATCTCCCTACTGATTTTCTTCCAGCATGCTTATCACAGAGCACGAACCATGATTATCTTGTTTACCATCTTCTTTTCCATGTCGGGGGTCTGCCTTCCTTATTCTTGACTTTATCTCTATCTAACACAGTGTCTGCTGTAACTTAAAAGCTATTCACTGAATGTATACAACTTGCATGTGAGACATTTCACAGGAAAAGCGGCTAGGACACGGAAGTGAGCTCTCGCTAAGAAGCAGTAGTGGAGAGAAGGGGGTTTCTGCAGGAACACAAAGCCTCTGCTATGGGTGTGTGGTGTCTCTGCCCATACAGCAGACAGCCACCAGAAACAGCCCTGTAAGAGGCCGTGGGTTGAGAACGAGGGGAGGCAGTCAGGGTGGAGACAGTGTTGGCTATAGCCATGAGAGTGTGTGTATTTCACAGGGACTAAAGCAAACAATAGATGGGGAGACAGTGGAAACAGTGTCAGGCTTTATTTTGGGGGGCTCCAAAATCACTGCAGATGGTGACTGCAGTCATGAAATTAAAAGACGCTTACTCCTTGTAAGAAAAGTTATGACCAACCTAGACAGCACATTCAAAAGCAGAGACATTACTTTGCCAACAAAGGTCCGTCTAGTCAAGGCTAGGGTTTTTCCTGTGGTCATGTATGGATGTGAGAGTTGGACTGTGAAGAAGGCTGAGTGCTGAAGAATTGATGCTTTTGAAGTGTGGTGTTGGAGAAGACTCTTGAGCGTCCCTTGGACTACAAGGTGATCCAACCAGTCCATTCTGAAGGAGATCAGCCCTGGGATTTCTTTGGAAGGAATGATGCTAAAGCTGAAACTCCAATACTTTGGCCACCTCATGTGAAGAGTTGACTCATTGGAAAAGACCCTGATGCTGGGAGGGATTGGGGGCAGGAGGAGAAGGGGACGACAGAGGATGAGATGGCTGGATGGCATCACTGACTCGATGGACCTGCGTCTGAGTGAACTCTGGGAGTTGGTGATGGACAGGGAGGCCTGGCGTGCTGCGATTCATGGCGTCGCAAAGAGTCGGACACGACTGAGCGACTGAACTGAACTGAACAGAAAACAAACAAACAACCAAGAAGGTAGCTGCTGCTGCTAAGTCGCTTCAGTTGTATCTGACTCTGTGCGACCCCATAGACGGCAGCCCATCAGGCTCCTCCGTCCCTGGGATTCTCCAGGCAAGAACACTGGAGTGGGCTGCCATTTACGTCTCCAGTGCATGATAGTGAAAAGTGAAAGTGAATTCTCTCAGTCGTGTCCAACTCTTAGCCACCAGGCTCCTCCGTCCATGGGATTTTCCAGGCAAGAGTACTGGAGTGCGTTGCCATTACCTTCTCCCCCAAGAAGGTAGATGAGTCCCCAAAAGAGCCAGAAAAGAAAAAGACAAGGACCAAGTCCTAGGAGATGTAGTGTGTTCCCCTGGTGCCTTGTGCCTCAGCAACTTCAGCCCATCAGAGCTTCTGCATGACTTCTGGGCTGCATAGACTTTTTCAGAATAGTTTCATTTACTTTTTCGGCTGCACTGGGTCTTCAGTGCTGCCTGGCTTTTGTCTAGTCACTGTGAGTGGGAGTTACTGTCTAGTTGCAGCACATGGGCTTCGCATTGCGGTGGCTCCTCTTGCTGCAGAGCACAGGCCCTTGGGCACGTGGACGTCAGTAGCTGAGACACGTGGGTTCAGTGGCTGTGGCTTCCAGGCTTGAGAGCACAGGCTCAACAGTTGTGGTGCACGGGCTTAGTTGCCCCATGGCATGTGGGATCTTCCTGGACCAGGGATAGAACCTGTGTCTCCTGCACTGGCAGGCAAATTCTTTACCACTGAGCCACCAGCGAGGCCCAAACTGCACAGACTTTTGAGCCCCTTTCCCCAGCTTACTCCTACTCCAAATCTTTACACACCGTGTCAGAGCCAGAAGGGGCTCATCATGCATTTTGTTAATGTCCCTTGCAGATGAAAAACTCTAAGAGAGAACTGCTTACCCAGCTAGTGGCAGGGGAGGGTCTATGATCTGCTTCTCTGATACAAGATACCTGGTTAGAGGTGGGTCTATCTACAATCTGACTCCCTGTCTTCTCACCACAGTTTCTTCTCCACGTCCCCACATTTCTTAAACTTTGAAATAAAGCCACCATATTCTGAATAGGCCAAATATTGGTCTATTGTCTATAGAATTCATTCCTCTCTGGTTTCCCGGCAATCCTTGAGGAGAGAAAACAGTGGAAACAGAATGACATGCAATTATTTCAATATAGGAACCATGTTTTGAGGACTCTACTAAGCTAACTGAAGAACCTAAGCTGATCCAGAAACTATAATTAGACATCACACGTGAAAAACAGGACCTTTTCTGCATGATTGACACTGAATCCAACTTTGACAGCGTGCTAACATCCAGGAGAGCTAATTATCCTGGTTTTAACAACCCCTGAGACTGGGCTTTCAGTATTGGCTTCTTGGCAGAGTCAACTCATGTGAAGTGCCCCCAGCTACAGATATCAAAAAATGTTAGATAAAATGCGACAGGGCTTATCTAAAATATGCAACTACATTAGCAAGAAAGAGAGACCCTCAGATGCCAGAAACAAAAAGGGACTAAAAACCAGAGCCACATAGTGTGGTGAGATTCACAGCTGTAGTCACCAGGGCTATGAGGAGGGTGTTATCTGGCCCAGAAATTTACTACTGTGAGCATCCTGGTCAACACCCTACAAAGACAGGAGCTGAGGTCTTGGGTAAACAGTTGGAATTGAGACCACTGCATAAAACAGATTCTTGAAATTCAGCCCCATTAGTAAAGAGGATACAAAAAATCTATACCCACCGTCATGCCTCTATCCAACTGCCTGAAAGAAAAAATGGACTTCTGAATTTATACTATTTACTTGGGGAAGCAAACCCTAAACTAAACTTGCTACATATATATTGGTCCTGTGTTGGTAATACACCTATAGTAATTCAAGTCCTTAAGATAACAGAATCATCTGAAGAGACAAAGAATTTAATATGTTCAAGCTATATTTAAGGGGAAAAAAGGACTTTTAAAGAAGAAATGGGTGGGCTTCCTTGGTGGCTCAGTGGTAAAGAATCCACCTGTCAATGCACAAGCTGCAGGTTTGATCCCTGGGTCAGGAAGATCCCCTGGAAATGGCAGCCCACTCCAGCATTCTCACCTGGGTAATCACATAGACAGAATGGGCCACAGTTCATGGGGCTGCAAAAGGGTCGAGGATGGCTTAGTGACTAAACAGCAACAGAAGTAGAAATAAACATGCTAAGAGGAATACAGCATGATGAAAATAGAGCAAGCAGAGGGACTTCCCTGGGATCCAGTGGTTAAAAATCTGCCTTGCAGTGAAGGAGACATGGATTCTAGCCCTGGCCAGGGAACTAAGATCCCACATGCCATGGAGCAACCAAGCCCTTTAGCCACAATCCACGTGCTACAAAGAAAGATCCATAATGGTGTAACTAGGATTCCGCATGCAACAATTAAGACCCGACACAGTCAAATAAATAAAATTTAATATTAAAAAAACCAGAACAAGCAGGTGGATAAAGGAAACAAAAACAAGAAGGAGAGTTTAAATTAAAGATAGGGTATAAATTTAAAGAATAAATTTGGTTAAGCATTCTATTCTTAATTTATGGCTACATCTTCCTTTGATCATTAAGTTTCATAAAAAAAAAAACTTTCATTTAAAATAATTACTCAAATGTTCAACAAGGCACCTGATTGAATAATGACCCTCAAAATTCAGAGAATCAACCCTGAATATTCATTGGAAGGACTGATGCTGAAGGTGAAGTTACAATGCTTTGACCACCTGATGTGAAATGTCAACTGATTAGAAAAGACTCTGGTGCTGAGAAAGATTGAAGGCAGGAGGAGAATGGGGTGACAGAGGATGAGATGGTTGGATGGTTTCACCGACTCAATGGGCATGAGTTTGAGCAGGCTTCAGGGGATAGTGAAGGTCAGGGAAGCCTGGTATGCTGCAGTCCATGAGGTCGCAAAGAGTCAGACATGACTTAGTGACTGATCAACAGCAAATTCTGTTTTTACCTGAAACCTTAGAATGTGGCCTTATTAGAAAACAGAGTCTTTACAAATTTAATCAGCTAAAGTGGTTTCCTATGAATGTGAATAGACCCTCATTCAGCTTCTGGGGTCCTCATAGGAAAGGCTTAGGATGACATAAAGATGTTAAGTTGTAGAGATACAGGGAGTAAGGGCTTCCCTGCTACCTCAGTGGTAACGAATTCACCTGCCAATCAATGCAGGCGATTTGGGTTCAATCCCTAGGTCAGGAAAATCCCCTGGAGAAGGAATTGGCAACTCATTCCAATATTCTCGCCTGGGAAATCCCATGGACAGAGAGGGCTGGTGGGCTACAGTCCATAGGGTCGCAAAGAGTCAGACACAACAGCGACTGAACAACAACACAGGGAAGAAGGTCATGTGATCACAGAGGCAGAGGTTGGAGTGATGTGAGCAAGCCAGGGATTGCCTACAACTGCCAGAAGGATCCTGAGGCCAAGATGGATCCAGAGGCCAGGAAGGATCCTTCCCCAGAAATTTCAGAGGGAACCTAGCCCTACAGACTCTTTCATTTCAGAGTTTCTGCTTCCAGAGCTGTAAGAAAATAAGTTTCTGTTGTGGGATGTTTTTACGAAAGCCCTGCAAAACTAATATAAACATAGATTCGATAAGAATTCAGAAGTAAGAAATAGAGAAGTTAGAAGGAAGCCAGTATTTGAAAAGCTTACAACTAAGAATTTTCCAGATTGATGGCATACAAGAATTCTCAAATTTCACATTGCCAGATTTGGCAAATAACACACGAGATTCCTGGTTACATTTGACTTTTAGATAAGGAGAAATAATTTGTTTTAGTAGAAGCGTTGGGTGATTGTTGTTCATTCATTCAGTCATGTTTGAATCTTTGTGACCCCATGGACTGCAGCACACCAGGCCTCCCTGTCCTTCACCATCTCCTGGAACTTGCTCAAACTCATGTCCATTGAGTCAGTGATGCCATCCAACCATCTCATCCTCTGTCACTCCCTTCTCCTCCTGTCCTCAATCTTTCCCAGCATCAGGGTCTTTTCCAAACAGTTGGCTTAGCTAACATTAAAATTCAACTAGCCTTCCTGCATTTTATCTGGTAATTCTACTCAAATTGGAAATTCACAGAACATCCTGAATGGATCAATAAAAATGAACGTAGGCCTAAATGAATCTCAGTGAAACTGCTGAGCACCAATAACAAAGAAAACATTTTAAAACAGCCATAAAATCAGAACAGTGGGATAGCAACAGATTTCTCTGCAGCTAAAACAGAAGTCCAAGATAATGGAATTCGATATTCAAAAGGCTGAGGAAGAACTCTCAGCTTAAATAAAGTTAGATGAAGTATCATTCAGGAGTGAGGACCAAATAAAGATAGTTTAAGGCAAAGAGAAAGTATTTTCTATCCACAGACCTTCACTGAGGGATTATCAATTGATGTACTGAAATGTGATGTTGAGGATTGGATTTCTAAGCAAGTGTTTTTATTTACATATTGAACTGGGTGGCCTTTGGCACACCCCCCTCATGATGTCAGCTTTGCAATATTCATACCCATGTATGATCGTCTTTCTTTGAGTGTTGAGGGAACATTTGCTATGTGACAATAGATAACTAATCCAAGTATCATCTGGAAATAGCAATAGCAATGACTAACTGTGGAGCAACAGAAATAAGATTCCACTAAGACTCTCTTTAACAAAAATAAGGGATAAATTGGGAGTTTGGGACTGACTTTTACAATTGCTATATTTAAAATGAAACACCTTTCCATGAACAGAAAAAGAAAGATACTAACAAGCGACTAGAGTTCATGTGTTCTAAGTTTCTTGTATCATTTATGAGGGTCAAGATAATGATTTATTTCACAATTTGTTAAGAGAATGCATATTTAAACATTGAGCATGTCCCCTGCATTGGCAGGTGGATTCTTAAAGGAACACTACTGGGTATAAGAGGAGAGTGAAATGGTTGGCTTAAAGCTCAACATTCAGAAAACGAAGATCATGGCACCTGGTCCCATCACTTCATGGGAAATATTTATGGGAAAACAGTGGAAACAGTGTCAGACTTTATTTTGGGGGGCTCCAAAATCATTGCAGATGGTGATTGCAGCCATGAAATTAAGACGCTTACTCCTTGGAAGGAAAGTGATGACCACCCTAGATAGCATATTGAAAAGCAGAGATATTACTTTGCCAGCAAAGATCCATCTAGTCAAGGCTATGGTTTTTCCAGTAGTCATGTATGGATGTGAGAGTTGGACTGTGAAGAAAGCTGAGCACCAAAGAACTGATGCTTTTGAACTGTGGTGTTGGAGAAAACTCTTGAGAGTCCCTTGGACTGCAAGGAGATCCAACCAGTCCATCCTAAAGGAGACCAGTCCTGGGTGTTCATTGGAAGGACTGATGCTAAAGCTGAAACTCCAACACTTTGACCACCTGATGTAAAGAGTTGACTCATTGGAAAAGACCCTCATGCTGGGAGGGACTTGGGGCAGGAGGAGAAGGGGACGACAGAGGATGAGATGGCTGGATGGCATCACCGACTCAATGCACATGAGTTTGGGTGAACTCCGGGAGTTGGACAGGGAGGCCTGGTGTGCTGCAATTCATGGGGTCACAAAGAGTCGGACATGACTGAGCGACAGAACTGAACTGGGTATAAAACAGATGAGTAATGAGAACCTACTGTATAGCACAGGGAACTCTGCTCAGTACTCTGCGGTGACCTAAATAAGAAGAAAATCCAAAAAAAAATAAACGTTTGTAAACATATAGCTGAATCCCGGATGCACTAGTGAAAGAATCCGCCGACCAATGCAGGAGATGCGGGTTCGATCCCTGCGTCGGGAAGATGCCCTGGAGGAGGAAATGGCAACACACTCCAGTATTCTTGCCTGGAGAATTCCATGGACAGAGGAGCCTGGAGGACTGCAGTCCATGGGGTCGAAAAGAGTCACACATGGCTGAGCATCTGAGCACCTATTGCTGATTCACTTTGCTGTACAGCAGAAACTACCACAGCGTAATAAAGCAGCTATTGATCAACCATATTTGAGCTGTGGTGTGGGAGAAGACCCTTGAGAGTCCCCTGGACAGCAAGGAGATCAAACAAGTCAGTTCTAAAGGAACTCAGTCCTGAATACTCATTGGAAGGACTGATGCTGAATCTGAAACCCCAATACCTTGGCCATCTGATGCGAAAAACTGACTCATGGAAAAATACCCTGATGTTGGGAAAGACTGAAGGCAGGAGGAGAAGGGGATAACAGAGGATGAGATAGTTGGAAGGCACCACTAACTCGATGGACATGAGTTTGAGCAAGCTGCAGGAGTTGATGATGGACAGAGAAGCCTGGTGTGCTGCAGTCCCTGGGGTCACAAAGAGTCGGACATGACAAGAGACTGAACTGAACTGATAAATCAATAAAAATTTTAGAAAATACATGTGAACAAAGATATCTCAGTACTTAAAAACCACATTCTGTCAGTTCAGTTCAGTTAAGTTGCTCAGTCACGTCCAACTCTTTGTGACCCCATGAATTGCAGCACACCAGGCCTCCCTGTCTATCACCAACTCCCGGAGTTTACCCAAACTCATGTGCATCAAGTCGGTGATGCCATCCAGACATCTCAACCTCTGTTGTCCCCTTCTCCTCCTGCCCCCAATCCCTCCCAGCATCAGAGTTTTTTCCAATGAGTCAACTCTTTGCATGAGGTGGCCAAAGTATTGGAGTTTCAGCCTCAGCATCAGTCCTTCCAATGAACACCCAGGGCTGGTCTCCTTCAGGATGGATTGGTTGGATCTCCTTGCAGTCCAAGAGACTCTCAAGAGTTTTCTCCAACACCATAGTTCAAAAGCATCAATTCTTCAGTGCTCAGCTTTCTTCACAATCTAACTCTCACATCCATACATGACCTCTGGAAAAACCCTAGCCTTGACTAGATGGACCTTTGTTGGCAAAGAAATATCTCTGCTTTTTAATATACTCTCTAGGTTGGTCATAACTTTCCTTCCAAGGAGCAAGTGTCTTTTATTTCATGGCTGCAATCACCATCTGCAGTGATTTTCAGATTAAAAAATATAAATTCCAGAGCGAATGTTTTTCTCTCCTTTACATCATGCAGAGGAGCTTCTGAAATGCAGGCTGCTGATGCACTAGGTCGTATCGAGGAGAGAGCACTCTGCAAGCCACATATCTGGCACAATTCCATTTGCTTTGGCCCATTCGAAGCTCATAATAACGGAGAGCAAAGCATTTTCTAGCTTTGTCACCTTGGGCAAGCATCTTAGCTACTCTTTAGCAAAGCTGAAGGGAATTCTTTTTTTTTCTAAATAATTTTAGCTGTGCTGGGTCTTTGTTGCTGTGGGCAGGCTTCTCACCGCAGTGACTTCTCTTGCTCCAGAGAATGGGCTTTGGGCATGCTCATTTCAGTACTTGCGGTGCGTGGGCCAAGTTACCCTGCAGCATGTGGACTTTTCCCAGACCAGGGGTCGAACCCATGTCCCCTGCATTGGCAGGTGGATTCTTAACCACTGGACCATGAGGGAAGTCCGAGGGGAATTCTTGTCTTGAATGTCTGCACTTGATATTTGTGACCTATGTTGAGAGAACGTGGTAAAGTTCTATACAGAAATCTAAGTTATTCGGTCTGGACTATGATCTAGTTTATCGCTAAGGGCTAAAGATTAATCTTGGATACTTTTCCGGTCTTGGTTTTATCAGCAATTGAAAACCACCCTGGCCAGATCAAGTTTCCTTAAAACCGGTTTTGAGTCAAATGCCTCTTTCATCTCTTAGCATCAAAAAGCAACAGAAATCTGCAGTACAGTACTCTGGTCTGCTACCCCCCAGGTGATTTGTTTTCATCTTTTGCTAATCCATCCACAGTGCATGCTGACCCCTGGGTGGGGCGGACAAGGCTTCAGTCATCCCATGCATGGACCACTTTCCCCCAGGACCGGTCCTTCCACTGAGGGGCCTGACGTGGGGGTTGTAGGGTCCTCTCACTCACGAACTCTTGTGCTCCCCCCGCCAAGTCTAAGAGTTTCAGGCCGTGCAAAAGATCCTCAGAGACGCTGGAAACTTGATGATCCTGTTTGTCCACAAGCATGAGCCCCAGTACATGCTAAACCTTTTCAGACTTTCTTCTTCCCTTTAATCCGCTCGGTTCCACTGAGAATTCACCCAAACCAACCTGTTGGGCAGCTCCTCTCCCACACAGCCTGAAGCAGCCTGCACCTCCACCTCTGCACTCTGGTTTTATTATAAATAAATCAAATCTACCTCTTGAATTGCATCAGTGAGCAGAGTCCCCACTGCCTTTTCTTGCAACAGGACCCTTTTTGTAGCTGGGAAGGCCTTTTTAGGACCTTCCCTGGTGGCTTAGAGGGTAAAGCATTTGCCTGCAATGCAGGAGACCCAGGTTCTCCTTGGGTTGGGAAGATTCCCTGGAGAAGGAAATGGCAACCCACTCCAGTATTCTTGCCTGGAAAATCCCATGGACAGAGGAGCCTGGTAGGCTCCATGGGGCCTCAAAGAGTCGGACACGACTGAGCGACTTCACTTCACTTCAGGCCTTTCTAGAACGAACTCAAGGTGAATGAATCTCTAAAAGCTCAGATATTGAATTAGGTTTGTTGTTGTTGTTCAATAACTAGGTCATATCCAATTCTTTGCAACCCCATGGACTGCAGGACGCCAGGCCTCCCTGTCCTTCGCCATCTCCTGGAGTTCGCGCAGACTCATACCGATTGAGTTGGTGATGCCATTCAACCATCTCATCCTCTGTCGTCCCCTTCTCCTCCTGCCTTCAATCTTTCCTGGCATCAGAGTCTTTTCCAATGAGTCGGCTCTTCACATCAGGTGGTCCAAGTATTGGAACTTCACGTTCAGCATCATTTCTTCCAATGAATATTCAGAGTTGACTTCCTTTAGGATTGGTTTGATCTCCTTGCAGTCTGATTGACTTTCAAGAGTCTTCTCCAGCACCACAGGGTAGGGAATCTCAAAATTCAGATGCTATCTCACTCTGATCCATATCTTTTTCATCTGCAAAGACTCTGATGCTGGGAGGGATTGGGGGCAGGAGGAGAAGGGGAAAACCGAGGATGAGATGGCTGGATGGCATCACAGACTCAATGGACGTGAGTCTGAGTGAACTCCGGGAGATGGTGATGGACAGGGAGGCCTGGCGTGCTGTGATTCATGGGGTCGCAAAGGGTCGGACACGACTGAGCGACTGAACTGACTGACTGACCACCAGATACCCGACCCAAGGGTCTGATGGTCCAGGAACTCTTTAGTGAAGAAGATAAAGGAAAAAGTTTTAGCTATTTCAACTTCAAAAAAGTTCACTCTTAAGACGTAGGTTTATGTTTCTGCAAAGTTTAAACACATCATTATAAGCATACCAGTGCCAGCCATAGATGTATGATGAACTAGCCACTTACAAATGTTTCCTCCAACCATTGTATATATGAAACCATACACACACATTTGAACTTTCCTTTTTATTTTGGTTTTAATCAAATTTGCAACTTGTTTCAAAATCCCAAATTCTTATCAGATTTTTAAGGAAAGTCTATATTTTAGAAAAGATTTGGACTTTATACAAAAAGAAATCAATTTAAACTGGTTAGTTATAGGGCATAATCTTTGATAGTGATTTTATAATAACAGAAATAGCAGAAATGTAACCACCCCTCCTACAAAAGTCATATATGAGTTTATACGTTAAAGCTAATAGTCACAGGTTGAATTTCCCTACTGGGCTCCTTTAGAACTTAAAAAAAAAAAAAAAGATTTTTCTATTTTAAACTTGAAAATCAATACTGAGGAGTCAAAGCAGAAACACAGTGACCTCAAGGGACAAGCCAGTAAAAAGTCACTATGCCTTCAAAGAGGGATTAATGTTTCTGAGGGACAAGTCCAGAGAGCACCCTGCTTAGATTGCTTCCTCCCTAAGCAATACAGGGAAAATTCACTAGTGAGGCTCATGTGAGTTACCAATTCACTTGACGGCTGTGACTTTGCCTACAAATGAGTCCATTGGCATCATGGTTTCCTCAGTTCTGGGTTCTTGAAGGGACTGAGCTCCTGAGCCTGCAGGGTTGAAGGCTGGATTCTTGACTCTGGTTAATTCACTCTGTAGCCCAGGCTTGGCTACTCCTGCTGCGGCTGTTTAGTTGCTAAGTCACATCTGACTCTTTGAGACTCCCTGGTCTGTAGCCTGCCTGGCTCCTCTGTCCATGAGTTTTCCCAGGCAAGGATGCCTGAGTGGGCTGCCATTTCCTTCTCCAGGGGATCTTCTTGACCTAGGAATTGAACCTTCATCTCTTGCCCTGGCAGGTAGATTCTTTACCACTGAGTCACTTGGGAAGCGCTCCCAGGCTTGGCTACCAGCCGGCTTCTCCAAGATCCCGTTGTACAGCCTGGAGCAAGAAGGCCTGCTTCAGACAGACCCCAGACTTGCTCCAGCCATCTTCACAAAGAGGCCATTGGACCACAAGCCTATGATCCTCGTCCTCCCCAAAATTGGTGGTTAGAACGTTTGCGGCTTCAGCCCTTCACCTTGACTACCTTGGACTGTGCTATGGACTGAACTGTGTCCCCTGAAATCCATATGCAGAAGCCCTCACCCCCCCAACACGTGATGAGAGCTGAGCTAGGATATCTGGGAGGAGATTCATTGTAGATGAAGTCATGAGGGTGGGCCCCCTGATGGGATTCGTGCCCTTATGAAAAGAGACATCAGAGGGCTTGTGGTCTCTCCCCATCTTGTGAGGATGCAGGGAGAAGTCAGTAGTCCAGGAGCCTCTGTCCAGGATCTCACCAAGCCAGCACCCCAATCTAGGACTTCGGCCTCCAGGACAGTGAGAAATAAATTCTGCTATTTAAGCCCCCTGTTTTAGAGTCATGGCAGTCTGAGGAGACTAGGACAGACTGTGATATCCTTAGGTCCTTAGTAAAAATCCTCCTGCCAATGCAGGAGACACAAGAGACCTGGGTTCAGTCGCTGGGTCGGGAAGATCCCTTGGAGAAGGAAATGGCAACCCACTCCAGTCTTCTTCCCTGAAAAGTTCCATGGGCAGAGGAGCCTGGCAGCTGTGTGTGTGTGTTAGTTGCTCAGTTATGTCTGACTCTTTTTGCGACCCCACGTAACCTGCCAGATTCTTCTGTCCATGGGATTCTCCAGGCAAGAATACTGGAGTGGGTTGCCATTCCCTCTCCAGAGGGTCTTCCCAACTCACACATCGAACCCAGGTTTCCACATTGCAGGCAGACTCATTACGGTTTGGAAATGGAAATCGCAGAATTGGACATGATTGCACACATACCCATAGGGATGAGCTTTAGCTGGATGTGTGACCACAGTAAGACCCTCACCTACAGCCCCCACAGAAAGAAAGGTCTTTTAACAGTGGCCTTCTCATAGACCACGGAGCCCTCTTCTTCTGCTCGGTTGGCCCCTTCCCAGCTCCCACCCCCTGACCCCCTGCAGGCAGCCTTCCGGGGAGTCTACCACTTCTCCCCTCCCTGGTTCCCGCCTCTGGATGGTTGCCATTTGCAACTGGTCCTTCTGGTCCTATCTCTGAGACCACTGCCTGACTCAACCTAACCTTCCTCCCTGAGAACACTGCCCAGCTATCACCCTGGACCCCCAAAGGTCGGGCATGAGAGCTTCATTGACAGATCACCTGTAGCCCATTGGCCCAGAGAAGATGAAAGGGAGACTCATTGCCCAAGGCAAAATGAGAAACAGGCTTCAAGAATGGAACAGAGTGAATATTAGAGGGAAGAGATACATGACAGGTGGGCATGCCAGCTAGATAACAGCTGTGGATGGGTGGTTCCCACCAGCCAGAGATTCCAGGGGCACTGCTGCAGAGAGCTTTCCAGGGTACCCAAATCTTGCAAGGCTGTTCTCTGAATTCTTTCTACACCTCTGTCCACGGTCAGAGGCTGCTCTTTTGACATCATCTTTTTTCTGTCTGTAGTTTCTTCCAGGTCATCAGGGCACCAGGGCTTGTGCCTGGTTCATTCTTCAATTTTGTCTAGAAAACAGTGGTTGGTCATTCCAGTTCTACTGAATTGAATGGCATTCCTTTCTTTTTTAACGTTTTATTTTATATTGGAGTAGTTGATTAAACTGTTGTGTTAATTTCAGATGTACAACAAAGTGACTCCATCAAACACATGTGCTTAATCGCTCAGTCGTGTCTAACTCTTTGCGACCCTTTGGACTGTAGCCCACCGGGCTCCTTTGTCCATGGGATTTTCCAGGCAAGAATACTGGAGTGTGTTGGCACTTCCTTCCCCAGGGGATCTACCCCCAGGGATCAAACCCAAGTCTCCTGTGTCTGCTGCGCTGCAGGCAGATTCCTCACCCACTGAGCCAGCGGGGAATCATCAGACATATACATGGGTCTATTCTTTGCAAATTCCTCTCCCGACTAGGTCACCACAGAGCGTTGAGCAGAGTTCCCTGCACTATGCACTCGCTCCTTGTCGGCCGTCCTGGTGGCTTGCAGGATCTGAGTTCCCCAACCTGGAATCCAACCCATGCTCTCGGCACTGGGAGCAAAGACTCCTAATCACGGGGCTGCTGGGGAACTCCCCCATCCTTTGAAAATACAGCAGTGTGTACAGGTCTGTCCAAAGCTCCATAACTACCCCCCCGACCTTTGAAAGAAATTCATTTCTAAGCCTCACACCCCAGTGGGACTCTTCCACTCTTCCCTTTAGACTCTCTCTCATCCCATTCTCCATATGACACTTGCCTCTAACCACCTCTGACTTCCGTTCCCCCTGGGAGGAGCTCAGAGAGGGAGATTCAATGCATTCTCACTTTTCTCAGCTTCATGAAATTAGTGGCCTAAATATACCACCCAAGGGTTTCCCTGTGAAGACACCCTTGGGCTCATCCTCTGTGCTCTAATTTTCCTTAAGGTCCATCTTGCAGGTAAGTGGTTCTCCACATGGATTAAATTCCTAACATTTACGACTCAAAAGACATCATCACTTTTCGGGTCCCCAAATGATTAGGCAACCACATGTTCCCATTAGCCACTGTCGTCCAGGAAAGAGTCTTCCTAAGTAGGATTGAAAATCTGTGCTTTCATCAGGAGTCACTTGCTTTTTCTTTCCCCTGCTCATAATTGTTTACTGCACCCTGAATGTCTGCCAGAGGCCCAGTTGGGAGCCATTCCCCAGCACAGAAGGCTCATGGTTTTACAAGCGTTTTCACCTTGCAGTTGAGATCTGATGCTATCAGGGCAGTGATGTCTCTGTCTCTGTGGTTTCCATGACAGTGTACAGAGCAGACAGAAGTGATTCAGAAAACTCGCCCAACCAGATCCATGCAAATTCAGCCCTCAGGTGACCACACACAGCTCTCCTCCACCTGTATCTGCAAAATGTCCCAGGGCCTGGCTTGGAAACGTGTAAATGTTCAAGGTGCATGCTTTCAGGACAGAATTAGTCCACCCAGTGCCACATACATCTTCAAGGCTTTCTGTGATGTGATTCATATGTTGTTTTTTTGTTCAGTCACTCCGTTGTGACCAGCTCTTTGCAAACCCATGGACGGCAGCCCGCCAGGCTCCTCAGACCGTGGGACTCTCCAGACAAGAATACTGGAGTGAGTTTCCAGTTCCTTCTCCAGGGGATCTTCCCGATTCAGGGATCGAGCCTGGGTCTCCCACATTGAAGGCAGATGGTTGATTGTCTTTTCATTACTGTGACATAACAGTTGGGCTTCCCTGGTGGCTCAGCAGTAAAGAGTCTACCTGCGATGCAGGAGACACATATTACATCCCTGGGTTGGAAAGATCCCCTGGAGGAGGGAATGGCAACCCACTCCAGCATTCTTGCCTGAGAAATCCCATGGATGGGCTGCAGTCCATGGGGTCACAAAGAGCTGGTCACAACTGAGCGACTAATACACACACACACAATAATAAAAAGAAACCTGAACCTTATCCATAAAGCACAAGGATGAGGGACTAACTTCTTTAAGTGCTTGTATTAGATTCCCACTGCCGCTGTAAATCACCTCAACCATAGTGACTTAAACAACACACATCAGTTATCTTACAGTTCTGCAGGTTAAGTCAGACCTGGCCTCACTGGGCCAGAGACCAGGTGATGGCTTGGCTGAGTTCCTTTCTGGAGGCTCCAAGGGAGAGCATCTGTTTTCTTGTCTTTTTCAGCTCTTAGACACCACCCAGAGTCTTCAGCTGATGGCCCCCTCCTCCATTTTCAAAGCCAGCAATGTTAACCTCTCTGGCTCTGTCTGACTCTCCTGTCCTGCCTTCTTCTCCCTTTTAGAAGTTCCCTGTGACTATCTTGGGCCACAAGGGATACACTCTCCATTTTAAAGTCAGTCGGGGAATTCCCCAGTGACCCAGGGGTTAAGAATCTGTCTTGCAGTCTCAAGGGATGGGAGTTCAATCCCTGGTCCAGGAACTAAGATCTTACACGCTGTGTGGCAACTGAGCTCAAGCCCATGTGCCTCAAAGAGAGAGCCTGCGTTCTGCACGGCAAGATCCTGTGTGCCACAACTAGGACCTGACGTAGCCACTTAAATAAATATTCAAAAGATAAAGAAAGTCAGGCGATTAGTAACTTTACGTCCCCACCCCTTCCCCAACATAATACAACAGAGTCACAGGACTTGGGGATAGCGGCAAGGACATCTTGGGGGGGGGGCATTATCCCATCGACCAGAGGTGACCTTTTATCTCAAGGATGTGGTACCATCACTGCCCAGCAGAGCTGAAGCCAGCTGGAGGGCGTGACGAGGAAGATCCTGGATCCTGACGCTAGTCACACACTCACTCACCGTGTGACCTTGGGCGAGCTACTGCTCTCCTTTCTCTGGGCTACTTTGGATTCTCAAGGTTATGAGTGTGAGTAGTTTATTTTAGGTGTGATTCTAGGAAGCCCTGTGAATGGGAGGGGGGTGGACATTGGCCAGGGAGGAAGGGTCAGAGGGGAAGGGCGGTGAGCAGGCTGCCCCCTGTGCTCAGTCTTGGCACGGGCCTGGGAAAGGCCGTGTGGCTCATCCCTTGATTCCCAGAGCTGCCACTTGGTGACAGTGGCTCCTTTCCCCCACCCCCCTGCTAATGCTCAGCCTTCTGTCCTGCCAGCACGCGGCCGATCCTGCCCTCAGGGCAGGAGGATGCCTGTCATGGCTGAGAGAGACACAGGGAGCTGTCCTGGCTGGGCCGGTGGCTCTCATTCTCTGAGCCTCAGTTTCCTCCCCTGTAACTGGAAGACAGTAACGATGGTACTTACATTTAGTCGGAGCGAGGGTTAAATTGGGCAATGTTCTAAATTAACCAGCATGTGTCTGGCACCCCAGAACCCAACTTGTGCTCATTATTCTACTGACCTCCTGGATGTGTGGCCCAAGACAAAACACTGTGTCCTTTACCACTTGGACTCAGGTTTCCTGCAGAGAAAGCAGTGGCACCCCACTCCAGGACTCTTGCCTGGAAAATCCCATGGATGGAGGAGCCTGGTGGGCTGCAGTCCATGGGGTCACTGGGAGTCAGACACGACTGAGCGACTTCACTTTCACTTTTCACTTCCATGTGTTGGAGAAGGAAATGGCAACCCACTCCAGCGTTCTTGCCTGGAGAATCCCAGGGACAGGGGAGCCCGGTGGGCTGCCGTCTATGCGGTCTGCAGAGTCGGACACAACTGAAGTGACTCAGCAGCAGCAGCAGCAGGTTTCCTCACCTGCGGCCCGAGGGACCTTCAGTTCAGTTCAGTTCAGTTCAGTCATGTCCGACTCTTTGCAACCCCATGAATCACAGCATGCCAGGCCTCCCTGTCCATCACCAACTCCTGGAGTTTACTCAAACTCATGTTCATCGAGTTGGTGATGCCATCCAGCCATCTCATCCTCTGTCGTCCCCTTCTCCTCCTGCCCCCAATCCCTCCCAGCATCAGGGTCTTTTCCAATGAGTCAACTCTTTGCATGAGGTTAGGAGAGTTAGGATCAGCCGGGAAGCTAAGGGGATGAGAGGATAAAGCAGTGTTCCCATCATGTGGTTCTCCCTGGTCTGCAAGAGAGACACCAGCCAAACGGCCCCACCAGCAGCAGGAGATTGCGGCTGAACTCAGTGCTGAGAAACAGGGTACCAGCGTCATGAGGGCACTTGAGTCTTGACCATCAGGAAGCCTTCTATGGGTCAAGGTTGCCAGAGAGCTGGAGAGACACGCAGAGAAGGAAGAAGAGCTAGGTGGACAGGGGTGACAACATGTGCAAAGGCCCTGGGGAAGGAGGGAGCCAGGAATTCAAGACACTACGCCAAGAGCAGGTTGTGTGATGAGCAGAGATTAAAGAGCAGGTGCAGAGTGGGCAAGGCTGGGTGCCTCCAGGCCCTGAGGGTCAAGTTCAGTCTTTATCCCAGGAGAACTGGGAAGTCACCAATACCAGCTTCAAACTGTGGTGGGAAACGCCCATCTAATCATCTACCTATAGCACACGGAGGGAGGTAACTCTGAGTGTGCTCTGGTTCATTCCGCGTTTAACCTGACATCACCAAGGCAAGCATCCTGATCATTTCTTATCTTCTCTGAAGCCCTGGGAACTGTCTGCTGTCAACCAACCAACTGTGTGAAAGATACAAGGAAGCAAAAAGCCGAGTCCCCTCATTTCTCATCCCCAGGTCACCATTTGATGGGCAGCAACTCACATGGGGACATTCACATCATCCGGGGTATGGGGAGACCTCAGGCTCCTGGACCATCCTCAGACATGTGCCGTCTCACTCTGCTGTCTCACCTGGGCTATAACCTGCTGTGCTCTTGTCTTTGTCCCAGTTCAATTCAAGTCCACTGCCTTTCACTGTCTACTCCTGGAGGTCCTCCGAGACCCGCTGTGAGGACCTGCTAATCTGTATGTTTAACAAGCATCCAAGGAGATCCTTAGTGGGAAAGTTCTGCAGACACTGACCTGGAGCATGCCTCTATACCCACCTTTCCATGTTTGAGCTACACATCTTTTATAAAGCTTCCATGATTCTGAACTTCATCTGAGAGCAATTAAATGGAGTCAGTGCCTCCACTTTGCCAAACTCCGAGGTTATACAGGGGCTACAGAAACAAGGAGAGTGTGCCCATGAGGGACCCTGGGCTTGCAGGGAGGGAGAGTAGGACAGAGGACCTTTGTGAGATGTGGGCAAGGGGTGATGGCGGGTGGGGGAGCGCGGTACATGAACAAGGCTCTGGCATCCTGAAGGGGCTGCACCAAAGATCTGTCTGTCTTGGCTCCTCCCTGAAGTTGTTGTTCAGTTGCTCAGTCATGTCCAACTCTTTGCGACATCATGGACTGCAGCACACCAGGCTTCCTTGTCCTTCACCACCTCCTGGAGCTTGCTCAAACTCATGTCCATTGAGGCAGTGGTTCCATCCAACCATCTCGTCCTCTGTCACTCCCTTCTCCTCCTGCCCTCAACATTTCCCAGCATCAGGATCTTTTTGTTCCTTTAGGAAAAAAATAAAATAAAATAAACCACTGGTCATTCACCACCCCGGCTCCCCTCAGAACATGAGCTGGTTCCTGTGCCTAAGGTAGATGTTGGAGAAATTCGTGTTAAAAAGGCATTTATCTGAGACAGTTAAAAATGAACCATGGGGACAGAATGTGTATATTTGCACATGAATTTTAAATGTTCGTTTTGAAGTAACTCTCTCAGGCTTCCTGAAACATAGATTCTGCAAGTTGTACGCAAAACAGATTAGCTTTAGATTCAAGCCATTGCTGGTAGGCTGTGAAAGAGTGATGAAAGAGAATAGTTAGAACAGGTTTGTCAGGTCATAAATACTTTACTCGCTAGGTTCAGCGGGCTGCGGGCAGACACTTGCCCTAATAAGTATTGATTACATTCTGGGATCAGGGCGCATAATTGATGGTTTGGAGACTGAGGAATCCTCCGCTCCACACGAGGCAGAAGTCATTCGGGCGCCAACATTAGAGGGTACGCTTATTTTATTTTTACAACTCACGGGTAAGCTGGGTTGCCATGGAAGTTAGAACCCAAAGTCCTGTGTTGATCAATTTGCCCCAAGGTGGACAGGCTGACTTAATGAGTCTCTATGACTGCACAGAGGTGGAATTTCAGAGCTGGAAGACTCCTAATGCAGTCTAGCTTTATCCTAAGACATCATTCTTTGACACCAACTTTGATCGTTCGTGAACACTCCCACTCTTCGGATGTTTATGTCTGTACAGGACAACAGAGACTCTGAATTCAGGATGACAGCTTTCCGTCCAGGGGTCTCTGCAGGTCTTTACTTCAGAAACCGTCTCATGGAGTCACTGCTGCACCCACCTGAGTGGCCTAGCCTTCGAAAAGTGTTCCATTACCCACCCACTCCCACCCCCCTGGAAAGATGTTAACCCAGGAGACTTCGTGACTAGCCATGAAGTCATGGGCCCGGAGGAAAATATTTCATCTTCTGCTTCTCCTTTAGCTTTGGGTTTTGCAAGAGTACAGTTTTGCGGAAGAAACCCAGTACAGCGCCCACATGGCACCACGGTCATCTGAGCTTCCCCAGGCTGCCTGGCTTGTGGTTGGGGTGGGTGGTTCTCTGTGTGGCTGCCTTGACACGCACAGGGGATCAGATGGACTAAACCGGACCTCCCAGGTTGGGCCAGGTACCACATACCTGTGACTCCCAGGTTGCCTGGCACTTCTCTGGAGGACAGTACAGCTTCACCTCAACCTCCACATGTGACCGAGGCAGGCAGAGTTGGAGGTGTCAGTTTTCAAAATAAAGATCACTGCTCATGGCCTTTCCCTGGATGGAACTCAGGACAAGCCACCACACTCTGGAACCCAGTTCAAATGAGCGGGAGAGTGGTCATTTTGAAGACTCGTATAGAAATTTTCTAGCGCTCTCACAGGAAGCGAATAGAGCATTTGTCCCTTTTATGTAAACAACAACATCAACAATAAACACCATAAGATAACACTCCTTTGGCCTCTTAGGAGGAACAGCATGTGCCCAGGAGACCCAAGAAGCTCAGCACACAGCCCAGTGCAGGCTGCCTCCCCCAGCCTTGGGCAATGGGTCTGGAAGGCAGAGACAAAGGCCATCTCCCCATGGTGCTCTGTGTGTGCAGCTCAGCCTGGTGAACCATCAGAAACCAGGAGAGCCATGGTCTCCTCCAGATGACCCCCGGGGCAGACACTCAGATGGCTCCAAGGAAGGAAAACCTGAATTAAGACACAATGCAGGTTAAACCCCTGGGTCAGAAAGATCCCCTGGAGGAGGGCACGGCAACCCACTCCAGGATTCTTGCCTGGAGAATCCCATGGACAGAGGAGCCTGATGGGCAACAGTCCATGGGGTTGCAAAGAGTCGACTGAAGTGACTTAGCACACATGCACTCCTCCTGCTTGGAGGAGTGTAAAAGGGTTTCGGGTCTGTTGAGCTGAGGCAGGTTATCGAAGGCCCGCCCAGATGCCTGGAGATGCTTCACTGCCAGGAAGAGATCCTGATGAGCAGGTTTGGGGCAGGGGTAGTGTGATTGCTGACGGAGGAAACCTCAGCCAAGGGCCAGTTATTTCATCTGCGGGACCTAGAGCAAGTGAACACATGGAGTCCTGGTTCCAATGCAGTAGGAGCTTTGAGGCAGTAATCCCTGGGAACACCGGGGCGGTGTGGGGCCTGCATTAGTCTCCAATGGCTGATGTCACAAATGACCACAAACCAAGGGGTGGAAAACGTCAGACACTGGATGCCCTCAGAGCTCTGGGGGCCAGAAGTCACCTGAAATCAAAGTGTCAGTAGTGCGGTTGGTCTCGTCGGTCCACGCTTCTCTCCTGGCCCCTCGTGTTGGCTGGTCCTCAGCTTGGGACTGCATCACTCCAGGCTCCATCTCCATCCTCACGTGGCCTCCTTCTCTGTCTGTCTCTGCATCTCAGTTTCCCTCCCCTGTGTCTTATAAGGACCTCAGTCCTAAATCAAGGATGGTTTCATCGCAAGATCTCTTAGCCACCTCTGCAAAAACTCTGCTTCTATATACGGTCACAGTCATGGGTCCTGGGGATAAGGACATGGATCTTTGGGGGACACTACTGGATGCACTCTTGGGCCCTTTGAAACATGAGGCCTGTGTGGCTGCAGGGATTGTCTGCCTGTGTGGCAGGTTCTGCCTCAGTACCTGGACCTCAGGCCCATAGGGGGGTGGCCAGGGAGAGGTGCCCAGCCCAAGCCTTCAGTAGAATCAATCCCTGCTCGCAGTCCCAGCCTGAGCCTCTCCTGGCAGCTGCCGACCGGCTGCCCTGGGGACAGGCTGTAGTTAACTGGATGGATCTCAGTGGGTCTGACCGGCCGGGCGGATGGATGCAGGGTCACTATCAACTTCCTTCCAGAAGCTGCTCATTCTCAGAACATTTTTCACTGGTCTGTTTTTCACTCGTGGGCCCCTCTGTTCATTAAGTAACTAAGCTGCCTTGGCCCCATGAGTCCCGGTCTTGAAAGGCCCCCAAAGGTCTGGAGAGTGGGCCCCTCTCCCATCTAGACCCGCCTTGCTCTCAGCTCCCTCTCCCACGCCCCTCACCCAGACCTGGCCACCTGGACTGAACCTGAACCGCAACTGGCCTCATCTAACCTCCTCCCCCTGAGTCCTGGGGTAGCCTGATCTGGTCTCCCCTGCTTCCAGGGGAAGCACTGTCAAGCTTGCCCCAGACTCAGCACCACCCTCCTTCCTGAAGATTCTAGGGCTTCCCCTTGTAGCCACCCTGCCCCCAACCACCTGCCAGCTGATGTATGTGGCTGTATTCCACAGACACCCCTGTAATTCGGCTGTCACCCAGGCTGACCCTCAGTGGTCTCAGCATGCTACCCCATACCGCTAAATATTGCATTGGCCAAAATGGTCATTCATTTGGCCTATAACATATTATGAAAAACCTGACCGAACTTTTTGGCCAACCCAGTACTGCCATGCCAGTTGCCCAAAAGCCACTGGCCAAAGCTCCCTATCCTCCTTGTTGAACCACTGCCCCCAGGCCTCCTCAGGACACAACAAGGCCAAGGATCCAGGGAGCATCCTGCCTAGCAGAGGCTCCCAATCCACGCCCCTGCAGCAAAGACGTCCTCTGATTGGTCAGTGCCTGTGGTGGGCGGAAAAATGGCCCCAAAGATGGCTGCTTCCTAATCCCCAGAACCGTGACTATGCCACCCTCCATGGAGAGGATTCTGCACTAACATGGTGGCCCGATTTAGTCATAAACAGGAAGGGTGGTGTTAGAGAAGGAGGGGTGAGGACCAAAGCAGGCATCAGACTGAAGGAAAGAGCCACGCGCCAAGGCACGTGGGTGTCCTCCAGGAGCCAGAAAGGGGGCAGAGTCCACAGAGAAGTCCAACGGAAGAGGCCAACTTCTGGAGTCTGCGGAAGGAAGGCAGTCCTGGGCCAATCCCCTGGCCGGTCACCCATCTAGGACATGCGTCCACTAATGAAAGTGAGGCTGTTGGTGCAAGAAGTAGAGGGAGGTACTTCAGCCCAGCCAGACCAATTCGAGGATATCTGATCTCTAAAACCATTAGATAATAAGTTTGTGCTGTTTGAAGCCAATAAAGTGGGGTGATTTAGTACAGAAGCACTAGACAATGAGTGCAACTCCAAAGCCATACCAGTTGTTCACTGTTTTAAACATCACCCCCATGCTCATCCATTCGTTTCCAAACAGGCTTTCCCAGGAGCCCGTGTCTGGGAGACAGTAGCGGGCATTGACCAAAGACCAGCATGGTGGGGTGAGAGCCAAGGTGTGGAGTCAGGCACACCTGCGTTCACGTTCCTGTGCAAGCCACGTGACCCCTCCAAGGCTCAGTGCCTCATCTCCCCAGGGTGATGGTAATACCGACCTGTGCTGTGTATTTCTGCAGTACCTCCCTCTACTTCTTGCACCAACAGCCTCACTTTCATTAGTGGACGCATGTCCTAGATGGGTGACTGGCCAGGGGATTGGCCCAGGACTGAGCCCCAAATGCAAGTAGGACAACAGAGTATCTTTCTTCAAAATCGACTCTTAAAGGGCAACTGGAGAAACTTTGCGATGGAATCCAAAGTTGCCTGCTTTTTTGCTGCATGTAAGAACTCTCCGCTCTGAAAGAGAAGAAAGTCGACAGGCAGCGGGAGCAGAAATAGGGGTGTGTGTTGACGGGAACTCCGTCCTTTCTGGCCCCCGGGCTCTAGGGCATTCCCTAGTTTCCGTGGTTCCTCCTCCAGTTCTCTGGTAGCATCCGTACCTGAACTTGACCTACTTTGTTTCTCATCATAGAGAGAGGCCTGACTAAGATACCAGCTCCGGAGCTGCTGCCAAGATGAAGCGAAATAAAAGCACAAAGTGTTTAGTGAGTTCCTGACATAATAAGGCCATAATAAGAGGTGGCTGTTGTTACTACCCCAGATTTCCCTGCACCTGAGGGGGCTGGGATGTCAGCAGACTTCAGAGGGTGCTCAGCATCTGTTCTTTCGCCTTCATGATACTGGGCTCTGGAGCCTGCCGTCATCAGCGATGCATTGGTGGCCCATCCTAACCTCAAGCCATCAGCAGAAACTTCCTGCCCACACGACTGCTCTCCCTTCCCACTCTGGCCCCCATCTTCAAGCAAGATGCACACTCTGGTTGATCCCAGCCACTTGGACCATGGAGATGGCCTCAGCCCAGCTGACGGGGTAGCAGCTGATGCTTCTGTGACCAGCTAAGGGGCCTTAAGTCACCAGCAGCAGCTCCCCTCTGCCCTGAACCCACCATTGTGAGGACTGAATGAGTTACCAATACAGCAAGAGGCTCAGATGGTCAGAAATCCACAGGACATGGGTATTTATTAACTGGGACGGTGAACAGGGAAGTCCCTGCCTGACATTCAAATGTTAGAAGAGCATCAGATTCAGTCAAGAGAATATGGCTGCCTGCTCCTTCTGTTCTTTTGTAAGCATCACAGTGCCTCGGCGGCATCTCGTAGGTTTACATAGAATTCCATTAGCAAAACTGACAATGAGACCTTGAGGTCCACTCCTTTTCAGCTTCCATGGGGAACTGAGAGCCAGCACCACACAGCATACAGAGTGTGGGTCCCACGTGCCTTCTGCACTTGGGGGTTTAGCTGTGTGTGTGCTCAGTCACGCAGTCATGTCCAACTCTTTGAGACCTCCTGGAACTGTGGCCTGCCAGGCTCCTCTGTCCGTGAAATTTTTCAGGCGAGAATACAGGAGCAGGGTTGCTATTTCCTCCTCCAGGGGATCTTCCTGACCCAAGGATTGAACACGTGTCCCTTTCATCTCCTGCATTGGCAGGAGGGTTCTTTACCACTAGTGCAATCTGTTTGGCCAAAAAGCTTCTTAACAAAAGTCCCAGGTGTTTGGCAGCCCCGAGGGTCAGGGTAGCCGGCCCTCCTCCTCTCACTAGGGAAATACATTGTCTGCCTTTCCTTCAAACAATGGCACTCTGCATCAGGCCCCGTGGGTCTTCCCTGATGGCTAGCGGTAAAGAATCGGCCTGCACAGTAGGAGATGTGGGTTTGATCCCTGGGTTGGGAAGATCCCCTGGAGGAGGAAATGGAAACCCACTCCAGTATTCTTGCCTGGAGAATCCCATGGGCAGAGGAGCCTGGCGGGCTACAGTCCATGCGGTCACAGAAGAGTCAGACTGAGAGACTGAACAACAATTAGGCTGCTTTAAAACCAGAGACAGACTGTCTCAGCCATGCGCTGGGCTGAGCATCCCTCAAGACAGATGAGGCCCTGCCAGAGCCTTACAGGAGGGTGACTGCCCTGGCCACAGTGAGTCAGTGTAACTTGAACAGGAGATGCTTACATGAAATGGGCAGGAGTCACCTGAAGTCCCCCCGGTGTAGGGAACTCTGAAAGTGAAGTCGCTCAGTTGTGTCTGACTCTTTGCAATCCCATGGACTGTAGCATACCAGGCACCTCCATCCATGGAATTCTCCAGGCAAGGGTACTGGAGTGGGTTGCCATTTCCTTCTCCAGAGGATCTTCTCAACCCAGGGATTGAATCTGGGTCTCTCACATTGCAGGCAGACGCTTTCCTGTCTGAGCCACCAGGGAAGCCAGGGAGCTCTGAGGTCAGTCAATAGTTCCATAATTCCTCTGGGAATATGCTTCTCTCACTGCCTCCTCTTACAGGGTCCAATGGTGGCCCTCTAAAAGAGATGTCCACCCAGGAGCTGTGACTGGGAACTTATTTGGAAAAAGGGTCTTTCGGATGTAATCACAGATCTTGAGATGAGATCATCCTGATTAGGCTAGACCTTAAGTGCCATGGCAAATGTCCTTATTAGGGAAGAGAAGGCGAGAAGACACACAGAGGAGACAGCCGGGTGAAGACGGAGGGAAAGACTAGAGCAATGCACCTACTAGTCCAGGAATGCCGAGGGTGGCTGGCAGCCCCCAGGAGCTGGAAGAAGGCATGGAACAGATCCTTCCTCAGAACTTCCAGAAGGAACTAATGTTCACAACGCTGTGATCTCAGACTTCTGGCCTCTGGAACTGTGGGAGGCAAGTTTCTATCGCTTTCAACTGCCCAGATTATGGCCACTGGTTACAGCAGTCTCAGGATCCTAAAACACCTAGCCAAACAGTTCCCGTGCACTGACCCCCAGCCCACCCTTTAATCTTTGCCTCATTTTGCAGCTGGGGTATAATTATACACACCTTCCAGGGACACTTAGACTTTAAATAAACTTGACACTTACCTGATGCTGACCTTGCAGAGGCATTGCTCTTGCTGCCAAAAGATCAGGATGACTGCAGGCAGATGCACTCTGTGAAACAGAGTCAGAAAGAGAAGGGGCCTGAAAAGACCCCCGAGAACCAAGCCCCCAAATCTAGAGGGAATCGTGCACGTGCAGGCTCATGGTCCAACTTTCCTGACAACCAGCTGCTCGTCGTGCACTGTGGCTTCTCGAGGTGGTGGTCGGTGGGGGATGGTGGTATTGCTGCTGTTTAGTCGCTAAATTGTGTCCGACTCTTTGTGGCCCCATGGACTGCAGCCCACCAGGCTCCTCTGCCCATGGGATTTCTCAGGTAAGAATGCTGCAGTGGGTTGCCATTTTTCCTTCTCCAGGGGATCTTCCTGACCATGGGATGGAACTGTGTCTCCTGCAATGGCAGGTGGATTCTTTACCACCGAGGCACCAGGGAAGCTTGGGGATGGTATACAGGACTCATAATAGCCAGCTTTCAGTCAGTAAATCAGCTCTAGAATCTCGGTGGCCCAACACAGTAGAGGTTTCCATGTAGCTCATGTCACAGCTGGTACCAGCATGACTTTCTTGGAAGAGGTAACTCTACTCTCTCTCCAGCTGTTCGTGTCTTGGAATCAGAGTGGGGTAAGGTCGTGAAGAAGGGCCAGGCTCTCAGAATGGCCCCCTTTCCCCTCAAGTCACTTTGGGGAGCATCTGTGGCAGGGCACCCCTCAATCCAAGCTTGGGAGCACACAGAGAGCACGGAGGTTCTGCCCTGTGGGGATGTGAGGAAGCAGGAGGGATCACTCAGTAAAGAGTAGGCACGAGCTGTGAGCTGCACCCTGGGACGCTGCATCATTCCTGCCATGCAGGTATCCACGGACCCATCAACTGTCTTAATATTCTGTGATTTATATGGATCCTCTTGGACATCAGGGAGGTCATGGCTACTGAAAGCTGTCCTGAAATGTGACAGATTGAACCCCATGCTGCACTTAGGCCTCAGGTACACCTGGGGTCACACTGCAACCAGTCAGTGTGGCTGCGCCCCTCCTGGCACCAGGTGCTGGCAGAGTACCAGAGATATTCATTTCATGGGGCAGATGACTACATTTTCTGAAATGTAACAAGTGCCCTAGGTAAGTGGTGTGTGCATTACCTTTGAGAGGCACTGGTTTGGGGAGGCTTCACCCCATCTTTCTGAGCTGCCATAGTGGGGACCCTCCAGCAATTATGAGTTCTTTGATTTCACAGATATTCTGGAACATCTACCAAGTTCAAGGCCCCATCTCTGGGCTCTGCTGGACTGCCTCGGGGTAGGCACACGGGCTCTGCAGTCAGCCTGCCTGGATTCAATTCTCATTCTGCTTCATGGCTCTGGCCAGACACCCAGCATCTCCAGCCAGTTTCCACACCTGTGAGATGAGGGGATGACACAAATGGTCCCTATCCCGTAACATTTATTGCGAGATGCAAATAGGACATCTGCCTAACGTGTTTAGTTCAGGACTTAGCCCTCCACTGGTGGCCACTGTTACTGTGATTATCCATCTATCTGTCTGTCTGTCTGTCCATCTGTCTATTGAAGGCAGGCAGCAGTGCCGGCAGGATGAACCTCATAGTCTTCCAGAGATAATTAAAGGAAATGACTCTGTAAAGTGCTTAATTCATTGTCTAGCATAAAACAAACATTCCATGAATGGTAGCAGTTAATATTATGCTAATCACTTCTTTTGAATGAGTGCTGGTAAAGGGCTTAATGTGTGATGATGTTCTCAGCTCTTACTCCAAACTACTTTCAAGGTGTGCCACACTCTGGAATGTCCTTGGCTCCCTGGTGGTATTTGTTAAACCAGCAGCTGAGCCAAGCTGGTCATCCTTCCATTCCCCCAGCCAGGGCCAATCCAGGCAGGTTTCAATCTGCTTGCAATCTATTGGCACAAAAGTGATGGAGCAGTTTCTCTCACAGAGCAGCTCTTGTGGGTAGCCCTAGATATTTTGTGCCATCAAAGCCTGGTTATGTTATCTGATGGAGCTTATCAGTTGAGGATTTGTAGCTGCAGGTAGTTGGAATCTCACGTGAAGGGTGATTTTTTTGCTTATAGAACTATAAGTCCCGGAGTTGGGCAGACCCAGAGTTGGTTATCTCAGCAGTTCAGTGACATCATCTAAGACCCAGATTCCTTGTATATTTCCCTTCTGACATTTTCAGTGTATGGGCTGGCTGTCCTCATGGTGTCAGGATGGCTGCAGCCATTCCAGGCATTGGATCTTTATTCACTGACGTTCAGAAGCAGCAAAGTAGAACTACCTGTGTTTAATTTTGAAACATAAGATAAAATTCTCAAAGCCCATTGATTTACTCCTCTCCAAAAAGACTTTTTTTCTAGTCTCATTGGTCAGAATCATGTCACATGACCCTTTCTAAGCAAATCATGGACCAGAAGAATTGATAAAGTTCACGGTTCAAAACAATCTCCCCTTAAACTGGGTGTAGGGTCACCTTCTCTGAGCACATAACCATGAGGTGGAAGATGTCTCCCAGGGAAAATTGAGGTCTGCCAGCAAGAAAGAGGACAGAGGCATGAATGTGTGTGGGTAACCCACAGTGTTGGCTTCAGAAGCCTTTACCTTAAATCAGACGCTTAAACCCTTCACCTCATCATCCTGACTACTCAAACAGATGCAGAAAAAGTAGAATTGACTCAAAGTGAATTTCAGAAAGAAGTGGTCATTTTCAAAACTTCTGCAGGAAATTCCAATTTTATAGGAGCAACCTGATTCCAAGACAGATCACCCATTTGTTTCTAGGTTCCTGGGGGTCCACACTAGAATTCACACTTTCTCAGGATTTCTAGCCAGTTGTGGTGTCTCCTGGGAAGAACTAGAGTGGAGGGGACTAGCGGGCTGAGATACCCAAGAGAGGTCAGTGCCAGGCAAGGGGGATTCTGAGACTTCCCAGGGCCAGCAACTAAGTCCCCAGGCTCTCCCGTGTCCGAGTCCCTTATACGTGGGAGTAGACCCTAAGGAAGCATGCATTGAAATGTCTGTTGGACACAGAGAATGGGGCCACTTAAGTGGAGTTAGCAGTCTTGGGGGCCACCTTGCTGATCCTTGATTCCAGAAGGTCTATGAAACAGGCAAGAGATTGGGGCAGGAAAGGAGAAACTGGAGGAGGCAGTGGTCATGAGCACAGTGCCCACCTGCCCCTTCTTCCCCCAGGGAATCGCAGGAAGAGCTGGAGAAGGATACTGTGGGAAACTGAGGGTCTTCAAATTATGTGCATCAGAGCACAGAGTAATGGGTTCTTATTTCCAGCTTTACTTCAAGGCTTGTGTGGCATGAAAAACGTGACCACAGTTGAACTGATGACTTTGGTAAGACTGAAGGATGTCTCACACTGGAGTCAAACACCTCACTTGATAGTTTCGCCCCACTTCACCATCTAGAATGTCAGTCCTCTGAGAACAAGAACCGAAAAACAAGTCTCCCTGGTACCTAGAGTGGAGCGTCCTTCACACAATGGACATCACAGTTGTTGGTGGATGTTGTTTTTAACAGCATTTTTTACATGATGAATATGGCATACAGCACATTTCAAATTACATAGCAATGCAACATCTCATCTATGTAATCATGGATCCACACATATACTTGTGAAGTATACTGTTGCAGTTGTCAGTACTTATCATGATGACTTTTAGATTATACACTGAAATTACTTTGGCTTTTATGAGACATGGGCATTGAAGTTAATTGCACAGGGAGTTGGTGTTTCAGGAAATAAAAATAATCAGGAATGGTGAGAATTCTGACGAGTGGAATGATGAGAATTCTGCCAATGAGAGCTATAAGGAGGTTTACGGTTCCTCAGAGTCACTTAATGGAAACTGCCACTAAAAGTTCGATGTCCGTAATCTCCCAGGGAGAGACGCTTTCCTTCTTGAAGTCTCCTTTGGTTGACTCTGTGTGGTGGAAGTTCTCTTATCAGTGGGAATGAAGAGGGAGTCAGCGATACCAGGCTTGCACACAGCAGCAGGCACAAAACCAACCCTGGGAGCCAGGCTGGAGAGAAGGGGACCCCATCCAAGCAGAACAGGCAAACTTTGCTGGTGTCTCAACTTGCCTTGCAGGTTGGACAGTGCTTTCTATTATATCATTTTATCTTTAGAATCACCCTGAAGGCTGGGCAGGGCAGATATTCCCAGCCTTGTTGGGTAGTGGAGGCGGGGGTGGGGGTGAGGGGGATGGGGAAATCTAGGTTGAGAGGTTAGCTGACTCAGACCCCAGTGCCGGAACACCAACAACCCCTGCCCAGGGTCCATCCCCTGTGATATATAAATGCCCCTCCTGGTGTAAAGCAGGGAGTCATTGCCCCCAACTCAGTTTCCTGAAAGTAATACCAGAAAGTTCTGCAACACAGTTTCCAGTTTCTTGAAAGTAATACTGGAAAGAAAGTTCTTTAAGGATGGAGAGCCTGGTACAAGAGGGATTGTGCTTATTCTAGACACCGGGCTGTGAAGTCTAAGATGGGAAGACAAGGCACTGAGCTTGGGGCGAGCCCTGTCACTGTGAGTTCTGGGGATTCTGGGGAGGGGGTGGGATGTGGTGGACCCCCACCCCATGACAGGAGGATGCAGGTGGGTGATGCTGCAGGCGATGATGCCAGCCTCCACTCTCTTCTCCCCGGATGCAGGGTCCTAGCTTCTTTCTGCTTCACAAGTGGCAGGCTGGGGAGCTTCTGAGGGCTCGGCCTCAGGGTCTCAGGGACCCTGGAACTCCAACTTGGGCTCCACCGTGGACAGCCAGTGATGTCAGAGAAGGGGATCTAATTCTCTTTCACCTCACTATCTTCATCTACAAATGCAGATACTGTTGATTAATTTATTTGATGCATGAATTGATCTCTTAGGGCTCTTTGGAGGAAAACAGATGAAACAGAGAAAACACTCGGAATGGGGATGGCGCCCAGTACGTATTAAGCATTCGGTAGAGACTGACAGTGCCTTTCACCACGATCTATTGTTGTTTAGCTGCTCTGTTGTGCCTGGCTCTTTGTGACCCCTAGACTATAGCCCACCAGGCTCCTCTGTCCATGGGATTTTCCAAGCAAGAATACTGAGGTGGCTTGCCATTTTCTTCTCCAGGGGATCTTCCCAATCCAGGGATCAAACCTGTGTCTCTTCCATCTCTTTCATTGGCAGGCAGATTCCTCACCACTGAGTCGCCTGGGAAGCCCCTTTACCATGATCACATAAGGCTAACGGGAACAGAAACAGAGCTGTCCTTAACATGACTATGTGAGAACAATTTTCAGTGAAGAATGCAAAAGGGACGCTTGCCTTCCCAAACCCATGCTATAGATGAGTTAAACAATGACTTGTTTTGGTTATTGCATTCATGCTTTGCTGTCAACACAATGAGAAGATCACAGCACAGAAGTTCAGATCATTCAAAGAAACACCACTGCATGTTCTGAAAACTTAGGTGTGGTTAAACCACACAGCTTTCATTCTCATTTTTCACTTCTTATCTTGGGGAAGAAGCAACACGACCGTTTCTCAGATACCCTCAGTTTGCACTTTCCTTTTAGCAGCCAGAGCTGCTCCATTCTGAAGTTCAGAAATCATGCAAAACAAATGTATAAAGGGCTCTAATGTTTTGTGCAAATTCCGTTTTAAAAAGATTTCAACTGAGCCAGGAGAACCTGAAGGAGAAGGCTGTTTTCAAGATAAGACAGACATATGAAGACAGAAATGGCTTCTGTCAGGCCAAGGCCAAAGCGTGGCCATCTGATATGCACGAGGCTACAGAGGAGGAAAGAGCAGGGGATAGCTGGATGGGTCGAGAGCTGGGAAATCAAAGGCGATCAAGTTTTGCGGTGTCCTGACTTTTTTGGATCATTTCAGGCCTTTCATCTTCTGCTTTTCGCACACAATTTGTACTTCTTTACTACCTTACAAATGTCACAAAATGTGACATCAAAACAGCCTATGCTGTTGGTACAGAATCATTCCAAGAGCAGAGGACCTGGAGACAAAAGTAAAGGCAGAAAAACAATGACTTGAGACACCCACTGTCTACCCCACATGCAAGCGAAGAACTGAAACTCTGGGGGAAAAGTCAAATCAAGGAAGACAAGGCAGTTGCTTAGGGCTAAAATTTGCCTTCTCAGGTGTTAGGGGCCAGTGTGCGTGTGCTTACTTCCCTGGAAAACATAAAATAAACAATGTCATCTAAGCACCAAGAGTCACCTGGCTCCCCAGAGATTTCTCTTAAATCAAGTTTGTACCAAAACAAAAGGCGGGGCGGGGAGGGGGGGTGGTTCAAAGTTTGCTTCTTTTGACTTTTAATATTTTTACTTCTAGAAGCACTTTTCAAGTTTCAGGATTTAGAAATGGCATGTGTAATTTGGTGTAATTTGGCTCCTAAACTTTACCTTCTATTGCAAAGTGAACGATAAACATCAAGCCTTGCTTAGGTACTTTACAAGCATGTCACATACACTATTATCATATTCCATCCTCCCAACAGTCATTATAAGCCCATTTAACAGACGGGGAAAAATTGAGGCCCAAAGGCTAGGAACTTCGACAAATCATGGGACCTTGAGCATGGGTCAGAATTTGAAACTGGATCTTTTAGGTTCCAAAACCAATGAGTTTTGTTGCTTAGTACCTGCCAATGGCCTCTATGAGCTATACTTAGAAACTGTCAGAAAGTCTACTGATGCTGGCCCAACCATTTCTTCTTTAGAAAGTGGACCTTTTCTCGCTGGTATATACAGAGCGTGGGGGTCTCACTACACTGATGATTTAAGAGGACTCACATCTTGGAGTTTCTCTGATGGGTTCAAGGGTGATGGACTCAGCCTAGATACCAAGAGAGTACCCACGACATTGAGCAGAGTGGTGACTAGTATGCTGTTATAATAACACATAGATATTTCCAGTTTCACATAATCAGAGCATATCTTTGAAGCAATTAAGAATCACAACCTTTTTTAATAATGGAGAGGCTTGGGGCAGGCTAGGTGTTGAGGTGATTTTCTGAAAAGAATGTGTGAGGACCACTGACAGGTACACAGGCTCCTGCATCTGAGCCTCTAAATCCTCCACCCAGGGCAGAGCTAGACATATAAACCAAAAGAGCAGAGACGATTCATCCAGCCCTGGACCCCATTAGACAGCAGAGACCATCTTGTAATCCATCCCTCCACTCAGGCCTAGAAATAAACAGAGGCAACTTGAAAAACCATCCACAGGCAATTTCCCCAAACGTTTGATTGTATAAATAATTTATTTCTGTTCACAGCATCATATACGCATATAAAAGGAAATGGGAACCCAAAGAGCGGGATGATCAGGACAAAGAATTACAGCAGTAGGGATGGAAACAAACCAGGAGACATAGTCCCAACACCATGACAGAGAATCTGCGAAGAGAACTGTTGTTAAACAAAGCTGGCCTCCCTGTGTCTATCAGAAAACATTTGAAAAGCTCCTGTGGGGAGGCCAAGGTCCTCTACGTGGACCCCATTCGTTCTCCAAAGAGCAGGAGGCATAATAAATCACTGACAGCTACACTGGAGGAATCTCCCAGGTGACCACTCCAAGGTAATTTAGCCTGTGCTTCCTCCCCCATTGGTCAGAGACGAAATGGGCTACTATTAGGGCAAACACTACAGATATCAACTGAGACTCTTAACTATTGGTTGATACACCACAGAGCTTTACTGCACAATTACTAACAGTTGACCGCACCCTTAAGTACTGATAATGCAAAAAAAAAAAAAAAATCATTTTGCATCATTGGTAAAGCATGACAGGATCTGAACAGTGATCTTGGACCAAAATATTGTCAGCACGAGAAGGTTACAGTATTTGGCATCTGCAATGTCACAAAATAAATATATTATTCTCTCAATAGTGTGGAACTACCAAAATGTCAAAGTGCTTAAGAAATTGTTGCATGTGAAGAAAATAAAGAAAGATGGATTTTTTTTTCTTTTAATAATTCTATACAGGATCTTCAGGTGACGGGACCAGCCCATTTAGAAATCAGTGACTACGCTGTCGATATGTAAACTGAAACCTTGCAGGCTTTTCAACACTGCTCAGCTATATTTCCTCTACTGAGTTTCTACAAAAAGACCAGGTTGGAGGGGTACCAAATACACTGACAAAAGAGAAAAGGAAGATGGACTGCTAGGTTTCTTCTTTTAAAATATTTCATAGGGGAACTGGATCAAGCAGGAAGCCAGGACTACTACCGCTGGTTCTTAAATTCACTTTGAGTGCAGGGATTTATTTATAGGCATGGATTTATAATTTGACTAACTCACATGCTCACGCATGACCATGCCCAATTTCTAAAGGCCTCTTTCACACAAGAAATTTATCATTATTCGTGGATGGGGGGAACATAATCCTACCTGTAAACATGGATTTAAAGAAGAAATCAAAATCATACAGTAAGTATAAGTTTCCCTTTTGATACTGTGTTTGGGGGTGAATGACAGCTTCTGCAAACCAAGACTCAGTCCTGATTATAAAGGATTTTTTAAATTACATTATTAAAAATAGGTATTTCTTCTTGTTTCACTTTATTTCCAAAGCCTCTTTCAAGTAAACTGTGAGGAGCCTGAGGACAGGTGACGATTACGTCACATGCTTTCTTTCATCCCAAGCGCTCACTGTGTCTGCATTTGCTCTGCAACCAGTTTCCACAAGCAGGAATCAGGAAGGACCTCCTTGTGCTTTTCCCTCGCCTTGAAATCCATGCAATGAGGTCGGCTTTTGCAACAAGGTGGGCTTTTGTCTGTTGGTGCGTAACATCAAATACTCTAATGAGACATTTGCAATGAAAATACTTAAACCAGATAGGCCACAATGAACCAAATTAGAAATTTGAACATGTCGCCACTTGCAGCGTAAAGGGATCTAAAAAGGCAAAGTCTTTTTTCCCCCTAAATTGAGTATTTCTATGGGGAGTATTCATTCGTAGCATATTTTTTCTAAGGAAAAAAAAAAATGTCTGAAAACCATAACCCATCATCAAGCGGTTAGGATTACAAGACACATCCCTTGCCAAAACCCGCTTGTCATTCAGCACACATCTGCAGCTGGTGTGCTCACACAAACCAATCAGCAGGCTAAAAAAAAAAAAATTGAAGATTCCACACATATGGGTCTAGAAATGTATGCCGATTACACAGCACTGTATCTACACACACCCCATCCAGCACTGACGTCAGGAGCCTTACCCTTTAAACACCTTTAACTATTCTGCAAAGAGTAAATGCATCATTTGCCACCACCTCCAACAGTTTCTTGTTTGTAATTTTTTTATTGGTCTCTTTGTGTGATAATGACCTACACATGGACAGGGTCCAAACCATCTGGAAGATGTCTGATTCCAGGCTGAAAAGCAGTTCTCAACAAAACTGGTCTTCTGAAGCTACCACAAAGCACCAGGAAAGGGGCGTTCTTCGCGGCCATCCCCCAGCCCAGGCCAGCGCAGCGCCCCGCGCCTTCCAGCTGCGGTACTGTTCCACGCAGTCCTCTGACGGCCCAAACCACCACCTCGTTTGGGCCCAGAGCAGGGCAAATGGATTTTCACAGGGTCCTGCCCTGTGACATAGAATTATCCAGCTTTCATAGCCCAAGGAGAGGCTGTTCCCCCAGCACCTCCCACTGCCACCGTGCCCCCAGTTGGGAACTCCCGGGGTTCTCGGAGCCGCATACCTCAGGTAGCTCACAGGTGCGATCCCCAGTGAGGGCGGGGGAGCCTGAACTTCTGGCCCTGCTGGAGTAGGAGGAAGCTGCTTTTGTCTCGGATATCTGAACCTTCCAACCTGGGCCAGCAGGGCGGACGGTGGGACCTGCACGTCCACTCCCCAGCCGGGTCTCCCACCCCCTGAGTAGCTCCGGCTTTCAGACAAAAGGACCCCTGAGCTGCGGGGGGGGGGGGGCAGGTCGAGCGCAGGCTGGCCAGCTTGCCTACATACCCAGGTTAAGTCACCAGTCCTGCATGTGGGTGCAGAGACTCCGCTTTAAAAATTCGAAGCGTCGCTTTGGTTCGCTGTCTTTGTTCGCGGGCGCGCGGGCCACACAGCCTTTCATTCATTCATTCCGGACTCGCTCGCTCCCCGCGCCTAGCTCCGTAACGTCGCCGCCCGGAACATTACCGCTTCTTCTTCTGCTTGAGGGACTTCCTGCGTTTCAGGATCATCTCGTACAGCTTGTCCATGCCCTCGGTGAGACCCTCGCCGATGATGGCGCACGCCGGCTGGACGTGGTAGGTGGTGGCCGGGATGAGCTCGTGCAGCGCCAGCTGCTTCTCGATCTCCGCCACGGGCAGCGACTTGGGCAGGTCCTGCTTGTTGGCGATGACCAGCAGCGGCGTGCCCTGGTTCTCGGCGAACTTGGTCACTTTGTGCAGCTCTGTCTTGGCCTCCTCCAGCCGGTCCACGTCCACCGAGTCCACCACGTAGATGATGCCGTCCGTGCAGCGGCTGTAGGACTTCCACAGCGGCCGAAGCTTCTCCTGGCCGCCCACGTCCCAGAAGTGGCAGCTGATGCCCTTGGCCGTGCCGTTGCTCAGCTTGATCTTCTCCGTGTTGAAGCCGATGGTGGGCACGGTGTTCACGAACTCGTTGAACTTGAGCCGGTAGAGCACCGTGGTCTTGCCGGCCGAGTCCAAGCCCAGCATGACGATGTGCAGCGACTGGAAGGCCGAGATGTTGGAGGAGATGTTGCCCATGGCTCCTCGCTGCGGCGCCGGCCACTGCGGCTGCGGCGGGAGGGCGCCGCCCCCCGCCCTCCCGAGCAGTTACGGGCCCGACGCGGGCGGGCGCACCTGGGCCCCGCCTGCCGCCCTCAGCCGCCGGCACCGGCCTGGGCTTGGAGTACCCGGGGCGCACGGCTCGGCGCGCTCAGACACCGCGGCCCCCGCGCCAGCGCCGGCAGGGCATCGCGTCTCTCTCGATGGGCTTTGTCTCCCGCGAAGTCTCCTCCGCTGCGGCGCCGCGGGCTGCTCGCGCCCGTCGCCCTCCCCCGCCGGCCTCGGCTCTCTGCTGCTTCCTCGGGCCGCGCCCCCGCGCTCCAGCCGCTGCCCTGGCTCTCCGCGGCTGCGGGTTCCGGGCTCCGAGCGCCGAGGGCTCGCCTCTGCCTGGGCGGCGCCGCCGCGGGGCCAATCCCACTCCCAGGGCGAGCCTCGGAGGCGCAGGCGGGGCGTGGGCTTCCCCGGGCTTCGCTGCCTGCGCGGTCGCCTGGCTGTCCCCGCAGTCCCCGCGCCGCCACCGCCGCCGCCAGCAGCCTGCTGCTGCAGGAGGGCGCCCGGCCCCGCCCCTAGGAGGCCCCGCCCCTCATCCCGCCCCTATGGCCCCGCCCCTTCGTGGTGCCCTCGTACCCACGGCCCCGCCCCTCGCCCGCCCCGCCCCCCGCGCCCCGCCCCAGGTCGGGCGTGGACCTCCCAGCCCGGCGGGCCGCTTTCGCGCCTTTCAGTGCTTTCGAAATCGCCCTGGTCGTCTCCTCCCGCGCCGCACCCAGATAATGGGTTCCCGAGCTGCCGGCTCTTCCCGCCTCGGCCCTCTGACGCATCTTGTAAAAATAGCTCCCGGAACTCCACGCCCAGCCAGCCCCAGGCCGGACCGACTGCCCGGCGGGACTGCAGCGTGGGAGGGGCAGCCGGCCTCCAGGAGTGAGGGCCGGGGATCCAGAGTCCAGGGCAAGGCGGGCCGGGGCAGCCCTGCCCGAGGCACTGGGGACCATCCAAGGTGGAAGTGGGGTGAGAGTGCCCCCTCTGGGGAGAGAGGGCTGTGGATCAGGCCCCCTACCCCCAGACTCCCCCACCCAGTAGAGGGGAGAGGAGTGCGTGGGCCGCAGGGAGCCAGCCCGGGCACGTGGCCTTTGCGGTGCCCAGGACACTGACCCTCCCTGGTACCCTGGCTCACTTCCCTGCCAGAACTCCGCGGGGGTGGGGTGGGGTCTCCAAGGGATCCCCGCTGCTCTGGGGCCCAGACCTGCGCCCATATCGCCCCGGAGGCCTGGCTTCATTTAAGGAGACTTGTCTGTCCCCAGATAGCTCCGACGACTCACCAGCCCCAGACAGCTCCTTTGCTACCTTGTTTTTGTTCCCAGCGTCTGCGCGGACATCCCAGGTCAAGTGTGAGCATCTCAGGAGAGCACCCTCTACCACCCATGGTACTTAGAGAACTGAGAACCACCTGCCCACAGGTGAACCAATCCTCCAGCGACTGGTGCTCCAGGAGCATTTAGGCCTGAAACAAAAATGTGTCAGCAGCTCGGAGTAGGTTACACCATAGGTCACAGGCACCAGTGCCCAGCCCCTGGCGGGCTTCTCCCATCACTCCGATTCAGTGCTCTCATTCTAGTTGGTAAGCACATAACCAAGGCTTATCCTCTGAAGGTACAGAGGACACTGCGTGGAGGAGGAGCAGCAGAGGCAGTATGCACAAGGGCTTCTTCCCAATGCCAGCTTACGAGGCAGGAAGAGGGAAATGGGGTCTGGGGGATGGAAATGAGTCTGATAACCATTGATGGGTGAAAACCAAATTATTGTAGAAAAGCTTTCCTTTACCACCTTCCTTTCACAAGCTGTGATAAAATAGGTGATTTTGTTTGTACTGAACCATATGAGAAGACTTCGGGTCGATGGCAGGACCAACCGTCCCTCCTGGGGACTCCTCTGGTGGCAGCAACCACTCAGACCGGGTCCAGGGCTGGAGAAGTCCTAGTGAATCATTCTGTCCAACGTGCCGGCCAAGGAAGCCAAGGCTCAGGCACTTGACTTGGCCAGGGTGGAACCTACCTGCAGACGGCCTTCTTGTATTCATGCCAGGAGCTGAGGGCTTGCTGCTCTCTCCTACTCCCCACCTTTCCCACACACTAAGTTAGCGGAGTGAAGTTGTAAGGAACCTGAAGTCAGTTGTGAAAGACAGAAATTCCACTCAAATTGCCAATATCCGTTGGATCATAGAAAAAGCAAGAGAATTCCGGAAAAACATCTACTTCTGCTTCATTGACTACAAAGCCTTTGACTCTGTGGATCACAACAAACTGGAAAATTCTTAAAGGCATGCGAATACCAGACCACCTGACCTGTTTCCTGAGAAACCTGTATGCAGGACAAGAAGCAACAGTTAGAATGAGACATGGAAAAACATACTGGTTCAAAACTGGGAAAGGAGTACGTGAAGGTTGTATATTGTCACCCTGCTTATTTAACTCATATGCAGAGTACATCACGCGGAATGCCAGACTGGATGAAGCACAAGCTGGAATCAAGATTGCCAGGAGAAATATAAATAACCTCAGATATGCAGATGACACCACCCTTATGGCAGAAAGCGAACAGGAACTAATGAGTCTCTTGATGAAAGTGAAAGAGGAGAGTGAAAAATCTGGCTTAAAACTCAACGTTCAAAAAACAAAGATCATGGCATCCAGTCCCACCACTTCATGGCAAGTAGATGGGGAAACAATGGAAACAGTGGTGGATTTTATTTTCTTGGGCTCTAAAATCACTGCAGCCATGAAATTAAAAGACGTTTGCTCCTTGAAAGAAAATCTATGGCAAATCTAGATGGTGCATTAAAAAACAGAGATATTACTTTGCCTACAAAGGTCCATCTAGTCAAAGCTATGGTTTTTCCAGTAGTCATATATGGATGTGAGAGAGGGACCATAAAGAAGGCTGAGCACTGAAGAACTTTATGCTTTCAGACTGTTGTGCTGGAGAGGACTCTTGAGATTCCCTTGGACTGCAAGGAGATCAAACCAGTCAATCTTAAAGGAAATCAACCCTGAGTATTCATTGGAAGGACTGATGCTGAAGCTGAAGCTCCAGTCTTTGGCCACTTGATGCAAAGAGCTGACTCACTGGAAAAGGCCCTGATGCCGGAAAAGATTGAGGGCAGGAGGAAAAGGGTACAACAGAGGATGAGATTGTTGGATAGCATCACTGATTCAATGGACATGAGTTTGAGCAAACTCTGGCAGATGGTGAAGGACAGGGAAGCCTGATGTGATGCAGTCCATGGGACTGCAAAGAGTCGAACACGACTGAGCTACTGAATAATAGATTCACTGATACAATAGGAAAGTTCATGATTACAATGCTGTTCAGGCATGTCTGGAAGCCATGGATCTCAGAAGTCCTTAGATCAGTCTCTCTGTCTCCTGTTTTCCTCTGCATTGATCCATTTTTCCTGCTGGCAAGTCTGGGCTCACATCCTTGGTGTAGATCCTAGAAAGAAAAAAGGTGGCTCTCCTTCCCAGTATCTGGGACTAAAGCCTGGAGGACATATCCCTCTGGACTGTCTGGCCCAGCAGTGTATCAGGTACTACTGTCCAGAGGATGGAGCATGCCGATGGATGGGGCCCAGAGGCTAAACCTGGGGAGGGGTGGTTCCCAAAGAAGAATCACCCTTCTATCTGCTCCCCAAAGGGCTAATAAGAGTGAGTAAGCAAAAATAACAGATGTCAGTGTGATTTATAATGATTTCATTTCAGTTATTGGGAACCCTGGGAAGACAGGATTTTGTTTTCCAAGTGATTTTCCTGGCTCTCTTCAAAGCCTAATTCCTAGATAGCCACCTTCTCAAGAGACTGACTTCTCTCTCCTTCCTCTTTGCTACAGACAGGGCCTAGGTTGGGTGCCAGCCCGAGACCGGACTTAGATTAGTAGCCTGGGACCTGGGCCTCTTGGATAAAGACAGATCAGACTAGAACCTTCTCTATCTGGCTCTCACAAATGATCTTCCTGTAGACTCCTTTTTCTTATTTGCATCTTTCCCTGTCATGTCTAGCATTTATTTTAAGGATAGTAGGAGGGCAGTATTTGAATAAAACATCCGGTGTGTTTTCTTGGTTTTGTGCTAATTACAGCTAGTGTGATTTTGACTGCAGCCCCCATACTTTGCACCTCCCATTGTGGGGTTTAGTAATAAAGGGCTGTCTGTTGTCCAGTAGAAAAAGTAGATTAATAGACATTAATAGAGCCTTCCAGAACAGGCCATTAAACAGCAACTCACCATAATTGAATAGCAACCGGACTACAGTCTAATTTCACTCACCAGGTGATAAGTTGAATTTACAGTGGATACTTTAACTTCTAACACATAAAAATGCCATTTAGCTGAGTCAACTTTCCTTCCAATACAAATTTCAATGGAAAAACCTTGGAATTATGAGACGGAAAGTAACCTTTACCACGACGTCAGAAATGCAAGGCCCACTTTGAATATAGTGACACGGCTATGGTCTGGGCTGTGTGGACAGATTGAGTGGGTGCTAGACATGTCCCACCACGTTCCAGCCACATGGTAATACCTAGGTCACCGTTTCTTGAGCTCCCCATTTCTAAAATCTACCTAACACGTGGCGGTTGTGAATGTGAAATGAAGTAATACAAGTCAAGTGTTTGGCACGGTACTTGGCACACCATGTGGATTTCCCCTGTGACTCAAAGGTAAAGAATCCACCTGCAATGCAGGAGATATGCATTCAGTTCCTGGGTCAGGAAGATCTCCTGGAGAAGAAAATGGTAGTAGCGGTAGTGTTAGTTGCTTAGTAGCAGTGTTATGCCGATGGATCGGGCCCAGGGGCTAAACCTGTAGTAGTGTTAAGTATTAAGTAGTAGTGTTAGTCTGACTGTTTGTGATCCCTAGGACTGTAGCCCGCCAGGCTTCTCTGTCCATGGAATTCTCCAGGCAAGAATCCTGAAATGAGAAGCCATTCCCTTCTCCAAGGGGATCTTCCCAACCCAGGGATTGAACCTGGGTCTCCCACATCACAGGCAGATTCTTTGCTGTCTGAGTCACCAGGAAAGCCAAAGGAAATGGCAAACACTCCAGTATTTTTCCCTGGGAACATCCCATGGACAGAGGAGCCTGGTAGGCTATAGGCCATGGGGTTGCAAAAGAGTCGGACATGACTTAGCGACTAAGCATGCACACGCTGGCACACAGTGAGTAAGTAAGCTTTATAAAGGCTACCTGTGATACCTGCAAAAAAAGAGGAAAGAAATAAAACCAGTTTTATAACGGGCATAGCTGTTGGAATCTCAGTGGTTGCCAAAATACTGGCTGCAGTGTGCCACGCTCTCCATTTTAATTAATCACAGAATGATGTGCACTTGTGATCTTGCCTGAGATGAGTTTCACATCCAGCAGCAGCAACATTTCCTTTTCATTTTCATCTGCATCAAAATGCTTCTACATCCAGAAAAGGACTCAGTTCCAGTAAACAGAATGCAATCACTTTGCAGTGATTCTGAAATTAAAAACTATTCTCTCTTTTTACTTCTTGAAGGGCTTAGAAATCAAGTGTGCCAGCCACCAATTAAAACAATTTTTGAGTCTATCCAGTGAAAAGAGCAATATATTTCATCATTATTATTTTTGGCTTAGGAAAGTTCATGACATAAGATTCAAAGGTAAGCATCCCATCCACAGTTGAGTGTGGCTACTGTAGCTCAGATGGTAAAAGAATCCACCCGCAACGCAGGAGACCTGGGTTGGATCCCTGGGTTAGGAAGATCCCCTGGAGAAGGGAATGGCAACCCACTCCAGCATTCTTGCCTGGAGAATTCCTTGGACAGAGGAGCCTGACGGTCTACAGTCCATGGTATTGCAAAGAGTCAGATATGACTGAGTGACTCACACTTCCACACTTTCACAGGGATAAATATCAGAACAGGATGTGTGTGTCCACAAGCATAGAATGTGTGTGATTATTTGCCTTTTCTGATTAGATCCTTGGGTTCAGGTTCATGGCCTCCTGTTCTTAACTATCATAATACAGGAGTGCCCTCTACTGAGCTTCTTGTATAAGAGATGGATGCCTCCAGAGGCTGATTTGCCTCTTGCCTCGTGCCTAGTAAATGTTCCATCCGTATGTATTGAATAAATGAATGGATACTTGAACCTGATTCTCTGGGGCTGTGTGACTAGATCTCTTAAAGGCCCGTCTGTTAAATTGAGAAAGTGCTTCTCTTTGAGGCTCAGAGCTTAGAGGTGTTGATTCTCAGATGCAGATTCGGGTCTTGTCTCTAGAGCAGAGTAGGAGGGGTTATTATTGACCAAGACTGGGGACCAGGAGCCTGGCAGAGTCTGCAGAGATGTCACCAGGAAAGCTGTTCAAAGAATCACAAATTAATGGAAGAGAGAGGAGATCAGCATGCAGGAAACCCAGCTGAGATAAGAGATTGGAAGAAATCAATTTTTGCATTTAATTCAGAGGGCAGGCAGCCATAAAGGGAGAGGGGACCAGAAGTTGAAAACAAAGGAGGCCAGTTGGGCAGAGAAAGAACAAGCCTTGAAGCAGCCAAAGCCAGGTGGTCCAGGATGGAAGTTCTTTGGTGGGAGTGTTTCCTTAGTGGAGGTCCCTGCTAAGGGATCATACCCTCAGAGTCCTGGAGTGGGTTGGATCCAGAGAGGCTCATCTTTTGACCCTCATCTTTGGGGACACATGGAAGGGACTAAGAGACATTGGTTCTCGGGGGGGGGGGGGTTGCAGGAAGGGCAGTAGATTTTGGTGGAGTTAAATATGAGTCTGTGATGCTTGCAGACTTTTGTTTCATGCAAGAGGTCAGATGCCTGGAAATAAAAAGGATCTAGACTTCCCTCGTGGCTCAGAGGGTAAAGCGTCTGTCTACAATGTGGGAGACCTGGGTTCGATCCCTGGGTCAGGAAGAATCCCTGGAGAAGGAAATGGCAAGCCACTCCAGTACTCTTGCCTAGAAAATCCCACGGACGGAGGAGCCTGGTGTCCATGGGGTCGCAAAGAGTCAGACATGACTGAGCGACTTCACTTCACTCACTCTTAATTTAGGGCTTCTCAGGTGGTTCAGTGGTAAAAGAATCTTCCTGCCAATGCGGAAGATACAGGAGTCTTGGGTCGGGGAGATCCTCTGGAGGAGGAAATGCCAACCCGCTCCAATACTCTTGCCTGGAGAATCCCATGAGAAGCCTGGAGGGCTACAGTCCAGTGGGTCACAAACAGTGGGACATGACTGAGCACACGCTCTTCATTTATCCCCACCCTCCTGCTTTCCCCTTCGGTAACCATAAGTCTGTTTTCTATGTCTTTGAGCCTGTGTCTGTTTCATAAGCAAATTCATTGTATTATTTTTTAGATTCTACATATAAGTGATATCATATTTTTCTTTCTGACTTCCTTCAGACAAAGGAAGTACATATATATATTTTATGTATGTACATATATTTTAAACTGAATCACTTTGCTGTACACCTGAAACTAATGCAACATTGTAAATTAATTATATTTCAGTTAAAAAGGTAAGGATCTCTCCATTCAAGTTCATGGTTTTCATGCTGCTGCTGCTGCTAAGTTGCTTGAGTCATGTCTGACTCTGTGTGACCCTGTAGACGGCAGCCTACCAGGCTCCCCCATCCCTGGGATTCTCCAGGCAAGAACACTGGAGTGGGTTGCCATTTCCTTCTCCAATGCATGAAAGCGAAAAGTGAAAGTGAAGTCGTTCAGTCATGTCCGACTCTTAGCGACCCCATGGGCTGCAGCCCACCAGGCTCCTCGGTCCATGGGATTTTCCAGGCAAGAGTACTGGAGTGGGCTGCCATTGCCTCTCTGATGGTTTTCATAAGAAACAAACCAAAATTCCAGTTCAGGTTGCCTCATTTCTGATTTCTGTGAAGCAACACGGCTGAAATAATTCAGGTTCGCAACAGTCACAACTATGAACATTTAGTGGTTGTTTCTGTTTGGGGCAAAAAAAATCTAAAAGTTTTGTTTGTCTTTTCTCCCATTCCTGTCTTCATTATCAATAGTCAGTCTCTATTATATGACTGAAATAGGTATGAAAATTTAGAAGTCATTATCTTTCCTGTCAATATTATTTTCAGGTAAGATTCTTCTATAAGATCATTTTCAATCTTTCCTTAAATTTCATCTCTCAAGTGAACTTTAATCAAGGACATCAAGACCAGACACATTGCAACTAGAACTTAGGGCTGCTAAAATGACAGAAAGTCCTCACGTTACTGCCAGTCTTTTCAGCTGAAGGGGAGGAAAAAGCTTGGTATGCAAAAGTTATTTCTGAGTTCTTTAATAATTCAATCACCATAATTAAATTTTGACTCTCATAGCCACAGTGATGAAAGAGGAGGGGGAAAAAAACCAGGTAACAATGACTCCTAGTGATTAGAGTTCTACCCCATGAACCGAATAGTGTTTGATGGAAACTTGGATTTCTTCGCATTGCCTCCCTCTTCCTCCCCAGGTGAATGGAGATGCCTATTATTTTCATTTAATTAAAACCTAGTTGGCTGGACCCAAGAGAGAAGGGAACAATCATGCTTTTGTGCCTTCATCAAGCCCTGGCGGCTCTTAGCCGCGGTGGAGGAGGGCGGGGTGGTGCCCGCTATGGCTTTCTCTACGGTGCGGTCACTCAGGAGGTCTCTTCCCTTCCAGCATGACAGCTGGCTCCATGTGGCTCCGTCCTCTCTGTGAAAATAGCTCAAGCATTGTAACAGAGTTCTTTGGCTCCTGCTGTGTCTGTTATAGACATAACCACTCAAGATGATTATTTCTCCTTATGAACTACACTGGGCTTATGTAACCTAAAGCTCTGCTCCATCAATCATAGAAAATCCCTTTCACTTTCTTGCTCCTGCCCTCTGCTATGTCCTAAATCCACTCTCCTAAGGGCACTGGTGATCACAGGAAACACCCAAGGCCTTTGTGTTTCCTGCTTACCTGGCCTTTCACCAGATCCTGCTGATCGCTCCATCCTTCTTAAAGCATTTCTCTAAGAAAACCACTCTTTTCATACTGTTCATGGGGTTCTCGAGGCAAGAATACTGAAGTGGTTTGCCATTCAGAAACCTGTATACAGGTCAGGAAGCAACAGTTAGAACTGGACATGTAACAACAGACTGGTTCCAAATAGGAAAAGGAGTGCATCAAGGCTGTATATTGTATATTGCTTATTTAACTTATATGCAGAGTACATCATGAGAAACACTGGGCTGGAGGAAGCACAAGCTGGAATCAAGATTGCCTGGAGAAATATCAATAACCTCAGGTATGCAGATGACACCACCCTTATGGCAGAAAGTGAAGAAGAACTAAAAAGCCTCTTGATGAAAGTGAAAGAGGAGAATGAAAAAGTTGGCTTAAAGCTCAACATTCAGAAAACGAAGATCATGGCATCCGGTCCCATCACTTCATGGCAAACACAAGGGGAAAGAGTGGAAACAGTGGAAACAGTGGCTGACTTTATTTTTTGGGGCTCCAAAATCACTGCAGTTGGTGACTGAGCCATGAAATTAAAAGACGCTTACTCTTTGGAAGAAAAGTTATGAGCAACCTAGATAGCATATTCAAAAGCAGAGCCATTACTTTGCCAACAAAGATCCATCTAGTCAAGGCTATGGTTTTTCCAGTGGTCATGTATGGATGTGAGAGCTGGACTATAAAGAAAGCTGAGCGCAGAAGAGTTGATGATTTTGAACTGTGGTGTTGGAGAAGACCCTTGTGAGCCCCTTGGACTGCAAGGAGATCCAACCAGTCCATCCTAAAGGAGATCAGTCCTGGGCGTTCACTGGAGAGACTGATGTTGAAGCTGAAACTCCAATACTTTGGCCACCTGATGTGGAGAGCTGACTCATTTGAAAAGATCCTGATGCTGGGAAAGAATCGGGGCAGGAGGAGAAGGGGACGACAGAAGATGAGATGGTTGGATGGCATCACTGACACAAGGGGCATGGGTTTGGGTGGACTCCAGGAGTTGGTGATGGACACGGAGCCCTGGCGTACTGTTCACGGGGTCGCAGAGTCAGACACGACTGAGTGACTGAACTGAACTGAGGAAAACCAGCTGGCCTGGCTAACTGACAGTACTTCCTACACACACTGCCCTGATAAGGCAGGACTGATTTGTGCTGATAACCGTCTGGGATAGAGGTACAACACCAATGAGGACCTCCAAACAGGAAGCTACAAAGCCATGCTTCCTCCTCTCTCCAGTCACAGCCTAGACTTGTCCTTCTTATCTACAGAGGGCTGGTGGCCCCCAGTGATTCATTTTGGACCCTCTCATCCTCCTGTCTCTAGTTCAGTTCAGTTCAGTTCAGTTGCTCAGTCGTGTCCGACTCTTTGCAGTGATAGAGACTGAGAAATCATGAGAAGTAGCTGTGATTAAGTCCCCAATCACTGCCAAAAGCCAGAAGCTACCAACATAGAGTACTGAACTCAAATCTCTGTCTATATATGTCTCCGCCAGGCTTATTGAGCAAGTACAGCCAACAAGCAGTAGACAATAGACATACTTGTCTTTCCCTTCTGTTTGTTCACTCCCTACATGGAGTTAACCAGAATCCAGATAATTCTATTTTGAAGTAGCTCTTGGAATTAAAACTATGAGACCTCTTAAATCACATTTATTAATTTTTTACTTGCATTCAAGACAATTGTGGACAAGATCCTGATGCTGGGAAAGATGGAGGGCAGGAGGAGAAGGGGACAACAGAGGATGAAATGGTTGGCTGGCATTACTGACTCCATGAACAGGAGTTTGGGCAAACTCTGGGAGATGGTGAAGGACAGGGAAGTCTGGGGGGCTGCAGTCCATGGGATCTCAACTTAGGGACTGAACAACAGCAACTGGTAGTGCAATGCATAAAAAATCTGCCTGCCAATGCAGGGGACACAAGTTTGATCCTTGACCCAGGAAGATTCCACCTGCCACAGAGCAACTTAGCCCATGTGCCACACAACTGCGGAAACCCGTGTGTCCTGGGATCCTCGAGCAGCAGCTACTAAACCTGGGGGTCACAGCTGCTGACCCTGTGCCTAGAGCCTGCACTCTGCAACAAGAGAAGTCACCAGAACGAGAGGCCTGAGTACCCAGGGAAGAGCAGCCCCCACTCCCTATAACTAGGAACCCCGAGCAGCACATCAAAGGCCTAACACAACCAAAGAGAAGATAAGTAAATTTCAAAGGGCGATCACCTCTATTTATGTCTATGTTGAAGGTGGCCTTTCCTTCTGTTTCTGCAGGAGCATACTTCATCCAGGTGCATGCCTCCGTCTGCCCTGCCTGCATCACTGGGAAAGGGGGTAGCTAATCTGATTGGCTGGAGACTAACTTCACTGGGTTACATCTCACTAGTGACCAGTGGCGGGAAGTGCCTCCAGGAGCAGGTGTGCTGTCTGTCTCCACCTGTCAGGGGGTAGATAAGCTCTGTGGGACTGGCCTTCTTGTATTCAGAAGCAGAGAAGGGCAAGCCTCACTTTATCCCTTGCCTAAGCTGCTTTCTCCAACCTAGCTTTCACCACAGAGTTCTTTCACCCAGGTTTAGTAGCAAAAGATGAGAATTGGTCAGCAGTGTTTGCCCAGCTTCAGAAAGCAATGCTACCTGGTACATACAAGGAGGTGCTAAGCAAAGGGATTCAGGGCTCAAAACCCAATTCTCAACCCCTAACATGGCCCAGGAGGACATTCCAGGAAACTGTCATCTGAAAGAATGTGAGGAGACATGGCCTCTACACAACACAGAGAAAGTTCCAAGGAGAGAGAAGACCCAGATAAAAAGTTTCCAAGATGAGATGAAAGGGCTATCGGAGCAACAATTAAAGGCAAAGGGAAATTTAGTCCCACCTTTTTCTTCTTTTTGATACTTTCATTCTGGTCAAAGACATCCCAATATTTATGAGGGTCCAGTCTTTATTTGTTCAAAGAAGAGCCAGGGTGTCTCTCCTGAGAAACTCATGTTCAAGAGAACTAAGATGGAAATGACCAAATGGTCATATTTTAGTGTCAGGTAAAACATACCATTTAATACTTTGGAAAGTACTAAGGTGTGAAAAAGAAGTGCCTCACCCCCCTAGACCCCCGTCTCCCGCAACTTCTCTCCTTTGAGGGGACTGCAGTTATCAGTGACCTGAATCCCCTTGCAGATATTGAATTATCCTTTTTCAGAGCTGCATCTTAGAGAAAACGCAATTATGCTTCTCAAAACTCCTAAGCAAAGGAGGCAAAAGAGAGAGAGAGTGGGGCTATAATTTATGTATTCTGATAGTGGGTCGCCTGGAAGAGCTAAAATATGGCCACGGAATATCAGGGTAAAATTCTCCAGAGAGAAACTAGGAGTTTATTGGAGAAAGGAACAAGCTCTCAGATCTTTCCTACAACCCAGACCTGAAGCCCAGCGGGACTTTGGATCCCAAGAGCAGCTGGCTTCCCTTCGAGGGCACCCACATCTTGGACCTCAGCCTTTCCACGCTGCCACTGGACACTTGACATCCAGGACACTGGGCTTCACTCCAGCCATCTCTCTTGCTGTCATGACAACAGGCCAGCCATTCAGAAGGCCCTCTCCCTGTCCCCTGCACCTGGACCACAGCTGCTGGCCACGTCTTGTTAGACCCAGGGGCAGCCCTGGTTTGCCTGCTTTCTGATGGACTAGTGAGGTCTAGGAGGAGGGGAGAGGCTTGCTGGAAATGGTAAGACCAGAAAACAAGCCAGCAGTTTTCCCGTCTGTTATGGCTTATGGTGGAAAGATAAAGCAAAACAAATGCAAAGAGAATAAATTTAATTTATGTGATAGAAGAAATTTACTATCTCTTATTGCATTCTAGCTTATTTATCTAGTATCTCTTAACTTGATTTTCAGCCTGCTGTTCACAGACCATGTCTTTGTGATGATTTTATCTAGTGCTAAGTGGGCAAAAGAACTGAATAAAAACAGCCCTACATTTTTTTCTTTGCCAAAGAGGTCATAAATTCAGATATGAAAATTAGACTTCAGGGCAGAGTGACGATTCAAGAAAGCAGGATTAATATCATACGTAGCCATAGAGATTGAAAGTTGAATGTAGACAGAAGTCTTCTGTGAAAAATTGTTTATACTAGTCAGAAACTGAAATGTCCATCCATAGAAAAATTATTAAATAATCTAAGCTACTTCCATGTGATCAAAAACTTCAGAGCTATAACAGGAGATGAATCTGTGTGTTGATGAGGTTAAGATCACCCAGATATTGATAACTAAAAGAAACCTAGTTGACAAATGCCTCCAGCTCCATGAAAAGTTGTGTTTGTTTGTATATACAGGCTTCTCAGGGGGCACAGTGGTAAGGAATCCACCTTCCATTGCAAGAGACTCAAAGAATATAAGTTCAATCCCTGGGTAGGGAAGATTCCCTGGAGAAGTGTGTTAGTAACTCAGTCGTGTCCAACTCTTTGCGACCCCACAGATGTAGCCCACTAAGCTCCTCTGTCCATGGAATTTTCCTGGCAAGAATACTGAAGTGAGTTGCCTTTTCCTTCTCCAGAGGATCTTCCAGATCCAGGGATTGATCCTGGGTCTCCTGTACTGTAGGCAGAAGGAAATGGCTATCCTCTCCAGTACCCCTGTCTGGGAAATCCCATGGACTTCAAAAGAGTCAGACATGACTGAGAAACTGAACAACAACAAAAATATACATGTGTATGCATGTGTATGTTAGATAAAAATTCAGATGTATGATATGTGTGGAGATTTTCCAAAAACACACACAAGAACACGAGAAACTATCACAGCGGTTATCTCCAACCATGGAGGATGTGAGACAGAAGAGACTCACATTTCACTGCGTTCTTTCTGTGCTATTTGAATCCTCTTTCCACGTGCATGAAAACACTATTTTCATCATAACAAAGTCCCCAAACCCCACTTAGCTAATGGATGCATGCACAAGAAGAAAAACTGCCTGCATACACGTGCAGATTTAAAAAGCACTAAGTTCTCTGCTGGATTCTGGAAAGAATTACAATAAATATAACAAATGTCCAGAGAGTGAGTTACCACACCAGCAAATGTCAAATATCCATAAATAAGTGATTCACGTTCATCTGCATGAGATCCATAAAAGTTGCCTTCAAGCATGACCAAGACACCGCTCTTCGAAAGTGCTTGCAGAGGCAAATTTATGGAAAGCATCATTCTCATCTAGTGTGCTATTCTGCTACCTGAAGGTCAGGCTACCAAGGTTAAATGTAGCATTAACATTTAGAAGTGCTCTCCCGTGGAGCAGGAGTACAAGAGACAGTTAGCTCTTCTGAAACCTCTAACCTTTTGGGAAGGAGTCACATGGCCCGCATCCCAAGTTCTTTCCAGGTTTTCAAATGATTCTGTGCAGCTCTGACTCCGAATATGAAACAATGGACAGAAACATGTTCAAGATGCTGGAAACATTTTGTGCTATTACTTAAAGATTAAAAAAATCTTCCCTTCTGCTGTGTGTGTGGATGTAAATTATCTTTCATATGACATTTCATCTACATTTCATTAACACTTCATCACATGAAAGTGAGGGAGAAGTAGCTTACCAGCAGTTTCCGCAGGTAGCAGAGATGCTCCACGAGGCTTTTTCAGACGTTCTGAGATCGTCTGGGCCAAACGAAGTCCAGCTGTGTGAGACGAAAAGCGGACACAGAGGAAAGGTGGGGCTTACAGTTTGCACGAGACTCGAGATTATGCAGGTGGTTTCCTGGGTAGAAAGGGACACCCTCTTCTATAAAGAGGGCTTTGTGTGTATCACTCCTGATTGCCCTAGATGGCTCAGCGGTGAAGAACCCTCCTGCCGTGCAGGAGACGCAGGTTCAATCCCTGGGTCAGGAAGATCCCCCCAGAGAAGGCAATGGCTACCCACTCCAGTAGTCTTGTCTGGGAAATCCCATGGACAGAGGAGCCTGACCGGCTACAGTCCAGGCAGTAGCAAAGAGTGGGACATGACGACTCAACAAACAACCACCTGATCAGCCACGGCACAGGCACTAAGCTGCTAAACGTGTACACTAGCAATGGACACTCAGTGCCCCTCGTGGAACTGACATTTTCCTGAAGACCACAAGATCACAAGTGTGATGGGGGAGGTTGTAGGCACCGCCAGAGACCACAGGTCCAGCCCCGCAGATGCCTGGAGTGGGGGTCATCCCAGCGCATTCCCTCTGCACTGTCATCAAGATGCCCGTCTTCCTTATGCGTTCATCAGGTACTGGATTCCCACCGTGCACAGAGGACTCCCTTAGGCAGATTTACAGTCCCTCTCAAAATACAGCCTTGTTCAAGTTGCATCTGCCTCACAGCAACTCTCTACCCTTCTTCCTCTCTTTTTCTCTCTGCTTCTTTGTCTCTGTTCCCATCTTTTTCTGTTTCTCTGTCTCCTTCTAGCTCCCTATCCCTTTGGTTCCTTCTGTTTGGCTTCTCTGGTGGATCAGGTGGTAAAGAATCTGCCTGCAATGTGGGAGACCTGGGCTGAATCTTTGGGCTGGGAAGATCCCTTAGAGGAGGGCATGGCCCCCCACTCCAGTCTTCTTGCCTGGAGAATCCCATGGACAGAGGAGCCTGGCGAGCTGCAGTCCATAGGGTGGCAAAGAGTCAGACACGACTGAGCAACTAAACACAGCCTCCTTCTGTCTTTCTTTCCCATCCCCTCCCATCTCTGTGTCTATGTCTCTGTCTGTCTGTCTCTCTCTTTGATGGCAAACTCTTTGTTTCTCTGTATCTCTTTCTTTCTGGTCTATCTCTGTCTCTATCTCTGGCAGACTCTGTGTCTCTGTGTCTCTGTCTCTCTCTGTGTCTCTGTGTCTCTGTCTCTCTCTGTGTCTCTGTCTCTCTCTGTCTCTCTGTGTCTCTGTCTCTCTCTGCATCTCTGTCTCTCTCTGTGTCTCTGTCTCTATCTCAGGCAGACCCTTGTTTCTCTGTATCTTTATTTCTGCTCTGTTCTTCTGTCTCTCTGTGTCTCTATCTCTGGGAGACTCTGTCTTTGCTGCTCTGTCTCTTTCTGCTCTGTGTCTCTGTCTCTTTCTGTGTCTCTGTCTCTCTCTGTGTCTCTGTCTCTCTGTGTCTCTGTCTCTCTCTGTGTCTCTGTCTCTCTCTGTCTCTATGTGTCTCTGTCTCTCTCTGTCTCTCTGCATCTCTGTCTCTCTCTGTGTCTCTGTCTCTATCTCAGGCAGATGCTTTGTTTCTCTCTTTATTTCTTCTCTGTTCTTCTGTCTCTCTGTGTCTCTATCTCTGGAAGACTCTGTCTTTGCTGCTCTGTCTCTTTCTGCTCTGTGTCTCTATCTCTCTCTGTGTCTCTGTCTCTCTCTGTCTCTGTCTCCCTCTGTGTCTCTGTCTCTCTCTGTGTCTCTGTCTCTCTCTGTGTCTCTGTGTCTCTGTCTCTGTCTCTCTGTGTCTCTGTCTCTCTCTGTGTCTCTGTCTCTGTCTCTCTCTGTGTCTCTGTCTCTATCTCAGGCAGACACTGTCTTTGTTTCTCTGTATCTTTATTTCTGCTCTGTTCTTCTGTCTCTCTGTGTCTCTATCTCTGGGAGACTCTGTCTTTGCTGCTCTGTCTCTTTCTGCTCTGTGTCTCTGTCTCTCTCTGTGTCTCTGTCTCTCTGTGTCTCTGTCTCTCTCTGTGTCTCTGTCTCTTTCTGCTCTGCGTCTCTGTCTCTGTCTGTGTCTCTGTCTCTCTGTGTCTCTGTCTCTCTCTGTGTCTCTGTGTCTCTGTCTCTCTCTGTGTCTCTGTCTATCTCTGGCAGACACTGTCTTTGTTTCTCTGTATCTTCATTTCTGCTCTGTTCTTCTGTCTCTGTGTCTCTACCTCTGGGAGGCTCTGTCTCTGCTGCTCTGTCTCTTTCTGCTCTGTGTCTCTGTCTCCACCTCTGGCAGCCTCTGTCTCTGGCCCTCTGTCTCTCTGTGTCTCTCTGCACGGCCCTCTAGCTCTCGCCCTTGCAGTTTTATCCCTTTCCCTCCTAGAGGAGTCTCTGCTTCTCCCCAGCATCCTACCCTAGTTGGCCAAAATCTGTTATGCCTTCCCCTTTCCTGTGTCCCTGAACCTGCCCTGGGAAAGGGCACCTCCTCACTGCTGCACAAACAGCGCCTCTCTCGGTCCTTATCTCACTTGCTCCTGCAGCGTCTGGTGCTCTTGATCGCTTTCTTTTCCCCTCAAACTCGCTGCCTCTGTTTTGATGGTTCTTCCTGACAACCCTGGCTCCCAGCTCCTTGGTGCACCCCTGTCCCAAGTCCCCTCGCAGTGTCCTTTTCTTCCACCTACCGTGGATGGTGAGTGTTTTCTGGGCCCTCTGCTTGGCCCTCTTCCCACCCCACACCACATCAGCTTCAAGAGCTAGTCTCACTGCTCCAGAGAATTCTTTCCTTCATGTACTGAGGACTCAGATATCATCACAGCCCAGATGTGTGCCTCTGTCTCGCTCTGCGCTGAGCTCAAACCCTGCTGGTGGTAGCCGCTGGGGCGGCCCTGGGGTAACCCTGGAAGATCCCAGCAGACCTCAGTGTCACCCCTGTCCATGTTCCTCTTCTTTCTCTGCCATTGACTCATCTCATAGCCAGAACCCAGCATGCTGGATGCTGGCAAAGCTCTCGCAAATGCTTGGATGAACCATCTCAAGACAGGCCCTACCGCATCAAGAGGGAGTGACCGTGTCTCTGAATTTTGCTTTGGGGTGAGCTTGGTGTGTGAGTAACTACGTCCTGGTGATGGGGAAGCAGCACAAGCGAGCAGGGAGGGTGGATCTTGGACTGTGATTACGGTGATGAGTCTTCCATAGGAAACCCTCCTGAGAGCCTTTCCTGCCCCCAGATAGCGCCAGGCCCTGAGCAAGGAAAGACCTCCAAGTGGACAACCTATCTGATGTTTTTGAGTAATGCTTTATCAAATAAAAACCTTGTTCCTGAAAAACCCCAATATTCTATTTGCTGCAACTGTGTTCCAGGCATTTTTCTGGGAAGGCACAGAAGTAGGGCATACTTACTGTGACTCATGCTTTTCTGGAACGGATGTTTGGTTTAGTTTTTAATAGCACGGCTTGGGAGTCAGTGAGATCTGGGCTTCAGTTCTGTGCAGGGAGACGATGCGGGCCAAGCTCTCTCTAGCTGTTCTTTCTTCATCTGCGAGATGAAGAGAGTAAGGACACCTGTCCCGTAAGGACCCCACAGGACCGTCAGAGGAGCCTGGGCAGTGAAGGACCCAGGGCTTGGAGAACAGCAAACCCAAAGCAGTGCCAGCCGTCATGTCTTATCTTCTACTACAGCATGTTATATTAGTCATCTTATTGCTATACATACTTGCTCTGTGGTGTGCCTGAAAGTCACTGAAATACCACCTAACGCGTGTGGTGTAGGTTTTCCAGTCTATAATTATTTCAGTAAATGGTTGTCTATAGACTTCATACGAAAATGTGTCTCTTCAGTGTAGATAAGAGTACGAGGCTTGGAACTTCACTGGTCGTCCAGTGGTTAAGATTCCAGGCTTCTACTGCAGATGGTGAGGGGTTCGATCCCTGGTTGGGGAACTAAGATCCCTCATGCTGCGAGGCGTAGCCTAAATGAAAAAAGAAAGAAGAGAAAGTCTTTATTCTCCACTTTCGATTAGAAAGCGAGCATCGCATACATGCTGTCTCTTTTGCGTTCTGCACACACATGAAATAACCACGTCAATGACTTTATACATTCAAGCTCTGTCCTTGTCAGACCCCTGGTTCTGTCTACCACTGAAACTGGCAAAAGTCATCTACATCTGAAGTCCTGGCTGTGATTAAATGATTCTAAGATGATGACTTTGTGACAGCAATTTAAACTCAGCATTTCACAATGCTAAGTGATGTTCTGTCTTTTCTCCTGCTTTTAACTTGTATGCCAGTGTATGAAGTGGGGTGTGTGTGTGGTATGTGAGGAGTGTGGGGTGTGTTTCTGGTGTGTATACGTGATGTCTGTGGTTTGCATGTGTTTTGTGTGTGGTGTCTGATATGTGTGCTTCTAGCATGTGTGTGTGGTGTGTGTGTGTATGTATCATGCATGTGGGGCATGTGTGTGGTACATAGAGGGCATGCTGTTGAACACGGCATGGCTATTGGCTATACCCCCAGATCAGGGCAGCCTTCTCTAAGGCCCCAGTTGGCGGGAGTAGGAACTGTTTCCATCTCCCCCAGCAAGCCCCTGCCTTGTGGGAGGCTCAGGTGTGGGCTGTCCAGACCCTCCCTGGGGTTCTCACTGGCCCAAGTCTTGGTGGGGGACCAAGGAGGCTGTGACCATTGGGCAGACGAAACTCCCCATGCCGACCTGGCTCTTGTGCTTGGAAAGTCTGCATTTGAGAAGGCCCTTGGCTGGTCTGGGAACTTGAATTTCAGGGGGAGGTTTCCTGCATTCTCTAGACTGATCGGATCACCTGCACTGTTCGTGTGACCAGGATGGTTTGTGCTGAGCCCCTGCTCTCCTCCAGGGAGTCTGGAATTTGGGTCCCTGCCAGGCAGAGGATGCAGAGACCAGACCCCAGTAAAAGCCCTGGGGCTAGGTTCTGGGAGTTCTAGCGTGTCATCGACTAGGGGGTGGTCTTGGAGACCCCCAAAACAATCTTCCTCCTTGGGGATGAACAGGGATGAAATCAAAGTGTTGGCGGTTTGGGGGGGCTCAGTGTCCCTTGAACACCACCCCCCCTCAAACACACACTAGTAAAAGGTCTCTTCAAGCAAAAAAGCTCTGAGTTAGACCATTTCAGAGTCTGAGCAGATAAGAGAAGATAAAAAGATCCCCCTCCATCTTAATTTATCCTGCTCACTAGCTTCAGTTACAGCTCTGCTAGAAAAATTGTGTCACTTTGTACATGAAAAGCCTTATTCTGTAGGCAGGAAAATGGAGAGGGCAGAGAAAGATTCTGAATGATGACGGACAGGCTGCCAAGGGGCCATTAAAACCCCAAGAAGCTCATCTTTCCAATATTTTAATATACAGCAGTGTTTTATCATTTATCTTTTAATTTTCAAAAAACTAAAAGTTCTTATAATGATAACTTATTAACTGTTATAATTAAAGCCCTGAAATGTGAAAAGTTGAAGCATTCACTTTTGCAGGAAAAAACAATTCAGCCTTAATGTTAGAACTCATACTATTTTGCAATTGTACAAAACCTCCACCTGTTCCTCAAGAACTACAATCCCGCCACAAAACCAATCCGAACATTCAGGGAGAGACGGGGCAGATTTATTTATTTATTTATTTTTAATGGATTAAACCTTTGCAGGTCAGCAAACCAGATCAGTGATTGAATCCCAGGGAGCCAGAATGCTATGATTAGCAAGCAGGGGAAAAGCATGCCTGATGCGTCCCCAGGTGCATGCCTGCAGGTCACAGGTTATTGATGACTGGAAACTGCATCAATTTGTAGCATGGGTCTATAATTATAAATTGTATAACTTACACACATGCACACTTGTCAACCCCAGGGCCGAGTGGTCAGAAGCACAGGCTCTGAGACATACACTGGAGTTGGAATCCTGTATTCTTTTTCTACCTTTTGGCTCTGTGATCATGGAGAGCTTTTCCAACCACTCTCAACCTCATCTTTCTCATCTGTAAAGTGGGCACAATTGGTCCTGCATCCTGTTGGTGAAGACTTGATGCACAAAGTATCCAGAAGGTGCTGCAGCCACAGGACAGGGCAGGGTGCTGAGTGGCCTATGGGGGCCTGTGAGCTTCCCAGGTAGACTCTGCTGCACGTCTGTAGGGAGGGGCTTGCTCCGCCCTGGGTGGGACTGACATCCTTTACTTCTCTCTGCTCAGTTTCCTCCTCTGTAACCGTGATGTCTCCTGCACGTGGCCGCTTTGAGAATCACACAATTTATTAATAGTCCCTATCCAGCACCGAGAAGAGGGCATGGCCCAGGCCCGGGACTCACTCGAGTTCCTACTATCATTACTACCATCCCCAAATATCCCCGAGCCACACTCCTCTAACATCTTGCTTTACACAGTGCTTTGCACCCAATCTGTTTCCTTTATACCCAACAGATTGAAAAATAAAAATAAATTAAGAGAGTGTAATAGTCTAGAGAAGAAGGAGAGTTCTGACTGGCGTGCAGAAGAGAAGTGATGCTCTGGAGAAGTGAGGGGACCCAGGTGGGCAGGGAGCATGCAGAGGCTTGGAAACAAGAAGTCAGGAAACGCAAAAGGCTGAGAGAGGAAGTGTCTGCCCAGGGGTGAGAAGCATCATTCTGAAAAGTCTGACAGATTATTGTTTTAAGATTCCACATATAAGCAATATCATATGATATTTGTCTTTGTCTGGCTTACTTCACTTAAAAAAAAAAAAAAAGATACAAATGAACTTATTTACAAAACAGAAATAAACCCACAGAGGTAGATGACAATCTTATGGTGACCAAAGGGGAAGAGGTGGGAAAGGGATAAATTAGGAGTTTGGGATTGTCACACATGCACTAATATACACAAAATAGATAGCTAACAAGGACCTACTGTATAGCATGAGCTTCCCTGGTGGCTTAGTGGTAAAGAATCTGCCTTCCAATGCAGGAGATGTGGGTTTGATCCCTGGGTCAGGGAGATCCCCTGGAGAAGGAAATGGCACCTCACTCCAGTATTTGTGCCTGGAGAATCCCATGGACAGAGGAGCCTGGCGGGCTACAGTCCAGGGGGCCACAGAGAGTCAGACATGACTTAGCGACTAAACAACAACTGTACGGCATAGGGAACTATATTCAATATTTTGTAATAACCTGTAAGGAAGAATAATCTGAAAAACAACATATATAGGAATCACTGTATATCCAAAGCTAACACAACACTGCAAATCAACTGTGCTTCAATAAAAAAGTAAATAAAATAAAAACTGTAAAGACTGAAGGAGAGAACAATCTTCTGTTATCGTAAATACATAGCTGATATTCTTAAAGCATCTCAGGTTTCTTGTTAGAGTAGTCTCACTTACCAAGCTGTAAATGCCACGAAAATAAAGACCCTACATCATTTCACCTAAAATCCCTCCCCCAGGTACTTCACAAAAGAATCACATTGAATGAGCAACTGACAATTGCTTACTGGTATCAAAAGAAATTACAAATGAGCAATATTAGCCGCTTTCCTTTATATTAGCGAGCAGGATCCAAGGCGAAGGACCCTTAAGAATTCATCAAGGAATTTCCTGTATCACTAGAAACATGTTTAATGAACGAATCAGCAGCAGCCATCCTGCATTTAGCATCTACTATTCCCTGTTAAGGAAAAGAGGTCACCTTTATAGAAATTCATCATGTAAGTGAAGAATGTAGCTTATCGGTGACAAAATGTTAATAGATTCCACAACTGAGTTGCTCAGGCAGTTACAATGTGAGGGAACAGACGGTGATGACTGTCCATGCTATGAGTGGAATAGGTTGGATTCTGTGCCAGGAAGAACCAAAGCTTCGTTGAGCACTGGGATTGTCAGCGTTTCCAGCTAGATTGTCTTAAAACAAATCATGTGGAAGTGGAGGATAACGGAAGTCAGCCGCCAAATGGTTGCAAAGTGAATTCGAATAAGCAGTGACACGTGCATCCGTGTTGCTATCCATCGCAAAGTGTTCACTGAGCACTTCCTATGGGTCTGGCTCAATTCTCAGTGGAGAGAAAAGGAGCAGAGGTACTGGGCTTTGTTCAGGCCAGCATTTGGATGCCAGCAAATATAGGAGTGCATAGGTAAATAGCAGAAATATAAAGGGTATAAGGTCAGATTTCTTAAAACAGAGGTGTGCTCAGCAGTATATAAAGTCTAAATAAACGTGAAACACTTTCACGGGGAAATTTTGCTTGAAACTTTGAGGGGAAATCATGACTTTTAATACAGATAAGTTAGCCTGAGTCATGCAAAAATTTCAACAATTTTTATCGTGAAATGCAATACTTGAAAGAAATTCTCCGCTTGTATCGGCACCTTTAGATCTCACACCCCTGGGGTGTGTGTTTATTCTCCTTTGCTATCCTTTGTAGTTTCACAGGAGAAAATCTGAAGTCCTGCTTGTGCGTTTCCTCTGTGCGTAAATATTTTGTTTAAAATTTGCACTTGAAGTAAAATATAAATACTACTGTTTGCAGTAGAATGAGTGTGGTTTAGAAAATGATGGTATTTGATACTAACCAAGATGTAACTGAGGTTTTCATGGCTCTGCAATATTAATGGAATTTAATTATTAATATCATTTTTTAAAGCTATTGTAGCTCAAATATAAAAGCTTGCTCCAAGGAAAGCTGTCCAAATAATGTTACCTTTCAGGAGCCAAAACCTCATACATGAGAGCCGACATTAAAATACACTAATGTCATTGATTTGGAGAATAACGAAAATAAGAGTGTGGATGATCCAAGTTCTCCATGTATAGTAATCAAGCTAAAGGTATACTGACTGTAAAACATGGTTATTGGCCCGGAGGGCTCAGTTCAGTGTAAAGTAACCCGAATAGTTTTGGAAAGAAGCAGACTAGTTCAGGGATCTGCGGGTGGATGGGATCCTAACAACACTTCTCAAAGTTCACTGCAGGTGACCAGCAAAGATGCTCAGTAAACATCCAGATTCTTGGTGTCCATCCCAAAGACCCTGATCCAGGTCTGGGGACCTGCGTGTTTTTACCAGCACCTCAGGGGAGTCTGATCCAGGTCATTATCTGACTTAATGTTGAGAGAATTGGACCCACGGTGGCCCAGAGACAGACTTCATCCATGAAGCCCTGAGATGGAATGGAAATTCAAGCCGGTGTGTTCTTACTCCAGGAGAGTGGACCTAACACTTTCCTCAGATTCTCAAACGGGTGCTGACTCGGTAGCATTTCCACGATGTAGGAAGGAGACCCCCGGGGTGGACCCTGAAGTTGGCAAGACCCAGGAAAGGGGGAGGAAAGAAGGAAAGCACTGAGAGGGTCATTAGCTTGACCATCTTAGCTCATGGATATAAAGAAATAAGTTTGGACCTTAAATGAAAATATCAGAGAGGAAAAAAAAAAGAAAGGAAGAGGCTGCTATAGATGTCTTTGGGCACAAGCAGTTTACACCTTCAGGACCTTCGATCTATCTATCTCTTTGTCAACAGATGCACCGTTGTTATGACAGCAGGGGAGGAAGTGTGAGGCGGCTACAGAACGGTCGCAGGCAAGTCAAATATGTTCTCAGACTTGCAGATTATTTTTAACCTCCCTGAAAGACTGACCAAGAGGTCTAGAATGCTGTAGTGATTTTAATTAAGGGAAGAGAGATTCATGCTTCTGACTTTGAGGTTATTTCTTCCTCCTGTGGGGGCTCTCGAGGGCTATACAAACAGATGTCAAAGAAAGGTTAAAGGATAGAAGATGACAAAGTTTAATCAGAGAAAGAAAAGCTTTGAGAAACAAAAAGAGGAGGAAGGGGAGGGGTGAGTGCTTACATTCCTGAAAAATGGATTTCTTGAACAAAGAAACTGTTTTATCTAGGTGATCAGACCCTGTGAATTGAGTTTTCTCTCCTTGCGGCTGTGAGTCTCTGAAGGGTTAGCCGCTGATTATAGAAAAGAATCTCTGGCTGAGGATTAAAAAGACATGCTCCCCCCAGCCAGTGTTGAGGGGAGCCCAGGCTCCAGGGTCTCATCCTCCACACCCATGACCCTTGTCTTAAGCCTTTCACCCAGGACTCTTCATTTGCTTTCCCTCTGGGCTTGACATGCAAGAGCAAGGCTGCAAGCTTGAGGGGTGCATTTCTGTTCCCCTGGTTCCTCACCCACAGAGAGGGACCCTGTATTCACCCTCACCCCATCCTCAGCTCCTGAATGAGGCCTGGACCCTTACTGTGCTGACATGTCGGTCTGAAAGGAGGGCTTTGACTTCCCCTCTACGTAACTGTCCTCAGCATCCCCCAACTTACAGGGGGCTCTACTTGAACTTGGCAGAGAGAATGTGCATGGGTTCCTGGGGGTGGACACGTGAAGACAGGGTTCTGACCTTCTTGTTCTCTAGAGCTAGGCTGGCAAAAGTGGTCCCAAGAGGAAAATAAGGTCAGCCGATAAGCCCCCCAGACTCAATATCTGAGGAAGTGGCCTCAGCCAGGTGAAGGGATGTAGTGAAAGGTCTATTTGCAGAAGCTTGAGCAGGATGAGGGGAGGGGACCCACGGGCTTTTTGTCTGATCCCCCACCAGGGATCAAACCCTCATCCTGCAATCGAAGCGTGAAATTTTAACTGCTGGACCACCAAGGATGTCCCTGGGGCTTCTATCTGATGCAGTGTTAATTAGAGCCATTTCTGGTGCCCTGAAAATACAGCAGACCTCTTCTATCTACGGTCACTGTTGATGTCTTACTTTTACCTTGGTTTCAGCCACTTTGGAGATGGTAAACATGTGTTTCCTTGAGATGGTTCCCTAGTGGCTCAGAGGTGAAGCATCTGCCTGCAACGCAGGAGATGTGGGTCTGATCCCTGGGTCGGGAAGATCCCCTGGAGAAGGAAATGGCAACCCACTCCAGTATTCTTGCCTGTAGAATCCCATGGACGGAGGAGCCTGGTGGGCTACAGTCCATGGGGTCGCCAAGAGGCGGACACAACTGAACGACTTCACTTTCTTAGTGACTTCACTTTCTTTCTTTCTTTTGCTCTTTCCTTGAGGTGCCCAGGAAACCGAGGGTAAGCCCCACATAGGTCTCATGACCAGATATTCCAATATGTCCTCCAGATTTGGTGAAGATTTTCTGTTTTTGCAAGATACAATGAGAAAAGAAAACTATTAACTTTCCTTATAAATTCCCTATGATAAAATCCCCACCATAAATTATGTTTGATTTGGATATGCTATTATTTTAATGCATCACTTAATTCTTTTTGCAAAGATTTTATTTAGGACTTCCACTTCTCTACTTGTGAATGTGATGTGTGTAGAGTTTCCCTTTTTCTATAGTCTTAAAGCATTTGGTATTGGGGTTAAGCTAGCTGTGTAAAATTTATTGACCTACATGAAGAAAGCAATAAGACTTTACTGAGAGATATAAAAAATGTTTCAAAAAATAGATGGAGATACCCTATACTGAATGGGAAGAGAAAATTTTAATGTGTTAATTATTTCTAAATTAACTTTTAGCATTAATGAAGTTCTTATCATCCCACTGCAATTATCCTTTAGAATTTGATAAAATGACTGCAAAGCTCATCAGAAAAAGAAAGAAACTGGAACAGAGTCCTTTTGCTGTTAGAGTTCTCAGTGTATTTTCTAAATATGCAGTATATGGGTTTAATACTTTAAGTGGGTGATCTTTTATGTTGAACCAATGTTACTGATATCACCTCATATGAGGAAATTGTTATTGTGGTCAGGGGATGTGATCTATGAGATTTCTGCTTCTGGGAATTTTAATGATATTCTCTTTGTAGCAAGCAAATGGTCTTTCAAAAAAAAATTTTTTTTTAATTTTATTGGAGTATAGTTGATTTACAATGTTTTGTTAGTTTCAAGTGTACAATAAAGTGATTCAGTTATACATATATAGGCACCTATTCTTTTTCAAGTTCTTTTCCCTTTTAGGGAATTACAGAATGTTGAGCAGAGTTCCCTGTGCTATAAGTAGGTACTTGTTAGTCATCTATCTTATATATTTGTTGTTCTTCAGTTGCTAAGTCACATCCAACTCTTTGTGACCCCATGGACTGCAGCACACCAGGCTTCCCTGTCCTTCACAATCTCCTGTAGTTTGCTCAAACCCATGTCCATTGAGTCGGTGAGGCCATCCAGTCATCTCACCCTCCCTCGTCCCCTTCTCCTCCTGCCTTCAATCTTTCCCAGCATCATGGTCTTTTCCAGTGAGTCAGCTCTTTGCATCAAGTGGCCAAAGCATTGGAGCTTCAGCTTCAGCAATAGACCTTCCAATGAATATTCAGGACTGATTTCCTTTAGGAGGGACTGGCTGGATCTCCTTGCAGTCCAAGGGACTCTCAAGAGTCTTCTCCAACACCACAGTTCAAAAGCACCAATTCTTGGGTACTCAGCCTTCTTTATGGTCCAGTTCTCACATCCACACATAACTACTGGGAAAAAAAACCATAGTTTTGATGATACAGACTTTGCAAAGTAATATCTCTGCTTTTCAAAACGCTGTCGAGGTTGGTCATAGGTCTCCTTCCAAGGAGCAAAATCTTCTAATGTCTTGGCTGCCGTCACTCTTTGAAGTGATTTTGGAGCCCAAGAAAATAAAATCTGCCACCACTCCTTCCAGTTCCCCATCACTTCATGGCAAATGGAAGGGGGAAAATTAGGAGCAGTGACAGCAAAGCAGCTGCCTTGGACAGTTACCCTGGAGTCTGGCATGTGCTGGGCTGGGGGAAACCTAGGCTATGTGGGGTCAGGGAGGCCTCCAGCGCAAGTGAGGTGAGGCTGAGGAAGAGGAGGTGAGACCAGGCTGGGGTCAAGAGGAAAAGTGTCGCTGGCAGCGGGAACAGCAAGTGCAAAGGCCTCAGGCACGAGGTAAGTAGGAGTTTGGTGCCCTGAGTGGTGGGAAGCTAGGGTTCTTGGATGCAAACAACAAAAAACTGACTCTGGCTTGTGAAATCAGAAAAAGAGCTTACTGGAAAGTTACTGGACAGGCTGGAGAATCAAAGATGACTGCACACCCAGGCCGGGTGTAGTTCAGGGGCCTGGAGGCTCAGACCAGGACTAAATCCTCACTGCAGGAATAGCCTGGGGAGGGAGATGTTACTGTGGATGGCTGACCGATGCTCTCACCAGGAACATTACCACCGGACGCTGGAGCCCACTGACTGGACCGGATCCTGTGCCGCCTCCTGGGTTGTAAGCCGCCTGCTCCACCATCAGACTCCAGGGCCTGTGCTCTCTTGGCCGAGCCTGAGCCCCTGGCCTGGGTCTGACTGTCTAAGGGAAGGGGCACCTTTGCCAACTTGCTCCCTGTGTCGGGGGAAGCTGGGGCTGGGGGATTGAGTTTGACCAAGTCCAGACCATGTGCCTGACCCCAGCTTCCCGGGAGGGTGGGGAGGAGCATCCAGAGTTGGGGGATCCTGCAGTGAGAGGTGGGTACCAGCTCCCACCTGACCCAGCGCAGCGGCATTTCCCAAAGAAAGGGAAAGAGTTCAGCACTGGGATGGCAGAAGACTGACCCGTGTCTGCTGCAGGGAGAGGGCAGAGGGCAGCAGGCAGGGCTGCGGGGGGAGAGGGCGGGGTCTCAGAGCAGACTGGCACCTCGGCTTGACAAGCTGAGCCTCAGACCCAGAATCACCACAGGTGACAGGCATGTTCTGGATGCAGAGGCTGTCTGGCCTGCCATTCTCTCCTCGCGTGGTGGGACATGACACATGGTCCCCGGGCCATGCCTCTGAGCACATCAGGACCCCTTCCAGCAGACCGTGGCAGTGGTTCCTCAGGGACTGTCTATTTCAGAGCTGACCCCGTGTGGCCTCTCCCTGTCCTGGAAGGGAGCCTGGGACCAGAGCTGACAGCTGCAGCACCCGAGGGCTGTGCGTCTGTGCATGGAGCAGGGTTTATGGGAAGGGCTGTCACTTCTGTGACTCATAGCGCATTGAACTTAAATTTATGAAATCTGTTCCTTTTGTGCGTTTCTGCACAGAGAGAGGTCATAAAGGCAGCTCTCAGAGATTAATCCAAGGACAGCCAGGATGCTGTAGTTCAAAGGATATTCCTGAAGGTCAGCTCCCCAGGGCCAACCTCTCCCACCTGGAGCCTTGCATGCTGGCAGTGACTAGGGGCCACACGGGGGTGCAGGCAGGGAGCAGGGCCCCAGCCTCGCTCCACAGACACAGACTTCATTTCCACCTTAAGACTTCCTTCCAAGGCCATGGAGGCCTGCAGAGCGGGAAGGAGGGGGTGACACCATGCCCTGTGCCCATCACACTGTGGGTTTCACATTTTAAAATAAATTCTGTGTTTACTAGGTGAATAACTTGATTGTATTTTTTGTGTTAAAAGCATTCATTTGTTTCATGTAAATTTTAAAAATGTACCACAGGAGTTGCCTGGTGGTGCAGTAGATAAGAAGCCGCCTGCCAGTGCAGAAGACACAGGTTCGATCCTTGGTCCAGGAAGATCCCATGTGCTGCAGAGCAGCTGAGCCCGCGTGTCATCACTGCTAACCTGCACTCTAGAGCCTGTGCTGCACAACAGGAGAAGTCACTGCAAGGAGAAGCCGGGGCACTGCTTCCAAGAGTAGCTGCAAAGAGCAACAAAGAGCAGCTCCCACTTGCTGCAAATAGAGAAAGCTCGCATGCAGCAACGAAACCAGCGCAGCCAAAAATAAGTAGACACACACACACCACAAGCGTGGGAGCCCTCTTTCAGCATCTGCCATCATCCTTCAACAGCCCTGGGGCTCATACTTGCCCCTGTCTGGACTCTGGGGGCCCCGGCCTGGGTGAGGAGGGGCTTGGGGAGTACTCAGCCTTCCCCACAGTGGGCAGATCACCCCGTCGCTCATGCTCAGGGACACGGCCCTTCAGAGCATGCCGGGAATTCTAGGCGTGAGGTTGGCAGCATTCAGGGGTCCCTGCTACGGTTTTAAGTTTTGAATAGATCTGAAGGGCTCCTTGAAGAGAGGGGCAAAGGGCATTTCATCAATTGAACAGAGTTTCCCAGAATCCCTTCCCCAGGAGTTGGCAGACTGGGAGAGCTGGGAAGGAGGGAGCAAAGACATTTTAAAAACCATAGCCATGTCAGGAGTGGACTTCAGAATTCAGGTCCCCTGCCTCTCCGACACACCCATCACGCCCTTTGCCTGAGGACTCCTGTGCCGTCCCAGACAAGCAGGCTCGGCAGGACCCTTATGTCTCCCAGCTGGGCACCAGGCCAATGGGACACCTTTCCAGCCCCACTAGTCCGGGCTCAAACTCCTAAGGCTGCAATAAGGGCAACTTGTTGTTTGGGTCTAGGACACAGAGGGGTGAGGGGTCTGCTGCGAAGTAAACAGTCCAGGACTCACTCCTGCCCCCAGCTCTAATGTGTTAGTTAGCCTGTGGTGGCAGGGCCATTAAAGAGAATAAAGACACCTGTGTTATCATGGCGCCTGTAAATCTGTAGGCACCGAGATGAATGTTAAAACACTGATGCTGTTGTTTTCTGGAAGGCTAGGGAATGCTGAGCCAGTTTTCTTCTGATGAAAGTTAAAAAAAGAGAGACAGGGATGGAGGGAGGAAGGAAAGAAGAGGGGGAAGGAAGAAAGAGAAAAAAACGAAGAAAATGGCTAAAGCAGAAGACAAAGGCGAGTAAAAAAATAATCCATCCACAGCTGTAGAAACGCGTCCGTAAAGCAGTAAAGCGCAACCTACCAGAGTATCGCATCGGATCCGCCCCTGGCGGCCATATGTGTCTGAGCTTTAAAGAAAGGAGGTGTGTGCATCTCTATGGCCCTCTACCTAACCTCTGTGCTGTTTTCATGGAGACCACTCACCCTGACTCCCAGCCTGGCCGTTGCCATGGCAACCAAGCAGGTACTCTGGAGGGCGAAGAAGATGGCCACTGATTCCATGGATGCTTCGATGAGATATTTACAGCAGGGCCAGGCACGAGCTTGCCCGGGGCGGGAGGGAGGAGGCTGAGCACATCAGTGGCACAGGCCGGTTCCCTGAGCGGAGCAAGGCTAGTGGACAGCATCCCAGTGAGTGCGTGCTCTCTGGGTGGTTTTTCAAAGGAACTTTCCAGAAAGGAAAAATTCTCACAGTGCCCTTCGTCTAGGGAGACCTACACCCTGTCCTCCTGTTTTCTCAATGTGTCAGGGTGTCATGTTTTTCTTTCATATGCAGCGAGGGAACAACGGTTTTTTAAAGGCAATTTTTATAAACACAAAGTGGTGTCCTGATGCATGCCAGTCTTGGAAGGGAATTGGAAGATGATAAATGCACGGAGTGTGAGCAGAGAGCTTCACTGCTGCCCTGTGCCCTGAGCTGCCGTCTCTCTAGTCCACGCAGGACGACGAATCGTAGGTGGGCAGGTAGCGGAGGGGTCATCTCTCCTCTCTGCACACTTTCCGGACCCTGCTCTGCGGTCAGAGCTCTGCAAAGCCTGTTTCTGCTTTGCTAGCTGCTTCCTGGGTGACGCTGTGCACGCGGCGCTAAAGGGAGTCTGCAAGATAGCCGGAGGGATGAGAGCGAGCGTCACTCCATCTGCCTTCTGTGGCCGACAGCCGCGCCTCCACCTGATTCTTGACCCCCGGAAAGAATTCTTTACTCCTGATCACCCTGTACCTGGCAGCAGCTGTGGCTTCAGTTTTCAGCTTCCTCTGGCACAGCCACATCTCGAGATGCCAGCATCAGTCAGTCAACACCCGCTTCAAAGGGAACTGTGTCCCAGCTCCAGGAGGCCCCCTCCCCCACCCCAAGACCCCCCACCCCTACCCCCTCACCGCTCCCCCCAAGCACCGGAGGGGTAACTGCAACCTGCAGAGACCCGGGTTCCAGTGCAGAGTGGGGCTGCTCCTCCACACTCCTGGGATCACCCCATCTTCTTCTCTTTGTTTCTCCAGCCTGAGGGATGGTGGCTGCCTTCTTCCTGAAGCAGAGGAAGAACACTTCCCTCTACTCACTTAGTGTCTTCTGGCTGGTCTAAGAATTAAGTTGACATGAGACAGATTAACAGGAGAAAATCAAATTAATTTCTTATTTTCAGAAATCCCATGTATGTGGAAGGGCCAGAGACCCCCACGTACCTGAAAGGGTCAGACAGAAAGGCAAAGTGAGGGCTGAATGTCCTCCTGAGCTAAGGAGTGGGATGGACACCTGAGGCTTTCAAGGACGGGAGGACCACTCACAGGACAATCCGAAGAGCAGATGTCGGGTAATTGGATGTTTGCCCTGTTGTATAGATGGGGCCACTTAGATAAAATTTACCCCTGGTAATAAATCTTTTTCTGGGAAAAATTCCCAGTTTAAATTCTCCTAGTCACTTAATATTTCTCTTGAACCCACAGGGTCTCCCTTGCCTTTAGTTTGAAATAATCCTCATGCAAAATGGTACATTTGGGGAAGTTCATTTTGAGCCCTTACATCTTTTGCAACTCCCTGGTGGCTCAGACGGTAAAGAATCTGCCTGCAATGTAGGAGACCCAGGTTCCATCCCTGGGTCGGGAAGATCTCCTGCAGAAGGAAATAGCAACCCACTCCAGTATTCTTGCCTGGGAAATTCCATGGACAGGGGAGACTGGTGGGCTACAGTTCACGGGGTCACAAGGAGTTGGACATGACTAAGTGACTAATACTTCCACGCTTTTTATCTTTTACCTTGGTGTCTCCTTTTGCCTTCTTAGTCCTCCAAAGCCTCTTTCACTAATTCCCTCTATTCAGTTCTCTCTGTTCAATGACTAGGGCAGGTTCTATTTTCCTAATGATACATACAATTCCATGACCCATTCTAGCGCCCTGACCTAACCACCCTGACATAAAAAGGTCATTTATTGTTCATTTTCCTATGATACTGAAGTATACCCTCCACCACTGATGGGCATTTGGGATGCCTTGGGTTTTCACCACTACAAGCAATTCTGCTATAAGCAGCCTTGAACAAGATGGTCATTTCCATGTATTGATACAAGCATTTCTGCAGGAAGGTTTCTAGAAATTCCTTGTCTTTTCTCTGATTCTCTTCCCATTACCCTGCAGAGTCTATCACCTACCTGCTTCATCAGTATGTAATCTCGAATCACCAGTTATTTTTTATATCTTTGATCTTCTAGTTGCTTCAAATGTCTCTATAGCCTATTACTGTTTAAAAATATTGTTCTGTATGCAAAATCTTTACCATCAACAAGGGATAATGAACTTGATTCCTGACAACCTTTCACTGTATTAACATGTCCTTGCCTCTGCTCCTGTTTGTATGCTCAGTCATGTCTGACTCTTTGTGACTCCTTGGTCTATTGCCTGCCAGACTCCTCTGACCATGAAATTTTCTAGGCAAGAATACTTGAGTGGGTTGCCATTTCCCACTCCAGGGGATCTTCCTGACCCAGGGACTGAACCCATGTGTCCTGCGTCTCCTGCACTGGCAGGGGGAATCTTTATAACTGTGCCACCTGGGAAGCCCACTATTTACTGTTAGGTAACATGAAAGTTAAAAGATTTATCAAACCCAAGCGAATTCATGATATTAACTATGAATGACACACCAGACTGACACTATGAAATATTCAAGTAGTTTTCTGTTTTCTACTAAGAATAAACTCATATTTTAGATTCCTTAGTCAATGTAGTTGAAATATGCCTCAGGGAAAAAAGCGCTATGACATTTTTCTTAACCCACGGAAAGAATTCTGATGCCCTTCTACTGATTCCATAAATTAAATAAATATACACAAGCAAATCCTTTATCATCTTTACCTAGAGATTTTAAAGCACAGATAGGTTAAGCATGAACAAAAATAAAAGAGCATTCTCAGTCTCTCTAAATATTTCTGTAATTGGTCCATTGTGTCTATTTCCTTACCACCCTCTGGTTTGTGTCACCATTGCTTCTTCCTGGGGTGTCTGCAGTGACTTGACTGGTCCCCCTGTCCCTGCCGTGCTCCTCCAGGACCCTTGACCCAGTCCTCACAGCACCCAAGATTCCTGCCCAGAGGGTCTAACAGCCTGCACCAGCCCTTTCTGGAAGGACTGAACCGGTTTCTTAGTGGGATTTTCACAGATCCTGTCAATCTTCTCTGCCCCAGGGCATGGCCCCTGGTGTTTGGGGGCAAGTCCACACCAGAGTTCAGTAGCAGCCCCTGCCTGCTTCCCTCTCACGGGATTCATCACCAGAGTGGGGAGGGACCCAGTCTCCTGTTGTTCCTGGGCCAGGCGGGGGCAGACTAACTTTGGCAGGCTGGCGATTCCCCTCTGAGGTCATTCTGTGTCGATTTTCCACTTTGACCACCACAGTGACCAGCACCCAGTCTGGCTCAGAGGGGCTACCACAGCCCAACACAGCAGGTGCTTCCTTGGGGCCCGTGTGGGCCCTCTCCCCATGAGCAAGTCTCACGCTGATGCTTGTGCCACCTTTGGGCTTTGCTCTTCAAAAGTTCAAAATTTCCCTTATGTATATGAACCAAAAAAGTTGGTATTTGACAGGACATCTCTGTCTCACTGGGCTTCACAAGTGGCACTGGTGGTAAAGAACCTTCCAGCCAGTGCAGAACCCAGAAGAGACATAGGTTTGATTCCTGGGTGGGGGAGATCCCCTGGAGGAAGGCATGGCAGCCCACGCTAGTGTTCTGGTCTGGAGACTCCCGTGGGCAGAAGAGCATGGCGGGCTACAGTCCAGAGGGTCATAAAGATTTGGACATGACTAAGCGACTTAGCATGCATGCATTTTTATGCCACTTTGCTGAATGGCATCCACCAGTCTTATGTAATGACTATCATTAATAACTTTACCTAAATTTATATCATGCTTTACAATTCAGATGTAGAATTTAATTTTACCCACATAACAACTCTGTGAGGTGTGCAAACAGGGCTTTTTTTTTTTTTTTTTTTTTGGTTTTGTCTTATTTCTGTTTTGTTTTGTTTTGTAGAAGAGTGAGTAGAGATTCAAAGCAGGTGACCATAAATTGCTTGACACCATGCTGCCAGGGAGAAGAACCAGGTAACACCTTCAGTTCACACAACTTCAAATGCCACAGGGCTGTAGCCATGTGGAGCTGCCTTGTCACAGACCAGTGATGGTGAGTAGGAAACCCCGGTTAGTATCTCATCTGTATAGGACTTGCCCTCTGGCAACCTCACCTTTCTGGAATTCGTCTAAAACCAGGAAGCAGAAGACTCATCAAAGCAGCCTGTGGACATGTGCACACCCTTCTGGGGTCACTGGAGATCAACCTAGTTGGTTTCACTGTTGACCAAGGGCTTGGGGTTAACCTTAAGTTCTGGGAGGAGGGTGAAGGTGGAAGTTCAACTGGAGAGCAGCTGGAGGCAGAGACCAAGAGGCTAACCAAGTCCTGAAGCTCAACAGAACCAAGTCCTAAGGACTCATTTTGAGGGCCAAGGGCAGGAAGTTGGGGGGGGGGGTTGCTTGTTGCAGGGTGCTGCTGAGTGGACACAGCCAAAAGCGTGCACCTAGGTGAGGGACTAGAGACATGGCTGTGGGTGCCCAAGGGGCTTCTGGTTTTTATGGGCCCAGAGTGCATGGTGTGTGGTAAATAAAGCCGGCTGATGGGGCCTGAAGAGCATGAGCAGAAAGACAGAAAGGCTAGTGAGGGGTCCAGCCTTGACTTGGGGACTGGGATGCAGAGAACTGGGTAAGAACAAGCATAGAAATTCAGTTCAGGAATTGGAAGAAAGTAGTGGGGTTCAAGGAAAACTATCCTATGTCCAGGAGACTCTGGGTTTCTAGTTTCAACCTGAGACTCTACAATGAAGACCATTTAGCTCTGGGCACTGAGCCAACCAGGGCTTACCTGATAGTTCAGTGGGTAAAGAATCCACCTGCAATGCAGGAGACCCTGGTTCAATTCCTGGGTCAGGAAGATCCACTGGAGAAAGGGTAGGCTACCCATTCCAGTATTCTTGGTCTTCCCTTGTGACTCAGCTGGTAAAAAATCCACCTGCAATGTGGGAGACCTGGGTTCAATCCCTGGGTTGAGAAGATTCCCTGGAGAAGGGAACGGGTACCCACTCTAGTATTCTAGCCTGGAGAATTCCATGGACTGTGTAGTCCACGGGGTTGCAAAGAGTCAGACATGACTGAGCTACTTTCACTTTCACTGAGCCAACTGACGGGCAATGGTCTCCGGCCAGGCCTGCACATGGGCCAGGGAGCTGAACTGGTAGGTCACACTCGGCAGGCACACAACAGAGAGAGATTCTGGAAAGTTCTGTCTGCACCCTCACCCACCCACCCAGTCATCCCTCTCCTCAGCCTCTCTGGCCTTCTCTCTCTGCAGCCCTCTTCTCTATCTGAGCAATTCTTAAACAAAAAAACAAAAACAACACCTAACTTTTGCTTCGCAATCAAACTTCTTCATCCAAGACCAAGCCCTTCCATGTTTCCCTTGGCTCTGCAAACATGTACAGATAAGTGTGGATAATAAAGCAAAGTTGTGGCCCCACTGGGCCTGGGATCATTCAATGGAGGGAGATTCCATGATGGCCTACAGGACTGCAGCCAGGATACAGAAGCCTGGGACCTTGCTCTAAATGTGGGCATTCTGAAGATGCCTATGAAAACTACCCCCTCTGGAAATATCCATACCAGTACTCTGGTTTCAACTGCCTCCTCTTCAGTCTGGGACTTGACCTCTGTTTATAGTTGGGGAATGTGGGCCTCACACAGGTGCAGCATTCTGAGCCCTGGTTGGCCAGATGTCTTGGCACTAGGGCCTTCCTGTATCCACAATCAGTAGCAGAAATACTCTTTTGCTGCAATATTCAAATTATATGGGTTCTACTTAGTGGTTGAGGTAAGGTACAGGCTCAACATTCTAAGCCAGCCCTCCCTGAGAGTAATCCAGAACAGAGAAGAAAATAGAGAATGACAGGGCCTGAAACTTCTGTGGCATGGTATAGCGGTCGGCTGGGACACTGCTTAATCCAGAAAGAGCTTTGATTTGAGACCGCTGCCCAGAAGGCATCTCTCACACTGGTTGGAAAGAAGCCAACTGCAACAACATGTCTTATCAATTTTGTTTTACATCCAAGAAGCCTCCATGACCTTCAGATTAGAGTAACTGAAATGTCCATTGATCACATTTATCCTCCAGTATCACGCCTCCTAGCATGTGACCACAGGCTTAATATTTCCAGGGCCATGAGTTAAGTCCATAGATAATTGACAAGAAATGCAAATTAGGCACCAATTCACAGTAGTTAGAAAATTTCCATTTAAATTGCTAATCAAGCTGAATCCGCTTGCAAATGTAGAAATCAACATGTACATAAATTATTTGGAAAACTGCAAAGCTCTGTAAGAGATACGGCGTCTACTAGTCTGTGTAAATAGAACAGAGAAACAGCAATGTCTTGATAGATACAAATAATCCCCATCCCCCCAGATCATCCAGGCATGTTATTTTTCAGTGTTTTAGAAAGCCTCTGGGCCAGTGTTTTGAAAATGCCTTCTTCAGAACAAAAATCTTCCATGAGATGGTTATTAATAACCACGAGACGGTTATTAATGTGTACCGTACATGCACGCATATACACAGAGTGACATAAACAAAAGAAACAGCCTCTTTACCCGCTCTGTTGTTGCTGTTCATTTACTCAGTTGTGTCCAAGTCTTTGTGACATCATGAACTGAAGTACACCAGGCTTCCCCGTACTTCATCATCTCCCAGAGTTGGCTCAAACTCGTGTCCATTGAGTCGGTGATGCCATCCAACCATCTCATCCTCTGTCATCCCCTTCTCCTCCTGCCCTCAATCTTTCCCAGCATCAGGGTCTTTTTCAGTGAATAGACTCTTCACTTCATGTGGCCAAAGTATTGAAGCTTCAGCTTCAGCATCAGTTCAGTTCAGTTGCTCAGTCATGTCCAACTCTTTGCGACCCCGTGAAATGCAGCATGCCAGGCCTACCTGTCCATCACCAACTCCCGGAGTCCACCCAAACCTATGTCCATCGAGTCAGTGATGCCATCCAACCATCTCATCCTCTGTTGTCCCCTTCTCCTCCTGCCTTCAATCTTTCCCAGCATCAGGGTCTTTTCAAATGAGTCAGCTCCTCACATCAGATGGCCAAAGTATTGGAGTTTCAGCTTCAACATTAGTTCTTCCAATGAATATTCAGGGTTGATTTCCTTTAGGATTGACTGGTTTGATCTCCTTACTGTCCAAGGGATTCTCAAGAGTCTTCTCCAGCACCACAGTTTGAAAGCATCAATTCATTGTCACTCAGCCTTCTTTATGATCCAATTCTCACATCCGTTCATGACTACTGGAAAAACCATAGCAACTATATGGACCTTTGTTGGCAAAATAATGTCTCTGCTTTTTAATATGCCATCTAGGTTTGTCATAGCTTTGCTTGCAAGGAGCAAGCATGTTTTAATTTCAGTACCCCCTCTAGTAAAATCTAAATACATAATGGTACTGTCCAGATTCTGAGTAGTTGGTGGGAACAGAAACCTGTTTACTTTGCTGATTTAATTCACCATTTCCAAGAGGCAAGATCAAAGAAAGCTCACTTTTTGGGGAGCACCTATTCAACCCTTGGGCAGGCACATTCAGAAGTGCTGCCAACTGTGAGTTTTGCCACCACCAGTTTAATTGCTTACACTTTCATGGGAGACGACTCCCACACCAGTAAGTAGGGAAACAAACCCCAGCTGCTCCTCTTTAAGCCAACACTCATTCCAAGCAAGCAACTGCTCTGTAAGTTTCCCATCTGTTCTGTCTGTTTATGTCTAAATGAACCCCCCTCCCCCATCAGATTGAGAAAAGGATGATCCATGTTACACCTCTTTAATAATGGCAATGAATTGAAAAGAAAGGCCTCTCCTCTGCTCCACAACCCCCAGTGGCTCCCCATTGCCTCACAGGTGACCTCACCATTCTAGACCTCAAGACTCCTTTACCCTGGGCCCACTGGCCCTGTCCTGCCTCTTCTCCTGGCCCATGTCAGCTGCTGTCTCTGCTTCAGTCTAACTGTCCTTCTCACCATTCACTCAGTAACATGTCCTCCTCCTCCGCTTACCTAGAGTGGACTTTCTCCCAAAAGGCCAGCAGGAAATATAGGTTGTGTGGACTGTATGGCCTTTGAGGCAACTACTCAGCTCTGTGATTCTAGCTGAGTGCTGCCAGTGACAATAGGTAAACTGATGACAGTGGTGGAGTTCTAATAATACTTTATTTATAAAAACAGGCGGTGGGCAGGATTTGGTCCATGAGCTATAGTTTGCTGTGCTGTGCTAAGTCACTTCAGTCGTATCTGACTCTTTGTAACCCTATGGACTGTAGCCCACCAGGCTCCTCTGTCCATAGGATTCTCCAGGCAAGAATACTGGAGTGGGTTGCCATGCCCTCCTCCAGGGGATCTTCTTGACCCAGCGACTGAACCCAAGTCTCTATGTCTCTTGCACTGGCAGGCCAGTCCTTTACCATTAGCACCACCTGGGAAGTCCATAACCCTGACCTGTATGATTGCCCATTTTAAAGGGATATTTCTGGTCCTATTCTGTGAATCTTTCATCAATCATTTCAGGAAATATCCTTCATTTTACTTGCTCACTGATCATAAGTAAAAGAGTGAGTGATAGTTGCTTAGTTGTGTTAGACTCTCTGTGACCCCATGAACTGTAGCCTGCCAGGCTCCTCTGGCCATGGAGTTCTCCAGGCAAGAACACTGGAGTGGGTTGCCATTTGCTTCTCCAAAAGTCAGAGATTTAACATGAAATACCAACTCGCATCCTGGATTTTACTTACAAATTTCACTGAATTCACCAGTTCAATGATGATTATTATTCCTGCTTCACGGATGAGCAACCCAAACTCAGGGCATCACACCTACAGTAAACAGCTAGTGGGAAACACACTCAGGTTTGATTCAGTTCTTCATGATTCTGTCAAGTCCATCTTCAATGCCATACACTAAGCTGGGCTTCTCTCAAGTGCATCCGTAAATCCCATCTTGTCTGACACCCACAGCACCCCATGGATGTAGCAACTGCTTTTGTCCTTGTTTGTGGACGTGTAAACTGAGGATCTGACTTATCAGAGATGTACTTGCTGACCAGGCTGAAGCCCACACTCACTCAGTCTCCAAAGTCTGTTTCACTGCGTTGTGCTGATCTCAGTCAGCAAATGAGGTCCCTCCATGTGAAACTCAGAGGTCAGCAGAGCCTGGTGAAGCTTGTCAGGATGTTCTGGGTAAGTCAATCTGCAGCCTGACAATCGATGTAAGGGGAGGCTAGGACCACCAGGAAGAGGTTCACGCATGCTTTGACCCCTAACCTTGGAAGACCACAAAGAGAATTTTTGAAAAAAATTAAATCTGGACTTTTGTTCTTCAGGAAACTATTGGAAGATGCTAATTAATTCATAAACATCCTTCTCTCCTGTTTCCAAATTGATTGAGAACCGACTCAGGAGCCAGAATGCTGTGCTGATGGTACTGGTAAAACTGCAGCCATGAATGCTTTTATCATTTTTTCACTTTAGAACTTGAGAACTCATTACTGAAACCAGTTCCCTCAAGTACAGACAGGAAAGCTGGAATGAAGAGAAGAGAGATCTGAACGAGTCTAACACTAACAGAGAGTAGGTCCTGTTTGTCTGTTTACTGCATAGAAACTAAAGCCCATGCTGGGCATATACCCAGAGAAAACTGTGATTCAAAAAGACACATGCAGCCCAGTGTTCATCACAGCACTATTTACCACAGCCAGGGCATGGAGTAACATAAACGCCCATCAGCAGAGGAATGGGTGAAGGAGATGAGGTGCATGCACACACTGGAATATTACTCAGCCATGGAAAGGGACTAAAAGCGTCATCTGTAGAGATGTGGATGAGCCCAGAGACTGCCACACAAAGTGGAGCAAGTTAGAAGGAGAAAAGCAAACGTCATATGTTTACACATATATGTGCAATCTAGAAAAATGGTACAGATGATCCTATTTGCAAAACAGAAGGAGACACCCAGACATAAAGAACAAACAGGGACACCAAGGGATGTGAGAGGGGGTGGGATGACTTGGGAGATTGACATTGACAAATATATACTATTAATACCATGTAAAAGATAGATGATGAGAATCTACTGTATAGCTCAGAGAACTCAGAGCTCCATGGTGACATAAACAGGAAGGAAATCCAAAAAAGAGGGGGTACGTGCATACATATTCCTGATTCACCTTTCAGTACAGTAGAAACTAACACAACATTGTAAAGCAGCTAAACTCCAATAGAAATTAACTTAAAAGAAACCAAAGCCCATGGTGATGCCCTTGCTTACATGGACTACTCTGTCCCATGGCTAACATTCCCAGGGATGTCCAGGTGCCCAAGTCTCATCAGTTAGAAAAATCATTGGGCCTTCTTTGAGGAAGATGTAAAGTGTGTGTGTGTGTGTGTGTGTGTGTGTGAGAGAGAGAGAGAGAGAGAGAGAGAGAGAGAGAGAGAGAGAGAGAGAGAGAGAGAGAGAGAGAATGACAGAGAGAGATTGTGTGTGTGCTCTCTCTGAACTAGTAGAGGGGGTTCCATCATAGTATCAGGAAGCTAGGGGAATAAATTTTCCCTTGCACTGCCTAGCTATCACTAGGCTATGCTAGGTAACAAACAGTCCCTCACACTGTAGGACTTACAGCTGCGCAGACTGGTTTCTCTTTTAGTTACATATTGGTTGACTGCATGCTGTGGCTGTAGCTCACATCTTCCTTAGCCTGAGATGCCTCAGGAAGCAGCCGCATGTTAGCTTCTCAGCAGAAGGGGAAAAAAAGAGAGAGATTTGATGAGAAGCATGTATATGTCATGTTCTACAAGCCACTGATAAAATCAAGCCATGTGGCCAAGACCAACATCACTGGGTTAGGGATGTATATAGTCTTCTTACAGGAAGGTAAATCCTTGGGAACAGTGGCACACTCTGCCATTATTCCTTCCTAGCAACAAATCCAGACCAGAGCAGAGTAGTAGAACGCCCTTGCCCTAAAGAATGGTAAACGGTGTTTCCCAACTTCACTTTCTCAAGAGACCAATTCCAGACATGTCAAGAACAAATGAAATATGGTATGTGTATGATAATTTTAAGGTGACTTCTAAAATGCCCTTAAATCTGTCTACTTTAGTTTATTTTAATGTCCCCCATGTCACAGAACCTTTCCCTGGATGCCTTCCTTCAAGCTGGCCTCTCCAGTACACTCTCAACACAGAAGTCTGTATGAACTTTCTAGATCATAATCCAGTCTTGTCATTCTCTGTGTAAAACACTTTTATACCTACAACCTAGAGGAAAAAATAAAACTAATATTTTTTCTCACTTCCTATGTCCTAGACATGTTTCTGAAATAAAGTCTGTATTATTTTATTTAATCCTCACAGAAACCACTAAATGCTGCCTTTTTACTCGTGCTTAATAGAAAAGGACCAGAGATCCAGAAAGATTAAGTAACATTTCCCTGTTGAGGCAAGGTTTTGACACCAAAAAGAGTGAGTCTGTGGTAGCCAAGCTCCAAAATGGCCCCCAACCATCCCACCGTGCATTCCCCTCCCACACTCTGTCAGGGTTGGTCTCTGTGAACAATAGAATATGGCAGAAGTGATGGCATGTGACTTCCAAGGCTGGGTCATAAAAGATACTACAACTTCTGCTTCGGCGTGTCTCTGAGATCACTCTCTCTGGAGACGGGCAACCACGATGTTACCAAGAGACTCAAGCAGCTCTAAGAAGAGGCCTGTGTGATGAGGAACTTAGGTCTCCTGCCCACAAGCAACCGAGGCCTGCCAAGTGGTGTGAGTGAACCACTTGGAATCAGGTCCTCAAGACTTGAGATGACCACAGCCCTCACCAACCCCTGGCTATCCTCAGAAGAGATGATTCCAGCTCCAGAACCATAGCTAACCTGTCTCCAAAGTCTTGAGCCACAGAAATTATGAGATGATAAATGTATATTGCTTTAAACTACAAAGTTTGGGGGTTATTTGTTACACAGCAGTAGATAACAAATACAGTACAATCTTCACACTCAACTGGGCAGCAGGCATGGTATCCCAATGCTACAGAGCATAGCAGGTAGCGGAACTACCAGTGGGGAAAATTCAAGCCAGGAGCAGGAGATCAGATGGTAAGATATCACAATCTGAAAGAGGATAGTCAAGGAAAAGACTCACAGAGAAGGTGCTAGAGAAGACTCTTGACAGTCCCTTGGACTACAAGGAGGTAAAACCAGTCGATCCTAAAGGAAATCAACCCCGAATATTCATTGGAAAGACTGATGCTGAAGCTGAAGTTCCAATACTTTGGCCACCTGATGTGAAGAGCCAACTCAAGGAAAAGACCTTGATGCTGGGAAAGATTGTGGGGAGGAGGGGAGGAGATGACAGAGGATGAGATGGTTGGATGGTATCACTGACTCAATGGACATGAGTCTGAGCAAACTCTGGAAGATAGTGAAGGAAAGGGAAGCCTGGCGTGCTGCGGTCCATGGGGTCACAAAGAGGCAGACATGACTTAGTGAGTGAACAACAATGAGGAAAGATATGGAGGCGGTGAGGAAGCTAGCCCTCTGGTTATATGGGGAAGAGCCTTCCAGGAAGGGAACGGCAAGTGCAAAGGCCCTGAGGTGAGTGTGTGGCTACTGTGTTCAAGGACACTAAGGCCAGTCACATGGCCAGAAGGAGTGAGTGCAGGGGTATGTAGTAGGAGATGAGATCCGAGAAGGACCAGATCAAGCAGCAGCCTTAATGGTGATGCTCAGGGCCTTGGCTTTCAGACTGAGTGAGATGGAAAGCCATCAGAGGGCTTTGTCAAGAGCAGTGACTCCTTGTAACTCATCTTTAGTGCCTTTCTGCATCCCTAGCAGTTGCTGAACAAAATTAAATAATTGCAACTAATGCTTATTAACTGATGGCCATGTGCCAGGCATTATACAGCATATTTTACCTGACTTAAAGGTGTCCATGGGACATCTCTGAACATCCCCATTCTATGTGTGGGGGAAACTGAGTCTTGGAGAGGAAGAATGGCCCTTGAGTGATCACACAGCCTGTGAGTGCTGGAGCTGGGTCTGAGCCCAGGCCATGTGGATTTCCTGATGAAGGGGTTCCTATTGTTAATATGAATCAAAGTCTAACATGGGGCTGATGATCAACCAAGCTGAAGGACTCCTTCTTCTAATAACACTTAGTCCTGTGAGACCAGCCCCTTCCTTGAGATCCCCACCCACTCCCACCATTGAACCTTTGTGCGTCATCCCCAAGCGGTCTCCTGAGCCAGGAGAGGGGGCACCACTTGGGGCCCAGTTGGGCTGGAATTTAACACCAGTTTCCATGGTGCCTCTCAGGCCAACAGTGAAGTTTCTATAAGCTTCTATGACCTCAGTTTCCACGAATCACATAGCACAGGATAAACACCAAACTAATATCAATAGCTATGATTTTCTTTTCATTGTCACTTGGGGTGAAAATCTAAAACCTGTGTGTATGTGTCCTGCCTTTTAGATGAAGTATTCCAGTATTCCACAGATGAAATAGATCCTATGTGTTCTACAGGGTCTGAGTAAAAGGAGCCAGGTTTTGGGTTTTGTCCCCATAATCTCTCACTGTTGGTTTTGCCCTGACCCGATGACTGTTCTAAACAAGGGTAAACATCAAAGCAGGTCTTTATGAAGACAGATTCTTTCTGTCAAAACCATTAACATTTAATATACTCACCCCTCAGTGGCCAGAGAGAGATGTAATAATGGAGATATAAAAAATGAATTTGTCACAAAGCAGACCAGTGGCATTCATCTTGCTACAGAATCTCACTGTCTAATGGGATTCTCCCTGGTTGTGCGGAGGAGGCTCCTTTTTAGAAGAGACTTCCTTGTCACATGTGAGCATCAATGACTACTGCAGTCTCACAGGGCCTGATCTTGCTTCCCATTCATACCCCCATGTGGGTGCTGCGGTCCACCAGGCACCCACACCATCATTTTCAAATCAATCAGAAGTTCCCCAGGTTATCACGTGGCGCTTTCAAGCAATGGTGTTCATGCAGCACAGAGATTGCACTTGAAACATTCAAGAATTCCCAGCCATGAAACACAAGGTGGCAGAAAACAGATGTCAGGGACTATTTAAAGACTTGTCATATAATGTTTTGCAGATTTTTTTTTCTTAGAAAGAATGAAAGATGTCCCTTCGTTGTTTCCTAGTGGAGAAAAATTTCTCAGAGGAGGCTGACTCAGGTAGAGCCTTTGAGGGTCAACCTTTTAAAATAGAATAAGAACGGTTGTGTCCTTGTGGCATATACATGTAGCAGCTGGGCACCCAGCCCTGCCCCCGCCCCACAGCTGCATCCAGGTGAATGGATGCTCGCCAGTTGAGGCCCCTCTAGTCTCCCTGACTTTGCGCACTTTTCACAGTGGCTGGCGATGTCCAACAGAGAACAATGATACAGAAGGGAGGGTCAGCCCCAAAGCTGAGGGCGGAAGTGGTGGGTGGGCTGGGGGTAGTCAGAGCAGAAACCAAGCCAAATGCTATGCACGTGAGACCAGACATCCTCTGAAAAAGCAATGCGAGGAGAAAAAGGCAGATGGGCAAGATGAACAAGATGCCAACAAGGTCAGCTGATGGGGCTGGAGAAGTAGGGCAGACAGACAGGTGCCCATACCTAGCACGGGGGGCTGCTGTGTGGGCCACCCGGAGCTCCTGCTAAAGAAACCCTTCAATGCCCCTCACAGATCCAGTACTGCCCTGGGTCAGCGCCACCTTGACCTCATCCACCTATTCCCGATGGGTCACCACACTTTTGTACTTCCAAGGCTGTTCCCTGGCTTCCCTGGTGGCTCAGATGCTAAAGAATCCGTCTGCAATATGGGAGACCTGGGTTCGATCCTTGGGTTGGGAAGATCCCCTGGAGAAGGGCGTGGCAACCCACTCCAGTATTCTTGCCTGGAGAATCCCTATGGACAGGGGAGCCTGGAAGGCTCCAGTCCATGGGGTCGCAAAGAGTCAGACATAACTGAGCGACTAAGCACGGCCCAGCACACAAGCTGTTCCATTCCTCTTTACCTTGATGTATCCGAGCATCTTCAGGCACACACAATTAGCTTAGTCAACAGGTATTTACAAAGCACTGACCATGTGCCACAGCGTATTCTAGATACTGGCAATCCAAAGGTGATGGAGAGCAGTGTGGAGCCTCAGGCCTGTGAAGGTGACCACACAAACAAGGGGCCCCGCAGGTAACGATACCCTTGACCCTCCAGTAAGTGCTAGCTGCCCGAGGACCAGGGAGAGCCAAGGAGAGGATCCAGGGGGATGGACTTGCAAAGGGGAGGAGCTGAGAGTGGACGAGTCAGTTCTCGGCAGAGAAGCCAGCTGGCAGGAGGGAGCAGATCAAGGGTGACCTGAAAGGCGTGCGGGGAACAGGAGGAAGGTGTAGGGTGAGGTTGTCTAGGAGGGTCTGGTGCACCAGGAGGAGGAGTGTGGGACCTGTGCGAAAGGTAAGGGAAACCACGTTCCTCCACCTCCTGATACTCCCCTTGCTGAAGAGGATAACCCATTTTTCATGGCTTGCTTGGGGCACATCCTAGCAGGTGGGTTCCTAAAGCAGCAGATGATGCCCTGTCATTGCCATGGGCACAGGGCCTCACACGTGGAGCTCTGTCAGGTTCAAACGATTATGGAATGAGTAGCCCAGTAATCAAAAGATGAGTGGGTGGGGGAATGACCATGTCACACCCCTGACATTTGGAAACACTCTGGGTCCCTGGACATAGCTTTTTGGTCTGAAATGTTTCATTGGCAGCCAAAATGATTTTTTAAAAACCTCTCTATTCCACAAGGATTTCTTAATATGGGGATGGACTCTCCTCTGCAAGTCTTGCAGCATCAGACACCGGAGGACTTTTATCCAGCTGGGTGCCCTGCCCCCTGGTGGGGAAAAGGGGAAGGTGTGGTGAGAGCGGGAGGGCACCCCGCCCCCTAGTGGGGAAGAGGGGAAGGTGCGGTGCCCTGCCCCCTGGTGGGGAAGAGGGGAAGGTGTGGTGAGAGCCGGAGGCCACCCTGCCCCCTGGTGGACGAAGGGGGGAAGACGTGGTGTGAAAGGAGCCCTGCCTGCAGGTTTCATGGACCGTAGTCACCAGGGCCCTTGGTTAACCCCTGGCTCTGTCCTTGTTTTGCAGAGCCACTGATTACGGCCTGCTTTCCCAGTTGATTAGTGCGTGCAGGCAGATTGTAAACTTATTTTAACAGAGGTTAAGCAAAAATCTATTTGACAATATAAATGACCCAGTGTTGCATATGGTGTTTTAAAACTAAATTGATTTTGGATGAAGTCTACTGTGCTCGCTGTTTCTACTGCACATCATTACACACACACACCCAGTTACACATCATGTGTAATGCCACGTGGTAAGACCAGAATCGGAAATTGCATCGTTAAAGCTCCTCTGAATAGGTGTGGATTTATTGGCGTGGGAGATTGTCATTGTTACAGTATAGGCTAGAAACAGGGTAATAGAAGGAGCTATTCTTAGGCTCCCTGATAAACAGAGTGTTTGAATGTTTGTCTGGGCAAGTGAAAGAAAACATTGTGATGGGTAATGATTAAATGTGTTTTTAAGTCACAATATTTAAGTAAGTTTTGGTTCTTTTTAATCTATGCTTTCTAACTTCTCTACAGTGTATTTCTGCATTTCTTATCCAATGTTCTTTAGTGAAGCACAGATCTACTGAGTCTCTAAGTATGGCAAATTAAAAAGAACCTTTTTTTAACCAGAAGAGGGGGTAAAGCCTCAGATTTTCATTTTGTTTTCAAAGGATTTTTTTTTCTCATTCCCATCCCTCTCTGCTAACATAGTCAGAACATTTGGAATCCCAAGGGTGAAAACACAGTGGCTGACATGTTAAATTAAGATGTCCCAGGTGGTGAAACCCACCTGCAGAATCCTTAACAACTTTTCTTTTCTGTTATTCACTGTCACCCATAGGCTGTAGAAATAATTATCCTTGTTGATCAGTTATATGAGACCTGTCATCATGGGCTGTCTGCATGTGGGGGATGGGGTGAGGGTTGACATTATGGCTGCTTTTACATAGGATGTTTGAAATACAATTCTTTACCACTCTAAAATGTCTGTATCCTTGACTTTCAAGGTTCTTCTGAGTCATCCAGCTTCCTACATGTATTTCCTAATATCAAACACTGTACTTTAAAAGCGCTTCCCTCAAACCTCTCTGAGATTCCTCCTTCAATCATTTAAGAATTATGCCTCGCCCCAGTATGTGTCGGCTTCCCAGGGGCACTAGTGGTAAAGAACTTGCTTGCTGATGCAGGAGATGCGGGTTCGATCCCTGGGTTGGGAAGATCCCCTGGAGAAGGGCACAGCAACCCACTCCAGTATCCTTGCCTGGAGAATTCCATGGACAGAGGAGCCTGGCAGGCTACAGTCAATGAGGTTGCAAAGAGTTGGACATGACTGAGCACATAAGCAGCAGTGTGTTAGGTCTGCAGATTAGGAAAAAAGTGGTCAGCACCATAACTGCTTGTGTTTTTGCAAATTTCTTTGGTACTAACTGATGAAACATAGCAGGGAATAGCGTATTAGGAAGCCCCATCTGTCTCACTGTGCACAGATGTGCACACAGCCTCATCCTCTGGCTTCCTTGCTGGTGGACCAGGGTGCCCAGCTCAGAGTGTGGATGCCTTCTCTGTGTCTGCAAAGCCACATCTAGTGCATTAGGCCAGCTCTCTCCTTCCCTCTGCAAAGACTGATGGAGGGGTCCTGTGTACCAGACACTCAAGGGGCAACTGGTGGGTGGGGAAACTGGGACACAGGTGAGGAAGATGGAGAGCTTCCCTTGAGAGCTTACAGCCTGTGGGGAGAGACCAGGAAACACTGCTGACAGATTCTTGACCTTAAAGGGTCCACAAAGAGGGAGCGGCTGGGACGCCCCTCATTCATCTTGAGGGACCTGGGCTTCCCTGGAGGATGTGCTCTCTGAATCAGGCTCCGGGAAAGGTGGGTGTCACCCGGGGAGGGGCTGGGAGCGGGATCCTGGGGCTATCTGGAGCAGGGCAGAGGGGCTGGAAGGGAAGCCTGGAGCACAGGACGGGTGGGGCATTGGGATGGGGGTTGGAGGTGGGATCCACAGGGTGAGAGAAGTGCAGTGTGAGGAGGGTGAAAAGATCTGAAGGAGGGTTGAAGACACAGTGCATCTGGTCTGGAGAAGAATCCTGGGAGTTGGCAAGCTGCCTTCAGATCCAGAAATGCAAGTGAGAGGGGAGGCCGATTCTGTGCCTTTTCACGTAAAGCAAATAGAATTACCAACTGCAGCTGAGAAGGAGAAGCATTTCAGGACATATATAAGCAAAAACAGCGGTCACTGAGTAGGGCTTGATGTACATTGCCTCATCTAATTCTCTCAGCAATGCTGTGTGTGTGGGGGGAAAACCTATTGTTATTCCCATTTTACAGAAGGAGTAACTGAGGCCACAGTGGTTAAATAAGCTACCATGAGCTGCTAAATGAGGGAGCTGGGATTCAAACCCAGGAAGGCAGGTTCCCAAGCCTGTGCCAATGAGTCAACCAACCATGGGGTAGGTAGGCATCTTTTAAGGCAGAGAAACTTTCATCACTGGGAATTTTCTAGACAAGAGGGATAGAGGGAGCTTTTTGTGAATGCCTTCCCAGCACTTACACCTCCTCCTTTCCCAGAAAACTCCAGTTTGCTTTTGAGCATCTAAGTGGTTCCAGGAAAGATGACTGGCCCTTGCTGTCGGGAGGAGCCTGGTTGATGTTTGCACAGCACGGTCACCAAGGTCACTGGGCTTGTTTGACCACGGCTGGCTCACAGCTCATCACTTTTGGGTGTTTCATGATTGCTTCTGACTTGTGTGTGTGTGTGTGTGTAGGGGGGTGATATTGACTGGGAGGAAGAATGAAAGGAATCAAGGAATTAAGTTGTTAACTTTGGAAGGAAATCTGCAGGTCAGGTGGATCTTGATGAGAGAGAGGTTATCCTGTTGAGGCGGGAGAGAAAAAAAAAAAAAACAGAAAATAACAGGGAAACCTGAATTCTGAAGGTCACGAGCAGAGGTTGCTCAGGGCCCAGGGCTGCTGGCTCACACCTACCCCTCCTGGCCCGGCCGCAGCCCCCACCGTGTGACAAGAGCGATAGCACAGAGGAAAACATGTGCAAGTGAAGGGCTATTTATGAGGGGCTAGAAGTCAAGCTTCTAATATATTTTTTAGCATATTGAAAAGCAGAGACATTACTTGGCCAACAAAGATCCATCTAGTCAAAGCTATGGTTTTTCCAGTAGTGATGCATGGATGTGAGAGTTGGACTATAAAGAAAGCTGAGCACCAAAGAACTGATGCTTTTGAACTGTGGTGTTGGAGAAAACTCTTGAGAGTCCCTTGGACTGCAAGGAGATCCAACCAGTCCATCCTAAGGGAGATCAGTCCTGAATATTCATTGGAAGGACTGATGCTGAGGCTGAAACTCCAATACTTTGGCCACCTGATGCGAAGAACTGACTCATTTGAAAAGACTCTGATGCTGGAAAAGATTGAAAGTGGGAGGAGAAGGGGTCAACAGAGGATGAGATGGTTGGATGGCATCACTGACTCGATGTACATGAGTTCGAGTAAAATTCCGGGTATTGGTGATGGACCGGGAATCCTGGCGTGCTGCAGTCCATGGTGTCGCAAAGAGTCAGACACGACTGAGCGAATGAGCTGAACTGAACTGAGAGACCAAGTTATCTGTGTCTCAGGGAAGCTGAGAAAGGCCCTTGCCGCGGCAAGAAGGATGCTCTGGAGGAGAAAATGGCTCAGCAGAGAAGGGCTTCGTGGTGTCTCAAGACCATTTGCCTGAGCTTCTCTGGTTGCCTCTGGCAGGTTCTGGGTTGGTCACAAAAGAAATGAACAGTTTCACATTCATGTGTCACTTATGTGAATCATTGGCCCATGTCCTGGGGGGACAGTGGGCTGGAGAGATGGGGGCGAGTGCTCCTGGGGCCCAGGGAGGGTTGGCCAGGCTCTCAGCGATGCAGGCAGTTCACTGCTCAGCCGGCACCTCTGTCCAACCCAGGTGGAGGTAGGGCCATGGGTGAACAGGTCCCTCAGCGCTAAGACTGATGGTTCCATATTGTTTTGTTTCTTGCAAACCAAAGCACACTAACTGGTGCTTGGTTGAGGTCTGCTTGCCGTCCATCAGGGACGCTATCAGGGGAATCAGCCTTTTGGAAGGTGGATCTTGGGACCTTTGTTTCAACTGTAAGATTCTGTTATTTCCTTGGTATGATTCAGTGGAATGTAGTTTTCTTTTTTTTCCAAAATGCAGATGTGAAGCACCTTTAAAGATGTGATCTTAATGATTTTATCCCCACAAACATGTCTGTGACCAAAAGATATAAAGCATTTTAACCTCAGCTTCTGCTGTATCACTGGTTGGATTGCTATCCTGGGTGCGAGAGGCTTAAACTAAAAATACACTTACACACCTCAGAAAACAGAATTATTATTACTTTTTTAGAATTAGTTTATTAAACACATAAATTATTGCTCATTTAGAAAAAGAATGGTTAAAGGAATTTGTATAATTTTTAGATCGGATAAAGATGAAAACATTGGGGATTCTGGAATAGTATTTCCTTGCAATTAATACATATTCTTATTCTTCCTACCATAGAATTTTTGAGCACCCAAAGGCTTAATTGTTGCTATCTATAAAAAGAAGTACCCTCACTTTTCAGTCCTTTTTATTTTTACTATCACACATTCTTATTTGTGCTCTGTGACCCTGTTGAAAAGATTACACCAGGCCAAATAACTTGTAATAGGAAACAGGATTCTTAACGTGACTTGTACCACAGCTTCACATGGCAAATTCAGGCTAACACCTTGAAATTGTAAATGGTGGTACAAAGAAACTGCTCATTTTCTTGGGTTTAAAATGCAGTAAGTGAACCAGGGAAATTCTAATTGAGTCCTCGATCTTTATATGTTTGAACAAGGGATATCCATTGTGGTTATTTTTTAACAGGATTATGAAGATTAGCTCAATCATTTGAGAGTGCAAGATATCCAAGTTCAAAGCCAAGTATAATATCCTTGCAAAGATAAGTATAATTGGAGTGGAAGAGGGCAGCAAAAAATTAATTGAGTTTTAAGGTCAAATACACAGGCAGGCATATATAATCCAGAAATCCATTCTTGGAAGACTCTGTTCTAACAGTTCCCTTGATCTTGACATTCTCCAACGTGCTTTTCATTCTTCAGGGTCTTCCAGAGTGCCAGGTGTGCCCAGCATCCCTGGGTAGGGCAGGAGAGGACGCGTCGGGGAGGAGCCCACGGGTTAACAGTGAAACAGCCTAGAGCAGGGCTCTGCTCCGAGTGAAGAGCAGAGTGGTGCGCAGTTTCACCTCTAGAGGGAGCACGAAGCACGCAACACGATGGTGAGTAGGGCTGGAAAGGAGGGGCCAGGATAGAGGTGGAGAGAGACCTGGAGAGACAAACACACCCGCAGAGAGAGAGAGAGAGAGAGAGAGAGAGAGACAGACAGACACACACACACACACACACACACACACACACACACACACACACACACACACACAGAATCCACAAGACCCTGGGGACCGAGGACCCCCATAGGCTGGAAGGAAGATCTGTCTGTTAACGAAATTTTACTGAGAAGCACAAGGAGTGACGCATGCGTCCTCGCGTCCTGTCTGACTGCAACCCAGGGACTGCAGCCCGCCAGGCTCCTCCGTCCATGGGGTTCTCCAGGCAAGAATCCTGGAGTGGGTAGCCATTTCATCCTCCAGGGGATCTTCCCGACTCAGGGATCAAGTATATATCCAAGTATATGTTAAAGACAGGAGCCCAAAGAGAAAGTGTGACACCACACAGCAAGAACAAGAGAAAGAGAATTGTTTGAGTTCCTGAATTTTTTAAGAAATGAGGCTTAGGTTTGAGGGGAGGGGGTAATAGCAATTCCCTGCTTTTAAGAGGCACATTTAAGCCAAAGGAAGGGTGAAAGATTACAAATGAGGGTCTGGGCAAAGGTATGTCAGGCAAGAATACAGGACACCGACAAGATGGAGGGAAATCTGTTGGACACGAGTGTCCTTTCTCCTCACCTGCCGTCCAGACTCGCCCACGCTCAGGGTTTCATCCCATCTCAGGCCAGCACATCTGCACCAGCACAGACCCGACATCTAACGGCTTCTCAATAACGCCAGGAGGCTGCCTCTGGGGACCTCAGACCAGCCTGCACAACAATGCACCCTCATCTCGTCCCCAGCCTTCTCTTCTGATCTTTCCCACTCATTCATTCAACACACACCCCTCTCCTTCCTCACCCGTCCAGATAAGCATCCCTGCTTTAGGGAAGCCTTCTCCCCTGAACCCTCAACACTTTAAACCAGACCCCCAGCACCTCCCAGATGTCTCCTTTACTGGAGTGACTGCAGTTCCTGACTCTGTGTGTGTGAAGCATTTTCCCAACAGGGCAGAGCATGTGTGCCTTTTGCTCACCACTGAATTGCCAGCGCTCAGTGAGGGCCAGGGGGCAGAGCTGGCATTCGGTGTTTGTGGGATTAAATAAACGACATGAATGGCCGAAACCACGATAACCATCCAAACACCCTGCAAAGAGAAAGGGAAGTAAATCGTACAGCCGAGAAATGGACACCATTTAAACATCTGTCATGAGTTGTTTTTGTTTTTACCTGCATCAGTTTAGTTCAGTTCAGTTCAGTCGCTCAGCCGCGACCCCATGAACTGCAGCATGCCAGGCCTCCCTGTCCATCACCAGCTCCCGGTGTTTACCCAAACTCATGTCCGTTGAGTCGGTGATGCCATCCAGCCATCTCCTCCTCTGTCGGCCCCTTCTCCTCCTGCCTTCAATCTTTCCCAACATCGGCGTCTTTTCATGGAAAAATGCTAATAAAGCAAGTAAAAATAAAATACAATTCAAACATGTGTCTAAAGATATTTATTTGCCTAAGAACTCAAAATTGACTAAGGAAATAGCAGAGGATGAATAGTGTTATATTTTGAAACAAATGATTGGGAGTATACCTAACCGATGACATGAATATATTTTTGTATAAAATAAACTATAACTGAGTAACTAAGATCCTGATATAATCTTCTAACTCCCCCTTTGTCTAAGCAATAGGAAAGTCAATTTATTTGATGTTAAAGATCTTTGCCAACCAATCCTATTCTTTCCTGCCCTATTTGCTTTACGTCTCAGCTATAGAGAAGAAGCGCATGGGAAAATGCTCAGAGCAGCCCTGTCCGGTGGTGACCTTCAGCTGCCTCCATCGCCATAGTAACAGGAGGGCAGGTGGTCTCCAGCCCCCAGGTCCCCAGCTTGGCCAGATGTCAAGTAGGCCACGGCTTTGCTGCATGGCCCCAACCCCGCCTGGCCCCCTGGCACCCTAAGTTCCCACGTGGGAGGAGGTTGTGAGCTGTCACCTATATTAATAGAGTTGCCATGAAACTGTTTGGACTGAAAAAAAGAACAACCAAGTGCCTCAGCTGCAAATTCCTTGCATCAGCTGCTGCTGAGGTGGCCTCAGTCAGCGGCAGAGGTGACTGGAAACGTCTCGAACCATCAGAGGCCTGAGTCAAAACGGATATAGGTCCAGAGGTCACCGTGAGGGGGCAGCGAGGGGCAGGACATAAGAAATGTGGACGGACGAGAGCCCGCGAGGTCAGCCTACAGAGCAACAGGACCCAGATCCCTCTGAACAGACCCCAGGAGCCTTCTCAGATCTCCGGCTCCTGCCTCCCTTTGCTAAGTCTTTGTCCATCTGAACACAGATCGCCCAACTGGCTTTGCAAGAGCAGGTGGGAATTCTCTCGAAGGTGACCCCCACCATGGAGTGGATCAGCTCTGTACGAAGCCTTCGGGAGGCTTCTGGGTCAGGCTGAAGATCCTGCTAAAGGTTCCCGAATTCAGCCTGGATGGGAGGGGAGTTTGGGGGAATGGACACGTGTATATGCGTGGCTGAGTCGCTGTAGTGTCCGCCTGAATCTGCACAACATTGCTAAGAGGCTATGCGTGCATGCGTGCGAAGTCACTTCAGTCATGTTTGACTCTTTACAACCCCAGGGACTGTAGCCCACCATGCTCCACTGTCCATGGGATTCTCCAGGCAGGAATACTGGAATAGTTTGCCATTTCTTCCTCTGGGGGATCTTCCCGACCCAGAGATCGAACCCATGTCTCTTTCATCTCCTGCATTGGCAGGTGGATTCTTTACCACTAGCGCCATCTGGGAAGCCCATTAATAGGCTATACTCCAATACAAAATAAAAAGTAAAAAAAAAAAAAGGCCCTGAGCGCCACAGTTCTGTCCACACCAAGGGGAAACTTGTTTTGCTGGAATGAATTCAATTCTCAGAACTCCTGACAATGCTCAGAGAGAAGTGAAAGGTGTCCTGCTTTGTGGGAGCAGCTGCTGGAGCGGCAGGAATGAGCCCAGTGCTCAGGTTCTGGTTTTCAGAGGTTGTGAGGGTGGCTTTCAGCATCAGAGGGTCTCGATCTGAAGCCTAAGTTCACCAGCTCTGCCACTCAGGCCGATCACCATTCTCTCCCAAGTTTGAAGGTTCCCCCTTTCAAGTTAGAATATGAGTTCCTACTTCTTGAAAGAAAAAGTGAAAGTGAAGTCGCTCAGTCATGTCCGACTCTTTGCCATGGTCTGGCCTTCCAGGTTCCTCTGTCCCTGGGATTCTCCAGGCAAGAATACTGGAGTGGGTAGCCTTTCCCTTATCCAGGGGATCTTCCCGACCCAGGGATCAAACCTGGGTCTCCCGCATTGCGGGCAGACACTTCACCGTCTGAGCCACCAGGGAAGCTCTTACTTCTTAGGGTTGTTTTGAGGATTAGATAGACAGTGGAAAGAAACCGTGAGGGTGGCGTGGGCCCCTGGGGTATTATACCTTAGGTGTATTTGCCAAGATGGGATCCAGCTGATGCAGGGCTCTTGAAGGGCACAGGCAAATGTCGATAGCCAGGCCTCTGGGATCTGAAGGCTAGGCCTTCGACTCTTCTCTGAGCCTGTTCTTCAAGGAAAGATGCCTTAGACTGGACGGGACGTCTGGGGCACGGCACTAGAGCAGCCATGTCGAGCTTGGGACTCAAGCTCTCTGTTCTCACTGCAGTTAGCTCGCCAGCTCTCTGATTACAGATGGCGTTGGCTGGTGTTTTGGCCATGAGCTCTGGGGCTACCTTGTCATCATCAGCTTCACTTCTTGCCACTCCACAGTGTGGAGGTCCCATTACTGAACGTATAAGAAATCACCCCAAATGAGATAGACGTGTTCTAACTCCTCCCCTAGCCTAAGTTGCTGAGAAGTTTCATGTGTGAACCTTGGACCCAGGCCTCCTGATCCCACTTCTGACCGATGCTGGTCCCTCAGACATCCTTCTCTGGGTGTGTCAATCATCTGGGAGTGGGGGCCATGGGTTTCCAAGAGGACAGCGGCTGCAAAGCTCCTACGGACTTTGTCCAAGGCCCTCTTGAGTCCGCTTGCTGCACAGTGATGGTGGCCTCCAGCACAGCTGTAATCCAGCCCAGAAGCAGAGGAACAGGGACCCGTGGGTTCCAGAGTCCAGTGGGCGTGTGACCTCCTGGCCTCCTTCCCTTCAGCAGCAGAAAAGCAGAGCGTGGAGGAGATGGCTTCCCTGGTGGCTCAAACGGTAAAGCGTCTGCCTGCAATGCGGGAGACCCAGGTTCTATCCTTGGGTTGGGAAGATCCCCTGGAGAAGGAAATGTCAACCCACTCCAGTACTCTTACCCGGAAAATTCCACAGACAGAGGAGCCTGGTAGGCTACAGTCCAGGGGCTTGCAAAGAGTTGGACACAACTGAGCGGCTTCACTAGCGACCTTTGGGTAGCTCATAGACCAGCAGAGAGCAAACACCTTGCAAAACCACAGCTCAGAGCTGAGGCCATTTCCCCAAATTACTAGAAGGAAAAGATATTTTGTACTTAGGGATGGCCAGCAGAGAGCTGACTCTTTAAGAGCAAAAGAGACGCCGCATGGAGCACAGTGTTGAGAGAAGACTCCCCACAATGCAGTGTTCCATGCCCAGTCGGAAGGTCTTCTAAGAGTGACGGCTACTTATAAATATTTCTAGACATGCTAATACTACAGTTGTGATGATCTAGTCAAGATGGCAGAGTGAGCAGATAGCAAACAATAGGAACATGATGGATGAGAGAGCAGAATTTGGAAGGAAGTTTAAAAATGCCTGATATGGATCTGCATGATCAATTCAACATTATTCACATTTATGTGAATAATTCTATAAGGCAGAAAGTGAAGAGGAGCTAAAAAGCCTCTTGATGAGAGTGAAAGAGGAGAGTGAGAAAGTTGGCTTACAGCTCAACATTCAGAAAACGAAGATCATGGCATCTGGTCCCATCACTTCATGGGAAATAGATGGGGAAACAGTGGAAACAGTGTCAGACTTTATTTTGGGAGGCTCCAAAATCACTGCAGATGGTGACTGCAGCCATGAAATTAAAAGATGCTTAGTCCTTGGAAGGAAAGTTATGACCAACCTAGATAACATATTCAAAAGCAGAGATATTACTTTGCCGACTAAGGTCCATCTAGTCAAGGCTATGGTTTTTCCAGTGGTCATGTATGGATGTGAGAGTTGGACTGTGAAGAAAGCTGAGCGCCGAAGAATTAATGCTTCTGAAGTGTGGTGTTGGAGAAGACTCCTGAGAGTCCCTTGGACTGCAAGGAGGTCCGACCAGTCCATCTTAAAGGAGATCAGTCCTGGGTATTCATTGGTAGGTCTGATGTTGAAGCTGAAACTCCAATACTTTGGCCACCTATGTGAAGAGCTGACTCATTTGAACAGACCTTGATGCTGGGAGGGATTAGGGGCAGGAGGAGAAAGGGACGACAGAGGATGAGATGGCTGGATGGCATCACCGACTCAATGAACATGGGTTTGGGTGGACTCCAGGAGCTGGTGATGGACAAGGAGGTCTGGTGTGCTGCAGTCTATGGGGTTGCAAAGAGTCAGACACAACTGAGCGACTGAACTGAACTGACTGAATGCATGTTATGGTTCACCACAAAAATGTTTATTAAAAAGTTGGGTACATTGTCTTGTTCAGAGAGTTTGATTGAATTTAGATTGTTAAGCACATTCTTTCTTTCCTTTCTCCCCTTCTTTTGGCTGGGCCATGGGGCATGCACAATCTTAGTTCCCTGACCGAGGATCAAACCTGTGCCCCTGCAGTGGAAGCATGAAATCTCACCCAGTAGATCACTAGGAAAGTCCTTTAATTTATATTTTTGACTTGAGGGAAATTCATGACATTGGATCACGTCCTAAGATACGAACGTTTCCATGGCAAAACAAAGCTGCTGCTTTCCAAGCTGTCTTTCCTTCTTGAAATGCTTTGAACTGGAATGTGTGTGTGTGTGTTGTTGTTGTTTTTTTTTCCCCTTTTGGCAATGCCAAGATCTAGTCTGTAATCATTTTCTTTTTGCACATGACGATAAACATTCAATTAAAGTCTCTACCCCAACAGACCAGAATCACTGGCTAACTCATGAAGCTGACATAATTACCTACCCTGGAAGGCTGAGCTTGATGAACAGCAAATTACAGTTGTTAAATGATCCACAGGAGGGCTCTGCTGATGCTCCAAACACAAAAGGAGGCGCTTGGTTAGAAGTATGAGGAAATAATGCGAGGAAAAATGGCCTGGCTCATCACAGCTTAAACAGCATTTCAATAAATTATAAGATTCAGTCGAGTGCTACATCTGATACAAATTAAACTTCAGCCTTGTGGTGCTGCAGAAATTTATAGCAACTCACATAAGACACATTGGTACAAAAGAACAAGTGGTTTTCTGTGAACTAGTAACCAGAGAGTAATTCATAAGAATTTCAATACAAAACCCAGGACCAACAACTTGGTTTTCTGAACACTTCATTTACAGTCTTGTTTTTACTTAAACAGTTTAATAACTCAAGAAAAGACATCTGAGAAGATAAGCATTGGTCAAGGGCTATTATTTTCTCTTTTTGTCTCTTGCCCACCTACTCATTTGGTAACAGGGCCATTAATAGCAGAGACTACTACTGAGTTGATTCAAGCACAGCCTCCTTTATCTTGGGTTCTGAAGCTTTAGAAAAATAAACACCAGAAAGGGGAGCAATAAACTACTGCCTGTCATATCAATAAACACACGATGTTGCAGCCATCAAGCCATCACCTCACAGCCACCCAGATGGTGAGCCACAGGGGAGCTCAGGGAAGAAACCAAGAGACCTACCATCTAGAAGTCGGCAGACTGCAGCCACCTCCAGCCACACAGCCTGAAGAAATTCAGGATGAGAAAACCCAGGATGCTGGCCCTGGGTAGCTGAGCTGCAAATCAAAGGAATGATTTCAGTGAGCCGATGGCACCCCACTCCAGTGCTCTTGCCTGGACAATCCCATGGATGGAGGAGCCTGGAAAGCTGCAGTCCATGGGGTCTCTGAGGGTCAGACACGACTGAGAGACTTCACTTTCAGTTTTCACTTTCATGCATTGGAGAAGGAAATGGCAACCCACTTCAATGTTCTTGCCTGGAGAGTCCCAGGGAGGGGGAGCCTGGTGGGGCTGCCGTCTATGGGGTCGCACAGAGTCGGACATGACTGAAGCGACTTAGCAGCAGCAGCAGCAGCAGCAGGCTCTTGCATCTTCTCATGCACAGAAAAAGCACCAGATTCCTTAACCTGAGATGTCTAGCTTTTTTCTATTAACAGTAACCTTTTGTTCTGACTGCCTGGTGTTGGGGCAAAAGGCTCCTACATATCCCGGCTCTCCCTGCACCCCTTCTTCTTTGGAAGTTTTCTTAGCAGAGTCTGAGATGTGGTCTTCCAGTCTTGAAGCCCCAAGAAAGTTTGCTGAATAAAACATAACTCTTACCTTTTAAATCATGCATTTTAAAAATTTGTGTATCTATTTTAATTGAGGATAATTGTGATGGTTTTTTGCCAAACATCAGTACAAATTGGCCATAGGTATACATGTGTCCCCCCCATTCTGAACCCCCTCCCACCTCCCTCCCCACCGCATCCCTGCAGATTGTCACAGAGCACTGGCTTTCGGTGCCCTGCTTCACACATCAGACTCACACTGGCTCTCTGTGTTGCATTTGGTAGTGTATATGTTTCAGCGCCATTCTCTCAAATCATGCCACCCTCTTGTTCTCCCACTGAGTCCAGAAGTCTGTTCTTTACAGCTGTCTCTCCTTTGCTGCCCTGCCAGCAGGATCACTGCTGCCATCTTTCTGGATTTCATATATATATATATGTTAATATACCCTATTTGTCTTTCTCTTTCTGACTGACTTCACTCTGTGTAATAGGCATGCGTCTTTTTAGTCGACAGAGGTACAGTTTCATCCCTCAGACTCTTTATTTAGGGACGCTGAGGTGCAGAGGACCATTTGGATTCAATGCAAATGATGGTTTCCATCCCCGACCCCAAACTGAACTTCCCTACTCAGTCAAGGGCTGAGGAGTTGGGATCTGAGCCTTCTTCCTCATCTTTCCAGTGAAGAACTGTGGGCTTTGCTTGTACACAGGCAGCTTCTAGTCCACGGTAAGTCCTTCCAGGAGACTGGCGAGAAGGCAGCAAGCTACCTCTTCAGTGCTTCCTGGACTGAGCACAAGTGCTGTTAAAAGTTCCAATTTTTATACGTCAGAAGAAATGAGTGTCCGTTCTCACCTTCTGTGGATTGGCTGGACGTCTTTATCTACATTATCTTGATGCTATCTGCATGGCAAGTCATGTTGACTTTGAAAATTGGGGTAAAGTTGCTTTATAATGTTGCGCTGGTTTCTGCTGTACAACCAAGTGACTCAGCCATATGTATACACTTATCCCCTCCCTCTTGGGTCTCCTTCCCTCGCCCCCCATCCCATCCCTCTAGGCCATCCCAGAGCACTGAGCTGAGGTCCCTGTGCTGTGCAGCTATCTGTTTTACATGTCAGCTCAGTTCAGTCGCTCAGTCATGTCTGACTCTTTGAGACCCGAAGGACTGCAACGTGCCAGGCTTCCCTGTCCATCACCAACTCCTGGAGCTTGCTCAGACTCATGTCCATCAAGGTGGTGATGCCATCCAACCATCTCATCCTCTGTTATCACCTTCTCCTCTTGCCTTCAATCTTTCCTAGCATCTAGGTCTTTTCTAAAGAGTCAGCTCTTCGCATCAGGTGGCCAAAGTATTGGACCTTCAGCTTCAGCATCAGTCCTTCCAATGATTATTCAGGACTGATTTCCTGTAGGATGGACTGGTTGGATCTCCTTGCAGTCCAAGGGACTCCCAAGAGTCTTCTCCAACACCACAGTTCAAAAGCATCAATTCTTTGGCACTCAGCTTTCTCTATAGTCCAACTCTCACATCCATACATGACTACTGGAAAAACCATAGCTTTGACTAGGTAGACCTTTGTCGGTAAAGTGGTGTCTCTGCTTTTTAATATGCTGTCTAGGTTTGTCACAGCTTTTCTTCCAAGGAGCAAGAGTCCCTGAATTTCATGGCTGCAGTCACCATCTGCTGTGATTTTGGAGCCCAAGAGAGTAAAGTCTTTCACCGTTTCCATTGTTTCCCCATCTATTTGCCATGAAGTGATGGGACCCGAGGCTATGATCTTAGTTTTTTGAATGTTGAGTTTTAAGCCAGCTTTTTCACTCTCCTCTTTCACTTTCATCAAGAGGCTCTTTAGTTTCTCTTCACTATCTACGATAAGGGTGGTGTCATCTGCATATCTGAAGTTATTGATATTTCTCCCAGCCATCTTGATTCCAGCTTGTGCTTCATACAGCCCAGCATTTCTCATGATGTACACTTCACAGACATTAAATAAGCAAGGTGACAATATACAGCCTTGACTTACCCTTTCCCAATTTGGAACCAGTCCATTGTTCCATGTCGAGTTCTAACTGTTGCTTCTTGACCTCCATACAGATTTCTCAGGAGGCAGGTAAGGTGGTCTGGTATTCCCATCAGAATTTCCACCATGTGTTGTGACCCACACAAAGACTTTAGTGTAGGATGAAAGGAGTACATCAAGGCTGTATACTGTCACCCTGCTTATTTAACTTATACGCCAAGTATATCATGAGAAACACTGGGCTGGATGAAGCACAAGCTGGAATCAAGATTGCCAAGAGAAATATCAATAAACTCAGATATGCAGATGACACCACCCTTATGGCAGAAAGCAAAGAACTAATGAGCCTCTTGATGAATGTGAAAGAGGAGAGTGAAAAAGTTGGCTTAAAGCTCAACATTCAGAAAACTAAGATCATGGCATCTGGTCCCATCATTTCATGGGAAATATATGGAGAAACAGTGGAAACAGTGTCAGACTTTATTTTCTTGGGCTCCACAATCACTGCAGATGGTGACTGCAGCCATGAAATTACAAGATGCTTGCTTTTTGGAAGGAAAGTTATGACCAACCTAGACAGCATATTCAAAAGCAGAGACATTACTTTGCCAACAAAGGTCCATCTAGTGAAAGCTATGGTTTTTCCAGTAGTGATGTATGGATGTGAGAGTTGGACTATAAAGAAAGCTGAGCACCAAAGAACTGATGCTTTTGAACTGTGGTGTTGGAGAAGACTCTTGAGAGTCCCTTGGACTGCAAGGAGATCCAACCAGTCCATCCTAAAGGAGATCAGTCCTGAATATTCATTGGAAGGACTGATGTCGAAGCTGAAGCTCTAATATTTTGGCCACTTGATGCGAAGAACTGACTCATTGGAAAAGACCCTGATGCTGGGAAAGATTGAAGGTGGGAGGAGAAGGGGTTGACAGAAGATGAGATGGTTAGATGGTATCACTGACTCAATGGACATGAATTTGAGTAAACTCCGGGAATTGGTGATGGACAGGGAGGCCTGGCGTGCTGCAGTCCACAGGATCGCAAAGAGTCAGACATGGCTGAGTGACTGAACTGAACTGAAGCAGAAGCAGATATTTTTGAAATTCTCTTGCTTTTTCTATTATCCACCTCATGTTGGCAATTTGATCTCTGGTTTATCTTCATTCCCTAATTCCAATTCTAACATTTGGAAGTTCTTGGTTCAGGTATTGTTGAAATCTAGCTTGAAGAATTTTGAGCATTACTCTGCTAGCATGTGAGATGAGTGCAATTGTGCGGTAGTTTGAATTCTTTGGCATTGCCTTTCTTTGGGATTGAAATGAAAACTGACCTTTTCCAGTCCTGTGGCCACTGCTGAGTTTTCCAAATTTGCTGGCTCGTTCAGTGCAGCCCTTTCACAGCATTGGCTTCGAGGGTTTGAAAGAGCTCAACTGGTATTCCATCACCTTCCCTAGCTTTGTTTGTAGTGACACTTCCTCAGGCCCACTTGACTTCGCATTCCAGGATGTCTGGCTCTAGGCGAGTGATCACAGCATCGTGGTTATCTGGGTCATGAAGATCTTTTTTGTATAGTTCTGTGCATCCTTGCCGCCTCTTCTTTACATATTGTAGTGTGCGTATGTCAATCCTAATCTCCCAGCTCATCCCAGCCCCGGCTGTGTCCACACACCTGTTCTCTACACCTGCATCTCTGTTCCTGCCCTGCAAACAGGTTCGTCTGTACCACTTTTCTAGATTTCACATACATGTGGTAACTTTTGACCAGATGGTTTCTCCTGCTCCTAACTTCTTTGCCCGCTGCCCTGTAGCTGAACGCTGCCAGCAGCAATGTGAATGTTCTCGCTTTCCACGAAGATGTAGCATGGCAAACTAGCATACTGCTTGTCCTACGTTTTTCTCTTTGTTTCCTCCCACATCTATTCTTTTATCAATAGTGAAAGGAGTCAAGACAGCAGAGCAGAGAAGTCAGAGGAAGCTGTCAGCTTATGTTCTTATTCTACTCAACCAGGGAACTGAACGATAACAGTGTTGGAGGGGACCACAGCGCCAGGGAAAGGCAACCTAAATAATTCTGACGGTTGGTGCAAATCAGAACATGCAAGGCTGAGATGAGTTGGATAGTTTGGGGCTCAAGCATGACTGAAACCAGACTTGTCTGATTTGGCAATATTCCTGCCTACCCTGCATTATGAGTAAACAAGACCTCAGACGATGTCATTGTGCAGACTTAAAAAAATCTTACTCTGCTTTCTTTTCAAATAAAAAGTTTCTTAAGTAAAAATTTTTATTTAGGAACAATTATAGGTTCAGAGAAAGTTTCAAAAAAGAGTACAGAGACACAGTGTCCATTCACCCCGTTTTCCTCATTACATAAGTACAGACAATTTCAAATCCAGGAAACTGGCATGGGGGCAATCCACTGATGGTATTCAGATTTCACCAGTTCTACACACATCTGTGTGTGCGTGTGTAGGTGTGTGTGCCGAGTTTGCAGTTTTATCACATGTGTATATTCTTGTAATTACGACCACAATGAAGATGCAGAACGCTTCCACCACCACAGAGATTTTCCTTATGCTGCCACGTCTCTTGATGGTTTAATGCTCAATTAGTTTAATAATATGATTGGTCTCTTCTAAATTAATACACTGCATACAGAATGCGTTGTTCTTCTACAGATCCCAGATAAAATCTTTTGCCACCAGACCAATGTGCTGTTTCTCGTCTGGAAGCAATTGACTCTAATTCCAGATATCAATTGTAAGAAAGCCTTGGGATTTTGTTTTTATGAGTGAAACACATGTAAGGTAAGCTGCCTTGTGTATTCTTTCAGCTGGAGCAATGGAGGTTGGTTAACCGTCATTAGAAGTCAGGGGGTCAGTGGCCTCCTGTGGCTGGACTGCCCTCTGACATGGCAGAGAGAACTGAAACTCGACCTGCATCTCTCACCTCATTTCTTCGCTGGGCCCCAGCCCTCCCCAGACTGCTCCCTGCCAGTGTCTCTCAGTGAGTGGCAGCACCATCCATGCTCCTGGACAGCTGGGCATCCACCCCAATTCCTTCCTTTGGGTCTGTCCTCATCCAATAACTAATCCAGCCTATAAGGGCTTCCTCCCAAACCCCTTTGAATTCTGCATTGTCACTTTATCCCGTTGACATGATCATTGTTCAGGATACAAGTGTTCTTTACGTGGATTCATGGGCATCCTTCTAAATGGCAGCCTTGCCTCTACAGCTGCCTCCTGCAGCAATTCAACCAAGATGATACCGCCATAGGGCTCCTTTCAGAGAGAAAAATCAACAGGACAACATACAGGTATGTCCTGTTGCTCATGGTCAAGGATGCTTACAATTCTCACTTTTAGAAAGGGAGTCCATGACTTCATTGCTGAGATTTCTTGAGCGTCCTTATTCCTTGCTCTCCCCATGCCTGGTGACTCAGCCCTCACACCATTCCATTAGCTTCTGGAATCCTTCCCGTACTTCCTCTTCCTTGCTTCTCTTACTCTGAATCTATTGCCGCCCAGGAGCTGTGATGATTGCCCTTCTCCACTTAAGTGGTTCACGCTTCTATTTGCTGCTCCATTTGTCAGGACTCCGTCAACTCTTCATCACAGACACCAACCCAAACCAGCTTAGGCACAAAAACACAATCAACTGGTTCGTGAAATTAAAAAGTCTGGTCATATCTCCCAAATAAATCCTTATGTTTCTGTTTCTTGCTGCATCTCCCCAGGGAAGGACTGATGTCTGCTGGAAACCCTAGACTCACATCCTGTCAGTTTACTGGCCTGATGCTGACCAGCAGAAAGCATTTATCTTTATATGTCTAGGATAAGTGTCTCAGGGAAGAATCTCACTGGACAAGCACAGGCAGGGTGTCTGTACCTCAGCCAATCACTGCAGCCAGAGCAGTGGGGTACGTCACTGGTCAGGCCTGCGTCTTGTCCCACCCCTGTGACTGGACATGATATCCCGGCCGTTCAACAGCAGGAAATGGTTTTCCCGCAGGAAGAGCTCTTCTTCACCAGAAGAAGGAGGAAAGGATGCTGGCAAGCAAAGCCAGTGCAGATCTATGGGCCTTAATGATGAGCCAAATACTACTGAAACCCAGCGTCCTCTGATGAGCAATTCTCAGGCTGAGGAGGCAGGAGAGTTATGGGAGCAGGAGAAAGCTCGTCCTCCCAGAGAAAAGCCTATCCAGTTCATGATGAGGTTCATAATTTCCCGGAGATAAAGTCGTGGGCAATTGCCAAGTGGTTAAAATAAATATTCTGCTCAGCTGCCTCCCACACACACCTCCACTTTGATTTGTTGAAGACAAGCTTTTATGCTGTTTCCCACCCAAGCCCAGAGGAGCCAGTCTAATAGACTGAGTTCATATAGTTCTTTTCCTTAAAGCGCCCATAGTCCAGTGGAAGGGCCAGGAAGGCAGAAGACTCTGAGAAGGGCAACAAGAGGAAAAGCAAGGGTTATAAAGAGGGAAACCCTTATCGACCGGGGCATCAGAGAAGGCACCTGCGAGCAGGTGAGCCCAGGGAGAGTCTAGGGATGGGACCTGCTGCCCCAGGCTGCCGGGCCAGCCTCAACATCTGAAAGACATTCGGACATGTCAGAGAGGGTTTGGAGGAAGATACTCATGAGGTTGAAGGCATCATGACGGTGCCATGTGGGACACAGCTGGGGGAATAACAGTCCTAAATGTTCATTTGAAGAACTGCCTTGGGGAGAAGCACCTGACCCGTGTGCATCCTCAGGAAGTACTACAATGAACCCGTTCCTGGGAAAACCCACAGGGACTCAAGGGTCATCCCCAGAGAAGGAAGCACTTTCTAACCCAAGGCCATCCCGGAAAGGAATGAGATATTTGGGGAGGAAATGAGTTTACCATTACTGAAAATATTCAAGGACAAGTTGAATGGCTCCTTGTCAGAGATGTGATAATAATCAATGCTCAGAAACCTACCGCTGTAACCACATCTGTGATCTTTAGTATGCTGTCTGTTTAGTGTTTTCATAGAAATATATTGGAGAGGAATTGCCTTAAAACTAAAAGATATACAAAGGTTTCTGGGCTTTGTGTTTTCCTAGAATTCCTTCCACAGTAGCAGTTTATGCAAAGTCACCACCAGCATACTTTTCTGGGTTAGCAGCTATGCTTATGACCTCTAACTTTGCAGAAAGGTGGCATGTCAAGTACTGTGTCATAAGTAAGGATCCCAAACAACTGTTTTGTAGTTGCCTTGTCATGACACACCAGTGAACTATGCCCCACTCATTGGAAACTTTTCTCACTTTTCCTCTTCTCTGTTTGTATAACTGTTGGCTGGGAAGCTGTGTGTACAGATAGGTATAGTGGACAATTTATTAACCCACAAAAAAAGCAACTTGGTCTCTCTCCTCTACAACTTTGGACGTCATTTCACCTCTGCCTTTCCTCCCTCAGAGTGAAGATTAAAGGAGGTGAGTTTGAAAGAGCATTGAATTTCTATACATTATGCTTTCAAGTTTATATTGTGCTTAATTTTGCACTCTGTTGGTCTCAGCTACACACACACAAAGCTATCTCAAAAATAAACCTGAGCTTTAGTCTGCATGCACAAAATAGAATACTGATTTGAGAAAGGGAATAGGAATGAATAGAAAGGGGAAGATGACATTCCAAAACACTCTAAATAAGTCAAAGAAATCCTAATATGTGTTAAAGTAATCTACATAAAGGCAAGCAAGGAGGGAAAAATAAGAACCAGAGGAAACAAACAGAAAACGAGCAAAAAAATGGTAGACTCGACCACTAATATATCAATAATCGTCTTAAATGCAAATGAACTAGATATGCCAATCAAAAGGCAAAAGCATGATTCTATTGTGTCTGAAAGAAACTTGAAATACAATTATATAGTCGGGTTGAAATTAAAAGGATGGAGAAGATATACCATAGAAACATTAATCAAAAGAAAGGAGTGGTTTCTTTATACATGATAGAAAATGGACTTAAGAACACAGAAAATTACTAAAGACAAAGAGGGTTATTACATGATGACAAAAAGATCAATTCACTAGGAAGATATAATGGTCCTAAATGTGTACCCATCAAACAATGGAACCTAAAAACAGATGAAGCAAAAACATATAGTACTAAAAGGAGAAACAGGTCTACAGTTATGCTTGGGGACTTCGATATTCCTTTCAGCCACTGCATGCATGCCTGCCTAAGTTGCTTCAGTTGTGTCCGACTCTGTGACCCCATGGACTATAGCCCACCAGGCTCTGTCCATGGAATTCTCCAGGCAAGAATACTAGACTGGGTTGCCATTTCCTTCTCCACTCAGTCACTGGCAGAACTACAAGACAGAAAAACAGCAAAAATATAGAAAATCTGACCAATACAATCAACCAACAGGAGCTAACTGAATTAGACAAAACACTCCACCAATAAATGCAGAATACACTTCTTCTTTTCAAGCGCCTGTGAAACATTCACCAAGATAGACCGTATCCTGGGTCATAAAACAATCCTCAGAAAATTTTAAAAGAACTGAAATCACCCAGTTCATGGTCTCTGATTGTAAGGGATTCAAACTAGAAATCAATAATAGAAAGGCTACTGAGAAATCTACCACCATGCAGAAAATTAAACAACATACTTCTTTAATGAAAACAAAAACACAACATGTCAAAATCAGTGAGATGCAGCTAAGGCAGTGCTAAGAAGGGGATTTATATCACTAAGTGCTTATAATAGAAATGAGGGATCTAACCAATAGTCCAAGTTCCTGTTGCTGTGTGTGCTAAGTCGCTCAGCTGTGTCCGACTCTTTGTGATCCCATAGACTGTAGCCCACCAGGCTCCTCTGTCCATGGGATTCTCCAGGCAGCAATACTGGAGTGGGTTGCCATGCCTTCCTCCAGGGGATCTTCCCAACCCAGGGACTGAACCCAGGTCTCTCGCACTGAAGGCAGATTCTTTACCAGTCCCTACCTCAAGAAATTAGCAAAGGACGAGCAAAATAAATGCAAAGCAAGGAGAAGGATGGCAGCAACAAAGATAAGAGTGCATGTCAATAGTCAAAAAATAGCAAAACAAAAGAAAAAAATCAATAGAACATTTCGTCTTTGAAAAATTAATAAATAAGGCTTTAGCAAGACTGACAAAAGTAAAAAGAGAAATGAAAGGCATATAGATCAAAACACAGTAATAAACTTGTTTCTGTTTGCAGATGACCTGATTGTCCTATAATAGCTAAAACAATCTTGACAAAGAGGACTAAAATCTAAGGAATTATACTATCCAGTATTAAGCCACAGCAAGCGAGATTGTTGTATTGACAGATGGATAAATATATATATCAGTGGAACAGAATAGTCTGAGAACCCAGAAATGGACCCACACAGATATTGTCAACTGATTCTGATAAAGTTGCAAGAGCAATTCAACTGTAAATGACCTGTGCGTGTTAGTTGCTCAGTCCTGTATGACTGACTCTTTGCAACTCCATGGACAATAGTCCACCAGGCTCCTCTGTCCATGGAATTCTCCAGACAAGAGCACTGGAGTGGGTTGACATTTCCTTCTCCAGGGGATCTTCCCAACCCAGGTCTTCTGCACAGAAGGCAGATTCTTTACCATCTGAGATATAGCCTTTTTAACAAGTAGCACTGAGGCAACTGGACATCTATATGCCAAAAAATTAACCTCTACCTAAATCTTATATCCTATACAAAAATCAACTTATAGTGGATTTGGATTTAAATGAAAAAGATAAAACTATGACAATTTCAGAGAAAAAATTCATAGCAGAAAATTCTCACAATTAGGACAAAGCAGAGATGTCTTAGACTTGACAGAAAAAGCAGAATCCATAAGGAGAAAAAAAATGGGTGAATTGGACATCATCAAAATTAAAACCTTTTCCTTCCTCCAAAGTTCATATGAAGAAGAAAAAAGGATGAACTACTGACAAGGAGAATATATTTGCAGACTTAATGCCCAACATAAAACTAGTTCCTAGACTATACAAAAAGTCGCAGAACACAACAGTAAAAAATTAAACATTCCAATTTAAAAACGGGGGAAAAATGATACTGAAGAGGAGACACAGATGGCAAATACGCAGAGGAAAAGATGTTCAACATCGTTAGCCATCTGGAATATGAATTAAAACCACAATGAGATACTACTTTACACCGATCAGAATTACTAAAAAAATAAAATAGTGAGAAACATGATGCTGCTAAAGATGCAGAGAAATGGAATCACTCACACACCGGTGCTGTGTGTTAGTCGTTGAGTCATGTCCCAATCTCTGCGGCCCTGTGGACTGTAGCCTCAGGTTCCTCTGCCCATGGGATTCTCCAAACAAGAATCCTGGAGGGGGCAGCCATTCCCTTCTCCAGGGAATCTCCCTGACCCAGGGGTTGAACTCAGGTCTCCCACATTGTGGGCAGGTTCTTGACCACCTGAGCCACCGGGGAAGCCGTACATTGGTGGTAGGAATGCAAAAATGGTACAGCCACTTTAAGAAATGATTTGAGAGTTTACCATAAATCTAAACATACGGTTGCATTTAACCCAGTAACTCTAGTCTTAGGCATTTATCCTGGAGAAATGTTTTAAAATATAACTTTTTTTTTCCATGAAAATCTTTACATGAATGTTCATAGCAACTTTATTTGTAATGGCCCCAAACAGGAAGCATCAAAGAATGTTTTAAACAGGTAAAAGGTTAAACAAACTGTGGTCTATACATACACTGCATCTAATCAGCAATAACAGGTATGCTACATATGAACAGAAAAGCTTGGATGAATCTCCGGGGAGTCGTGATGAGCGAAAAAGCCAATAGCAAAAGATTATATACTATATGATTCCATTTACATATAATTTTTAAATGACAAAATTTTAAAAAGGGAGAACAGATTAACTGTTGCCTAGGGTAATGGACAAGGTGAGGTGTGGAGGTGGGTGGGGACCACCTCAGGGAGTGGGTTTGGTTATAAAAGGACTCCAGGAAGGATCCTTGTGGTGATGGGATACCAGTGTCTTAACTGTGGTGATGGATGACAGTGAAAGTGAAAGCGCTCAGTCGTGTCCAACTCTGTGGCCCCGTGGACTGTAGCCCACCAAGCTCCTCCATCCATGGGATTCTCCAGGCAAGAATACTGGAGTGGGTTGCCATTGCCTTCTCCAGGGGATTTTCCCGACCCAGGGACTGAACCCAGGTCTCCTGCACTGCAGGCAGACGGTTTAGCCTCTGAGCCACCAGGGAAGCCCGGTGATAAAGTTGTGTAGAGTTCAGCATACACACATCTACGAGCACTAGGGAAACTGGGCTTCCCCAGGGGCCCAGTAGTGAACAATCCACACAGCAGAAGCAGGAGAGGTCAGTCCCTGGGTTGGGAAGATGCCCTGGAGGAGGAAATGGCAACCCACTCCAGAATTCTTGCCTGGAGAATTCCACAGACAGTGGAGCCTGGCAGGCTGCAGTTCATGGGGTCACAAAGAGTCAGACAGGACTAAACGTGTGCATAATATATGATTCTATTAAAACTGGAGAATCTGAGTGAATCCAGTGGATCATTCCAATGTCTGCCCTCTGCTTGTGATATTGCACTACAGTTTTGTAAAATGTTACCATTAAAGGAAATGATAAAGTCTTCATAGTATCTCTATGGGTTATGTTTTAAATGGCATAATCTACAACACTCTCGATAAAATTTCAATTAAACAGACCGGACACTTCATTGCGAAAGGCAGGCCCATTATGTCAAAGCACCAGCAGAAAATGGCCAGTTAGAGCATGCAGACTTTTGATGGGTTATACTGAACCAATTTCATTGCATGGGTTGGTATCACCAGTTCCCTCCTGCAGCTGGTTCTCTTGCTGTATCCTCCGTCACTCTGGCTGGGCGTACGGACCCTCCAGCACCAAACACACCACAAGAGGAAAACATCTTGGGAAACTCAGGTAGAAAAGCCTACTGTTCAAAAGACAACTGAGGACTGGGCTGTAAACTCTAGCTTTTATTACAATTGGAAACAACTATAAAAGTCACACCCTGCTTCCTCTCCTCTACAACAGGCACCCAGAGGCACCAACTAAAACATGCATGGAAGAAACAAAGAAAGCCTGAGACTGAATGAAACATGGTTTCCTCATAGTTTTCCTCAGACAAAAGGGAGGCCCCACTTCTACTAGCAAAACTCTTCTCTTTCCTGCAGGCGATTCCATGGACCAACAGCATCAGCAAGGCCTGGGAGCGTGTGAGAAATGGAGATCTCAGGCTTCACCTAGACCTCCTGAATCGGGATCTTCATCTGGACAGAATCCCAGCTTCAGTTCTGAGAAGCACTGTCTTAGCAGCAATTTCCTGACGTTCTCTAATTTAACAGCTTTCATCTAGTTCCAGGTGAAGTTGCATGAGTTTATTACAGCTAAAATAATTTAGAAATGGTTCTTAAAATCCATTAAGGGTAATACATTACCAAAACCTTTTTATAAAAGATCCATTTTCATTTTTCCCTAGTGGTTCTTTATGACATGGCTGGAATTTTAGGATGACTAGCAGCCTGGCAGATACGCAGGTGACAGCACCCTTATGGCAGAACGTGAAGAACTAAAGAGCCTCTTGATGAAGGTGAAAGGGAAGAGTGGAAAAGTTGGCTTCAAGCTCAACATTCAGAAAACTAAGATCATGTCATCTAGTCCCATCACTTCATGGCAAATAGATGGGGAAACAGTGGAAACAGTGGCAGAGTTTAAAATTTGGGGGAGGGGGGCTCCAAAATCGCTGCAGATGGTGACTGCAGCCATGAAATTAAAAGACGCTTACTCCTTGGAAGGAAAGTTGTGACCAACCTAGACAGCATATTAAAAAGCAAAGACATTACTTTGCCAACAAAAGTCCATCTAGTCAAAGCTATGGTTTTTTTCAGTAGTCACTTACGGATGTGAGAGTTGGACTATAAAGAAAGCTGAGCACTGAAGAATTAATGCTTTTGAACTGTGGTGTTGGAGAAGACTCTTGAGAGTCCCTTGGACTGAAAGGAGATCCAACCAGTACATCCTAAAGGAAATCAGTCCTGAGTGTTTATTGGAAGGACTGATGTTGAAGCTGAAGGTCCAGTACTTTGACCACCTGATGTGAAGAGCTGACTCATTTGAAAAGACCTTGATGCTGGGAAAGATTGAAGGCAGGAGGAGAAGGGGACGACAGAGGATGAGATGGTTGGATGGCATCACCGACTCGATGGACATGAGTTTGAGCAAGCTCCGGGATTTGGTGATGGACAGGGAGGCCTGGCGTGCTGCAGTCCATGGGGTCACAAAGAGTGGGACACAACTGAGCGACTGAACTGAACTGAATTCAGCAGCCTAGCAGCCTCACCTGGCTCCAGCCTGGAGGCATTTTATTAGCTGGGCAGGTGTCTCTTTCCATTTGCTCTTTGAAGAGTCCTCAATTCAGTGGAAGAGGACTGTCTTTTCCCAAAAGAGGCTGGGCTTTGAGACAAGGATACATAGATACTGCCAAGCCTAATAAGCCAGTTCTTCCTAATTTCTCGACATTTCTAACATTCTATAATTTCCACCTTCTGATATAATTAACACATGACCTTGTTTTTTTTTCATTCTATGTTTCACTATCCATCTCCTCATCAGAATGACTCAGCCTGATCCTTTTTATTAAACCTCTAGAGAGAGAGGTGTCAGGTTTTTTTGTTTTTTTGTTTAAATTCCAGGCAATGTTGTTAGATGTATTCCTATTTCTTAATCTGACCTCTATCACACTATTTTAAAATCAAATTCTTGTGATATTTCCCATGATTCAGTTGGTGTTTGGAGATTTGATAGTGAAGAAAAATAAAGAGTTGATGCTTTTCGTCCCCACCGCCCCACAACAATAAGCTTAGATTTCAAAAAGAAACTGCCTTGGTCTGGTGTGAGCAATCCACTTTACAAAAGAATTACATAATCTCTAATCATATTCCCTGCAGTTTTGAAAGGAGCTGGGAAAAAAGTTATCAGTCAATAAGCGATGGATATTGACCCAAGGCTGAAAATCCTGCATCAGTTCAGTCGGTCAGTTGTGTCCGACTCTTTGCAACCCCATGAATTGCAGCACGCCAGGCCTCCCTGTCCATCACCAACTCCCGGAGTTCACTCAGACTCGGGTCCATTGAGTCAGTGATGCCATCCAGCCATCTCATCCTCTGTTGTCCCCTTCTCCTCCTGCCCCCAAATCCCTCACAGCATCAGAGTCTTTTCCAATGAGTCAACTGTTCGCATGAGGTGGCCAAAGTACTGGAGTTTCAGCTTTAGCATCATTCCCTCCAAAGAAATCCCAGGGCTGATCTCCTTCGGAATGGACTGGTTGGATCTCCTTGCAGTCCAAGGGACTCTCAAGAGTCTTCTCCAACACCACACTTCAAAAGCATCAATTCTTTGGTGCTCAGCCTTCTTCATAGTCCAACTCTCACATCCATACATGACCACAGGAAAAACCATAGCCTTGACTAGATGAACCTTAGTCGGCAAAGTAATGTCTCTGCTTTTCAATATGCTATCTAGGTTGGTCATAACTTTTCTTCCAAGGAGTAAGCGTCTTTTAATTTCATGGCTGCAGTCACTATCTGCAGTGATTTTGGAGCCCCCGAAAATAAAGTCTAACACTGTTTCCACTGTTTCCCCAACTATTCCCCACGAAGTGATGGGACCAGATGCCATGATCCTCGTTTTCTGAATGTTGAGCTTTAGGCCAACTTTTTCATTCTCCACTTTCACTTTCATCAAAGAGGCTTTTAAGTTCCTCCTCACTTTCTGCCATAAGAGTGATGTCATCTGCATATATGAGGTTACTGATATTTCTCCTGGCAATCTTGATTTCAGCTTGCGTTTCTTCCAGTCCAGCATTTCTCATGATGTACTCTGCATAAAAGTTAAATAAGCAGGGTGACAATATACAGCCTTGACGTACTCCTTTTCCTATTTGGAACCAGTCTGTTGTTCCATGTCCAGTTCTAACTGCTGCTTCCTGACCTGCATACAGATTTCTCAAGAGGCAGGTCAGGTGGTCTGGTATTCCCATCTCTTTCAGAATTTTCCACAGTTTATTGTGATCCACATAGTCAAAGGCTTTGGCATAGTCGATAAAGCAGACATAGATGTTTTTCTGGACCTCTCTTGCTTTTTCAATGATCCAGTGGATGTTGGCAATTTGATCTCTGATTCCTCTGCCTTTTCTAAAACCAGCTTGAACATCAGGAAGTTCACGGTTCATGTATTGCTAAAGCCTGGCTTGGAGAATTTTGAGCATTACTTTACTAGCATGTGAGATGAGTGCAATTCTGTGGTAGTTTGAACATTCTTTGGTATTGCCTTTCTTTGGGATTGGAATCAACACTGACCTTTTCCAGTCCTGTGGCCATTGCTGAGTTTTCCAAATTTGCTGGCATATTGAGTGCAGCACTTTCACAGCATCATCTTTCAGGATTTGAAACAGCTCAACTGGAATTCCATCACCTCCACTAGCTTTGTTCGTAGCGATGCTTTCCAAGACCCACTTGACTTCACATTCCAAGCTGTCTGGCTCTAGATTAGTGATCACATCGTCATGATTATCTGGGTTGTGAAGATCTTTTTTGTACAGTTCTTCTGTGTATCTTGCCACCTCTTCTTAATATCTTCTGCTTCTGTTAGGTCCATACCATTTTTGTCCTTTATTGACCACATTTTTGCATGAAATGTTCCCTTGGTATCTCTAATTTTCTTGAAGAGATCTCTAGTCTTTCCCATTCTGTTCTTTTCCTCTATTTCTTTGCATTGATCACCGAGTAAGGCTTTCTTATCTCTTCTTGCTATTATTTGGAACTCTGCATTCAGATGCTTATATCTTTCCTTTTCTCCTTTGCTTTTCACTTCTCTTCTTTTCACAGCTATTTGTAAGGCCTCCCCAGACAGCCATTTTGCTTTTTTGCATTTCTTTTCCATGGGGATGGTCTTGATCCCTGTCTCCTGTACAATGTCATGAACCTCATTCCATAGTTCATCAGGCACTCTATCTATCAGATCTAGGCCCTTAAATCTATTTCTCACTTCCACTGTATAATCATAAGGGATTTGATTTAGGTCATACCTGAATGGTCTAACTGTTTTCCCTACTTTCTTCAATTTGAGTCTGAATTTGGTAATAAGGAGTTCATGATCTGAGCCACTATTGACTGTATAGAGCTTCTCCATCTTTGGCTGCAAAGAATATAATCAATCTGATTTCGGTGTTGACCATCTGGTGATGTCCATGTGTAGAGTCTTCTCTTGTGTTGTTGGAAGAGGGTGTTTGCTATGACCAGTGCATTTTCTTGGCAAAACTCTATTAGTCTTTGCCCTGCTTCATTCCGCATTCCAAGGCCAAATTTGCCTGTTACTCCAGGTGTTTCCTGACTTCCTACTTTTGCATTCCAGTCCCCTATAATGAAAAGGACATCTTTTTTGGGTGTTAGTTCTAAAAGGTCTTGTAGGTTTTCATAAAACCATTCAACTTCAGCTTCTTCAGCATTACTGGTTGGGGCATAGACTTGGATAACTGTGATATTGCATGGTTTGCCTTGGAGATGAACAGAGATCATTCTGTCGTTTTTGAGATTGCATCCAAGTACTGCATTTCAGACTCTTTTGTTGACCATGGTGGCTACTCCATTTCTTCTGAGGGATTCCTGCCCACAGTAGTAGATATAATGGTCATCGGAGTTAAATTCACCCATTCCAGTCCATTTTAGTTCACTGATTCCTAGAATGTCAACGTTCACCCTTGCCATCTCTTGTTTGACCACTTCCAATTTGCCTTGATTCATGGACCTGACATTCCAGGTTCCTATGCAATATTGCTCTTTATAGCATTGGATCTTGCTTCTACCGCCGGTCATATCCACAGCTGGGTATTGTTTTTGCTTTGGCTCCATCCCTTCATTCTTTCTGGAGTTATTTCTCCACTGATCTCCAGTAGCATATTGGGCACCTAATGACCTGAGAAGTTCCTCTTTCAGTATCCTATCATTTTGCCTTTTCATACTGTTCATGGGGTTCTCAAGGCAAGAATACTGAAGTGGCTTGCCATTCCCTTCTCCAGTGGACCACATGCTGTCAGACCTCTCCACCATGACCCGCCTGTCTTGGGTTGCCCCACGGGCATGGCTTGGTTTCATTGAGTTAGACAAGGCTGTGGTCCTAGTGTGATTAGATTGACTAGTTTTCTGTGAGTATGGTTTCAGTGTTTCTGCCCTCTGATGCCCTCTTGCAACACCTTCCATCTTACTTGGGTTTCTCTTACCTTGGGCATGGGGTATCTCTTCACGGCTGCTCCAGCAAAGCACAGCCACTGCTCCTTACCTTGGACGAGGGATATCTCCTCATTGCCGCCCTTCCTGACCTTCAACGTGGGATAGCTCCTCTAGGCCCTCCTACACCTGCGCAGCCACAGCTCCTCGGGTAGCTCCTCTCGGCCGCCCTTAGTGCCAGGTCACAGCCACCCACGCTTAGTGTGCCGGGTCACAGCCGCCCAGAGATTATTTTCAATTTTCCCTTTAGATGGGCACAGAGCACAGAGCAGAGACAGCTCAAGGCAACAGCAGTAGGAGGCCCCCGATTCCAAAGCTGCTGAAGTCCAGCAATCAGCGTGAGGGATCAAGACCAACCTCTGCCTGAAGCAGTATTTTTATTTCAGCCAAAAGAAAGAAGTCTAAGAAGTCTGCCGTTGTGAATCCGCACCACCCCAAGCCCCTTGATCTCGCTTCCAGGAGCACGTAATGTATTTAGAGCTACTGTTCCACAGATTTCAGGCACAGGTGGGATGTAAGTCCTCCAGCCACACCGTGTGCTCATGCCTGAGGGGCTTTTGGAAGCTAGCTCAGCAGATATTTGTCACTGCTGTGCAATAACTGACCTCCTACCAAGTACAGACATTACTTAAATGTACCTGGCATGAACCACTTTACCTGCTTCAGGTAGGAATACAACCACTTCTGTTATTTTTCCAAACTGATGCAAGGCTGTATATGCCCTGCGTGTATGTGCTTGTTAGTTGCTCAGTCATGTCTAACTCTTTGTGACCCCATGGACTAGAGCCAGCCACTCTTCTCTGTCCATGGAATTCTCCAGGCCAGAATACTGGAGTGGGTAGCCTTTCCCTTCTCCAGGGGATCTTCCCAAACCAGGGATGGAACCCAGGTCTCCTGCACTGCAGACAGATTCTTTACCATCTGAGCCACCAGGGAAGCCGATACATGCCCTAATTACCACCTGACCTGCCTCTTGAGAAATGTGTATGCAGGTCAGGAAGCAACAGTTAGAACTGGACATGGAACAGCAGACTGGTTCCAAATAGGAAAAGGAGTATGTCAAGGCTGTCGCACTGCTTATTTAACTTATATGCAGAGTACATCATGAGAAATGCTGGTCTGGAGGAAGCACAAGCTGGAATCAAGATTGCTGGGAGAAATATCAATAACCTCAGATATGCAGATGACACCACCCTTATGGCAGAAAGTGAAGAACTAAGGAGCCTCTTGATGAAAGTGAAAGAGGAGAGTGAAAAAGTTGGCGTAAAGCTCAACATTCAGAAAAATAAGACCATGGCACCCGGTCCCATCACTTCATGGGAAATAGATGGGGAAACAGTGTCAGACTTTATTTTTGGGGCTCCAAAATCACTGCAGATGGTGATTGCAGCCATGAAATTAAAAGATGCTTACTCCTTGGAAGGAAAGTTGTGACCAACCTAGACAACATATTAAAAAGCAGAGACATTACTTTGTCAACAAAGGTCTGTCTAGTCAAGGCTATGGTTTTTCCAGTGGTCATGGATGGATGTGAAAGTTGGACTATAATGGAAATGGGTTTGGGTGGACTCCAGGAGTTGGTGATGGACAAGGGAGGCTTGGCATGCTGCAGTTTATGGGGTCGCAAAGAGTCGGACACGACTGAGTGACTGAACTGAAATGAACCGAAGCATTTTACTGCTGAATCCATAAGACTAAACCTAGTCTCACACAAATTATCTAAATGTTCTGTATCCTGAGAGTGTCATCCAGTTCCCAAAGTCCTACTTCCATTGTTGTGAAAGTCGCTCAGTGGTGTCCAGCTCTTTGCAACCCCACGGACTGTATGTAGCCCATCAGGCTCCTCTGTCCATGGAGTTCTCCCGGCAAGAATACTGGAGTGGGTAGCCGTTCCTTCTACAGGGGATCTTCCCAACACAGGGATGGAAACCAGGTTTCCCGCATGGCAGGCAGGTTCTTTACTATCTGAACCACCAGGGAAGCAAGCCCATTTTTGCACCACAAAAAAAGAACGAAACTTCCCATCAGACCAATGGTGCCGTGTCTATTCCTGCCACAAGGGGTCGCTGTTGAACACTGGTGCTGCATTGTCCGCTGGAGGCTTCATTTACTGTCGTACCCAGATCCTGGAAGTTCAGATGGTAAAGAATCTGCCTCCACTGTGGGAGACCCTCGGTCAGGACGATCCACTGGAGAAGGAAATGGCAACCCACTCCAGTATTCTTGCCTGGAAAATCCCACGGATGAAGGAGCGTGGCGGCTAACAGTCCATGGGGTTGCAAAGAGTCGGACACAACTGAGCGACTTTTCTTTCTTTCTTTCCAGATCCCCACCAGGACCACCTGGTGCCCCAAGTTCACACTCCAAGTTCATGGCTGCTGGTTCACAGTCAAACTCTTTAGCAACGCTTCCCAACCACGCCCTTTACACCGTGTCAGAATGAGCTCTGCTCTGCAAATACTCAGAGGTGGGCCAACCTCATGGCCTCGAGAAGCACGAAGAGAAGCTTGGTTATAAGAATGCAGATTTCTGGGGTCTTCTTCAGAGTTTTGTGATTCAGTGTCGGGATAAAGACTAAAGGGACGTTTCTTACTGTCACATGAAGCCTGTGGGTGCAGGCTCTGTACAGATCACCCTTTGAGACCCTTTGAGAAGCTCTTCCTGCCGGGGGCCTGTTGGGAGCGCAGTTTATCAGTCCAAATGTCCTCTCTCAGCCTGAATGAGTGACTCAGACCCAGGCCTGGTCACCTTCTGGATGCCACCCACAGAGGTGCCACAGGAGAAGGGAGCCCTGGAGGGTCTCGTGCCAGAAATCAGAGGCACAGCCGGGAGGTGGCACTTCCTTTCTGCTCACAATACAGTGGCCAGAATGGGGCCAATGACCCATAGGGCTGAGACTGTAGACTGTTTGTTACAGCAGCATGATCGAGCCTGTCCTGATGGATGATGCACTCAGAGGGTCAGAATTCAGTCCTGCAGAGTAGAGAGTGGGGCAGGGTTAAGATCACACGCAGCAACCGGTCCGGGTGACAGGCGCCTGAGTCACAGGAGGCCAGATGTCCAAAGAATGCATGCAGGCCAGCACTCTCTCCAGCTGACCGGCTCTGCCCTCAAACACCATCCAGGCTGGCCATAGCTCCATACATCTGCTACCCGACCCCCGTGGGCCCTGCTTACTGAGTCCTTTGAGGATCTGTGCTCTGGAGAATCACTGAACAGGCAGCCCCGAAGTCAAGTTCAATGGGGCTGACAACAGTCAGTGGTCCAGGGTTGAAATGCTGATGCCTCCTTGTTGCATCTGCCTGCCCTGGCCTCCTAACCTGAGGCACAATCACTCTACTCTGGGCAAAACGAGAGGTCCTGGAGGAGAGTGGCTAGTCCTCAGCCCCTTGCTCCCTTCTCCCTCCTGAGCTGTCTGTCTTCTCTCCTACTTCATTCTGTCCTACCACCTCCAGGAAACTGGGGCTTTTATGTTCTCTTTCTTTTCACATTTTCAAGGCTCTGCCAAGTATCAGACCTTACACTCCAGCCCTCATCTTACTCTGGGGCAAAAATCAGGCCCATCAGTCTCTCACAGTCACTGCAGCCACGCTCGGCAAAGCACCTGGAACCCAGAGGAGCCTCCTGAAGGAGCCGCCACTTTTAGGAGCCCAGGGCTCAGGCCGGCCTGAGCATCCTGTGTGTGCTGCCCCCTATAGGCCACTGTGGGCATACCAAGCACATGTTAGAAACGCCCTCTTTCACTTTTTAAAAATTAATTCAGTTCCGTTCAGTCGCTCAATCGTGTCTGACTCTTTGTGACCCTCTGGACCGCAGCACACCAGGCCTCCTTGTCCATCACCAACTCCTGGAGTTTACCCAAACTCGTGTCCATTGGGTCGGTGATGCTATCCAACCATCTCATCCTCTGTCGTCCCCTTCTCCTGCCTCCAATCCCTCCCAGCATCAGGGTCTTTTCAAATGAGTCAGCTCTTCGCATCAGGTGGCCAAAGTATTGGAGTTTCAGTTTCAGCATCAGTCCTTCCAATGAACACCCAGGACTGATCTCCTTTAGGATGGACTTGTTGGATCTTGCAGCCCAAGGGACTGACTCTCATGAGTCTTCTCAAACACCAGAGTTCAAAAGCATCAATTCTTCAGCACTCAGGTTTCTTCACAGTCCAACTCTCACATCCATACATGACTACTGGAGAAACTGTAGCCTTGACTAGATGGACTTTTGTTGGCAAAGTAATGTCTCTGATTTCTAATATGCTGTCTAGGTTGGTCAAAACTTTCCTTCCAAGGAGTAAGCATCTTTTAATTTCATGGCTGTGGTCACCATCTGCAATAATTAATTACTGTTTTTGGTTTATTTTTATTTATTTTTTAACCAAAAGATAATTGCTTTACAGGATTTTGTTGGTTTCTGCCAAATATCAACGTGACTTAGCCACAGGTATACTTATGTCCCCTCCCTCTTGAACCTCCTTCCTACCTCCCACCCCATCCCACCACTGTAGGTTGTTACAGAGCCCCAGGCTGAGTTCCCTGAGTCATACAGCAAATTTCCCATTGGCTATCTATTTTACATATGGTGATGTATATGTTAGAAATGCCCTCTTCTATCGTGCCTCCATCGTCCACAGAATTCATCCCCGAGTATGAGCTGTGTTTCCTCCTTAATTTACCAAAGCCATGCTCAGATCTGGCTCATCAGACGCTAGTCAAAAGGGAAGGTTTTCTTTCCTGGTATGAAGAAATTATCAGGAAACCCATGGCTGGCTTACTGCTAATACCAGGCTCAGATAGATTTCTCTTCAGCCCTGGAAGAAGCTTTGACTCTCTTTCTATTTAAACCAGCATCGGGGACAAGAAATGCTGAGAAATCCCAAGGCCCAGTGTTGCAGGAGCTCTCTGAAGTAAGTAATAAATTCCTCTTCCTTAAAAAAATAAAAAATGTAATTTATTCCTTTGTGTTATTCAGTAGCTTTTAAAATTCTACTTAAACATCCGTTTTCATTACAAATACCCTCCTTAGAAGTCAAAGAAATTACAGCTCATTATCTGGCCTAATTTGCATGCTTCCCAATTATATACCTAGCAACGTAGAACACAAGAATACAGACGTTTAGCTGCAAACAATGATTTAAGTCTGGAATAAACAGCTTCTTTTATTTTTATCACCAATGTAATTCTCTATTTTGCTGCCAGACACAAACAGGAGAGCAGATCCAGTTTGGACAAGGGGGTAATAGATAGGTCTTTGGGGAGCTGTTTTATCCCTCAAAGCTTCACACCGGTTAAAAGGCGTTTAGACAAAGACAAAACTCAGGCCATAAAAAATCCGTCTGTGTTCATCGGAAGTTCAGGTTGCTCTGTAGCAGAAAGTTTTTTTTTCCTTCTTGGCAGGCTCTCCATTTCCAGCCCTGTAGCCCTGCAAATTCTGGAATTTGAGGGCCAGGGTATGTTTTGCTGGTTTGAGCCAGGCATTAGCTGGAAGAGTAAAGGAGTCAGTGGGGGTAATTACCACTGAGCAGCAAAGCAAAGGGGAAAAAATGCCTGCATTGTATTCCCACCCACTGGCTGGTGTGTTGAACTTGGGAAGCTGGCTCTGACCCTCCCCCAACTCCTCTCCCCACAGGAAGCCTTCATTCACATCCCACTTTCACAGCCTGGCCCCTGCCTGCAGGTCTGCAGAGCCAACTCCTTTCTGCTTCTCCCCAGTCCGTCTCGCTGGTCTCCAGCTCCAGAACATTCCAAGCATCCGTGTTCCCCAGGCTGGCTGCCCAGGCAGGAGGCGCTTGAGAGGAAGCGATCCATCCCCCGTGTTGCTCACACCGACAGCAGTGTCTGGTTCCCCGTCTCCACTGGGTCCTTAGGGCTGCTTGGCAAATTGTCCTCATTCTTCTTCATCATTCTTTTTGTTCCTCAGCACTGTAACTCCAGAAAGTCCCCGTGTGAGGGGCTCAACAGGTGTATTCGTTTCCTAGGATAGTTGGACCAAGTCACCGCACACTAGGTGGCTTAAAACAACAGCAATGCATCCTGTCACGGCTCTGGAGGCTGAAAGTCCAAAATCAAGGTGTCAGCAGGGTGGACGCTTTCCGGAGACTCTGAGGGCTGTGCTTCTCTCCTAGCCTCGGGGGGCTGCTGGCACCCCTCACAGCTCCCTGGCTGGCCGATGCATCCCTCCCATCTCGGCCTCTGTGTTTAGAGGGCTTTCTTCTTTATCACCTCAGTGGGTGAGCCCAAATGTCCCTCTTTTCATAAGGATGCATCCCCTGGGTTTGGGGCATCCTGATCTAGTTAGAGCTTCCCAGGCGGCGTGAGTGGTAAAGAATCCACCTGCCAATGCAGGAGACAGAGGAGACGCAGGTTCGATCCCTGGGTTGAGAAGATCCCCTGGAGAAGGAAATGGCAACCCACTCCAGTATTCTTGCCTGGAAAATCCACTGGACAGAGAGGCCTGGCAGTGTACATGAAGTTGCAAGAGAGTTAATACAGCATATTAATGCATATATATGGAATTTAGAAAGATGGTAATGATGACCCTATATGCGAGACAGCAAAAGGCACACAGATGTAAAGAATAGACTTTTGGACTCAGTGGGAGAAGGTGAGGGTGGGATGATTTGAGAGAATAGCATTGAAACATGTATATTACCATGTGTGAAACAGATCGCCAGTCCAGGTTCGATGCATGAGACAGGGTGCTCAGGGCCAGTGCACTGGGATCACCCTGAGGGATGGGATGGGGAGGGAGGTGGGAGGGGGGTTCAGGATGGGGAACACATGTCCACCCATGGCTGATTGATGTCAATGTATGGCAAAAACCACTACAATATTATAATTAGCCTCCAATTAAAATAAAATAATTAATTTTTAAAAAGAGCTGGACAAAACTTAGCAATTAAACAGCAACAATCCAGTAAGACCTCATCTTGACTTGACTTGATGTGCAAAGACCCTATTTCCAAACAAACTGATATTCACAAGGACCAGGATTCAGATATATTTTTTGGTAGGATTAGGGGTGGGAACACAACTCTACCCACTATAATAGAGATCTGCCATTTAGAAGCATTTAAAGCAGATGATTGGAGAAGGAAATGGCAATCCACTCAGTACTATTACCTGGAAAATCCCATGGACAGAGGAGCTTGGTAGGCTACAGTCCATGGGGTCGCAAAGAGTCGGACACGACTGAGCGACTTCACTTTCACTTTCAAAGCGGATGATAGCTTTCTTTTCAGGAAGTCACCATCTAACCCCTACGTGGATCAGATCATTCGCATTTTCTTCCCTAGAGGGAAGACCAGGAGCTATGGAATTTTCAGCCTCCTCTTCCTCACCTACACCACCACACCCCCTACTGCCACGCCACAGTACCCAGCCCCACCCTCACCCGCGTACCCAGGGCTGGCCGCCACTGCCTCTCCTTTATCCCTAATTGACTGACTCCACTGCAAAACGATCTGGCGTCTCTTTGATTAAACAGCCACCTGAAGCGCCCCTTGCTTCAAGGACACATCATTCGTCTAGGAACTGCTAACGTGTGCCCTTCTTGGTTCGCTGGCTTTCTGCTCCCACATGAAGACCATCTTCACCAGTTCCCCCAAGCAAGCAGAAGCTCACCGCACCTCTAGCTAATGACACTTCACAAATAAGTTGCTGTGAAGGCCCATTTTCCCAGCACCTGATGAATGTACTGGAAGAATGGCTTCTTCTTGGGGAAGCTTTACTTCTAACTAGCTTTGGGGATTGCTTTTAGCATGCTGCAGTCCTTGGCTATTTCTCCGAGAACCACTCACCAAAGCACTCTTGGAGAGGGTAAAATCTTCTAGGCCCCTGGTCTATCCTGTTTTTCACAAGCATGTAGGCTACAGTTAATGGTTTTTTGCTGTTGTTCAGTGGCTAAGTAGTGTCAGACTGTTTGTGATCCCAGGGACCGTAGCCCTCCAGGCTTCCCTGTCCTTCACTATCTTCTGGAGCTTGCTCAACTCATGTTCCTTGAGTCATGAGGCTATCCAACCATCTCTTCCTCTGTTGTCCCCTTCTCCTCCTGCCCTCAATCTTTCCCAGCATCAGGGTCTTTTCCAATGAGTTGGCTCTTTGCATCAAGTGGCCAAAGTATTGGAGTTTCAGCTTCAATCCTTCCAATGAATAGTCAGGGTTGATTTCCTTTAGGATGGACTGGTTTGATCTCCTTGCAGTCCAAGGGACACTCAAGAGTCTTGGAGAGTTCGAAAGCATTAGTTCTTTCAAAAGCACCACAGTTCAAAAGCATCAGTTCTTTGGCACTCAGCCTTCTTTATGGTCCAACGCTCATATTCATACATGTCTACTGGGAAAACTATAGCTCTGACTATGGGGACTCTTATAAACTTGTCAAGCAGTTTTCTTTGGGTTCTAAAGGCTGTGGAAGCTCTCCTGAAGATGGGAAAGACTAGGTTTGCAGAGATGGTCGATGGAGAGTTTTGGGTGGACTGTGGGCTAGGGACATCCTTAAAGCAGTGCAGAGACTAGGGATAAAAAGGGGACTGCCAATCAGCAACTGTCATTGTCATTTCTCCTGAAAAGAAAATAAGGTGAGTTTCTGCAAACTGTAGCTCAATGAGCTTGTCATTGATTGTGGAAATAACTCTATAATGTACTATGGAAAGGGTAGTTCACGATCCCAAAGAAGGAAAGAAGGAAAGCCTTGCTAAACCACACTCATTCTCTTCTGTGATGGGGTTGGTAGGGTCTAAAAGGAACAGGTAAAGTGCCCCTAGACTCACGTCATCCTGCTGTGTCCCTAGATGTCATTCCAAGCGTCCCACAGTCTCCATTCAGCACCTTCCATTAAGAACTCCTGGGCTAGAGCTCAGAACTGGACAGAACACACTATAGATATCGTCTCATTACCTCCCAAGGTAATTCATTTCATCTTTCAGCTGCTCAGAAGACAAGAAAATGTCTTTTTCCTATTAAGCCAAAATTAGGCACCCTGAGGCATCTACTTATGGCTATTAAGTATTTATACGTCTATCATGTCAAAGCCATCAGTACCTACATCCCAATGCTAGACTTCTGTCCACTTACTCTGGCATCAGAGGGGCTGGCAACCACCTCTCTCCATCAACCCCCCTGGAGCACCCCTCTCGGCTAAACACCAAGCCCGTTAAGATGTGGCAGGAGCTAAGTTGTGACGCATGTCTGGAGTGTATTGTCGGTGTTCTTGTTCAGTACAGGATCTGACATTCTCTGCATTGATTTTTCTCATTTTCTATTCTGTTTTGAGCTCTTGCACAGTGGCTTTTAGTTAAGAAGCAATGCCGGAAATGTTCTTAAAGTACAGATGTCTGCTCCTATCTGTGGACTATAGAGGCTATGCACTAGTGGTAAAGATTCCGCCTGCCAATGCAGGAGACACAAGAATCTCAGGTTCAATCCCTGGGTCAGGAAGATTCCCTGGAGTAAGAAGTGGCAATGCACTCTAGTATTCTTGCCTGGAAAATTCCGCGGTCAGAGGAGCCTGGCGGACTATAGTCCATGGGGTCTTAAAAGCGTCTGACATACCTCAGCGGCTGAGCAGCCATACACAGGAAAGAGAGATTATTTTCTCTGTTTGAAGGACCGAGAGACACAGAACACAAGCAGCAGCCTGAACAGATGGCCGCGACAGACAGAGTGTCCTGAATGAAAGGACCTGTTGGGTCTGAGAAACACAGTTGTATTACAGTTATTGCCATCTTACCATCATCTTTAAGCAGGCATGTTCCCCAAAAGCATGGGCTATGAAAATTAAAAGGCAGTCAACAAACTAGAGAACAATATTTGCAATAACTGTAAGAGACAAAGCTAGTATTTTAATACACTCTGAGTCCATAAATGTCAACAAGAAAAACAGTGGAAACCCCAGAGGTAAACATGCTAATGATGCCCATAAATTACTGATGAAAAGGGAACTAGAAATGATGGAAAATATGGAAACAGGGCCACAGTGTGTCTGGTACTCACGGGAACAGAAGTTTAAACAACCCCGAGTTGGTGTTCAGAGCTGTTCAACGTTCTCCAATGCAGATGGCTGCGACAGACAGAGTGTCCTGAACGAAAGGACCTGCTGGGTCTGAGAAACCCATTACACGCTGCTTCTGAAAATGGACCAGCAGTCTTTTTTGCTACGGCAAATCCATCATAAAGAAGGAAAATTGCATTCCAAAAATGTATGCTCCAAATATTAATTTTAATAACATTTCATAGCTTTTTTAATCGTGGAAAAATGGAAATAATCTACATGACCAACTGTAACCAAAAGTGGGGTCCAACTGCTTGCTGCTCAAAAGCCAGTAAAGAGGCCAGGTTGGTGGAAGGCAAAGGTTGCTTTATTTTGGATGTGGAGGAAGATTCCTGTCCAAAGACCAACTCCCCACCACAACAATCAGGCGACAAGAGCTTTTATAGACGGGGGAGGAGGCCACCTGCAGAGAGAGCACGGTCAGCTCCGACAGTCATCTCGAAATAGGTCACGCGGTGGCAGGTCAACGTCATTTTGACTGTTTTAAGTACAGTTAATCTCCACTCCTGGATTGGTTTGTTTCCATTTCTTGAGACCACTTCTTGGAACTGTGGCAGCTTCTGTCCTGGGTAAATTCTGGCCATCATGTAGGTGGCGTCTTCCCCCGGTAGGGGTTTCAGCATCTATAAGACAGTTCACAGGACATGGCTCAGAGTATCAGAGTATCACCAATAGCCCTTGAGAAGAAACTAAAGGTCCGTGACTTTGCTTAATGACTAAACTATTATTATTTGGTCACCTTTGGCTGTTTTCCTCTGTTTCTGCATGTTCTCATGTCTTTGATTAAACTCATTATTTGGCTAAAGTTTTTCCATAGACAAAAGGCAGGCGGAGGACGTGGACGGTGTCCACAGGGTCCTGGTCCATTTCACAGCCTGAGGGGAGCGGCTGTGCAAGTCACGGTTACCGTGTGCAGAAAGCTACTCATTTCCACCCCACCCTGGGAGCACGCAGGGTTTCCTGTTCAAGTCTCTCACATTCCCAGCCTCACGACACTGTGATTCCCTGTCTCAGCACCATCTGTGAACTCCTCATGGCAAGGACACTTTCTGTTTATCTTTCTGTCCTCACTACCAGCCCAGGGATGACCAGATATTCAGTAAATCTAACCCACCATTTCTTCAAAAATAAAGTAGCCCATGGGTTGATTATATCCGGAAAGATCACAGGTGTATGTCTGTGTGGGGGGAATTACAAAACTTTTGGGATTTGTACATGTACAGATTTTGAAAGTTTGGGAATATGAAACCAACAATATACCTTAAAAATATCAAATTAGGAAGCACAGAGATTTTTAAAAAAAAAAAACCTTATACTGTCCTAAGAGACTCATAGACTGATTCCTTCTATACAATATTCTCTGAAGATGAGCTATAATAGAAGTAATGATTTTGGGTACACAAGTATATGAAAATGTCCAAATCAATAAGCAAGTTCAATTAATCAATAAAGCTGATCAACCACTAGATGTAATTTGCATTTTTGTATGAAATCCATACAATTTCAAATATCAAGCCTTTCTTAAACAAAATACTAAATGGCTAGCTGTCTGTCATTGTATAAAAAAGAAGGAGCTTTATTTGTTAAATGACTAAGAACAAAAATACATATGGAATATCCTATAACTGTTAAAATAATGTCTCAGTTCAGTTCAGTCGCTCAGTCGTGTCCGACTCTTTGTGACCCCATGAATCACAGCACGCCAGGCCTCCCTGTCCATTACCAACTCCTGGAGTTCACTCAGACTCACGTCCATCAGGTCCGTGATGCCATCCAGCCATCTCATTCTGGGTCGTCCCCTTCGGCTCCTGCCCCCAATCCCTCCCAGCATCAGAGTTTTTTCCAGTGAGTCAGCTCTTATCATAAGGTGGCCAAAGTACTGGAGTTTCAGCTTTAGCATCATTCCCTCCAAAGAAATCCCAGGGTTGATCTCCTTCAGAATGGACTGGTTGGATCTCCTTGCAGTCCAAGGGACTCTCAAGAGTCTTCTCCAACACCATAGTTCAAAAGCATCAATTCTTCGGCGCTCAGTCTTCTTCACAGTCCAACTCTCACATCCATACATGACCCCTGGAAAAACCATAGCCTGTCTAAGTATGTCATATAATAAAAAATACTTATGTGAGAATAGGTAGAAAAAAATCAGGGTACTTGCGGTCATAATCATGAAAGAGCTCATATTTATTAAGTATCTTCTCTGTTAATTTCAATATATAAGATGCATATATTATCTCTTTAAATCCTTACAATAATCCTTTGAGTTTCCATCTATTTTTAAAAACATTCTTTTTTAGTTTAATTAATGTAGTTTAACGTAGTTTTTTAGTTAAACATAGATAGCATCCCTATTCTGCTGATTTAGAAGTCAGATCTTGGGGGTTAAGGAACAGTCAACATGGCCCTCCCAGGAGGTTGTCTGGACACATACCCAGGTCATCTGAGCCGGGTGGCAGCCTCTTAACCACCGGGCTCTCTATCTCTAGACCTGCCCAGGAGAAATACTGTACAAAACTCATCGAACTTTTCACCTCATTGTCTCTGCTTGGTAGGACTGTAGGGGAATTCACGTTTCTCTTTAAAAAATCTTCTATGTTGTCCCGGTATGACATTTACCATGGGAAAATTACTTTTTAAAAAAGGAGTGGCAATTAGTGGATATGTATTCGCTGTGAAGGGGCTTCCCTGGTGGTGCTAGTGGTAAAGAACCTGCCTGCCAATGCAGAGAACGTAAGAGACTCGAGTTTGAACCCTGGGTTCGGAAGAGCCCCTGGAGGAGGGCATGGCAACCCACTCCAGTGTTCTTGCCTGGAGAATCCCATGGACAGACTGTAGAGGGGCAGGCTTCCCCGCTACTGGCAGACTGCAGTCGGACATGACTGAACTGACTTAGCATGCATGCACGCATTCACTGTGAAATGAGAGTCTGGCTAGAATCCACCCAAAGGCTCCCCTTTGCCTTTCTTAGCTTGTCAGAGCTGGGTTGCCGGGTGGGCAGACTGCCCCTCTACTTGGGGCACCAACACAGTTAAACAGAAGATTCTAGCTTGAACAGCTTATGCAAAAGCCGGAAAGTCTCAGAAGAATTGATTTGATTGCCGAAACATACGTGAGCTTTGCTGTGCCGTCTGGTGTTACCTTTATTGTCCCGAGGTCAGGCTTGCAGGGACTTCCTGTGCTCGAGGTCTCTAAATGACTTTACCTGGCCAGCTCAGAGATGAGCATTCTGCCAAGGTGAGTCCACAGAATGGGCTCTGAAGAGAGTTGCCAGTCCCAATATAATTTCAAGGTAAAAAACCCAGACGTAGATTGCACAGCAGTCACAGAAGGGGACTGAGTTAAGGGAGGCCTCTGGTCAAGTGTGGCCGCCTCATGCGAAGAGCTGACTCATCTGAAAAGACCCTGATGCTGGGAAAGATTGAGGGCGGGAGGAGAAGCGGACGACAGAGGATGAGATGGCTGGATGGCTTCACCGATTCAATGGACATGAGTCTGAGCAAACTCCAGCAGTTGGTGATGGACAGGGAGGCCTGGTGTGCTGCAGTCCATGGGCTGGCAAAGAGTCGGACACTGAACTGAACTGGTCAAGTGTTCAGGAGGTCACAGCACAGTGCCATTGGACTTTCCTCTGATGCTGCTAACTGAGGGTGCTGGAACTTGCCTTTCAAAATGCATCATGCCAGGGAGTCAAATTCAAAGTCACGTCAGCAGGACACAGCTGCACAGGCTCTGGGGTGGCCGGGTAGCTATTGAACGTGACATAAGTAGTCCTGTTGGTATTTCATTGTAATTTACCATTAATTTCAAGCTGATGCCAATGAAATAGGACACTGTGACAGGCTAATGGTTTCCTGCCCCCTGCTGAGGGCAGCTGGAATGTTTATTTTCCTAGCTGGAGACATTGATCTCGTGACCAGGGGTCAATCACAAACACTACCCAGTGAATTATGACTAATTTAAAAATATTTTGTGAAAATACAGTTGGGTTTGACGAGAATGTGATACATGTTCACGGAGTGAACGCTGAGAATTCTCAGTAGGACAGTAAGAATAAACAGTGTTCCTGGCAAGCAGAGAGGAAAATGAGCAATTTTCTAGAGCCTACCACAAGCTTTAATGACTTATTTGGGATTCGGTAAGATGGAGACACACTTTCACTTATTTTGTTAACTTTGAGCATGGAGATACAAAAAAGAACCAGGACGAAAGATGGGCTGTAAGAAGACCCAGTTCTCAAATATCTAGGTCTTTCTTAATGAGATCCTTAACCGATAATGGATGAGAGAGAAGAAGAGTTTGAAATGACTCATTTCTTTCGTTGCCCATTTCAAAACATTATATGAATTAAGTGTTCACTCTCTCACTAAAATATTTAAAACCTCTTCCAGCCCAGCTTCTGCACTATCTTTCTAGAACTGCCTAACCACTCTGTCCACCCTAGCTCCCTCCCACGCTCTATGCGGCCGCACCGCATCGCAGGACATGCTTCTCTGCTGAACACCTAGGATGCCAGGGGGTGCCCCTGACACACCATTCACAGCCACAGAACTCGAGCAAAGCGGCTTTTCGTTTGGCCACATCACAGGATTTCCTGGCTTGTGATCCTCGGATCTTTTTCTAGCATGTGATTCTAGCAAACTGACCCACTATACCTCAGAGGTTAAAGCGTCTGCCTGCAATGCAGGAGACCCAGGTTTGATCCCTGGGTCGGGGAGATCCCCTGGAGAAGGAAATGGTAACCCACTCCAGGATTCTTGCCTGGAGAATCCCATGGACGGAGAAGCCTGGTAGGCTACAGTCCACGGGGTCGCAAAGAGTCGGACACAACTGAGCGACTTCACTTACTTCCTTATACCTCAGTTTAAGTTGCAAGTATTTTGAAGCCCAGAGCCAATTTCTTCTCCTTGCATCTTCTGTTCTACTGGTATCGCTTCAAGAAATTAAAGGAGCTGTTGCAAAAACAGTATCTCCTTTGCTTTCAAAAGGTGTGGCCAGAATGTTTGTGTGACCCATGGACTGTGACTGTTGGAGGTCATTTTAGCAATAGAGCTATTTTGACATCTCTTGAGCAATCAGAAGCTGATCTTAATATTACATGTTATTACATCAAGCTATTACATCATTCATAATAGCCAAGACTTGGACACACCCTAAGGGCCTGTCAGCTGGTGAATGGATGAAGGTTTGGCAGATGTCTGTATCTGTATCTCTCTACATAACACAAGGCGATATTATTAATAATTCACCCATGAGAAGGCAGACAATCCTGCCATTTGCAACAACGTGGATGGATCTTGAGGGCATTACGCTAAGTGAGATACCTCCGACAGAGAAAGAGAAATGCTGTATGATATCACTTACTTTTGTTGTTGTCCAGTTGCTAAGTCATGTCTGACCATTTGTGACTCCATGGACGGCAGTGCACCAGGCCTCCCTGTCCCTCACCACTTCCTGGAGTTTGCCCCAAGTTCATGTCCATTGAATCGGTGGTGCCTTCCAGCCATCTCATCCTCTGTCACCTTCTTCTCCTTATGCCTTCAGTTTTTCCCAGCCTCGGGGTCTTTTCCAATGAGTTGGCTGTTCACATCAGATGGCCGAAGTATTGGAACTTCAGCTTTAGCATCAGTCCTTCCAATGAATATCCCAGTGAATATTGATTTCCTTTAGGATTGATTGGTTTGATCTTCTTGCAGTACAAGGGACTCTCAAGAGTCTTCTCCAGCACCACAGTTGGAAAGCATCAATTCTTCAGCACTAAGCCTTCTTTATAGTCCAACTCTCACGTTATCGCTTACTGCTGCTGCTGCTGCTGCTAAGTTGCTTCAGCCGGATCTGACTCTGTGCAACCCCATAGACAGCAGCCCCCCAAGATCCCCCATCCCTGGGATTCTCCAGGCAAGAACATTGGAGTGGGTTGCCATTTCCTTCTCCAATGCATGAAAGTGAAAAGTGAAAGTGAAGTCGCTCAGTCGTGTCCGACCCTCAGCAACCCCACGGACTGCAGCTTTCCAGGCTCCTCCGTCCATGGGATTTTCCAGGCAAGAGTCCTAGAGTGGGGTGCCATTGCCTTCTCTGATCGCTTACTAGTGGAATCTAAAAAACAGATTACTGAACTTGTGAAAACAGGGTAAGATGGTGGTTTCCAGGGACTGGGGAGTGGAGAATTGGGGAGATGCTGTTTACAGGTATAAATTGGAAACAAGTGAATAAATAAGTCCTAGAGATTGAATGCACAGCGTGGTGACTCTAGTCAACAATGCTGTAGGTTGAACCTCAAAGTTGCTAAGAGATTGGATCTTGTTTCCACTACAAATAAGAAAGGATAATTATGTGATGTGATGAGGTGTGTACACTATGGGGGCAATCACAGTGCAGTGTATAAAAGTATCAAATCAGTACGCTGAACACCTGAAACTTTTACAGTGTTATGTCAGTTACATTAAAAATATAGTAGAAAAGCAACTGATTAAAGAAGAAAAGAGCCAGACTTCCTCAAAATTACAACTTATCCTGAGGATTTGCTACTGTTGTCTTTAACCTTTCAAAGCCCCCAAATGAGCAATGAAAAGATTCTAATTGAAATGAAGTTACAGATGCACCTTTTTTTTCATATTTTCCACCTCCCGCTCCATCCTAACCTCCCTTAGAGCAGATCCATAGCCTTGAGCTAAAAAAGAAGAATGTGACAGCATAAAAAAAAATAATCAGTTCACAAAGCTGATATGAATCAAGTTTCTCTTTAAAACTCAAAGCCCTAAGGACACCAGAAAGAGTTCAGAGCATGGATCAAATGCTTGAGAAAGATGAGTAGGGCTTCCTCAGAGGCAGGAAAGATCCTTCTGGACTGGGGGCAACGAAGATGGGAAGAAGCCAAGAGACTGTAAACGTGGGGCTCTCAAGAAGGGCTGCCTGAAGTCCAGCCGTGGGGGTATCTGTATCCTAGGGTGGCTTCAAAACAGAAGCCCACTTCTTTCCCCTGTGCCGACGCCAAGAGCCACAAGAGGAGCCAGCTGGGTAGACAGATCAATCATGGGAACAGCGTCAGCGCCCTCCAGCCAGACCACCAGGAGCACGCATGAGGCTGAACACAAGCCAGCTCGGCTGATGCCTTGCCATGAGGGGAGCCCCATGGGGCCCCTCCGAAACAGGTGCTGGAGAGGGTTCATTCTAGAATCTGGGTGTGTGCCGGGTGACATGGGGGATGCTCAAGGATGTGGGGCCTCGATCTGGATGGGGATGCTCCAGGAAACAGCTGCAGTTCTCTGGGTGGGTGTCTCTGTGTAGACGTGGGGGAAGGAAGGGAGACCAAAGCTGGAACTGGCCAAGCAGCAGAGGTCAGGCACGTCAGCCACCAGAGGGGAGGTCTGGTCATTGTGTGGCTTAGGCAGTGGCCAGGGTTTGTCTGGCTTCAGAAGTGATTATGGAGCAGGCTTGTCTGATCATCACAGAATGACCCTCAAGTGGCACCGATGCAATTAAATGATATTCAACAGACACGAGGAGCCAGCCACGGGTAACGGGCCACTGACAGCTCCAGGCCAGCTCCCTTCACCAGTGGGGACCTGCACACATCAGTCCCCTGGGTATTCACAGGCATACCTGCCCATTTTGACGGCCAAAGTCTAGAGAGCCGGGTCCCCTATCCTCAGCTCCACTGAGACCACCAGGATCCAGGTGACTTACCTGGTCTCGGGACACATCAAGCCCCCTTCCCAGGAGCGAGTACCATCCTGAGGACAGAGACCACATCCAAGTGTTTGTGGCTGGGAAGTCTGTTTGTGGGTGTGTTTGCACATACAAACAACCTGCGCGAGACAGACAGACAGAGATGGACAGACGAGATGGAGGACCACGTGAGCATCAGACGGAAGAGCCAAGTGATCAGGAGAGGGTCAGTATCCGTGAGAGAGGTGGCTGGTTGTCCTGCATGCTTGACTCTGCAAATGATGGGGAGCGAGGGCAAGGTGGACTTGCCAGCTTGACCTCAGGACATAGTCCTGGTCCACAGGGAGTCGTGGTGGCTGGAACCAGGACTCAGGAGAGTGAAGGGAGAGAAAGAACATGGAAGGAGACCAGTGCTGAGGGCTGCGGGGCTCTTGTCAAAGGTGGACACTGGGGGGCTACGAGAAAGGAGGTGGGAACAATAAAAGACATTTTCCCACCTGTCCTTGGTCTCCAAGTGTACTCAAACTGACTTCAGGTGGGCAGAGCTGCTGCTAATAATGGGCTTGGCCGGCAACATTTCTCGGCTCACTTAAGCTTGCTGCAAACACACACACACACCCTATTATTAATACATACACACAACTCAACAACGCACACCCCGCACTCACAAAATACACCCCCACACTGCACACACCACACCCTCAAACACACATGCCACGCACACAAACATTTGTTCCTCAGTGTTCCTCTGGGTTGTTCTGAATTTTCTATCCCAAACCCAATCTCTATTTCTTCAGGAGCCCCATAGAGCTAGGGAGCCAGAGAGAAAAAAAAAAAAAAGGCTTGTTTCTCTCTGTTTCATTTGTCTGTATTGTAAAGGTTCATGGAATGATGTCCTACTGAATAGAAAATAATTAGGGCTGGGTGTGGGAAGCGCAGAGGAATGTTCCCAGCCCTGTATGACTCTGGGAAATCATTTATAATTGAGAGTTTAGACCAGCCAACTTGCTAAGCATCTTTGCAGCCCCCTGTTTCTGAGGTTGTGTGCTCCGCATTCTTAGCTCAAGAGTTAGGGTTCTGCTGACGTAGGTTAAGCCTGCCTCCTGGTAACGACTGCACAGAACATTCTGCTCGCTTGACCCCACACGATAAGACCTGGCCAGACCCTTTTGTTTTGCTGATAGACACGACCTCTCTCCCTCCAGTTGGACAAGCGTCCCTCATTTTCCCCTATGCTTGAAATAGTGGCGACATGCACAGCAACTCCTTCGTCTATACAAGCAGCTACTAAAGAGTCAATAAAGGGGTCAGCTGGTGCATGTGCACCCAGGATTGCTCCCCTGGATGGGTCCTGAGGCTGTGTCCGCTTTCCGAGGCTGGCACCCCACTTCTTGCGCTGTGAGAATGGAACGTCTCTAAAAACTGGATTTATGGCTCAGGAAGCCTTGTCCTGGGTCTCCAGTGCTTTTCAAAATATTCTGACTCCTCCTCTCAGTGGAGTGGCAGAAACCTACTTTCAAGCTCCCCCAAATCCTTCCCTTAGGAACTGTCCTGAGAGCGGGCTTCACAGCGCTTCCAGAGCTCAGGCAGCATGTAACGCCATATGAGAGACACTGGATTCAGCTACCGGAATATGCATGAGCTGAGGAGCTTCTGACAGTCAGAGCAGAGCCACCAGGCTCCGCTGTCCGCGGGAGTTTCCAGGCAAGAATGTGGCAGTGGGTTGCCATTCCCTCCTCCAGGGGATCTTCCCGACCCAGGGATCGAACCAGCGTCTCTTATGTCTCCTGCATTGGCAGGCAAGTTCTTTACCACTAGAACCACCTGGGAGGCCCTCAAGCCCAGCAGTTGTGCCTTTTTCTACATTGATGCATTTGACCTTTACCTAGACCTGTTCACGCAGACAAAGTTCCAGGCCAGCCCCCCTGTTCCACATGCCTGAGAATTTCCGGCAGCATTCTATTCGCTGTGTGGACAGGTACTAACTGTCAGCCTGCCATGTGGACAGGTACTAACTGTCAGCCCGCTGTGTGGACAGGTACTAACTGTCAGCCCGTGCCTAAGTTTGGGGTCCCCTGAGGGCAGACTCAGTCACAAAGACTTGAGTACAGGATGACTCAGGAGGTTGGGGAGGGCAGTGTGGAAAGTCACAGAGACGCGAAGAAACCAAGAAAAGGTGCACAGAGGCAGTCCTACCTCTGCAGGCAGCTGGGGACCGAGCCCACATAGGCATGCGGACCATCCTTCCAGGGAGCCCCTTCCCCCAACCCATGGGGGTTTGTCCTGGAGGCTTTGGATGCCCAGAATTTCTGGGGTCCCTGGGTTTGAACTCAGCAAGGCCCACACTGCCAAGCAACAAAGTGGGCAGGACACAGCTAAGAAGCTATCAGCAGGCAGAGACCTGTCTGCTATAGCTCAGTGACACACAGGTGTGTGAGGGTGTGTGTCTCGGGCGGGAGCTGGGTGGGCCACCAACAGTGTCTACCCCAGCTCGTTGGCATCAGTTCACATAAGTGTCTTGGTTATAGTGTTCATGCAGAACTTGTAGGTCAATCATATTCAGAGTGATAGAGAAAATATCTCTTGGGTGGGTCAGGAAAATAGGATTTTCTAAATTAAAAACGAAGGAAAACAGGGCTGCTTTAATGCGCCACCTCTCTCCTAACTTGGACTTACCGACTAGCTGCCTTTCAGGATGCTTTGGGTGTGGACTTTTACCCCTTCTCTGGTCCCCTGCCCCAGCAAACCGGGGATCAGAAAGATGAGCGTGCCCTGGAACGCTCTGAAAGCATCTTTTTCTTTTGTCTCTTTTCTGAGCACAATATCCTTCTGTCTGGCTCCCAGAAAGAAGGGGCATGAGTAGAGTTGGAATTAACATGAAAACAGCAGAAATCCAAACAGGAAAAGGTAATTTCATCTTATGAAATTCAAAATAGGCTTTCGTGGGACTAGGGCACTCCACAGCCCTGAGTGATGGCGAGAAAAGATTAGCCTCCCTTTCTGCAGCCTGGCTGGGCCCTCTGGGCACGGGCTGGCCTGGGAGGGGAGCCCACCCCTTGCTGCCTACGGGGCCTGGGAGGGCATAGGCAGGGGCAGTTTCGATTTCCCCTTCCCAAACCTGCCTGCTAGGGGAGGGCTTGTCTACTGATGCTAGACAGTCTTAGAGAAGCTTCCTGGGCAGAGGCATCCTGGCTCTGATCGCTTCTGGCGACTCGGGGCCCCAGACGTGGCTCAACACACGTCAGAAGCCTGGGGCCGTGGTCAGAGGAAGTGTGCTAGGTTTGAAGTGTGCTAGGTTTCAAGTGTGCTGGGTTTGAACGTTTGAGCCTCTCTGTTACTGAGGCCAGCAGGTCTGCTGCAGGCCCCACCACCGTGGCCTGAACAAGACTCCTCCACATCATGGAGGACAAGGCAGAGACTCAGGGAGGAAAACAGCTCTTTAAGAGCCAAGGGGATGCCACGTGGGAAAATACAGAGCCCTGACCAGCTGGCAGAAGGCCTTCAGCTCCAGAGATAAGCAGAGCATGCAGGGAGGGGATAGAGATATCCTTATCCTAAGGGAAAAGACCTCAGGTGGGAGCGGAGAACCTGCCCTCTACCACCAGGGGGCGCCCGCGGCCTTAGAGAGGAGCCAGTGGGGGCAGGGCTCCAGAAATAAAAAGGACTTTCAGTTTGTTTCAGTTCAGTCACTCAGTCATGTCCGACTCTCTGCGACCCCATCGACTGCAGCACGCCAGGCCTCCCTTTCCACCACCAACTCCCAGAGTTTATTCAGACTCACGCCCATTGAGTCAGTGATGCCATCCAACCACCTCATCCTCTGTCTTCCCCTTCTCCTCCTGCCTTCAGTCTTTCCCAGCATCAGGGTCTTTTCAAATGAGTCAGCTTTTTCCATCAGGTGGCCAAAGTATTGGAATTTGAGCTTGAGCATCAGTCCTTCCAATGAATATTCAGGACTGATTTCCTTTAGGACTGACTGGTTGGATCTCCTTGCAGTCCAAGGGACTCTCAAGTCTTCTCCAATGCCACAGTTCAAAAGCATCAATACTTTGGGGCTTAGTATTTATCCCCAAAGACTGAGCTCCTCCCAAAGGATTTTTAGATCTTGAATTAAACTGTTTAAAGGTAGGTTAGACAGACAGTAAAGAATCTGCCTGCAATACAGGAAACCCAGGTTTGATCCCTGGGTTGGGAAGATCCCCTGGAGAAGAGAATGGCAACCCACTCCAGTATTCTTGCCTGGAAAATCCCATGGACAGAAGAGTCTGGCAGGCTACAGTCCATGGGGTCACAAAGAGTTGGACTAACACACACACACGCACAACTTCACAGGTGTTTAGTGCCGGTGAGTATAATTTTCCCCAGTTAAATGCTTTGAATTGAATGCTGTCAGAAAGTGGTTGGATATTTTCAGTACAAATTGTGTCTAGACTGAGCAAGGCTAAAGCCGAACATGGCAAAGAGAAGGCAGTCTTTCTTATTAGCCAGGATGCGGGGGCAAAAGGGGGTGCCATTCTTGTGGTTTGGACGGGCTCCTTCTCACCTATCCAGTTGTGACCATGGAGAGGTCTTGGTCTTGCTCCATCAAGGCCACTGACGGGCATTGTCTGATGGTGATGTCCTCACACGGAGAAGCCCAAGGTCAGCTCTGTGTGCCTGGTCAGCTCCCAATGTCAGGGGCTGCTCTCCAGCGAAACTTTGTAATAAAAAGACAGTAATGACATTAGCTGGCTAAGGACAAGCCTATCAGTGTAGCACATTAGGAAGTGCACAAGCCAACTTTACTTCATAGGAAAAGGTCATCTCTTAAGAAGAAGAAACTATGAATCAAGTAGAAATGAAATCTTTTTTGTAACCAAATGGCTTCCCATGATTTGTAAAAAACAAAACACAACTTAGATCCAGACTTAGCAAAATTCTGCACAATGTATTTCAGTTAGGTTAGAAAAGTTTATTGGAGAAGGAAATGGCAGCCTACTCCAGTGTTCTTGCCTGGAGTATTCCATGGACAGAGGAGGCTGGCGGGCTTCAGTTTATGAGGTCACAGAGAGGTGGACACGACTGAGTGACTAACATACACAGAGAAGTTAATGTTTAAAAGAATAGTTTAGAAATACACATTAAAAACACTTCTCTAACCCGTGATTATCACATGATTTTCCAGGTTTAAATACTAGAGTTTATCTCAAAGACAGTGATCAATACAGTTGAATCCATCCAATTCAATTCATATGTGTCAAAACACACCACAAATAGAACTGAAAGACATCTAATTTTAAAAAGTGTTTCAAACAAATATGAAAACTGGAAACATTATTATCTAACTATCTCATATACATTATTAAAAAGGCACTAAAACTTCAGTAAAATGGACAAATGTGTGGTCAAATATATACAAATTATGATGAATGGTTAGAAAAGATTTGGATAAATGTCTAGCTGTGTTAATAACCAAAGTAATCTAAACAATGAGAATATACAATTATAAACAATCACATTACAATAAGAGACATTACTTTGCTGACAAAGGTCCATCTAGTCAAACCTATGGTTTTCTCAGCAGTCATGTATGGATGTGAGAATTGGACTATAAAGAAAGCTGAGTGTGAAAGAATTGATGCTTTTGAACTGTGGTGTTGGAGAAGACTCTTGAGAGTCCCTTGGACTACAAGGAGATCAAACTAGTCAATCCTAAAGGAAATCAACTCTAAATATTCATTGGAAGGACTGATGCTGACGCTCCAATACTTTGGCTCCCTGATGCTAAGATCTGACTTACTAGAAAAGATTCTGGGAAAGATTAAAGGTAGAAGGAGAAAGGGATGACAGAGGATGAGATAATTGGATGGCCCCACTGACATAATGGATATGAGTTTGAGCAAACTCTGGGAGATGGTGAAGGACAGGGAAGCCTGGTGTGCTGCAGTTCATGGGGTCACAAAGAGTTGGACATGACTGAGCAACTGAGCAACAATAATTCTATGTACTAAACCATGAGTGATTTTTTAAAAATGGAAAATGCCAAATAACCATGAGAATTTGTCAAAATTAACACCCTGTTATACTGCTGGTTGAGTTATAAATTGTTCCTACATTCCTTGAAACTAGTTAGATTTCTAGAAATCTAACCTGAGAAATTATTTCAAAACACAAGGATTTCTATACAATCCAGTATGGCCATAATATTTAACATGGGAGAAAAACTGGAAATAGCTCAAAGAGTTAGGATGAAACAGATTATGACTTTCTATGAAATGTAATGTTACGGATCATATTTTGCAGAGATTTCACAATGCTTTGGGAAATATTTTCTCTTTAACATTTATCTGCAAAAAAAGATACAGCGTTGCTTAGTTGTGGTTGACCTTTAAGTTATGAAGGGCTTTTACAGGATAGTTATTTTATCATGAAAGTAACAAATAATTTTTCATTTCTTATCTAACATGGTAACAAATGGCTGATTTAAAGAACACGAAGGTTCTGTTGTTGAGGACCTTTTCCTCAGTGTTGAGTTGAATGACTGAGTCCTGTTCACCTTAAATAACTAGATTCTGTCTCCAGATCGAACCACATATTCAGAACAGTTTAAAAATAATTAAGAATGATTCACTGTGTAAAGCAGCTTTTTTTTTTTTTTTTGCTCTGACATATGTAGAAATCCTTCTCTTTTTGAGGAAAAATAATTTGGTCTTTATTATTCCAACACAGAGTGGGTGTCTGTCGTGAATGAAAATGTCAATGTATTTTAATAACAGAATCTATCTTTTGGTATCACAAAGGAATTAATTATTCATGGCACCCACTGCAATGAGATGCTGTTCTCCTGTGCGGCGTGCGGGCCTGGCATTACATTATTAATGTTCCCTATTTACTGAGGCACACTGCGAAAGCAACTCCATAGACGTGCTGAGTGTCTCATCCTGTTCATTAGGAATGATCGGTAAAGTGGACATTCACTGAATTATTATGGTAACGTTACAATATTATGTGGTACTTTAGAAATAATCATAAAAAATTTGGTGGAGGAGTAAATCATGAAAACACGTTTTTGGAAATTACCACCAATTCTTGTGAACCTAAGAGTGTGAGTGAGTGACAGTTGCTCAGTCATGTCCAGCTCTTCGTGACCCCATGGACTGTATGGCCCTCCAGGCTCCTCTGTCAGTGGGATTTCCCAGGCAAGAGTACTGGAGTGGGTTGCCATTCCCTTCTCCAGGGGATCTTCCCCACCCAGAGATCGAACACAGGTTTCCTGCATTGCAGGCAGATTCTTAACCATCTGAGCCACCAGGGAAGTCTACTATCGAGATACATTTCTAAGTATAAAGACAGGTCAACTAAAAAGCATCAACAGATACTTGCTTGACTTTATCTTACAGTCTATAGACAACACATTAGATTATGTAATGAAACCATCCACCTTTCCCAAAGGAATACCTGAGACAGAGGTAGCAATAAAGCTATAAATGACAATCATCAATCAGATGAAATAATTTAGAAGCTTATCTAAAGAACCCTGTATTCCCAAGGCCACAAGTGGCTCCTGGGAGTCCCTGGTAGGCCCAAGATGCCCGCAGCTCTCTTAATTTTGCGTCCTCTGTTTCCTGTCTGCTGCGATGCTACAGCTTCACGTGCCTGCACCTCCATCCTCCCCCACCTTGCCCCCACCCCCATCACACAGGCAAGCTGACTAGACCAAGAGAGATGCCCACCCCTGCTGGGCCAACTAGATTCTCTGCCCAAGGAATTTGGAACTTGACACCTGGCGACGAGTTGCCACGCAGTGGTGACCACTGGATGTATAAACTCATTTTGATCCTCAATAAGGTACACATACAACGACCCAGGGGCCCAGCAATTCTGTTCTTAAGTACATGCTCAAAAGAGCTTGAATGATATACTCAGATCGGTACACACTTAAAGCAGAATTATTCACAACAGCTGAAAAGAGGAAATGACCCAACTGACTATCAACAGATGAATAAATACAGTCACTGCTTCCACTTTTCCCCCATGCCTTCCTGGTGGCTCAGCTGGTAAAGAATCTGTCTGCAGTGCAGATCTGGGTTCCATCCCTGGGTTGGGAAGATCCCCTGGAGAAGGGAAAGGCTACCCACTGCAGTTTTCTGGGCTGGAGAATTCCGTGGACTATACAGTCCATGGGGTCACAGAGTTGGACACGACTGAGCAACTTTCACTTTCATTTGCCTTGAAGTGATGGGACCAGATGCCCATGTCAATATTTCTAGGAATGAGTAATTACTTAGGCTAGTGAGTGGGAGGAGTATTCCAGCTATTTTGGGGAAATGATGGGGATTTCCAGGAACTGGACTTTCTGACCTTTATGGCCATGCCACCAGTGGGTTGTCGTTTAACCTGATGCTGTGTTCAGTTCAGTTCTTCAGTCGTGTCTGACTCTTTGCAACCCCATGGACTGCAGCATACCAGGCCTCCCTGTCCATCACCAACTCCCGGAATTTACTCAAACTCATGTTTATTGAGTCAGTGATGCCATCCAACCATCTCATCCTCTGTCATCCCCTTCTCCTCCCACCTTCAATCTTTCCCAGCATCAGGGTCTTTTCCTAATGAGTCAGTTCTTCGCATCAGGTGGCCAAAGGACTAGAGTTTCAGCTTCAGCATCAGTCCTTCCACTGAATATTCAGGACTGATTTCCTTTAGGATGGACTGGTTGGATCCCCTTGCTGTGTTATAAAGATCATATTCTGAGGCTCAGCATCTTGCCATCATGGACCTGCTTGGTTCTAATCAGTTTATGTTATGTCCTCGGTCTATGTCATTCCTTTAAAAGTTGTGCTCATACAATGAAATATTGTTCAGTCATAACAATGTATGATGTACTGATACATGTTACAATGTGGATGAACCTCAACATATTATGCTAATGAAAGAAACCAGTGACAAAGAGCACATATTACATGTTTCCACTTATGAGAAATTTCCAGAATAGGTGAATCCACAGAGGCAGAAAACAGACTGGTGATAGCTAGGGGCTGGGGGAGAGGGTTTAGGGAGCATAACTGTTGATGGGTGTCTTGGTCTTTGGGGGCTGCTGTAAAAAGAAAGTCATCAGATGGTGGCTTCAGGACAACAGAAATTTATTTCTCCTGGTTCTGGAGGCCGGAAGTCTAAGAACAAGGTGCTGGAAGATTTGGTGTCTGGTGAAAGCCTGCTTTCCCATAGAAGACTGTCTTCTATGTGTCCTCACTGGGCACAAAGATCAAGGGATCTCTCTGGGGCCTCTTTTATAAAGACAGCAATCCCCTCTCAAAGGCCGCACCTCCTCGTATCATCAGGAGTATCAAGTTTCAACATATGAATTTGGTGAAGTGAAAGTCACTCAGTCATGTCCAACTCTATACAGTCCATAGAATTCTTCAGGCCAGAATACTGGAGTGGGTAACCTTTCTCTTCACCAGGGGATGTTTCCAACCCAGGGATTGAACCCGGGTGTCCTGCATTGCAGGCAGATTCTTTACCAGCTGAGCCACAAGGGAAGCCCAAGAATTCTGGAGTGAGTAGCCTATCCCTTCTCCAGCGGATCTTCCTGACCTAGGAGGAGGTATTTATCCTTAGGGGCTTCCCAGATGGCTCAGTGGTAAAAGAATTCACCTGCCAAGGCAGGAGACGCATATTCCATCCCTGGGTTGGGAAGATGCCCTGGAGAAGGGAATGGCAACCCACTCCAGTATACTTGCCTGGAGAATCCCATGGACAGAGGAACCTGGTGGGCTACAGTCCATGGGGTCGCAAAGAGTCAGACTCGACTTACCAACTGAGCATACACACTTCCCCTTTGTCCATGGAAATGGGTATAGGATTTTCTTTTTGTTTGTTTTTGGTCAAGCTATGCAGTGTGTGGAATTTTAGTTCCCTGACCAAGAATTGAGCTTGGTCTTCAGCAGTGAAAGCATGGAGTCCTAACCACTGAGTTGCCATGGAATTCCGGGGATTTCCTTTCAAGAAGATGAACATGTTTTGGATTTAGGAAGAAGTGGCAGTTGTACAACTTTGTGAACATACCAAATGCCACTGGGTTGCACAATTTAAGCAGGTAATTTTATGTAATATAAATTTCACTGCAGTAGCAAGCAATTCATGTAGAGCTGAGGTCAGGAGCTGGCACCTAGCACTGCCAGACAGATGCTAAACGAAGCTCTGTGGGAACACAGACTGGGAGCCAGCAGAGGAGATTGGCTAGAGAGAAGGAGGTGGATCAGGCATGCAGAGAGGGCAGAGGCCAGTGGGCAGACCAGTCACGTGTGGCCAGTAACTTCCCAGTCGGTTCTCCCAGCATCCTCTGCATCCCCACGAATGCCCTGTTCTCTCAATTCAAATGGATCTCTGCTTCTTACAACCCAACAGTTTCAGGCTAAGACAGCCTCTTTACAGCAGAATCCTGGGGAGCTGCGTACTAGCCACTAGGCCAGGCCGGGCCTGCAGGTCAGGGGTCACGACCGCGTTGTTGTCCCTCTGCACCCAGAGTCTAACAAAGCAGGCGCTGGGCTGCTGCTCGCTGAATGGAATCACTGAGTGAGCACCGAAATGATGATGATCAGGAGCTTTACAAAAGACACCCCCGCAAGGGGACGGCCCCTGCCAGAACCTGAGGTCAGAGGCCCAGCGATTACAGACCCGGAAGCAGCCTGAGACCCGTCAGAATCCAGCCAGGGCAGCCACGGCCGGCAGGACCACAGAGCCTGCTGTCTGCTTGAGCGGAAATCTGATCTGGCAGAAGAGCCGGCCGACAGGAAGGAGCATCTCCCGCGGCTTTTGCTTAGAAGTGACGGCATCTTCCGGTGATTCCCTTTGAGACAGAACCCGAGCTCCCCATGGGCGATCCCTCCAGGAGTGGACCTCAGCTGCCTGTCCCGCTCTGTCCACAGTCACTGTGGGAGAAGAATCTACGAACGGTGTGGTTAATCACAGCAACCCCTGTCTCCACAGTGGCGACCACTGGAGCACCTCCCAAAGCTCCTCCGGCGTCCTCCAGCATCGTCCCTGATCCTTAGCGCTGTGCACGCACAGAACCCGGAACTATAAGCACTGCCTTCTTACAAGTCTCTGATTCCAAACAGCTCTCTCTCTCCGGCCCTCCTTCCCTTCCTCTCTCCCGCCCTCCTTCCCTTCCTCTCTCCCTCCATCTCCTGATCACCCTTCTTCCTCTCCACAGTCTCCCTGGGCTCTTTCCTCCACTGAGTGTGTGCCCTGCTCAGTTGCTTTAGTCCAGTCGGACTCTGTGAGTCCACAGATCATAACCCATTAGCATGTTTTGTCCATGGGATTTTTCTGGCAAGAATCCTGGAGTGGGTTGCCATGCCTTTCTCCAGGGGATCTTCCTGGCCCTTTCACTGAACCGTGTCTCTTACGTCCCCTGCATTGCGGGTGGATTCTTTACCGCTGAGCCACTGGGGAGGCCCATCTTCACGTTTAATTAACATCTTGAGCGGGCGACGGTTTAGCCTCACTCTGGTCCAGAACTCTAACCCAAGCTCCGAACCCACAGAGCTAACCACGTGTCAGGTCACCTGATACCAGCTGGTGCCTGAGACAGCTGCCCAGGCCACACTCCCCTCCTCCTCAGACCTGTCCCTCACCTTGTCCCCTCAGCTCCTCAGTGCGGGGTCTGGGAGCAGCCCTTGTTCCCTCCCCCTTTGCCACCCGCCCCTGCAGTCAAGTCCACAGCACGGCTTAATTAGGCTCTTGAGTACTTCTTTTTTCCCCCTTGGCCAGAGCTCTTTTTATTCTTGACAGGGAAAAGAAATTGAATAAGAAAACATCTCTTGCACATTGCCCTGTTATGCAACGAATTTAGAGTTAGTTAGATACCAGAGGGGAAAAAATTCAGATAGGAGAGAAACCTCTGAAAACAAGAGTAGTGCCAAAGTGTTTCATCTTAAGTGGTAAGCAGGGGAGGATACAGGTTTCGTGGGACCTGAAGCTATGTATTTTGGGAGATCTGTCAAATGTTAAGATTCCTTCTTACACGCTTTATGTAGCGGTCTGAGCGGACCCGCAGTCCAGACTGGAGCAAAAGAACAGAGGCAGAGTGCCCTCCAGGAAACAAGAGTTCATTTGGAAAATTCCTTCTCTGGCTTTCAGTTTTCCTGTTTGGGATTCTGTGTATAACAGAGTTCAGGGACGACCGTAGGCAGCTGTGGGTCTCTTTCCTTGCCATAAGATGCTGGAGGAGTTGGAAGGATGCAGGTAAGTGAGAAGATAGATGGCTGTCCTGGAAGCATAGGCCCCTGGATGTTTCTGGAATGTTACTCCACCCACTCCAGGCCAGAATACTGGAGTGGGTTGCCAATTCCTCCTCCTGGGGATCTTCCCAACCCAGGGATCGAACTTACATCTGTTATGTCTCCTGCATTGGCAGGTGGGTTCGTCACCACTAGCGCCACCTGGGAAGCCCTTCATTCAAGTCAAGTCTAGCATCCATCCACTCCACCCACTGTGCTACACTGGCTGAAGGGCCTTCTCACTGCTCTCCTCCTGACCCGGTGCAGTCAGAATGATACCTAAAAAGCTCAGATTTAACTCCAGCCATGAAATAAAAAGACGCTTACTCCTTGGAAGAAAGTTATGACCAACCTAGACAGCATATTAAAAAGGAGAGACATTACTTTGCCAACAAAGGTCCATGTAGTCAAAGCTTTGGTTTTCCCAGGAGTCATGTATAGATGTGAGAGTTTGACTATAAAGAAAGCTGAGCACCGGAAAATTGATGCTTTTAAACTGTGGTGTTGGAGAAGATTCTTGAGAGTCCCTTGGACTGCAAGGAGATCCAACCAGTCCATCCTAAAGGAAATCAGTCATGAATGTTCATTGTAAGGACTGATGCTGAAGCTGAAACTCCAATAATTTGGCCACCTGATGCGAAGAACCAACTCATTTGAAAAGACCCTGATGCTGGGAAAAATTGAAGGTGGGAGGAGAAGGGGATGATAGAGGATGAGATGGTTGGATGGCATCACTGATTCAATGGACATGAGTTTGAGTAAACTCCAGGAGTTGGTGATGGATAGCGAGGCCTGGCATGCTGCAGTCCATGGGGTTGCAAAGAGTCGGAGACGACTGAGTGACTGAACCAAACCCCTGCTTGAAGTGATCCAGGATTTTGATGCCAGTGTGCAGAAACAAGTCCAGGCTCCCTGATCCAGCACCTTCATAGCCCTCCTTATTCTGTCCCCATTCCTCTCTCCTGGAGTTCCTCTGAGCAGGTGTCTCAGCCCCCTCACATCCTAGGAACAGTGGAGGACAGTTTGGCCCCTTCAGATCATCCATCTTGATGCCCCTGGGCCTTTGCACCTGCCACTCCCCAAATCCACAGCCTCATCCCTTCCCTGTCTACTTGATAAACACCTGCCCCCTTTCCAAGAGGGTTCAAGGATCAGGATTCCATGCACGTGTTCACGAGCATTTGCCACGTGCTGTGTGGGGCACGGTGGACCCAGGCCAGGGCTGGCCTTCTGGAGCTGCCGCTTCTGTGTAAGGAGGACACAGACCAAGGATGTGCAATTCAAGAAGTGCTGCCAAGGGACGTGTCAGGGGAGCCCTGCCCAAGATGGCCGATGATCCAGTTGACCAGCACTGTCCTCATTTTAGGAGCAAAAGTCTTATGTCCCAGGATATGGCTGGTCAAGAAGGAGGACCCAGAAGAATAGTCAGTAAGCAAAAGAGATGGCAGGAGGATGCGGAGAGGTTTCCAGGTAGCTGACCCTGCCCTAGTAAACGGGGAAGGGTTGCCTGAATAGGCAATTTCGAAGAGCAGAAGAAAGCTTTGTCTGACTAGGATGAGCCAACCTTTTTGGAATAACCCCTCTACCCTCATTTGCCACATCTAACCCCAAAAATGACCCTTCTCTCCTCTGAGGTCCTACAATGCATATGCGTTTTAAATAGGCTTTTTGTTGTTTATACATCCAGGAAAGTCTAAAAAAATTATTGAAACCTGTATTTAAGTGACTGCATAGCAGGACATGAACATTAGCGGCAAACAGTAAAGAAATGAAAGTTAGAAATACATCACGTAGACATTTTTAAACTTATGACTTCACTTGCTAAGTTTACCAATTTTCCTAAAAGTGACTTCAGGCCAGAGCCCATTGCCTAAGCCCACGTCTCTGGGGTTAGTAGCATGAATGTAGTAAACATTTGCAGGATGGGTGACACCTGAATTGTGCTTGTTTGCTCCCAGAGCACCTTTCAAGCACCCACTGAATTAGAACCAAATCAAAGCAAAGTCATTTTTAATATGACAAGCAGAGAAGTGTTAATCCCAGGGATGTCAGTTTCCAAGGCTCCCTGAGACGCCAGGAGAGCAGAAGGCAGGAGACACCCAAGGCCAGGAGCATTTAGAGACAAAGCATGCTTGCGAGAGAAAAGAAAGTTATCATGAGCTCAGGCTTTGCTGAAGAGTCTAGACCAAACTGAAATGACGCGGGGCTTTGTTCTCTCTCTTTGTCCTCAGACTCTAAGGCCCAGGAAGACAGAGAGCGTCTTGGTCTTGTTCACCTCTGTGTCCTGAACTTCCAAGAGCAGTTGCACTTGGCAGCTATGCTCAGCCTTCACCCACAGCAGTCACTTAAATAAAAGCTCCTTGCTCGAGGTGTGGTCCAGGAGCTGGGACCCCACCCTAGACCTATGGCTCAGAACATGCATCTCAACTAGTTTTCTGTCCCATGAGTATTGCCTTTCGAGAAGACCCATTTTAAAGAACAGCCTAGGTTGGCTATAAAATCAATTAGCACTGAGGCTTCCTTGCCCACCTGGAAAATGTATCTTTCATCTTTGAATGCCCTGCTCAGGTGTTCTTTGTATGAGAAACTTCCCAGACATCTCCCCTGTTGCCATCACGCCATCTGCCAGTCTGCCCTATGCTCACCCTTCTGTTGAGACATTTATCACACAGCGACGCAATTTGGTTTCCCTGCCTGTCTTTCCCACCAGATGGGTTAGCCAGACTGAAGTCCTTGAGACAAGAGACGGAATCTTAGTTTTCTTTGCATCCCAGGTTCAGTTCACACACTGAACTGATGAGTGATTTGCCTGGTGTGTGCTGGCCTGTTGGCTCTCTCTTTGAGTCCCTCATTCTAGAATCCCAAACTTCACCAAGAGAAGTTTTCCCTCCTTCCTTCCTTCCTTCTTTCCTTCCAGTGGAAATTCAGAAACTCAAGAAATATTCCTTTTGGTGGCCCAGCCTACCAAAATTACTTTTGTACTGTCATAATTAGGTAGAACATATATTCAAAGTGAATAAGCAAATTCCCAAGATGATTCCTCAAAAGACAGCAGTAAAGAATGCCATGGCATTTTCAGCGGTGTCAGGATTTCGTAGCCTCTCCCAGGTAGCAAGGAGAGTGGCCACTTCATCCATCCAGTAGGAACATTTTCTCATCCATGTGAACTTCTGAGGAAGTGATGACAAAGTCTAGGGCTTCAAATAGAACGGAATGTGTGTGATATCAGGCTTGGTGTTTATGCTGCAGTCCTTACAGAGACTGGCATCATGTACTGGGGCTATGAGCTCTTTGAAGGCACCAGCTCTGCCTTGGACATCTGAGTGTGGCTTGGCACTTGACGTAGCATCCAGCTCAGAAGAGACTCACAGAGATGCTCGTCTCCATTGAAGACAGGTGGACACGTGGTTCCAAGTCAAGTCCAACTCTGTGTGCCCCGAGCAAAGCACACAACCTACGCTAGACTGTTGTCTCTGTTACAAAGCGATGCCATTAAAACAGCTACGTCATCTCCGAGGTCACATGCCATGGATAGATAGCACTGGAAGAAGAATTATGGCCATCTTCCTTGATTTGCTCACTTCTGCCTGAAGTGCCGGTGAAACTGCTGATAATTCATGTGAATTTGTAAGATGTTACCATTTTGATAACTGAAGTATTGAATGATCACTGAATAACTCTTGTTCTCACTAGGGTGTTTTTTTTTTTTTTTTCATGGTTGTTCATCAAATTTAAAAGGAAACCCTCTCGGAAAAGTAAAATAGAAAAGATCTCCTTAAATACATCATTCAGCAATGCAGGAGGATATCCTTTAAATCTCTCAAGAATGTCCCCTAAAGGGCTTTTTCTAAGTAATCCAGTGAATCTGAACACTGCTTTATAGACCCAAAGGTGCTCAAACTGGGTTGTGCTTCAAAGTTGGCCAGGCAGTTTTATTTTCTTAATACAACCCCATGTGAGGTGTTAACTAATGCACACAGAGTCTTTTTCGGTGTTATCCTTGAAAACATGTCCCCTTTTCTGCTTGATTCAGCTTTGAGCCAGTGCACATCGTGGGCAATGTAACGGTGTCCTGGATTTCAGCCCCTAATGGCCTTCTTCACCAGGTGACTTGGTGCAGTGTGCAAACTTCACAACTGTGCATGGCAACCCCGTTCTCAACTTCCCCACAAATTCTGATTAAGGGATTTGGATGAAGCTGTGATTATATAGCTTTAGCAAGTTCCCCAGGTGAGTCAATACACTAGCATATTTGAGAAACACTACTTTATTATACATATACTCAGCAATCATATTTATATACAATGCATCTTTGCACTTAGTTATCAATGCTTTAGTATAGCTCTCCAGTAAATCAACCCTGAATATTCAATGGAAGGACTGATGCTCAAGCTGAAGCTCCAATACTTTGGGCACCTGATGTGAAGAGCTGACTCACTGGAAAAGACCCTGATGCTGGAAAGATTGAAGGTGGGAGGAGAAGGGAATTACTGAGGATGAGATGATTGGATGGTATCACTGACTCAAAGGACATGAGTTTGAACAAAGTCCAGGAGTGAAAGAGAAGTCTGGCGTGCTGCAGTTCATGGGATTGCAAACAGTTGGACATGACTTAGTGCCTGAACAACAGCAAAGTGCTTCCTACATGTCAAAGAAAACGAGTGTGGCTTTTGGTTGAAGCTATGATTTGGAAATTTTGTTATATACTGTATAAAATACCTCTTGAGTCATTGCTGTAGCTAAGAAGCACCAACATGGATCTCATTGGGACCGGACTCTGCTATGAACTAACCTGGCTCAGTGAAGGAACCTGGTGTCAGCATGCCCTCCAAGCCCTGGGCACATGCCCCCTGCCAAGAAGAGCCCCTCTCAGCTCCTGTCAGCACAACTCCTGCGATGCCCTGCTCTGCACCTGTCTCTCTGGGCCAGCGGTCCCCTGGCGATAGTTCTGATGAAGCCTCCTGGGCAGAAGTCATCCCTAAACAGAAGAAGTCCATATGTGGTTCTCTGTCTTGATAGATGTTGCACTTGGACTTCCTTGAAAGACTGTGGCCTGCTCTGGTAGCAGGGATGCCAGCAGCCAAGCCCTGGCCCCTCAGCCCTGCCTGTTGTGAGGAGTGGCAGCTGCTGTGTGGACGATGAGCTTGCAGCAGCGTGGAGGGAGTCAGCAGCAGCGTGGACCCCAGGGGCCTCTGTCGGTAGCCAGTGAGGGAGTAATTAAAATGGCAGGGCTGAGGCCTGAGTGAGTTTCGCTGCCCATATGTTGCCAGACACTCTGTGCTTTTAAGAGAAGACGAACACTGTGTATCTTCTCCCGCTAAGGAATGGGGTGACATGGCATGCCCCTGCTGCCTCCCCAAGAGGAGATAAAAGGAGTCATCACATTAAAGCGGCGGTACTCACCCCCACCTGAATATGGCAGTGAACTCATTATCTGTATTACATTTCGTCTAGAAAGAAGTCTGGAAGTTGTCATGATAAATGTTTCCAATCTTTTTTCTATCCTAAGCATCTCATACCACTTTCCTACAAAAGATGCTTCGAACACTCTTTGGAAGGGAATTCTTACTTCACTTGGTAAATAGCTTGTCTGATGTTGGTTAATATCTCATTCATTCCCTTCAAAACATGAGGCAGCATTCACTGAAATATACAACGTTAAAAGATGCTACACACGCATGGACCACATACGCAGCTGGGCAAGAACTAGCCTCCTAAGGCCCCCTGCTCAGCTGTGAGCCTGGGCAGCAGCTGGCTGATGGCAGGCGTGTCTTGCTGAGTTAGGGATGTGCCCGCAGAAGGTGAATTGGGAGAGAGGCATAATCTACAGAACTGGGGCTGTCACACCCCCACCATGGAGCACACATCCTTGGCCTTATCAGACTTTCACACCCAGAATTAAATCTGAAGCGCATTAAAAAAAATAGGAACCTTCTTCAGTAAGTTAAACATAGAATCACCACTCTCTCCACTTAGAAGTATACATCCAAGAGAAGTGAAAACACATGTTCACACAACAACTTGCACATGAACGTTCACGGCAGCACTATTCACAATCGCCAAATGGTAGAAACAACCCAAGTGCCCACCCACTGATGAATGCACAGACAAAATGTGGTCCAGCCACATAGTGGAATATTATTCGGTCATGAAACAAACGAGGTCCTGACAACAAGCTGCAATGCAGATGAGCCTTGGAAACATGATGCTTGGTGAGAGAAGGAAGCCAGCTACAAAAACACGTATGATGTGACTCCACTTACGTGACAAGCCCAGAATAAGCAAATACATAGAAGCAGAAAGCAGATTGTAGTTGACAGGAAGCTTGGGAGATGGAGGGATGAGAGTGACCGCCTTAATGGGGTCGGGTTTATTTGAGGGTGATGAAATGATCTGGAGCCAGGAAGTGGTGATGATTGGGAAACATTATAAATATATTAAATGCCACTCAGTTGTATACTTTAAATGGCTGACATGGTGAATTCTATGTGGTGATTTTTACAACCAAACAGAAGGAAAAAGATAAAGCATAGATGCGCAGGCCCAAGGATAGTTGAGCCTCCACCGTAGGGGCTCAACTGTGGGGCTCAGCAGACATGAAAAATGTGCTTAATGGATGCAGGACTGAAGGACATTCTGCTGTTGACTTTTGGATGAGCCTTTTTTCCTTCCTTTTTTCTTTCTTCCTTCTTTCCTTCTGTTTGTCCATTCATTCATCCACCCATCTACTCATCCTTCCATCTAGCCACCCACTCATCCATCTCAGTTCTCCTCTCTAAAGGACTGACAACGATGATAATCAGCTTGGTTACAATGTGACCCCACACTTTCCTGCAAATCCTTGGTCATAACCTCTCAATTTCATAATTACTTGTTTGATCATCCATCTTGCCCACTAGAGACCAAGTCTATCTTAGTGCTTGCCTAAATCTAGCACCTAGCAGAGTGTCCGGCACAAATTGGCACTCACCAATGATGAACTGCAAAGAGATCAAGCCAGTAAATGCTAAAGGAAATCAACCCTGAATGTTCACTGGAAGGACTGATGCTGAAGCTCCAATACTTTGACCACCTAATGTGAAGAGCCGACTCACTGGAAAAGACCCTGATCCTGGGGAAGATTGAGGGCAGGAGGAGAAGGGGGAGACAGAGAATGAGACTGTTGGATTGTATCACTAACTCAATAGACATGAGTTTGAGCAAACTCCAGGAGATAGTGAAAGACAGAGAAACCGGGCGTGCTGCTGTCCATGGAGTAGCAAAGACTCGGACATGACCGAGCGACTGGACAACAGCAATGATGAGCCAATGCGGGATGACCACGTGAAGTCTGGTCATCCCTCTGTGAGCTCCAGGTGCCGCCCCCGCCATCCTGTTCAGTGATCGCCACACACACAGCCAACCTCTGTGTGGTCCGCCTCCTTCTATTCTCCCTACACCCAGTCCTCACCTGCTTCCACAGCTTTCCTCCGGGCAGGTATAATTAAATTGCAGTGACTAAGTCACTCCTTGAGATTCAGATCAAGATCACCTCGACTGGGATTTTGGGTGCTAGCAATAACATCTAACACACAGTTAACAAAAGTTTCTTTAGTTTCCCTATATTGAGTCCAAAAAAAAAGAAGAAGACGAAGGAAAGGAAAGAAGGAAGAAAGTTACAAAGAAACAAAGATACAAAAACACCATCCTGCTCCATTACTTAGGAACAAGAAGTGTTTCCCTTTAATGTTGTCCAAATGACACACCATCAGCACATCACTGGGGAGATTGTTAGGATGCCAGTTTTCAGGTCTCACTCTGGACCTACTGAGTCAGAAAAGCTGAGGAGGGACCCAGTGTCTCATGTCCCCAAAGCCCTCTAGATATGTTCTGATGGCATGCTCAAGCTGGAGAACTGCTGCTTTCAGGCAGTGATTCCTAATTCTGGACCTTTATTGGAACCACATGAGGAATTCTAAAAAGTGAGTCCCCTGGAGACTGGTGTGACCCAGGACCAAGACCCTCTGCTTCAAGATGATGAACCTTGGCCTATGGCTTGCATCTTGGTAGAGAAATGGCCAATATAGTGTTGGATCACGGAGTCAAAAATGAGAATTATTGACTCGGGAGAGGACCTAAAAATGGTCTCATTATCAAATGAGAAGACCAAGGGCCAGATAGGTTAATTAACTGTCTAAGGCCCCGTTGCTTGCGTGTGAGCCCAGGATTCTGGCATTCCCCAGGCCAATACTTTCTTGTTGCGAGTTGATCCGTTTCACCCAAGATGCTTTGAACCTCAGCCTCGCCCTTTGCTTGAGGACAGAGATGCTTTCTGAATGGCGTTCACTCAGCCCCCGTGTTGGGGTGGACCCTGTCCCACAGGCGTCCACCTGCTGCCTGAGCTGATGGCTCTGCATCGCCATGTCCCACACTCAGCACTCCTGGCTTCTCCTCATCCCACCTGCACGTCCTTCTCAGGTCAGCCTCCTCCGGGAGCTCTCAGTAGACACCTCCTGCATCCGGCTCATGCCCTTTGCCCTTCCAGAACACCTCCCAGCTCACCCTTTCTGCTGCCGTGCTCCCAACTGGGACCAACTGTCTGTGCGTGTCCCTTCCTCCAGAGTAAAAGTGAACACATGGGTGTCAGGCAGGCTGAGGGGCCCAGAAATGGGGCATCTGTAACCTAACCATGACCTTTAGAGATGACCTGAGGCATCCACAACTATTCCTGTAGCCCCGCCCTGCACGGCCCGTTTGAGCAGCTGCCTCATCTGGACGGCACTTTCATAAGTTATATAATGGCGCTTCCCCATGCCTGCCTTTTATGAACCCACTTACTTTACCAAATGTCCCCCTCACCCCCGGAGCTGGCCCATCCTCTCTCTGAGACAGCGGTGTCTCCGTCTACCCACCTCCATCTCTTCCTGCAGCATCTTCTGACTGTCACTTCCTCTCCTCTAGGACAGCACAGGAAAGGTCCCTAAATTCTGTGTGCCATAGGAGACCCTCACTCAGATTCCCCCTTTGTCTGCTCCAGTACCACTAACCTTGAAATGAAGTGAAGTGAAGTCAAATTCGTTCAGTCGTGTCAGACTCTTTGCGACCCCACGGACTATACAGTCCTTGGAATTCTCCAGGCCAGAATACTGGAGTGGGTAGCGTTTCCTTTCTCCAGGAGATCTTCCCAACCCAGGGATCGAACTCAGGTCTCCCGCATTGCAGGTGGATTCTTTACCAGCTGAGCCACAAGGGAAGCCCAAGAATACTGCAGTGGGTAGCCTATCCCTTCTCCAACAGATCTTCCCGGCCCAGGAATAGAACCCGGGTCTCCTGCATTGCAGGTGGATTCTTTACCAGCTGAGCTATCAGGGGAGCCCATCACTGAGCTTAAACAACTTTTTTTTTTTAACTTCTGTCAGAACAAAGATGCTAAGTTGTGACCATTAACTGTTGTTCTCAAGCAATTCTCTCCCAAAACTGTGAGTATCTTTCTCACAAAGGTACATGTTACATGGTTGCTACATAAGGAACACAGAATAGCTACTGTGTCCTCGTAGAAAATCGTGTGCCTCCCAATGGTGTTAGCTTGCTGTTTAATTCTGCTACTGAAGAAGAAAGAAGTGTCTGTCTTTAAGTCTTTAAGTCCTAAAACTAAACACGGAGTTATGATTAGAGATCATTATTGTCATTCACTGTCAGTCCCAAGACAGGTTCTAAAAGGTGTTGGAACAGTTCATGTCACCCCCATATCTTAGGTTCTAATTGTTGTCGTCATTGTTCAGTTGCTAAGTCATGTCCGATTCTTTGTGACTCCATGGACTGCAGATTGTCAGGCTTCTACCATTCTCCAATACCATGAACCAAGGCTCCTTGGAAATGCGATTCCAAGCCTGCAGCAGGAAATACCAAGATGAACGTGAACATTTTGCAGAGCCAGAGGGTAAGGAAGCACCAAAATAATAAATAAATTTATGTCAAAGAAGCACAAGAACCAAGTGAAAGAGCTCCTTATAGCCCAAGTTGGAGCAATTCAAACAAGAAAATAAAGTGAAAGCCGCCCAGTCGTGTCCAACTCTTTGTGACCCCATGGACTTCTCCATGGAATTCTCTAGGCCAGATCCTGGAGTGGGTAGCCTTTCCCTTCTCCCAGGGATCTCCCCAACCCAGAGATTGAACCCAGGTCTAAGTAGCTTCGAATTATAATACAAAGTAGATGATAAATACCCATGAATCCATGCTGGTATAAATGATTGAATTAATAAGCAGATAGAGAAGATACAAATCTCCTGTCCATAAGAATTCAGCAAAATTATGTACATACCCCATCCTGTAGCAGGGAAGTACGTCTTGGAGGTGGGCTCCTAAGGTCTTCCACGATGACATCCTTCAGGGGAATGGTCTGAGAGGCAGCAGCTGCAGCCAGCTCTGGGTCCTTGCACACCTGGCTGCTGCGGAAACTGCCCTATTCAGCGTCTACTGGAGGCAGCGGAGGTGGTTTTCCCATCTGCTCAGCTCTTAGGATGGTTTTGTCCATGATTCCTGGAAACCTGGCCTCCTTGTGGCCTCCTCCTCCTTCCTAATGTATTTTTAATTTTACTCAAATATAGTTGATTTAGTTTTCAACTTCATTTTTTAATTGGTGGGAAATTGCTTTACAGTTTTGTATTGGTGTCTGCTGTTCAACAACATGAAGTAGTCACAGTTAAATATATCATATATGTATCTTCCCTCCTGAGCTTCCCTCCCCTCCCTACATGCTACCCCTCTAGGTCATCACAGAGTGCCAGGCTGAGCTCCCTGTATTATCTAGCAACTTCCCACTATTTTACACATGACTGTATATATCTTTCAGTTCTTGAAGTCCAGTTGATTTACAATGTGTTTATTTGTGTTCATTTCCACTGTACAGCAAAGTGAGTCAGCTATAATATATGTGTGTGTGTGTATATATACACACACACATATATATACATATACTCTTTTTTTCATATTCTTTTCCATTACAGTTTATCACAGGATATTGGATATAGTTCCCTGAGCTATGCAGTAGGAACTTACTGTTTATCCATTCTATATATATCCTAATATCTTTTACATAAATTCTTTTGTTTAGTAAGTTAAAGGCATTTTCTGTCACATTTCACTAAGAGCATTGATACATTCAGCAAGGAAAGTTTGGGCACAGGAGGTACAATGGCATACTTAAAGGAAAGATGAGCCCAGAAATTAATATAAATACAGCAGGAAGTATAGCCTATTATTGACTATGGAAGTAATGTGTGTGTCTGTGTTTTAAAAGAGGATAAAATAAGAAGTGTTAAGGACAATAATGAAACTGTAAGGTTTTTAAGGGGCATAAGTATGACAAAATTCTTGCCATAATTTGAGATAGGATAGAGTGAATTACTGTATAATTTTCTAGGAAAAAAAAAAACTTATGGTCAAGTGAAAACTTTATTGGCAATCACTAGGTCAATAAAAATATAACATGACTCATCAATAGAGGGGAAAAAGAAGAGAAAGGTGACTATAGAAAACTTCATTAATTCAATAAAAAGAAGAAGACAAAAATGAAAAGAGGAAAGAAGGTAAGTAGAAAATCAACATAAGATGGGAGAAATTAGTCCAAACATATCATAATCTCAATAAACATAAATGGATTAGACTTGTCAGTTAAAAGGTAGGGATTGGCAGGTAAAAGCAGTTTAAACTGTAGCTAATGCTACTTAAAAGAAACACAAGGAAACATGAAACTGCACAGAAATGTTTAAATAAAAAGACAGGAGAAGATGTGCCTTACAAATGTTGCATTAAAATGATAGCAGTATTACTATTAGATGAAAGAGAATTTAAAGCAAAAAGCAGGAGTTCCTTAGTGGCTCAGAGGTGAAGAATCTGCCTGCAGATGCAGGAGACATAGTTTCGATCCCTGTCTGGGTATGTCCCACAGGTTGGGGAGCAACTAAGTCCATGCATCACAACAGTTGAGCCTGTGCTCCGGAGCCCACGCGCTGCAACTACTGAATCCCACGTGCCCCAGAGCCTGTGCTCCACAGCAAGAGAAGCCAGCATAGTGAGAAGGCTGCCGACTGCAACTGGAGAGGGGCCCCCACTTGCCACAACTAGAGACGAGCCCGCGCAGCACGAAGACCCAGTTCAGCCAAGAAATAGAAAATCAGCAAATATGTTTTATTCACAAAAAGTGAACTAGAAAAATGTTAGGGGGGATAAAGAAGGACACTGTATATTACTAAATATATCATCCCATATTGCTAATAGGAACAATCAATCAGAAGAATCACGTATTTGTGTGCCTTAACCATGCTGCCTCAAAATATATTGAACTTTAAACCTCGAGAGAGATTTCAACACTTCTGTATTAGAAACTGGCCTTCAGCATGCAAGATAAAAATTACAACCAATAAAATTAAAATGAACAGAATTTATATAAAATCTCCCATGACACCAAACATACAATAGATATTATTTTCAAGAACATAGCGAAGATTTTATAGACTTGATTATGCATTAAATTGCAAAGAAATGTATAATAAATTTCAGAGAATCAATAAAATGCAAATCATGTTCACTAAGCATAAAGCATAAAACTGGAAATTAACAATAAAAGAACTTTGTAGATAACACTTTTTCCTCCCCAGAAATGGGGACAGTTGAGCATACATTTATTAATAACTCATGGATTGTGGATAAATTCACAGTGAAAATTATAGAGTATCTAAAACAGAATAGCATGAAAATACTATATATTGCAAAACTTGAAGGATATAGCTAAATTGGTACTTGGGGTTTAAATTATAGCCTTGATGCATTTATTAAAAATAGAGTTCTTAAACAAATGAGTTTTGTTTCAAGTTAACAGGAAAGACACTCAAGCCTAAAAAAATAAAAGAAAATAAAAACATAAAAGCAGATATTAATAAGATGAAAAATAAACAATGAAAAGAATCAACAGAATCAAAATCCAGTTGATTAAAAAGTCAGTAAAATAACACTGATTATTTAAAAGGAAAAAAGAGATACAAAAACAAGCTAGGAATAAAAACGGGGCTAGAATGATGGTATAGTGGAGTGGATTTATTTAGAAACCATGAGACTGCTGCATGCAACTTTATACCAACAGATTTGAAGACAGTAAAAATACAAAGATTTCCAGAAGAAAACAAACATAGAACTCAGAACACCTTTCGCAGGGTCACATTGCAAAGCAAAATCCAGAAAGATAAGAAAACACAGAAAGGAAGACACATGGTTCCTAGTCTCTCATCACCTCACAGAGCACCACACTGGGGGCCGCTGATGCCACTGGACACCTGGTGCTTTCCTCTCTAGCGAGGGCACTGGTTCTCCTAGTGATATCTTGTGTGGAGCAAAAGCAAGAACCATCAGGTGTGTGGTATAAACAGAGAAGGCTTGGGTGCCAAGCTCTTAGGGGAGGCAAAACAGCTGGACAGGAGTTTTGGGGGATGCACCTGGTACTTAAGGGGAAATTTGTCTAGCAGCCACCACCCACCCCCCACCATGCCCCCTCCCTGACCACCACCAGAGAATGGATTGCCACCCCCTGGGAGGTGACCTTGAAGCAATACCCCTCCCAGAGAAAGGAAGAGCATCTCTCTGTCTTTCTGACTCCTGGGTCTTTGAGGCCGTCTTGCTTGCTTCTCTGTTGCCAACACCAAATCACAAGGGAATAAAAATTCTTTTTTTCTTTTTAATATTTATTTATTTGGTTGTGCCAGGTCCCACTTTTGGCACTCAGGATCTTCATTGCAGAATGTAGGATTCTTTTTTTAGTTGTGACATGTGGGATCTAGGTCTCCTACCAGGGATTGAACCCTGGCCCCCTGCATTGGGAACATGGAGTCTCAGCCACTGGACCACTAAGGAAGTCCTAGGAATTTTTGTTAAAATAAAACACATTAAAAAAAAAACAACAATGTACTGGTTGGAAATCAAAAGATTTCTGTTTTAAAAGACAGCAGAATCCAATGTTTCAATGGTACACTTTGCCACACTTTCAATGGAATATTACTCAGCTATTAAAAGAATGCATTTGAATCAGTTCTAATGAGGTGGATGAAACTGGAACCTGTTATACAGAGTGAAGTAAGTCAGAAAGAAAAACACCAATACAGTATATTAACAAATATATACGGAATTTAGAAAGATGGTAACAATGACCCTATATGCGAAACATCAAAAGAGACACAGATGTAAACAGCAGACTTGGACTCTGTGGGAGAAGGCGCTGGGTGGGATGATTTGAGATAATAGCACTGAAACATGTATATCCAGTTCAGTTCAGTTTAGTTCAGTCACTCAGTCGTGTCTGACTCTTTGCGACCCCATGAATCACAACACGCCAGGCCTCCCTGTCCATCACCAACTCCCGGAGTTCACTCAAACTCATGTCCATCGAGTCAGTGATGCCATCCAGCCATCTCACCCTCTGTCGTCCCCTTCTCCTCCTGCCCTCAGTCCCTCCCAGCATCAGGGTCTTTTCCAATGAGTCAACTCTTTGCATGAGGTGGCCAAAGTACTGGAGTTTCAGCCTCAGCATCAGTCCTTCCAATGAACACCCAGGACTGATCTCCTTTAGGATGGACTGGTTGGATCTCCTTGCAGTCCAAGGGACCCTCAAGAGTCTTCTCCAATACTACAGTTCAAAAGCATCAATTCTTCGACACTCAGTTTTCTTCACAGTCCAACTCTCACATCCATACATGACTACTGGAAAAACCATAGCCTTGACTAGACTGACCTTTGTTGGCAAAGTAATATATCTGCTTTTAAATATGTATATGTATATTACCATATGTGAAATAAATCGCCTTTCCTGGTTTGATGCATGAGACCAGGTGATCAGGGCTAGTGCACTGGGATGACCCTGAGGGATGGGATAGGGAGGGAGGTGGAAGGGAGGGTCAGGACGGGGAACACATGTTCACCCATGGCTGATTCATGTCAATGTATGGCAAAAACCACTATAATATTGTAAAGTAATTAGCCTCCAATTAAAATAAATAAATTAATTTTAAAATACCTATTTTAAACAACAGTTTAAGAGGAAACAAGTTTCAGAGGAAAAAACAAGGAAATCTTCCAAATCCACTTGAAAAATTAACAGGAATCCTTTTCACCAGCTGGACCAGGAAGTAGAAAAAAAAGAAAAGATGGACCACTCTGATTTATGAAGGCATGATCATTTTAAACAAAAATTTGGCAAATCAAACCCTACACTGTATAAAAAAAATAATGCAGATTTAGTTCAGAAATATATATTTCAAAAGAGGAAAATGTATTATTGAAGTACATTGATGTTAAAAGAATAATAGAAAAGCAAAAGAAAATCCAAAAAGTACCTAGGACAGTCACAAAATAACACACACTTGTGATTTAAAAACTCTCATGGAACTGGGAACAAGAAAAAACTTTAAAAGCCTATAGCTCCACTGACTCTAATGCATCTGGATTAAGATTAATCCTAACTAACCATTAGGATGGTCTGTAGAAGCATCAACACTAAAGCTCAGAACAAAGGAAGAAAAAATGTACTCTGGCACCTAGCTAAAGAGATAAGAAAAGAAAAAGAAATAAGAAGTATAGGGTTTGGAAAGGAAGACAAAGCACTATCTTCATTTGCATATAATAGTTGATTAAAAAGAAATTCTTAAGAGAAGGTCCAGATAAGCCACAGAGGTTAATGGGAGAGTTTGGCAGAATTGCAAGACAATTAGTGTTTAAAAGGGAGCAACAACCCTATTCCCAGTAGCAACATTAGAACGTGTAATAGAAAACCTCCAGACTGCTGCTTCTGGCCACAGGGAGGAAGTGGTCAGAATGGCTCTCCTGCAGTAGACAACTAGAGACTTGGAGAAAATACAGAGCATAGCTGTGAGGCTGGACAGCACAGAACGTAGCAACGGAGCCCTGAGGAAAGGGCAGCCAGCGAGGCGGCCCTGTCATCACCTGGGCTCCCTCCCAGGACCAAGGGCCACGGAGGGCAGACTCCAGCAGAGCCTGCTACTGGCGGAGTCAAGAAGCCACTGCAAAATAATGAGAGCTTGTGTGTCGGGGTACCTGAGAGGGAGGAGCTACCCAGTAATGAGGTACAGAAATCTGTGTAGGCATCCCTCTGAGTCTTTGACGGAAAATCAGACTTTTTTTTTTTTTAGAGATTACTTTTTTAATGTGGACCGGTTTTAAAGTCCTTAGTGAATCTGTTACACTATTGCTTCTGTTTTATGTGTTGCCTTTCAGGCCAACAGGCATGTGGGACTTTCAGCTGCCTGACCAGGGATCGAACCAGCACCCTTGCACTGGAAGGCGAGGTTTTAAGCACTGGACTGCCAGGATGTCCTAGACTTCTTTTTAATGAAACATAGTTGAAGGGTTAGTTTTGAGTATGTGTGCTCAATCACTCAGTTGTGTCTGACTCCTTGCAACCCCATGGACTGTAGCCCATCAGGCTCTTCTGTTGATGGGATTTTCCAGGCAAGAATACTGGAGTGGTTTGCCATTTCTTCCTCCAAGGGATCCTCCTGACCCAGGGATCAGACTCACATCTCTTGTGACTCCTGCACTGGCAGGTGGATTCTCAACTGCTGGGCCACTGGGAAAGCCCATTTTAGGGTATAGACAGAGACATAAATGTTTACACTTAAGTATTAATAAAAAAATCAGACATCAGTGACCTAGTGCCCCAGCCTAAGGATGAGACCCTGATACAGGGACTCTCACATGCAACATTTACACTTTTTGTTCTGAGTTTATATTATTTGATGGCCACACAGAGAAGAGCTGAAACAATCTCATATTGAGGGCCTTCTTGGGGTCCTCCTCTCATGTGGCTTCTTACAAGTCAGCAAAGCCAGGAATCACTGGAAGATTTTCCAAAATTAATCCACTCCCTGATTTTTTTATCCAGAAATTTCGTATTTTTCCTAATGTGAGAGATGCCAGCAAAGGTATCCCCTCATTCTTTATGCTCACAAGTTTCTCTGCAGTGAGTGTTCACAGTTTATGGAATGTGGGGAAATGGGAGGCTTGCCAATCCTGTGACATTCAGTGGGGCATTCTCTCCAGGACAAATCCTCATGGCTGTTGGGCATCCAAGGCTCTCTCATGGTAAGTGCACTCAGAGTCTCTTCACCTTCTGCTCAGTACTGCAAATGCCTGTGTTATAGGGTGTTCCACCTTCCTTACATGATTGTTCCTCTGCAGCGATTCCTCATGTCTGTTCTGAGGAGGAGCGTTCCTGAAGGCACGTGTGTAGGTGGAAACTTCACGAGGCTGGATGAGAATGATTTCTGGAAAAGAACAGTTTCCAAGTAGTGATTAAAAAAAAAAAGTCTCAACACTTCCACAAGGCCACGTGTGTCAGTCACTCAGTCATGCCCAACTCTTTGCGACCCCATGAACTGTAGCCCGCTATTCTCCTGTGTCCGTGGGATTCTCCAGGCAAGAATACTGGAGTGGGTTGCCATGCCCTCTTCCAGGGGATCGTCCCGACCAGGGATTGAAATCAGGTCTCCCACATTGCAGGCAGATTCTTTACCATCTGAGCCACCAGGGAAGCCCAAGAATACTGGAGCGGGTAGCCTATCCCTTCTCCAGGGGATCTTCCTGACCCAGGAATCAAACCAGGGTCTCCTACATTGCAGGCAGATTCTTTACCAACTGAGTTACCAGGGAAGCCCCAAGTGGGTGCTTAGCCAAAATCAAAGGGACTTTACTGGGAGTAGAGTGGAGTGGGAGCTGGTCCCACTCCAAAGCCAGGAGCCTGGGGCCAAGGACTATTCAAGTTTTCTTTAGCCAGAGTTGAGAGACTTTGTTGAATTCATGGGGAATCCAAGACAGACTTTGGAGAAGCCAGGCCTATCTTATATAGGATATAAGACAGAAACCTACCAAACAACAGTGTTCCCAGGAAGTCCCTGAGGGGACATGAGCCACCAGTGCAGTAAGAGGCGTGCTGCCTGGCGGCGGGGTGAGGTCCAGGAGTATCGAGGCACAGAGGCAATTCTCCTTCATTTACGTGTGTCGGTGATGGGAGACGCCTTTAGACCTGGGACCTGTTCTCACTGACAGCAGTGGGAACCACAGAGACCGAAATAATAGCCGAAGTGGCAGCATCCAGTCGCCAGAAGTCGGGTGCATTATTATCACGACTGGCGAGGTTGGGAAGCGAGCCAGAAGGGTCAGACTGGCAGAAAATTCTGGAGATATTTATTTCAACATGGCTTCCCAAGGAGAAAGTAAGCAGGCAAGACAGCAAGGGTGACACCAATCTCTGCAAACAGAAGAGTCAAAAATGATCCTTAGGAGTCTGGAGGAAATCCCCAGTATGAGGTCAGATTCTTCACCGAGGACCCAGTTTCGGGGACCAGAACCCAGTGACTTAGGGAGAAGTTGGAATTTTCACAACATTCTCATAAGTTGAGTACTTTAGTTATCCCTATTTTACTGATGAGGAAACTGAGGCCGGTTGAAATTAATTTGTCCAAGTATTACAAGCTAGGAAATGGCACCACCAACTCATCCTATGAGCATGAGTGTCTAATACTTACATAAGTGCAGAATTGGTCAGTCAGGGACAGAAATGTTTTAAAATTTAAATTTAAATTGACTGGTTTGGTCTCCTTGCAGTCCAAGGGACTCTCAAGTGTCTTCTCACTTTTATGAAAGACTTTTGTAGATTAGCGCGATGAATCCTATGTCCCTCCTACCTCATAAATTGTTTTCTTAGCCTTTAGTTTGCTTGTTTACTTCCCTATGATTATTTTTGCTCTATATAAAAATGTTCATTTCCCCTTCAGGCCACCTTAATGTGACTTCCACCTTTGTCTTTCCATTCAAACTGCTGCTTTCAGGGTTCCCAACAGCCTCTGCCTCGCTAAATTTAATATGGAATTTTCTGTCCTCTTATTCAGTCCAGTTATAAATCTTTTATTCAACCTCACAGAGCCTCAGTTTCATTTTTCTACATGAATATGAGAGAAAAAAAAAAAAAAACTCTCCCAGCTCTGCAAGTTGGTTGCAAAAAATTAAAAAGCATTGGTGCATAGCACCTAGCCGAGTGCCTGCTCTTATTACTGGTCAAAAGCCTACCCAGCTGTTGGCTGTGTGCTCTGGCCCCAGGATCCTGGGAAAAACTGCTGCTATTCATAGGAAGTAGGAGGAGGAAAAAGACTTGGAGAAGAAGAAGAAAAGGAAGGGGTGGAGGGAAAGGGGAGCGGAGCAGAAGGAGGAGGGGGTAGGAGTGGGGGGCGTCAGCACTGATGCTGGCCAGGTGCATCCCTGGAGCTGTACTAATCGCTTCTCAGAGCCACACAACCTGGGGCTTCCAGATATGAATATATCAGCAACAACAATGAAAATCGCAAACACTTAGGGGGAATCGACCACTCCCAACCCCTCGCTGAGTGCTTCATGAGGAAGGATGGCATCCAAAGGGGGCCTTGGCCTGCCTGACACCCGGTCAGTGCTATGTGTGAACCATGGTCTCGATTCCCACTTTTGCTACTCTTATTTTACAGGCGACATCTTCTGAAACCAGTCGTCTGCTTCCAGGCAGATGGGTGGGGGACCCCGACCCATCTGTGCAGTCTGTCCCCCATCAAGGGGCCTGGGAAAGCCTTCTTTCCTCCAGGGTGAGTCAGCAGGGACCAAATGGAACCTCATGGAAAGTTCTGTGCACAGGAGGAGGCCTTTCTGCTGCGCCTACACTGAAAACAGGCTTAGGGGTAGAACCCTGGCCGGGAAGCAGGTTGCATTTCGGCCTCACTGAGTTGGCCTAACATTTCATTCAGAAGAGTTCACCTTGAAATAGGGATTGTCAGCTTCTGTTGATGCTTGTCAGCAAGGGTCTCTCTCAGTGTTCTTCCACCAGCATCTCCGCTCACTTCAGATGCCAGTGTGGTCCTAAAGGCGACTGGGTCCTGGGCCCAGCTCCCTACCCTCAGGAGAAAAGTGCTCCCACAAAACAGATATATGTACTCTGTTAAACAGAGAGAATTTTTAGAAAACACCTGCTCAGTATTCCCTATCTGACTCAGAAGACGCAGCTCCAGTTTAATTCTCCATAGAAAGATAATAAGGGAACAGCCCCAGAAACAAGCTTGTAGGTAGAAAGAATGGAGGCAAATATTAAATCCACACTGAGAGGGGAAAAAAAAATCAAGCTCGTTATTGAAGGAAATCAAATCAGCAAAGCTGGAGACAAACTTGAGCAACCTCCTAAGAGCACAGAGGAAATGAATAAAGAGATTAAAAAGATGAGAAAAATAAGATAATAAAGGCAGAGGTCTAATCAAAGTGATCCTGTCTGCAAATAAAAGCTACTCCCAACAAAGAATGCCCTAGAAATGAGAGTGATACAATAATAAAAGGTATTAGGGAAAGCTTTCCTCACCTGAAAATGGAGTTGCCAGCCAACACTGGGAGGGAGTTTCTAGGCAACATTAATGCAAAAAGATAGATATCAAGACAAAGCCTGCAATTTTGTTTTAATAATTTCAAAAACAAGAGAATTCCTTTGAGTTTACCTTCAAATAAATAAATGTTGAGGGTGTTTGGCCTAAAACTTCTCCCCTGCTGTATTAAATTAAATCTCTATTGCCAAGAGGCTATAGAGATACACTGGCTGAAGCAAAAAAGAACATGGGTCAGAGATGACAAACCATGGGGAGATATAGCTAACAGATCATTTGTCAGCTTCCTCAGAGTTCTGTGTGTCTTTAGGGGTGGGGGATTCATCAACATGGCACCACATTTGACAACTTACACAGGAAACATCTCCTAATGTCTTGGATCCAAGATGCAGCTTTAAGAGCAAGACTCTGATGCCTGGAGAGGCCAAGCCCACAAGGTCCCCATCAGATGGTCTGACCGTTACTTTTGGCTGACGTGGGGATCTCAGAGCATCTGCCCACAGCACAGTCTTTGGGACTGGAATCATACTTTGCAAAACGTGTGTCAGCAGGGCCAGAGATCTAGCTCCCACTGACATCGTAGGGGTGAGTGTGCTGATGTGCCCCAGTGAAGCAGACGCTTGATGGGGAGGTTTCATTTGCACACACCACACTTGGGTATCAGGCTGGATACAGAGCTTGTTGTTCAGTCGCTCAGTCGTGTCTGACTCTTTGTGATCCCATGGACTGCAGCACACCAGGCTTCCCTGTCCTTCACTATCTCCAGAAGCTTGCTCAAACTCACGTCCATTGAGTCGGTGATGCCATCCAACCATCTCATCCTCTGTCATCCCCTTCTCCTGCCTTCAATCTTTCCCAGCATCAGGGTCTTTACCATTGGGTCAGTTTTTCAGGTCTTCACATCAAGTGGCCGAAGTATTGGAGTTTCAGCTACAGCATCAGTCCTTCCAATGACTATTCAGGACTGATTTCCTTTAGGATTGACTGGTTTGACCTACTTGCTGTCCAAGGGCCTCTCAAGAGTTTTCTCCAGCATCAGAGCTACATCTGCACCAGTTCCAGGCCCCCATGGATCCCAGTGAGCTCTGTCTGCAAGAGCCTCTTTTCACAGTCTAAAACACTGATTCTGAACCCCAGTTCTGTCCTGGAACCCCAGTGTTTGTGAACCTTTGCTCCTAGAGAAGATAGAAGTCTGCAGAAGTCTACAGAATTGCCCATCACCTGGATCTCCTCACCATCTTCCTGACCCCCCAGACTCCAGGAATGGTCATTCACTTGGAAAGTGTCTGAAGGGGCACCCAGAGCTTTGAACTTGTCCATGAGGCAAAAAATCCCAGCTATCAGTCCCTGAAGTTGGGGCCAATACTGATACCTTCACCAATGGAGAACACGGCTGGAGCCTTTATTGTTCAGCCTTGCTTTCAAAATTCCCTTTACTCAGACCTTTCTTTTTATTTACACATGGCTTCTTCTCAACTGCCATTCTGTGCTGACATTTTTCTAATTTGAGATGTTTAACTCCAAAGGTTATTGTAGCAGTAGAAAAAGCAATTCAGCATTTGAAACATTGAATAATTAAGCAATGGCCCATTGGCTTACCCACTGCCATACATTAGGTATCCTCTTCTCATTTACCATCTTAGTTCCTAATGAGTTTATTCTCAAACTGCTATTTATTGACGCCTAGAGAACAACAATTCAGAAGCATCCAGAGGCCCATCCCAATATGAGCCAATCCGAGCTGAGTTATTCATAATTTAGATACCGCTTGGGTGTTGTGTTTCCTGCCATCTTTACTAAATGAATACAAAAAGAATTGGAATTGGAGAAAAGAACCGGGTTCTGGCTTCTGATAACTGGGAGTGGAACAATGCTTCTAACAAAATCATTTCTATTCTGACAGTTAACATTCAATTCTTACACACTGTGTGTCATTTAATAAGTAAACTGCTGCTCTTTTTAATGGAGCCAAAAAGATGATATATGCCATCTGAAGCACAATTATACCCCCAGAAACAAGGAAAGAAATGCTAATTACAAAACTGTTCACATGGCAACTGCTTGATAAATTAAACTGAGGAAAACAGCCCTATGTCTCTTACCCATTCTTCTTTGAGTCTGGCAAAGGCAAGAGATATGAAAAGACAAATCGACATCTCATTTTGGGTGTCAGGTGGCCTTTTGTATAAGATGGGTCTCTTGAGAGCCCTAACTATGCTGATGCCTGAGACCAACACAGTGGACATGGACAATGAGAGGGGACCCCCTCATGGAAAATATCCCGAATCTCTCCTGGTTAGCTTCTTCCTCTAGCTGCCGACTACCACCACCTCCGGTTTGTCCCTAGGGATTGCAAAGTCAGGAGCTCTCCGTTCCTGGGGAAATTTGACAGGGAGCCATAGGAATGAACCGTCAGTCAACTCTGGGATTGGGATGTGGGGGTTGGAGGGCAGCAAGTTGTCACTTCTGGTCCTGACACTGCTCTGACTGGTATGGAAGAGCCAGTCTTCCGTGTAAGCAAGTAACCAAGAGCCCTCCCAAGAGCCCTCCACTCTCTTTACTGTAAACTCTGAGAGGGTCTCTGCCTACCATCTGCCCATCTATGGAGAGTTCATCATTAAAAAAAAAATAAGTATTGTTTATTTTGCTAGGCCGGGTCTTAGTTGCAGCATGTGGGATCTTTGGTTGAGGTATGTGAACTCTTAGTTGGGGGTATGGGATCTAGTTCCCTGACCAGGGATTGAACCTGGGTCCCCTGCATTGGGAGCATGGAGTCTTAGCCACTGGACCACCAGGGAAGTCCCTGGACAGTTCATCTTTTCTTGAGTATGACCTACCTCTTTGTTGGCAGCCTACATCCAATTTGTTCTTCTCAGGCCGTGGGTTATAGGTGAGGCTGACTCTGTCTCAGATTTTAGGACTCAGCATGGGTCCTGGAGGAAGCCAGTCAACACTCTGCACCCCCTGGTTCAGTGATGGACACACGACCCAGAAGAGGCTTATCGGAACCAACGTGATTCAGTTCCTCAGCTTTTGTTTGAATGACTGGTTGGAGGGCTTTTCCCTCACTGAGTATATACATCCTGAAGTTTGAACAACCATTTTTTAACAATGTGATATTCCCTTTTCAAATTCCTAAAATGGATAATATTTGATTCTTTCTTGCCCTCTTCAGTCTAACAGATGTATTGACTATTTAAGTAACAAACGTTTGGTTTTACTGAATTTCCTGATTGTATTTCTGTCCCCAATTGTATTGATTTCTGCTGTTAACGTTATTATTTTTTTCCTTCTGTTTGCATTGGGTATAATTTGCTTTCCTTTTTCTAGTTCCTTAAAGTATAACCCTAAGTCTCTGATCTGAGACATCGCTTCTTTTCTAACATGAGCACTGAACACTATAAATTTCCCTTTAACTGCTGTTTTGGCTGCATCCTACAGATTTTAATGTGGTTTTTATTTTCACTCATTTCAAAATCTAATCTGATTCTTGTCGTGTCTTCCTCTTTGACTTACGGGATTACTTAGAAGAGTGCTGTTTGGCTTTTACCCGGCAGCCGCGCCTCGGTCATGTTGTCTGTTTTGGGTTTTCTGTCTGCGGTGGTCCACGCCCATCCTCCGCCATACCCGGCCTCAGCCTGGCTGCCACGGGCGCCGCACCTGCTGGGGCTGCCTCGAGAGGTGGCGGGATGTTGAGCACGGCATGGAGGATCCAGGCCTCCTGGCCTAGTTGGGTGAGATCCGGAAGGCCACGTGGCTCTCCGGCGCAGTGGAAGAAGCCGGACCCTGTATGGGCCACACCCTGCTCCTGCCGTGGCCCTCGCAGCCGTGTGCTCCCGTGTGATGGTTTCCAGAATGTTCCAGTAGATGAGTCCTGAAGCACAGGATTTAGTTGTGCCAGAAGATTCTAGGATTGACCTTTCTGGTGAGTGAAGAGGACAGTGATGGAACACAAGCCTCAGGACCAGGTTGCCCCGTTTTTTAACTGGCAGTGCCTGATACTGAAGTAACTGAAAATACCATCTTGTTGCTGGAGCCGTGCTTTAGAATAAGACCTGTTGCCAGTAAAGCTATCTTCATCTCTGTGGATCTACAGAGTTGGGAGAGAAAAAGGCAAATGAAGAGACAGGGGGCGCTTTTAGGTGGAAACAGCGGTTTTGTTTTTGGTGATGCTGCTACCTGGCGTATAAATGACCAATAAAAGACTCACAGATGTAAAAAAAAAAAAAAAAAGAAGAGTGCTGTTTGATTTCTAAACTTTTGGTGATTTTCCAGATATCATATTTGTGTTGTTGGTTTCTAGCTTGATTCTGCGAAGCTCTGCAGTGGAGATGGAGAAAAGGTCTGGGTGGATCATGATGTCTTTATCTCAGAGGCTGCAGCTCCCCTCCACCAGGCTGCACCAGGAGTGTGAGTTTCTCATTGCCTCCTGACCCACCTCCATCTTTCTCTGAGGACTTCTAGAGGTCTGCAGAGAAGAGCTAGCTAGTGGAGTCAATTCCTGTTGTCAGTTTTCATTCCAGTCCCAAAGGACAATGCCTTTGAATGTTCAAACTACCACACAATTGCACTCACTTTACATATGAGCAAGGTAATGCTCAAAATTCTTCAAGCTAGGCTTCAACAGTACATGAACTGAGAACTTTCAGATGTACAAGTTGGATTTGGAAACGGCAGAGGGCCAGAGATCAAATTGCCAATGTCTGCTGAATCACAGAAAAAAGCAAGAGAATTCCAGAAAAACATCTGCTTCTGACTATGCTAAAGGCTTTGACTGTGTGGATCACAACAAACTGTGGAAAATTCTTCAGGAGATGGGAATACCAGACCATCTTACCTGCCTCTTGAGAAATCTGTATGCAGGTCAAGAAACAACAGTTAGATCCAGACATAGAACAATGGACTGGTTCCAGATTAGGAAAGAAGTGTGTCAAGGTTATATATTGTCACCCTGCTTATTTAACTTATAAAATGTAGAGTACATCATGTGAAATGCTGGGCTGGATGAAGCTCAAATTGGAAGCAAGATTGTAGGGAGAAATATCAATAACCTCAGATATGCAGATGATACCACCCTTATGGCAGAAAGCGAGGAAGAATGAAACAGCTTCTTGATGAAGACAAAAGAGGAGAGTGAAAAAGCTGGCTTAAAACTCAACATTCAAAAGATGAAGATCATGCCACCTGGCCCCATCACTTCATGGCAAATAGATGAGGGAAAAAAATGGAAACAGTGACAGACTTTATTTTCTTGGGATCCAAAAATCACTGCAGACAGTGACTGCAGCCATGAAATTAAAAGACACTTGCTCCTTGGAAGAATAGCTATGGTGAACATAGACAGCATATTGAAAAACAGAGACGTCACTTTGGTGACAAAGGTCCATATAGTCAAGGCTGTGGTTTTTCCTGTAGTCATGTACTGTGTGAGAATTGGACCATAATGAAAGCTGAGTGCCAAAGAATTGATGCTTTTGAACTGTGGTTCTGGAGAGGACTCTTGAGAGTCCCTTGGGCAGCAAGGAGATCCATCCTAAAGGAGATCAACTCTGAACATTCATTGGAAGGACTGATGCTGACGCTGAAGCTCCACTCCTTTGGCCACCTGATGCGAAGAACCAACTCATTGGAAAAGATTCTGATGCTGCAAAGATTGAGGGCACAAGGAGAAGAGGCCGATAAAGGATGGGGTGGTTAGATAGCACCAGTGAATCAATGGACATGAATTTGAGCAAACTCCAGGAGATAGTGGAGGACGGAGGAGGCTGGTGAGCCTCGGTCTATGAGGTTGCAAAGAGTCAGACATGACTTAGTGAGTGAACAACAACAAAGCTACTTAATTAAGTTTTGAGTTTTTGGTATTTTGTTGTTGTTGTGGAGGAAGAGCCGTACGATCACATGCAGAATCTTTCTCCACTTTTGCAAAATCCCAGTGAAAGACACTATTTGATTGATTGATTGTCTTATATTCCTGAACATGTATGAGGATCAGTTTAATGTATTCTATGTGTGTTTAATGTATTAATGTATTCTAATATATTCTATGTTTTAGTGTCAGGAAAATGTTTCTTTTCAAAACCATGTTGGCTTTGTCTGAACGCATAATGAGAAATGTAAAAGTTGTCTTGGTTTCCTTATTTCCTTGGCTGTCAAGAGGCTACAATTTAGCTTTCAATTGGATTAATTAGTTGATTGTAAGTTTCTAGAATATTTTTTTCTCTTTCCAAAAGAGTTCTTAGTTTTTAATTTAAATGTTATTTGCCTGAAAAAGAAAGTTGTGAAATAAACATGCATTTAGTATGATATCAACCATTTGCATTTTATACATCTATATATGTAAATCATGAAAAATTTAGGACTAACTTCTCTATAAGGTTTCTCAAAAAACTTGTAATTGATTATAGTAAAGCAGACTAAATGTACAATAGCACAAAGTGTAAATTATTTATGAAAAATGTTAGGAAAGACTAGTAAAGGGTTATTCCCATTATCCTTGCAACACCTGTACTGTTCAAAGTATGCACAGCCCAGGCATTTGTCATGAATGCTGTAACAGAGGAATGCTCACGGCTCTGTGACGAGGAGAGGCGACAGGCTGCTTGTGTCATGTTTGCGCTTGATTTATAGCATCAGCAAACCTACAGGATAAATTCAAAGCCCCTTATATGCAAGACCCTTTTAACCTGACCCCTGCCGACTCTCCCGCTGGCCTCCTAAACGCTGTGCAAACAGAACCACTCATAGTTTTAATAAAGATCCTGTGGCTTCAAAAACAAACAAACAAAATTTTTCTTGCTATGTGAGCATGATTCACTTTTGTTATAATAAAAGAATGTATTATAAAATAATACACATACACAAATAAATGTATAGTTAGCTCCAAGTGCTCAAAACCTGATAGTGAGATTAAGCTGCAGCCACTGAATACTGTTGCCCTTTGCACCTGGAGAGATTTATCCTTTCTGAGGGATGCCCTTCCATTACTGAGACTCACCACGTGATTCCTGTCTGCCAAGTATCCAGGCAGAGGCTGGCTGTGGGTACAATGGCAGGAGGCTGTCATGAATGAGCTTAAAGACACTTTTCAATCGAAGATTCTAGATCCAATTTTCACTCTACTGACAACTTCAGACTTGTCCTCTGGATCCTGAACATAGAAAATCAATGTCAAAACAAATTAAATACACGAGGCTTCTAATAAAGAGGTCCCTGGTGGCTCAGATAGTAGAATCTGCCTGCAGTGTGGGAGTCCTGGGTTCAACTCCTGGGTCAGGAAGATCCCCTGGAGAAGGAAGTAGCAACCCACTCCTTGCCTGGAAAATCCAATGGACAGAGGAGCCTGGCAGGCTACAGCCTATGAGGTTGCAAAGAGTCGAACACGACTGAGTGACTTCACTTTCTTTCACTTTCTAACAAACAGTATCTCTGAATAAGATGAACCTAGATTTAAATTCTGTTACATAAATTCCACTAAAGAAATCTTCTAAGGAAGAATTTACGGTATGGATTGTTAAAAATGAGCAATATTTTCAAAGGCAGGCAAAAGAGCTATACACTCTCTTTTTAGCTAAAATCACAGATACCTTAACTCTGCCTATATTTACAAGCATTCGTCATACTTCTTCCTTCGGAGGGCTTCTCTGAGCTCCCGCCAACTCTGGAGGCCTCTTTGAGGATTTCCTCTCTGAAAAATTCCTCAGTTCAGTTTTGTAGGCACGCTTCAATAGTTGACAAACACACACACACAAACCATTACGAAATGTCACTCTGTAACGTATTGTCATTATCCAAAGGAACAGTTCAACCTTGCATTATGAAAGGAGGTATTTTGGGGTTTGCCTCATTATTTGTATTCATGTGTAATTCAGGGCTGCCTGACTGCAGGTTTCCTAGAGTTATAGAGGCTGGGAGACTGGGGTGTAGGATTTGAGAGAGCATCTAAATATTTTAAAGTGAATTGCATAATGGTGGGGGAGGGGAAGCAGCAAAATAAAGCTTTCATGACTGGCAAAGTGAAGATTTTTCTTTATGAAGTTAAACAGACATTTGTGGGAGTGTGGGTCATGGGAAACCCGAGTGCACCTGAGATTCTTCATGTGGGTGATGAAGCCAAGGTCACGCCAGAGACAGCACGCTCTGACCTACAGCAGTTGTTTTCATATTATCCAAAAATTTGAGACCAGCTATGCCCTGCTTAATAAGTTTCTGTGCTGCATCTGGCCTAAGGCAATAGATGTACTTTATAGTTTTTTTTTTTTTTTAAAAACAACAGCTCATGAATAAACAATGGGTCTAATGCAAAACCCCTCAGGCTAGAGATCCAGATCAGAGCCAGCCACTCGCCGCCCTCCCTTAAGCATCTTTAGAAAAAGCCAATCTTGTTCAACACTCAGCATCTCTTAGCCAGGAACTTGAAATGCTGCCTTTCCTCACCCTTAGAAGCAAGTTGACTGTAAAATCCCACAAAGAAAAGGAAAACAGTTAGTAAGATAATAAGTGAGACAAAATAATAATAAATGCAGCTTCCCAGGCTCTGCTCTCACTCCCACTGCTTTATTTCTTGTTACAGGCGTGATCGCAGTCGGCTCCAGGTGTCTCCATGGCAGCAGAAGTCCCCCAAAGGCTAAACTGACTTCTAGTTCTGGGATTCTACAGAGGCTCCTGGACTCCTGTCTTCCTTAGCTGAGGGGAGGAATACCTTTCGGGCAGGATCAGAGATGAGACCTGCTGGGGTTTCTGCTGTGTCTTCCCACAGTGATCAGAACACACTGTTAAAATGGAGCCGGACCCTGGGGGGCTTTCCTGGGGACAGAAGCCCTGTGTCCCCTGCCTTTCGTTTGTAGAAGTGCTTTAGCCTTCGAGTGCTTCCCTGAGTTCCAAAGAACAAATTCAATCAGAGAAGTAAGAAAATGGAAAAACAAAGGAAAACAGACAAGCAAAACCAAACATCAGTAGTTCAGTTCAGTCAGTTCAGTTGCTCAGTTGTGTCCGACTCTGCAACCCCATGAACCGCAGCACGCCAGGCCTCCCGGTCCATCACCAACTCCCAGAGTTCACCCAAACCCATGTCCATTGAGTCGGTGATGCCATCCAACCATCTCATTCTCTGTCATCCCCTTCTCCTCCTGCCCTCAATCTTTCCCAACATCAGGGTCTTTTCAAATGAGTCAGCTCTTCACATCAGGTGGCGAAAGGATTGGCGTTTCAGCTTCAGCATCAGCCCTTTCAATGAATATTCAGGACTGATCTCCTTTAGGATGGATCTCTCTCCAAGGGACTCTCAAGAGTCTTCTCCAACACCATAGTTCAAAAGTATCAATACTTTGGCACTCAGCTTTCTTGATAGTCCAACTCTGACATCCATAAAACAAAGTTAAGAACTTTTAGTGCCTTCTCTAGGCTATAGATAATATCCTGAGTCATGTTCTTGAGCTGTTTTGCAGATGCTGAAACTCCCACCAGGTGGAAGAAATTAACTGTAAACTGGACACCAGTACCTAGACCATAGGCTAGTTAGAACCGGAAGGGTGATGATTGAGATTTCCCCAAACACCACCCTGCTATCTTAAGACCAACCAATCAGAGGAGTGTCCACGAGCTGATCACATACCTACAACCCTTACCCTTAATGTTGCTTTAAAAACCCTTCCCTGAAAGCCACTGGGATGTCTTGGTCTTTTGAGCATGAATCATTAATTTTCCTTGGTTGGCCCAGCAGGTGTAGTATCCTTCACCACAACCCAGTGTAGATTGGCTTTGCTACTCACTAGGTGAGAGGACCTGAGTTTGGTTCGGTAACACTATAAATCTCCCTAAAGGCCCCTCAACTTTTTAAACTTAGAGATAATGATGCCCAGTAGAGTTGTATAATTGATAATTTTATACCTAGAAAGAAAATTGTTCATTTCACTATTGGAGATCAAGTTTCCACTACAACTATCTTTGATGTTGATGTTTAACAGCTAAGTCATATCCAACTCTGTGTGACCTCATGGACTGTAGCATGCCAGGCTTCCCTGTCCTTCACCATCTCCTGGAGTTTGCTCAAACTTATATCCATTGAGTTGGTGATGCCATCCAACCATCTCATTCTCTTTTGCCCCCTTCTCCTCCAGCTTTCAATCTCTTTCAGCATCAGGGGCTTTTCCAGTGAGTCAGCTCTTTTCATCAGGTAGCCAATGTATTGGACCATCAGCATCAGTCCTTCCAAAGACTATTCAAGGTTGATTTCATTTAGGGTTGGCTGGTTTGATCTCCTTGCTGTCCAAAGGATTCTCAAGAGTCTTCTCCAGCACCACAGTTACAAAGCATCAGTTCTTCAGTGTTCATCCTTCTTTATGGTCCAACTCTCACATCCATACGTGACTACTGGAAAAAGCACTGCTGCTGCTGCTGCTGCTAAGTTGCTTCAGTCGTGTCCAACTCTGTGCAGCTCCATAGACAGCAGCCCACGAGGCTCCTCCATCCCTGGGATTCTCGAGGCAAGATCACTGGAGTGGGTTGCCATTTCCTTCTCCACTGCAGGAAAATGAAAAGCACAGCTTTGACTATATGGACCTTTGTCGGCAAAGTGATGTCTCTACTTTTGAATATGCTATCTAGGTTTGTCGTAGCTTTTCATCCAAGGAGCAAGTGTCTTTTAATTTCATGGCTGTAGTCACCATCTGCAGTGATTTTGGAGCCCAAGAAAATAAAATCTGTCACTCTGGAAAAAGATTTTCCATATTTTCCCCCATCTATTTGCCATTAAGTGTTGAGATTGGATGCCAGGATCTTAGTTTTTTGAATGCTAGGTTTTAAGCCAGTTTTTTTCACCCTCTTCTTTCATTTTCACCAAAAGCCTCTTTAGTTCTTTTTCACTTTCTACTTTCTTAAGAAGAAGTAACAGGTCACTGTAAATTTCCCTTCATGCTAAAGTATATTTATTGACTCTCAGACTCCCCAGAGTAGAACCCCCAAAACTTCATGTTTTCAAATGAGGGACTCTAAGTACATTGAGGCTGAAGAACTTCACAAAAAGATCTGTATCAGTGATGTCACCAACTGACCGCCTTTCAGATTGGGAAATGCTCCAGGATTTGGTGATCTCCATAAGTATCAGTTCAGTTCAGTTCAGTCACTCAGTCATGTCCAACTCTTTGCGACCCCATGAATCACAGCACGCCAGGCTTCCCTGTCCATCACCATCTCCCGGAGTTCACTCAGACTCATGTCCATCGAGTCAGTGATGCCATCCAGCCATCTCATCCTCTGTCGTCCCCTTCTCCTCCTGCCCCCAATCCCTCCCAGCATCAGGGTCTTTTCCAATGAGTCAACTCTTTGCATGAGGTGGCCAAAGTACTGGAGTTTCAGCTTTAGCATCATTCCCTCCAAAGAAATCCCAGGGCTGATCTCCTTTAGAATGGACTGGTTGGATCTCCTTGCAGTCCAAGGGACTCTCAAGAGTCTTCTCCAACACCACACTTCAAAAGCATCAATTCTTCAGCACTCAGCTTTCTTCACAGTCCAACTCTCACATCCATACAGGACCACTGGAAAAACCATAGCCTTGACTAGACAGACCTTTGTTGGCAAAGTAATGTCTCTGCTTTTCAATATGCTATCTAGGTTGGTCATAACTTTTCTTCCAAGGAGTAAGCGTCTTTTAATTTCATGGCTGCAGTCACCATCTGCAGTGATTTGGGAGCCCCCCAAAATAAAGTCTGACACTGTTTCCACTGTTTCCCCATCTATTTCCCATGAAGTGATGGGACCAGATGCCATGATCTTCGTTTTCTGAATGTTGAGCTTTAAGCCAACTTTTTCATCCTCCTCTTTCACTTTCATCAAGAGGCTTTTCAGTTCCTCTTCACTTTCTGCCATAAGGGGGGTGTCATCTGCATATCTGAGGTTATTGATATTTCTCCTGGCAATCTTGATTCCAGCTTGTGTTTCTTCCAGCCCAGCGTTTCTCATGATGTACTCTGCATATAAGTTTCTGTTATTATTAATGATGCAAATTTACAACTAAGTAAATTATGTTAAGAGAAAGGGTAGCAAAGTTTCAAAATGTATCCCTCCCTAAATATTTTATTACAGGTTGATTATCTCTACTTTGATGTTGTTTAATGTCTTTTGTATCTTTAAGATGGAAATATACTATACAACAGTATACTGCTGTACCTCTCTTATCAGCTCTGCATCCAGTGATATCAAGTTGATTGATTGAAATTGATATTATTGGGAGTATTTACACCAGAGTAATCAGCAAATGGTCTTCCCATGTGGCTCAGTAGTAAAGAATCCACCTGTCAACACAGGAAACTCAAGAAACATGAGTTGAGTCCCTGGATAAGAAAGGGACCTTGGAGAAGTAAATGGCAACCCACTCTAGTATTCTCGCCTGGGAAATCCCATGGACAGAGGAACCTGGCAGGCTACAGTCTATGGGGCCACAAAGAGTCGGACACAACTGAGCAACTGAGCACGCACACAATCAGTAAATGCTACAAATCAGGGCACTTTTCCCTCACTGGAGATCCAGTTGTTAGACATTTACTAGCACACCACTGATCTCCAACAAGAGCACAGTGTGATAATTTTAGGAAGAAGTACATGTTCTGAGACCAGATTCTCAGGTAGAACTTCCTACTGGAACAACAGGCCCAGTGCAGGGCTCTTTGTTCCCAGCAGTTGATGGATGAGTGTGCAAGCTGAGAGCTTTGAGTCCCACCTCGTCACGATTTAATGCCCCAGACTGACAGTCCGAAGAAAGCAGAATGGCCAGGAGCTCAATCAGCAGGAAATCAATGCCTGAGAGGTGGAGCTATCTGTTTTTATGCCGTACTCAAAGCCCAAGTTGGCCAATGTTCATTAGTTTCTGAAAATTTTTTTAAACAAAGGTTTTTGCAGCTGTGCAATACTTAAAATAGATGCAAGTAAAGCCACTCAGTGACAAAGTGGGAGGGGGCCAAGCTCACTGGCTCTGCATTTTCCTTCTAGCTCCCAGAGGGACCGAAAGGGAGGGCTCCTCATCATTGGGGTACACAGCTTGGAAACCTCAGCCAGAAAGAATGAAAGCTGAGAACAGTTGATTGCTGATGTTGAACAGCACACAGCAGCCTTGTTTCTACCCCCAGAGGCACTTTGCTTTCCCCAGAAGTCACTTACAGAGGTGGCTGGTTTCACCTGATAACCCGAGGCCCTCTGCCAAGAAGATCTGTATTAGATAGAAAGAAGGTTTTTGCTTAATGACTTCTAGGCCCAAGTGAGAAGCCTGGTTCCCACACGGGCAGCAGGGAAGATGCTTACCGAGGTCCACTCTGGCCCCAGGCATAGCATCCTCCAGGACCAGTGGGGTGAACGTGTGTAGGAAGCCAGGAGAGAGCGTGGGGATGGCTAGAAGTCTCAGAAATGTCTTGTTCAAATGTGCATGCAGCATCTTGTAAGTAAAACCCCAGCTTAGCTGACCATCTCAGGGAGATGGGAAAGATCAGAGATGAGCCTCGGAAAAGATCCAGGACTGTCAGATGAGCCAGGGAGGTGGTGTCTGTGAATGGAATGAGGTTACCCACAGATCAGTGCCCAGAGGAGAAAGAACCACATACACGTGCCGAATACTTCCCAACACTGCCCATATCCTTCATCTCGACAGTCATCACAAAAGTCACACTTGGTTAATTTGCCTCCTTCATTGCTTCCTTTCAATGGTGTTAGAGTCTCTAATTCTGAACCTCTAAGGAGTAAGAAAAGCCATAGTCTATGCTTTCTTCATCTTACCAGAGTTTCCTGCATTACAGGCACACTCTTAATCAGCTGAGCTACCTGGGAATCCCTCATATTACCCACATGTACATAATTCAAGTCTTGTGTCTTTCCCCCTCAGTTCTAAAGCACATGGTAGCATCTAGAATTGACCGTGGTTGCCAAATTTGCAGATATGTTTCTTTTCTTAGAACCTCCTTAGCCTTCTTGCATCAAGTTTGCACATGTTTCTCAATAAACAGTTTATACATTGCTGCTCCTTGAAACTCTGATGAAGCCTCTTTATCAATAGGTCACCATTCATAGGAGTTTCACACCTTTTCCTACCAACAAGCGGCTTACCCTCAATTCCCAGGCTCCTGGCCACTGCCACTGCTGCTGGTGCCAACTCTAATGGGACAATGACAGGAATCAGTGAGGATGAGAAAGGACAGGCAATTGTGAAGACTCAATCATGTTCCATCAAGCTTCCTCAACATACATTCACATATAACTACTCAGGTTTTGGGCATCGGTCTCTTTTGAGTTGGGATAATAAGTGTCCCTTCATCCTGTCTGCTTACTGCTGGTAAAGTCCATTCCTTTTAGGGTAACTGAATTGGAGGCTTCCTTGTAGAAGTAGACTCTGCATTTATTTCATTCTGTCTTTATTAGGTACAGCATTCTTGTCCCAAAATTTGGACTCTCAGCAGTGTGGAAAACTCCACTTAAGCCTAGAGTCCCAGACTGGACTCCACTCCAGTCCAAGCAAAGAAGCCTGAATTGAGCCACTGATTCAGGTACTGACCTGGTCCCTAAAAAGATGGACTTTGATATTCAGTCAGCTAAGGCCCCTCCTGAGATGGGCTTCCAGGTAGATGGAGAAGTGTTAGAAATTGAACCCTTCACCCCGAGCTCCTTTCACAGACAAACACATCCAATTCCAGTTTAAACAAAAACTGAACTACAGAAAAACATTTTACCCCTGAGGATAGGTACACACAAGCAAGGTGAAGCAAAATGAAGAAAACCTGTCTGCCTTGTCTTAAACACTTGGGGCTATTTACCTCTCTCCTCATTAATGCCATCTCTGTATAAATATTTACCCAGGAGGCTACTGCTGGTGACTCACAAACCTTCTTCCATGAAGGGAGGGGGGCTGTCTTTTCCTCTTTCTTCTGTTGTGGCTGCCTCTTGATGGGAAAAGCAATGCCCATGAGCTTACCTGTCTCCTACAGGTGAGCCTAGACCTGAGAGTCCTGCCCACTTTCCTCTCAAAAATACAAACCAATTCCAGAGACATTGACAAAACAAGTGGTGCATCAGCCAGTCTGGATGACATTTTCATTGTTGCAATCCAAATTTGCAGTATCTAGTTGAGGAGGGCTTTTCTCATTTGTCTAAGTATTCCAGTAGACTTCTGTTCTCCCTGAAGCTCTGTCCCCTGACTGCTGCAGAAGGTCTTAGATAATCCAAAAAAATGTGTTGTTGAATATTACTTAAATTCTCCCAAGATAAGAAATCAATTTAATACATTTTAACCTATTCTGAATCATAACTGTTGTTGATAGTATAAAAATGCCAGGTTTGGTAATATGGTCATTTACAGAGAAAGAGAGAGAGCAGGGGTGGGAGTCTGCAGGAAATTACTGACTCTACAGAAAAAGCATTCCCAGGTAAAGATTCCCAATGAGTAAAGAATCTGCCTGCAATGTGGGAAGCCTGAGTTCAATTCCTGGGTCTGGAAAATCCCCTGGAGAAGGAAATGGCAACCCACTCCAGTATTCTTGCCTGGAAAATTCGATGGGCAAAGGAGCCTGGTGGACTATAGTTCAGGGGGTTGCAGAGTCAGACATGACTGAGCACACAAACACAGAAAAAGCAATCAAAAAATTAAGAATTGGTGATAGGATGGACAGCTTAACACTTGTCACTACAGTTTTACATAAACCCTCTATTTGCTAGATTCTAACAGTACATAATCCATATTCCTCCTTATTTTTCTCTCCTCAGGACTTCCCTGCTGGCTCAGATGGTAAAGCGTCTGTCTCCAATGTGGGAGACCTGGGTTCGGTCCCTGGGTCGGGAAGATCCCCTGGAGAAGGGAATGGCAATCCACTCCAGTACTATTGCCTGGAAAATCCCATGGACAGAGGAGCCAGGTAGGCTACAGTCCATGGGGTTGCAAAGAGTCAGACACGACTGAGCAACTTCACTTTCTCTCCTCTAGCTCCACTGTTTCTGCAAAAGCTCATTACCTTTAAGTTCTCATGTGTTTAACTCAACTTAATTTAGAGGGAAAATAACACTAGCTGTCATTTATTGAGTGTGCAGGCAATGTCACTTCTATGGCTTCATTAATTCCTCTAACCAGCACTGCAAAGAAGGATGAGAGGCCCAAGGTCACGGTGGTGGGGTGACCCACTCACAGCTCTTGGGTAAAAGATCCCAGAATCCATCGTGTCACTGCCAGGGGACACCTGTGGACACCAAACAGGCTTGGCTAGAGTATTTTTGGCTTGGTCTTCTAAGGAAAGACACAGGGAGTCTAACCTTCTGCTGGATGTCTTATCTTCCATGAAGCAAACCTAGGAGGTTCTACCAAGTTGAGAAGAAAGGAAGATGCAGCATTGAGTTAATACACAGTTCAGCTTGAGCTCACTCACTTCCACTTACATTTGCTGGATTATTGAAAAAGCAAGAGAGTTCCAGAAAGACATCTATTTCTCCTTTATTGACTATGCCAAAGCCTTTGACTGTGTGGATCACAATGCACTGTGGAAAATTCTCAAAGAGATGGGAATACCAGACCACCTGACCTGCCTTTTGAGAAACCTGTATGCAGGTCAGGAAACAACAGTTAGAACTGGACATGGAACAACAGACTGGTTCCAAATAGGGAGAGGAGTATGTTAAGGCTGTATATTGTCACCCTGCTTATTTAACTTATATGCAGAGTACATCATGAGAAATGCTGGGCTGGATGAAGCAAGAGCTGGAATCAAGATTGCTGGGAGAAATATCAATAACCTCAGATATGCAGATGACACCACCCTTATGGCAGAAAGTAAAGAACTAAAGAGCCTCTTGATGAAAGTGAAAGAGGAGAGTGAAAAAGTTGGCTTAAAGCTCAACATTCAGAAAATGAAGATCATGGCACCCGGTCCCATCACTTCATGGCAGATAGATGGAGAAATAGTGGAAACAGTGGCTGACTTAATGTTTTCAGGCTCCAAAATCACTGCAGGTGGTGATTGCAGCCATGAAATTAGAAGACACTTACTCCTTGGAAGGCAAGTTATGACCAACCTAGATAGCATATTAAAAAGCAGAGACAAAAAAAAAAAAAGCAGAGACATTATTTTGCCAACAAAGGTCCATCTAGTCAAGGCTATGGTTTTTCCAGTAGTCATGTAGGGATGTGAGAGTTGGACTGTGAAGAAGGCTGAGCACCGAAGAATTTATGCTTTTGAACTGTGGTGTTGGAGAAGACTCTTGAGAGTCCCTTGAACTGCAAAGAGATCCAACCAGTCCATTCTAAAGGAGATCAGCCCTGGGTGCTCATTGGAAGAACTGATGCTGAAACTGAAACTCCAATACCCTGGCCACCTGATTCAAAGAACTGACTCATTTGAAAAGCCCCTGATGCTGGGAAAGATAGAAGGCGAGAGGAGAAAGGGAAGACAGAGGATGAGATGGCTGGATGGCATCACCGACTCGATGGACATGGGTTTGGATGAACTCCGGGGAGTTGGTGATGGACAGGGAGGCCTGGTGGGCTGCAGTCCATGGGGTCTCAAGGAGTCAGACACGACTGAGCAACTGAACTGAACTGAACTGAACTTCCAAAGAAATAAAGATTCTAGTCTAGGAACTATTGAGGACTGAAAATAAAACTTGCTTTTCCCCCAGACACTGAATGATCGTCAGTGGATCGATCAGGCAGAAGCAATGTCAACAAAGCAGCGTGTTTCAGTAGTGGCATATGTGGAGGAGTATCGGCTTTTTTTTCATCTGTAAGGTGAGAATGATCATAAACCTGTGTCTCCAGCATGTGGCCAAACTGATGCGTTCAGAACTCCTTGGCAACTCTGGAAGGAGCAGCATGTTACTGGTTGTTTCATGTGGACATTCTTGGGTTTCATTGCATTCACTGAAGATCCACCAGAGCTGGGCATCATGGGTATAGTGAGCTTGCTTGAGAGGCCTTCCCAAAGAGAACTTCAGTGAATTAGAAACAGATATCATCAACTTAGACTTGAGCAATTGTCTATAGACAGCCTACCTACAGTACAGCTTATGTTTAAATGTATTTTTAAAATTAATTAATTCATGTAACAAACAGGTCTTGTGTACCTGTTGTCTGTCGGGCACTATATTACGCACTGGGAATGTAGTAGCAAATGAAATTTACATGGGTTTCTGCTTTGTAGCTCTGACAGGCCCCCACATCTCACCTCAGGGCTGCAAAGGTTGGAATAGACTGCATTGAATTACAGTGACTTTTCTTCCACTGGCAGGTCTCCCTTGGAGGAAAGTCAGAGGAATTTCAGCGTCAACTCAAGTTGGACTGGATGGACCTGAAGGTTACCCTTTAGCAGGACTGTGTGATTTTACCATGATTCTGGGTCTTCTTGCCCAGTGTAATCATTGACTCTCACCATTCCTGGTGCCTCTCCAAGACATGGTTCTCATTTGCTGTTACAAAGCTGTGGACTCAGTTTGAGAAAGGTGCCCACACGTGTTGCTCAACTAAAGTGTTTTCCTAGTGATTTTTCAAATGCATGGATACTATTACCCAGGTTACTTCCACTTTTGACGTGCACCTAGAGCTGAAATTTCTGGAAATGCTCCAACAATTAACAAGTGGAGATTTGGGGAAGCTTCTTCACCACCGTGTGAGATTGTTTTTCAGTTGCAAAAGAGCTTTCAGTGTTATCTGTTTACTTCTGCGCCATGTAGGTCACCCATGGAGCATGGTTTGGGAAGACAAGGATAATCTGAGTAAGAAGTCACGGTCCATCTGGGGAAAAGTCCCATTAATGTCTGATAGATGTTGAGCAACCTTTTCCATGTTGACAAAGTAGCACCAGCTTATTCTTTTTTGTACACATTAGCTTTACCATGAGCACAGAACTGTCATTTCTGACATTGTACCTGACAGCTGTTTAAAGGTCCACCACTGCCATTTAAGTACTAGCTGCCACTTCCTGATTTTCTAATAATGTGACCTTTAACCTTTATGTAATATTATTCAGATAAAGATGATTCCTATCCATTTTCTATCACTGTGAACTCTAGCCTTTAGAAATTGAAACTGGTCCTTTTGTCCCATTAATTTTTCCTGGGATTTTCCTTTCATGTAACTTTTGTCTTCTTTTTCTTTGTTTGTAGTTAATGATTATACCATTGTCCTTACTTGTGGATATGTGTGTGGTTCTTTGAATGATTACTTTTTACATGAGGCATTTTAGATACGTCACTGTTGTTTTCAGGGGGCCTCTGGTGTGAAATGAATTATGCCCTCCCTCCACTTTCAGATTCGTATGTTAAAGCTCTAATCCCCAGTGAGACTGTAATTGGAAATAGGGTCTTTTAGCAAGGTGATCAAACCAGTCCATCCTAAAGGAAATCAACTGAATATTCATTGGAAGGACTGATGCTGAAGCTGAAACTCCAATATTTTGGCCAGCTGATGGGAAGAACTGACTCCTTGGAAAAGACCCTGATGCTGGGAAAGACTGAAGGCAGGAGGAGAAGGGGGTAACAGAGGATGAGATGGTTGGATGGCATCACCGACTCGGTGGACATAAGTTTGAGTAAACTCTGGGAGATAGTGAAGGATGGGGAAGCCTGGCATGTTGCAGTCAGTGGGGTCAAAAAGAGCTGGATATGACTTGGTGACTGAACAACAAGGGAGGCAAATAAAGTTAAATGAGGTCCTGCGGGAGGGACCCTAATGTGGTAGGACTGGTCTTTATAGGAAAAGGAAGAGACACCTGAAATCTCTCTTTCTCTCTCGTCCCATCCTTCTTCCCTTCCCACTCACAGAGAAAGGGCCACGAGAGGACACAGCAAGGAGGCGGCTGTCTGCAGGTCAGGAAGAGAGGCTTCAACAGAAAGTGAATCTGCTGGCTCCTTCACCTGGGACTTCCAGCCTCCAGAATGGTGGCAAACACATTTCCGTTGTTAAGCCACACAGCCTGTGATATTTTATTGTGACAGTCCAAGCTAGCCAATACAGTCTTGAAAAATATACATGAATGGATTTTGGTTTTCAATTAGTCTGAGAATTTTTAGGGTTGTCAAACATGTATGTTGAATTTATTTTGCCACGATGTTATTTTTAACTGTTGCTGTTGCTCCTCAGTTGCTCAGTCGTGTCTGAGTCTTTGCAGCCCCATGGACTGCAGCGCATCAGGCTTCCCCATCCTTCACTATCTCCCAGAGTTTGCTCAAACTCATGTCCAGTGAGTTGGTGATGCCATCCAACCATCTCATCCTCTGCTGCCCCCTTCTCCTCCTGCCTTCAATCTTTCCCAGCATCAGGGTCTGTCTCAGGTGGCCAGAGTACTGGAGCTTCACCATCAGACCTTCCAATGAGTATTCGGGGTTAAATTCCTTTAGGATTGACTGGTTTGATCTCCTTTTAATCATTTCCTTTAAAATATTTCCCTTGTCTCTTGCCTTTCCGGTGTGACTTAAGTCTCGTTTCTTTCATCTTTGCAGCTCTATGGAGCATATTTTAGATGTCAGCTAAGACAATGGAGATATAGTCTTTAAGGCATTGTAACAGAGGTGACAGTTGAACCTATGGGAATATTTGATTGCTTGAGAAAAAAAAAAGTGCAGCAAAAGAATAGAAAGAAAAGACAGAGGACAATGTTTGGGGAATGTGTACATTAAACAGAAGAATGAAGCTTTAACAGAGATGCTGGGAGCCCAGATGACCTGGAATCATGGGTATGAAGGAGAGAGAGAGGTTTCAGAAGACAAGTCCAGTTACTGGCCCCAAGGCTTCAGGCGGACCAAGCAAGATTTAATTGAGAAAAGTTCCTTGCGATCTTGAGAAGTCATCTTTAGTTAAGAGGTAGAAGCAAAGACCAAAGCTCCATGAGTGCTGAAAATGTGATTATATTAACAAGTAACCTCAACTATTCTTACAAGACCTTGAGCAGGAAACAAGAGGAGAGAAAAAGGTTTTCAGCTTCAGAAAATAGCTGGCGTAAGGCCACGGGAGAGACCAGGACATGCGCATTCATACTGGAGATAAGACAGACAATGCCAAGTGAAGAAGGTATCCTTCATGGAGCAGAGACCAAAAAGAAAACTGTTAATAGCTTCGGGTCCCACCGAAGAATGAGCACCATGCTCCCGTCATTCCTGACTCGAGGGTAAGCATTAAGCATGGAATTCATAATAAGCCAGACCCCATTAAGCTTCCCCTGCTGATGTCAAGGGCTCAGAGCAGGGACTGCCAGAGCAATCTTGGAGAAAATCAATTATCATCGCAGGAGGGGATGAGGGTCATCTTCAGGTCAATGCCGCCATATATAAATCCATTAATCCATGAGAGTCCTGCAGAGTCTAAGGATGAACAATGCAGCGCTTGGGGGCGAGATCCTTCATGTTTCTACCTCACCCATGTCTCACTCGGAGAGTTTCTCGTTTGTTTGTTTGTTTTAAAAATAATTTTTTAAAAGCACAAAAACCCCACATACTAAAATTGTACACACCAAGTGTTGGTCCAATCTTATATCAATTTATTTACAGTTAAACAGCACGATGGTTTTCTCACCTAGGTTCATCAAACATGCCCAGAAAATTGTTATTCAAAGTACTTAGTGCTTGTGCTCAGTTGTGACCAACTCTTTGTGAGCCATTGACTGTGGCCCACAAAGCTCCTCTGTGCATGGGATTTTCCAACCTGGAGTGGGTTGCCATTTCCTACTCCAGGGGATCTTCCTGACCCAGGGATTGAACCTGCGTCTCTTGCATCTCCTGCACTAGCAGGCAGATTCTTTACCACTAGCGCCACCTGGGAAGCGCACTCAAAGTATATGTTCCTTTAAAATAAACTCTTAAGAGAGCTCAAATCCTTAACAAATCAAAAAGCCTTTGACCAAGCGTAGATTATTATGATATCATCAAAACTGCTTAAGAAAATAGATCTGACACTTTTTCCCCTCCAGTTGATAAACTTGAGAGATGTTGCTATTCAATGTGGCCCAGAAATTGACAAAGAAATGCTTTGATGACAGGGCATTATACTGAAATACCCTCACATACCTCACCTCCCTACTTAAAAAAAAAAAAAAAATCCTTTGGAATGAATGCTGCTGTCTCATTGTGAGATTTTTAATTCAATTTTAAAAGTCTTCAATTTTGAAGACTAAGCTTAGAAGTTAAGGGACCTGCAGAGATGTAGATGGCGGGAACAGCACTCTAGTCCTGATTTCTTGGAGCTGAGTTCAGTGTTCTTTTCACAGCGTGACACTCCTTTTCAGCAGCCATCGCCTCAATGGCCAAACTACACCAAGGGGACAGAACAAGAGTGTCCACACGACCGAGCATCAGAGTGGCACACTGTAGGGGCTCCGCTGCTCATCCCTCATTTCAGGTGATTCCTCCAAACTCACCACCCTGATTCCTAGGGAGAGGGTGCTTATCTGAATCCTGTCTCCTTTCCTACAACTAGAGAAGAGTGTAGGACCACCTACAAAAATCCCAACATCCTATTATTCCTTTCCGGGAGGCCCCTCCAGGGCTCTTCCACCGCCACAGGAGCCTTTCAAGCAGAAGCCATCCAAAGTTCAAGGGAGAAAGAAGGCGGGTGGTGAGAACGGGGCTTCAGAATGGTCTCAGACATTATGACCCCCTGCTCAAACAAAGCCGTATGGGATGTCCAAAAGTAGCCAGTAGCTTTTAAAACACTCACAGGAACTGTATCACTCTAAGATTTTTTTTTTAATGTAAGATAAGATAACATCAAATTCAAATGTCTTTAAATTCAAGTAGAAAACATATATTCATAATTCAGAATCCCACAAGGCTCAAAGATCTGTATAGCTTGATTTAAAATGTATTTAAAAACTAAGAAGAAGTACTCCACCCAAGCAAGCAGCCATCTCAAGTGAGAGCTGCCAGCATTTGATGTTCAAGTGAGAAAAAAGTAATGGCAGTGCCTTATCTTGACTCCTGCTCCAAAGGCTACATGAGCTGTGCGACCAACTTCTTTATAAGTTTGAAGCTCATGAGCCAGTGGCCCTCAAAAGGTGATCTTTGGGCTCAATGAGTGGGTATATGTGCAGCAGATTTCTTATGCAAATACAGTCTCTGGTTCTCAGTTATCTCCATTAACTGGGATGTTTGCTGGATGAGATGTTTTTCATGTTATACATTTGCCAACACCATAAATATTTAGAATTAAGCAATTTCAGTTGTATGGGGGCTTCCCAGGTGGCACAGAGGTAAAGAATTTGTCTGCAGTGCAGGGGACACTGGAGACAGGGGTTCAATCCCTGGGTCAGGAAGATCTCCTGGAGGAGGAAATGGCAACCCACTCGAGTATTCTTGCCTGGGGAATCCCCTGGACAGAGGAGCCTGGCAGGCTGCAGTCCATGGGATCGCAGAGTCAGACATAACTGAGCGACTTAACAACAACAATGAAACAACTCAGTTATACAGGATTTTAACTATCTTCTTTAGAAGAAATTTTTTAGTAGAAATTTTTTAACTCTAGAAAGATTTAGAATTAAACATAAAAAGGCTTAAGAGAGACAAAATTAAATCTGTGCATGATGGGTGATGTAATACACTTATTACACATTAAAAGAAGGTGGTCTGTCAGTGTGATCACCTTTCTCTCTCTTACATTCTGTGACGGATGAATTAGTGTAGCCCCTTTGATTCCAAACCTTAACAAATACATCTACACATTTAGAGCATTTAAGAGGACTTAAGGTTTTATATATGTAAGTTTAACTCATAGGATTTGAACAAATTTATTTTAAGGAAGGTTTTTCTTATTAAATGACATTCCATGACAATGAAACGACATCTTGAAAATACTGAAAGCAAACAACTGCTAATGTAGACTTGTGCTACACTTAGTCATTCAGGCGTCTCTGACTCTCTGCGGCCCCACAGACTGGAGCCCACCAGACTCCTCTGTCCATGGGATTTCCCAGGCCAGAATACTAGAGTGGGTTGCTATTTCCTTCCCCAGGGGATCTTCCTGACTCAGGGATAGAACCCATGTCTCCTGCATTGGCAGGTAGATTCTTTACCACTGAGCCACCTGGGAAGCCCCAACATAGAATTATATATCAACAAACACATTCTTCAAAGGTGAAAGAAAAGCATCTTCAGATAAATACTAAGGGAATTTATTGCCAACTGATATAAACTGAAAGAAATATTAAAAGGAGTTCTTTAGGTGGAAGTCAAATTATTCCAGGCAGTAGGCAATGGCAACCCACTCCAGTACTCTTGCCTGGAAAATCCCATGGACGGAGGAGCCTGGTAGGCTGCAGTCCATGGGGTCGCAAAAAGTCAGACACGACTGAGTGACTTCACTTTTCACTTTCATGCATTGCAGATGGAAATGGCAACCCACTCCAGTGTTCTTGCCTGGAGAATCCCAGGGACGGGGGAGCCTGATGGGCTGCCGTCTATGGAGTTGCACAGAGTCAGACACGACAAAGCGACTTAGAAGCAGCAGCAGCATCATCATAGTAAAATAAGAAGGAATGATGAACACAGGATAGGGTGAATATGTGGGTAAATTTAAAAATATTACTAACTAACAAATAACAATGCATCATTAGATTTTAAATATAAAATAAAAACACATGATAATAGCATAAGAGGCAGAGATTTTGTTTGTCTGTACCTTTCCAAATGACTGGCTCTTCAGTCCCCGATCTGGGATAGGTGAGGCAAAAGGGAACCCGGGAACCTGGTTCTGGTCTGCCTTCTCTCCACCTTTCAGAATCTCCTTACGGGTGTTTCATACATATTATGCAAGGTTTTTAGTTGTCTGTGGCAAGAGAATAGCATACCTTCTCCAGCTTCTCAGCAGCAGAATTTTGCAAGAACTAAGTGTTTAAGGGTTCTGACCACCGTACCAATGTGGGGTGGGGTGGGGTGGGGTTTCCATACTACTAATAAGCAATATTCCCTCACCAGCTGGCTGTCTTCAACTCCATTCTGCCACCGTCTGCCTGGAGAAAGTGTCAGTTCTCCCAGGTCAGGGGCTCAGTTCTATAAGACTTCCAATCACATTTCTGACGGTAATAAATTGGAGGTTTTAACAACCACCCCCACTCTACCTACCACCCTGGGTTGGATTAATTTGCCAGAGTCACCTATAGAATTGAGAAAATATTTACTTACTAGACCAGTTTATTATAAAGAGAAGAGACGCACAGGAAGAGATGCAGAAGGGCTACAGGGCTCCCACCCCCTCTCTCAGTGTGTCCCTCTCCTCAGATCTCCATGTGTTCGCCAGCCTGGAAGCTCTCCAAACCCTGTTCCTTTTGGGTTTTTATAGAGGCTTCATTAATAGCTTCCCTGGTGGCTCAGATGGTAAAGAATCCACGTGCAATGCAGGAGACCCAGGTTCAATCTTTGGGTCAGGAAGATCCCCTGGAGAAGAGAATGGCAAGCCAGACTAGTATTCTTGCCTGGAGACTTGCCATGGACAGAGGAGCCTGGCGGGCTGCAGTCCATGGATTGGAAAGAGTCGGGCACAATTTAGCAAATAACACACACATTACATAGGTGTGACTGATTAAATCACTGGCCATTGGTAACTGAATTCTATCTCCAGTGCCCTTACTCTCTCCAGAGGTCAGGTTCACCTGGTTACCACTCTCCAACCTTAGGTGTTTTCCGAAAGTCACCTCAATAACATAACTGAGACACCTGTATAGCTCTCATCACTTAGAAAATTACAAGGAGCTCTGTGCCAGGAACAGGGACAAAGACCAAAATACATTTTTTATTATAAATTCCAATGTCAGTTTTAAAAGTTCTTTTTAACTCTAAAAACACCCGTGAAACCTCTGATTCATGGGCACATTTAGCCCTAGCAAAGAAGAGGAAGGAAATGATTATGTTGTCCTTCTCGGGGTCATTCTTGACCTTGACTGTTCAGTGTTTGGCCCCCTCGTTTCTCAGCAGCCTCTAGAGCAACACGAAAAATGCCAACCAGAATGAATTGCTTGGATGTCTGGAAATTAGCATTTCCAATTCCACTCCAACGTCTCCTAATGAGTCTCAAGCTGTCTTTATGGCAGGTTTAAGCCCGATTTGTCACTGCACTATCTATCAAGTCAGGGAAGTTAGCTGTGATACTTTTGCTCTAAAACAGAGAAAGGATGTGGTCCTAGAATGGACAACAGCAGCCTTTAGTCAAGGACCACGTTGCCACTAAGCAGCCATGGGACCTGGGCCCTCCATTCTAAATGCATACCTCAATATCTGCTACAGTCCTTGGATTTCATTGCATAGGATAAAGGAGCCCCAGGCATATATGTGATATAACAACCATAAAGGGGATAAAGGGTTTGCAGCCAGTCTTTAGCTAAGTTACATCTGTCTGCTAGTTTCCATAGCATCACAGTCAGCTCTTGGTCTTGTTTTTGCTGACTGTATAGAGCTTCTCCATCTTTGGCTGCAAAGAATATAATCAATCTGATTTTGGTGTTGATCATCTGGTGATGTCCATCGGTAGAGTCTTCTCTTGTATTGTTGGAAGAGGGTGTTTGCTATGACCAGTGCATTTTCTTGGCAAAACTCTGTTAGTCGTTGCCCTGCTTCATTCCGCATTCCAAGGCCAAATTTGCCTGTTACTCCAGGTGTTTCATGACTTCCTACTTTTGCATTCCAGTCCCTTATAATGAAAAGGACATCTTTTTTGGGTGTTAGTTCTAAAAGGTCTTGTGGGTTTTCATAAAACCGTTCAACTTCTGTTTCTTCAGCATTACTGGTTGGGGCATAGACTTGGATTACCGTGATATTGAATGGTTTGCCTTGGAGATGAACAGAGATCATTCTGTCATTTCTGAGATTGCATCCAAGTACTGCATTTCAGACTCTTTTGTTGACCATGATGGCTACTCCATGTCTTCTGAGGGATTCCTGCCCACAGTAGTAGATATAATGGTCATCTTAGTTAAATTCACCCATTCCACTCCATTTTAGTTCACTGATTCCTAGAATGTCAACGTTCACTCTTGCCATCTCTTGTTTGACCACTTCCAATTTGCCTTGATTCATGGACCTGACATTCCAGGTTCCTATGCAATATTGCTCTTTACAGCATCGGACCTTGCTTCTACCACCAGTCACATCCACAACTGGGTATTGTTTTTGCTTTGGCTCCATCCCTTCATTCTTTCTGGAGTTATTTCTCCACTGATCTCCAGTAGCATATTGGGCACCTAATGACCTGAGGAGTTCCTCTTTCAGTATCCTATCATTTTGCCTTTTCATACTGTTCATGGGGCTCTCAAGGCAAGAATACTGAAGTGGCTTGCCATTCCCTTCTCCAGTGCACCACATTCTGTCAGACCTCTCCACCATGACCCGCCCGTCTTGGGTTGCCCCACGGGCATGGCTTGGTTTCATTGAGTTCGACAAGGCTGTGGTCCTAGTGTGATTAGATTGACTAGTTTTCTGTGAATATGGTTTCAGTGTTTCTGCCCTCTGATGCCCTCTTGCAACACCTACCATCTTACTTGGGTTTCTCTTACCTTGGGCATGGGGTATCTCTTCACAGCTGTTCCAGCAAAGCACAGCCGCTGCTCCTTACCTTGGATGAGGGGTATCTCCTTACCCCGCTGTTCCTGACCTTCAACGTGGGATAGCTCCTCTAGGCCCTCCTGCAGCCACCGCTCCTCCCGGCCGCCGGCCCTGGCCTCAGGCTCGGGGTGGCTCCTCAGGGTCACCGCGCCTGGCCTCGGGCGCGAGGTGGCTTCTCCCGGCCGCCCCTGACCTCAGACGTGAGCTGTCTCCTCCCGGCCGCTACTGGCCTCAGACGCGGGGTGGCTCCTCTTGGCCGCCACTGACCTCGGACGCGGGGTAGTTCCTCTTGGCCACCGCCCCTGACCTCGGATGCGAGGTGTGTCCTCCCGGCCGCCACCCCTGACCTCGGACGCAGGGTAGCTTCTCTCGGCCGTGCCTAGTGCGCCGGCTCGCCGCAGCCGCCTGCGCCTAGTGCGCCGGCTCGCCGCAGCCGCCTGCACACACAAACAAGACCAGGAGCTGACTGTGGCTCAGATCATGAACTCCTTATTGCCAAATTCAGACTTAAATTGAAGATAGTAGGGAAAACCACTAGACCATTCAGGTATGACCTAAATCAAATCCCTTATGATTATACAGTGGAAGTGAGAAATAGATTTAAGGGCCTAGATCTGATAGATACAGTGCCTGATGAACTATGGAATGAGGTTCATGACATTGTACAGGAGACAGGGATCAAGACCATCCCCATGGAAAAGAAATGCAAAAAAGCAAAATGGCTGTCTGGAGAGGCCTTACAAAGAGCTGTGAAAAGAAGAGAGGCGAAAAGCAAAGGAGAAAAGGAAAGATATAAGTATCTGAATGCAGAGTTCCAAAGAAAAGCAAGAAGAGATAAGAAAGCCTTCTTCAGTGATCAATGCAAAGAAATAGAGGAAAACAACAGAATGGGAAAGATTAGAGTTCTCTTCAAGAAAATTAGAGATACCAAGGGAACATGTCATGCAAAGATGGGCTCGATAAAGGACAGAAATGGTATGGACCTAACAGAAGCAGAAGCTCTCAAGAAGAGGTGGCAAGAATACACGGAAGAACTGTACAATAAAGATCTTCACGACCCAGATAATCATGATGATGTGATCACTAATCTAGAGCCAGACTTCTTGAAATGTGAAGTCAAGTGGGCCTTAGAAAGCATGACTACAAACAAAGCTAGTGGAGGTGATGGAATTCCAGTTGAGCTGTTTCAAATCCTGAAAGATGATGCTGTGAAAGTGCTGCACTCAATATGCCAGCAAATTTGGAAAACTCAGCAGTGGCCACAGGACTGGAAAAGTCAGTTTTCATTCCAATCCCAAAGAAAGGCAATGCCAAAGAATGCTCAAACTACCTCACAATTGCATTCATCTCACATGCTAGTAAAGTAATGCTCAAAATTCTCCAAGCCAGGCTTCAGCAACACATGACCTGTGAACTCCCTGATGTTCAAGCTGGTTTTAGAAAAGGCAGAGGAGCCAGAGATCAAATTGCCAACATCCGCTGGATCATTGAACAAGCAAGAGAGTTCCAGAAAAACATCTATGTCTGCTTTATTGACTATGCCAAAGCCTTTGACTGTGTGGATCACAATACACTGTGGAAAATTCTGAAAGAGATGAGAATACCAGACCACCTGACCTGCCTCTTGAGAAATCTGTATGCAGGTCAGGAAGCAGCTGTTAGAACTGGACATGGAACAACAGACTGGTCCCAAATAGGAAAAGGAGTACGTCAAGGCTGTATATTGTCACCCTGCTTATTTAACTTCTATGCAGAGTACATCATGAGAAATGCTGGACTGGAAGAAACACAAGCTGGAATCAAGATTGCCGGGAGAAATATCAATAACCTCAGGTATGCAGATGACACCACCCTTATGGCAGAAAGTGAAGAAGAACTAAAGAGCCTCTTGATGAAAGTGAAAGAGAAGAGTCAAAAAGTTGGCTTAAAGCTCAACATTGAGAAAACGAAGATCATGGCATCTGGTTCCATCACTTCATGGGAAATAGATGGGGAAACAGTGGAAACAGTGTCAGGCTTTATTTATTTATTTATTTTTGGCTCCAAAATCACTGCAGATGGTGACTGCAGCCTTGAAATTAAAAGACGCTTACTCCTTGGAAGAAAAGTTATGACCAATTAGATAGTATATTGAAAAGCAGAGACATTACTTTGCTGACTAAAGTCCGTCTAGTCAAGGCTATGATTTTTCCTGTGGTCATGTATGGATGTGAGAGTTGGACTGTGAAGAAGGCTGAGCGCTGAAGAATTGATGCGTTTGAACTGTGGTATTGGAGAAGACTCTTGAGAGTCCCTTGGACTGCAAAGAGATCCAACCAGTCCATTCTGAAGGAGATCAGCCCTGGAATTTCTTTGGAAGGATGATGCTAAAGCTGAAACTCCAGTACTTTGGCCACCTCATGTGAAGAGCTGCCTCATTGGAAAAGACTCTGATGCTGGGAGGGATTGGGAGCAGGAAGAGAAGGGGACAACAGAGGATGAGATGGCTGGATGGCATCACTGACTCGATGGACATGAGTCTAAATGAACCCCTGGAGATGGTGATTGTCAAGGAGGCCTGGCGTGCTGTAATTCATGGGGCCGCAAAGAGTCGGACACGACTGAGCGACTGAACTTAACTGAACTTCCATAGCATCAATCAGTTTCCAGTGGGTTCGGTGGACAGAGTTTATATTTACAAGGACAAGGGTGATACAAGACCTGTGCTCAAGAGAAACTGACTGGAAGGTCACACCCTTTTGCATTAACTTTTGGCAAGGTCTCTTTTTGGAGAGGGTGATCCAACACCCCTAACCACTGTCTTGGTAAAAGAAGCCCTGTAATGGGGAACCTATGCCATTATGGATCATCAGAAGAGTCTCTTATTTTTCATCACAGAAGCCACATGACCCAGGCCTGACCAATCAGAGTATCCCATTTTTCTGGCTACAGTGACTGGTCAATAAAAGACATGTGACCATGGTCGGGCCAATCACAGTCATTTCTAAGCCCTGATATGCAAATCTAAGACAGAGATTGAGAGCCCAAGGTTGCCAATGCCCCACCCTTCCTGCCTTGGGGAAAGAGCCCCCCTGAGAGTGTACCTACACAAAGAAGAGGGGCTGAAGTTTAGGTTATGCTTGAGGCAGTTCCTACAGGGAATTTCCTTACGTTCCTTCTAATTCCAAGATCTATTTTTTGTAGAGAACTTTGGGAGGAGCAGTTTGTTAGTTAGCTCACTAGAAACAGCCCAGAGAAGTCTTCTCCTTCTCCCAGCTCTTCCTGGGTGCGAATGAATCCGTTTCAAAGTTACTCTGTACAGCCATCAAGAACAGACCTATCCTGGGGAGAAATATTGTATGATATGTTGTATGTGTGGAATCTAAAAACAAATGATTTGAATGAACTTACTTGCAAAACAGAAAGAGACTCAGTCTTAGATAAAGAGTTTATGGTTGCTGGGGGAAGAAGCGGGGAAGGGATAGTTAGGGAGTTGGGATGGACTTGTACACGCTGCTCCATTTAAAACAGATAACCAACAAGGACCTACTGTATAGCACAGGGAACTCTGCTTGATGTTATGTGGCAGCCTGGATGGGAGGGGAGTGTGGGGGAGAATGTATGTGTATGTGTACACATGTATGTGTACATGTATATGTATGGCTGAGTCCCTTCCCTGTTCACCTGAAACTACTACAATGTTGTTAACCAGTTATACCCGGGTTCAATTCAGTTCAGTTCAGTTCAGTCGTGTCCGACTCTTTCCGACCCCATGAATCGCCGCACGCTAGGCCTCCCTTTTCATCACCAACTCCCGGAGTTCACTCAGACTCATGTCCATCGAGTCAGTGATGCCATCCAGCCATCTCATCCCCTGTCGTCCCCTTCTCCTCCTGGCCCCAATCCCTCCCAGCATCAGAGTCTTTTCCAATGAGTTAACTCTTCGCATGAGGTGGCCAAAGTACTGGAGTTTCAGCTTTAGCATCATTCCCTCCAAAGAAATCCCAGGGCTGACCTCCTTCAGAATGGACTGGTTGGATGTCCTTGTAGTCCAAGGGACTCTCAAGAGTCTTCTCCAACACCACAGTTCAAAAGCATCAATTCTTCAGCACTCAGCCTTCTTCACAGGTACAAAATATACCTGGGTACAAAATTTAAAAAAATTTAAAAAGAGAACAGACCTGTCCTCCGAGCAAAGACTTAAATATGCAGCCAAAACACTGACTCTCTGAAAGCAGTTCATCTATTTCTGAAAGACCATAGAACCCATGGCTCTTTTTTGATATCATCTTGCTCCAGGCCCAGACTTTCAAGCCAGGAAGCACCACCTCAACTTGAAGGGATAAAGAGCTTACAGAATCCATGTGTACTTTGGAGGGAACCCCATCTCCAATCACATCCAAATTCTAGCAGATGACCACCAGGTTCTGTCCATTTGATAAGGCAATTTCTTTTAAGAAAAGTGCAATAAAGACAATTTTTAAAAGAGTGATTTTCATGAGAGAGGGAAAGATACTATAATTTCATATCCTGGAGGCAGACTTGTTACTCTTAACTCTCTGTTCATACCAGAAGTATCAGCAAAAGTGTTTGTGAAATCAATCTGAACCAATCCTTGCACTTGGAGAGAGAAGCCTGGCTATATATTGTGCATGAGACCTTCAAGTCTATCTTCTGTAAACCAAGTTGATTGTACCAGATAGGAATGGCAAAGGGGCGTCAATTCTTACATCAACTCTAGACTGTTGGTGGGTCTGCTTGGTGAATAAAGAGTTGGGAGGTGCACGTGGCCTCATTAGGACATGGCCTTGCTCAGTGATGGCTTCATGGAGGTGAACTGAGATGTATAAACAGTGATGTACCTGAAGTCTAGATTACCTTCGTGAAATGGAATGTCTCTGGCCATATTAGTAAACAAGGATGTAACGGCAAGGAGATCAAACCATCAATCTTAAAGGAAATCACCCCTGAATATTCACTAGAAGGACTGATACTGAAGCTGAAGCTTCAATACTTTGGCCACCTGATTTGAAGAGCTGACTCACTGGAAAAGACCCTGATGCTGGAAGGATTGAGGGCAGGACTAGAAGGGGACGACAGAGCATGAGATGGTTGGATGGTATCACCAACTCAGCTGTCATGAACTTGGGCAAACTCTGGGAGATGATGAAGGGACAGGGAAGCCTGGCATGCTGTAGTCCATGGAGTCTTGTGAAGAGTTGAAAAAGACTTGGTGACTGAACAACAACAAATAGTCATCAGCAATTTCAAACCTCCAAGAATGAAGGCTCCCAAAAGGGAGCACAATGCCTGCAATCAGCAGATGCTGCGTCCCCCACGGTGACTGCTGAAGAGCTGGGAGGATGTGAGAAATCAGAAAAAATCAGGCCCCAGATAGCTGAGGGGCATAGGAAAGGAATGAATTCAGGGGGCCCAGAGCTTGCATCTTCCCACACAGAGAAGAACGCTAAATTTCTTACTTTATATCTGGGTTTCTTTACTTAATAATCTTTGATGTTTAGACTTCCTGCCCTCTTTGGTGCAAACTTGTATAAAACCTGACTTCCTCTCCAGCTTCCTTGAAGGAGTTCTCTCAGAACTACTGAGATGCTGTCTCCCCGGCTTAGAGTCCTTAACACTCCCATCAAAGAAAATAATACTCTGTTTACAGGTTGTGATTAATATTTTTTAGTCAACACCTTATACATATCCTCAAGCCTAACTGGCTCTTATGATTCCAAGTCTCTAGATTGAAAAGTATGATATTACTTCATACACATCCAATGTTGATGCTGCATAAGTCCCATGTTCCCTCCAAGAGCACAAAATCCCCTGTTGCAGTAACACGCAGGCCACTGAACGCTCCTTCCTGAGAACCTACCTTCATTGGAACCTAAAGGCATCCTTTGTTTGCAAATGACTCAAGAATCACCATTCTCCTTTCACCCAGGCAGCCTTGCTCTCTTGGTCTTGGATCTGGAGAAGTCATGGAAGCTTTGGGGAGGCTTGGGGTTCTACTTTTTCAGCACTCTCTTGTTACACATTTCAACCGGTGGACATCAGAAACCAGAGGGATCCAAGCAGAGCTTTTGCACACTGAGCAGAGCCTAATAAAGGCTGTATGCACACCCTCTTATAAACTATGTTGGAAGCGCCCTTGGTCCTGAGCCTGGGGTGGAGAGTCCTACCCCTTCCCCTTGGTCAGCAGCAGGGCCCTCCTGGCCCTCCTAGGCTGCAGGTGAAGCCCCTGGACGCAAGGGAGCAGACCGGGATCACCCTGGGCAGGACTCCATTGTCTGCTCACTAGTAAGGGGGTAATGCAATACAGACTCCCCTGCAGGCCTCACAGGATGGGAACTGGGAGAAAGAGGCTGGTCTTCCTTTCTGACACACCAGTGAACCAGTCGGGCTAGGAGGTCCACCTCTAAGGGGTAGGACAAAGCTAACGATTTCACTTCGGATCTCCTCAGAATGGGAGCTGTGGGGGAAGTCCTGGTTTAGAAGCAGGCGAAAGAGATGGGCGAGAAAGCACAGCCTACATGAATCTACAGTGGCTTAGGGTGGTGAGTCCAGGACGCCCCGTGCTCTGCAGGTCGGGAGGCACTCAGCTCATGAGAGGGGAGGCGGGGAAGGCTGCAGCAAGGCCAGGTTTAGTCCCTGCCCTGCTGAATCCCAGCACAAAGCGGAGTCCTGCCCTCTCCCCTCCCCCCACCATGCGGCCTCCTTACAGGAGCCCCCTGGAATGTGGAAGATGGAGTCCAACCTTTCTTCTCAGTGGGAAGATGAAGTAGGCCAGGGGCCAGGGGGTCTAAGATTCTAGATGGTGCAGGCAAGATTCTAGGTGGTTCTTTGGTAGTGACACCCCTGTTACGCTCCATTACAAAGGCCATTAAAATCCTATTCACAGATACTCAGGAAAAGTCTTCCAAACTCAGAAAAAAAGGCAAAAAAAAAAAAAAAAAGATCTCATTACCGTCCAGTATTAGGCTGAATGGTTTTCTAATGAGCTTGTCTGAAGGTCACTGATGCTCAGCGAACATCCTGGTTGGATTACAGCTTGTTATGGCCAGGTTACATGAGGAAAGCCAATGAGATATAATGACTGACCCATTAGACAAGATGACCTTGAAGGGTACAGTTTAAATCCCCTATCGGAAGAGTAAACAGTTTTGTGCCTGAAACACCAAGCACTTTTATATCATCCCTCTCTGTATGGACTAGAAGTCTCCTGTCCATATGAGCTCTTTGTTATCCATTTTTCCCCATCTACTGAGTTCCAAACAGCCCTCCCCTGTGATTGCTATCTATTTGTATTAGGAATTATGATTTTAACTACTTAAGAATTCTCTTTAATCAAGGACTTACAATAATTTCTGAAACTGCTTAAAATATAATATTAGCTTATAAATCTCTCCATAGAACTAAATGCAATCTCTTTTGTTGAGGCACATTGATCTCTCTACGTATCCAGTTCTCTATCCATCATCTGCCCATTCATCAGTTCAGTTCAGTTCAGTTCATTTTAGTAGCTCAGTGGTGTCCAGTTCTTTGCTACTCCGTGGACTGCAGCACGCCAGGCTCCCCTGTCCATCACCATCTCCCAGAGCTTGCTCAAAGTCATGTCCGTGGATGCAAGGGAGCAGATGAGTGATGATGAGTCGCTGATGCCATCCAACCATCTCATCCTCTGTTGTCCCCTTCTCCTCCCACCTTCAATCCTTCCCAGCATCAGGGTCTTTTCCAAGGAATCAGTTCTTCACATCAGGTGGCCAAAGTATTGGAGTTTCAGCATCAGCATCAGTCCTTCAACTTCAGCATCAATATAAGTTTTCATTAATATCTATAAGCCCAGAGATAAAAGTGTAGGGAAAGTGGGGCAAGTTTGACAGAAAAGAAACAAGGGTTATCTTGGGATTAGTGATGTCGGCTGTTGACAAAGGCTTAGAAGTCCTTACTGCTGTCCTTCCAACCAGAAAACATTGGGCAAGTGAAAAAGGAATGACTGACCTTGGACCCATCTGAGCACTGAGGTTGCAGGGCAGACAGCCACCCTAGGTCAAGAGAAACCAGAGGATCCCTAAGGCAGAAGTGAAGCTCAGCTTCTCTAGAGCAGACCCTTCTGGAACCATAAACTGATAGAATACTGCAGTGGGAAATTTGGTGAATTCCTGGAGGCTGAGTATGTGCTACCAGGAGAGAGAGAAACTTCCAGAAGCTGTAGACTTAGGGGGCTCTCACACGCTTCTGGGTTTCAGCTGCAGGAACCCCACAGGTTCTAATTGTGAATATCTGAGAAACATCTCCTTTTGGTTCTAGCAAGGAGAAGAGAAGAGTCATCTTTGTGAAATGTGCCCAGACATTTCTTAACCAAGGTGTTCTCCCCAAGGAAAGACGTTGCCAGAACTCCTGGAACAGTATTGCAACTGGGGGAAATGAAATTCCTCCCACTCAAGTTTCTGTTAGCTTTCTCATCTCTCATCCAAGGGGGAAAGAAAGCATGGGCAACAGAAGTCAGGGCTTCATGGGAACAGACTGAGAATGTTTTAGCTAGGGAAGGGAGTTGGGACAGGGGAAAACCAGTGATGCAGGTAAGGGTTCACTAAGACACAGGCCTACAGGGAGATTGAGATTTAATCCTAAAATTATAGAATGCTCCTCTTCCCCAGGATAGTAACAGTGGATGACAGGGGAAAGAGTTGAAGACACAAACTCTCTGGGGAGGAATGCTTAGGGAAGCCCAAGGCCAAGAGGGGAGACAGAAGGAAAGAAACGAAAGCAGAAAATAGGAAACCGTTACAAACACAGCAGATGCTTAGCCAACTCAATAAATTATCAGTTTAAATGGGAATGGTCTAACTATATCAATTAAGAGGCAGAGCCTTAGAATGGATTTTAAGAAACTAAGCTCCAACTATATGCTGTCTACAAGAAACCCACTTTAAATACAAAGAGCTCAAGTTGAAATAACAAATGTGGAAAGATAGTGGATGGTGTATGCATGCTCAGTCATGTCTGACTCTCTGTGACCGCACGGACTATATCTCGCCAGCTTCCTCTGTCTATACGATTCTCCAGGCAAGAATACTGGAGTGGGTTGCCATCTCCTCCAGAGGATCCTTCCAACCCAGGGACCGAACCTGTGTCACCTGCATTGGCAGGCAGAATCTTTACCACTGAGCCACCTGGGACGCCTTAAATATAAAAACTCAGGCTAAAAGTAAGGAGTGTAGAATGATACCCTGTGCTAACACTGATCAGAAGAAAGCTGGAATGGCTCTGTTCATTTCAGATAAATCCCTGACTTCAGGGCCGGGAAACTATCAGGGATAGAGCATGGGATTTCACACTGAAAAGGGGTGGATTCTCCAAGAAGGCCTACGCCTAAGCATGAACTATGCATCTGACCGCAGAGTGTCAAAGTATATGAGGACCTTCTCTGCTTGACGTGCTTTGAGTAATTTTATTTTGTTTGCAGATACTCTCTGGCAAACGTGCATTAGTTTAAAAAAAAAAAAAAAAAAGCAAAGCTCACTTCTTCACGTTGCTTGCCAACCCTCCTGTGAGAGAAACTGCAGGATGATTGGAATAGCTATGGCCATAGCAGCCCAGGAGGTCAGACATCCATTCAAAGATACTTTGAGAGCCAATCTCTGCACTTGCCAGTTCACCTTGTCTGGAAGAAGAAAGAGCAGGAGCTTGTTCTGAACAGATGGCCTCGCGGGGGGTGCTCCTTGCTGCAGAAATCTCAGAATATCACCACTTAAAAACCAATTCTCCCTGGCAGGCTTCCTGTCAATTCAAGGGATCACGGTTAAGTCTGGGGGAAGCATTTGAGCACCCCGGGTACGCAAGCTGAATCACAGAGTGAGGTGTGGAGGCCCGGACGTGGTGTCTTCTGCACACACAGTTGACCTTCAGAAAGACTTAACATGATGAACACAAGGACAGCAGCCAGTCTGTCAGTGCAAGAGGGGTTGCCTGCCTAGTGGTCGGGCTGTCCAGCTCTTTGCTGCCTGCTCCTGGGAGTCAGATGGTGCTAATTAAACAGCAAAACTGATTCCTGAGAAGTCTGAGACTTTGTGCTATGATGCCAAATCCCAGGTCCAGTGAAAAGCAGCAACACTTGTCCACAGAAAAAGCTATTTAGTGTCCTGTCTTACTGAATGAAAAACTAGATTTTTAAATCTGGGGACATATACCTCACACACTAAAATATTGGTTAGTAGGAAAACTTGAGAAACAAACATATGAAGTTAAGATAGGTTTCCGGCCAACTGAGAGTTAACCAAAAGATGTGATGTCTTTGTTTATGTAGATAAAAAAAAAAATTCCTGCCTTCCCCTCCTCCCCCCAACTTAGCTTGCCCCTGATCTCTTTTTTTTTTTAGTTGTTGTGGAATTAAGTATTTTCAGTGAATCCTGGTTGCTGTTGTCACACTAAATACACCTTTTTCAACGTACATCTCTGTCAATGAGGATGAGAGTTAAATGGATATATATTAATCCCAGGATTTATCATAAAGTTTAAAAATCCCCTTATATCAATGCATAATTAGTTATAATCCTACTCTATCCTAAAAGTAGGTTGCAAATATTTCCAAATCGGTAATGGCATCACTCTTCTCTGATGGATACAGCCTTTTCATCAAAACACGTCCAGCAGTCTTAACTGAGAACATACATTCACCCTCTGTGCACATGTAAGCCGCTGGGGCAGATTTGCGTCCAGACTCAGGTGAGTGCGGAGGGTTTAGTGAACAGCAGGATGGAAGACCTGCCCCCTCCCCCGCTCACCCAGGCATGCATCCGTCACCAAGCTCCTCTTTTTGTTTAGACCTGTCTGCTGTGAAATCATCATCTCTTCTGGTTTCTGAGTGTGGATCGCCTCTCCTAAGTCAGACTGTGAATGAGACAGTCTATTTTCCTGCTCTCAAAGGCACTCTAAGCCCTATAAAACCAGCAGGGATCTTGTAAGCCAAGCCAGATTTATCTCCCTGCTTAAGCTCAGGATTCGAGGAGACCTTGGCCAAAACAGGAAGCTCCTTCTTCACCAGGTTGTTGCTGTTTGGTCACTAAGCTGTGTCCAACTCTTTGTGACCCCATGAACTCTAGCCCGCCAGGCTCCTCTGCCCATGGGATTTCCCAGGCAAGAATACTGGAGTCGGTTGCCATTTCCTTCTCCAGGGATTGACTGTGAGTCTCCTGCATTGGCAGGTGGATTCTTTATCACCAAGCCACCGGAGAAGCCAATTCACACCGTTTCATTTTGGTCACTTGGACAGCAAACCTTAGATCGGGTCCAGAGTGCTGCATTTTAATTGCTAAGAGAAGTCAAAGTCTTCAGAAATCTTGCAAATGAGCTACAATGTTGAAACATCAGCATTTTCCAGTCTATCTACACAAGTATTTATAATTGTCAAATGTTTCACTACAGAGCGTGTTAGCGATTAAGATGGTAGGGAAAATGGTCATAAATGTAAAGGGGGAGAAAATTGAAGTACTATGCGCTCTGTGGACAGAAAATGGGAAAATAAATGAGTCTGATTCTCATTTTGACAGTTCGAGGGGAAATTTTTTGAAGTAATGAAGGGAACTAAAATTAGATAGGATGAGAAATTGGCTCAAGAATTGAGAAGCATCCATCTGTGTCCTATATAATATGAAATTCCAGACATGGGTTAGCGTCCTAACATTGCTGTCACGTCATCTCAACAGAGTCTTCAAACCTTTATTACACAAAGATGAAAGATTTTACAAGCAAACTATCCCAGTGAAAATAGCATTGGGCTATCCACTCCAGTATTCTTAGGCTTCCCTGGCAACTCAGCTGGTAAAGAATCCTCCTGCAATGTGAGAGACCTGGATTCGATCCCTGGGTTGGGAAGATCTCCTGGAGAAGGGAAAGGCTACCCACTCCAGTATTCTGGCCTGGAGAATCCCACGGACCTCGCAAAGAGTTGGACATGAATGAGCAACTTTCACTTTCCACTTTCACTGTAACAAAAATAAAAACAGCTCCTGTTTTGGCTTGGCCAGTAACTACACTAAACATCTTCAGTTGACTGATGAAGTAACAGTTATGCTGATTCTCTCAACAGCTCTGTTCCTACAAACAAGAATGTGAAATTAAAAGCTTAAGCTCCTTACTCAGTCGCATAGCTAGTCACTGGCAAAACTGGGCTCTGAAGCCAAGGTCTCTGAAAATAGATGCTTTCCCACTTAACTCTGCCTTTCCCAACATTCTCAGCCAAGTTCAGACACATAGCACCTCTGGGACCCCATTCTGCTCTCAGTTAGGACACCCCTGCTGTGAGCTGGACACCCCTCTGAAGTGGGGTTGAGGGCCGGACACAATGTTGCATCTCAGGGACCACTAGGCAGCAGTAATTCACGGTATCAGCTAGTGTGACATTATACGCGCTTGCTGCTTAGCTTCTGCTGCTGCTTCTGCTAAGCCGCTTCAGTCATGTCCAACTGTTTGCAACCCCATGGACCATAAACCACCAGGCTCCTCTGTCTATGGGCTTCTGCAGGCAAGAGTACTGGAGTGGGTTGCCATTCCCTCCTCCAGGGCATCTTCTTGACCCAGGGATCGAACCCACGTCTCTTATGTCTCCTGCATTGGCAGGCAGGCTTTATTCACCACGAGCACACCTGTCACATTAGTGAAGTCACTTCATTTCCTAGGTGTCCAGTTTCTTTACCTGTGGAGTGAGGAATTTTTAACTGTTAAGTGATTTGGAACTAAGAATGTTCGACAAAGTCACCTAAAAATCTTTAAAAACTATAGTTACTGGGATCCTCTTCCAAATTAGCTGAATCACATTTGGGTTGAGGCCTTGAAACGTGGAATTAAGAAACTCTCTCTCAGGCAACTTGAATTCAAACCTGTATTTTAAGAAGCACCTGAAACGCTGACTCCAAATTTCTTTCTGGCTCTCACATTCTAGTTTTATCTTTAGAAGATCTTTAAATATCTCTCTATTATCCAGCATTCCCACTTGCATGCTGGCAGCAAAATGCCTATTGGCATCGCATCAGCAGGTATCTTCTGAAATGCAGAACAATTAGCCATCTTTACATGGGGTGGACGTGTTGAGACTTCCCACTGAGCAAAACTCAAAGCTAACAAGAGCCTTCCAAGCAAGGAGGTGAAGGCACCAGTGACCTAGGCTCATCGTCAAGGTCGTCCATGACTCCTTCCCCCGGCACACTCTCAGGCACTTAGACCAGCACTGCTAACCCAGTGAGTCCCTGGTACTGAGGTATGAGATAGATGGGCTCCAGCCTGAGCAGCTGGAGCTTGTCAGGACTGAGCTGGGCTCCGTCTTCTGCTGACATGTCAAGGTAAATGCATTGGCAGGAGCTGGGCTCTGCTTGAGTCATAAAAAGATAAGACAATCACGTTTTTCATTCCTAAGGGCTAGGAGATATCCCCAGCTACATAGGCACAGAAAGCCTCCTCAGGGGTCAAAAAGGGAGGGGGCACTAGCCTATAATACATTCTCTCAACCACCCAGAGACCCTTGTGTTAGAATCCATCTCAGAGAAAAGATGAAAGTGCACAACTGGAGGGGCCCTGAGTCAGGTGAGAAAAGGGCATGAAATAAGATGATTAGCCAGAGAAACAACATGGCCCCAGTGTAAGTGATCCAAACTGCCCCTTGAGCGCTCCTCACTAGTGAGGACGTCCACGTTCCCCTCCTTTGACTGTGCTTTGCTTTTGTCCTGAATAAACTGTGTTGAGACTTCCCTGGTGATCCAGGGATGCATGCCCAGTACAGGGGCCCAACCATCCCTGGTTGGGGAACTGGGTCCCACAAGCCACAGCTAAGATCAAAGATCCTGTGTGCCACAACTAAGGTCCAGTGCAGCCAAGTAAATATAAACAAAAGCCAACAAAACTGCTTCTTTGTGTGCTCTCCCATACACACTGTGCCTCTAATAAACACGTAAGTGCCTGCTCACTATCTCGGTCTCTTTGCAAAGTTCTTTTTTTTTTTTTTTTTTTCAGAGAAGGCAAGAGCCAGGGCTCTGCTTCTAGCCCTAGCCACTGGGGATCTATCCGTTAGGATTCCTGGTTTTCACTCAGGTGGCCCACATTTGATTCTTGCGCAGGGAACTGAGTTTGCTTCAAGTCACTTTTGACACCCCCAGGTCAGCCCAAGGTCTCTACATCAAAGAAATGCCAATTCCAAGGACATTTCTGGGGAATAGGTTTCTTCTGGTAAAAAGATGGACCATTTGGCCCAAGACGATAGGGAATCAATATTAGGAATTTATAGAAATCACTGGGCAGGAAGTGAACTTTTTCAGACCATGCAGTCTGGGGTAGGAACCAAGCTGTACTGGTTCTTCCAAGAGCAGAGAAGTTGCCCATGTCATCTGGATTAAGTGTGAAATAGAGCATTTTAGAAAATGTTTTCAAAAGAAGATAACTTCAAACCAAATTTACTATTCCTGAGTGCTTTGCAAATAACCATGGACTTTGTAATAAAGAGGGAAATAAAATGCAATGAACACAGAATCTCACCTACACACAAAAATTGATGGAAAATATACTTCAAAATAAGGGAAAATATTATGATAATTATAATTCAAATTAGTAGCAGATTGACTTTATTTTTTGTGTTATATTTTTCCTCTCTGTTTCTGCAAGTTGAGCCTGTGAAAGTATGGACGGCCTTCCTTTCATATCTGTACCAAATTGGCTTATGAGATAGCACAAAAGTTAACAAGTAGCTCTGCAGTGAGGAAAATATACTTATGTTATTGTCGAAATCCATGCATCATCTTCCATCTGCCTTCATCTCCCATGAACCCAAACAGCTCAGGAAATCTTCCTGGGGTGTCACTGATTGTGGATCTCCAGTAAGTTGGGTCTGTCCCCAAAAGAGGACCAGCCAGTCACACCCTGTGGGCTTCCCTGGAAGCTGGAAAAGAATCTGCCTGCAATGCAGGAGAGCCTGGTTCAATTCCTGTGTGGATCTCCCTGGAAGATCCCCTGGAGAAGGGATAGGCTATCCACTCCAGTATTCTTGGGCTTCCCTGGTGGCTCAACTGGTAAAGAAATCATCTGCAATGCGGGAGACCTGGGTTCAGTCCCTGGGTTGGGAAGATCCCTTGGGGAAGGGAAAGGCTACCCACTCCAGTATTCTGGCCTGGAGAATTCCAGGGACTGTATCATCCATGGGGTCACAAAGAGTCAGACACAACTGAGAGACTTTCACTTTCAAGTCACACCCAGAAAAAGCAATCACATCTTTACCATTCTCCGTATAAAAAGAGTACAGCAATCTCACGGTTTTCCCCAGGCATGGACCAGCACGACCCATGGATACTCTGTACCTAAAAACCTGCATGCACACCTTAGACCCCATAGACCTCCTCATGGACCCCTTAGAGCACCTTAGACACACTCTAGACCTCCTCCCTGGGAGGAGAGCCAGCAGAAGGGGCCAAGGAGGGGCAACAGGAGCCAAAGTCAGGAATCAGCAAGGCAGACCAGGAGGCAGGATGCTACCCAAGGCGGGCTGTGGAAGGTGGGCTCGACTGCAGAAAGCAGCAGGGCCTTCAGCATCCCCGGGGCATGGATGCTTTTAAAAGATGGATGTGTGTGTGTGTTTAGTTTGGTGCTGTTGGGCATCTGGTGGGGTCCCACTCTGGTCTGGCACCTATGGTCAACGTACTTTTTCCCAGTAATGACACCAGGGATGGTCATACATTGTCTCTTTGAAAGGTTTCCAATACCTACATGGGACTTTCAGTGTCATATTATCCTTAGGGTTTGTGCTATGCAGCTATCTTGCAAAGTAAAAGCATTTATGCTTTGCTATGGTTTGAAGATGTGTCTTAACCCCTTTATAAGATAATAAAATCCTCAAAGGCAGTTATTTTTATCTTATTTATCTTTTTATTAATCATCATCCCTATAAAAACTATGTCCTAAAATCTACTGGCTCACTAAATGCACCTGATTCCTTCAAGTTGTATTCAAGGACTCAAACTCAGTTGCTAAGAGTGTCATTCAACTAACAGGAGAGCTTTTAACTCAAATTCCAACTGGTTATGCCCTTGAAGGATTCTGGGTAAAATATCTCATTGTTCCTGAAATAGGGGTCTATAGAGGATCCAGCAGGTAGACACAGAAACAAGGGACCATCAGTTTTTTGCTGATGATTTACATGAAAACACTCTCCTTATTGTTAAACAGATAGGAATACATAGACAAGACAAAATCCCATAGATTGATTACATTAAACACTATTCCTCATTTGGAATAGACTGTTGTACACTGTTTACCTCCTTGACAATTAAGACAATTCACTGGAGTGTCTTAAACCAAAACAAAAAGGGCAGAAACAAGATCTTGTCTTACATGATAGCTAGACCTGGGTTTCAGCAGCTAAGCACTCAGACTCCAGGGCAAGTGGATCTGGATTTGAACCCCCAGTCAGCCACTTTCTAGCTGTGTGACCTCATCAAGGTGAACAGGGTAAACCTCAGTTTCTTCCTCTGTTTATGGGTGATAAATGTTAGTTTGGAGGGACTAAATGAAATCATTCATTCACGTGAATAATTCACACAGTGTGTTTTAAGTGATAGTATTCAGTAGTGTCTGACTCTTTGTAGCCCCATGGACTGTAGCCTGCTAGGCTCCTTTGTCCTTGGAATTTTCCAGACAAGAATACTGGAATGGGTTGCCGCTTTCTAGTCCAGGGGATCTTCTTGACCCAGCGATTGAACATGAGTCTCTTGTGTCTCCTGCATTAGCAGGCGAATTCTCTACCCTAGTGCTACCTGGGAAGCCCCATGAAGTATGAGGGCAACCCTTCAATAGATGCCGGTTATCATTCTGTTATTATAAGGAGGCAAGATTAGTACTTAGAAAGTTGGAAATGAAAAAATGCATCAAAATAATGCGAATAGGCTTTCCTGATGGCTCAGATGGTAAAGAATATGCCTGTAATGCAAGAGACCCGGGTTTGATCCCTGGGTCAGGAAGATCCCTTGGAAATGGCAACCCACTCCAGTATTCTTGCCTGGAAAATAAAATGGATGGAGGAACCTGGCAAGCTACAGTCCATGGGCTTGCAAAGAGTAGGACACGACTGAGTGACTTCATTTTTAATGCAAAGACCCTATAGAATCATGCTGCTGTTACCAGACGGTCACGTGGGAGCCCTATAGATCCTCAGGGTCAGGTTATAGGAAGCAGGCAGAAGTCTGGGGGGCAGCCAACCAGCCCTGGGAAAGCCACTGGTCTCCAGAATCAAAAAGACTGACCACGTGATCCCCAGTCGTAAGAGTCTGTGTCCCCAGGTGGACATAACAGTAAGAATTCAGACACTGAAGAGCGAGAGTGAGGCCCAGTGATGGTGGCGGGACCAAAGAGACATCATGCCACAGGAGAGGCTGCATCATTAAAATGAGGCACGGGACCCACAGCCAACCGGACGCCCAAAGGGAAATCACTCAGAGAAAATTAAACACACGGATCGTGTCCAAGCCTTCCTCGTGCACAGTGACCCACTCACAGGAGGCCTTTAATAAATGTCAGTATTGACGTCATGGTCTCGCCTGTGGATGTATGGAGTGGACCCCTGCCTGGCTGGGCCCATCTCTAGCCCAAGAGTCTCATGCTTTGGAATCAAAGGGAGTCTATCTCTTTGAAATCTTGTGTTTGGTTTTTGCAGAAACTAGTTCTCTCCCACTTTATCACAAGCTGCCAGGTGAGTGTGCCCAAAGAAGGGAGGAGAAGCAACAAGGCTGCCTGGGTAAGGAGCTGTTCCCCAAGCCCCTTAATCACCATCCTTTTCAGCTTCCATCCTGGGGCAGGAGGGTCTCACGCAACTGTGGGGAAGTGGGGGTACTGAGAGGAGCTGTGGGGGTGGCCAGGAGAGGCAGGAACAGGGGCCAGGGGGATCTCATCCAACTTGGTAACTTTTCAATTAAGAGCTTTCCAGATCAAGGACTTGCTCAAGTTGCCTTCAGCTATGATGATGCAACCGCTTTTTGAATGTTAAACAAGTTTATTTTGAACAGATATGACAGAATGCAGGTGTGTTTTAACCTGTACTTGTTTCTTTCTTAATACTACACATTTTTATGGGCATCAGAGAATTTTAAACTCTGTCCCGTCAAGCTCTATAGATCTGCTTTTGGGAAAGGAGCCCCTAGCAGGCACCCCAGCAAAGGTACTGACTCAGCTCCAGTTTCTCTGTGCAATGAACACTTTCACATGGCAAGATTCCTTATAAACTTTGCTTTACGTGGAGGTCAACCACCAGATGAGTCATTTCAAATGAGTCACATTTGAAAGGACCCTGATGCTGGGAAAGATTGAAAGCAGGAGAAGAAGGGGATGACAGAGGATGATATGGTTGGATGGCATCACTGACTCAATGGACATGAGTTTGAGTAAGCTCCAGGAGTTGGTGATGGACAGGGAGGCCTGGTGTGCTGCAGTTCATGGGGTTGCAAAGAGTTGGACACGACTGAGTGACTGAACTGAACTGAACAACCACCAAAATTCTAAACGCACTGGCTGACATAACAGAGTCTAATGATCAACACAGCCACACTGTCTCTGTTGTAATGCAGTCACTCACACCAGCCTGGCACCAGGTCACAGGCCTTTCCTCTCCCAGAGTCATCTGGGGACTCGAGAAACCTCAGGTTCTGGGACACATGTGAAGGCTCAGGAGAGGCAGGCGCTCCTGGTGGTTCTCTTGAAGGTTAAAGGTTTCCTTCTTCCGATAACCCACCCACTCACGTCGTAAAGACTCTGCCGCCCAGTGTGGGAAGGCTGCTTATAGGGTCTCCACCCTGGGGCTCTCCACAAGAACAAAGAAGCCCTGTGAAAGCTGGTGATGCCTTTTTTTTTTTTTTTTAACCAAACCTCAAGGCTTAAGATGGAGGAAGGCAGCTGTCCACCCCCACCCTCCCCAAGCCCAGCTATGATCATATAACATGCATGGCCCATGCTGCAAAACGGTCTGAAATAGAAAGACTTTGATGATGAGTGAGGTCCCCTTAAGTGGGGCTTTGATTCCCAAGCAGCTTGTGACGACTGAGTGTGGGGACAAGGTCCAGAGAGTCTCCGTGGATGAGGGATGTGCCCTGGACAGAGTGAACAAGAGGGGTCCCAGCCCCTGGGCTCATCCTTTCCACGTTACAGTAAGACTAACAATATATGGCCCCAGGGCCAAACGTGGCTGAATTTTTATAAATAAAGTTTTATTGGAACATGGCCACACACCTCTGCTCTCACATTGTAATGGCAGACTTGAGTAGCTATGACTGAGACTTTATGGCCAGCAAAGCCTTGTGTATTTGCTATCTGGCCCTTAACAGAAAACATTTGCTGGCCCCTGGCTAAAGGTTAAGACATCCTGAGAGAGAGTTCAGTGGTGGTTTCCCAGGCCTGAGACAAGCACACAAGGAGATACAACCTTCATATGAGGGATAATGGGGGACTTACTGTTCAGTTTTATATGACAACAACGAATCTGCATAATTTTTAAAGACTTTATATTTTTAAGGGAGTTTTAAGTTCATAGAAAAATTGAGGAGAAGGTACAGAGCTTTCCTACATCCCCTGCCCCCACAAATGTGAGGTCTCTTCTGTTAGCATCATCACTCACTGGAAAGATACTCTTTTTTCTTTTACCAAAGATCAACATACATCGACACACCATAATCACCCAAAGCCCACAGTTTACTGTACAACTCATTCTTAGTGTTGTAAATTCTAATTGTTGTTGTTCAGTTGCTAAGTTGCATCTGACCCCATGGACTGCAGCATGCCATCCTCCTCTGTCTTCCACTATCTCCCTGAGTTTGCTCAAATTCATGTCCAGTGGGTCAGTGATGCTATCTAACCATCTCATCCTCTGCTGCCCCCTTCTCTTTTTGCCTTCAATCTTTCCCATCGAGTTTTTTTCCAATGAGTCTATTCAAATCAGGTGACCAAGTATTAGTGCTTCAGCTTCAGCATCAGTCCTTCCAATGAATATTCACGGTTGATTTCCTTAGGATTGATTAGTTTGATTTCCCTGTAGTCCAAGGGATTCTCAAGTGTTTTCTCCAGCAACACAATTCTAAAGTGTCAGTTGTTTGGCACTCAGCCTTCTTTACGGCCCAACTTTCACATACATACATGACTACTGGAAACACTCATATATGCTCTAAAGGTTTGGACAAGCATATAATGACATAATGACATTAATATATATAATGGTGTTAATAAATATATAATGACATGTATCCATCATTATAATGTACAGAGCATTTTCACTATCCTAAAAATTCTCTATATTTCTCCTATTCATCTCTCCTGGCAACCGCTAGTCTTGCCTTTTCTTTGTTTCCATAGTGTTGCCTTTTCCAGATCGTCATATAGTTGGAATGATACAGTATGGAGACTTTACAGATTGGATTTCTTTTATTTAGCAATATGCATTTGTTTCCTCTGTGTCTTTTCATAGCTCACAAGCTCATTTCCTTTTTAGGGCTGAGTAATATTCCACTGCGTGGTTGTACCACGGTTTATGTTTACTTATCCATTCATCCACTAAAGGACATCTTGCTTGCTTCTGAGTTTTGCCAACTATGAATAAAGCTGCTATGAATATCCACTTGTAGGTTTTTGTTGGATACAAGTTTTAAACATCATTAAATATCCAGGAGTGCAACTGCTGGATTGTATGATAAGAATATATTTAGTTTAACAAAGCTAGTGGAGGTGACAGAATTCCAGTTGAGCTATTTCAAAGCCCAAAAGATGATCCTATGAAAGTGCTGCACTCAATATGCCAGCAAATTTGGAAAACTCAGCAGTGGCCACAGGACTGGAAAAGGTCAGTTTTCATTCCAATCCCAAAGAAAGGCAATGCCAAAGAATGCTCAAACTACCGCACAATTACACTCATCTCACACACTACTAAAGTAATGCTCAAAACTCTCCAAGACAGGCTTCAGCAATACGTGAACCGTGAACTTCCAGATGTTCAAGCTGGATTTAGAAAAGGCAGAGGAACCAGAGATCAAATTGCCAACATCCGCTGGATCATCCAAAAAGCAAGAGAGTTCCAGAAAAACATCTATGTCTGCTTTATTGACTATGCCAAAGCCTTTGACTGTGTGGATCACAATAAACTGTGGAAAATTCTCAAAGAGATGAGAATACCAGACCACCTGACCTGCCTCTTGAGAAACCTATATGCAGGTCAGGAAACAACAGTTAGAACAGGACATGGAACAACAGACTGGTTCCAAATAGGAAAAGGAGTATGTCACGGCTGTATATTGTCACCCTGCTTATTTAACTTCTATGCAGAGTACATCATGAGAAATGCTGGTCTGGAAGAAGCACAAGCTCGAATCAAGATTGCCGGGAGAAATATCAATAACCTCAGATCTGCAGACGACACCACCCTTATGGCAGAAAGTGAAGAGAAGCTAAAAAGCCTCTTGATGAAAGTGAAAGAGAAGAGTGAAAATGTTGGCTTGAAGCTCAGCATTCAGAAAACAAAGATCATGGCATCTGGTTCCATCACTTCATGGGAAATAGATGGGGAAACAGTGGAAACAGTGTCAGACTTTATTTTGGGGGGCTTCAAAATCACTGCAGATGGTGATTGCAGCCATGATTTTAAAAGACACTTACTCCTTGGAAGGAAAGTTATGACCAACCTAGATAGCATATTGAAAGGCAGAGACATTACTTTGCTAACAAAGGTCCATCTAGTCAAGGCTATGGTTTTTCCAGTAGTCATGTATGGATGTGAGAGTTGGACGGTGAAGAAAGATGAGTGCCAAAGAATTGATGCTTTTGAACTGTGGTGTTGGAGAAGACTCTTGAAATTCCCTTGGACTGCAGGGAGATCCAACCCGTCCATCCTAAAGATCAGTCCTGGGTATTCAGTGGAAGAACTGATGTTGAAGCTGAAACTCCGATACTTTGGCCACCTCATGGGAAGAGTTGACTCATTGGAAAAGACCCTAATGCTGGGAAGGATTGGGGGCAGGAGGAGAAGGGAATGACAGAGGATAAGATGGCTAGATGGCATCACCAACTCAATGGACGTGGGTTTGGATGGAATCTGGGTGTTGGTGATGGACAGAGAGGCCTGGTGTGCTGCGATTCATGGGGTCACAAAGAGTTGGACACGACTGAGAAACTGAACTGAACTGAGTTTTTAAAGAAAACTTTAGACAGTCTTTCCAAGTAGCTGTACCATTCTGCATTTCCACCAGCAGTGCATAAGAGTTCCTTTTGCTCCACAGTCTTGCTAACACTTGGTGTTGTCATGTTCCAGATTTTGGCCATTCTAATATTACAGGTATATTGTGATTCTGTGTCATTTTCCTTGGCAGAATTATACTATCTAACTTGTGTTGTCATGAGCTAGGGGTCCCACTCTGGGACTCACCCTGGAGGACCTCTGTGGACCCCTGGACTGAGCGCAATGAGCAGAGAGCCCTTGTCATCACTTCGTGCATAGATGTCCATCAGGCAGCCTTGTCTGAAGGCATGTCCTGGCCAACTTGGAAGCTTTTGGAAACTATCAAAAGGCTTCACTGGTCCTTTAAGGATATGAGGTACATCATTAAGGACTGGAGTGGGATGGGGAGGTGGGCACTTTCCATGAAGGTGTGGGCAGGTGTCCTCCAAAACATGCTGCACATCCCAGAATACAGGAAAGGCAGCATCCCTGATTAGCCCCAAGACTAGTATGAGGGCCTCTGGCCTCTCAAAGTGTCCTTTGGCCTCTCAAAAAGAAAACAAGGATGGAGGGACTGTTGGCCCTAGTCTTTCTTCTTCCCCATCACTCCCAATCCCCCTTTTCCAGTTCACACAGGGAGACGTAGGTAAAGCATATGAAATCATCTCCCAGACCATAGCCCTAAGGTCAAGAAGTTAAAGGTCAAGCAGAGGATATGGACTTTCTCTTTGGATATTTTTCTTTTACCAGCTTGGCTGAATTCTCAGACCGCCTCTCCTTGGCTTTTCTAAGCTCTCTTTGTCTTTTCCCGATATGACTGAGCTTAGAAGTTCACATGTTCCAGCAGTCATGTATAGATGTAAGAGTTGAACCATAAAGAAAGCTGAGCACCAAAGAGTTGATGCTTTTGAACTGTGGTGCTGGAGAAGACTCTTGAGAGTCCTTTGGATGCAAGGAGATCAAGCCAGACTAAAGGAAATCAACCCTGAACATTCATTGGAAGGACTAATGCTAAAGCTTCAATATTTTGGCCACCTGATGTGAAGAGCTGACTCATTGGAAAAGACCCCAATGCTGGAAAAAATTAAGAGCAGGAGGGGAAAGGGATGGCAGAGGATGAGATGGTTGGATGGCATCACCAACTCAATGGATACAAGTCTGTACAAATTCTGGGAGACAGTGAAGGACAGGAAAGCCTGGCATACTGCAGTCCACATGGAGTCACAAAGAGTCAGACATGACTTAGTGATTAAACAACAACAACACTTCACATGTGAGCATCCCTGACCTTTGGGTGGCCTGGAATGGACAACCAAGGCCAACAACGTCTTAGCTTCAGAATGAAATGGTTTCTCTGGCCTAATCTTTCAGGCTAAGGTTGGTTCACCAACTTGTTTAAACTTTCTCAGCCCAACGACTCTGCTGGAGCTTAGCGTGCAGGATCAGAGCTATAGCTAATGATACACTGATCTCCTGAGATTGTCCTCTGTGTATAAGCCCTCAGAGACTTCATGGGCAGGTGAAAGGTAGAATTAGGGTAGTTCTGGGTCCCCTGGCCCATAATCTCATACTCTCACCTCCATCGCCATAAATATCAACCCTACCTCAGACAAGAATGCTCCATCCACAGCGCAGAACAAACCTCAACTCACTGTCCACTCCTTTCTAAGCACAGGATGAGGATGGTGCCCAAGGAAGCTCCTGCTCTAAAGCTGTGAGGGTTCTTTCTTTTAGCAACTCAAAGATTTTGTCATAAAAAGAGATGTCGAAGTTTTTGTCACAGAAAGAGATGCAAAAATGAGAATTGCATTTAAGTGATGCCAAAATACATTTCAAGCTCATTTTCTGAGACTGTAAAATCCTTTCTGGGAAGCTTTGTAGGAGCTTTCTGTGTCATCAAGCTGATCTAATCCAAATTACTAGAATTGTTTTCTGTTCACTCATCACCTTTCTTAGCAATGCTCAGGAGGACAAAACAAACAAAAACCACTGGGAAGCAAATCGAACATGTCATAATGCACAAGGCAGCATCCATTCACACCAGACAACAAGGATGATGCCCAGAGCATGTCCCCAGTGGTCCGCTGGGAGAGCAGACAACCTCAGAAGGCCCCCCACCCCCAGAATACAGCATGACCCATGCTGAGGTCTCAATACAATCTCCCTGGGAGAGCTTGATGTGCTATGAACCACTAAGAGCTCCTGGAAGTGAGGTACCCCACATCCAAACAAGCCAAAAGGAGGGAGCAGCCCCAACACCTCCAAGCACTGGCCATTTGTGATGTCATCATTGGCCCAGGCTGCAGGTGAATGCTTTCATTATTTATCTTTCCTGCAAAATAAAAGATTCCAGAACTTGAAGCTTCTTTCAGTAATCCAAGTAGATAAAAAAACTAGTGAGTTCCATGAGAAATAGCTCAGGACAATGAAACTAAGATTGACTTCCTTCAATTCCCCCTGGCAGGATCATCACCAAGCCCCTATCAGTCCTCAAAACAGGGATAAGTGAGACCTATTACTTTCCTGATAAGAGTTTTGATTTTGTCCTCCTGGGTGAAAACCAGGTAAATAAATAGAAAGGCTGCCTTCCAATTCCCCAATAACATAAGGCTAAACAAGAGCATGGTTCAATCACCTTCAGATATATTGGCAAAAAGGATGGAGTTGTCAAAATGAAGAAGGACAGCATGTGCATAAAAATTATTCTGCTTTTTGTCGTTGTTCTATTTACGATGGTCAGCACCTTTCGAACTTGAATTTGCTCATCACTGGGGCTGAAGTCTGGAGAAAAGCTGGAGGGGAGGGGAGGCCAACTGCTTCAGTAAGAGCTCATCGTTGCCTGTAGCTATTTCCTGTGTTTTCTTCCTGGGCCAAATACCAACACACCTGTGTCCCCAAGAAAAGGCAGAGACTGTGTAACCAGCAGAATAAGCAGGTTTTCCTCCTGCTGTTCTTAATGGATGGCTTTTTCTTGCAAGCAGAAACATGACATTCCAGTTTGCTTTCTAAACAAATGCTACCCACGTCAATCCTCAGCGTGACTGCATGTAGAAATACGTGGGGTGGGGGGGCTTACTATGTATATAAATATGCATTTCTAGGCCTCCCCACCTGAGATTCTGGTCCAGTTGGTCTTCCTGGTGCCCAGGAATCTGAATGCTGAGTAAGCATTTCTGGTGACGTGAAGTACTGGAGCGCAGATGGTAAAGCGTCTCCCTGCAATGCAGGAGATTCGGGTTTGATCTCTGGGTCAGGAAGATCCCCTAGAGAAGGAAATGGCAGCCCATTCCAGTATTCTTGCCTGGAGAATTCCATGGACAGAGGAGCTTGGCAGGCTACATGTAGTCCATGGGGTCGCAAAGAGTTGAACACGCCTGAGCAACTAACGTTCTATCAAAGTTCACTGTTGTTCTTTAATCATTAAGTCATGTCTGACTCTTTTGCAACCCCATGGACTATATAGCCTGCCAGGCTCTGTCCACGGTATTTCTCAGGCAAGAATACTGCAGTGGGTTGCCATTTCCTTCGCCAGGGGATCTTCCTGACCCAGATGGGCCTCCTGCATTGGCAGGTGGATTCTTTTCCACTGAGCCACCTGGGAAGCCCTACTTCCTTACATCAGCACCCTAGACTAGAAAAAAAAAAAAGAACTTGGAGATCATCTAACTCAGCTTCTTTGTTCTGCAGAGAAATAACACTGAATTGGAGAGAGAAAACCTGGCTTGATCAGGCAAGGCTGTGGCACTGTTCACGCTCAGTGTCTCTGCAGAGAATCTCTTGCCTCTGGACTGAATTTAGAATTAGGACAATGTTTCTGTAAAGCCTTAGAAACAAATATCCTTACAGAAAAAAAAAAAGAGGTTATTAGGAGTCATCTATATAGAAAGAAGCCTTTGTTCAGGAAACATGGCTTTGAAAAAGCAAATATTAGTGAAAGAGGCTCTATCAGAGGAAGGCCCGGGGCGAATCCGGCCGGGTGCTCGAGGACCGGGCTTTGTCCGGCCATCTGCAGTCTGTGTCTGAAGGCCCCTTGAAGAAGCAGGAGCTCGACGGCTAATGGATTTTGGACTCCAAATAAAAGAGAAACAAGACTAAAGGGCCAAGGCTCTGAAAGCAATTCTTAAAGAGAAAGAGCCCTATTGTGCATTCCTCCCAAATGGAGCTTAATTAGACCACGCACACTAATGTCCCTGGGGGTCAAGGGAATGGGGAGGGAGCACCTACAATCCAATTCCTGTCTTTATTTCTAGATTGAGAAGGAAGGCTGAGGAATTTCAGGCTGCCTCGTTGGTGGCACAGTGGTAAAGAATCTACCAGCCAGTGCAGGAGATGCCAGAGAGATGTGTTCAATCCCTGGGTTGGGAAGATCCCCTGGAGGAGGAAATGGCAACCCACTCCAGTACTCTTCCTGGGAAATCTCGTCGACAGGGGAGTCTGGAAGGCTACCGTCCATGGAGTCACAAAGAGCCAGACACCACTGAACGACTAAACAGCAGCATTGGCACACACGGGCCCACAGATGCTCGGACAGTAGTGATGGTGCCCTTGGATTACCTGCAATGACAAGTAAACCCAAACTGAACGACTCTAGCCCCTGTGCCCGCTGCTCACCCTTCACCCCAAGTTCTATTGAATCTCAGGCTCTAGACCCAGGACAGAGTTTTCTTTTTTACCTTCCCTCTTTTGGCGGCACTGTGCACTCACAGGATCTTAGTTCCCCAACCAGGGACTGAACCCAGGCCCTCAGCAGTGAAAACACAGAACCCTAACCTCTAGACCACCAAAAAGTTCCTAGCATAGACCTTTCTGAGCCTTTCATCCATGGAGCTGTCAGGTTGCAATGTGCAGAGTGTGGGCTCAATGTGGACTGACAGAGACCTAGCTGAAAAGGGGAATATAATTATTTCCATAATGTGGGGCCGTTATACTTCCTTTCCACTGAAATTGTACCCTGACCCAGGGGCCCTGGAAGAATTCTTAACAAAGTGAAACAGGACAGGGTAGGGCCTCTCATAGCTTGAATGGTCGGTGGGCTGACTGAAATCCTTTGAGTTCACCACTTCAATTGTTTAAGTGTCTGCATGTCTCACTCATCCATGGGTTTCTAATCGCAGGGCCTATTGTGCAGAATTTACAAAGTTAAGGCCCAGTAATCTGACTGCAGGTAGATTAGCATCAGAGTTGGACATGACCCAGGTGTCCAACCTGCATCCTTCTCCATCACCATGTACCCTCAATGACACATCTTTTATCAGTGTTAATTTCAGAATTGTTAGCTCTTTCCTGACTAAACAATGGCATCTCATCTCCCCCATGTTTGTATGGAATCTTCTGGAAGATTTTGACATACCTCTATAGCAGGCACATCTTTGTGTGACCCCCAGGGGGTTATGACCTGTGTAATCTCCTCCTCCTGAGTGTGGATGGAACCTGTGACTTGCATCTGGGATGTCCTTTCCTGCAGTAGGTTGTGTTATATGAGATAATTACTTCCGTGGTTATGTTACAATATACGAGACTCCTTCATGGGCAACTAGAGAGAAAGATTCTCCTGCTTGTCTAAAGAAGTGAGCCCCCAGGCTGTGAGACCACCAAGTGGCAAGGAGCTGCTGTAGCCTCCCAGTTCTGGCACTGAGAGCAGCCCAGATAAGGGCCAGCTAGAAAACAGGACATCAGTCCTGCAGCCACAAGGACTACATTCTGCAAACAACCACATGAGCCTAGAGAGCACCCCCAGCTCCTAAGAGGGATGCAGCCTTTGAGTCCTGCGTAGAGGACCCAGTTAAACCCCACCCGGATGCCTGACCTATAGGAACTAGGAGGAAATAAGCATCCAGTTGATTCTCTTTATGCATGATAGCTGCGTTCGATGATATCTTGGTGAGAAATGAACTTACGCCTTAGTTCCTGAAGAAACACACAGCTAGATTCCTGCCAGGCTCTGGTCATAACATTCTCATCAACCAGTCGACACATAACTTTGTTTTCATGTATGTTTCTGTTTAATGTATATGGGGCTCCCCAGCTGGTACAGTAGTAAGGAATCTGGCTGTCAACGCAGGAGGTCCAAGAGACGTGGGTTTGATCCCTGGGTCAGGAAGATCCCCTTGAGAAGGAAATGGCAATCCATTCCAGTATTCTCGCCTGGGAAATTCCATGGACAGAGGAGCCTGGTGGGCTACGGTCCTGGAGTCACAAAGAGTCAGACATGACTGAGCACGTGTGCACATAAGTTGACATTGAATCCACAGTCAACAGCACGATAACTCGGGTCTGAATGAAGTTTATTTGACACATATATTTTTTGCCAGAAGGCACATCACAGCCATCTTGTGCTCAGGACAGTAGACAGCACTTCTGCACACTGCTTGGAGACCACTTTAAACAGTAAAGTGACCAACAAAAAGCCCCAAAATGCAAAACACATGGCACTAAGTAGGCCACAGAAAGGACTCTTACAGGGACATCCCTTGTCTCCTTTCACCTCCGCTGGGAATGGGTACATCCAGTGTCTGGGATTTTTCCTCTCTGCAGATGTTTGCAAATGACCGTGAAAACACTGTGCTGATTGATTTTTCGAGGTTGCAAACAAATCTCATTTGATCTGTATCAAAAACTTGAGCAGACACTGAATCTGCAAATAGCGAGGATAGACTGTAGGTCTAAACTACTAAGTTGTGGTAATTTGGTATGTGCTACATCTACCGAGTTCAGTGTCTAGCCTCACTTACTCCTGCCGCTTCTCAACTTACTTTACCATTCACTGTATGCTGAATGTGACTCTTGTTCTGTCTGTAAGAGGATATGACATAAATCCTGTTCTTCTGACATAACCTTTCAGTGGCATGTTTTATGGACCATTCCCAGAACTTCTCAGCATCAGGAAAGTACAAGGTGTCAGAAGGCTTCGCTGTGCTTCATTAATATACAGTCTCTTTAACAGATACATCCCATTGGCTCAGCCTGGCTTAAATACTAGGCCAAACCCTTTTGTTTTTTGTTCTCCCTTTTTTAAGCTTTTTAATTTTGCATTGGAGCCGAGCCAATGAACAATGTTGTGACAGTTTCAGGTGAACAGCAAAGGGACTCAGGCATACATGTACATGTATCCATTCTCCCCCAAACCCCATCCCATTCAGGCTGCCACATAACACTGAGCAAAGTTCCATGAGTTTACAGCAGGTCCTTGTTGGTTACCCATTTTAAATACAGCAGTGTGTACATGTCCACCCCAAACTGCCTAACTACCCATTTCCCCTAGCAACCATAAGTTCCTTCTGTAAGTCTTAAAACCAAATGGCTCTAGCCTTCTTCTTATGCTCTAAGAGCATTTTTTCCTTTTTCCAGGAATCTCACTCTCTCCCTCAGGGGTCACAGAACCCAAGAGCCCACTCAGCATCCATGGACAAGTCACACACACCCTAGTGAAGTTCACTAGGATGGAGGGACAATCAGGAACGCTGTCCTGTTCTCTGGGCAGCCCAGCCCTCAGTTGCCATGGCCTTCGGCCTGCTGTGTGGTTCCTAAGGCCCCAGCTCCCTGGCCACAAGTCTGTTCCCCTTGGTTCCTTATCATGTGTTTTCTGCAAGCTGAATTTATGCTTCAGTAAGACAGAAACAGGCCTTCCCCTCTCCCAAGACTGGTCCCTCAGCACAGATATACCTGCCACAGGAATTGCAGTACCAGGCAGGCCACGTGCCCTGCCTTGTTCTGCAGAACTGCCCCTCAGGGACCCTGATGCCACACCCTACGGGTCAGCCTCAGCTTCTTCTTGTTGTTCCTATTTAATCACTAAGTCATGTCTGACTCTTTGGGGACCCCAAGAACTGTAGCCCACCAGGCTTCTCTGTCCATAGGATTTCCCAGGCAGTAATACTGGTGTGGGTTACCATTTCCTTCTCCAGGGCATCTTCCTACCCAGAGATTGAACCTGCATCTCCTGCATTGGCAGGCAGATTCTTTACCACAGAGCCATCTGGGAAACCCCAGTCTCAGCTTCCTTAGCAGTAACTCGGTTGGTTGGTTGACTCACATGCACAGAGCCATCGCTTCAGCCCAGGCTCATAGGGAGGCTGCTCCAAAGTGCTTTCTAATGTCAGTTCAGCTTTGTCTAAATCTCCAGATACGCGTCCCCCTCTCCTCACCTGCCCCTTCTCAGTCAATCCTCCAATCCAGCCTGCCCACAAAAGGAAAAAAAAAGTTGCACAAATTAAGAAAAAGGTTCTTGGAGCAGGACAAACATTTCAGGACAGCGCTACAGGAGCAGCAAGGGAACAAGATTACCCTTATAAGAGAGGAAGAATCATTGGATTGTCCACCCAGTTAGTAGCGTTTCCTCATCCCAAGGCCCAAGAGTGCTTTAGCTGTTTTGCCCTGTGGCTAGGTTAATAATTATCATCTGCTTCAGTGCAGCAAAATGAAGGAGACTTAATGACCCATTTCACGGTAAGCACTCACTGCATTTCAGCACAAGCTTACAGAGTAGCCTCAAAAAATAAATTACACAGACCTGCTGTATGCTTGCAGAATGTAGGGAAGATCCAATAAAGCCATAATTTTCCCTTCTTTTAAGCCTCTGCACAAAACATATAGTTTTCCACTTCAGTTGATTTCCCCTGGGTTTCATATTGGTGGTGATTGATTTTTTTTCCTTTTATCATTATCAATTGATGCTACATTCTCAGATCACTGAACATTAACGATGTTCCAAGCCCATTTACAGAAAGCTGTAAAAAGTTAAATTTGGAGAATGAAGGACAATGCATAAACAGCGTTCTGAATCATGTTAGCAGTTTTGCCTAGAAAAATGAAGATAATTGTAATAAATTATAACATAATTCTGCTGAAAATTTCATTATGATATGACTGAGATTTCTTCTTTCAAAACTGATAACTGAAATGAATCTTAAAGCAATAAAAGTAACCAGAGAATAAAAGCAGAAGAAAATCGTTGATATAAAAAATGTATAACCACGGGCTTCTTCAGGCAGAAAAAAAAAAGAATAGGACAAATCTATGCACCATTGACTATTGTCAACCTGATCATTAACTTATTTGCATGACTTTAAGGTACATCACTTGCTTGTAATAGTCTACCTGGCTTCCTGCTCCAGAATTCTTCCTCTCTCCATGGATGAAGTAATTTGACATTATTCTCATTTGACTCTTTTACCCTAGACTTCTCCTTAATGGCTACATTCCAAACTATATTAAGAACTGTCACACAACGGCATTCTAAAAGTTATCTGAACCGCTGATGAAAATCAGAAGGTAAAGCAGCACTCTCCAAAATTTGTCCTTAGTATGTTATCTATACTTCACCCTTTTCCAAAAAGTGTTTGAGACATCTCACTACTATCCATACCAAGAAATACGTTTCTAAGTAAGAGAAGTAAACAGTGAGATTAATGAGTTAAAGGATAAAAAGTACGACACAGTCTGCGCACCTGCATTAGTCAGCAAGTGGTGCAGAAGTGCTGCGTGAAACACAGTGACAGAATCTCAGTGGCAGACACCTACAAACACCTTTCTTGCTCAGCTTGTGAATCAACCAGGGTAGCTCTTATTTCAGGCTCCGGTTGCTCTGCTCCACGAGTGTCCCATCCTCCTTCTGGGACCCAGGGTCTGTTGTGGCACATTATTCTCCTGCAATGACTGAAGCACAGGAAGGCAAATGGCCTCTTAAGGCAACGTCTTTTAAGGCATAAGCTCTGAACTGGCAATTAAGTTCAGTTCAGTGACTCAGTTGTGTCTGACTCTGTGACCCCATGGACTACAGCATGCCAGGCTTCCAACTGCAGCATCACCAATTCCCAGAGTTTCACTCAAACTTACATCCACTGAGGCGGTGATGCCATCCAACCATCTCATCCTCTGTCACCCCCTTCTCCTGCCTTCAACCTTTCCCAGCATCAGGGTCTTTTCCAATGAGTCAGTCCTTCTCATCAGGTGGCCAAAATATTGGAGTTTCAGCTTCAGCATCAGCCCTTCCAATGAATATTCAGGACTGATTTCCTTTAGGATGGACTCCTTGGATTTCCTTGCAGTCCAAGGGACTCTCAAGAGTCTTCTCCAACGCCACAGTTTAAAAGCATCAGTTCTTTGGCGCTCAGCTTTCTTTAGAGTTCAACTCTCACATCCGTACATGACTACTGGAAAAACCATGGCCTTAACTATTATCACTTCCAATTTCCAAATCTTACAGTCCTGTATGAGTTCTTCTTATGAGCAAACTCTGAACCGAAACTGCACAAGGAAAGGAATTGTTGGAAATGTCGTTTCCAGATTTAGACACGTATGGCAGTGGTGGGGGTGGAGTGGTAGTGATGCTGCTGCTTGTGGTGGTGATAAGCTGACAGGAGATAATCTGGCATTGTGAGCAAAATGTTCAGTGCCTGAGCACTTTTCTAGAAACAGGTTAAAATTTTACCTTTGCAATGTTCAGAAGTCCATGCAATGGGGAAAGGATCAACTCCATGATCAAAGAGACCATAAGATATGCTTTAGGGTGAAGTTGTTTATAATTCATTGTAGAGCAAGCTCTTCCATCTGATGTATTATATCTTTCATCAGTTTTGAGTCACTCCTACACTTTATCTAATAATCCCACTGCTCTCTGTTTCCATGACCCTTATGTCTTATCATCTCTCTGTTATTTTCCATCTGTTTAATCTTTCAGAGAAATATCTCTGGCTTTACCTTTACCTTTAGGCTTTACCTAAAAGGTGTTCTTGTTCTGCAGTATTTTTCTTTTTCATACCGTCTTGTTCTTGGTTTATGAACTCAAAAATTTAAATCTCTTTGTTAGTTGGAGTATTGTTCTTAGCTTTTATTTTGTAACCTGAATCACCCTCTTTCTTCTGGAAACTTTTTTTTTAAATGCCTTTTCCCTGGCCTTTCTCAGTTGAGGGTCTAGAGCTCCTTACCTGCCCTGTGAACCTTGGTTCTCTGTTTAGGTTTGAGAAAAAGGGCAGAGTCTCTGGTGTTGGTTCTCCCTGTTGCTGGTCTATATGGTAATTGTATCAATTATTTTAGAAATCAGACTGCCTGATTTTTGTCTGGGTATCTAAAGGTCACCAGTTCTATGGGAGGGGGTAGGGGTGCTAAGCAAACCTCTCAGAACATCGATAACCTTGGTGCATTCCCCTTAACGTACTCCAGAGAATGTCTTTTCCTCAGTACATTTACATCTGACAAAAAGCGTCTGACTCTCCATTAAGTAATCCATAATTTCTCTGATGGTTTGCCTTTGCCAACTTCATATAGTCAAATTCCTTCTCTAATAATAGGGCTAAATGAACTAAAAATTAACACAGCCTTGTACTTTTAATATTTGCAAAGGCTACTCCCCCTTATCATACTTCCATTTCCAAATACATAAAATTTATTCTGATCCTTTTATTCTTCCAAATTAACATGGAATTATTTTGGTGAGTTTCTCCAAAAATATAATAGAGACTTTCTTTGAAATTGTTTTAATCATGTAAACTTTTGAGAAATTCTGTCATCCAAATAGCCTTATCATTCATGACATATTATGTAACATAGTGCTATTGTACATTTCTTGGTAACTGTGATAACAATATTTATATTAATAACTATCAGGTTTTCTTAATGGGTATAGAGAATATAAAGACTTGATTTGTACTTGTTACTTTCCTATTTAGCCACTGAGCTGTATCAACAATCTACATATTATTTTGATTCATAATCTGAGAGTGTTTGTATATAATCATATTGGCTGGAAATAGTTATGCTTTCATCTTCTTCATATCAAGTGTATATTCTTTATTTCTACCCTATCCAGAGCCTCCAAAATAACATTGTAATATTAATATAAAGGTGATAATAGAAATTCTTATTTCTCATTTTGTTTTGCTGTGATTTCTCCAGTTATTCCTTGATTATGCTTCACAGAGATGTTTATCATCTCTGCAAATAGATTACTTTTTGTTTTACTTATTAATCTTACCCTCTTTCTAATTAATTAATTTTCACTTTTATCCAATTCATGTTCTAATTCCCTGCCATGAATGACTACTTACATATTTATTTTCTTTTTTATTTGGTAATGAAGAGTTTAGTTTTAAAAATCAACCTTTTCTGATATGTCTGACAGCCTTAGTTGTGTCCTTGTTTTTGTCATTTTCTAAAGAATCTGAAATGATATTTCATGGCATACTCAGTACTTGGGAGTGCTTTTATTTTATTTGTAATATCTAAGTAATTATACTTTCTAAGTATTATAGAAAAAAGTATAACTACTTAGATATTACAAAACTGATACTTTCAAACTGTGATGCTGGAGAAGACTCTTGAGAGTCCCTTGGACAGCAAGGAGATCAAACCAATCAATCCTAAAGGAAATCAAAGCTGAATATTCACTGGAAGGACTGGTGCTGAAGCTGAAGCTCCAATACTTTGGCCACCTGATGCGAAGAGCCAACTCGCTGGAAAAGACCCTGATGCTGAGAAACCTTGAGTGCAGGAGGAGAAGGGGTGACCAAGAATGAAATTGTTGAATGGCATCACTGACTCAATGGTCATGAATTGGAACAAACTCAGGAACATAGTGAAGGATAAGGAAACCTGACATGCTGCAGTTCATGGGGTTGCAGAGTCAGACATGACTGCGACTTAACAACAAGTATTATAAATTTTGAATTTTAGAAGATGATCAGCAAATAATTTTTGCTTTGGGGTGTTTGCTTTGGAAATGTTCCATGGAAAACTTGAAATAGCCCCAGTGCTGTGAACTTGATCTCTGTGTTTAACTCCTGCTACTCCAGTGGGGCTACTGTAAAGAATCCACTGGCCAATGCAGGAGATATAGGAGATGAAAGGCTTGATCCCTGGGTCGGGAGGATCCCCTGGAGTGGGAAGTGGCACTCCACTCCAGTATTCTTGCCTGGAGAATCCCATGGGCAGGGGAGCCTGGTAGGCCACAGTCCATGGGGTCTCAAAGAGTCAGACACGACTGAGTGGCTGAGCATCCATTATCATTGTGACAGGCTGAGTGAAGCCTCCTGAAGACAGATAGGTCTTGTATATGACAAAAGAGATTTTGCAGGTGTTATTAAGAATCTTGAGATGGGGAGACTATCCTGAAGTATCTAGGTATGCCTTAAATGCAATCACAGTTTCATTACAAGAGGAGGCAGGAAGGGAACAAAAACAGAAGAGGGAGGCGATGTGATAACTGAAGCACGATGCTGTGCTGCTGGTTTTGAGGCTGGAGGAAGGGGCCACAGCCAGAGGAAGCAGCTTCAGAACTGGAAGAGGTTAGGAAGCAGATGGTCCTCCTGGAGAAGGTGGTTCTCCTGACACCTTGCTGGCAGCAGTAAACTGATTCCAGACTCTGGCCACCAGAACTATGAGAGAGTAAATGTGTGCCCTTTTAAAACACCAATTTCTTACAACAGCCACAGGCAATTAATACAAATAACTAATTTCCTTTCCATTGATCTATCACAGAGTGATGGTTATCAATCATTCTCCCTAATGACTCCATTTTGATGATTTCCTCTTGACTTCTGAAGTATTAATTTACAAATGTCAATAGTGTTTATCAGTGCATGATGGCTAATGACTATTTTCAGAATCATTACTTTTCATAATAACATGACTCATATTGCAGTTCTAAGGCTTCTTGAATATGGGTGCTAATTCGCTTCAGTTGTGTCCAACTCTTTGTGACCCCATGGACTATAGCCTGCGAGGCTCTTCTGTCCATGGGATTCTCCAGGCAAGAAAACTGGAGTGGGTTGCCATGCCCTCCTTCAGGGGATCTTCCTGACCCAGGGATCAAAATTTCATCTCTTGTATCTCCTGCATTGGCAGACAAGTTCTTTACCACTAACCCCAGCTGGGAAGCCCAAGGCTTCTTGATTGACGTCTATATTTTTTAAAAAAAATTTTAATTGAAGTGTAGTTGACTTACAGTATCATAGTAGTTTCAAGTACACAACACACTGATTCAATATTTTTATATGTTACTAGTGATCGCTACTATGTCTAGTTACCACTGGTCACTATGCAGCTATTATATTATTGGCTATATTCTCTATGCTATACATTATATCCCTGTGACTTATTTTTTAACTTAATCTCCCTTACCTATTTCATTCCCTACCCCCCACAGCCCTCCTCTCTGGCAACCACTTGCCTGTTCTCTGTGTCTATGAATCTGTTTCTGTTTTGTTATGTTTGCTATGTGTTTTGTTTTTTTAGATTCCAAGTATAAGTGAGGTCATACAGTATTTGTCTTTCTTGGTCTGACTCATTTAACTTAGCATAATGCCCTCTAGATCCATCTGTGTTGTCAAAAATGGCAAGATATCTTGCCAGGGTCCAGCCCCAGTGGATCCAGGGAATTCGAAGGGGAGACAGCGTCAGCAAGGAGAGACTTATTTATTTAGAGATATAAAGAGAGATTAGGAAAGAATAGTGTAGTGGAGAAAAATGGAGGAGAAAAGAGGCTGAAATTCCGTGGTTTACATAGAAAGCCAATAAAGTCCCGAGACAAGGAACTTGCACCATCTACATAGGCCGCAGGCGCCTGCTTGAATAGTGGAGGGTGTCCCACCTTGTGCTCCCTCTCGCGTGGGTCTTAGAAGCCCAGGCAAATAGGTAGACACGGCGAGCCTCTATGCTCCAGATGGGAATTCAGCCTGAAAAGGGAGAATAAGAAAAGAATGACATGGGGGAGCCAAGCATCGGAGCAAGACCCACAACTTTATTTTTAAAGGCAGCTTATATACCCCAAGTTATACATAAAGAAATAATGGAATATGCAGAGTTATGCAGGGGCAGCAGTCCTGACCCTTATTGAGACCAGGCTTTCCTTTTGCATACCTTCCCGTATAAAAAAGGTCTCAGGTGATTTACATTATCTTCTGGCCAAGAGGCCTGTTAACATTTTTATGGCTCTTTTCCTAGATAAATGTCTATCAAACAGAAAACTCCTTTTCCCTTGAAATGTTTTTTCTTTCATCTGCATCACCCTCAAAGTACTAAATAAAGTTACATTCCTGTTTTACAAAGGTGCAGTGGGTCATAACAAAGAAAGTACTTAACTCAAAGATCTAATGTTGCTAATGCCTGGTTTTTCTACATACCAACTATATCAACAAATAAAAGATATGAAAACTTGGCAGCAAGTATTGGCTCAACAATGAAACCCTTAATCAGTCCTATTCTAATGATTTTGACTCCTCGGAAGCCCCTACATTCCTAGGATGTTTTAAGCTTCCTGTGCCTCTCGCAGTCGGGAGGCTGTAAACAATCACATGTGTAGCTGTAAGAGTCCGGATAAACCTATCAGGCAGGCTAGAAAGCCATCAGAGGGGTTTTTGGATTGAAACACTCTTATTATGCCCAGGAGACTTATTATCTAAAAGCTCTAAATTAACTTTTTCTGGAAAAAGGTGGTGGGGGGACAGTTCAGTTCAGTCGCTCAGTCGTATCCGACTCTTTGCAACCCCATGAACCGCAGCACGCCAGGCCTCCCTGTCCATCACCATCTCCTGGAGTTCACTCAGACTCATGTCCATCGATGCCATCCAGCCATCTCATCCTCAGTCATCCCATTCTCCTCCTGCCCCCAATCCCTCCCAGCATCAGAGTCTTTTCCAATGAGTCAACTCTTCGCATGAAGTGGCCAAAGTACTGGAGCTTCAGCTTTAGCAGGTGGGGGGACAGCCCCCTGTTGATGTCAGAGGAGGAGGTGGAAAACATAACACAGTAAAACAGGCAGACTCTGGTTTTGGGGGTAAATGCTCGAGAAAATCCAGGGGGACCCCTGAGGCCTGATCCCACCTTTGCGTTTGTGAGGCCCCCTTCCTCATGACCTTTGCCACAGGCGGGACTCCCCATGCTGGCTCCCAGCAATCTCTTTCTTTTTTCTATAACTGACTAGTATTCTCTTCTGCACGTGTGGTATATTTATTTATGTGTATACCACATCTTCTGTATCCATTCATCTACCGATGAGACAGGTTGCTGCTGTATCTTGGCTACTGCAAGCAATGCTGCAATGGACACAGGTGTGCATATGACTCTTCAGATTAGTGTTTTTATTCTCTTGATGTTGAAATTGTCATCCTTCCTTTCTGCTATACAGGCTAGCCTCACCCTGCCTTTGCCTTGTCCGTTGTGTATGTGGCTTCCCTGGTGGCTCAGATGGTAAAGAATCTGCCTGCAGTGCAGGAGACCCAGTCCGATCCCTGGGTTGGAAAGATCTCGTAGAGATGGGAATGGCTGCCCACTCCAATGTTCTTGCCTGGAGAATTCCAAGGACAGAGGAGCCTGATGGGCTACAGTCCATGGGGTTGCAAACAGTGGAACATGACTGAATGACTTTCACTTTCCATATGGGTGTGTATTGGGCTACTCCAGGGGGCATGTGGAGTATTAGTTTCATGAAAAGGGCTCAAATCCGTGCCCCTAGCAGTGGAAGCTTTGTCTTAACCACTGGACCACCAGGGAAATCCCTGTCCTTTATTTTAAATGGCAAAAGCATTCTCCTTCATTTCTGTCTCACATCATGTGATAGATTTTTGCTTCCTGTCACAAGACTGTTTTTCTTTGATATAGTAGAGTTAAATTTTTCAGCATTTATTACCGTAATGAAAATGTCTGACTCTGTGTCTCCTACCTTGCTTTGTTATGACTTCTGCTTTATCACAGCTCTTTTTTCATTTTGTTATGTATACTCTGTTTTTTTTTTTATTATACCAGGAGACACTTCTAATTTTTTTCCAAATATTTATTTAAATGTATAATCCCCTAATTATCTAGTCAAGAGTGAAGCAATTACCTTCATCTCTCCCTCTTACATAAGGCAAAATTTATTACCCTTGATCTTTTCCTATGCTCTCAATTATTTCCTAGCCTTTGTTAAATTAATTGTGCATTATCAGCCTAGACTGATATTATATTACCATTGCTAATTTTAGTCATTCAAATTAAAAGCTGTTTGGATTTTTTTCTCTTTTGTGGACATCTTGAATATCTTGTTTTTCATTCAACAAATATCTGCTGAGGCCCTCCTAAGTGCCAGGCGCTGAGTGGTCAGGACCCACACAGCATCCGCTGGTCTTCAGGGGCTTTGGTGCTGGGCAGCCACTGTGTTCGTGTCCTGCAGCTCTCACCCTGGCCTGTACTCCAGTCCCTGGAACCACCATGCTCTCTGGCCCCACACGCTTGAGCTTGCCCTTCACTGGGATCTCTGTTCATTCTTCCAGCTCTCCTTCAGCCTAAACCCTCCTCATCCACAGGTTCAAGTCAGACTTCAGCTTTCTCCAAGAAGAGCTGTCCGGTGACCCTGGGCCAGGCCTCCCACTTGGGTCTCACATGTCCCTCACTGAGACACCATGCCGCCATGCCACTGTACTACCACACCCCCATGCTGCCGTGCCGTCAGGCCACCACCTCACGTATCCTGCTGCTAGCTGTTTGCCTGTCTATCTCCTCTGTCTCTCTGGCTATGGGCGCTGCTGCTGCTGCTGCTGCTAAGTCACTTCAGTCGTGTCCAACTCTGTGTGACTCCATAGACAGCAGCACACCAGGCTCCGCTGTCCCTGGGATTCTCCAGGCAAGAACACTGGAGTGGGTTGCCATTTCCTTCTCCAATGCATGAAAGAGAAAAGTGAAAGTGAACTCGCGCAGTCGTGTCCGACTCTTAGCGACCCCATGGACTGCAGCCTACCAGGCTCCTCTGTCCATGGGATTTTCCAGGCAAGAATACTGGAGGAGGGTGCCATTGCCTTCTCCAGATATGGGTGCTATAGGGGCATAAACCATTCAGGTTTTATTCAAAGTTTTACTTATTATTGCAATACCTGAAATCTTGTAGCCATTCATTGCATGTTTATTAACAGAGAAAACGAAGTGTGAGTTTAGAAAATTTGTCAAGCAACCTAAATATCCATCAACAGATGAATGGATAAAGATATGGTACATGTAAGCAACAGACTGTTACCTTGTCATAAAAAGAAAGAAATAATGCCATCTGCAGCAACATAGACGGAGTCGAAGATGATCATATCAAGTGAAATAATTCAGATAAAGACAAATGCCATATGATATCACTTTTAGGTGGAATCTTGAAGAAAAAATATATATATAAATGAACTTATTCCCAAAACATAAAGAGACTCACAGATACAGAAAACAAACATGATTACCAAAGGGGGACGTGGGAGGAGGGATAAATTAGGAGGCTGGTATTAACATATACACACTACTATGTATAAAACAAATAGCCAACAAGAACTTACTACAAAGCACAGGAAACTATACTCAATCTTATGTAATAACTTATAAGGAAAAAGAATCTGGAAAAGAATATATATATATGTATATTCATATATATATTCACATTCATATATATATAATTGAATCACAGTGCTGTACACTTGAAACAAATGATATTGTAAGCCAACTATACTTCAATAAAAATTTAAAATAGTAAAAATTAAAAAATAATCATTGACACTGACCATTTTTATGTTGCCTGTAATATACCTTTAACTAATTATTTCAGGAAGAGAGTGTGAGCAGTAGTTTTGATCCCAGTAATGGACAGCAAGGAAATCAAACCAGTCCATCCTAAAGGAGATCAGTCCTGAATATTTATTGGAAGGACTGATGCTGAAGCTGAAACTCCAATACTTTGGCCACCTGATGAGAAGAACTGACTCATTGGAAAAGATCCTGATGCTAGGAAAGACCAAAGGCAGGAGAATGGGATGACAGAGAATGAGACGGTTGGATGGCATCCCTGACTCAATAGACATGAGTTTGAGTAAACTCTGGGAGTTGGTGATGGACAGGGAGGCCTGGTGTGCTGCAGTCCATGGGGTCACAAAGAGTCAGACATGACTGAGTGACTGAACTGAACTGACTGATAACTAAAGATGACTTTGAATGCAGAGTCAAGAACCTGACTGGCTACAAAATTCTTTGCTCTTAGATGTTTATCACATGGTGGTAGTTTACTCACTAAATTGTGTCTGAATCTTGCAACTCTATGGACTGTAGCCTGCCAGGCCCCTATGTCCATGGGATTCTCCAGTCAAGACTGGAGTGGGTTGCCATTTCCTTCTCCAGGGGATCTTCCAGACCTAGGGACTGAACCTGTGTCTCCTGCATTGCAGGCAGATTCCTTACTAACTGAGACACCAGGGAAGCTGTGTTTATCACTTCAGTTCAGTTCAGTTGAGTCAGTCAGTCATGTCTGACTCCTTGCGACCCCATGGACTGCAGCATGCCAGGCCTCCCTGTCCATCACCAACTCATGGAGTTTACTCAAACTCATGTCCATTGAGTCAGTGATGCCATCCAACCATCTCATTCTCTGTTGTCCCCTTCTCCTCCTGCCTTCAATCCTTCCCAGCATCAGGGTCTTTCCAGATGAGTCAGCTCTTCACATCAGGTGGCCAAAGTATTGGAGTTTCAGCTTCAACATCAGTCCTTCCAATGAACCACTCAGGACTGATCTCCTTTAGGATGGACTGGTTGGATCTCCTTGCAGTCCAGGGGACTCTCAAGAGTCTTCTCCAACACCAGAGTTCAAAAGCTCCAATTACTCAGCATTCAGCTTTCTTTATAGTCCAACTCTCACATTCATGCATTCTGTAGTGTGGACTCAAGCAAAGAGCACCCAGAGGTCAAAATCATCCTGTCTTCTCCAGGACCCAGCAGGCTGTTCTCATAAAAAAGGTGGACCAGGTATAGTCCTTCATGTTCTTTCTCATTCAAACCCAATTCTGTAAAACAGACAAATAGTCATGCCAGACTCCAGATCCAATGGGGGCGCTCATTTTCAGAGTTTAAATTGCTTTTATTTTCAAGATATCTTAATGAAAAGTGGAAAAGAACTTCTCAGGCCTGGTCAGGTAGCTCTACCTGAATGACAAAATCTGTGTCCTTATTTATTTATTTTTAAATGGAGGATAATTGCTTTACAATGTTGTGTTAGCGTCTGCTGTACAACAATGTGGATCAGCCGTAAGTATACATGTATCCCCTCCCTTTTAGCCTCCCTCCTATTTCACCTCAGTTCCAGCCCTCGAGGTCGTCACGGCGCCCTGAGCTGAGCTCCCTGTGCTTGCAGCACGTTCCCCTTAGCTATCGATTTTACACGTGATTGTGCGTCTGTGTCAATGCTACTGTCTCAATTTCTCCCACTCTCTCCTTCGCCCGCTGTGTCCACGAGTCCCTTCCCCACATCTGCGTCTTTGTTCCTGTTCTGCAAATATTAGTTTCATCAGCACCACCTGGGCTTCCCTGGTGGCTCAGGTAGGAAAGAATCTGCCTGCAATGCAAGAGATCCAGGTTCGATCCTTGGGTCAGGAAGATCCCCTGAAGGAGGAAATGGCAACGCACTCCAGTATACTTGCCTGGTGAATTCCATGGACAGAGGAGCCTAGCAGGCCACCGTCCATGGGGTTGCAAAGAGTCAGACATGACTGAGGGGCTAACACTTTCAGTACCATTTTCCTATATTCCATGTATATCAGTTAATAGATCATGTTTGTTTTTTTCTTTCTGACGTACTTTACTCTGTAGACAGAATCTGTGTGCATTCACATCACTGCAAATGACCCAATTTTGTTCCTTTTTATGGCCGAGTAATATTCCATTGTATATATGTACCACACCTTTATCCATCCAACCATTGATGGTCTGTGTCCTTGCTCATAGGGAAGGAAGAGGAAGCTGGAGAGGGTCCATCAAATTGCTTGGCTGTGGCAGCACCAGAGTGGGATTGACTCCTCCTGACTTAGCCCAGCACTGACATGAGGAACCTCACACGTGTCTTTCTGCCACCTTGCGCCCTCTCCACCACGGTCTCCCTGCCTGTTTACATAGATGTTTCTCTTGAGCCATCTTTTTTATCTCATGGCTTCAGTGCTCCAGAGTTAGGAGAGATTTCAGACCACATGTGGTTAGTGTTTGTTCTCTGGGACTAAACTCACACACCTAGGACCCTGGCAGCCCTCGAGAGCAGGAGCAGGCACGCTGTGTCACTGGGCTCCCTCTGGGCAGAACATGGGGGCAGGGAGGCCCCTAGGTCACAGGGACCAAGTGAAGAAGGACATCATGGGGCCAGTTAAGACCCCTTTAGGCTCAATGCTCTTTCCAGATGATCAGAGGGTCCTGGGGGCAAGGGCTGTTCCCGGGATCCGTGAAAGCCTCTGGTGGGTTGAAGGGAAAGTGATGCATTCACAGCACTGTCCACAGGGAAAGGGGTGTGACCTGTCCCCTGGCTGCAGTGGAAGGAGTAACCACCCTGTGGGTGCTGGATGCTCCAGTGTGTCCACAGTTCACAAAGCACAGGGCCCCCGTGGGCTTTTGTCAGGAAGATGTGAAGACATGACCACGACTCCCACTTAGGAGTCTCTGGGTCGATAAGAAAGGTTAGCCTGTATCCATGCATGCATGCATTGGAGAAGGAAATGGCAACCCACTCCAGTGTTCTTGCCTGGAGAATCCCAGGGACAGAGGAGCCTGGCGGGCTGCCTTCTATGGGGTCACGCAGAGTCAGACACGACGGAAGTGACTTAGCAGCAGAAGCAGCAACCCGTATCCCCCACATCTTGGCATCCAGGTGGCAGGAGGGCATCACCTTTCCACGCCCATCTGCAGCTACAAAGACAGTGCACAGCCTTGAGGCCACGCCAGGCAGCTTGGCCATTTGCCACGGCACAGACTCAGGCAGGTGATCAGCCCATCTCAGTTCCTGCTTCTGGGCAGTCCAGATGATACATCATGGGATTACCGGAGGGTTAAGTCAGAGAGCCACATAAGGCATCTGACACAGAAAGTGCTCCTGAACAGGGAGCGGCTCCCAGTCCCTCTCTGGGCCACCCAGGCCGAGCCCCCGCCGACCCCAGAACACAACAAAGGCCCGAATGACTTGCAGGAGATCAAAGAGGTCAGCCGCAGCTAAGCTTCCATCTCTAAACCTTTTGAACAGGAAACCTGGGCCGAGAGGACGTTTGAATTGGCTCACCGCGAGAAACAATATTTGCTCGAGGTTAGCTCCCGCGTTATGAATTTTTAACCTCACATAAATCAAACTGTAGAAATGGACAAAGGCTGAATTTCCTGTGCCAGGACCAAAATAGAAGCTGCCTCTGTCTCTTAAACAATTCTGATTATGTTTCCATAACCAAATCCTGCTGAGATGAATAGCTGGAATATTTATATTTAGGTCTTAAAGTTTAAGGTAAAATAAAAGGGAATGGTCGGGCTCCTCAGCGCTGAAGTCATGCAGTCACTTCCACTTGCAGAAGCAATGCCATGACCAGGCCGTGCAAAGGGCACTCTGCACTGGGGGCCAGGGTTTTACTTCTCCACGGTCGTTGATTTTCCCCAAAGCTGTTGACACCATGTCCCCACCACTGAATGATTGATAGAAAGCCCTCCCCGCAGGGAATCAGTCCTTAGCAAGGTTTAAAGTGGATCCCTTTGTGAAAGCTTTAAACTGAGAAATATAGGCAGCTTGAAAGATCCATGAGACAGAACCTTTTAACTGCAGAGGACAAGATTCTAGCAAAATAATGCTTTCATTAAGCCGACAAATGTATTTTTAGCAACTCTTATGAGTTACAAATTTAGGAGAATATAAAAACAACAAATATAAAAACAATCAAGAGATTTTTCTTCTTTCAACCTGGTGGAAAAGCAAGATATGAAAGCCCCTGATTTCCCAAAAGGCAGAAAGAGGCCTGAGTTTAAGAGCTTTACCAGCAAACGTTAGCGACTCCTAGAAGCAGGAAAGACGTCACCATAAGAGGTGGAGTTGGAGCTGACCTTTAGAGGACAATAAAGATTTTCAAAGGAAAAATGGAGCTGCAGAGGCCAAAAACATTGTGGCTAGGCTGACTCGAAACTGGCCAGAGGGTGTGAGGTGAAAGTCCGTGATAAGGGGCTGGAAAAATAGATTGGAGGCCAGGACGGAAGCAGCTTGGGTTCCAGGCTCAAGTTAGAGCCTCATAGGAAACTGGAGGCTTTTAAAGGTATTTAACAAGAGGGTTGATACGATGTCAGCAGTGTGACAGTTCATCCATTCCCTCTTTAACAAATAATTCCTGAGATCCTCAATGAGGGATAAAATGGTGAAAACAAAACTCACAGCACCCTGGCCCCCTGGACCTGACAGTCTCCTGGGTGACAAGCATTAACAAGCAAGCCCATAAGTTCATGTATAACTAGAAGCAGAAGCAATCCCTGGGTGAGAAGTTCAGGATAGAGTCCAAGGATGGCTGGGGGCCTGATTTATCCTAGGGGGGTGGGGTGCAGAGCTGAGCCTGGGGCGGGGGTAGCTGAGCAGAGCATGGGACTCATTCCTGACCTTCCCCCTCCCCTAATGGTCTCTAATCTTCCTCCAGGACCTCTGGGAAGCCAAAGCTGCCCTGAAACCAGAAGGCAGACGACCCTGGGCAGCAGGTCCCTGTGACCCCAGGCACCGTGGAATCTTTGAGCCAAGGCCAGTGTTGCACCATAAGGAACCTTGAGCTTGCAGGGGCCTGAGCTGAGGAGGTGAGATGCCCTGAGGAGATGGAGGAGGTGGGGGCTGCGGGTGGGGGGTCTCGAGGCTGGTGGGGGGTGGGGAGGGGACTTGGACTCTGCCCTCCTGATCCTCACACTTAGAACAAAGCTCACTTAGAATAAAGCTCAAGGGCCAAAGTGGGGGCTGAGATTCGCTGTCCCAGAGGCTGGCCCACCTCCTTGAGGACTCCCTGCCAGCGACAGGGACACGCTGGTGAGGACAGCTGCAAAGGGGGGCAGGCCAGCACTTGGAACTCACCTACCCTCTGGCCCAAGAAACTGAAGCCAAAGCGCGAGGTTCACACACACACACACACACACACACACACACACACACACACACACACACACCCAAGGGGCAGGGGCAGCCTGGAATCAGGTTCAGAAGGTAACAAAATCCAGGTTGCTAAGGCAGGAAGTGAGGGGCTCTGGGTAAGTCCCCAGTGGAAGGATTCCTCCAGACCACCCCCACCTCGCCCCATCACCAGCAGAAAGCAAGTCCAGCTTCCCCTGCTCTGATCCCCTGGACATCCCTGTCCTCTGACCTGCCCCCGCCAGGTGCGACTCCCATGTGCAAATACCCACACACACCCACATGGACCGGAGAATACTCACACACTTGCTCCTGCATCCCGTTACACGCTTGCACACACACCCGTACACTCACACACTCAACAGACACTCCCATCCTCCATCCACCCACAGTTGACTGTTCCTGCACAGCCCTGCCTGTGGACGCGCCCCTCCTTGAGGCCTCTGCACTGACCCCCTGACCTGCCCAAGACGTCCCGGGAGGCCCACGTCCCTCTCCTGGGAGCCCTTGTCGCAGTGTCAGTTTCGACTTTGTTCCCCAGGTCGTGGGATGAATTTCCCACCTGCCCTTGAGCAGAAGGTGGGCTGCGGAAGGGCCGCCCTGACGCTGCCTCAGTCCGCCCAGTGTGTTTCAGGCCCGGTGCCCAGCACGGTGAGGGCACGTGGTGCTTGATCAAGGGGGATGGGTCGATGGATGGATGGATGAAGCCAGGCAGGCTGGGACGGGGAAAAGGCCAGAGGGGAAGAGAGGCGGACACACGAACAACCCGGGGAGGTGGGCGGAGGCCGCGGGCTGTGTGCGAAATGGTGACACGTGTGCTATCTACAGATCTGGAGATCGCCGGTCCTCTAGGTGCATGGACGGATGAGTGCTGGAGCAGCCACCTCCTTGAGGCTGCCTGTGGGTGGGCACCTGCCCGCGGGGAGGGCAAGTAGGCCCACCTGGGAGGGAGGGAGAAAGTGAAAGTGAAGTCGCTCAGTCGCGTCCGACTCTTTGCGGTCCCCTAGTCCATGGGACTTTCCAGGCGTGAATACTGGAGTGGGTTGCCATTTCCTTCTCCAGGGGATCGTCCCGACCCAGGGATGGAACCCGGGTCTCCCGCACTGCAGGCGGACGCTTTACCATCTGAGCTACCAGGGAAGTGCCCCGGTACCTGGGAAGTACCAGGGAGGGAGGGAGAGCTGGGAGAAGAGCTGGAGGAGGAAGAAGCTCCTTTCTGCTCTCCTTCCAGGCTCTGCACAGCTGCCAGGCAAGTCCCCTGCACTCACTAGTGAAGGCCTGACTGACCCTCTCTTGGCAGTGGGAGGAGAGACAGAGGCACTGAGTCTCACTGAGGACTGCTGATCAAAAGCCTGGCTTGCAACAGCCAGGGTGGACCTTCAAACTAGGCAGACAATGATGCTGCTTCCCCGCATCTAGTGGAAATCTGTACAGGTGTTTCCTGGCAAATCTGGTGAGCTGTCTCTGAAATAAATTTGATTTAAAAGAAAAGTAGGCAACAGAAGAATGTAAATTATTTCTTTCCCTTTCTCGTTATTGTGCCAATGCTTCTTCGTTTTCACCCTAGATTCTCTAGCTTCTTTTGATCTTACAAGTGATTGAGGATAGACCGCCATCATCTAGGTGAAAGATGGCATCTTCTACTCCAGTGATCCTCAATCTTCCCAGTGTGTTGGAAGCACCCTGGGGGAACTGTATAAACCTGCGGGTGCCCAACTTTGTTCCTGGAGATTTAGCATCAGTTCATTAGCACTGGGGCAGCTGTGATTTTCAAAAGCTCCCAGGTGCTTCTAATGTGCATCCAGGGTGGAGAGCAGCCGCTAACTGGTGTCTAAGCTGATGTCACTTCACCCAAAGCCTCAGTGGCTGTCCAGGTGCCCAAACATTTCTACCGAGAGCAAGCGTCTAGAAAAGGCACAGTCAAACCCTCAGTGCAGTCAGGAGGGCATACCAGGTGTTTTGAGCCCATCAGTGGTTTAAGTCCAGTCATTTTAGAATGATTTATTTTTACAAAGCAAACATAACAACTTTTAAGGTGGATGACATGTTAGCAGAGGGGGGTACCAAGGGGATTTAGTTTGATAATAGAGAGCAGAGAGGTAAGGACAGAAACTCTGATTAGGAGTATGTCCATGTTCATGTTAATTATTCACAACTGTTTCTCTAGAATTTCCATTAATTCAAGTTGTTTTCTTACTCAAATCCAGTGAGATCCCAAAGCAGTGAGTTTTTTTTGGAATATGGACTGATGCTGAGAACACCACGGCCTCTTTTCCCTTGTCAAGGATTAGGTCTTCACTACTTTGATGTAAGCTGTAGACACAGGCTTCATAAATATAATCATGTGATTTTTATTCATATTCAAGAAAGACTGAGCTTCCTTTTGAGAGAACATGCCACTGAAGAATCAAGTTTCTGCAGAGGGAAAAAAGGGGGGGAGGTGATTTTCTTCATCTTGAATTGCTTTGGCCACGATTAGATTTCAGCGTGAAAAACTGGGGCAGCTTGTTCAGTGTGAGATGGGAGGGAGAGGGGCAGAGCTGCTGGGAACTGAGTCATCACAGGATCATCAAACCGCCCCAGCCCTGCTCCCAGGTGTGACAAGGGGCGGGTGGAGCAGGTGATACCCAGATACTGACCACCCAGACACCTGTGAACAGATAGAGCTGTGCACCTGGATATGTGCCCTGTGCCCGCATCTCAGTTGTGCTGTCGTCCTCCATGGCAACGCAGGTGACACTGCTCCCAGTAAACTAGAATTATTTCCACCATGGCTCACCTTGCCTCTTACTCTCCCTTTTAGGAACTTAATATCCAAAAGTGCCCACTGATGCAAGAGGCGATTAAACATATTTATTTGAACAGCTTTTGTTGCCTCTCTACCAGAGTGCATACCTCTCGGGGTAGTGCTGGGATTGTCTAATCCACATGTGTATCCTCCAAGCCTAACATGGCACTTGACACGTGACAGTTTTCATCAAGCACATGAATCCATTTGCATTCAAATATCCATGTTTTCGGGCTCCCCTAGAGGCTCAGTGATAAAGAATCCACCTGCAATGCAGGAGACTCGAGTTCAATCCCTGGGTCAGGAAGATCCCCTGGAGAAGGGAATGGCTCCCTACTCCAGCATTCTTGACTGGGAAATCCCAAGAACAGAGGAGCCTGAGGGCTACAGTCCACGGAGTTACAAAAGCGTTGGAAAGGACTTAGCAACTTCACAACAACAAATCTATGTTTGCACAGAAATCTATGTATTTCTTTAAGGGGAGTGTGACTGGACACACCAGCACACAGCCCATTTGCATTCTGTCTGCATGGTCTGTATTTATAAGAAACTGCTTAGGACTCACTTAAAACCCCCATTTTTGTTGTCTCTGATTTAAACAGAAATCTCAAAAAGAAAAGAAAAAAAATTATTCAAGTGAGAACTAGTTGTTTTTTACTCTCTGGTTTTTTCTTTTTTTTTCTTTCTCCTAGCGGAACCTCTCAAAAAATTCAGTCTTCTAGTGGAATTAATGATTTTGTTTACTGTGCTCATCACAAATGGGTCTGCTTTTCCTCCCCCACCACCCTGTCATAGATCTGTTTCTAACGAATTTGACACAGCATCCAATTTTGAACGGTCAGAAGTGCTTTTTCCTACAGTTAAGAAGACAAAGCATCCATAGCTATTCTTGTGTATCATTAAACATCATATTTCCTCCAACGGCATAGCAGTAGCCTACACTTGACATGAGGGCGTGTGGAGGGCAGGATGTCAGTGTCATAATCCTTAGGAATATGTCACCTTACAGAGCAGAAGAGAGTTTGCAGATGGGGTGAAGTTAAGGGTCTTACGATGGGGGATTATGCCGGATTATACAGGTGGTCCAGTGTCATCACAAGGGTCCTTATCAGAGGGAGGCGGGAGAGTCCGAGAAAGCGACGTGAGGACAGAAGCAGAGGTGACAGAGACAAAGAGAGAAAGGTTTAAGGATGCTTCACTACTGGCCCTGACCGTGGATGGATGAAGGGTGCATGAGCCCAGGAGTGCAGGGGCCTTCGAAGCTGAAAAAAGCAAGGAAATGAATTCTCCCCTAGAGCCTCAAGAAAGAGCCCAGCCCACTGATTTAAATTTCTCACCTGCGGAATGGAGTGGGAGTCAATTGCCACCCAGGAGGACACCACCTCCCTCGACAAGTGTGTTAGTCACTCAGTCCTGTCTGACTCTTCACGACCCTATCAACTACAGCCCGCCAGGCTCCTCCGTCCACGGAATTCTCTAGGCAAGAATACTGGAGTGAGTTGCCATTCCCTTCTCCAGGGGAATCTTCCTGACCCAGGGATGGAACCCAGGTTTCTTGCATTGCAGGCAGATTCTTTATCATCTGAGCCACCCAAGGGGATACCACCTCCCTGGCCAAAAAATGAAGTGAAGTCACTCAGTCATGTCCAACTCTTCATGACCCCGTGGACTATAGCCTACAGGTTTCTCCATCCATGGGATTTTCCAGGCAAAAGTACCAGAATGGGTTGCCATTTCCTTCTCCAGGGGATCTTCCCGATCCAGGGATTGAACCCAGGAAGCCCCTCCCTGGCCAAGGAGCCCCTAAAATACCCCCAAACGCTCCAGGGACCAAATGGAGCTGTGTTCTTCTCAGGCTGCACTGAGCCATGGACCTCTTCCATACCCCATAAGGAAAGATAAAAACGTCCTTTCCCCAGTTCTTTTGCACTTTATCACATGCCTTTAGGAAAATAACCCATACGTTTTCACCTGCACTGCCCCCTCCCCAAGTTCCCTCCCCGTGAGCCTTGCCAATTACTCAGGCAGATAGAATGGGGCAGGGATGGGGTGGCTGCAGGTCCTCACCAGCCTCGTGGTCAATGTCAGCGGAAGCTCAGAATCAAGCTGGACACTTATGTGTGTGTATATGTGTTACATAACTGTACTCTTCTGACAAGCACAATTTTGCGTAATTTGCTTCTTTCTGCCATTTTATTATGAATATTCCTCCATTTAAAATTTTTGGAACATTTTTAAATTTTTGCACAGACTCCAGTGTGCTGATAAATTGTGATTTGTCTCTTCTCACTGGGCATCTGTGTCCTTTGCATGCTTTTTCATTTTACATGGTCCTGCCAGGAATGACTTTCCATGTCAATGATGGTTATTAGGTGAAATTAATGGGTCAAAGGGCAGTGAAATTTTAAGCCGCACTCTCATTATGGAAACAAATGGCTCAGCCCAGTAGGGAATTGACAAGCAAAGCAAGAGTGGCTGTTCTTCGGGGGGTCAGGTTGGTCCCCTCGGAATCATAGCAGGTGGATGGCTGTCTTATGCCTAACTGTGTATATGCTCATATATATGGTATTTGAAACATATATGAAATGTGATATGATATATAAATATATATCTTAGAAATACTTTTGCTAGAAATAACCCCGCAGCTTTAGCTGTCAGCCCCTCCATCATCCCCTAGAGACTTGTCTCATGAGTGTTGGGAATAGATTCTGCAAAATTACACATAGAGGAGGCAGCCTCCAGGGATGCTGAACAGCAACTGACCCAGAGAGAGGTCCTTCAGGGCATCTGGCGAAAGCTCTGTATGGCCACAGCACAGACCTGACCACCGGTCCTTTATGTACTGAACCTTGGGATTCAGCCCAGGATACACTCAGTTGCTAGAAATGTCACAGCCCTTGTCAGCTTTTAGGCAAGAAAATGTACATTTCTTCCAGAAATTCAGGGAAAGCTTTTGTCCCTATAAAACAGAGTCCAAAACAATGGAACAACTGGATGATTTTCAAGGCGCCATACTCAGCCCACTCCACTGATTCCTCTCACACCTGCCTTTTTATTGAGACGTGTACAATTATGTGTATTTTCTTGGCTTGGACACAGACTTATATGTATCAGGAGACTCAGTAAGGAATTCTTGTACCGTATTCCAGAATATCAAATAGTACCCAGACACTGCTTTGGCTCGCATGCGAGTGAGAACTGCTGATATGTGAAAGCAGCCTGTGAAAGGATTTGTTTGCTCCCTTCAGTAAATATTCCCTGGATGCTGAGTCTGTATGAGGCCCTGAACCAGAACCTGGGAGACTTAGTCGAGGAAGACCAGTGTGGTCTCTGCCTCACCTCGAACCCTGGACACTTTATCAACGGCGTGAAGTCGTCCTTAGCACGAAGACCATTGTTATTAGCCTTCATAATAATGTCCCACAGAGGTAGCCTTGGGGACACTCTTGTTTTCTGACATTCGACTCCCATTCCTCGCATCCCTTTGCAGAGGGTCCCGCTCACCCTGGTGCTCTGTCCTGCCCCGTGTTTTGCTTCCATTGGAGATGCCCCCCTGCGTGTTTCCCTCCCCACTCCGCCCCCAGCAGACATCACTCAGCCAGCACTTCACGGCTGTGCTCAGAAGTGGAGCCTCACCGAGACTCCAGGCAGAAAAGGTCGCTTTGCAGCTGCCTCTGCGCTGGCGCTCCCAGCATCAGTAAGGGAGGCTGTGACTCTGCACGTCTCCACCCCTCTCCTTTCTCCAGATGTGAGCTGACCGAGGACTGGGACGCTATCCTTTCTGCCTCCCGGTTGAGTGAGTGAGTGAATGATAAGACTCCCTTCCCAGCTGCCAAGGCCATACTGACTGCCTCCCGGCTGAGTGAGTGAGTGAATGAGAACCATGTGATGCATACACACCTTACCCATGGTGCACATCTCCTTCCATTGCTACTGATGGAAAGTGGGCTTTGAGTTGTTTTTCCAGTAGGAGACGCTTGCCTGACCCCTGCTCTGATGTCAGAACAGGAGCATCAGTGAGTAAGACGCCTGGACACAGAGGTATAACGTGTCTATGAGAAGGACCAGAAGCCTGGAGCGGGGTTAGAGCTGTAGTCCTGGGCTGGCTGGCCCTGTCTGCTGGCAAACAGGACCCAGGAAAACTGTGCCACAAAGCACGAGGCAACAAATCAACTACATCACCATTCTGCACAACTAGAAGCCGAGTGTAATCCGCACGTTATCCGGGCCTCCATCCCAGGGAGACTTGGTGGAACTTAACAGTTAAGAAGCCGCTTGCAATGCAGGAGACTTGGCTTTGATCCCTGGGTTGGGAAGATCCCCTGGAGGAGGGCATGGCAACTCACTCCTGGAGTGAGTGGAATTCTTGCCTGGAGAATTCCACGGACAGAGGTGCCTGGCAGGCTACAGCCCAAGAGGCTGCAAAGAGTCAGACACAACTGATGACTCACACATACACACACACACACGTACACACAAGCAGGTGCACATGCACACACATGTACACACACGCACACCATCCCAGTGCCTTAGCCCACGGCTGCCTGGAACCCTCCCCTGGTGTCTGGGCTTCTCTCGCCTCTGTGCCCCTGGCCTCACAGGCAGGCACTGACACACACAGCATCTTGCCTCGTCAGCACTTTCCAGCACAAACTCCATTCACAGGAAGTGTGTGAATTTTGTCTGTCGTGTACTGAAGATGCTGTTTGTCAGAGCAACAGTCCCACACACCCCACACAGAGACCATCTCCTGAGTTTCCACATGGCTTCCTTCCGGTACAGCCAAGACTCACCCCACCTGATTCGAGGCCCATAGTCATTCTGTCCTCAGTCCCTTTAAGGCATTAGCTTCTATCCGCAGTCAATGCATTAAGAAAACTTCTCTAAACATAGAGCTCGCTGTTCCTCATTCTCTCATCACGGACTTTTAGAAATTTTGAGTTTCTTCATCTCATTTCAACCAATATGCAGTGGAGCCTAACTGTTCACCTCTCCCCATCCACAGGACTCCCCTTTAGAAACTGGTAGAAATAAAAATAGTCTGACTGTTGAGTTCAGTTCAGTCACTCAGTCATGTCCAACTCTTTGTGACCCCATGGACTACAGCACTCCAGGCCTCCCTGTCCATCACCAACTCCCGGAGTGTACTCAAATTCATGTCCATTGAATCAGTGATGCCATCTAGCCATCTCATCCTCTGTCATCCCCTTCTCCTGCCCTCAATCTTTCCCAGCATCAGGGTTTTTTCAAATGAGTCAGTTCTTGGCATCATGTGGCCAAAGTATTTGAGTTCAGCTTGAAAATCAGTCCTTCCAGTGAATATTCCTTCCTTTAGGGTGGACTGGTTGGGTCTCCTTGCAGTCCAAGGGACTCTCAAGAGTCTTCTCCACCACCACAGCTCAAAACTGTTGAAAAGCAATGACCATTTTCATTTTTCTACAAGGTCAGAGCTTTCTGAGCAGTGTGGTGGCTACTCCAGTGAAAGGTGTTTGAATAGCCATGAGCGTTAGAAGGCAAAGACCGGGACTGCTGGAGAGACTGACAGCTTTCTCACCCTGGAGACCAATGTTGACCTTCCAAAGGGCAAGGGACCTGGAGACCTTTGTTCTCTCCCCGAGAGCAGAGTGTTTGTTTATATCCCAGAGCACAAGCTCTTTTTCCTTCAGGGTTGTGGGGAGAAAGAGCAACTGTGACTGCAGCTCTTATATCAGCTTCAAGATTCAGAGTCCTGAAGTCCCTCCCCTATGGTACAAACTCCCAGGCATGCACAGCTTTCTGGATCTCAACACAGTTCCCTGATGAGTGTGGCTAAGCACTAAGATGGCTGGGTCAGCAATGAAGAGTGGATCTAGGATCCGTAACCTTGTGTTTCCTAGCAGGACAAATAAGTCTGGGTATAAAAACATGCACAATGGTACAAGGATTTTCACCTATTTTGCAAATTTTAAAAATATTTTACTTATTTATTTTTTAATTATAGTTTTGGCTGTGCCGTATCTTTGTCACTGCTTGCGAGCTTTCTCTAGTTGTGGTGAGTGGAGGGCTATTCTTCATTGTGGTGCATGGGCTTCTCATTGCGGCAGCCTCTTCCATTGTGGAGTGTGGGCTGCAGAGTGCACGGACTTCAGTTGTTATAGTGCATGGGCTCAGTAGTTGAGATTCCTGGGCTCCAGAGCACAGGCTTAACAGCCATGGTGCATGGGTTTAGTTGCTTCTCAGCATGTGGGAGCTTCTTGCACCAGGCATCAAACCCATGTCCCCTGCATTGGCGGGCAGATTCTTAACCACTGGACCACAAGGGAAGTCCCTTTTATTGCAGTTTGACAGCGAATGAATCTCTTAATTTGAACTGCATTTTTTTGTTCCTTTCAATTCAGCAGGGTTTAATACTGGAACTTTGTGGATCTCACCAAAAGGTCAATGACAGGATAGCAGGCAACAAGGAGGGCTTAAGTTCCTTTTTCAAATGCTCTTCTAATGTGTTGTTGACTAAAACACTGGGAGGTCACCAGAATCCAAACAGGCCATCAGAAATAAGTAGAGTTTCACTACACAGCTAGGCAATAAATGACAAAGATATCCTAACTGTTGTTAGGACAACAGACATTACAGGAAGCCACCAAGCGTAGTATGACTCTCAATTTCAAACGTGAAATGTAAACGAATGTGTGTCTTTGAATCAAGTAAAGGTGATACCTGAAATAATCTTGACCTTAAAGAAATGGAAGGGGGAGAAGAAACAGTTATTCTTGTTCACTCACTCAGTCCTGTCCGACTCTTTTCTACCCATGGACTGCAGCACACCAGGCCTCCCTGTCCATCACCAACTCCCAGAGCTTGCTCAGACTCATGTCCATTGAGTCAGTGATACCATGCAGCCATCTCATCCTCTGTCATCCCCTTCTCCTCCTGCCTTCAGTCTTTCCCAGCATCAGGATTTTTTCCAATGAATTAGCTTCTTGCATCAGGTGGCCAAAGTATTGGAGTTCAGCTTTAGCATCGGTCCTTTCAATGGATATTCAGGGTTGATTTCCTCTAGGGTTGACTGGTTCAAAATCAAAACTAGCTGCTGAACAACTATCAACAGGAGAATGTTGGATCCCATAAAAAAAAAAAAAAAAGATACCCCATGTCCAAGGGCAAAGGAGAAGCCCCTGCAAGATGGACACTACTGGGCATAAGACGTGGAAGAGCCTAACGGCCTAGTGGCCCTGCTCCACTTTATGAACCTGAGGGCATCATTTTCTCTTTCTCCTGATAGACGATATCAGTGCCTTTATCCCAGAAAGATGGTGTTTTGGAAGGATGTGTGCTCATCTTCCCTTGCGAGACCACCAAAATCTCAACTAGCTGTGGAACAACCATCAACATGAGAAAGTTGGATCCTACCAAAAAAAGAAGAAACAGTAGTAGCAATTAACTGAAATTATTCTACCAATGATTTGAAGAAAAACTTATCTAATAATCACCATTAATTATCACAATGGAGATTGTTAAGATAACTTGGGCCAATTTCTGAATTCTCCTTTCTCTCAAAATTCTCAGTAATAATTAATGCCCCCAAAGACTTCGACATATGAAATGTATATGGCCTGGCAAACAGAACAGTACATGAGCAAGTATAGATGGCTCAGTGGTAAAGAGTCTGCCTGCCAATGCAGGAGACACAGTCCCTGGGTCAGGAAGATCCCTGGAGAAGGAAATGGCAACCTGCTCCAGTATTCTTGCCTGGGAAATCCAATGGACAGAGGAGCCTGGCGAGCTGCAGTCCTCAGGGCCACAAAGAGTTGGACACAACTGAGCAACTAACACAGTGGTATAGATACAAGTAGGAATTGATATGAGATATACTCCAGATAGAAGTAGGTTAAGGGTATCCCTCAGCTGCTGTGATTCCACACTGTGAGAGTGAAGCCCACCTGCACAATAAGTCTAGGATGCTAATAGAAAAAATGTGCACGTATTAAGGTCTGAGGAAGGCATTCCGGCTTGTACCTGAGTTAGCTTGAATTTTATGCTAGCTATCAATAATGCAGTCTGTTTGTGACCTCTCAAAAATACATTGTACATCTGCTTTAACATTAAAGAAAGTAGTGCATTGACCAGAAGTGAACTATGTCCATGTTAAAAATAAAGATTAAATGCCTCCTTTCCTGGGACATCAATACTGGTCCTGCTTTAATGATAAGACTCCCTTCCCAGCTGCCAAGGCCATACTGACTGGCTCCTGGCTGATTTGTTTTTAAACCTTGAACAAACATATCCCTGACTTGTTTGATGTTCTTTGTTCTAACAAAATATAAAACTATAGCTAAAATCATGCTTTTCCTGAGCAATTTCTCAGAGATGTTTGAGAGGCTGTCTCCTGAGGTGACAGTCCTCAGTTCAGTTCAGTCGCTCAGTCGTGTCCAACTCTCTGCGACCCCATGAATCTCAGCACACCAGGCCTCCCTGTCCATCACCAATTCCCAGAGTTCACTCAGACTCACGTCCATCGAGTCAGTGGTGCCATCCAGCCATCTCATCCTCTGCTGTCCCCTTCTCCTCCTGCCCCTAATCCCTCGCAACATCAGAGTCTTTTCCAATGAGTCAACTCTTTGCATGAGGTGGCCAAAGTACTGGAGTTTCAGCTTTAACATCATTCCTTCCAAAGAACACCCAGGGCTGATCTCCTTCAGAATGGGCTGGTTGGATCTCCTTGCATTCTAAGGGACTCTCAAGAGTCTTCTCCAACACCACACTTCAAAAGAATCAATTCTTCAGCACTCAGCTTTCTTCACAGTCCAACTCTCACATCCATACATGATTACTGGAAAAACCATAGCCTTGACTAGACAGACCTTTGTTGGCAAAGTAATGCCTCTTCTTTTCAATATGCTATCTAGGTTGGTCATAACTTTTCTTCCAAGGAGTAAGCGTCTTTTAGTTTCATGGCTGCAGTCACCATCTGCAGTGATTTTGGAGACCATAAATATAAAGTCTGACACTGTTTCCACTGTTTCCCATCTATTTCCCAAGAAGTGATGGGACCAGATGCCATGATCTTCGTTTTCTGAATGTTGAGCTTTAAGCCAACTTTTTCACTCTCCTCTTTCACTTTAATCAAGAGGCTTTTTAGTTCCTCTTCACTCTCTGCCATAAGGGTCGTGTCATCTGCATATCTGAGGTTATTGATATTTCTCCCGGCAATCCTGATTCCAGCCTGTGCTTCTTCAAGACCAGCATTTCTCATGATGTACTCTGCATAGAAGTTAAATAAGCAGGGTGACAATATACAGCCTTGACGTACTCCTTTTCCTATTTGGAACCAGTCTGTTGTTTCATGTCCAGTTCTAAATGTTGCTTCTTGACCTGCATATAGGTTTCTCAAGAGGCAGGTCAGGTGGTCTGGTATTCCCATCTCTTTCAGAATTTTCCACAGTGTATTGTGATCCACACAGTTAAAGGCTTTGGTATAGTCAATAAAGGAGAAATAAACGTTTTTCTGGAACTCTCTTGCTTTTCCAATGATCCAGCGGATGTTGGCAATTTGATCTCTGGTTCCTCTGCCTTTTCTAAAACCAGCTTGAACATCTGGAAGTTCACAGTTCACGTATTGCTGAAGCCTGGCTTGGAGAATTTTGAGCATTACTTTACTAGTGTGTGAGATGAGTGCAATTGTGCAATAGTTTGAGTATTCTTTTACATTGCCTTTCTTTGGGATTGGAATGAAAACTGACCTTTTCCATTCCTGTGGCCACTGCTGAGTTTTCCAAATTTGCTGGCATATTGAGTGCAGCACTTTCGACAGTCCTCAGTGTGGTTCAGATAAAACTCTTCTATTCCTAGTAGAGATTGCTTATTGATTATTTCTGCTGGCATTGCCCTCAGGTTTCCAAATGCAGAGTGGCAGGGACCAATCACTAGAGCAAGATGGCAAGATGGCAGGTGATCTGAGGGCAGTAAGGGCCCTGAGGTCTGCACCTGGAGCCAACTCAGTGGTTCCCATAGGCACCCCTGAGACAGAAATGGGGCTGCTCCATGAAATGGAGCCTGCACCCATAGCGGGAAAGGAAACCTCAGGGCAGGGGGTGGGGGACGCAGCCCTGCACTTCCTGGCCAAGAGCCTGCCTCCCCAAGAGGCGAGAATTACGCATCTCATTGCTCATGGTCCATCTCCAGAACCCTCGCAGTAACTGGCACCTAGAAGCTACTCAGGGGCTGTTTCTAAAGATTTTTTTTTTTTTAATATGGACCACTTTTCAAGCCTTTATTGAATTTGTTACAATACTGCTTGTTTTATGTCTTGGTTTTTTGGCCACAAGACCTGTGGGATCTTAACTCCCCAACCAGGAATCGAACCCACACCCCTTTTCATTGGAAGGTAAAGTCTTAGCCACTGGACCACCAGGGAAGTCCCTCAGGGGCTGTTGATTTCATTAATGTCACATAAATTTATTGAGAGCCCAGAAAGGGCCAAGCACTGGTCAGATGGTTGGGAAATCAGAAATGAACTAAGGGTACAAAGCCCTGATCCGGAGAACTGTATAGTCACAAAGACCACAAACAGATGAGTAGGTCCTGAGTCAGGGTGATGAATACTTGGAAGCTCAGGGGAGCAGGTGAGTGAGGGAGCAGTTAGGGTAAGGATGAGGGAGGTGGCTGCTTAAATAAAATGGCAGGAATCACACACACACAAGTGCTGTGGGTCTAACCTCCCTCCGTGTTCATCAAAACCCACCCTCTCCTCTACCTGATTCAACCTGAGGCAGCAGATGTGAAAACGCACACACAGGATCTCTCACAGCTGCCCCTCAGAGCTCCGCAGTGAGCAAACACTCGCTGATAAGAATTCGAAGCAAAGACATCACCAGCTGTGTAAGAGACAAAGGAATTACAGCAAAGGGCACAACTCTGATGAATTAGAATAAATGTCCTCTAAACTGCGGACTTGCTCAAAGGAGCAGAAGAGAATTATCTCCAAAGTGCTTTTTAATACACAATTTTTACTCTTAAAGCGATGGAAGAGACAAGGCAGCTCTGGAATGAGAACTTCAACCTGAGGTCAGTAAAAATTGCTTGCGGTAGAAAAGCTATTACCAAATTTTAAAACACAATAAAAGAGTTTAATAAGGTGTCCAGTTTATAAAATAAATCTATAAAAATCAATAGCTGTTGTTTTACACCAATAATAACCTGGCAGAAAGTGTAATGGGAGGAAAATTCCATACACAATCATAACAATAAATATGAAATACCCAGGCGATTCTCTTGAGGTGTGTTGAAGTTCTAGACAGAACGTTTTAAAATTTATTTGTGGAGGAGAAGACATATCACATTCCTTAAAGGGAGCAGCTGATGTGTACTGGATTTTTGGTGCTGTGCACTTGTGTTCATTTGTTCTGGCGTCTGTGTTCCCCATAATGCTGTAAACACAATGATGTCAGAGACTCCGTGTCACTCCCTGCTGTGTTCTAGTACATGGACATGGATCATAGCAGGTGCTCAATAAATACTAGCTGGGTTAATGAGTAGACACAGAGATGACCACAAATCCACATTGTTTTAAAGGAACCTCTAAAGAATCCAATATTGAGCCCTGGAGTCCAAAAGAAAGACTTCAAATGACAGTGGTTCTTAGACAATTAGGAATTTATTTTTCCAAACATGGTATTATTCCTGGAACCTTGACCAAGGGTGTAAATATTAACCTCTTAGGTAGCATTTTTGGCCTTGGGTAAAAGTGGCAAAGGGTGAGTCCCCACAAAAATGACCGTTCTTATGATCCCGTGAAGTGACAAAGCCCAGAAGTCACCCTCTGATTCCTTAGCAGTGCTGGGGGCCAATGAGGCTCTTTAGAATGTTCTAGAGACTTCATTGGAGAACAGGAAATGCCTTCAGGAATTCCAAGGTTGATTATGCTAATAGAAACAGAAAGAAACCTTTGTTATTTGAAACCTAACCTGATAAAGGTGGATGGTGACTGCAGCCATGAAATTAAATGACTTGCTCCTTAGAAGAGAAGCAGTGACCAACCTAGACAGCATATTAAAAACCAGAGACATTACTTTGCCTACAAAGGTCTGTATTGTCAAAGCTATGATTTTTCCAGGAGTCATGTACAGATGTGAGATGAAATGATAGTTGCACAGTCGTGCCTGACTCTTTGTGATCCCGTGGACTGTAGCCTGCCTGGCTCCTCTGTCCATGGAATTCTCCAGGCAAGAATACTGGAGAGGGTTGCCATTTCCTTTTCCAGGGGATCTTCCCCATTCAGGAATTGAATCTGGGTCTCCTGCATTGCAGGCAGATTCTTTACCAAGTGAGCCACTAGGAACACACATTAGGGATACCATACAGATGTGAGATCTGAACAATAAAAAAGGCTGAGCACCAAAGAATTGATGCCTTCAAAGATGTGATGCTGGAGAAGATTCTTGACAGTTCTTTTAATAGCAAGGAGATCAAACCAGTCAGTCCTAAAGGAAATCAACCCTGAATATCACTGGAAGGACTGATGCTAAAGGTAAAACTCCAATACTTTGGCCATTTGATGCAAAGAGCTGACTCATTGGAAAAGACCCAGAAAAGCTGGGGAAGATTGAAGGCAAAAGGAAAAGGGGGAGACAGAGGATGAGATGGTTGGAAGGCATCATGGACTCAATGGACATGAGTTTGAGCAAACCCCAAGAGATAGTGAAGGACAGGGTAACCTGGTGTGTTGCAGTCCATGGGGTCGCAAACAGTCAGACACAACTGAGAGACTGAGCAACAACCTGACAACCGCAATCTGCTTACAGGGTGGGGATCAAGGTCATAACCCACATAGCAGGGGCTAAGTCTCTCTACCACCTTTTTCTTGAAGATACTGGCGAGGGAGGCGATAGGAGGACCACTTGGAGCATATGCCCCAGTGCTTAGGAGAGGACCCTCATCAGTCTTCAGAGAAAAGCTCAGAACCTCGCCTGGGGGTAAAAAACAGACAGCATGACCATTCTGCCCATTAAAAGAGAGAAACAGTTTGGAGTTTGCTGTGATTAGTTGGGGAGAGCAGCTGAGCTGAGGAGAAAGGAGAGAGTGAGCAGGTGGGAAGACATGTGAGTCCAGGTTGGTAAGAATAGTCAGGAACTAGGAACTTTCCTAGTGGCTCAGACAGTAAAGAATCTGCCTGTAATGCGAGAGACAAGGGTTTGACCCCTGGGTCAGAAAGATCACCTGGAGAAGGGAATACGCACTCCAATATTCTTTGCCTGGAGAATCCCATGGACTGAGGAGCCCAGCGGGCCCCAGTCCATGGAAACAGGCCTGAACTACTAACTTAGGAACCAGAATTCTTAGGGCTCACTTTAGCCAGGCATAGAGACAGATGGTTCTGGAAGTGAAGGAGAGGAGCTGAGCCCCACACCTGGATCTACACAAAGGATAGGAAGTGGATGTGGGAGGGAAGAGAGTCCAGGGAGGATTCAGTTCTGCCAAAGGTCAAGCATGATGTGCAGAAACGAAAGGGAGCCTTCGAACAAAGAATTGAGAGAGCAACGGGATTACTTGGTGAAACTTACAAGGAGGTTCCAAGAAAGCTCATCTGATCCAAAGCCACCAACAACAGGTCTGTCTGCCATGCAGAAAGTGATGGACATTTCTCCTCCTCTGCAGAACAGACAGACTGCCGAGCTCAAGCCTGGCAGGAGCTTTGCAAGAGCCTGATTCATTTCCAACCTGGAACTTGTCCATGAATTACTGAGAGACTGGCGCGAGTGGAAATACCGCAGATGGGGACTGATGAGAAGAAGTGGGGATGTCTGGACTAAAAAGAGAAGGTCTGGGAGGATGAGATAATCATCTCTAAAACCAGGATGGGGATGTGCTTATCAGTTGTTATGATTCGGGAGGGCAAAATTGGAGTCAGAAGACAGATGGGGCAGGAAGAAATAATTTGGCCCAATATGAGTAGGACGTCTCTGCTATTTGCGAAGCCTGGATATGAGAGTGACTCTCTGTGCACATAGCAGAGAAAACAGAGGTGGTAAGAGCCTGCCCTGCCATGCTTTGTGGGTAATCAGGGTAGTGTCCAAACTGAAGTGGGGAGAAGCACTGGCATGTGCTAACTGGCATGAGACTCCTTTACTCCAACTCCCCAAGCATTCCAGTGTGGACACCCTCCCCAGAGCCCCTCATGGGAAAAGAAGCTCCTCACAGAGCAGGAGACGGCTCCCTGCAGCAGTGGTCACCAGACATTTGGGGATTATTTCTAGAGTAAGAACGGATGCTGTTGAGTGAACATGGGGACAGACAAAGACCCCTACCAAGGTCTCACAAAGACCCTTCTCAAGTGGCTCCTGCTGAGGGCTGAGGCTTGCAGATGTCTCCCTTCCTGAGTCATGGGCTTAATGGCAGAGAACTGGGAAGACAGGGGTTGCTTCCCTGCACAGAGCAACTGCTCATGGTTTCAGGTGTTCCCAAGGAAGCCTGAGTGATCCACATGGGGGTCTCCTCACACTGGACTGACTGGGCTCTGGGAAGATCTTTCCTCAGCCAAGTACCTCAAGGCCATTCTGAAGTGGCTTCAGAATCTTGACCTCAGACCATGTCAGGCAGTTACAAAGAGAGCGCTGGTACCTTCCGCCAGGTGGGGAGGCTGGGCAAAGCCTAGTCCCATCACCCCTAGTAACCATTCAGGGACTACCGTGAGACCAGAAGCAAGACACCTGGAGACTTGAATTTCAGGGGGGCAGTTTTCATAATCATGGTCAATATAGCACCCTCAACCTAGGCCTGAAGAAGAAGTTAGACTCTGGAGCAGAGATCCCAAGCATCGCTGAAGACTCCCTCTTAAAAAGCCATTTGCTTTCATCTTTTTGTGTTGCTAACACCCTTGGTCTTACTTCATGCATCCCCCGACCCACCTACCCTCTGCCTGGAAAACTGGGTTATATAACATTTGAGCTTCGTAAAGTTCTCTAAACTGAATGCTCCAGGGTAAAGCCAGGCTCTCAAATGATCCAAGACAAAGAACTGAAGAGCTAAATAGAATGTGGAAGTTCCAAATAGCAGATTGAGTAACAATATTTAGAACACTGCCATATACGATTTTCTGGATCCTTAGATACAATTGCACAGGGAAAATGGGGTTTATGTCGCTAAGCCTCGCTTAGATGGGTATAAAAAAAAGTATTGACTTAAAATTTATTGCCTTGTGGTAAGGAAAACGCTACAGCGAGAGTGTCTCATCAGTGCAAAGCTGACCCGAAGCTCCTTCACAGGATCAGGTTCAAAAGAGTCCAAAAGAAGGATATGAACCATGTCATTTGCTCTTATTGCTCCAACCATTATACTTAAAGTGACATGTTTATTTCTTTGTTAGTAAAAATTAGAAACTAACGTTCTCTCGAGCACAAAACAGCTGAGTCGAGAGGGGGCTTGATTAAGCAAGTAAACACTTCACAGAAGCACTCTAGCATTTGGCTAAAAAGATAGTCACTGCTCGGGAGGCCGCTGGGACTGTTACAGCGAAAAACACCATGTCACCAAGACGGAGTGTGTCAGAGGAGGGTAGACTGGATTCCATAGTCAAATCTGTCATCTCAGAGCAGGCTAGCTTCCTCTCTTAACACAGACAGTAACTGAATAAGAATGGCTCTGATCCTGTGTTCTCAATCTATGGTTCAAATCATCTTTGTTTTCTCCAAGCCCCACTACTCTGGGAAGAAGGCAGGAGTTTTTTGAGAACAGCCTTGTGCTTGCAAAAAAAAAAAAATCTATAGAAAACGAAATTTCGCAAGGGACAAACCAACTCTAAATAACTTAAGTGGAAGAAGAAAATGAACAGCTCCCAACCCATGGGACAGAGTGAGGCTGGCGATAGGTCTTGCTGCTTTCGAGTTCTCTCCCCCTCTCTTTGTCTCTCTGTCCCTCTCTCACACACACACTGTTTCTCTCTGCAAGTTGTCCTTATTCCCTTATTCCTGGGTCCAGGAAGTCTATTATACAGCTCAGAGCATCTGTCTCCCATGAGCCTAACAGCCTTACGCTTCCTAATCAGACAAGGCAATGACTTCTCTCCACTTACAGCATTTTACATCACAGGGAAAGACTCTAGGTGGACAACTGAAGTCACAAACCCATCGATGGACTCATCACTGAGGCCAGGAGCTTGGATGCTCTGATTGCAGCCCCTAGTAGAACCACACGGCTGGAGTGGGAGGAAGGGAAGACTCTAGAGGTGGGGGTGATCTGCCTCGGAGACAGAACGTCATCTACAGGGCACTGGCAAGTTATTCTTCAGCCCTTCTGTGCAGACACAAAGGGCAAAGGAAAGGTGACAATTCACTGGCCAGCTGGGCGGTCCAAGATGGTGGCCACTAAGCCACATGTGGCTATTAACCCTTGAAATGTGCATGGGGTGTGCTGTGACTATAAAATACACACTGATTTCCAAGACACAGTAGGAAATGAGTGAAAAAATCTCATTAATAATGGTTTCTATTGATTGCATATTGCAATGATAATCTTTCAGCTGCTGCTACTGCTGCTGCTGTTGCTAAGTCGTTTCAGTCATGTCCGACTCTGTGTGACCCCATAGACAGCAGCCCACCAGGCTCCCCCGTCCCTGGGATTCTCCAGGCAAGAACACTGGAGTGGGTTGCCATTTCCTTCTCCAAAGCGTGAAAGTGAAGTTGCTCAGTCGTGTCTGACTCTTAGCAACCCCATGGACTCTAGCCCACTAGTCTCCTCCATCCATGGGATTTTCCAGGCAAGAGTACTGGAGTGGGGTGCCATTGCCTTCTCTGAATCTTTCAGCTATACTAGGTTAAATAAAATATATTGTTGAAATTAATTTTACCTGGCTTCAAGTGTTACTTTTTTAATGCGGAAGTTAAAAAATTCTGAATTACATGTTCAGCTCGTATTCTATTCCCACTAGACGTGGCTCCTCTAAGATTGAGGATCTTGCCTTGACCACCTGAGACCAGAATGTCTAGTAAGTGCTAGGTGTACAGAGGGAGAGGGTAGGATGGACTTGACTTTCTTTCTACACAAGTTTGTCAGTAGGGTGTTTGGTTCAGTGACATGATTTTTTTTTAGCTCTAGCCAGAGTCCCTGCTTGGTATCCCCAAGCCATGCCCTTAAAAGAATCATATTAGGGCTTCTCTGGTGGTTTAGTGGTTAAGAATCTGCCTTGCAATGCAAAGGACACAGGTTTGATCCCTGGTGCCAGAGGCTCACACACACGGAGCAGCTAAGCCCGTGCACCAGAACTGCTGAACACGTGCGTCTAGAGCCTGGTGCTCCCCAACAAGAGAAGCCACCACAACGAGAAGCCCGCGCATTGCAACAAAGAGTAGACCCCGCTGGCAGCAACGAAGGCCCACCACATCTAAAATATACATAAAGAGATGAGAGAACTGTATCAAAGATCAGCATCTGTTTCCAGGGTGGGGGAGGCAGCAAGTGACGACTGACACACATAGCTGTGACTCTTCAGGTTTCCCAAATCCATAAGTAAGTCCATCAGCCAGCAAGCCTTCCCTTCCATCTCATAACTCAGGTTGAGCAGGCTGAAGGGTGATTTGGGGTAAAATGTGCTCTTTTCCAATGTCATGGTGTCACAAAGATTTCAGATTGTAGATGCAGCTACTGCAAACGTGATGTATGGGCCATCTCATGAAACCAAACAGATTTTCTGTTGGATGCCAGCGTGTTTCCTATGTGTGACCCATTCATTTTTTTTTCTTTTCCTAGGAAGCCCATGGAGGATGCCGAGGGGAACGAAAGTCTGGGTTGGAAGACTCATTGTCTGGCACTGAGAAAGCTTCAGCTTTACAACTCTAGATGATGCGACCTCGCCTCCTGCCGTATACAGAACGCATACAAGACTTTGCATGCATTACCAAGCTCCCCTCTCAGCATCCCAGGAGAGGAGGAAGGCAGTGCTCTGCCTTCTGCTTGACAGGAGGAGGATGTAGAGATGTCTATTTTAGTCAAAGCCTGCCCCTAAAAGCTTGTGACCTAAAAGAAGCCCTCCAACCTTCTGCCTTCTGGCTTTTGTCTCAGTTACGTAATAAGACATTCAAGGACACTTCAGAAAATGCTCCCAAATGCAAACTGCATCATGCCCTCCAAAGGGCTGCCCACACCTTGAAAATAAAAGACAAAGCTTGCTGCGGCCTCTGAGACCCCATGGACCCTCACCACAATCTGGCCCTCCAGCTCATCTCCTGCTGCTCTGCACACTCTGGCCACATGAACCTCACTGTTTCCCAAAGAGATGGAGCTGGTCCTCCCTCAGGGCCTTGGCCTGGGTGGTGCCCTCTGATCTCTCCTCCTCACCTCTCACAGTAGACTTCCTGGATCAACTCTTCTAAACCAATACAAGCCCGTCCCACCTCCAGCTGGGCTCTAATGCATTAACTAGCCCTATTTTCTCTGGGACGCAGATTTCTAGCTGAGTCACCTTTCATCTGCTTAGCAGTTGATTATCTGCCTTAACCTGATAAAACGCAAGCCCCTTGAGGGCAGTGACCCTGTTGGAGACTGTTTTCCCCTGAGTTCCCAGAGTCCCCAGCCTTGCACAACAGGGAAATGAACGAGATTTAATACACGTGTGCACACACAGCTGGAGGAGAGCATAGGAATACATCTGTGTCTACAGCTATACTTATCTCTCACCGGCTTGATGGACATGAGTTTGAGCAAGCTCCAGGAGTTGGCGATGGACAGGGAAGCTTGGAGTGCTGCAGCCCATGGGGTTGCAAAGAATCAGACACAACTGAGCAACTGAACTAACAACGGAACTGACACTTTTATCTATATATCTATCCCTATGCATTGGAGAAGGCGACGGCCCCCCACTCCAGTGCTCTTGCCTGGAAAAGCCCATGGATGGGGGAGCCTGGTGGGCTGCAGCCCATGGGGTCGTGAAGAGTCGGACACGACTGAGCGACTTCCCTTTCCCTTTTCACTTTCATGCATTGGAGAAGGCAATGACAACCCACTCCAGTGTTCTTGCCTGGAGAATCCCAGGGACAGGGGAGCCTGGTGGGCTGCCGTCTATGGGGTCACACAGAATTGGACATGACTGAAGCGACTTGCAGCAGCAGCAGCAGCAGCATACCTATATATACTGTGTGCTCAGTCATGTCTGACTCTTTGAGACCTCATGGACTGTAGCCCACCAGGCTCCTCTGTCCATGGAGTTTTCCAGGCAAGAAATACCGGAGTGGGTTTCCACTCCTCCTCCAGGGGATCTTCCTGACCCAGGCATCAAACTGGCATCGCTTGCATCTCCTGCATCAGCAGGCAGATTCTTTACCACTTGTGCCACTGTACCTATACCTGTGTCTATATGCCTGTGTGTATACATACATGCGTCCCATATAGATATATGGCACCTGAGAGAATGTGATGTATGTGTTACGAATTGAATTGTTTGCTCCCCTCCCCCGCCAGCATTCATATGTTGAAGTCCTAACCCCAGTGGCTCAGAATGTGACCTTATTTGGAAAGAGGGTCATTGCAGATGAAATTAGTTACGAGAAAGTTATACCAGAAGTAGGGTGGACCCTTAATTTGATAGGACTAATGTCCTTACAAAAAAAGGTAATTTTGAGACAGACAGCACACAGGAAGAATGCCACGTGAAATGAAGGCAGAAATTAGGATGATGCTTCTACATGCCAAGGGTTTCCAGCAAACCTCCAGAAACTAGACAAGAGGACTAGACAAGAGGCTTCTCTGGCAGCCTCAGAAGTAACCAACCCTGCTGACACCAACTTCTAGCCTCCAGAATTGTGAGACAATAAATTAGTTCTTTAAGCCATCCAGTTTGTGGTACTTTGTTATGGCAACCGTAGCAAACACAGTGGTTCAGTGAGACTCAGGTAACAGGTCTGAATGCTTTACTATCATTCATAGGCACATAACAATCCGCTTTTTCTCACCACAGTTGGCAGCTAGAAGTAAAAAATCACCATCATTTCAAAGGAACAGAGTGGGCAGTAGGTTAAAAAAGCTGTGATCAGACTCAGTTGCTGAACATTTTATCCAACCAACTGTTCTATCACAACAAGCCATCATGGTCCTCTCTTTTGCCAGTCCTAGATGGGATCCAGCCTCTGTTTATCAGATTGAATCCCAACTCAGTATGTGAGGGTATCTCAAAAATGCTCATAATAGGTGCTCAATAAACACTAGCTTCCTTCTTCCCTTTCCCTACCCAACATTGTCAGTCTTCAGGAAAACATGCATTTTGAAACAAGAGAGCCCTAAACCCCATCAAAATGACAAAAATTTAATCGGCAGGACAGTTGTTGGCCAGAATGCGAAGCAACGAGGACTCTCGTTTATCACTGATGGAATGTAACTTAGCACATGGTGGGAGCATAGTCTTTGGAAATCTCTTTGGAAGTATCTACTATTATTGAACATACACCAACTCCATGCCACAGCCACTCTTCCATCGAGTATGCAGCAACTGATTTTGTATATATATATGTATATATATATATATATATATATATATATACACACACAAAATGATATGTTCAAATACATTCATAATAATATTATTCATAATAACACCACATCAGAAACAATCCAAGTATCCATCAATGCTAGAATGGATAAATGAACCGAGGTGTGCTCACAGAATGAAATTCTACATGATCACCAATACAGATGAAGGACAGCTGTGTGGGACTATATCAATGAAGCTTACAAATATAATAGAAAAGGAAATGAATCAGACACAACTGTTTATGCAAATTCTAAAAGAGGCCAATCAAATCTATGGTGACAGAATGAGAACAGTGGCTCTTTTTGGAAGGTAAATGCCTGAAAGGAGATGCTGAGGGGTCATGGGTGCTGGCGTTGTACTTAACTGTCTACTGGCTGCACTGGTGGGATCAGCTTGTAAAAGTTTATCAGGCTGCAACCATGATGTGTGCACTTCACTCTGTCTATATTATTTTCTAAATTAAAGTAGCACAGTGAAGTCGCTCAGTCGTGTCCAACTCTGAGATCCCATGGACTGTAGCCTACCAGATTCCTCTGTCCGTGGGATTTTCCAGGCAAGAATACTGGAGTGGCTTGCCATTTTCTTCTCCAGGAGATCTTCCTGACCCAGGGATTGAACCCCGGTCTCCCACACTGTAGGCAGATGCTTTACCGTCTGAGCCACCAGAGAAGTCAAATTCAAAGAAGTCAAAGTCAAAAGTGAAGGGTCAAATGCAGACATTCAGCCAAGACCAAAACCACCCAGCTGGCCCATAGACTCGTGAGCAATAATAAAGTATCGTTTTAAGATACCAAGGGGAATAATTTGATGCCTGAAATAGTTAACTGATTAAACAACACCCAGGGAAAGGCTTCTGGAGCAGGCAATGGCACCCCACTCCAGCACTTTTGCCTGGAAAATCCCATGGATGGAGGAGCCTGGTAGGCTGCAGTCCATTGGGTAGCTAAGAGTCGGGCATGACTGAGCAACTTCACTTTCACTTTTCACTTTCATGCATTGGAGAAGGAAATGGCAACCCACTCCAGTATTCTTGCCTGGAGAATCCCAGGGAGAGAGGAGCCTAGTGGGCTGCCATCTATGAGGTCGCACAGAGTCAGACACGACTGAGGTGACTTAGCAGCAGCAGCAGCAGCAGCAGGGAAAGGCTTCACGTAAACTACGATAAAATTCCCCCTATAATTTACTGCGTGACCTGCACACCATGAGGGTCCCTGTAAAGCAGGCAGGTGTATTAGCCGTCCGACCCCATTTCCAGCCTCTTCTCCCTTGTTTGCCTTTTCTGTTGACACCGTAAATGCTCTAGCTGATGTCTCAATGTCCTTTGCAGCTACATGTGGCCACGTGACATGATTCAGCCAGTTAGATATAAGCTGGAATCTGCTACTAACCCGTCTCTTCCTCTCTCTTCCTGCTGTGTGTGTGATGCCTAGAGCAGTCACATCATTTCTGAGGTAGAACAAGTCCATTAGGGCATCAAAGGACAGAGTTTGCCAGATTTAGGAAAAAGAAAATGATAATGATTATTAGTTATCTAAAAGAAATATAAGAAGCCCAGGTGAATTTGAAATTCAGGTAAAGAGAGAATCATTGGAGGGTCCTTGAAAAACTAAACATAGAACTATCATGTGACCCAGTAATCCCACTACTGAGAATATATCCTGAGAAACCATAACTCAAAAGCACACATGCACCCCAAATGCTCACTGCAGAACTCTTTACAATAGCCAAGAATATGGGAGCAACCTACACACCCATCAACAGAGGAATGGATAAAGATGTGGTATATATATACATTCACTGGAATACTACTTAGCCATAAAAAGGAACAAAATTGAGTCATTTGAAGTGATGTGGATGAACCCAGAGCCTGTCATACAGAATGAAGTATATTAGAAGAGAAAAGCCAACATTGTGCATTAAAGCGTATATATGAAATCTAGAAAAATGGTACTGATGGACCTATCTACAGGGAAGGAATGAGATGCAGACACAGAGAACGGACACGGCAGGGCAAGGAGAGGGTGGGATGCATTGAGAAAGTACCATTGACACATAGACACGTGTGCTAAGTCACTTCAGTCGTTTCCGATTCTTCATGACCCCATAGACTGTAGCCTGCCAGGCTCCTCTGTCCATGGGATTATCCAGGCAAGAATACTGGAGTGGGTTGCCATGCCCTCCCCCAGGGGATCTTCCTGACCCAGGGATTGAACCCGCGTCTCTCATGCTTCCTGCATTGGCAGGTGGGTTCTTTACCACTAGTGTGACCTTGGAAGTCCCACCCATATGCATAACCATATGTAAAACAGATAGGTATTGGGAAACTGCTGTATGACACAAAAAATTCAACCCATTGCTTTGTGATGGAGGCATGGGGACTGGGAAGGAGGAAAAAAATCATTTTTTTAGTATAAGCATCTCCCAAACATATATCCATTCCAGACTCTATTACTGAGCCACACACCAGCCCAGGGGCATCTGTACACAGACTTTCTGTGTATGACTGAAACCCCAATTTGCTTACACTTCTGAGGTCAAGAGGGTTTCCTCTCACTCCTAGCCACATGCCATCCTAGTTGATATCTTAAAACCGACAGACAAATGACTATGTAGATCCATCAGGCTTGATTGGTACCCCTTTCCTTTTTTTTAATTAATTTCCATTGGAGTATAGTTGCTTTACAATATTGTGTTAGTGTTACTGCAAAGCAAAGTGAATCACTTATACATAAACATGCGTCCCCTCTCTTCTGGACTTCCTTCCCGTCCAGCTCACCACAGAGCATGCAGCAGAGTTCTCTGTGCCATACGGGAGGTTCCCCTTGAGCATTCTACAGTATCATTAGTGTATCTGTGTCCATCCCCACCTCCCAGTTCCTCCCTCTCTTCACCTTCCTCCTGGTATCCATATATTTGCTCTCTACATCTGTGTCTCTGTTTCAGCTTTGCAAATAGACTCATCTGTACCATTTTTCTAGATTCCACATATATGTGTTCATCTCTTTCTGATCAAAAAATGGACAGAAGACCTAAGTAGACCTTTCTCCCTTTCAATACTACATAAATATTGTTCCAGCACCTTCTTCCTGCCAGTGGTACGAGTGGGAAATCTGACAACGTTAACACATATATATGGAATCTAGAAAGATGATGCTGACGATCCTATTTGCAGGGCAGCAAAGGAGACGCAGACATAGAGAACAGGCGCTGGGCCACAGTAGGGGAGGAGAGTGTGGGGTGATCTGAGGGAGTTAGCATTGAAGCATACACATTACCAAATGTGAAATAGACAGCCAGTGGGAATTCTCTGTGTGACACAGAGAACCCAAAGTCCCTGCTTTGTGACAACCTAGAGGGAGGGGATGGGGAGGGAGGTGGGAAGGAGGCTCAAGAGGAAGCGGACGTATGTACACCTATGGCTGATTCATGTTGATGTATGGCAGAAACCATCACAAACTGTAAAGCGATTATCCAAATTAAAATTTGAAAAAGAAAAATCTTACAGCATCCCATTTTCTTCTATTCTTGTAAACAGCAAGTCTTTCTTCCCTGGAGGTTCAGCAGTAAAGAATCCACCTGCAATGCAGGAGCCTCAGGAGACCCAGGTTCAATCCCTGAGTCAGGAAGAGCCCCTGGAGGAGGGCTTGGCAACCCACTCCAGTATTCCTGCCTGGAGAATCCCATGGACAGAGGAGCCTGGTGGGCTACAGTTCAGTGTCTCCCAGAGCCCTAAGCGACTGAAGTGACTTAGCATGCACAGCACGCAGGTCTTTCTCTTTGGAAGCTTCTAAAATTTTCTCTAGCCCCTGAAGGGCAGTGATATTTCCATCCCAGGCCTATGGGTATCTCATTTCATGAGGCTTCACCGGAACTCAGTCGACTGCTTTCATTTGCACTTGAGCCTGCTCTAGCTGGGGGAACTCGGTGTGTTTATAGTTGGTGACTCCCCTGTGCTGCTACTCTGTCATTTGTGTGTTAGCTTTCATGGCTCTGGCAGGCAAGCTTCTTATTTTGTTTCCCCTTATGACTGTTATCTGTTACTTTCCCCTTTATGATTTTTAGCCCTGTATATGTTGTCCTTGGTTTTGAGCTCTATCTTCCACTTCATCTTTCAGATCACTGATTTGTGTCTAAGTTGAGGATGTTACCCCTTTAAAGATACGTACTTTTTTAAAAAAAATTCAAAAATAATTCTTGGGTTCCAGTATGTGCTGTAATTGAATCTCTTAAGTGCCTTTCTGGTTTCTAGTCGAGATGCCTTCTGCAGGAGGGCCATTTCTGAGCAAGCTGACTGTTCCCTCTTCCTCCCCCAGGGATTGCTAATATGCCTTGCTCTTTCCCCTTGCCTACTTGCAGCTCCCTTTATCCTTGGAGCCATGCCCAGCTGCTGGGGGGCCGCAGTGGCAGTTACCCACGGATGGCAGGGGCACAGCAGACCTTGCTCCTAGGGCCCATGAGAGAGCGGGAGATGCTTGGGTCCCTGCCTGCAGCTGGGGGGTAGCACCTCGTTCCTCCTCTGCAAGGCTGATGCTCTCTTGTTCTCAGAGGTAGGCCACTGGGCTCACCTGATCAGCTTGTCTGAGGCTCCCTGGGACTAGGGAGATGGGCAGATCTTCCACAGTGGGGGCTCCTGGCTAGCTCCATCTTTCCAGGGGGAGCAGGGGTGTCCTTGAGCTGGTACTGTTGAGCCCAAGGCTCACTCCAGGGCTCTCAGGTGCCAGGCTCTCAGTGGCCCGAGAGGACCAGACTCCAGGCTCCCACAGCCTTTAAGGCTCCCTTACATCTTGTGGCCCTTGCCTCTGCTAAGTTCAGCGAAGGTAGTTAATGGTTTAATAGACTGTGAGAAAAAGATACCAGGGGTAGGTTTCTTCACCACCATCTTCCCAGAAATATCTCACAGTTTTTATTCCAAAGTTTGTATAAAACTGTATTACATTTTTAATCAGAAAAAAAAATTTTAATACCAAAAGGAGCTTTGGTTAAAGCATAATAAAATGAGAAACAAGTATATTTGACTGCATTGAATTAGGATTTTTAAAATTCTTACTTTCAAGGTTATGTCTAGCAAAAGACTTGAAAATACTGTGTGTAGCAGTCAGGGATCAGTTGGACAAACTATGGCATAGCCATGTACCTGGAACACTATGGCCACAAATCTGTGAAAAAGGATAAAGGTTGATGTGTACTGACGGAGAGAACACCAAGTTTTAAGGGTAAGAGAAAAAGCATGGTGCAAAATAGTGTATAATGCATTTCTATAAAGAGTCAGTAGTAAATATTTTAGGCCTACAAGGCCATACACACTTTCTGTTACAACCTCTCAACTCTGCTATGTTAGCAAGGAAGCAGTCATGGGCAATATGTAAACTAATGGCCGTGACTGTGTTCTAATACAACCTTATTTGCAAACACAGGTAGCAGGCTGGATTTGGCCCATGGGGTATTATTTGCCAGTTTCTGGTGTAACCGAGATTCCCTAGGGATTCTCAGGTGGCTCAGTGGTAAAGAATCCACCTGCCAATGCAGAACCCTGGGTTGGGAAGATCCCCTGGAGAAGGAAATGGCAAGCCACTCTAGTATTCCTGCCTGGAGAATCCCATGGACAGAGGAGCCTGGCAGGCCATAGTCCATGGGGTTGAAGAAGGTTGGGCATGACTGAGCGACAGCACACAAGCAGGACGTTCCCTACAGTGAACTCTCGGTGAGACACACATTTACACAACCTGCTTTTCTTGACTGCATGGAGTCTGACTTGCTTCTTGGCCAATGAAATATGGCAAAGGTGAAGGGATTTTGCAAATATAATTAAGATTCCAAATCAGCCGTTTCTGAATTAATCAAATGGGGAGAGTATCCTAGGAGGTCCTAACCTAATTAAGTTCAGTTCAGTTCAGTCGCTCAGTCGTGTCCAACTCTTTGAGACCCCATGAATCACAGCACGCCAGGCCTCCCTGTCCATCACCCACTCCTGGAGTTCACCCAAACCCATGTCCATCGAGTCAGTGATGTCATCCAACCATCTCATCCTCTGTCGTTCCACTTCTCCTCCTGCCCTCAATCTTTCCCAGCATCAGGGTCTTTTCCAATGAGTCGGCTCTTCGCATCAGGTGGCCAAAGTACTGGAGTTTCAGCTTCAACATCAGTCCTTCCAGTGAACACCCAGCACTGATCTCCTTTAGGATGGACTGGTTGGATCTCCTTGCAGTCCAGGGGACTCTCAAGAGTCTTCTCCAACACCAGAGTTCAAAAGCTCCAATTACTCAGCACTCAGCTTTCTTTATAGTCCAACTCTCACATCCATACATGACCACTGGAAAAACCATAGCCTTGACTAGACGGCATTACTGTTGGCAAAGTAATGTCTCTGCTTGTTAATATGCTGTCTAGGTTGGTCATAACTTTCTTTCCAAGAAGTAAGCATCTTTTAATTTCATGGCTGCAACCACCATCTGCAGTGATTTTGGAGCCCAGAAAAATTAAGTCAGCCACTGTTTCCCCATCTATTTCCCATGAAGTGATGGGACCGGATACGATGATCTCAGTTTTCTGAATGTTGAGCTTTAAGCCAACTTTAAAATCCCTCGAAAGAGGCCCTTCTTTAGGCTAGACATTCTTTCTTCATTGGCTTTGAGAGGGAAAACCACCATGATGTCATGCCTACAAAGAGATGAAGTCAGCCACTAGCTTGAGGGAGGTTGGAAGCAGACCTGTCCCCAGTCGAGTCTCTGATGACAAGGTGTGCATACTCAGTCACTCAGTCGTGTCTGACTCGTTGTGACCACACGGACCACTGCCCACTAGGCCCCTCTGTCCTTGGGATTCTTCAGACGAGAATACTGGAGTGAGTTGCCATTTGCTACTCCAGGGGGATCTTCCCGACCCAAGGATCAAACCCATGTCTCTTGAGACTCCTGCTTTAGCAGGTAGATTCTTTACCACTGCACCACCTGAGAAGCCCCTCTGATGGCAATGCAGCCCAGATAATAGGCCAACTGTCACTTTGCGAGCCCCTGTGCCAAGAACCCGGCCAAGCCCAGCCAGACTCCTGACCCACAGAAGCTATGAGGCAATGAATCATACATTGTCTTCATTAAATTTGTGCTAATTTCTTGTAAGGCCCAGAAAACTATCATACCTATTATATAGAATCTGCACTTACTTATGTAAGAAAGGAAGAAATAATATATATGCATGTATGTTTGAATTTTTATAAAGAAACATCAGAAGGATAAACAGGAAATTTATAAAAATAATTGCCCACAGAATGAAGAAGAAATGCGTGTGTCCAGGGCAGGAAGCAGGACTTTTCAGGCAATACCTTTCTGTATGGTTCGGATATTAAAATCACCTAAATATATGATCTATCCAAAAAGTTAAATTTTTTAAAATCTCCTGCTTTCCAATTAAGCTATAAAATGTTGTTTCTTTCAGATTTGTACCCTTGATATTTTACAGTTACTGTTTATGTTCATGGTACCTTTCTGCTTGGTTCTTTTCAGTATCAGAACCACTCATGTGACCTGGGTCTTTACATCCACATGTCTCCTTTTGATCTCAAATTGCCATTTTCAAAAGAATATTTGACTTTCCCCATCATTGTTCTCCCAGGACTCAGCGCTGGCATGGGGACACCCTGATAAATGCTTGCTGATGTTCACCTTGGTGTTTCCATACCTACCAAATCCAGATGAACAAATCGTGGTAACAAAGCCCCTCCCTGTCCAGACTTCCCTCTCCGCTTGAAATAAAGCATGTCCACAGGACTAGCTGCCTTGCCGCCTCTTTACCGCCCACCTACCATCAAGAGATGTTGATGAAACACGACTCCTAAAGCATTTTAAACATCTTTTGGGGAATATGTTATGTAGAGAAGACATAGTAATGGCAACAGCAAAACATGGGCATCTGCTCATCCTTGGCTCGATTTCTGAAAACAGCTTTCTGTTTTTCTAGCATGTTTGCTCTAGCCATCTCGCCGTAGTCACGGCACCCAGGGACAGAGGTCAGACTGTGGTCCAGCCTTCCTTCCAGACTCAACCTTCCCCTGATGAACACTCGTTTTAGGTGGTGAGATACTCTGCTCGCTGGCTGACATCTGGGCCAGCAGACCTTTGCTTTGTTCTGAATCCAGAGACCCAAGTCCACGCATGTTTCCCCACAGCCCAGAGTCTGTATTTCTTCCTTTCATTCTCCTCTGAGGACTGGACTCCAGCCTCTCTCCTTAGCCCATGATGGTTGTCTGGAGCCAAAAGGAGGTGGTAGGAGTTGATGGGAGAGAAAAAGAAAGACAGAGGGCAGGTTGAGCCATACTTCCCAGAACCCAGGAAGGCATCCTTGAGTGCAGATGGGGGTGAGGGTCCGGCTGCCCTCAAGGCTCCGCTGGGCTCGGCCAAGGAGCTCTCCCAGCCTGAATGAATAGTGACGCAGTCTCAGATGGCAGGGGTGCAGAGGTTGGGAGTGGAGACGCCTGCTGCACATATGCCCCTGTGTGTGTGGGTTTTCCTGCAATTAGTTGCCCTGCAATGCTAATTGGAGGCCAGCCAATATGTTCTATCAACAGCAGATGCCTTCCAGCCCCTTGGACACCCCAGGGATAACTGTCCCCACCTGGAATGATTACCGATCTCCCACCCTGTGCTCCTCAGCCTGGAGGCAATGCCTGTGCAGACCCTGGTACCTTGCGCTCTTTTGCAGGCCTGAGTATCACCTAAGCTTTCTGAACCGACACACAGAGCACATGAACCAGTCCCTGGTTAGAGGCTGGGGGTGGGGCAGGGGGATATTATAAGATTTCCCCAGGTGGCAATAAATAATGCCCCACTCAATCAAAAGTACCAATAAGGAGGAGAAAAGGCTCACAATATGCTGTTAAGTTTTTTTAAAAAGCAGGTTACAAAACAGCATATGCTACAATCCCACTTTCTAAATATATCCATTTGCAAAGTATCTTCCGTTTCCCTTAAACTCCAGACTCATTGCGTCTCCATGTACACGTCTACCAGCATTTCAGGTGTGATGGATCCTAGACGGAGGTGGGACTTGCCCTTCCAGCTGCTTCTCCCCCGTGTCAAGAAAAGGTAGGGCACCCTTCTTCCTAATGTTCAAAGCCATCATGACCCCTCTTTCTCTCCCATCAGGCGCCCTATTTGACAGGCAGTTGATATAAACTTGAAGTAAAGTTCTGAAAAGTAGATTGCAACAAAGATAAATATAGGAGACAATGAATAAGAAAATCAGAGGCTCCATCTATGAGGCCCAACAGCCTAAGAGGTCTAACAGATGCTCCATGGGAGGGACAGGCAGAAAATGAAGGAGAATTAATGTCACTTTTTAAAAAACTGACTTTAAATATTCCAAGGACTGGTACATCTGAGTTTCTAGATGGAAAGGTTTTTCACAAGTACTCAGCAGGAATGAATGAAAATATACTCACACTAAAGTTCAACCCTGGGAAATTTAGAGACTAGGAATGAAGAAAGGATTCTAACACTTTTCAGAGAGAAAATACAGGTTGCCAACAGGAAGTCGGGGACTGAAATAGCATTTAATTTCAAAAGAGCAGTTTTAGAATGGAAGAGAAAGTAGAGTGATGCCTTCAAACTTTTAAGGAGAAATGATTTCTAACCTAGAATCCTATACCAAGCCAAGTTGGGGGAGAGAATAAAACTTTTTCAGACATGCAAGTCCCCCTAACAGTCTTTATTGCCAAGGGCGCTTTGTTAGGAAAATACTGCAGGATGTGCTCCACCAAAACAAAGGAGTAAACCACACAAAAAAAAAAGAGAGAGAGAAGGGTTCTAGAAAGGAAGGGCCCAAAAGAGAAGAGAGGAGAAGGTATTTCCAGTTTATGAGAAAAGCAAAACAAAACAAAACACAGAACAGCAATTGTGCCGTGGGACTGAAAAATAACCAGTGCGGATTAACAGTAAGAGGACTGAAATGGAGAGAACCCTCCAAGAAAAACATGATCCTTGGTGATTATTAATGTTTCTCTATATGGAATTCCAACAGTTTGAGAGTAAACTCCTGACAGATACACAGAAATCAGAAGAGACAAGGTCGTTACGAACTCCAGGAAAAATAAATAGCTGTACAAGAAAGGAAATGATATCATAGGATGCAATGTGCTTCAGCTGTGAATAACATAAATATTGTCTAAATATATCAAGATAAGAATGAAGAATGCTGATCTGAAAAATTGTAGCATTACGTGTTGGGAGTGTATAGGGTGGGGAGGCACAGAGAAACTGGTGTAAGAAAGCCATGGGTCCTCTTCTTTCATGGAGGGAAGTCATCATAATGTCAACATTTTAAAATCAAGCAAGGGCAGTATATTCTTGTTATTTAGAAGGGTGGAAGAACCGGAAAAATGAAGACAGCAGCAACTGACGATATTGATCCCCTCTTGGGTGTGGACATGGGGGTGAGAAAGAAAGGAACAGAGGGCCATTGTTTCACTCTTAGCCTGGTGACACCATGGGACCCTTCAAATCACGTACATGTGTTACTGGGATAAAATTTTAAAATCATAATATAAAGTCACAATGGAAATCACCATGCATATGCCCAAAATGGAAAAAGAAAATCTCAATTTCAAAGAAAAAAAAAAACAAGTACAGTGCTAAAGGCAACAAGAGCAAGGAAATGAGCACAATAGAGTTGTCTACCCTAATCCAACTTATTTTCTCCTTGGTGAATAGGTTTCGTTGATTTGTTTTGCTCCTTTTATGGAAATCTTGAGACATCATAATACAAGTTGGAAGTCTTTACATAAATCAAATATATATACTACTCACTGCTCTTAGTGCCTGGCCTAAGTGCCTGGTATCCAGTGACTTCTCAGGGAAGGGTTGGTGACTTTTGTATTAAAGTGCCCTGATCTTGTTTGAGGCTGAGTTTCCTCAGATTTTCTTTTTTTTCAAGGGTTTCTTTAAGAAACTTCTCCATGAAAAACATTTTTGAATTTTCTGTAAAACTGCACAAAGACATTAGTCATTAACTTGCTTAATGTTCCTTTCAGAAGGATTCACAAGATAAATTTTTCTCTGAATTTAAAACCCTCAAAACAGTCAGTCCTCTGATGAAACCATACCGAGCAATGAGAATTATATAACCGCATTTTTGCCATTCTCCTAGGGCGCAAGTCTTGTGTCTTCCCCAGATAGTTAATAACTCGGGGCACCTTCAAGCCAATAGACACTCTTTGTTAACGCTCGTTCAGGGGATGGAGACTGGTTTTCTTCCTTTCCTAAGGTGATGATTTTAAATAGATATTTATTCCCAAGCACACAAATTCTATCTTCCACTTTTTTACAGACTTGATATTGGAAAAGTTTTTACTTCTTTACCTGAATGGACTTTCATATATCAGAATGCCCAGGAATTTATGTAACAACTAAAATCCTGCCTGGGGAGTTCATCTTTCAGTGTCCTATCTTTTTGCATTTTCATACTGTTCATGGGGTTCTCAAGGCAAGAATATTGAAGTGATTTGCCATTCCCTTCCCTAGTGGACCACATTCTGTCAGACTCCTGAGAGTCCGTTGGACTGCAAGGAGATCCAACCAGTCCATCCCAAAGGAGATCAGTCCTGGATGTTCATTGGAAGGACTGAGGTTGAAGCTGAAACTCCAATACTTTGGCCACCTGATGCAAAGAGCTGACTCATTTGAAAAGACCCTGATGCTGGGAAAGATTGAGGGCAGGAGCAGAAGGGGACGACAGAGGATGAGATGGTTGGATGACATCACCGACTCAATGGACATGACTTTGGGTAAACTCCAGGAGTGGGTGATGGACAGGGTGGCCTGGCATCCTGTGGTTCATGGGGTTGCAAAAAGTTGGACACGACTGAGTGACTGAACTGAAAATCCTGCCATTGTGCAGACTTGGCAATATATTGTTTTTTATTTATGTGTTTGATTAGCTGGGTGGGATATGTGTTTATAGGTCTTAATGATGGATTCAGACCCATCACAAGGAACATGGCCCCTCAGAAGCCCTGTGACATCCCCTTAGGCATGGCCTTGCCATCTGAGACAGACCTGTGAGGTTGGTTTGGCAAGATACTCTTTGTACCTTTGTTTCTGGAAACTCCTGTTCTCAGACTGACTCATCTTAATGATATCATTGCACTTGCCTTGAAGTTTCTTATCTTCCACTGTGGCTTCTTATTGAAAGGATCTGCATGAGTTATTGGAAGACATGTGTCTCTGGACTTCTCAACTTCAGCCTATAGCTCTCAGCCTCCTGCACCATGAACTCAATACCCTGCTTTCTCAAACAACACCTTTCATCTTGAGCAACCATAAGCTTATTCTCTTGGCCTGTGCTCAACTCTGCAGACCCAATGGGCTTGCCATCGGACTCATCACTGTCAGTGTGAGGAGGGTTGTGAACTGCCAAGCAGGCTGTCCTCGGTCATTGCCCTCACTTTTATAAACCTGAGTGTGTGCACAGGGCTGGTTGTCTGACAAGTGGTGAAAATCTACAGAGCATTGTGGCATATCAGTTCAGGACAGCTGTGATCCCACCAGAGAGTTCCCTTCCAAGGGGCAGAGCCTCAAGTTGAAAAATAATCCTGAACATTTCCAGACATACCCCAGGTAATACGGCAGTCTAAAGAGCTTCACCTAAGTGACAGCATGATCTTGCCATTAACAAGTCCTTGCTGGGTTTCTTATTCTTGGATATAGGAACAGAGCACCTTGCTTGCCATTTCAAAGGGTCTGGTGGACAAAAGAGCATTTAATTCTGAAGTTGAAGATGACTATGTAGAATCAGTCTCTTCATGAGGGGCTCGATCTCATCCATGACTGAGGTGCCTGCGATGAGAGTGTGGTGGTCACTGACAGTCCTGTTGTCTTGGCAATGAGATGATTTATTACTGAGTTGTTGAAATCTTCTTCACCCAAATGGATTTCTCCAGATGAAGATTTGATAGAAAAGACTCCATCATCGAAGGGAGGACAGAGACATCAAAACTCCAAGATCTAAGATCAAGATAACTCTTTTTATACCAGTCTTCTTGTCTAAGCCATAAGCAGAGGCACGGTATCTGGATCACTGATAACCCTGAGCAGTGTGAGGTTATGCTGGTTCCATAAAAGCTCCATTATAGTAGGCTAGAACGCTAATGACAAGAGGGCAACAACCCTCCTGGAGGTAGTTCCTACAGTGTCCTTCCTCTTCTCCATAGAGGCCTCCAGAAGGAAGCTGTCATACTCTCCTTTGCACTCCACCTGGGACCACTGACTTCCTGTGTCAATAACATGCACCACTAGCATACCACCACCACCATCACCACCATCACCATCACCACCACCACCACAACCATCACCACCACCACCACCACCACAACCATAAACACCACCACAACCATAACCACCACCACCACCACCACCACCACCACAACCATAACCACCACCATCACCACCACCACCACCACTGTCACCACCACCACCATCACCACTACCATCACCACCACCACCACCATCACCACCACCACCATCACCACCACCACGACCATCACCATCATCAACACTACCATCACCACCACCACCACCACCACCGTCACCACCACCATCACCACCACCACAACCATCACCATCATCAACACCATCACCACCACCCAACCATCACCATCACCATCATCAACACCATCACCACCACCACCATCACCACCACCACCATCACCACCACCACAACCATTACCATCATCAACACCATCACCACCACCACCACCATCACCACCACCACCATCACCACCACCACGACCATCACCATCATCAACACTACCATCACCACCACCACCACCACCACCGTCACCACCACCACCACCACCACCACAACCATAACCACCACCATCACCACCACCACCACCACTGTCACCACCACCACCATCCCACTACCATCACCACCACCACCACCATCACCACCACCACCACCACCACCACCATCACCACCACCACAACCATCACCATCATCACCATCACCACCACCCCACCATCACCACCACCACCACAACCATAACCACCACCACCATCACCACCACCACAACCATAACCACCACCATCACCACCACCACCACCGTCACCACCACCACCATCACCACTACCATCACCACTGCCAACGCCATCACCACCACCACCACAACCATAACCACCACCACCACCACCACCACCACCACCACCATCACCACCACCACGACCATCACCATCATCAACACCATCACCACCACCCCACCATCACCACCACCAATGCCATCACCACCACCCCACCATCACCACCACCAATGCCATCACCACCACCACCACAACCATAACCACCACCACCACCATCACCACCACCACCACCACCACCACCACCACGACCATCACCATCATCAACACCATCACCACCACCCCACCATAACCACCACCACTACCACCATCACCACCACCGTCACCACCACCACCACCACCACCACCATCACCACCACCACGACCATCACCATCATCAACACCATCACCACCACCCCACCATCACCACCACCAATGCCACCACCACCAATGCCATCACCACCACCACCACAACCATAACCACCACCACCACCATCACCACCACCACCACCACCACCACCATCATCACCATCACCACCACCATCACCACTATCACCACCATCACCACTATCACCACCACCATCACTACCATCATCACCACCACCACCACAACCATCACCACTACCATCACCACCACAACAACCATAACCACCATTACTACCACCACAACCATCACCACCATCACCACTATCACCACCACAACCACTATCACCACAACCACCACCACCATCACTACCATCATCACCACCACCACCACCTCCTCCACTGAAGAATCCCAAAATATCCAAACAGATCTTTGTGATGAAATGGTTCTGGTGGGTTTCATTGACATTTTATTCATTATGCATCACCAATCATTCAATAAACTGTTCTGTGTTGGTGGAGGCCAGAAGGCTTGGGGAGCTTCTCAGGTGGCTCAGTGGTAAAGAATCTACCTGCCAATGCAGGAGACCTGGGTTTATTCTCTGGGTCAGGAAGATCCCCTGGAGAGGGAAATGACAACCCACTCCAGCACCCTTGCCTAGAAAATTTTATGGACAGAGGAGGCTGGCAGGCTATAGTCTATGGCGTTGCAGAGAGTTCAACATGACTGACCAACTGAGCACACACACAGAAGGCTTGGGGTGGCCCAGTTTCTCTGACCATTGCTCTAATCTCCATGTTCCCCTGCTGAAGGACACTCACAGAGGGAATTATGGTGTCATGACTGACAACAACCTCAGATCCATCCAACACCATTATCAGTCCTCAACCAGCAGAGCACCAGGTTTCAGGGAGGATGTGTTTGGCTGATTCAGAAGTTGTGTGAAAAAACTAGGTGCTCTGCTAGATGAAACAAAAGCTGAGTTCACACTGGTTGTGGCATAGCATCTCAACTATTTGAGATTATTTTGTGTCTGACAGTTTTCCCATCATTCATAATTAGATTGCATTAGTAATACTTACTGAAACTAAAAATGATCCTCTACAGTAACAAGTGAAAGAAAAGTCTCTCAGTTGTGTCCGACTCTGTGAGACCCCATGGACTATACAGTTCATGGAAATCTCCAGGCCAGAATACTGGAGTGGGCAGCCGTTCCCTCCTCCAGGGGATCTTCTCAACCCAGGGATCAAACTCAAGTCTCCTGCATTGCAGGAAGATTTTTACCAGCTAAGCCACAAGGGAAGCCCTACAGTAACAAAGTTTGTTCAAAGTAGGCTCAGAAATCCTTTTATTCTTTCTGTATTTTATGTTGGCAGATTGTTTCCCAATTTTTAATAGTTCTTGTTCTCTTCTCTGTTTATTTTATAATGTTCCTAAACAGACCACATCTTTTAATAGAAATATTATGCTCTCAATGTAAAAATAACACAAATGATCATTCCTACTAAACAGGACTACATCACTTGTTATTTGATTCCAGGCTTTCTGAAGACTACTCTAGCTCACTTCAAGCAAATTTCTGATTATTGGGCTCAAGTTAGAGCAAGACCTCTTACTGCCTGAAGATTTCAGCTAACATAGGGAAAGGCCAAGAAGAAAAATTTCACCATGTTCTCTTTGGTTTACCCCAGGTAGGTGACATTTGCTTCTTGCAAAAGCAACTTTCGATACCTACGTTGAGTTACATCTGCAAACCTGAGCTAACTGCATCATATTTCCAATTTATTCCAGGGCTATTTAATATTTTTATACAAATAGGTCCTTGCTTTTTAATCTGTCTCTGTTTAGGAGAACAGTGCAGATGAAATCCTTAGCCACTGCTAACTGATTGTTAGGATTAGTATCTTGTTTCTTTGCCACTCTGCTTTGCTCTTTACCTCTCACTCTTAGTGTTGAGTTTCCTCTCTCTTTCTTGTTCTGTCCTGTTATTTATTCCTTGTGTATTGTATATCCTGAGAGATACGATGTGTGAGTGTCAACAACAAGGTTGGTGAAGATGGAAGCTCATGGAGTATATGTCGTGGCAGAAAATGTATAATCTAAAGAATGGTCAGTGGGGTTTTCTAGTGGACGGATTAGTCAGGAAGCTGTCCCTGTAACTGAGTTCTAAGAGGTTTCCCAAGGACTCTCCTCTTATCAGAGAGTCTCTTAAGCTATAGGTGGGAGTTTAACACCTGATTTCACCTATAATGGAGGCTGGTGAATTAGCTCAATCACACAATCTGATCATAAGAAGAAAACAAAGTATATAAGCATATTCATGGATTGGCCAACAGATGGTACAGCTGGAGCTTGTCCTGAAGCAAAGAGAGACAGAAAAATGGAGGTCTAGAATGTGATAGAATTAAATTCAGGACAAAGAGTTTTAATTTGATATTGTTAATATTGAAAACAAGGTCCTCAGAGGCATGGAAGAGGAGGAAGAAGGAGGAGGAGGAGAAAGAGGAGAGGAAGAGATAGGAGAAGGAAGAGAAGAATTAACAGAAAGAGGAAGATGAAGAAGATGGCTGAGATATGGAAGCACTGTAAAAATGAAAATGCACCCAGTTTAATAGTAGGAATTTCAACTGTGTAGAGATACTGCATGGTGCTAGTGGTAAGGAATCTGCCTGCCAATGCAGGAGACATAAGAGGTACACGTTTGATCCCTGGGTTGGGAAGATCCCCTGGAGGAAGAAAGGGCAACCCACTCCAGTATTCTTGCCGGGAAAATTCCATGGACAGAGGAGCCTGGCAGACCCTACAGAAGACCCTATAGTCTATACAGTTGCAAAGGATTGGACACGACTGAGCAAGTGAGCATGCATGCAGTGTAAAATGGATGTTCAATTATTTGAGCAGAATAAGGGGGCACACTGAGGTTTTAGAGGTTGCACCAAGGGGTGGGAAGAGGTAAGAGAACCGAGTCTGTGTGGACTGGAGTAGGAGCTGTTGAGTAATGTAAGAGTGTGTGGACAAGGATGGTCAGGAGAGGGCTTCGCCGGTGGTCTAGTGGGTAAGAATCCGCCTGCCCATGCAGGAGACCTGGGTTTGATCCCTGATCCAGAGAGACCCCACATAGCAACTAAGCCTGTGTGCCACGTCTACTGAGCCTGTGCTTCAGAACCTGGAAGCCACAGCTACTGAAACCTGCATGCCCTAGGGCCTGTGCTCCACAGCAAGAGAAACCACGGCAATGAGAAGCCTGTGTACCATGACTAGAGGGTAACCCCGACTTGCTGCAACTAGAGAAAAGCCTGTGCAGCACCAAACACCCAGCAAAGCCAAAAATAAAGAAAGAAATAATAATAAAAAGAATGGTCAGGAAAGGAAGACCACCATGCCCCTTCCTAGTTCTACAATCAAGGGTGACCAGAACGGGCTTTCACCAAAAAGGCTCTTGATAAATGGCTCACTGAGGAAACCAGAGATTTAGGAGGGTAGGTGGGAAGCTCATTTGGGAAACAGAAGATGGACAGGAAGGAGTGGAGGCTTCGGGAGGTGGAAGGCTGACCGAATAGGAACCACATATAAATTAAGAATGCGGCCCTCCCTTGGAGTTAGATTGCCAGGGTTCTACGCCTGGTTTAAAAGCCTAGCCATAAGCAATTTACTTGTCCTCCTTTGAGGCTCAGTTTCCTTATCAATAAAATAATAGCAATAATGATGGTAGTAGATCATGATCAAGGTCATAGTATATGATAGGACCTATTTTGTAGAATTATTGGTGAAGATTCCATGAGACAAGACATGTAAAGCAGTACAGTTTGGGCACAAAAAAGCATGGCTGCTACCTCCTGGAAAAAGGGGAGCAGGGGAAAATCTTGGAGTTTTGTGTGATGTATGTCCATTACAGAAGGAAACTGGCAGATCAGTCTACATTGCACCACCTGGATGGTCTGAAAACTCTTAAGCTAAGAAGTAAGATTAAAGTGACTTAAAGTTGGTACCCCTCTTCAGCATCTACAGAAGCATGTGCAAGTCTGTTCCAGTTCATTCACCATCTGCCAGGTCTCAAGGGACTCCTAAAAATAAAGTTTCAAGGAAGGAGCTCACTTTCAAATATCACAAAACGCAAAAGGAAACAAAGCAACATGACCCAGAGAAGGCAGGATTCTCAACCAGCTGAGTCAGACCTGCAAAGACTTCAGCCACTGAATCATCTGACATAGTGGATAAAATCAGTAGTTAATGAATTTGAATGGAAAAGAGATGAATAAATTCACAAATTTGACTTACGCTTCTAAGACTAGGAAATGAGCATAACATTTCTCTTTCCTTCAGGCAAAAAGCTGATACTCCGCATGGCACTTTTCTCTAGTCTTCTAAATCTTGTGCATAACAAGAAGTTTTCCTACCATGACTTTGCAGAGTTTTAATTAAACTATAGGTATAGAAGGGCAAACAAATCAATAGTTTAATAAATTTAAGGAAATGAAAGAAAATTAAAGATATTAATTAGGTACAAGAGGCTAAAATATGAACAAGGAGATTTAGAAAGCAAAGTTCAGTTCAGTTCAGTCATTCAGTCGTGTCCGAATCTTTGCGACCCTATGAATCACAGCACGCCAGGCCTCCCTGTCCATCACCAAATCCTGGAGGTCACTCAGATTCACGTTCATCAAGTCAGTGATGCCATCCAGCCATCTCATCCTCTGTCATCCCCTTCTCCTCCTGCCCCCAATCCCTCCCAGCATCAGAGTCTTTTCCAATGAGTCAACTCTTCGCATGAGGTGGCCAAAGTACTGGAGTTTCAGCTTTACCATCATTCTTTCCAAAGAAATCCCAGGGCTGATCTCCTTCAGAAGGGACTGGTTGGATTTCCTTGCAGTCCAAGGGACTCTCAAGAGTCTTCTCCAACACCACAGTTCAAACACATCAATTCTTCGGCGCTCAGCCTTCTTCACACTCCAACTCTCACATCCATACATGACTACTGGAAAAACCATAGCCTTGACTAGATGGACCTTTGTTGGCAAAGTAATGTCTCTGCTTTTGAATATGCTATCTATGTTGGTCATAACTTTTCTTCCAAAGAGTAAGCGTCTTTTAATTTCATGGCTGCAGTCACCATCTGCAGTGATTTTGGAGCCCCCCAAAATAAACTCTGACACTGTTTCCACTGTTTCCCCATCTATTTCCCATGAAGTGATGGGACCGGATGTCATGATCTTCGTTTTCTGAATGTTGAGCTTTAAGCCAACTTTTTCACTCTCCTCTTTCACTTTCATCAAGAGGCTTTTTAGCTCCTCTTCACTTTCTGCCATAAGGGTGGTGTCATCTGCATATCTGAGGTTATTGATATTTCTCCTGGCAATCTTGATTCCAGCTTGTGTTTCCTCCAGTCCAGCGTTTCTCATGATGTACTCTGCATAGAAGTGAAATAAGCAGGGTGACAATATACAGCCTTGACGTACTCCTTTTCCTATTTGGAACCAGTCTGTTGAAAGCAAAGTTAAACTTGTGTAAATAAAATGACAATAATTCAAATGGAAACTACAGTTAGGTGCAGCTGAAGAGAGAATTAGTGAGCTAAAAGATAGACTGGAAGAAATCTCCAGAGTTGCAACACTAAGAAATGGGAAAGAGAATTTAAGAAACAAAGAAGATGCAGTGAAAAAATTAAACATGCAGGTAATCCCAGTTCTGTAAAGAAAAGAGAGGTTTACCATATTTGAAAAGATAATAACTAAGTGAGTTCCAAACCAGGATGCATAAGAAATCCACACTTAACAAATCACAGTGTACTTTTCAGTTCACCAAAGACAAAGAAATAAAAGCCAAGTGCCTTCAAAAGAATGACAAATTGGGGTGACCATTGATTTCCCAATAGAATAATAATAAAAAATAGCTAGAAGGCAGTAGAATGATATCCTCAATAAACTGAAAAAAGTAACAGTAAATAAAATGTTACATCCTGTAAAAAGAAAAAGACAGCTTTCAAGAGGGAGGAGACTAAAGGTCACTTTCAGGTAATGAAAAACTGGGAAAGTTTTCTATCAACAAAACTTTACTAGGGGAAACAATCACAAACATACTCCAATCGGAGAGAAGGTAATTGCATACTGATGGTATGAAATGAAAAAATTTATAAGCAAAGTTACTGGCAAATATGTGGATGAATCTAAACAAAACTGATGTATAAAAGAGTAATAATTTCCTAGGGGATTAAAAATGTTTCAGAGATAGAACTCAAATGCATAGTTTTTTGTTTGTGAGGGGAATAACTAGAGTTGAACTGTTCTAAAGCCGTTAAGGGCTTCCCAGGTAGCACTAGTGATAAAGAACTCACCTGCCAATGCAGGTACACAGAACAGATGGCAATTTAATCCCTGGGTCAGGAAGATCCCCTAGAGGAGGGCACAGCAACCCACTCCAGTATTCTGGCTTGGAGAATCCCATGGGCAGAGGAGCCTGGCAGGCTGCAGTCTATAGCGCTGCACAGAGCTGGACATGACTGAAGCAACTTAGCATGCATGCATACACAACGCCCTTACAGTGATCAAGATTTGAAATAGTAGATATTCACACTAAAATTAATTTCTAGAATAAACACAAATAGAAGAGAAATAAAGTGTAAAATGAACAAGCTACCAAAGGGGCAGAAATGAAATAAGAAAGACTATTCAGTGAAAATTCAAAGCAAGAAAGGAAGGGGAAAACAAAAATAAGTACAAATGAAGATGTTAGAAGTGAATCCAATTTTATCAGTTCCTAAAATCCGAGAGGAGGGTCAGATACATCAGATTTAAAGAAAATTATATTTTTAGATCATATTCTTTTAAGCCAGCTACCTCTTTTTCTAAGTTGTTGTTTAGTCACAAAGTCACGTCTGACTCTTTTGTGAACCCATGGACTGTAGCCCACCAGGCTCCTCTATACATGGGATTTCACAGGCAAGAATACCAGAGTAGGTTGCCAATTCCTTCCTCCCAACCCAGGGATCGAACCTACAGCTCCTGCATTAGCAGGTGATTCTTTACCACTGAGCCACCAGGGAAGAGACACACTAAATTATATGGCTACCAAAAGACTGAAAGTAAAATGTTAAAAACAAAAGATATTCCAAGAAAATATTAAACAAAAAATAAACCAGAATGTGTAATTGATAACAGACAGATCGAGGGCAGGAGGAGAAAGGGGCAACAGAGGATGAGATGGTTGGATGGCATCATCAGCTCAATGATTTGAGCAAACTCCAGGAGATAGCGAAGGACAGGGAAGCCTGGCATGCTACAGTCCATGGGTTCACAAAGAGTTGGACACAACTGAGCGACTAAGCACAGCACACCCAGTAATTAACTGAAAGACAATTGAAAAGTGTTAATTCCAGGACCATGGCAGGGGAAATTTAAGTCTAAAATATCTTATTGTGCCAAAAAACATGGAAGTGCTTAAGGAGTGATGGGATCATGTCAGGAAAAAAAAAAAAAGCTGCTTTGAGGGGATATCCATTGGCCAAATGAGGGACAATGTGAGCAAAAGTAAAAAAAAAAAAAAAAAGTAATAAATTCAGACTCTTTGAGTAAAAGAGAAATCTATTCCATTATTTAGTGATTAATCACTTCATTAGTAAAAGAGAAAGAGAAGCTCTCTCTTACAGTAGAATGCCAACTAATAAATCCAAAAGAAATAATAGAATTAGAAAACCGCTAGTAACCAAGATAGTAATAATTGATTCAAGCAAAAAGCGTCAACAGATGCTAAATCTGGAGAAATACAATCTGATGAGGAATAAGATATTTACATAGTCTCAAAATATCTTCCACAGAATATTTATTGGCTACTTATTAATCAACATGTTCATCATACATATTTATTAACTAGGGGCTTCCCCAGTGGCTCAGCGGTGAAGAATCAGCCTGCCAATGCAGGAGACGCTGGTTCGATCCCTGGGTCAGGAAGATTCCTGGGAGCAGGAAACGGTGACCCACTCCAGTGTTCTTGCCTGGGAAATCCCATGGACAGAGGAGCGTGGCAGGCTACAGTCCATTGGGTCAAAAAAGAGCTGGACATGACAACAACAATTTATTAACTATTCAGCAGAGAAACCTGACAGACATCAGTTTAATCATCAGTAAGGAATGTTAACATCCCCAGTAATGGTACAAACTGCCAACATGTGCCTCCTGATTGCAGGCACTGGGAAGGACACAGCATCACTTCTGTGAGATTTCTGCCCAAAACGCATCTCCTGAATCAAATCACGAGGTAACATAAAGCAAACATAAATTGAGAGAACTGTACAAATAAGAGGAGAAGGCAATGGCACCCCACTCCAGTACTCTTGCCTGGAAAATCCCATGGACAGAGGAGTCTGGTGGGCTGCAGTCCATGGGGTCGCTGAGTCGGACACGACTGAGCGCCTTCACTTTCACTTTTCACTTTCATGCATTGGAGAAGGAAATGGCAACCCACTCCAGTGTTCTTGCCTGGAGAATCCCAGGGATGGGGGAGCCTGGTGGGCTGCTGTCTGTGGGGTTGTGCAGAGTCAGACATGACTGAAGCGACTTAGCAGCAGCAGCAGCAATACAAATAAGAAGCTGGACTTTAAGAATGCCAAGATCAGGAAAAGATGGACTGGAATGGAGAAAATGAAGAGGCACAATGATCCAGTGCAGTGTGTGACCCTGGATTGGTTTCTGACCCATGAGAGACCTTGTTGGGGCCATTAGTTGGGATCTGGAGGGTGTGATGGTGTAAATGTACCAGCATCAATTTTCTGACTTGTATCACTGAATCATTCATGCGGGAGAGTGTCCCTGCACAGAGGGAGCATCCTAAGGTATGAAGGGATGCTCACCCATCGTGTCTGCAGCCACTGCCAAATGAGAGGGACAGACTCTCCTGGCCATTCTAGCACTCCATCACCTTGAAGTTCCTCCTACCTCCATTTCATTCTTACAATGAGCACCCTCCTCTAGGTCAACGAATATGCTCATTGGGGAGTTAAGAATTCAATTTTACTTTCCAAACAACCCAAGACTGATTTTGGCACATGCTAATATGGAAATAAGTGAGAAGAGAAAGTGAAGAACTTAGGAGCGATGGAGGTAATATTTCACAATGAAAGCACCCTGACCTCTCACTTTGCAAAGGGCCTCTACTCTTCCTTCCTCAGCCATAGGTCTGAAACTAAATGAGTCTTCTTGCTTTAAAAGAAAGTAGCCTTGTGAAGTATGAACTCCAAAACCTTGGATATGCTCCATCAGAAGAGAATTCCTACCACTTCCTAGGCAGCACGGCATGGTGGAGAAGGAGCCCAAAGCTCCCAGGCTGATCACCTGATTCTCAGCGGAGAAACTTGTGATTGGGGTCTATCTCTGACTGAGGTCAGCCCCCATCTAGAAAATAGGGTTAATTATACACAGTCGGCCTCAGAAGGTTAGCTGTGGGCTCAGATACAGCAATACAGATGCAGTGGCAATAACTATTAAGCACTCAGTAACTTATGCTTGTTTTTATTCTTATTTAGTTATTTGGATACTTTTTTATTGAAGCATTGTTGACTTACAATATTGGATTAGTTTCAGGTATACAGCAAAGTGATTCAGTCATTCATATATATATATATATATATATATATATATATAAATCAATATATATATGGGGCTTCCCTGGTGGCTCAGACGGTAAAGAATCTGCCTGCAATGCAGAAAACCCAGGTTCAATCCCTGGGTTCAGAGTGAGAGACCAACACTCTCATATACACATATATCTGTCTATAATATGTATACATATATAATATATGTATATATAACATACATATATATTTTTTCTATTGGCACATATATTATTTTTCCCAAATCATTAGGGGAGGAAAAGATATCTGCGGTACTAATGTTTTCATCCAAAGTGTTGTGCTGTCTTACAAATGATCATTAAGGCAAACATTTTAAAAAATATCTGAATAAAATAAATATCAATGCACCTTCATGATGCTGCTCATACAGCTGACCACGTGTCATCTTGGGTTTTCATCTCTTTATTTTATGAATTATAATTTATGCCTTCATTTGACATCAAATAAGTACCCAGCAGGGCTTCCCAGGTGACTCAGTGGTAAAGAATCTGCCTGCCAATGCGGAGACACGGGCTCGATCCCTGAAATGGGAAGATCCCCTGGAGGAGGAAATGGCACACTGCTCCAGTATTCTTGACTGAAAAATTCCATGGACAGAGGAACCTGGCGGGCCACCGTCCACGGGGTCACAGAAGAGTTGGACACGACTTAGAGACTAAACAACCACAATAACAACAAAGTACCTGGAAACACTGCTGCTCCCGCCTCGGACAGACCCACCACAGAGTGTCAGTCACCTTACACACTTGCCTTTATATATTTAATCTGTCTCTGGAAATTGTACAGAAATCTGGTAAAAGATGCTGGGTTGAAAGGGAGACATCCTCTTCACACGACACCTTTCTCGTCTTTGAAAGTTTATATCATAAAAATCTCATACCTTCTTTAAAAGTCAGTAAACTTAGTTTCCAAAGACAATATTTTCATTTAAAAACCCTAATCCTGACAACTTTGAGAAATTTTTGCCACCCCCTAATTTGAGGCATGAGTATAGACATCATAATTCATCTTTATCCAAACCTGAGTAATGTATAATCTTTAAAACTTTACATGACTAAATTGGCAGGCTATGAAAGTAAAAAAGTGATGCAAAAGCACCAAACTGTAACGTGCATCTCAAAAAGAAGATGATGTGTTCTTTTAACACTTAACGAGCATGTTGAAAAATGTGCAACAAAAGATAGGCAAATGTGAAGTGTTTCACAGAAGTCTCAGGCCGGCCCATTTAGATATTGGCTCAGGACAGCATATTGAAAAGCAGAGACATTATTTTGCTGACAAAGGTCCATATAGTCAAAGCTATGGTTTTTCCAGTAGTCATGTGTTGATGTGAGAGTTGGGCCATAAAGAAAGCTGAGCATCAAAGAATTGATGCTTTTGAGCTGTGGTGTTGGAGAAGACTCTTGAGAGTCGCATGGGCTGTAAGGAGATCAAAGCAGTCAATCCTAAAGGAAATCAGTCCTGAATAGTCATTGGAAGGGCTGATGCTAAAGCTGAAGCTCCAATACTTTGGCCGCCTGATGAGAAGAGCTAACTCATTGGAAAAGACCCTGATGTTGTGAAAGATTAAAGACGGGGAGAAGGCGGCAACAGAGGATATGGTTAGATAACATCACCAACTCAATGGATATGAATTTGAGCAAACTCCAGGAGACAGTGGAGGCCAAAGCAGCCAGGGGTGCTACAGTCCATGGAGTCACAAAGAGTCAGACACAAGCTAGCGACTGAAAAACAACAGCAGGATTTATCATGAGCTTGATGTAAAAACCCAAGTAAATCCACTAATATTAGCCTTTACCATTGGAAGGGTTTACGGCTGGGGAGGGATTACAGTACAATCATACTGTCTGCAGCTATAATTAAGATCTTCTCTAATTAGCTAACCATCTTGCTGGGGCTTGTAACAATTAGAGGTGCAGGATAGCTCAGGAATTTATCATGGGTATGTACACATGTGTGCATGTGAAGTTCAGAATCAGCAAACTAACCAAGCAAAAGGCTTCCAAAGACCACCAGCTCCATCCTTCAGATTACAAAAGGGAAATCCAGAAAGCAAGAAAGAAGGGAGATGCTGAATGGAAAGGCAAAGCTGCCCAAAGAAAAGGAGCTTCTGTTGCTTTGAGGGGATGACTCAGGGAGCCAGTCACACCCAGAAATGCCCGATTGAGAAGCAAATCTCCTATGCACGTCAGAACCGGAGGGGAAAACATGACTGCTGCTTCTGAGTGATGGGCCAAGAAGACCACAGCCCATGGGAGAAAAGACCACAGCCTCGCCAGGGAGGCAAGACCCAGGGTCACCAGATGCCTTTACTTGCTCTTGTTGCTGTGAAAACTGGGCAAGATTTTCATTTACTATACCCATGGTTCCACTAACATTTCTTGAGCACGTACGACGCGCTCTGCTGTGTGTTCTAGAGTAAAATAAAATCAACCTCTGCTTTCCTAGAGCTTCATTCAAAAATGTGTGTGTGTGTGTGTGTAGACCCTAATTTTGCTCACCCCTTTCTGGATCCCTGCTCCCACTGGCCTTAAGATGCCTTTACTTCTCTTTGGTGCTTGACAACCCTGCCCCCATCTCAGTGACGCCCATCCCAATCCACTCATCTTCATCTCTTGCCCACAACCTGTGCCCCTGCTTCTTCCTTGGCCCCCTAGAATACTCTCATCACAGCATCCAGACAGACCCTTTCAAAACCTAAATCTGCTCGTCACCCTGCATGACTCCCCATCTTCCTTAGAGAAAAGCCAAGCCCTTAAGTCTTTTCAGCACCCCCTCAAGCCCTTGCCACCCTGACTCCCTTCTCCCTGGCCCCTTCTCCTTCTGCTCCCGCACATTCGCTTCACTCCATCCACACTGGCCTCCCTGCTGTCTCTTGGACAAGCCAGGCAGATGCTGGCCACCGGACTTTTGCACTGGTTGTTTTCTCTGCCTGGAATGCACTTCCCCCAAGATATCCACATGGCTCAGGCCCTCACCTTCTTCATGTCTCTTCTCAAATGTCACTGCTCAATCAGGCCAACCTGCCCACCCAGAACAAAACTGTAGCCCCCCCCCCACCTGCTTTCCTAATCCTTTTGGTGGCTCAGATGGTAAAGTGTCTGCCTGCAATGCAGGAGACCCAGGTTCGATCCCTGGGTTAGGAAGAGCCCCTGGAGAAGGAAATGGCAACCCACTCCATTACTCTTGCCTGAAGAATCCCATGGGCAGAGGAGCCTGGTAGTCCATGGGGTTGCAAAGAGTCGGACATGACTGAGTGACTTCACTTCACTTAGCTCTAATCTACTTATCCTCTCTTCTGCAAACTCCAATACTTAGGCCACCTGACGCAAAGAGCTGACTCGTTGGGAAAGACTGATGTTGTGAAAGATTGAAGACAGGAGAAGAAGGGGGTGACAGAGGATGAGATGGTTAGATAGCATCACCGACTCAGTGAACATGAATTTGCACAAACTCTAGGAGATAGTGAAAGACAGCAGAGCCCACCATGCTGCAGTTCATGGAGTCACAAAGAGTCAGACATGACTTTGCAGCTGAACAGCAACAAATAGTCCTTACCATCTTCAAATATTCCAATACTTTATGTATTGAATGGGTTGTCTTTCTGCTCTTGCTAAAATATAGGCTCTTTGAGACCAAGGAAAGATTATTTTCCCACCACTGATGGACTCAAGAACACTTGATTAGGGCCTGGGGCCAAGAGGAAAGTTGATAAATATTTGGTTATGGATAGGAGTGGCAGCAGGCCAGGAAATGTTAGTTTTCATGAACTTCCACTCCCTTAAAGCTTATATGAAGGCAGAGAGCCTCATGATTAAATGTCTGTCCAGCTGGCCTTTTCTGAGAGTGGTAATATACATGTCCCATATATCAGATATTTGTGAGAGGGCTGGGGGAGAGGACGGTACCAGCCAGAGCAAATTGCCAGAAACATAAGTGCTGTGTGGAACTCGCTGTTCTGGATCTTAGGGCAGTAATGCGAACAAGCGTTTGCAGTTTATAGAGAACCTGAACATTCATTTTCTCACCGGAGCCTCTCTGGGTTCCGGTAAATTATGCATTAGTGTGGCTGGACGCACTTCACTTGCGACAGAACTGCTGTTTCGAGAGGCCCAAGGTCACCCAAAGAGCAAAGACTCTTGCAGAATGGAGATAAGGTGTCAGAGCTTGTCTTACCAGAACTGTTTGTCCCATGCTGCGGCCCTGCCTTGATGTACGGGCCCAAAAGTTCATTTGGATTTTTCCATAACATTGCACCAAACCCTCAGGAGCTTTCGGCCAGTACTTCACACTTGTGTTCAGTCGCTCAGTCGTGTCTCTTTGCAACCCCGTTGACGGTAGCCCTCCAGGCTCCTCTGTCCATGAGATTTCCTAGACAAGAATAATGGAGCGGGTTGCCATTTCCTTCCCCAAGGATCTTCCTGATCCCAGGGACTGAACATTGGCAGGTGGGTTATTCACCACTTCACCCATGCATGAGTGTTAATAGGATTAACCGTTCAGGGAGCATTCATTCTTCACACTCACTTTTTACCTTCCACTGTAGAATAAAACACAGGACGCAGGAACTCTCACAAAACCAATGTGTGAGGCAGTGAATTATTTTATGATGATACTTGTAATCACTGGCAGGTCAAGACAGGGAACTTTGTAGCCACTGCATCCCCCACTCAAGTCTCCCCTGGATCACACAGCATCCTCCCATGTCCCAGTTCAGTTCAGTTCAGTCGCTCAGTCGTGCCGACTCTTTGCGACCCCATGGACTACAGCACTCCAGGCCTCCCTGTCCATCACCAACTCCCGGAGTCCACCCAAACCCATGTCCATTGAGTCGGTGATGCCATTCAGCCATCCCATCCTCTGTTGTTCCCTTCTCCTCCTGCCCCCAATCCCACCCAGCATCAGGGTCTTTTCCAATGAGTCAACTCTTCGCATCAGGTGGTCAAAGTGTTGGAGTTTCAGCTTTAGCATCAGTCCTTCCAATGAACACCCAGGACTGATCTCCTTTAGGATGGACTGGTTGGAGCTCCTTGCAGTCCAAGGGACTCTCAAGAGTCTTCTCCAACACCACAGTTCAAAAGCATCAATTCTTTGGCACTCAGCTTTCTTCACCGTCCAATTCTCACATCCATACATGACCACTGGAAAAACCATAGCCTTGACTAGATGGACCTTTGTTGGCAAAGTAATGTCTCTGCTTTTTAATATGCTATCTAGGTTGGTCATAACTTTTCTTCCAAGGAGTAAGTGTCTTTTAATTTCATGGCTGCAGTCACCATCTACAGTGATTTTGGAGCCCAGAAAAATAAAGTCAGCCACTGTTTCCACTGTTTCCCCATCTATCTGCCATGAAGTGATGGGACCAGATGCCATGATCTTAGTTTTCTGAATGTTGAGCTTTAAGCCAACTTTTTTACTCTCCTCTTTCACTTTCATCAAGAGGCTTTTTAGTTCCTTTTCACTTTCTGCCATAAGGGTGGTATCATCTGCAGATCTGAGGTTATTGATATTTCTCCCAGCAATCTTGATTCCAGCTTGTGCTTCCTCTAGCCCAGCGATTCTCATGATGTACTCTGCATAGAAGTTAAATAAGCAGGGTGACAATATACAGCCTTGACGTACTCCTTTTCCTATTTGGAACCAGTCTGTTGCTCCATGTCCAGTTCTAACTGTTGCCTCTTGACAGTGCTCCTGCCAAAAAGATGGCTACCCTGGCTTCGGTCATAAACACTTTTCTTTGCATTTCTTTATAATTTTACCATCCAGATGTGTATGGTTCAGTCACTACAGTTTTGCTGTTGTTCAGCCTCTCAGTTGTGTCCAATTCTTTGTGACCCCATGGATTGCAGTGCACCAGGCCTCCCTGTCCTTCACCATCTCCCAGAGTTTGCTCAAACTCATGTCCATTTGGTCCATGATGCCATCCAACCATCTTATCCTCTGTTGTCCCCTTCTCCTCCTGTCCTCAATCTTTCCCAGCATCAGGATCTTTTCCAGTGAGTCAGTTCTTCACATCAGGTGGCCAAAGTATTGGAGCTTCAGCTTCAGCATCAGTCCTTCTAATAAATATTCAGGACTGATTTCCTTTAGGATGGACTGGTTTGATATCCTTACAGTCTAAAGGGACTCCCAAGAGTCTTCTCTAGCACCACAGTTCAAAGGCGTCAGTTCTTTGGCCTTTTCTGGCTCAGCCTTTTTTATTGTCCAGCTTTCACATCCATACATAACTACTGGAAAAACCATAGCTTTGACTATACGGACCTTTGTAGGCAAAGTGATGGCTCTACTTTTTAATATGCTGTCTAGGTTTGTCATAGCTTTTCTTCCAAGGAGTATCTTTTAATTTCATGGCTGCAGTCACCATCCACAGTGATTCTGGAGTCCAAGAAAATAAAGTTTTCCACTGTTTCCATTGTTTTCCCATATAGTCTCCATGAAATGATGGGACTGGATGTTTGTTTTTTGAATGTTGAGTTTTAAGCCAGCTTTTCCACTACAGTTTTAGCCCTACCTATTTTTTAAAGCTTGGTAAGTCTTTCCATTAACAGCTTTCCCTGCCAATCTTTCTCTTGCTTACAATGTATCTGAAGAATAATTCAGGCGTTTAGGCCTATAGTTTCTCAGTCTGTGTGTGTGTGTGTGTGTGTGTGTGTGTGTGTGTGTGTGTGTGCCCATGCACATGCACACCCATGCCTCTTGAGTCCATACTGATATTTTATTTTATTGCTGTTTATCATGAATTTTTTTGCATCAGTTTTTATTTATTTTTTGGCCACATCCTATGGAATGCAGAATCTTAATTCCCCAACCAGGAATGGAACCTATGTCCCCTGCAGTGACAGCAGGGAGCCCTAACCCCTGGACCACCAGAGAAGTTGCCATACTAATATTTTAAATTCAAAATCAGGACTAAAGGGTTTAACTTAATCTCTTTTATATTACACCCTTATACCCTGCTTCCTATATCGAGAATCCATAGTCTTGGGACTTCCCTAGTGCCTCAGGAGGTAAGAACACACCTGCCAATGCACGAGACGTGGGTTTGATACCGGGTCCCGGAAGATCCCACATACTGAGGAGCAACTACGCCCATGTACCACAAGCACTGAGCTCATACCACAAGAACTGAGCTCGAGCACCTAGAGCCTCACTCTGCAGTGAGAGGAGCCGCCGCAATGCGAAGCCCATGCACCACAACTAGAGAAAGCCAGGCAGAGCAAAGAGGACCCAGTGCAGCCAGAAGGAAAATAAATAAACAAAAATTTTAACATTAAGAATCCACAGTCTCAAAAGCACAGGGGATCATAGAATATTCCATAATTACCCCCAGGCTCTATCCTTATATACACTTCTCAGAACTCTACCACAAGCACCACCAGCAATAAAGGTGAGACAACAAAATATACCTCCCCACCTCCCACCACTTTTCAGGGTGGTGCTGGGTCTCAGTTATCAGACCCCACAGACCTGCACACTATGGTGGTTTGGTTGCTAAGTCATATCTGACTCTTGCCACCCCGTGAACCCTAGCCCAGCAGGCTCCTCTGTCCATGGGATTTCCCAGGCAAGAATACTGCAGTGGGTTGCCATTTCCTTCTCCAAGGGATCTTTCTGGAGGTTCATCTCCTGGGTCTCTTGCATTGCAGGCGGATTCTTTACCCACTGAGCCACAGGGAAGCCCGTATCCTCTCCCTTTTAACCTTCACTCAACCTTAGTCCCAGAAGCATGGAGATAAACCATGCTCACCACTAGTCTTATGACAACGACTCTGGTCCTTTGAAAGTCATTCCTTAGTGGCCTTTTTAGAAAGGCCTCATGAGAGCCATCATCCTTTTTCATAAGACTCACCTCTGACCTTTATACTTGACAGCCTATTTGCTTTCCTTGAGTATATTAAGCACATCACTCCCTTTTCTTTGAGTGCAACACAATTAAGTAGAAAATTCTAATAAACATGGAATTTCTTTTCCTCTGTATGAACTCCTCCCTTTGCCTCCTTTACCTGGAGAGTTTCTTCTTTCCTTTCTTTAAAAGCCAATCATTTCGTAACAGGTCTTGGTGTTGATTGTCATGTATTGATAGTCTCAGACCACAGGGAGTTTTTCTAACACATTGCTTCAAGTACATATTTTTTTAATTTCAAGAAATCTTTCTTGAAGTGGAATTGTTGATACTATTATTAAGTGCTGGCCATCTTCTCTGTAGACCTCTAGCTTAGATCCTCTTTTCCTGCCTTCAGTATTGGCCACTTTCTCTCCAATATTTTCCTATCTCCCTCTTCATTTCATTGTGATTAAAAGTATTTTTCATTTCCCATTTCTCTGAAGGCACTGCTGGTTGTATTTATTTGCTTTTGATTTCTTTCCAGTTTCGCCTTCAAAATAAAATGATTTTCCTTCTTATTTCTATTTTTTTTTTAAGTTATGTCACCTCATTCTGGGCCTTCCAGATGGCACTCGTGCTAAAGAACCAGCCTGCCAATGCAGGAGACGTGGGTTCGATCCCTGGGTCAGGAAGATCCCCTGGAGGAGGGCATGGCAACCCACACTAGTATCCTTGCCTGGAGAATCCCATGGACAGAGAAGGCTGGTGGGCTACAGCCCATGGGGTCGCAGAGTTGGACACAACTGGAGTGACTTAACACATCTTCTTTCTGAGTTTTTCTCATTTATATCCTGTGTCATTTTCTTAATAGCTCTGAGTTCATTTAGAAAAGGTGTGTTACAATTTCAACCTGTTTATGTTGAGCATATTTTTTTCATATACAAGGATGTTATCCTGCTTCTTCAATTCTTCTTTTTCTTACAGTAATTTTGTATGGAATTTGACCTTGTGCTTTTCTACTCCTCAACTTTATGCGAATTTTGGCTATCTTGAATTTTAAGGATTTTTGTCATAGAGTGTGTGTGTGTGTGTCTGTGTGTGTATAGAGAGAGTGCTTTTTGAGATTTGTCCACTTTTGTCCCCCTCTCCTATTTTTACCCTAATGATCTTGCCCCTCCATCCCTGTGTCTTTATCCTGCTCAGCTTTGACTGCACTGTCAGCTTCTCCTCAGCGGGGTTCCTGTTCTGAAAGGCGGCCCTGGCTGCTGCATTTCCAGCACTCACAGAAACTAGGCTGATCATCGCATCAGACCCCCCTCAAGGGCTCAGGCATTTATCCACTGTTACAGCAGGGGGTGTGTGCTTAGTCGCTCAGTCCTATCTGACTCTTTGCCACCCCATGGGCTGTAGCCCACCAGGCTCCTCTGTCCATGGGAGTCTCCAGGCAAGAATACTGGGGCGGGTTGCCACTTTCCTCCTCCAGGGGATCTTCCTGACCCAGACATTGAACCTACATCCCCTGTGTCTCCTGCACTGCAGGTGGATTATTTACCACGGGGCCAATGGGGAGGGGAAAGATTCTAGTTTAATCTGCTCTACTCAAACCACCCTGCCATGCTTTCCAGTGAGCATCATTGGCTATTCAGTAGGTTCTTCTTTGCTAAGGTCCATTAGACACCCTGTTCCTTCGCTCTGCTTCACTCTCATAGACACTGATAATACTTGTAGCTGTTGGTAGTACGTCCCCATCAGTATGGGAGATCATTGGAACACCCTGTCACCTAGCTTTGCTGTAAATGTTGTCTATCCACTTCAGTTCTGCTTTCCAGATGTCTGTTTATATGTGGCATTCAGAGAGATCTAAAAATTTTGCTGCCGTTTTCTGAGGGTTATCCATATGCTTTATCAAGGATGAATGCCTGATCAAATTAGAAATTGGTAGAATATGTACACTATGTTGTGCTATGTTATGTTATACTATATTATATTATGTTCTATTATATATATGCATACATATATTTTATTTTATTTTCAGGAGTACTTCTAATTTTCTATAAGCCAACAGAATACTCCTTAATCCCTCACCACCCGGTAGCCCAGGGCAGAGCTTCTCAGCTCTTATGTGCATGGAATCTGCCTGGAAAGCTTGTTGCATGTGAATTCTGGTCCAGCGCGTCTGCAGGGAGGACCAGGGCTTCTGCATCTCTTCCTGCTCCCAGGTGACGTCAGGGCTGGTTGTGCACAGACCACAACTAAGTAACAAAGGTCTGGGTGTGAGCAATTGTCAGCACATTTCTGGAAGATTGGAAATATACACAGTATTTGATTTTAATGAAGGATCACTCTCAGTAATTTCCCAAAATAAGTACTACCCTTGTAAGAGCGGCTTTTTTTTTTTTTTTAATTATAAATGAAACTGAAATTCAATGCCGACTACTCTGAGAGCCTTGAGCCTACACAATGGCACAAACATTCCTTCCTTTAACCCTCCCTCTTCTGATTTTTATAAATGGTAAAATGTGATAAGATTAACTTGCACTTCCTCTAGAACTGGAATGCAAACCTGAATTTTTGACTTCCTTTTCCTGTCTCCTTCTTGGGGATCATTCTTCACCTTACTTGGAAATGCATAATTTCCTATCTTGGTCTTTGTCATCTTTACCCAATATTTTCTTTATTTTCATCCAAAACATGGCCGAACCTTTTAACAAATTCTCTCCACTTGTTTCCACAGGTACATCAGTTTGGAGGTACTGCTTTATAACTGCAGCTTCATCCTGTCTAGAACAGCACAGCTCTGTTACCACGGCTGCTATTTAGAAAGTGAGGAAACCAGCATATGATGTGAGAACACCGCTTCTGGTTAAATGACTAGTCTCCAGGTATCACAGTGTTGCTTCTCATTACTGGAAGCTGAAGCAAATTTTACTTTAAAACACAGCATATGTACCAATGTGATGCATTCCAATGCCATCTAGATCCACATTGAATAAATTATGTTAATTGGCTCAGCAAAGAATGAAGGGCTGCATGGGGAATAGCAGTGTTTCATAATCAGAGAGAAAAGGAACCATGCCAGTTTTATCAAATGCCACATTAATGATTAAACAAATTAACGGAGAGTCATAGAGTTCCAAAAATAGCCTGCAGCAGATGGCGACTCTTCTCAGAGCTCACTACTTTTGAGTCGCAGTTTCTCTGACAGAAGTGAGGTTAAGCCTTGTTCACCGTAGAACACTGCTCCCCGCTGTGCACACCATCACCGCCTCCTTGGTGACTATATTTGCCCCTCTCCAGCCCCACCTCTGGGGTCTGACAGTGTGGGTCTGCCGGGCTTTGGGGACTGCCTTTTGACAAGATCTCCAGTGATTCTCAGACAGCAAAGAATCTGTCTGCAATGCAGGAGACCCAGGATCAATCTCCCTGGGTGTGGATGATCCCCTGGAGGAGGAAATGGCAATCCACTCCAGTATTCTCTCCAGGATTCTCCAGAATCCTATGGACAGAGGAGCCTGGTGGGCTACATACAGTCCATGGGGTCGCAAAGAGTAGGACACGACTGAGCAACTAACAACATCAGTGATTCTGATGCTCCATCAGAGTAGGAAACTGCTGTTAGAAGGATCCCTGTGGAGGATTTATCCCGGGACACCAAGCTCTGGGAAGCAAGCCTGGCTGGTCACCAGAGGGTGTGATCAAAAAGCCACTGTGCCTGCATCTCTCACCACCGCCCCCCTCAGCTTTGCTCAGCACAGGCACATTCTTTTGCCTGTGACTGTAAACTCTGGTTGGTCCATAGGCTCTCTTTCCCTTTCATATAACTGATGGTCCCAGTCCTGCAAGCTTTATAGCTCTGCAGCTCAGGTATGGGAATGATGGGTTCTAGGAATTCAAATCTTAGGATAACCTATGTGTTAGTTTGTCAGGGCTGCCATAACAGTGAGCCCCGCACTGGGTAGCTTAAACCAGGGTTTAGGATTCATAGTTCCAGAGGCAGGAAGCACTGAAATCAAGGTGTCTGCACAGTTGATTTCTTCTAAGGGGCAGGAGGGAAGGGTCTGTGAGGGCATCTCTCTTTGGTTTATAAATGGACCTCTCTGTCCCCCACCCTCCACCCCCCATTGTCTCCCCTCTTGCTTGTCTCTGTGTCTTTATAAGGATATCATGCAAGTGTGCTCAGTCATCCCCATCCCTTTGTGACCCCGATGCACTGTAACCCACCAGCCTCCTCTGTCCATTGGATTATCCCAAACAAGAATACTGCAGTGGGTTGCCATCTCCTCCTCCATGGGATCTTCCTGACTCAGGGATCGAATCTACATCTCATGCATCTCCTGCACTGGCAGGTGGATTCTTTACCACTGAACCACCTGGGAAGCCCTGCATAAAGACACCAGTCATATTGAATTAAAGGCCCCCTCCTCAAAGACTTCATCTTAGCTTGATCATCTGCAATGATCATATTTCAAAATAAGATCACTTTCACAGAAACTGGGGGTTAAAGCTTTAATATTTGGGAGAAGGCAACCCAAATCATCCCATAACAACCCTTTAGGCCACTGTGATTGAAAAGATCAATGTGGTCTTTAGAGTAGTTCCAAACTTTAGAAAACACAGCGGAGAAGCCTTTTAAGTCTTCTTGAATTGTATGCATTCACAATTCATTGCGTAATTGCATTACCTTGCTGCTGGCTCCTGCTCTGAAGGCCCCTGTTGATAGGTTGATGACTACCCCTCTTTGTTCATTAAGTGATGAGGTTGGGAATACCTCTTACCCAGAATAAGGAAATGTTCTTTCCCCCAGACTTGGTAACTTCTAAGCACTCTAGGGCACATTGTTACTAAGAAAGCTAATCAAGGTGGAACATGAGAACTGGCAGAAAGTTAGTGTTGGCTGGTGAATCAGGCAAATTCCTGACCTTTTCAGTGTCCATCTGAACAAGCTCTTTGCCTGCGGCTTGGCTCCTGGTGAGTGAAACTGCGGGGATCGGTCAACTTCCCCTGCACCGCCACCTATGCCCTGTGGCCGCCTGCCCGCTGCTCAGTACCCCAGGGACCATGACAGACCCCGCCCTGCTCTCCCTCCTGCATGCTGGTTTTCACAGCCCATCTCTAGTGGTGCCGGGCTCTCTGTCTGCGTGAAGTCTGAGGGGAGTTCACAGGTCCCCCCACCCCTTCTCTCCCAGCCGAGGTCTAGCAGAGGAGGAGGAGCCAGCGCAGCCCCGTGGTCCCAGCTTGAGCGCAGCTGCAGAGGGTCAGAGCATAAGTATTTCCCAGAGACTTTAAAGCATGTGGGGATCTCAAAAGTAAAGCCATTCTGGGTGTTTCCATCAACTGCATGCAGTCTATTTTACAGCTGACACTTGAGAGCTTTCGCATCTGACCTCCCCGGCCTGCTGTGCCTGGGCGGCAACCGGACCCGGTAAGAACACCACATTCAGGAACCCACGTCGCAATAGACTCCTCCTCCTCCCGCCCCTCAGCCAATCCGCGCCATCTAGTCCGCGTGACCACGCCCACATCTTCTTGAGCCCTTCCCGCCACCTTCACCCTGCCCTTCCTCTACTCTTGATCCCATGCCCCGCTGGGTACATCACACGGAGTCCTGTCACCTTCTTTCTTCCTCCAGCAGATCAGAATCTTGGAGGGGGATGCTCCTGCAATTACGGGTTGTCAGATCTTGGGCAAGATTCCAACCCTCTGTGCCCCAGTGGTCTGGCCTCTAAGAGGAGGAGGAGGATGATAATAGTACCTATATGGCAGGTCTACCATCAGGAGGAGGAAATGAGATCATATGTAAACCACTTCACATAGTAAGTGCTCAGTTAAATCTATCTATTCTTAGATGCCTTTCCAATGTGACCCTAAGGCATCAGCTCCATATTTCTTATCACACATAGAACAGCTATTTTCATATACTTTTATCCCCATATTAGAGTATAAGGCCAAGAAGGTAGTGGCTTTCGCTCATTCGCGTTGTTGCCCAGTACTTAGCACTGTGCCCAGAATACAGTCTTCAGTAAATAGTTGATGATGAATGCGTGAAAGACTAGAGCCGTGGTGGTGTTGGAGAAGACTCTTGAGAGCCCCTTGGGGTGCAAAGAGGTCAAACCAGTCAATCTTAACATCAGTCCTGAATATTCATTAGAAGGACTGATGCTGAAGTTGAAGCTCCAAGACTTTGGCCACCTGATGTGAAGAGTTGACTCACTGGAAAAGACCCTGATGCTGGGAAAGATTGAAGGCAGGAGGAGAAGGGGACGACAGAGGACAAGATGGTTGGATGGCATCGCCAACTCAACGAACATGAGTTTGAGCAAGCTCCAGGAGATGGTGAAGGACCGAGAAGCCTGGCTGCAGTCCCTGGGGTCACAAAGAGTCAGACACGACTGAACAGCAACAGAGTGAATGACTGTCCCTTATATCTCAGCATTCAAACCATCAAAACTCTTTGTCCTGTTCAGTTGTAAAAGCTCAAATTTATTTTTGATTAGAATTAATTATCTATAAATGCTAAGAGACCAAAAATGAGATTTTTGAAAATTCATATGTAGACAAAGAAGTCAATGTTGACCCTGTAGAAATATTTCCACTCTTAATTACAGTGGTTGCTATCTTTCCTGGTATAATAACAGCATTCTCCTTAAGCAAAGCAGTTTTTGAAATTCTTTTTATAAAGGCATATGATATTTTTAAAATTGTTTTCTGTATTTTGTACAGAATTGTAATCTTTTCATCCCAGTCATGTCTTTTAATAATAAAGCTTCAGGCATATGTGCAAAATACAAGAACCACAGTTTTCATATGAAAGCAAGACCTATCTGAATTGTCTTCAAACTAATTCAAACAAGGAAAGACATTTTTAAGATGAAAACAGCACAAAATGTTTCTTTTTGCTGAAAAGTGAAACCTTTATTATCTAGCATAGCCAATTTTACATATCAACTTCTCTGTGCCACGGAACCCACTGTTTGATCAAACACAAGTCTAAATGTTGCTGCAAAGGCTTTTTTTTTTTTTTTTAGATGTGATTAACATTTAAATCAATGAACTTTGGACAAAGCAGATGACCCCCCATGATGTGGGTGAGCCTCATCCAATCAGCTGAAGTCCTTAGAGGGAAGACTGAGGTCAGCTGAAGAGGAAGGAATTCTGCCTCCAGATGGCCTTCAGACTTCAACTGCACTGTTTTCCCTTTAAACTGGCCCGTAAGCACATGAGCCAATTCCTTAAAATAGATTAAAAACCTCTCTCTCTCTTTCTCTCTTTATACACACACACCTCCACACATCCAACTATTGATTCTGTTTCTCTGTAAAATCCTAATATAATATCCTTTGTAAAATTTTAAATTAGTTTTTTTTTCTTTTCAGTTGCATAAACAATTCAAATTTAATTTGGTGGGGAGGGACTTCCTTGGTGGTCCAGTGGCTAATTCTCCACACCTCCTTTGTACAGGGCCTGGGTTCTATCCTCAGCCAAGGAACTAGACCCCACATGGTGCAGCCCAAAGAGCCCACGCACTGCAACTAACACTGGTGCAGCCAAATAAATAAAAATAAATAAATATATATTTTCATTTGACTTGGGGGTTTTCCTACCCAGTGTGTAGACATGGAAGAGAAGCACATCAACATGGCAGGGCCATGACCTGGTGTGGGATACCTACCCACTAGGCTATCTAATCCACATTCATTATGAGCCTACCCTCCGCAAGCACAGCACTGACTTCTAGGTTGCCTACTAGCAAATCCCATCAAAATCATCAAAATGACCATTAGACATGAATCAGCATCTTTTTTTTTTTTTTTTAACCAGGATTGCTGAGCACTTTGGAGTAAAATAATAGCAGGCCCTGCAAACCTCTATGTGCACCACAAAGTCGGGGGAGACCCTCTGCTCTTTCTGCCCCTACTGCAGCCTCAGTGAGCAGAGAGTGCTGTCAACTCATCCAGCCCTCTGGGAAACTCTCCCCCGCAATCACGTTGCTTCGTGATCTGCATACAGATTTCTCAGGAGGCAGGTACGGTGGTCTGGTGTTCCCATTTCTTTGAGAATTTTCCAGTTTGTTGTGATCCACACAGTCAAAGGCTTTGACATAGTCAATAAAGCAGAAGTAGATGTTTTTCTGGAACTCTCTTGCTTTTTCAATGATCCAGCGGATGTTGGCAATTTGATCTCTGGTTCCTCTGCCTTTTCTAAATCCAGCTTGAACACCTGGAAGTTCTCAGTTCACGTACTGTTGAAGCCTCGCTTGGAGAATTTTGAGCATTACTTTGCTAGCATGTGGTATGAGTGCAATTGTGCAGTAGTTTGAACATTCTTTGGCATTGCCTTTCTTTGGGATTAGAATGAAAACTGACCTTTTCCAGTCCTGTAGCCACTGCTGTTTTCCAAATTTGCTGGCATATTGAGTGCAGCACTTTCACAGCATCATCTTTTAGGATTTGAAATAGCTCAACTGGAATTTCATCACCTCCACTAGCTTTGTTCATAGAGATGCTTCCTAAGGTCTACTTGACTTTGCATTCCAGGCTGTCTGGTTCTCGGTGAGCGATCACACCATTGTGGTTATCTGGGTCATTAAGATCTTTTTTCCTATAGTTCTTCCGTGTATTCTTGCCACCTTTTCTTAATATCTTCTGCTTCTGTTAGGGGTGTTTATATATAAAATATATGGTGGAATATTAGTCATAAAAAAGAAAGACATAGTGCCATGTGCAGCAACATGGATGGTTAACCATGGTTAACCATGATAACCTAGAGATTATCACACTAAGTACAGTAAGTCAGACAGAGAAGGACAAATATCGCGTGATATCACTTATATATGGAACCTAGAAAATTATAGAAAGAAATTATTTACAAAACAAATAGACTCACAGACATAGAAGACAAATGTGTGGTTGCCAGAGGGATTATGGGATTGCGGGGAGGCATATGGGGTTAATATATACACACTGCTTCACTGGTGGCTTAGATAGTAAAGAATCTGCCTGCAATGCAGGAGACCCAGGTTCAATCCCTGGATAGGGACAATCCCCTGGAGAAGGAAATAGCTATTCAGAGTAGTTCTCTTGCCTGGAGAATCCTGATGGACAGAGGAGCCTGGCAGGCTTCAGTCCATGGGGTCTCAAAGAGTCCGACATGACTGAGCAACTAACACTTTCACATTTTCACTATAGATAAAACAGATAAACCACAAGGGCCTACTGTGTAGCACAAGGAACCATATCAATGTCTCGTAATAACCTATAATGAAAAGAATCTGAAAAAGAATAGATATGTAGCTGAATCACTTTGCTGTGTACCGGAAGCTAGCACAACACTGTACATTAGCTATACTTCAATTATTTTAATGGTCAAGGAAAAAAAAAAAAAAAAGCCCTCAACCTCAGCAGAGTCTGTTTCCCAGGGGTGATGTATGGATGCCTGGAGCAGTGATTACTGTCTCCTGGGGTTGCGAGGCTGGAAGGCTGGGAAGGGGAGGTCTCACCATGGACCACAGTCCTCCCCCAAGGACAAGGTGCTTCTGATCAGAAGCCGAGGAAGCCAGGCAAGGACACACCGAGGTCACATAAATCAGAGCCTGTGAGCTGCCCTGGCAGCTCTCACAGAGCCCCGCTACTATTCCTGTGACCCTAAACCTACTAGTACCTCAGATTGAAGAGAACCCCTGACTCACCCCCTAGACCCCCTCCTCATTGAGGAGACTTGCCCGGCAGAGCTGGCCCTGCTGGGGGACATGTGCCCAGGATGGTACCCACTCCAGCCACTCTCCACCTGCTCCATCACCTGCCCCATGGCACACATGCTTTAGACAAAAACATTTGCCATAATTTAATATTAATTAAAAATAATGATGCTCGTCTCTCATAGGATGCACCCAATCAATCAGGTGGCCATGCCTTTTATATTTTTCCAGCCTGGAGAAGTCGGAACAAGGTCCTCTCTTTCTCCCACTTGAAAGTCTCCCAAGACTCCCGTGCTTATAGCTGTCCTGCATCAGGGCAGGCATTTCCCCAAGAACTTTTGCTGCTGTAAGGATTTGGGGGCTCACAGGGGGCTGTCAGTGTAACTGTTTGAATGCTCTTTCTTATGTCTTGGTTTTCCTCCTCCTTCCCCCGACTGACCTCTGCACCTTGGCAGGAAAATGCACCTCCCTGCCCAGGTACCGGCTGAGCTCTGGGGGGAGAGAGGCAGGCGCTGGGATGCTCTTCCTGCCACTGTAAGTGGTACCCGTGACCCTTCCCACAGCCTCCCCAAGGCCCCGACCAGCTGCAGCTGCTGGGAGCACAGTTGGCCTTTGTGAGATCCCACACACGAGTGAATCAAAGAACAGGGATTTGAGCCAGTGTGTCAGCTGGATGTGCCCGTGGGCCCCCGTGGAGGACTGCCAAGTCTCCGGTCTCCACCCCGCCGTGCGTGTGTGCAACCCCGGAGACACCCTGGCCAGAGGGAGATGACAAAATGGCATCAGCTCGGAGATCCCTGCTGTCATCCAGCCCCATGGCGCCATCATGCCCCACCCCGAGTCTGCATCCACTCGTCTCTGGTCAAACCCACGATGGTTCTGCTACCCACCCTGTGGGCACATGCCCCATTCCCAAATAAGGAAAAGCTAAGCCAGTTCACCCAGCTGGTGCTTGATGGAGCTGGGATCAAGGTGAGACCTGCCCACCCCTGCACTGTACCCATCCTCATACTCCAACTTTGCAAATGGGTCCCCTGCTGGGTGTCATCCTTTGGGTCTGAAGAGTCTACTCTGAGATGGGTGTCATTATTCCTGTGGGTTGCAGATGGCCCTCCAGTGGGGATGGTTCTCATAGGGTGGGTGGGCGGGGGGATTTTGCTCCCCAGGGGATATCTGGCAATGTCTGGAAACATTCTGGGTTGCCACAGCCTTAGAATGGTGAAGGACTCTGGTACTGGCTCCCAGCGGGTACAGTCAGGGGTGCTGGTAAGCATCCTACCGTGCACAAAATGGCCCCTAAGATAAGACTTATTCAGCCCCGAGTGGCCATCATGCAAGGCTGAGAAAACCACCCTCCAAGATCCAGACAGAACTAAGCCCCTGCTGGTTTCCCAAATTAGCCAAAAACATGGTTAAGAGCGAGTAAAGACTGTTCTCGCTAATTATTCATGTACATGACCAATATTTACTGAGGGCCAGCTATGGGCCAGGAAGATCCCCCGGAGGAGAAAATGGCAACCCACCCCAATATTCTTGCCTGGAGAATCCCATGGACAGAGGAGCCTGGTGGGCTACAGTCCATGGGGTGGCAAAGAGTGACCTAGCAACTAAACAGCCACAACAAAAGCTATGGGCCAAGCACTCCTCTGACTGCAGGAGATTAACCAGTAAGCTGGAGATGTGCTCACCCGGAGCTGATGCTCTAAAGGGGGATGAGGTGAGATACAGAAACGGACGAATCAACAACAGGAAAACGGCGGACAGGGGTAAGGACTATTGGAGAGCTGCTGGTGAGTGCAGCCGTGAAACTAAAAGATGCTTGCTCCCTGGGAGGAAAGCTATGACAACCTAGATGGCATACTAAAAAGCAGACGTTACTTTGCCGACAAGGGTCCGTCTAGTCAAGGCTATGGTTTTTCCAGTGGTCATGTATGGTTGTGAGAACTGGACTATAAAGAAAGCTGAGCGCCAAAGAATTGATGTTTTTGAACTGCGGTGTTGGAGAAGACTCTTGATTTCTTGGACTGCAAGGAGATCCAACAAGTCCATCCTAAAGGAAACCAGTCCTGAATATTCATTGAAAGGACAGATACTGAAGCTGAAACTTCAACACTTTGGTCACCTGATGCGAAGAACTGACTCATTGGGAAAGACCCTGACGCTGGGAAAGATTGAAGGCAGGAGGAGAAGGGGACAACAGACAATGAGATGGTTGGATGGCATCACTGACTCAATGGACATGAGTTTGAGTAATCTGCGGGAGTTGGTGATGGACAGGGAAGCCTGGTTTGCTGCAGTCCATGAGGTTGCAAAGAGTTAGACGTGACTGAGTGATTGAGCTGACTGACTGAACAAGGTGGTATTAAGAAGGAATGAGCGGCTGGTTTTGACCTGGTAGTCAAAGTGGCCCCCTGCAGGAGTGACACGTAAGCTGAGGACTGAACCACAAGGTGTCAGCCACTGACGTATCTCAGGAAGAGTTTTCTAGGCGGAGAGGAAAGTGACTGCACAGATTCAAGGCAGGGAGCAGCTTCATGTATATGAGAAACTGACAGAAGCCTAAGTAGGAAAGGGAAATGGGAAAGAGAAGGGATGAAACTTGGGGGCTACTATAGCTTTCCAGGGACAGGGGCTTAGAATGTCACCTGGGGTGAGAGGACACACTGGAGGGCTTGATAGGATACTGATGGGCTCTGTTCTCTTTCCAAAGATGGTCCACTGATTACGGATGGGCTGGAAGGGAGCAGAGGCTTCCATTTAGATGGTCACTGGGTGATCCTGGGGGAATGATGGGGGTGCGGTGGTGAGAGTGGGATAAAGAGAAGCCCAGAGATGGGGAAGCGGGTTTCAGAACTCAGCATTTCTTCTGAAGGGATGAAGGCAAGACTGGATAAGTCTTGTATGTGGCTTGGGCAATGGAGACCTGTGTGAGAAGCAAGTTGGGGGGGCGGAGGGGGGAGTTAAAAGTGGGCAGATATTTTTGGCCATTTCAGCTTCAGAGGTACACGTGACCCCCTCATGGAGCTGTCAGCAGGCAGCTGGGTCTCGTCAGTGGACTGGAGTTCTCAGACGATGGAGCTGGAGAGACGGACGGCCTTAGGAGCTTCTCACGAGTTACTGAAATGGATCCTCCCCCAGCCCCTCGCTTCAGTTCTTGCAACTAAACGGGGCACTGCTGGGGTGAGACTCTGCCATGAGCAGATGATGTCAGCTCCCAGAACGCCATGCCTGCCACCGTGATCTCTCTAAACGTAGCAGATGACTTCTTTCCTTCCCTCCTTTTGAATATGTGCAAACTGCCCTCTGGAGGAGCCCAGTGCTGGGCTCTGATGTCCCATAATGAACAGGAGAGCAGGGTGTTAAGGAGGGATGGGAGGCAGAGTCCTGGGGAGGAAGGACACGAGCAGCTGTCATCCAATGCTGGGACCTCTGCACACTCACTAACGCCTCCAGGAACTTCTTCCCAGAGGAGATGGACAGTCCTCCAGGACCTTTGGCCGGACAGGGAGCCCAGTGACTTGCACTTCCTGGAAATTTACAAATGTGCTGGGAATTACAGAAAGGTGCCTGGCCTGTCTTGACCTTATTTGTCATGGCGCCAGACAGTGATGGTGCCTGGATCCCTGTGGCCTCTGCCTATTTGATGGTCCCGAGTATTCCTCCTCCTCTCTAGCTCTCCTGGCCTCTTACACACAGCTTCCTGGACAAGAAAGGCAAGGGGGGGTGCTCTCTCGCCACCAGGGACTTACATCTTAGAGTTAATGACCTTCTAAAAAAGATATGATTCTGCCTTGTCACTCTAATGCAAGAGCTCCTGAAGGCTTCAGAGAATTGGGTAGGTCTTCCTGCTTCAAAGGCAAGCAACCAAGGGGCGGAAGTGGAAATGGGGGGAGAAAGAGACTGAACATCTCCTGGTTGCTCACTGCACACCAGGTGCTGTGCTTGGTGAAGATGTATTCCTTCACCAAAGTAGCAAAATAACCCTTTCAGGTGGGTGTGATTTGGGTTGGTGGGAATAGAGATTCAGAGAAATTGAGTAGCTTACTCAAGTAATGTAAAAATAATAGGGAAGAAAAACCTCTCAGCTCTGGGACTTTTGAAGATGCTTGGGGTCACCCTGCTGCTGCCCTGATGGTCCCAGGAAGCTGTCACATTAACCGCAGGCCCAGGCTATGTTTTGAGAGCTGGGACTGAAGAACTACTTGTCCCCAGGAAAATTTCTGATCACCAGTCTCAGTCACCCTTCGGCACAATGCGATAGTCGCTAGACAGTCACGGACTTTCAGCACAGCGGCTGCCATCTCTCAGCCGGATCGATAGTAGTGGGAGAATGCGTGTTGGGGCCGCCGTGTTCTTACTGCATCATGTTAATCTTTCACTCTGCTCAGACCCCCCTGCCACATCCCTCATCTTGACTTGACGAGTAATATATAGACTGCGGCACATAAAAAGGCTTAGGTTCCCTAATTAGCTGTCTGTGTGCCTTGGGGTTGGCGAGGTTCCTTTTTCAGCCAAGTAGAAGGTGATCACAGCACAGATTGTTTGAAATGCCAACTTTCTGCAATTCAAAGCAAATGAAGGGGAAACACTATCCCTGACGCGGTAAAGAAAATTGTCAACAACATTTGACTCAAATGAAGACCCATGGATGAATACTCATCCAGGTTGAGTCAAAAAGCACGTAAGTCACTCTCGACTCTGAACCAGTGGGGCTTTCTCTGATGCATTTACAAGGTCTTCTCAGTGAACCTCGTTCTTAGATACATTTTAAATTTTATTTAACAAGTGCCAGATATTGTTTTAAGTTATTCACAAATATTAACTTGAGTCCCCATAAGACTAAAAGGTATACTTCTGCTTTTCCCACTCTATAGGAAATGCAGGCAGAGATGTCCAAGTGCACTAACAGGTAGGCGGCGTTCCCAGCATCCAAGCTCAGATGCCAATCTGCTATGTCTAAAAGGAAAAGAAAGGGAAAAACAGACCCTCAAATTCCCTGTTTCTTAAACAAATTGTAGAGAACCATTATCCAACATTCATAACGATTTCCCCCAACACCACTCCAACATTCCTTACACACATAACCCTTCCCTCAAGACTAAGAATCACCAAGTTCTCCTTTCTGGTTGGGAAAAAAAATATTCTGTACTGTATTAATAAGCCTGTCTCCTTTTTAGATTCAAGTATCACTCACGGAACATAAATCAAAATGGCCCCGTTGGGTCTTTGGTGAACAGTATCTGTTAAGATGTTGGAGGGACAAGATTGTCTCTGACAGGTGTAAGGGTGGACTATAATAAATTACTGCAAAAGAAAGCAGACTCCTTACTTATTCTAAGACCTTTGATCAGTATCAAAAGTAGATTAAATGCATTCCTTTAAGGAAAAGATATGATAGCAAAAAATTCTACTGTTGAGCCTGATGAATTGATCTTTATTACAATGACAGTGGAGAAGATCCTCTATGTTAAGACTGTCTCTTTTTATTATTATCCATTTATCATACCACCTTTCATATCTAAGAACTAAGTTGTCACAGCTAGGACAGAGTACAGCTATGGTTTTTCCAGTGGTTATGTATGGATGTGAGAGTTGGACTGTGAAGAAAGCTGAGTGCTGAAGAATTGATGCTTTTGAACTGTGGTGTTGGAGAAGACTCTTGAGAGTCCCACAGGCTGCAAGGAGATCCAACCAGTCCATCCTAAAGGAGATCAGTCTTGGGTATTCTTTTGAAGAACTGATGTTGAAGCTGAAACTCCAATACTTTGGCCCCCTGGGGCAAAGAGCTGACTCATATGAAAAGACCCTGATGCTGGGAAAGATTGAGGGTGGGAGGAGAAGGGGACGACAGAGGATGAGATGGTTGGATGGCATCACCGACTCCATGGACATGGGTTTGGGTACTCCGGGAGTTGGTGATGGACAGGGAGGCCTGGCATGCTGAGGTTCATGTGGTCGCAGAGTTGGACACAGCTGAGCGACTAAACTGAACTGAACTTTCATATCTAAAGCCTGGGTTATGTATTTTATCCCCATTGGCTACATTCATTTCCTCTCTTTCTGTGAGCATTCTCCCTCCCTCCCTACGCAGCTTGGATCCCAACGGCACCATTTTATTAAAACTCCTGGTGTCTATATCCCAGTCCTTCTTTATACTACCAGCAAATGCCTTGCTCTGTCCTAGCTGTGACAACTTAGCTCTTTTTTCTCAGTTCCTAAATGTCCTGAACTGCAGATTCAGGACACAACCAGTTCACAGTCTCCAGCCTGCATGGACTTGAGTGTTCTTTCCAATTCTTTCACTTGTTCTTGGTTGTCGACTGTGTGGGCAGAATAATACCCACAGAGATGTCCCTCTCTTAATTCCCCAAACCTGTAATATGCTACCTTGGATGGCAAAATAAACTTTCCAGATGTGATTAAATTAAGGGCCTAGAGATGGGGGGAGATTATCCTATATTATTCTGTGAGCCTTCAAGGAAATCAGCCCAGAATCTTCATTGCAAGACTGATGTTGAGGCTGAAGCTTCAATACTTTGGCCACCTGATGCAAAGAGCTGACTCACTGGAAAAGACCCGGATGCTGGGAAAGATTGAGGGCAGGAGGAGGAGGGGGTGACAGAGGATGAGACGGCTGGATGGCATCACCAACCTAATGGACATGAGTTTGAGCAAACTCCAGAAGATGGTGAAGGACAGGAAAGCCTGATGTGCTGAAGTCCATGGGCTCACAAAGACTGAACAACTGAACAGTAGCACCAATCCTGTGAGCCAACGTATTTGCGGGGGTCCTTATATTAATAAAAGGAAGACAGAAGTATCAGAATCAGAGCTGGAAAAATGATGGTGAAGACAAGTCAGATACAGAGAGAGATTAGAAGCTGATACTGCAGGTTTTGAAACTGGAGAATGGGGCACTGACCCAGGTAATGTGGGTCACTTCCATGTTCTGGAAAAGTCTAGAAAAAATTCTTCCCTAGAGCCTCCAGAAGAAACACAGCCCTGCTGACACCTTGATTTTAGCCCAGTAGGGCCCATTTGGACTTCACATCTCTCGGACCATAAAAAAATTAATTTTACTATAATTTGTTAGAGCAGCAATAGGAAATAGCTCAATTATAGTTCCCATTTCTCCAGAAAATACACCAAAACGTCACCTCTCCACCAGTTGCAGATCCTCACTTCTCAGCAGACCACTGCGCCTATTTTATAAGGAAAAATAGTGAGTCAGATATTTCTTCATCAGTTAGTCACAGGTCCCTTCCCCCACCCTCAGCTCCACACAGACACACAAACACACTCTTCCTTAACCCTGTCTTTGGTGAAGAACCATAAGTTGGTTTCATGGATCTTCCTCTAGTTTGTCGATTTTCAACTTTATCAGTCCTGCTCTTATCTTTACTAATGCTTTTCTTTTGCTTGCTTTGGGATTAATTCACTTTTTTTTTTTCTAATTTTTACATTTCTTTAAGTGGAAAAATAGACAATTAGTTTGAGATCTTTCTTCTTGTCTAATATAAGCACTTGGTGTTATTCACGCCCCCTAAGCACGGCTTTAGCTGCATCCCACAAACTTGATATGCTGTTTTCATTCCCATTAAGTTCAAAATATTTTCTAATATCCCTTGTGACTTCCTTTTTGACTCATGGTTGCTTTCATGCTTCTGGTTTAATTTGAAAATATTTAAGATTTTCCCCAGAAACTTTGTTATTACTTTCTAGTTTAATTCCATTGTGATCCAAAAAAACCCTTCATTTTCATGCATATTTTTCTCTGTCAATAAATGTCTTCATGCCCTACCCATTCTTAAAAATACACCCATCCTTTGATCCTATTTTGCCATACCTATTATTCTCTAACTCCCTTTCTTATTCGCTATCTCCCCGACTTCCTTTCAATTCCCTTCTGGAGCATGTAGTGGTGTTTGGTTTCTTCCTTCTTTCCTGAGCCTGAGCCTGTAGACTCCGATTGGTTCCATTAGTTTCTCTAACCTTCTAAGAATCATTCTTTTTGTTTAAACGATCCAGAGCTCATTTCATTTGCTTCTAACCAATAATCCTGACAAGGATCAATTAAAAGTACCAGAAATGTATCCTAGCCACAGCGTGTCAAAAATTCTCGCCTAGTTTCAGCATCTCATCACTATGGCAACCACACCTTGTGCTATAAAGAAGCAGGTATAGAGGTACAGTGCACAGAGCCAAGGGAGGAGAGCATTTCGAGGAGGAGGAGGTGATGAACTGGGGCACGTTCTTTTGAGAGGTCAGGTAAAGCGAAGGCTAAAAATGACCATTTGGTTTGGCAATGTGGAGGTCTGCAGTGGAATGGCCACATAATTCCTCATATAAACTGAGGTTGTTTTGAAAGTGAAAGGAGTCACAATTAATGAAGCCAGAATCATAGGCTATAAGCCAACTCTGTAACAGGCAAACTGAGACATACAGTGGCCAGGTGAAGACGTCTGAGGGGATCTGTGACTAGGAGGCTGCATCCTTGGTGGGATTTTTATCCCAGGTGCTTGTTCTGGGGGCTGTGAGACCACTCAAAGGTAGAACCTAGCTGGGATGCTTCTGAACCAAGCAGGCTCTGGGCCAGTCATCAGATGGCTCTTCACCCACGCTCAGCTCTGTGCACAAGCCCAGGGAAGACGCTCATGGCACTTGCAGAGGCTGTGATGTGCCACCTGTGGGAGTCCTGGCCAATCCCCCAAGCTCCCACTCTTCTCTGATAATCCAACCAAGCATCCATCAGGCGGGAGGACGGTGCTGGACTCCCCACAGGCTCACCTCCCTCTAGGAGACTGAACCACTCCATTCATGATAAAACGGCTCAGAATGTGGATCTGGGTTTGAATTTTACCAACTCTATACACTTTGACTTTCATTCCGCACACCACTCACCTCCCATCTCTACTGCTGCTCTGACACTAATATCTGTTCTCAACTCTCTTGTTGGTTTTCTCTGCAAGATTTGATTTGCAACCCCATTAAAGCTGCAACCCAGTGATTTCTGATCAGTTCGCCGGCTCCAGGCCACAGTCAGCACTCAGCAGGAGAAGGTTCCCACAAGTGCCCCCTTGTGCCAACTACGAACTGGCACTTGCCATCTGCCTCTACGAGGATTAATTCACAAGCTGTTGGGACTGCTGACCTTCAACACGCACTGACAGGAATTCAGGGTAGAGACCGGGAATGAGACAGAACAGGTCTTCAGATCGGTATCTCCAGGAGAAGATTTTATGAGCCCAGTTCTTGCATTTCCTTGTATGTAGACAAGCACTAAAGTCTTCCATGGTGACACCTGCTCCTTGTGACTTCTGCAAAAATAGGTGCTTGTATTCCCCCTTCACTAAAATTATGTCTATACTGACCTTTCCCCCTACTGCTTCAGAGAAGTTTCTCAAGACTAACTGAGATGCTGTCTCCCGGGCTAGAGTCCTCAGTTTGGCCCAAAGAAAACTTAGCTCACAGCTCCCACAGTGCACCTTCTTTTTCAGCTGACTCTTTGTTCACAGCTGATTCCCTGGGCCACTTTGTCTTAGCCCCCTGTTGACACTGCCACTCTCACCTGCCCCGCTCTTCCTGGTTCTTGTCCTTTTCTGTCATCTCCTAACCAGGCTCTGACTTACCCTGAACCCCCTCTTTGGTGCCACGCCTAGGGTCTGATGGACTCCCCCCTTCAGGTTGCCTCCACACCCTGGATCACACTGTCCCCAGCTGCTTTGGGGTCTGCAGGCTAGATCCCTCCCCAAGCAGGGCCTGTGCCCCAGCCCAGGACCAGTTATAGGCAAGTAGTCAGTCCATCCCTGGTCTCGTGCAGCGGAGATGACCCAGATCCCTCGACTGGTTCTCAGGCTCACATCTTAGAAGCATTTTACATCTTGTAATACATGTCCTGTTCCTAAGGTTCTGTTCCCTGTTCTCAGAGCCAGCAGAGCCAGGCCAGGGAGAGGCCCGCAGTTCCCAAATCCCAGCTTCTGCATTTTTAAGCCGCTGATTCAAGCTGTCAGCCCTGTCACATTCTCTCCTGCTCATGGGCATTTTTGTCAGACCTAATTATTTCGTTATATCTCTCTTCCATGGGCAAATCAGCTTTCCAATCAATCCTGTGGCTTATAAAGTGCCTCATTAGCTGCCACAGCTCAGTTGTGGGGGTCCCACTGTTGCTCGGGGTGTGAGTGTATGCGTGTGAGTGACACACACAGGGCTGCAGGATTCAGTGGGGCCACCCTTGCTCTGGGGGCCTTGCCCCCCAGGGGGTTCCCAGGGAGACAGGGCAGTTCCTGGGCATGGCGGGGGAAGTGGCAGCCCTGCCCTTGATAGTCTGCCCATTCACAGAGGTTACTGTTTCAGTGAAGCCCCAGCAATGGCCAGCTGCTGGATTCTTTGGGCGAAATACTCCAAAATGCAGCATCAACCTCAAAGTGAAAACAGGTAGATCATACGTTTAAAACTGTGGTCCTGGGGTGGGGGAGCTGAGCTGAAACAGTATCCAGTCACCACACAGCCCAGGGAGGTCCTGGGGAGGCCCCCTCTGCCCCACAGGATGGTGAGGGCCGGGAATCCTCTTTGTCTTCCCCCGCGGGAGCCCCAGGCCCAGTGATGAACAGGCCTACAGGTGTGAGGGTGTGCGTGCAGCTGTGAGGTGTGCACCTGTGTGTACATCTGTGGGGGAGCATGTAGGTGTCAGGTGTGTGTGCAGGTGTGGGGGTGTGCACGTGTGTGTACATGTGTGGAGGAGTGTGGAGGTGTTGGATGTGTGTGCAAGTGTGAGGGTGGATCAGGGAGGAAAGTGTTGGAGGTGGGACCTAGGAGGCAAGAAGGAGGAAGCGGGAGGAAGGAGGAAGTGGGAAGAAGGAGGAAGAGGGAGGAAGGAAAGAAGGAAGCCAGCTCATTTTATAAACATTTACAGAATGACCTCTGGCATATTTCACAAAACCAGCAACCCTTAGGACCGTATCGGTGTGGCAGGATGCATGGCTCACTGCACCTCTGGGCTCCCAGACCCACCGCATTATTCCCCATGTCTGACCAGGTCTGGGTCTCGGTTAACTCCAGGTACAGCTGACCTGCAGTGCTGGCCTTCAGGTGACCGAGAACAGGCCTGTCGAGGGGTGAAGAAGATTAAGAGCCAGGACATAAAGTTGGACTCAAATAAGGAGGAGCGACCCACCAGGGACTGAAAGTGCTAGTTACACATGCAAGCGACCCGCAGAGGGAGGAACCCCGTTTGTTTCCTTGGAGACGCTCGCCTCCAGATCCTGTTTATCCACGCGATGGCCAGTAACAAAGCCGAGCGTAAGCTACAGAAAGGGCCGTCGGGGACGCCGGAACCCCACACGAGTTGGGACACAGAGGATCCTCCACTCGCAACAAGGTCAGACCGTCCTGGGAGAATTTCTTTTTCCCTCCACGGCCGGGAGGCTGGGCCCCGCATGGGGCAGGGACTCACTCAGGAGGTGCCTGGTCACATCTCTCCTTCCTGCTGAGGGCTCACCCCCTTTCCCAGGACAGCCCTGAGAAAGCCGTTTGTTCGTGACTTTCAGATGCTCTTGCTTGATAGGAGCAAGAGTGCCCCTCTTCTGATTGTCTGACTTGCCTGCTGCAGCCATCCAGTTGACAACATCACCTGCACTCCAGGGCCTCACCCGCCGGACGGCAAAATTCAACCAGACTGACAGCAAACCGATGCTCACAGAGGCCTCTGGCTTCCCCTGAGAGCCCCAGGTCCCAGTCCCTCCTCCAAACTTCCCCCTCCCCACTGCTGGGAGCCCCCAAGGGTCTCTGTGCGCTCTGATGCTGCTCGCCATCCCAGGGGTCCTCTGCAGACCCTGTGCCTCTGAGATACTGCATAACACCCACCCCAGCCAGCACCCCACCCCAGGGAACCAAGGCCGCCCGAGAATTCATTCTGATGGGCATCACGGTACTTCACGGTCCTGGAGGCCCCCCCAAAGCACTACCCTGCCCCAACAGCTCAGGCCCCTAGGGAGCATTGCCTTCAGCATCATCCCTTAGGGTTCAAATGTGGCCCATGGGGCTGAGCTGGAGATGAGACCAGATCCTACCTTCCCCTCCTGCCCTTCCCTGAGCCCCTCCCCTTTCCTTTCCCCATAGAGAGCAACCGGAAAAAAAACAGCAACCTGCAGTTTTGGCCACACCAGGGTCTCTGCTGCCCCATGGCTGGACCCTGGTTAAGCTGTGTCCACTTGCCCTGTCCAGGAAGCAAAAGGAGCCATTGGTAGTGTGTGGGGGCAGGGAGAGCAGAGGACCAAGTCAGGAGACCCCTGCCCATCTCCCTGAACATTAACCGCCGGGCAGCCCTGTGACCTTGGACTCAGAGAGGTGGGCCAAATGTTGCTTGTCATACCTGCCCTGTACTGGGGCAGGTAATACTTGGGCAAACTCTGCAGAAACCCTAATGTGCTCTACACTTGCCAGCTATTGCCTTGATTGATAATAACACTGATGACCACATTAATAGTAACAGATCAGAATTCTCTGGGGAAAATCTCATTAGCAGAATTTACTTCCTCTCTGGTATATCAAGAAAACAAGTGAGTTCTAACGACACCTCCAGGCATTGAAAGGGGACAAACTCCCCCTCCCCTCTCCCCAGAACAGGAACTACAGTGGGGACGGCTGTTGGGGGAGGCAGGTGGCGAGTCCCCTCTGAGATGCTGGTACAGCTGGGTGGTGCTTAAGTTGTCAGGGGAGGGGGACAAGTTAGCAGAATCCATCATGGTGTGAGTTTGCTACTCGAACAAGGTGAGACTGAGCACGCAGAAAACAAAATGCCCTGCGGTAGCAGCTGAGACAGCAGAGTTGAGTCTCTTGCAGTTCTGGAGGCTTGCAGTCCAAGATAAAGGGGTCCGCAGGGCTGGTTCCTTCTGAGGCCCCTGTCTTTCGCTGGCGGACGGCTGTCTTCTTGCTGTGTCCTCGGATGGCCTGCCTCTTTGTGTGTCTGCGTCCTGATCTCTTCTTACAAGGACACCAGTCACACAGATGTCTACTAAAAGATGCACAACGTGAGAGTTGCAAGTTGTTTTATTTGGAGCAAAACGAGGACTGCAGCCTGGGAGACAGCCCCTCAGATAGCTCTGAGAGCCTGCTCCAAAGAGGCAGTGCGGGAAGGTCAATATATAAGATTTTGGTGAAGGGGGAGTTTGATGCAATTAAGCCCTTGTTTTACAAAAGGCTTTCTGCTAGTCAGGAGGAGCTGATGTCATCACGAAGGGGTTTAGTGCTTTTTTAGATAGGAGGAGATGCAAAGATGGGGATCATGAACTCAGTTCCTGAAAAATATTTAATATCTAAAGACCTGTTCCACCAGTTTCCCTGGAGCACAGAGTGCCTCACTCTCCACCCTGAACTCCCTCCGGGGGTGTTGAAGGTCAACAGCTGTGGCAGCGCAGGGCTCAGTCTCCGCAGAGGCAGATGGCAAATGCCCTTGGTGGCGGTGTTGCTCAGTCGCTGGCAAATGCTGCTGGTAAGTGCCATATTTGTAGTTGCCCCTGGGTTAGGGCTCTCCCACATGACCTCATTTAACCTGAATTACTTCTTTAAAGACCTCCCGTCCCTAAATCCAGTTACATTCTGAGGTCTTGGGGGTTAGGACTTCAATCTATGAATTTGAAGCCGGACACCTCATAACAATCATTATTATTTGATCTTTCCACAACCCAGTAAAAAGGTGGTTAAAGATAAAGAAGTGAAAGAAAGAAAGTGGAGTCGCTCAGTCGTGTCTGACTCTTTGCGACCCCGTGGACTGTAGCCTACCGGGTTCCTCCATCCGTGGGATTCTCCAGGCAAGAATAGTGGAGTGGGGTGCCATTGCTTTCTCCAAAAGATAAAGAAACAGAGTGAAAAACATCCCATGACTGCCTGGGGCTTTAGGACTTTCTGCCCTCTGGGGGGTGTGGTCAATGGACACTGCAGCTCTGCCAAGGTCAGAGCCTCCCAGGGTGGTCCACCCCGTGAATTGAGAGGATGGCCCTTTCCACCAACGAGGGCCTCCCCTAAGGGGTGGGTCTGCTCTAGGCCCCCATGGCTGGGCAGGGACTTCATAAGGTCTGCACGGTCCGTGGACTGAGAGCTCCCTTGCCCGGCACCCTGACCTCTTCACTGTTGTTCATCCCCAGGAACCGTTTGAGCTCCTCACTCTGCCTTGACCCCCACAGCGGGGAGCAGAACTGGGGCTGTGTGACCGCCCTGATCACAGGAAGACACGCCGTCCAGAACAGCCTCCCGTTTGTGCTCACTCATCCTTAAAGGCATGGGCTGCTGGGGGGAGCAGAGTGACAGCTGTCTCATACACCCCTTAAAAATACTGGAGAGGCTTCCCTGCTGCCTCAGTGGTAAAGGATCTGCCTGCCAATGGGGGAGACAGGGGTTCAATTCCTGGTACAGGAACTAAGATCCCACTTGTCGTGGAGCAACCAAGCCTGTGTGCCCCAGCTACCGAAGCCTGTGCACCCCAGAGCCTGAGCTTTGCAACAAGAGAAGGTACCACAATGAGAAGCCCACGTGCCACCCCTGCTCATCGCAACTAGGGAAAAGCTCAGGCAGCAACGGAGATCCTGCAGAGTCAAAAATAAATAAAAAGTTTAAAAACTACTAAATCTCCATTAAAGAAAAAAGAATCCTGGAAATTGGTGACAATTGATACCCTCATCTGCTCTGGGTTTGCACAGACGTTTTCTGGAGTGGTTTATCAGAAATGGTCGTGGAGACTGGGGCGGGAGACCCCAAGGGTACAGCGGGTGGGTGGAGGGAAGCTTGTATTCCTCAGGCCTGGACTCACTGTGAAGTCTCAAGCTTAGGGCTCCTCAGCACAGCCCCCTTCCAAGGCCCAGGAAGCAGAGATGCAAATCCCACTGTGCTCCTGAGAATCTGTGCTTTTGAGACTTCTGCCGAAGTCCAACCACGGCTATGTTTTTTCTTAAAGAGAGGCCCTGAAATTGTATAAACTGCAGGCCTCAGGAAACTTAGATCCGCCCTTGCTTTTCACAAATACCCTTCTGGAGATGTTAAAATGTTACCACGGGCACTATGACAGCTGAACTGTGTTTCAGTTGCTATGTTACAAACCCAGAATGAACAAGGAAGGATGGCGAAAGGGAGGGAAATTAACACATGGTTCAGCTGCTAGCGAAAGAGCAGGGCTGGAGGGAGACAAGAGGAGACCTACTGGAGACTGAGAAGGGAGCTTTCACAAAACAAAAACTGAAACAAAGGGACCCCTAGAAATCCTTGGGAGTGGTATGTCTGCCAGAAGAAGAACATGGATAACAGCATGCAAGGTTACGTGAGAGCGGCCGGGAAACCCACGCTCAGAGCATCTTTGCTGACCTCCTTTCACACCCCAAGGGGAACTTCAGCCCGAAGATAGAGAATAACAGAATGCTGAACTGGGAAAAACGCAGAACTGCCGAGACGGCAAGTTGTGCTCGGCGCGTGTGTGAGCTCACTCGTGTGCAAGTCTTTGCAACCCCATGGACTGCAGCCCGCCAGCCTCCTTGGTTCTTGGGATTTTTCCAGGCAAGAATACTGGAGCGGACTGCCATTTCCTTCTCCAGGGGATCTTCCTGACCCAGGGGTTGAACCTGCATTTCCTGTTTGGCGGGTGGACTCTTTACCACTGAGCCACCTGGGAAGTCCCTAAATTGTGCTCAGGCCACCTGCAAAACCTTCCTGGGGCTGAGAGCTGCTCACAGACCTTGCCCCCTCCTCACCGACCGGGGTCCCACACCCGCCAGCCCTGCAGATGTCTGGGGCCATTGAAGGGAATACAATTGCCCCTGCTAAGTTTTCCTTTCATGAAGCCCTTCAAAAGTGGTTTTCTCACAGAAAGAGCGGTGGCGATTTCCCATAAAAATGCTGTCTTGTAATTCTCATGCAAGTCGGGGTGGGGGTGGTACGGGGTGTGGAGGCAGACCCCCTGGATGCCCCGCTTCCTCAGGCAGTGAAAACAATCATCAGACTGTTCTAGCCCCAGCTGCACCCTGACTAACTAAACAAATGACTCTGGGCTTCTCACTCAACCCCTCCCATCTCAGTTTCCCCATCCTTAAAAAGAAATCGTGGTATTTTTTTTAAGAAGCTCAAAAGCAGTCATGCTTCTGAGAGAGTTAGGAAAACCCGAGTGCTATGCAAACATGAAGACTTTATCCTTCACAGTTTTGTGTTTTGGTGTGCAGATTTTGGTAGTAACATAACCCAAAATTATACTGGAGCCGGGAGCAAGTTTTCTAGATAAATTCTCTCTAAGGAGATCATGAGTCTATCAAGGCTGTGTCCAGCCTGATATTCCCCCATTTCTACACATGTGCCCATTTGTCTTCCTCATCTTTCAAATCCTTTGGTTTGGCCATGTTGACAATCACCCTGCTCGTATCTTTGCCCTTCATAATTCAGACCTGCCTGCTAGATTCATCGCTCAGTTCAGCAAGTTGCACAGACTTTCCAGCAGCCTCTGAGCTAGACCTGAGATGTGTAGGGAAAACATCCAGGCAGACGCTGGTTGCAAAGCAGTGAAGCCTCTTCTGCTATGGGGCTAGGTACCCCGAGCTCTGGGAACACCAAGCAGGCTGTGCGTGGGAGAAGGACCAAGTTTCATGAGTATTTTCTTACTTATCTTTCCTGAAGCCTACAAATTTGCACAGATCTTTGAGGTGACCAAATCCATATGAGTTTGTTGAAAATGGGTTAGAAAACAGAGACATTTGAAAACAATCACTTACAAGAAAAAACTTATCCCAGGTTTAACATAAAATTAAATCCTTGGTGATCCAAGGACACTTTAGAGGGGAATCTAAGGCATGAGGGGTTTCCCCAGTGGCTCAGTTGGTAAAGAATCTACCTGTCAGTGCAGGAGATGAGGAGTTGAGGGATCAGTGCCTAGGTAGGGAAGATCCCCTGGAGGAGGGCAGGGCAACCCACTCCAGTATTCCTGCTGGGAAAATCCCACGGACAGAGGAGCCCTGCAGGCTACAGTCCATGGGTCAAAACGAGTCAGACACGACGGAGCAGTTGAACACACACGCATATAAAGCCACGAGTTCTGAGTGAAAGCAAAGGCAGACGGCACAAGTCAACTAGACTTCCAAAGATGGTCAGCAATGGTCTCACCAGCTGAGACCAAGGTCCTTCGTGAGGACTTAACACGCCCAAATTTTCATTTTGTGGAATTAAAAGAGCTTTGTAAGTCAGCTGTGAGTTAGATCACTTGCAACAACTTTTAAAAGTCAGGCAGTGCGTTTGATGTGAAGTTATTTTGTGAAGAACACATCATCACAGAACAATAGGTCCTTACAACAAATGGGCTGGATCATCAGTGTTAACTTCACTGCTTAATGGTTCGGAAGCCACTCAATTCTAAAAGCATGCCCACCCACTGTTATGAAAAATAAATGAGAGGCCATCCTTAGAGCAACACGTATAGAGCCCAACCAGGAAAAGACTCGTAGGTTTCACCTTCGCAGGACATTCCGCCCTGCTCTGCTCTCTCTGGGGACTTGAATCTAGACCCTACTTGTCACTGAGGGCCACCTAGTTAGGACCCTCCTTATCCCAAGTTGTTCAGCCGCAAAGTCAGGTCTGACTGCGACCCCGTGGGCTTCCAGGCTTCCCTATCCTTCGCTATCTCCCAGAGTTTGCTCAAACTCATGTCCATTGAGTAACCTTTATCTCAAGACCTGGGTTCAAATCCCAGCTCTGTTACTCCTTGTAACCTAATTCTCTGATTTCTCCAAACGTCTATTTTCTCAACTAAACTGGAGGTAATGTTGCCTGGTCTCAGGGTTGCATTGGGAATTCATCCTGACGCTGTGTGCTTAGCTCAGAGGCATTTCCAAAGTGCTCAGTAAAAGATAAATATTATTATGAGATAGATATTATTATTAATTAATGTTCCCTGAAGGAGTCCCCTTCACACAAAGCGTTGCCAAGATTGCAGGAAGGATTAATACGGCAAGAAGGATTTACATTAAACATCTCATCTAACTAGGATAATGGCCAAAACAAATGACAAACTCTTAACTAAGGAAATCCCCCTGCCCAGCTCTTGTCAAGCAGATTCTCTTCCAAGCTCCACCTTTAAATCATGCCGTCCTTCTGTGTACCCTTGCACACAGAATGTAATACAAATCGCAGCCTTTTTCCTTTCTGCTCTTGTTGCCTCTCTCTCTCTCTTTAAAGTGCTTGTTGTTCACAGTTTAAGAACAGCCTCCAGGTCTTCGCCACAGGCCTTTCTAGAGCTTTGGGTTCTTGAGCCCCTGAAGGCTGCTGCACAGACTCACACACGGGAGGTTCACTCCTGTCCCATGAATGCTCGGAGGAAGACCAGCTGTCCCTGCTCTCCCTCCCCTTCCAGAATCCCGTGTTAGAGAGTGGGGGCAGAAGTAATCTGATGGACCACTTGTTGGATGTTTGTGTCTTTGTGCTTTTGTTTGTTTAACTGGGAAGAGAATTTCCAGATTAGGTGGTTGCTGCAGTCCTGTCTTCACCAGGCGCTCCTCACCTGGCAACAGCAGCCTGAGGTTTTGCATCAAAGAACAGATCTGGCATTTATTTAAGAGTTTTTCTTATGCTGCTGACAATCATGAGTATTATATATATATATATATGTATATGAAAGTGAAAGTGAAGTCGCTCAGTCGTGTCCGACTCTTTGCGACCCCGTGGACTGTAGCCCACCAGGCTCCTCTGTCCACGGGATTCTCCAGGCAAGAATACTGGAGTGGGTTGCCATTTCCTTCTCCAGGGGATCTTCCCAACCCAGGGATCGAACTCAGGTCTCCTGCATTGCAGGCAGACGCTTTAACCTCTGAGCCACCAGGGAAGCCCCTATATATATATATATATATATATATATATAGTAAGTCTACGTGTATGTGTGTCTATATGTGTGTGTGTGCAAATAGCAAGCCAATGTATAAACAGAAAACACCAAATCACAAATACTGATGGATAGATCCCAAAGTCCATCTAATTACTTCGAAAGCTGTATATACACACACACACACACACACACACACACACACAGAGGCTTACTATTTGTACAGTTTCAGGTTATGTGGTTGTAGAGTTCAATCTATGCCCCCACATGTGTGTTTCTAAGACATGGATTTCTGTGCCCCTCTGTGTTTTCCAAAGCTCTCCTGCTTTTCAAACATGAAACGAAGCTCTGGACACAGTCACTGTTCAGAAGCAGTACCTATTGCCGCAGACACAGGTTCATTTTCCTGGTATCAGTACAAAGCGTACCCAGTGTAACCTCAGGTCGTAACTGTTCTCTCTCAGACAAAAAAGTGATAGTAACCAATGCAGAAAGCTTGTGTTTATAAGAAGCAATTTCAGTGATGATTCCAAGAGTCATCCCCCACAGAAGAGACCCAGCTGATCAGATCGAAGCAAAAGCCAGGTAGAGTTTTTGAATGTGTCTCCACAGTCAGAATGCTGGCCACCCTGGGTCTCTGTTGACACTTGACTGAGCAGCCGCTGTTCCAGTGGTGCCTCCAGCTCTTGGGTTTGGCATCCAATCTCCAGGCTGCAGCCTCCATTAGACTCCAAGGTGATCCTGGGCGGCCAGAATCTTCCTATTAACAGCCCTGGCTGTAATTTACTGCGCTGGTTTGTACGCCGCAATTTCCAGCCCTGCTATAAATCCTGTCTCTATTCTCAGGCTCAGAGAAGCCTTTCTACATCTTGCCACCATTGCACAAATGTCTGCGGAGCCTGCTTTTAATAAACAAAGAGTGACTGGCAGAGGGCCAGAGAATAAAAACGGTGAGCACTATAAAATTTATCTCGAAGAGCTCTTCTTCCTTTATCTGAATCCTCCCCCAACTCCTTCTACCCCAGTCAGAATTGCTATTTTGCCTTTACACCCCCAGGTCCTTAAAGAAAATAATAAACCAATTTATCCATACCAACACAGGGCAAGATCTGGTTGCAAAGTGGGTCAGATGGGGAATGGAAGATGCCTTTCATTCTTCCCCCTTTTTGATACACAAGGCTGTCCATCCCTGAAGCTTCATCTTTGAAAATATTTGGACTTTCAGTGTCTGCTTCAGTCTTCCCTGGAGCTTCAATTACAAAGGCCCTATCTGTGCCGCAGAAATGGAGAGTCTCCTTGCAGGACCCCCTCAGAAACAAGGACTGTCTACATGGGGACTAAGAGCCCCAAACACCGTAGGATTGTGGACCCCTAGGGAGGGCCATGCTGGGTGGGATGCTCCCTGGGGGCCATTGTGAAATTTTCAGAAATTTCTGAGCCTAAATCCTGTATTTTCATTCTGCACTGGGACATATAAATTTCACTAACCAATTTCACAAACATGTACCGGTTCTCCCAGGATTTATCAAATATCTCCTCATAGGTGGTACATATGAGGCTGGTTCACCGATGTCTCCACTTTTAGTCAGCGGAGATATAAAAATGCCCCCCTGTTCAAGTGCCCAGGGACAGGAGACCTGTGTGGCCTGAAAACCAAAGAGTTCATCCAATTCAGAGAGATAAGGTGACTGGTATTTAGACCGCCCACAGTAGGAGCCAGGCACCACAATGGACACACCCTCTAATCTTCTCAACACCCTTGGAAGGTTGATAGCTCAGTCTGGTGGATGGAGAGACTTGAGAACAGGGAGGGACTCTCACCATGGAACAGTGCCTTGAACACATCAGAGGTTCATTAAATCTTCACTGAATATTATTTTAAGATGTTCTTAATTTGTTGCATTGAAGACAGATCTTGAGGTAAGAAAATAGGCAGCCTATACCTGAACATGAAATGCTTGAACATGAACTGTTCATTCAGCCAGCATCTACTGGGCCTCTTCCATATACCAGTAGCCTGCTTGGTGCAAGGGTACCTAACTGGTCCCAAGCACAGCTCCAGGCAGCACCTGCTGGTATTACATGGGATGCTCCATGGTCCACCTGGATGACGGGTCCATTTTCAGTTGGGACCGCACAAGAAAAAGACTCCCGTCTTCCTAAAAGGATGGAACAGATTGAACAAAGCCTTCCATCAGCACAATCCAGGAGCAGGCGTTGACTGTGGCAGGTAACACAGACTCATGAACAGAGATCACTAAGCGAAAAGGAGACCGGTACTTTGGTGAAAACAAGTCAAGCAGGCAGCCAGTGCTTCTGGAGAGCAGACTGGAGGGAGCCTGCATGGCAATCTATCTATTTCTGCTTCAAGTGAGCTATTGCATTAGAGCCAGGGCTAAGAATTATTCCCTAGTAGCTATAAGGAGGCTTTTAAAAAAGTGCTATATTTTTAGCACAATCGCTATAGAATAAGAACAATGGGAAACAGAAAATCAGCAGAAATTGGGAGAAAAAGAGACGGCTCAGCAGTGAGATAATCCCTTTGACACGTGGGACGAGGGCTCTCGTGGGTCTGTGAAGAGGTGGGCAGGTGAACAGTCTTCTTGGCTGCTGGACATGGTGAAGCCTAGTGATGGCACCATCACCACAGTGAGGTTCTCAGCACAGCATCAACAGAACCTTTTGTCATTTCATGTCAGCCTCTGTTAAAGACACTTACCAGGCATGACAGGTCTTCCCTGGCAGCTCAGTGGTAAGGAACCTGCCTGCCAGGGCAGGAGACATAAGAGACGTGGGTTCGATCCCTCGGTCAGGAAGATTCCCCTGGAGGAGGAAATGGCAACCCACTCCAATATTCTTGCCTGGAAAATTCCGTGGACAGAGGAGCCTGGTGGGCTATAGGCCATGGGGTCTCAAAGAGTCAGACACGATTTAGCGACTAAACAACAGTGCCACCAAGCATGACACACACTCCATCAGTTATGGAAGATCTTCAAGACTCGGGTACCCAGAATCCAACAAACTCCCTTTAGGAATCCTGTTTTCACAAGACATCACAATGGAGATGTCTTTCATTATCAACTGACCCCTTCATGGCAAGTGACGCAGAATCAAAGCATCCAAAAGACCAGAAATAGAAATTTAATAAAGTTGGTAAAAACAAACACTTTGCAAGTTACAGAATTCATTCTTTACTTTCGAACTATAGTGCTGGAGAAGACTCTGAGAATCCCCTGGACAGCAAGGAGATCGAACCAGTGAATCCCAAAGGAAATCAACCCTGAATATTCATTGGAAGGACTGATGCTGAAGCTGAAGCTCCAATACTATGGCCACTTGATGTGAAGAGCTGACTCATTGGAAAAGACTCTGATGCTGGGAAAGATTGAGAACAGGAGGAGAAGGGGATGACAGAGGATGAGATGGTTGGATGGCATCACCAACTCAATGAACATGAGTTTGAGCAAACTCCAGGAGACAGTGAAGGACAGGGAAGCCTGGCGTGCTACAGTCCATGAGGTCACAAAGAGTCAGACATGACTTAAACATCTGAACAACAACAAATAATTTTTCTGTCTTTACATCAGAACCCCATGTCCCTGAGAGATCCTAATCAATTTCTCTCTCCAATATAAGTGAAAAGTAAAAAGCCTCCTTTTAAAAAATAATGTTCCATTTACTCATCAGTAACATTGAACATTTTTTCATAAGTGTAGTTTCTATGACGATTTCTTCTTTTGTGAATTCCCTCTTTCCAGATATCACCAATTTTTCTTTGGATTAGTTTTCTTATTGACCTGTCTGTCAGAAATGATTAAAATATTTTCTCCAGTTTTAATGGATCTGATAAAATTTTGACATCTTTTACCATTCAGAAGTTTGGGGATATTATGGTTTTATTTCAATTCACTTTGGTTTTTAAGTTTTACCCAGTCTTGCATCAATCATTTTAGCCTTGTTCATGTGCTAAGAATGGTTCTTCTCAACCCAGAATTATAAAGAGGTTTTGTTTTGCCTCCTTCCAGGGTAAGAGGCTATTTTATTTGTTTGTTTCTGTTGGGGAGGAGGAGGCTGTTTGTTGTTCAGTACTTGTTTGTTCATTCAGAAGCCTGACTCATTGCTCTCAGAGCAAGAAACAAACTGGGACAAATCTGTTGTTAGGAGGCTCAGACTTCATGTGAGGGAAGGTCGTGGTGGCCTTCTAGTGGAGGACAGGGTGATTGAGTTTCTGGGGCAAGTCCGAAGTCTAGGGACAGCAAGAGGAGTTTAGAACACGACCCTCTTCAGTCACTGGCCTCCTCTCTCAGATATGCTCAATGCCATTCCCCAAGCTCCAGTGCCAAGACAAGCCAGTTCTGAAATTGTTTTGACATTTGTAAATAGCGGAGGTTCCAATACAGCAAACTCCAAATGACTTTTCTAACCCTTTCATTGTTGTTTCCTGGAATTCTATTTTACCAAACATTGCTCGAGTAAGAGAGATTGATAAAACATCTTGGGAAGCAAAGATTTTCAATTTAATGGAATATGAACTTTCATAAGCATCTGCCAAACCCTTAATAATTCTCTCCATGGCCCATTGAGAAAATGTATCCATCCATTCAAAGACAAACCCAAGCCTATCTATTCTGAACCCAGACCCTGTATCACAAACTGTGGTCAGCTTATTGCGCCCATAGTGCCTGAATCCACATCCTTTGCAATGTGGTTTAGCAGGCTGTGCCACCAAGACGCAGTGTCTATTCCCCTGCTCTTGAACCTGGGCTGGCCTGGTGACGAGCTTTGCTCAGCCAAGTGTGTGAGAGCTAACACCGTTCACAGGAGCCTGTGGGATTCCCTCTCACTTCTTCTCTCCCTTTTTCAGCCCTACCATGGTGAGATGCTAACAAGCCCAAGTTTGTCTGCTGGAGGGCTGTGAGTGGCCTCATGCAGCAAAGCCGATCGCCCAGGGGTGCCTGCAGAGGCCCCAGCAGAGTTCAGTACAACTGCTGAGCTTAGCTTAGCTCAGCGGAGCTCTGAGTGCCCCAATTCACCTGTGGTGGTTTAGTTGCTAAGCTGTGTCTGACTCTTTCAACCCCACGGACTGTTGCCCACCAGACTCCTCTGACCGTGGGATTGTCCAGGCAAAAGTACTGGAATTGGTAGGCATTCCCTTCTCCAGTGGATCTTCCCAACCCAGGGATCGAACCAAGGTCTCCTGCATTGCAGGCAGATGATTTATGAACTGAGCTATAAGGGAAGCCCAACTCACCTATGAAAGTAAAAGTGAAGTCACTCAGTCATGTCCGACTCTTGGCACCCCCCTGGACTGTAGCCTACCAGGTTCCTCTGTCCATGGAATTTTCCAGGCAAGAGTACTGGAGTGGGTTGCCATTTCCTTCCAGGGGATCTTCCCAACCCAGGGACCGAATCTGGGTCTCCCGTTTTGCAGGCAGAAACTTTACCATCTGAGCCCGTAGACTTGGGCAAAAATTAAAGTTGGTTGTTGCCACTGAGGTTTTCTGGTTATTACCTCGCATCATTGTATCAATAGATAATTAATATTCATAGTTGATATTAATTGTTCCAAAATGTGTATCAGTGGTGTACAGTCAAGAATGAAAAATGAAAATAACCCGTGCCATCCAGAAAGGTTCAGTGTAGCGGGGAGCACAGACTTGCAAGGCAGCACCCAGGACAGAGTGTGTGTGCCTCGTGGCCTCTATGCCAGCTGTGACGCTGTGAGGCTATGAGAGTGTCCTCTGCTGGCACAGAAAGGGGACACCCTCAGGGGTCAGGGGATCGGAGAAGACTTCCCAGGGCGGGGGATGAGTCTTGAAGGAAGGTCTTTGACTTTGCACATGCAACAGTCCAGGGCTCAACAGGCACAAACAGTGCCGGGTTTTGGTAGAACTGTGGTCTAGATCAGAGTGGAGACGGGTCTCACTTGCAGTCTCCTGGAGGCCCTGAAAAATCTCAGGTCTCTGAGCTCCACCCCAGAGTCTCTGATTCAGGAAGCTGGGATGGAGCCCAGGAATCTGCTTTTCTAACCAGTGTCTGGTGGTGCTGGTGCTGCTGGGCTCAGAGCCACGGGTGTAGTGATTGAGGGATCTAAGTCCAGACTTCACCAGATGAACCCGAGCTCCAATTCTCTCGTCTCTTGCAGACTGTGAGACGCTGAGAAAGTGACTCAATTTCTCTGTCTCAATGTCCTCCCCCGAAAAGCAAGCATCATGACACTGATCACTGTAGAGAATGGATGTGAACATTACTTGAGTTAATGTTTTGAAAGCACTTAGTGCAGAGCTGAGTAGCCAGGAACATTCAGGAAGCTTGAGCCATCAAGCTGTTATGCGTATTATGTGAATGGTTACTACGGCGATTTCTGAGCACTGCTGGGGTTCAGAGGAATGACCAGACAGGCGGGGAGAGGTGACTGGATGGCCAAGAGGGGCCTGGGCTTGAATTTTGTTCCATAGGCTACATGGAGGCATAGAGGGTGTGTGGGAGGTGTAACACAATCAGATTCATGTTTCAGAAAGATAATTTGATTGCTGCAGTGAACACTGGGATGTATGTATCCTCTCAGACCATGATTTTCTCTGGGTATCTGCTCAGGGGTGGAACTGCAGTATCGTATGGTAGCTCTAGCGTTAGCTTTTTAAGGAACCTCAGTGCTGCTCTCCATAGTGGCTGCACCAACTTACACTCCCACCGTCACTGTAGGAGGGTTCCCTTCCCTCCACACCCTCTCCAGCACTTATGGTTGACCACCCAAAAAGTGAAAGTGTTAGTCGGTCAGTCGTGTCTGATTCTTTGAGACCCCATGGAGCCTGCCAGGCTCCTCTGGCCATGGGATTCTCCCGGCAAGAACAGTGGAGTGGGTTTTCATTTCTTTCTCCAGGGCATCTTACCAACCCAGGGATCGAACCCAGGTCTCCTGCATTGCAGGCAGATTCCTTACCATCTGAGGCACGAGGGAAGCCCATTGACCACCTGAAACTATCACAACATGGTTAATCAGCTCTATGATAATATGAAACAAGTTTTTAAAACAAGTGGGACCTGATTAAACTTAAAAGCTTCTGCACAACAAAGGAAACTATAAGCAAGGTGAAAAGACAGTCCTCAGAATGGGAGAAAATAATAACAAATGAAACAACTGACAAAGGATTAATTTCCAAAATATACAAGTAGCTCATAGAGCTCACTACCAGAAAAACAAACAACCCAATCAAAAAGTGGGGGAAAGACCTAAACAGACATTTCTCCAAAGAAGACATACAGATGGCTAACTAACACATGAAAAGATGCTCATCATTGCTCATTATTAGAGAAATGCAAATCAAAACTACTACGAAATATCACCTCACACCAGTCAGAATGGCCATCATCAAAAAGTTTATAAACAATAAATGCTGGGGAGGGTGTGGAGAAAAGGGAACTCTCTTGCACTGTTGGTGGGAATGTAAATTGATACAGCCACTATGGAAGATGGTATGGAGATTCCTTTAAAAACTAGGAATAAAACCACCATACGACCCAGCAATCCCACTCCTAGGCGTATACACTGAGGAAACCAAAATTGAAAGAGACACATGTATGCCATTGTTCATTGCAGCACTATTTACAATAGCTAGAACGTGGAAACAACCTAGATGTCCATCCACAGATGAATGGATAAAGAAGTTGTGGTACATATACACAATGGAATATTACTCAGCCATAAAAAGGAATGCATTTGAGTCCGTTCTAATGTGGAGGATGAACCTAGAACCTATTATACAGAGTGAAGTGAGTCAGAAAGAGAAAGATAAATACTGTATTCTAACACATATATATATGGAATCTAGAAAAATGGCCCTGAAGAATTTATTTACTGGGCCACAATGAAGAAACATAGAGAATAGATTTACGGACAGAGGGGAGGAGAGGGTGAGATGTATGGGGGGGAGGGGGTAGTTTTTAAAGAAAGAAAGATCATTTGGGCAGCAGAGTAGAGGGTGAGGTGGTGGAGAAAGGTAGGTGGTGGAAAGACATCGGATGGTCTCTGTGCCCACCTTGATGAGTGATGGTCACTCCCTGTGGCCAGTCTGTCCAGCTCAGGAAACGGACATCAAGGTAGTGCAAGCCTCCAGGCCGAATGCTCCTCCTCTCCCTCCTCCCCCTCCTCCCCCAACCCTCCTCCCTCCTCCTCCTGCTTCCACCTCCTTGTCTCTGTCTCTCTGCTCCCATCAAACCCTTCAGCAAATCCTATTGGCCCAACATCGACAACATCACCCGACTCTTCTGTGTCTGGCCCCTCCTCCATCCTCATCCTCAGTCAAGGTCCCACCATCTCCTGCCCAAATGACCCCGGTTTCCTTCTCTGTTTCCACTATGTTGTTGTTCAGTTGCTCAGTCGTGTCTGACCCTTTGAGACCCCACAGACTGCAGCATGCCAGGCCTCCACCATCTCCCAGAGCTTGCTGAAACTCATGTCCATTGAGTAGGTGATCCCATCCAACCATCTCGTCCTCTGTCATCCCCTCCTCCTGCCCTCAATCTTTCCCAGCATCAGGGTCTTTTCTAATGAAAAGAAAAGAGAAGCCCCTAGTCAGCCACAACAACAGGACCGTTCACCTGACCTGAGGGCAGGAGTGCTACCTGGTCTGTCTGAAGCTTGGTGGGTCTAGGGAGTGGGTACCACTTACCGGGATCCAGAAGGGAGGCTTCATCAGTCGGGTACAGCCTGGAGGAGAGTCATATTTCATGACTACGGTTTGTGTTAAGGGGGGAAATCTACATCTCATTGCACAATTTATTTGCATTTCTCTCCACCTCTCATGACTTCTGAGAAGTCCCATTTGGACAGTTTTGAGACTCAGAGGCAACACTGATGCTCCCTCCTCTACCCAGGTCCTGGGGTCAGGAATGATGAATGGAAGGTCAGGAGAGAAGCTGCTGTTTACTTGACTAAATGCTGTCCGTTCCCCGGCAACAGGGAGGAAAGGCTGATAAAGCACTCCCCCATCTGCCATGGGCAAAACCTTTAGCAGAAAGGTATCTCACCATCCTTATTAATAAAGCTCAGGGTCAGAAAATGGCCCAACATCCATAGGACAAGCTCCACTCAAAGCTTCAAAGCTGACTAAGCTTGTTTAGAACCCATCATTGAGTTAAAAAGGAAGATCAAGAACATTAGATGTTGAAAAAAGCTTTAGCTACGAGGGATAAGCACTGAAGATTTCAAAACTTGAATTATTAATAGATCTTTCTTTCATTCTTTTTAATTTGTTGAAATATAGTTGATTTATAATGTGTTTATTTCAGGTGTGCAGCAAACTGATTCAGTTTACATATAGATACATTCTTTTTTATACATTCAGTTTATAGATAGATAGATAGATACATTCTGTTTTGTGTTCTTTTCCATTACGGTTTATCACAGGATACTGAATGTAGTTCTCAGTGCTATACATAGGACTTGGCTGTTTCTCTCTCCTGCATGTAACCGCTTACACCTGCACCCAGGTTGCTGCAAATCACACTATTTCATTCTTTTCATGGCTGAGTAGTATTTCATTATCCATTTGTACCACATCTTCTTTATACCATCGTCTGTTGATGGACACTTAGGTTGGTTCCCTGTCTTGTCGATTGTGAACAGTGCTGCTATGAACATGGAGGTGCATGCCTCATTTTGAATTATAGATTTGTCCATATATGTGCCCAGGAATGGGATTGCTGGATCATATGGTAGGTCTATCAGGTCATTTCTGATGTGTGGTCCATAATGTACAAATGTCAGCCTCCAAGCAAAAGCCTGTCAGACTTAGGAAGAAATAGGCATTTAAAGGTTTGCAACACCAGCTTGAGGAAATCCCATGTAATTGGTGCTGAATTTCTTCTCTCCATTCATGGCAACTGTGGGCAATGGGGAATGAAATTAGGAAACCACCTCTGCACCATGAAGCTTTTCTTAATGCCTGAAAAACATAATTTACACTCTTGCAGCGTGATATCTTAGAAATGTTCAAGGCAGTGAAATAGCCACTTACGCAAATGATTGATATGGGTCTCAGATTCCTAACTTTACTCCATGGTAAAGATCTGCCAAGCAGGAGTTGTGGGTTTGATCCCTGGGTCAGGAAGATCCTCTGGAGGAGGCAATGGGAACCCACTCCAGTATTCTTGCCTGGAAAATCCCATGGGCAGGGTAGCCTGGTGGGCTATAGCCCACGAGGTCGCAAAGAGTCAGACACAACTTAATGACTAAATAACAACAACAACAAAAAGATCTGACTAGGCTAATAAGAGGATGCTGGCTGACGCATCATTTCTAGAGCAAGAGGAGGGTGACAAGTAATGAGTGTGTATGAAATACAGTCTGTGATCAGCACACCAGAAAGCAAGGCCACTGGAGGGGGTGTTTGGGCAGGGCCTCTCCTGCCTTTTGGACTCGGGGTCTGAAGTTGGCAATGAGTAGAAAGAACACAGATGAAGTGTTGGGGACATGGTTAAGACATCACCTGTTCCTGGTCTTCTTGGGGGGTGGAGTCCATGGAGATGGGACCTGGCGTAGCCTCAGGCAGAGCAGACACTCTCAGGTGGGCTCAGGGTATTGGCCCTTTCTCTGTGGCTCTCACTCCAGAGCATCAGTCCCTCCATCCCAGGTCCTTCCAGCTTCTGGATGTGCAGGATTTTCTGAAATGCATGGAGTAGACTCAAACTTTTCAGCTTCAACAAATCAAGCACTGATGTTTCTGAACTTGAAATGCAGGTTTCAGTCTCATTCCAACTTGACTTTGTGCATTTTCTGTGGCTGTTGCAACAAATTGCCACCAATGTGGTGGCTTAAGACAACACAAATGTGTTTATTATCTTATAGCTGTGCAGGTTAGGAGTCCTCTTGGGGGTCTCTTTTGGCTCAAATGAAGGTGTCCGCAGGGCTGAGCTCCTCTCTAGAGGCTCTGGGAGACACTATTATCCATTCCCCTGCCTTTTTCAGCTTCTAGGGTGCAGGTTAGTGTAAGAAACGCCGTGGGAAGAAGGAGCCACCCCTATGGACCGTTGATCAGGGCCTTTTATTGGGCGGTCGCTCTCGGGCAGAACTCCCGGGGGCGGGTGAGCAAGGAAGCGAGGGGGGTCTGCGAAGCAAAGGGAGTTTGCGGGGTAAAGGGAGTCTGCAGAGTCTGCGAGGTATGAGGGGTGGGGAAGGGTTTTATAGCCCTGGCCAGGCTCCCATATAAGGAAGAAAACGCGGGCTCAGCGGTGATTGGTGTCCAAGGGCTCTGTGTCAGCTCCTGATTGGACAGCGAGGGCTTCGTGTCGGCTCCTGACTGGACGGCTTGGTTGTCGGCCCGCCTCCGGGGCGTGTCTGCAGCTCTCTGCCGGGACATGTCTCGACAGACGCCTGACCTTGCCCTGACCTTTCAGTTAGGAGTCCTCTTGGGGGGTCTCTTTTGGCTCAAATGAAGGTGTCCGCAGAGCTGAGCTCCTCTCTAGAGGCTCTGGGAGACACTGTCATCCATTACCCTGCCTTTTTCAGCTTCTAGGGAGCCCCTGTGCTCTTCAGCCCATGGCTCCTTCATCTTCAGAGTCAGCCAGCAATGGGCTGAGTCCTCACGGACCATCACTCTCACCTGCTTCCAAGGTCATATCTTCTCCGACTCCTCACACTTTTAAAGAACCTTGTGTTCACATTGAAAGTGAAAGTGAAATTGAAGTCGCTCAGTCGTGTCTTTCTCTTTGTGACCCCCTGGACTGTAGCCTACGAGGCTCCTCCCTCCATGGGATTCTCCAGGCAAGAGTACTGGAGTGGGTTGCCATTTCCTTCTCCAGGGGATCTTCCTGACCCAGGAATCGAACCCAGGTCTCCCGCATTCCAGGCAGACACTTTAACCTCTGAGCCACCAGGGAAGCCCTGTGTTTACATTGGAGCCCATTAAGATAATTCAGGAAAATCTCCCTATTATAAGGGCAGCTGTTTAGCAACCTTAGTCCCACCTGCAGCCTCTGTTTACCTTTGCCATGTAATGTACCTGTTCACAGGTCAGGGATTAGGGCACGGACAACTTTGGGCATTATCGTTCTGAGGTAGGAGATAGAAGGATCCCTGGGCTGGACACCTGGTGCTTGTTAAGTGAAATAAAATTCAAGCTTTGTTCTCACCCAGACAGTCCAAGGACAAAGCTAGTGGCAAAAGCTGAGCTCTGCTAAAGAGATAAAGCATCCATTCCTGAGATCAAGGAAGACTTTCCTGTCTGCACACACGCAGGAAGGCTTTTGGGGGATGGAAAGGGGAGGTCGCCCCAGCCTGTAATGAGTCTGGACAGGCTCCCATAGGCCTCTATGGGATCCATCTTAGAAAAAAGTTGCACATGCATCTTGAGGAGGGGCCTAAGACCGGTCAGGTGTGGAGAAAGAAACAAGCTAATTGGTCATGTGTAAACAAAGACCCAGAAGGACCATGCTCTAAAAAGTGATGTAATCACAAGCACGGAAATTGAAACTGTAATCAGAAATCTTCCAGCAAACAAAAGCCCAGGTCCAGACAGCTTCACAGCTGAATTCTACCAAAAATTTTGAGAAGAGCTAACACCTATCCTACTCAAACTCTTCCAGAAAATTGCAGAGGAAGGTAAACTTCCAAACTCATTTTATGAGGCCACCATCACCCTAATACCAAAACCTGACAAAGATGTCACAAAAAAAGAAAACTACAGGCCAATATCACTGATGAACATAGATGCAAAAATCCTCAACAAAATCCTAGCAATCAGAATCCAACAACACATTAAAAAGATCATACACCATGACCAAGTGGGCTTTATCCCAGGGATGCAAGGATTCTTCAATATCCGCAAATCAATCAATGTAATTCACCACATTAACAAATTGAAAAATAAAAACCATATGATTATCTCAATAGATGCAAAGAAGGCCTTTGACAAAATTCAACATCCATTTATGATAAAAACTCTCCAGAAAGCAGGAATAGAAGGAACATACCTCAACATAATAAAAGCTATATATGACAAACCCACAGCAAACATTATCCTCAATGGTGAAAAATTGAAAGCATTTCCCCTAAAGTCAGGAACAAGACAAGGGTGTCCACTTTCACTGCTACTATTCAACATAGTTCTGGAAGTTTTGGCCACAGCAATCAGAGCAGAAAAAGAAATAAAAGGAATCCAAATTGGAAAAGAAGAAGTAAAACTCTCACTGTTTGCAGATGACATGATCCTCTACATGGAAAACCCTAAAGACTCCACCAGAAAATTACTAGAGCTCATCAATGAATATAGTAAAGTTGCAGGATATAAAATCAACACACAGAAATCCCTTGCATTCCTATACACTAATAATGAGAAAGTAGAAAAAGAAATTAAGGAAACAATTCCATTCACCATTGCAACGAAAAGAATAAAATACTTAGGAGTATATCTACCTAAAGAAACTAAAGACCTATATATAGAAAACTATAAAACACTGATGAAAGAAATCAAAGAGGACACTAATAGATGGAGAAATATACCATGTTCATGGATCGGAAGAATCAATATAGTGAAAATGAGTATATTACCCAAAGCAATTTACAAATTCAATGCAATCCCTATCAAGCTACCAGCCATATTTTTCACAGAACTAGAACAAATAATTTCAAGATTTGTATGGAAATACAAAAAACCTCGAATTGCCAAAGCAATCTTGAGAAAGAAGAATGGAACTGGAGGAATCAACTTGCCTGACTTCAGGCTCTACTACAAAGCCACAGTCATCAAAACAGTATGGTACTGGCACAAAGACAGACATATAGATCAATGGAACAAAATAGAAAGCCCAGAGATAAATCCACACACATAAGGACACCTTATCTTTGACAAAGGAGGCAAGAATATACAATGGAGTAAAGACAATCTCTTTAACAAGTGGTGCTGGGAAAACTGGTCAACCACTTGTAAAAGAATGAAACTAGATCACTTTCTAACACTGCACACAAAAATAAACTCAAAATGGATTAAAGATCTAAATGTAAGACCAGAAACTATAAAACTCCTAGAGGAGAACATAGGCAAAACACTCTCCGACATAAATCACAGCAGGATCCTCTATGATCCACCTCCCAGAATTCTGGAAATAAAAGCAAAAGTAAACAAATGGGATCTAATTAAAATTAAAAGCTTCTGCACAACAAAGGAAAATATAAGCAAGGTGAAAAGACAGCCTTCTGAATGGGAGAAAATAATAGCAAATGAAGCAACTGACAAACAACTAATCTCAAAAATATACAAGCAACTTATGCAGCTCAATTCCAGAAAAATAAACGACCCAATCAAAAAATGGGCCAAATAACTAAATAGACATTTCTCCAAAGAAGACATACGGATGGCTAACAAACACATGAAAAAATGCTCAACATCACTCATTAACAGAGAAATGTAAATCAAAACCACAATGAGGTACCACTTCACACCAGTCAGACTGGCTGCGATCCAAAAATCTGCAAGCAATAAATGCTGGAGAGGGTGTGGAGAAAAGGGAACCCTCCTACACTGTTGGTGGGAATGCAAACTAGTACAGCCACTATGGAGAACAGTGTGGAGATTCCTTAAAAAATTGCAAATAGAACTGCCTTATGACCCAGCAATCCCACTGCTGGGCATACACACCGAGGAAACCAGAATTGAAAGAGACACATGTACCCCAATGTTCATTGCAGCACTGTTTATAATAGCCAGGACATGGAAACAACCTAGATGTCCATCAGCAGATGAATGGATAAGAAAGCTTTGGTACATGTACACAATGGAGTATTACTCAGCCGTTAAAAAGAATTCATTTGAATCAGTTCTGATGAGATGGATGAAACTGGAGCCGATTATACAGAGTGAAGTAAGCCAGAAAGAAAAACACCAATACAGTATACTAACACATATATATGGAATTTAGAAAGATGGCAATGACGACCCTGTATGCAAGACAGGAAAAAAGACACAGTGGTGTATAACGGACTTTTGGACTCAGAGGGAGAGGGAGAGGGTGGGATGATTTGGGAGAATGGCATTCTATCATGTATACTATCATGTAAGAATTGAATCGCCAGTCTATGGTCTGACGCAGGATACAGCATGCTTGGGGCTGGTGCATGGGGATGACCCACAGAGATGTTATGGGGAGGGAGGTGGGAGGGGGGTTCATGTTTGGGAACACATGTAAGAATTAAAGATTTTAAAATTAAAAAAAAATAAAAAAAAATAAAGTAAGTACGATTATGGAAGCATTCAATTAAAAAAAATAAATAAATAAATAAAAATAAAAAGTGATGTAAGTCACCTCTTTACTACGGTCCTTACCTAGGATGCCCACACTCCTCTCCTGTGTATCTCTGCCTTGCCTCTGAAATAAACAAACTGTTTCTCTGGGTGCTCGCCCATGTATGGTGCTGTACCTCTAACAATAAACTTTGTATCTCTTTTGCAGTTTTTGCCTCCTTGAAACATTCTTAGCTCTAGAGGAGGGTTATAATCAGGAAACTTTGCTTCTAGTCCAGCCTCTGGTGGGCTGGCAGTTAGGTTCTCTTCCTGGACAGGGAAATAAGATCTTGATTTAAGACTACTGTGCCTCCGAGAACAGTTCTCCCTACTACATTAACTAAATAAACCATTAAGGTACCCCATACTCAGAGGACATTTACACACATATACACCCTCCACACACACACACCCTAGCAATATTTCAGGCTTAAATTCCAAGACAAGGTGGGTAGCTGGCTCACTTGCCGATCGTCCGGCTCACTTGCCTACCACGCCCCAGCCAGTGCTTACCCTCCTTGTTATAACTTTGTGCCAAGTACTCAGGTAACAAAGCAGGGCCAGGAGAGACCCCCACCCCCCACCCCCACCATATCCTCCATCTGTCTGTTGTCTGTAGAAGACCTTTAGCCAAAGAATAGATTTAATCAGAAACATAGAAAAATGTAGAAACGAATGGTCAAACAAGATAAAATAATAATAGTTTAGCCGTTAAACAGTCAAAGATTTTTAGTTCCTCCTCAAGGTCTGCAGATAATATTCTGAGTTATTTTCTTTCAGCTGTTTTGCAGATACCAAAACCCCCACCATATGGACCAAATTAACTACATGATGATCAGACTGTAGCTACGACATCAGTTCAGTTCAGTCACTCTGTCGTGTCCGACTCTTTGCGACCCCATGAATTGCAGCACGCCAGGCCTCCCTGTCCATCACAAACTCCCGGAGTTCACTCAGATTCACGTCCATCGAGTCGGTGATGCCATCCAGCCATCTCATCCTCAGTCGTTCCCTTCTCCTCCTGCCCCCAATCCCTCCCAGCATCAGAGTCTTTTCCAATGAGTCAACTCTTCGCATGAGGTGGCCAAAGTACTGGAGCTTCAGCTTTAGCATCATTCCTTCCAAAGAAATCCCAGGGCTGATCTCCTTCAGAATGGACTGGTTGGATCTCCTTGCAGTCCAAGGGACTCTCAAGAGTCTTCTCCAACACCGTAGTTCAAAAGCATCAATTCTTCGGCGCTCAGCCTTCTTCACACTCCAACTCTCACATCCATACATGACCTCAGGAAAAACCATAGCCTTGACTAGACGGACCTTAGTCAGTAAAGTAATGTCTCTGCTTTTCAATATGCTATCTAGGTTGGTCATAACTTTCCTTCCAAGGAGAAAGCGTCTTTTAATTTCATGGCTGCACTCACCATCTGTAGTGATTTTGGAGCCCCTCAAAATAAAGTCTGACACTGTTTCCGCTGTTTCTCCATCTATTTCCCATGAAGTGATGGGACCCGATGCCATGACATAAGATGCCATAATTCTGAGAACTGGCTTGAAGGAAATGGAAACAAGCCAGCCCTGGAACTGAAGACTAGCTGCACTTGAAACCATTGAGATGACACCGATCCGGCCCCGGCATGGCCACTCTCAGGATGATCGCCAGAGCTGACTGCACGGCTCAGCATACAGGCCCCTCCCTCCCCCACCTATGCACCCCTGAAACTCCCCCTTGAAAAGCTCTCCCCCTGGATTCGCAATGGGGAGTTGTCTCTGCCTCTGCTGGTCCATCAACACCCACGTGGCCCTCCCTGGACTCCTCCCCACCACGGCTAGACCAGTGTCGCCCAGGTAGATGCGTCTGGTGTGGACAACCCTCTGTGTTCATTCCGCCTTCAGCTCCAGGGATGAGGCATTCTCTTTGCTGCCAGGGCCCCTCTGGGTGACCTCTTGGACAAGACCAACATGACTCACACCAGTCCCTCTTCTGGGTGGCCCATGCTAGGTCATCAGCAAAAGTTTGTGTTGGTCAGTTCCAGCCTGGCCTCCTTACTGATGATGGCCGTAGGCTCCCTGGCCTTTGCCAGGCCCCAAAGCCCAAGCATCTGGTTCTCCTGACTGCAGAGAACCACTGCAGACCATCAGATGGTCTCATGAGCACTCCCTCACTAGGCGTGAACTGTGCCCCCACTTAAGGGACAGGAAGGGCAGGTGGGATGAAGGTGAAAGATACAAAATGCAGCAGCTCTCACTGAAGAAATCCCCTCGCACATCTCTTTCCCCCTTAGATTTCCTGGTGCATCCTTAAAAACATGTTTTTAAAAGACTGCCTTTTATAAATTCCATCTGGCCTCATAGGCTGTTTGGTAAACGATATCTATCATACTGGAACGTTTATCAAATGCCAGTTTTAAGCCACAAGCTTTACTAAACATGCTGCACATATGTCAGAAGTCAGGGAAATATGTTATAAACTCAGGAGGCAGGGGCTGCAGCAGGCACTTTGGATTGCCTGCCCAAATCAACTCCCCATGCCCATTCTTGCCGGCAGAGTTCCCCTTTTATTCACCCTGCTCCCTGTAGGCTTCTAAGAGCCAGGGGTGGGGCATTTCCCCAGATGGAAGGTGAGCTGTGCCCGGAATTCCATAGCCCTGTCTGTCCTTGTCGTTGAAGCTAACATGGCACCCAGGCCCGGTCCTTGAGATGGAGGGGGAATCCACAAGGAGCTCCAGGGAAAATCTTCTAGGCTCTTCAAAGGAGTCAACCAGGGTAAACAAAATGTGGTCTACCTAAGCAGTGGGATCTTGTTCGGTCATGAGAAGGAATGATATCTTCTGTAACAGGGGTGAACTTGAAAACAGTATGCCAAGTGAAAAAAGCCAGAGGCGAAAGCCACCTCCTATACAATTCCATCTATATGGAATAGACAGGTAAAGCAGATCTATAGAGACAGAAAGCACAGTAGCGTTTCTCATGGCCTGGAAATGTTAAGGGCACTGTTTGGAGTGATGAAAACTTTCTGGAATGAGATAGAGAGGATGGTTGCACAATATCATGAATGTACTCAAGGCTAATGAATCATAAAGTTTAAAGTGGTTTAAATGGTGAATTCTGCTTTTTTTTTTTTTTTTTTTTTAATGTTGGAGTATTACTCCACTTGGCTTATCAGTAAAGAATCTGCCTGCAGTGCAGGAGACATAAGAGACACTGATTTGATCCCTGGCTGAGAAGATTGCCCTGGAGAAGGAAATGGCAACGCACTCCGGTATTCTTGCCTGGAGAATCCCATGGACAGAGGAGCCTGGCGGGCTATAGTCCATGAAGTCTCAAAGAGGCGGACATGACTGAGTGACTGAATGTGCACACACTTAGTTGATTTACAATTGTTGTACTAGTTTCAGGTGTACAGAAAAATGATTCAGTGCTACAAATACCTATGTTGTGTGCATTTTACTGTGACTGGAGGTGGGACAGAACCAAGAGGAAGCAGGTGTTTTCCTGCGGTCCGTGTGGCAGTGAAGGACAGCAGTGTGACCCTGGGCACACACTGGACTCCAGCCTGGTGACCGAGGGCAGTTGAGCACAGGAGTGAGGCGCTGAGCCCTCACACTCAGTTCTGGAACACGCCACCTCTGGGTTTCGTATTATGGAAGGTACTTTTTAATGTGCCATGTAAAAGCAGCACTCCTTGGAATAATTATCATCTCCTTTTGACTGCTGCACAATTTCCTTCTCAGCTAACTGATGATCTTAGAAAATACAATTTGCTGATAAACATTCCCTTCAATTCCCAGAGGACACAATACTTCTTTCCAGTCCCCTTGAGAAAGTCTCTACCCAAGCAGCAGAACTAAAGAACAAATTTGATTTCACCTCCATCCCAGATATGATTAAACTAATTTCGTTATGGAGGGAGCGTAGGAGGGGCTCAGGAACCCAGGAGCTGAACGAGGCTGGTGAGGTTTAATTTCTTGTTTATGTCCTGCAGCCTCTGGACATTTCTGAGGTCTTTCAAGGGTATGAATACATCCTGCAGAAGGCATGGTGTAAATGGCCCCTTAAGGCCCCAAAGAGTTCAATGTGGCTGATTCATTGCCCAAGTTAGGGCATAAACTCTCAAAGAAATCACTCTCAATGCCCAGAGGCTGCAAACTGAGAACTAAAGCTATTCATTCTGCCTACATCTTCCCAACCATCTCTCCTGTTCTCCCCCTATTCAGTGACCTCCACAATAAAATTAGTTTGATGCCATTTAGATTTGGAAATCAAAATTAAGTTTGCAACTTAAGGTGAGAATCTCCAACAAGGGAAAGAAAAAAAAAAATCTGGTCCAGTGGGAATTCACAGGAAATGGTTCTAGGAGTGTGTTGGTCTGGAAGATCAGCAGTGAACAGAAAGGAAAAAAAGCTGGTCTGAGAGGAGATGATAAGAGCCCAGTGGAGTCCTGCCGTGACTGATAAACCTGCCCTTGAAGGATTTTTGGAGCAGCTCATTTTGCCCAGAAGGGCCCAGGGAAACACGTAAAGTTACCAGGAAGCGAGATTCCTCATGATTTTGCTTTCCTCTTTCTATGTTTTTCTAATCTGCTGGTGTGTTCCACAATCAACATGGATTATTTTTCAAAATAAGAAAAACTTACTTTTAAGCATACTTTAGATTCACACTGTCTCTTAGGTAAGGGGAGAATAACTTTCAATGGGTGTTGGGATAAGAAAGGAAAATTTTTTCATATCTTCTTGTGTTTTAAACCCTTTTTTTTTTTTTTTAAGCTTTTTCTAGCACATTTTAAGATGCGCAGGTCGTTGTGGGCGTATTTTTCTGGAATGTGTGATTTCTCAGGGCAGTGAATGGATCCCCCAGGCAGTTCTGCCCACAGTTTGCTGCTTGAAGCCTCCGTAGAAACGGGTGTAAAACATTTGCTTTATCTAAACGGACAGTTTTCAGCCCACTGAACAAAATCAGGGAAACACATGTTTCAGAGTTTGATGCTTAGCTAAAACTATATACTGGGTGGAGAAGGGGGATGTTGCCCTTTTTTGCATTCAAAGTGTAAGTGAAAGTCGCTCCGTTGTGTCCAACTTTTTGCAATCCCATGGATTATACAGTCCATGAAATTCTCCAGGCCAGAATACTGGAGTGGGTAGCCTTTCCCTTCTCCAGGGGATCTTCCCAATCCAGGGATCGAACCCAGGTCTCCCGCATTGCAGGTGGATTCTTTGCCAGCTGAGCCACAAGGGAAGCTCTTTTTGCATTCAAACCTGCAATTCGAGCCATTTACTGTGATAAACAGTGTCTCAGCAGTTCTGGTTGAGAGAATCGTTCACGGACCCATTACAGCCTCTTCTCTAATCACAAAGCAGAAGAGGAGGACCATGGGGTGACTGGCTACGTGAAGATGTTCACATTTAGAATAGCTTTGCCAGAGAATTCCTTCTTCAATTTACTGTAAACAAAAATGCCAGCCACACCCTGCCATAAAAAATCCCTCAAGCTTTGCCTCCACTCTGCACAGCAGGAAAGATAAAGTCCCCTTCTGTCTGCCAAGTATTTTAAGTTCTCTTGAAAACTTGGAAATGAGCAGATTTTCATAGCTGTCCAAAGCCACCCATATGAATAAACACTTTGTGTGTAAAAATAACTAACCAAAATAATAACGATAACAATAATAAGGCTTAAATACAAGATCTGCCTAAGAGTAACCTCTCCAGAGGACCTCCTCCCAGAATGGCTTGTGGGGGAACTGGCAAGGTCCCAACCACCCACCTAGTCACCCACCTAGAGAACCTTAATTAACAGAGTGTGTATGTATGTAAAATTTCACAGCTGTTGATTTCAGATCTGAGAGTCTTGCCACTCCCCACCACCATTAACACTCACCTCGGGCACCTTGGGCCGTATCTTCATGGACTTGGTTTCAGAAGCAACAGTGGAAAGTCCTGATCCCGTCCCAGGCAACTCTGAGTGAGCTGCTCTCTCTGGGGGCTTCCTCCTCAATCAGCCACACAGTCTGGAGGAAACTGAGAGGTTTGCACCCTTTCAAATAGATTGAACTGTGTCCCCAAAATCCATCCCAAGTCCTAACTCCCAGTACCTGTGGATGTGACCCTAGTTGGAAATAGGGCCTTTGTAGAGGCAAGGACTTCAAGTGTGTGCGTGCGCGCCTGCTCATGTCCGACTTTGTGCAACCCCATGAACTCTAGCCTGGCAGATTCCTCTGAATTTTCCAGGCAAGAATCCTAGAGTGTGTTGCCATTTCCTACTCCAGGGGATCTTCCCAACCCAGGGATTGAACCCAGGTCTCCTGTGCCTCCTGCATTGACAGGCAGATTTTTTACCACTGTGCCACCTGTGAAGGACTTCAAAATGAGCCCAAATTGGATTTAAGGTGGGTTCTGTGGGTGACAGAGGATGATTGGATGACGCCACTGATGCAACGGACACGAACTTGGGCAAACTCCAGGAGATGGTGAGAGACAGGGAGGCCTGGCATGTTGCAGTCTGTGGGCTCACGAAGAGTTGGAAACGACTTGGCAACTGAACAAGAACTTAACCCTACGACTGTTGTCCTTTTGAGAGAAAGGAGCAGAGATTGAAGATACAGGGACAGAGGGGAGCTCCAGGAGAGGGGATGCGGAGACGGAGACGGAGAGCCAAAGAGTGGGTCTACAAGCCAGGGGCAGGTGGCTGCCGCCAGAAGCTGGGGGAAAAGTGTCAAGTGGATCCTTCCTCAGCCTCCAGAAGAAGCCAGTCCTGCCAGCACCTTGGTGTGAAGTTTCCAGGCACCAGACTGTGAGAGAATATATGCCTGTTCCTTTAAGCCGCAGAGACTGCGGTAAGTTGTTTTGCAATAAATTCAAAGAGTATATTTCAAAGAAGTGAACACATTCTCCCGACCTAGAACCTGATGGTTCAGCCACGGTCTCCAGACCCTGGGTTATCATGCCTCCTTTTAGCCGCCAGCTCCACCCAGAGCTCAGCCCCTTCCTTCCATCCCACCTGCTCAGGCCTTTTCTGCTGGGTTTCTCCTACCCATGTCCTAAGCCTTGGCTGCTTCAGAATCACAAGGAGAGTTTTTAAATAATTAAGACACCAGGCCCCCACCAAAGATCTAAGATCAATTAAATAAGACTGTATTGGAGTGGGTGTGAGGGTGAAGCCGGAATACCTGAATTTTTTAACAGCCTCCAGTGATGGTAAGTTTCAGCCAAAGTGCAGGAGCCCCTACCAGCCCTGGGACCTCCAGCTGGCATCTCCACTACCTCCTCCACCTACTGCCCACTGAGGTCTCTTCCACAACCACTCTGATGTGGCTCCCAGCACCCATGGGCCTCAAACTTGAGCCTGCAAGACAATTTCCCGGGTAGTCTATCTAAGTGCAAATCCTCAAGCTTCTACCCACAAAGACAATTCCATATATCCAGTTATAAGTCCAAAAATATGAGTTTTTAGTAATCTTGAACTTTGTTGAACATTAGGCCCTCCTTAGGAGCTTTACCAAGAAAAAAAAAAAAAGAAATGTCCAGTTGAATCAAAAATTCTAGGGGAAACACACAGGCATCAGAATTTTAAAAAAGTTTCCAGCTGATTCCAACATTCAGCCAAGCTAGAAAGCCACTATCTCAGGAAGGGCCTACTGAGTGCCAGCTACAGTGATGGATAAAATAGATGGTTCATGCCCTCCTGGAGGATACCATCTGGTGGAGAGATGAGGCAGATATTATTAATTATTTAAATCCACAAATAAATAAGCAATTTTAAACTGCAGTGAGTTCTGTGATGGCAAAGAATGTAGTTGTATAAGACAGACTGATGTGGTATCCAGGATTGCCTCTCTGAGCATGAGTTGGAGACAGCAAGTAGAGTGAGGCGACCAGCCCGTCCCAATTAGAGGAAGCAGCATTGGCAAAGGCCCTGGGGTGGGGACATTTCAGGACCCTAAAGAAAGCCTGAGTAGCTGAAAGGCAGTCAGCAAAGTAAAGGAATGGGAGTGACTTTTACTCAGAAGGGAGGAAAATAGAACAGGAACAGGTTTGAAGCGTGAGGTTTGAAGGCCGATCAAGCTAGCCATGTGGGATGTGCTAGGTTTGAGCTGTGAGTTACCCACACTGGTGCTGGAAAATCAGAGCAGTGAATTCAAAGAAGTGAATACACTCTCCTGACCTAGAGAGGGTAGGGTTGCAGGGAACTTGTCTCAGGCTGCCATAACAGAGTACGGCACACAGGGGCCTTAAGCAACAGGTGCTTATTCCTCGCAGTTCTGGAGGGTGTTATGAGCACACCTGGAGAAGGTGGCCCTCTACAAGCCAGGAAGGAGATTTCTCCAGAAACCGAGTCAGCCAGCACCTTGATCCTGGACTTCCAGCTTCCACGAAGTTGCTGTGTGCTGTTCACTCGGCCTGACTTTTTCCCTAGTGCTCCTTTTCATCTGATCAGCTGCAATTTATGCTTCAGAGCTCAGCACAGGAGCCCCTCAGCCTGAAAATGCTTCTGGGCTCCATGCTGATGCTTCTCCTCTGTGCTGATGGAGGTCTGGGCGCACAGCTATTCTTGGGTTGAACACTTTCCCTGGGGATCTGGCTCTCTCACCAGAGGGGAAGCAGTCACAGGCCGGACCTGTGTCTCATTCATCTTGTATCCACACCAGCCTAGCACTTGACATGCAGGAAGTAGCCAGTCAGTAATTGAATCAGTTATCTGGGACACCCAGGTATGTGCGTGCTATGTCACTTCAGTCATGTCTGACTCTTTGTGATCCTATGGCCTATAACCCGCCAGGCTCCTCTGTCCTTGGGATTCTCCAGGCAAGAGTACTGGAGTGGGTTGCCATTTCCTTCTCCAGAGGCTCTTCCCGACCCAGGGATCAAACCCAGGTCTCCTGCAGCTGCTGCATTGCACTTGGATTCTTTAGCACTGAGCCACCAGGGAAGCCCACTCAGGTATAAACCTTTGTTTTCAAAAAGTGCCGTTTCCAGAATAGATTCATGTCTACACACAATGGAATCACTTTTCTGTACACCTACAACTAACTTAACATTGTTAATCAACTATAGTATAAAATAAACAGCTAAAAAAATTTTTTTAATAAAAAAGAAAAGAACTTTCCAATTCAGCAAATGTCCTAGTATTATCCTTTGGGCATTTGAATACAGGCGCTTTACAGTTTAGCTTTTCGCATGCCCGTGTCCAGGAGGAAGATGGTCCAGAATTGACCAAAGGCCCTGGTGAAAAATCTACATTACACTTGATTGATTTTGGAAATGTGTTATCAGATGCTTAAGTTATTGCACATTGACTTTGGGACTGAGATATCCAGTAAAACATGTTTTAAACCTGACTGTGATCATGTGTATGTGTGTCTGTTGTATGTGTGTGTTCAGTCGTGTCTGACTCTTTGTGACCCCATGGACTGTAGCCCGCCAGGCTCCTCTGTCCATGGGATTCTCCAGGCAAGAATACTGGAGTGCGTTGCCATTTCCTCCTCCAGGGATCTTCCAGACCCAGGGATCAATCCCACATCTCTGGCATCTCCTGAATTGGCAGGCGGATTCTTTACCACTGAGACACCACACCATGATAATACACCTTTGCCATAAGCTTAAATAACTTAACAAATATAAAGATGCTTCCGGATATGTAAGCACTGATATAAACATAGTGAATCGTCACTAAGGTTTTGTCCTCAGTGTTATTGTAGGGTGCTTCCTGTTGCATCCCCCAGCAAACTGAGTATGCGGGAGGTAGAGAACTGATATGGTTCTTCCAGGTGGCGCTAGTGATAAAAGACCCACCTGCCAATGAAGGAGACATAAGAGACGTGGGTTCGATCCCTAGGTCAGGAAGATCCCCTGGAGGAGTACGAGACAACCCTCTGCAGTATTCTTCCCTGGAGGATCCCATAGACAGAGGAACCTGGTGGGCTAGAGTACATGGCGTCACGAAGAGTCAGACATGACTGAAGCGACTTAGCAGGCACACACTCCCTTCATTAGCATGGGACTCACGCAAGTAATGTCAGTGTTCTCAGTCTCCATCTCCATCAAAATGGGGTCTATGTTATCTGCCTTATAGAGTTGGGGTGAAAATAACGTGTTAGTGTCTGAATAAAGCCTAGAGCTCCAGAAGAGAATAGTGCTGGTGATGGTGCCAGAAGGGGATAGCAGCGGGGCGGTGTTGGCTTGGGATGGTGGTGGTGTTAATGAAATGAAGATGCTGGCGATGCTGCTGCTAAAGGTGATGTGATGGTGAGGATGGTGCTTGTGGTGGTGGCATTGGGATGCTGGGTCTGAAAGCTTTCAGATGGCCTAGACAGGGCTCAGTACCCTGCTTGGAAAGAAGGTGACCAGTAAAGGTTGTTTGACTGAATAAATGAAACAAGTGGCTTGGGAGTCCTTTTATTCCTCTCCACTTTCTCAGTGACCGTGTTAAATTCAGCAGGTTGAAGAGACAAACATCATATGATGTCACTTATATGTGAAATCTTTAAAAAAAAATGATACAAATGAACTTGTGTACAAAACAGAAATAGATTCACAGACAGAGAAAACAAACATGATTACCAAAGGGGGAATAAGGAGAGGGATAACTTAGGAATTTGGGATTAACATATACACACCACTATATATAAAATAGGTAAACAATAGGACAGGGAACTAAACTCATTATCTTATATATTAAGTATATTATCTTCTGTTATAATAACCTATAACAGAAGTGAGTCTGAAAAGGATATATATGTATGTATATACATTAACATATATATGCACACGTATATAGCTGAATCACTTTGCTTACAATGGAAACTAACACAATGTAGATTAACTATACCTCAATTTTAAAATGCTTTTAAAAGGAAGAAAAAAAATAAAAATTCAATAGGTGCAAATGATGTGTAATATTATGAGAGTCCAAACTACAGTATAATCTATGTGAAGCAGCCCAGATAGGTTTTCCAGAACCTGATTTTCCTACTAAATAATGAAAACTTCAACTAAAATCTGGTTTCAAATGTTTTAGATTTTTAACGTTCTGCCTTCTCTCTCCTCTTTTGCCCAGGCATGAGCTCACCTTGTTGTATGAGCCCGATTTCACAGTTCAGAGGGTTTTCCAACACTAACCTAGTTGAGCTGCTCTGTTACTCTCCGCCTGGTTGCTCTTGAATTTTATAAGACAGAAAGGATCTTGAAGAAACCATTCTTTCCCCTTGAGCTCCACTTGGACCAGGAACTAGAATAAAGGTCCAAGCTCAGTTCTAAAATTAGAATTAGACATGTTTAATTAAATCAGGATTTTGGCAAAGAATTGATTTCAATTCAAAGTTAAACTCTGAGAGTAAACAAGAAGTCACTAAAAGCATGTGACTCCTCCTTGGCCAGATCGTGGGGTCACTGCCCATGTCTGTGAATCAGACATAGAACCATTGCTCTTCCAGCTGGTTTTTCTCAACCAAACGCCCACACCACAACTTAATGGTCAGCCGCTAGACTCCCTCCCCTCACCTCCCTTTCAGCAGCCCTGTTCAGTGATGTCCAGACTCATTCCTCAGATACTTGTGTGAGAGCAAATCTACATCAAATCCAGATGAGAAAAATATGCCTGAAAGAGAAGGAAATGATTTAGTGGAACACTTGGAGACTTTAATGCAAATGTGCTGACATTAGTCTCTGCATACAAATTATAATATTCCCAAGATAGCTTCATGAGAAGTGTACTAAAGCGTCCACACACCCAGGGCATGGAACTGTAAGACAGCATCGTAACATGTGATCCACTCCCAAGTACAGAATAAATTAGACGTGTTTGTGTGGCATTTATCCATATGGTTTTATTAATATTGAGATCTCATTGCATACGTACAAATATTGTGTGCTGTCAACTGACTTCCTCGAAAATGCTTGTTATTTTTTGCTGTTGTTCATTTAGTCGTGTCCAGCTCTTTGTAACCCCATGAACTGCAGCATGCCAGCCTTCCCTGTCCTTCACTACCTCCCAGAGTTGCTCAAACTCATGTCCAATGGCATTATTTAAATCAAGACCATCAGGGTGGGCTGCAGAAAGAACCCAACCTTCTAAATGAGGGGAAAACACTATACATAGACAGAAATCTCCAGGAAGAACCAAAGAAATCATAACCAAAGTCACTTAATTGAAAGTTCATCTGTGAGAAATGAATCTAATTTTGATTTTTGGTTACATCAGTCCTCTCTCCTTTACTCCTTCACTAATTATTTCTTGAGCACCTACTGTGTGCCAGACACCATACTATAAATACTATAATTCATCTTTCAGCATTTGTTACATTCTAAAAGAACTTCGTGCAAAGATTAAACTAAGACTTCCTTGCTGACACAGTGGGTAAGAATCCAGTTGCCACTGTAGGGGAAGCAGATTCGATCCCTGGCCCGGGAAGACTTCTCATGCAGCAGAGCAACTACGCCCACGTGCCACAACTACTGAGCACGCGCTCCACAGCAAGAGGCGCCACCGCCACGAAACGCCCAGGCACCACAACAAACAGTAGCCCCTACTTGCCGCAGCTAGAGAAAGCTCTTGCAAAGCAAGGAAGACCCAGCTTAGCTTAGCCAAAAAATAAATAAATAAAATAGATTTTTAAAAATTAAGCTGCTTGTTAAAAAAAGAAAAAATTATAATATGTGATTAAGACCAATTTCTCTCTCAAAATCTCATTAAGCAAAGCTGCACTATGAAGTCACATGTGGAGACATCTTTGACATTCTTCGCTTTCCTGGTTTGTGATATTAAGTATAGAGGTGTGGACACACTTATGTCCTTTTGTCTAAAAATGACATCATTTGCTTTGCTGAGAGACAATTTTAGGAGCAACACCAACCCCAATGCGCTTGGAATTTTGTGCCTCATTTCACCTGTTGGAATGCAATCCCCTCCAAACTATTTCCCCCCTCCCAAACATTTCTCTTCAGACATTCTGGGCTTAGTTATATCTAAGAAATAGAGCTGAGAGAACTCACAGTCAAGAGTTTAAAATCCAAATTTGTCTTCTAAATTCTGCTACTCACTCTGCTGAAAACTTGCAACGAGGGCAATTCCTTACAGAGGAGATTTCCCACCTTAGAATGATATCCTGGGGTCTATCACTGAGACATCAGGTAAGACAAGAACCAGGAATGATTTTTCACCACTAAACTGGCATGTGTCTGCAGTTGATGTGTTCAAGCTGAGGCACACAGTTCATTATCAGTCTCTCTGGAGGCTGGAGCAAGGCTCGGGGTAAACCATCACATTTCACAAGTCACAGAAGTCTTAATTCATTCCAGATCAGCCATTTCAGTCCATGGAAGAGTTCCTTTGGAAACAACATCTTGAAAGGGAACGGAAGTGATGCATTCATGAAGACGCCCACCCCAGCTGTCATCCAAGAGGTCATAGCTTGTGAACATCTAATTGAAACCGAGTCCCTCTAAAACTGAGCGCCCTCGCTGAGTTTATGAGGAACCGTTCTGTCTAAAACGTTATTCCTTTTCCTGTCCAGTTCCTGTTCCCCTCAAGATTGAGGAATATCAAAGAAAGGAGGGAATTCAGCCCAAGCAGGACCCTGTAGGGCCCTCCTGGGTACAAAAGTCCCCTCCCCCATTTCTTGTTTGTAGAAAGCATGGCTTGTCTCCTGGGCCTTCCCCCAAGTTCCAAAGAGCAGGCTCAATTAGTCAGTGATGTGGACAATAGACTCATAGGAATCCTAGGGATGTACATAACAATCTAACACGTATCTTTGGGTTGTTTTGCAGAAACTGAGACACTGCCCCCCGGCCCCGCCCCAATCCCCGCCTAAGTGGAGGATGGTGACTCCATGCTGACCACAAGTACTTAGATCTCAGCCTGGTTGGAACCAGAAAACTGAGATTCCTGTAACATCATCCTGTTATCTCACCATCAACCAATCAGAAGAAAGCCCTTGAGCTTTTTAAACATCTGTTTCACACAGCTGTTCCCTAACCCCGTCTCCAAAAACTCCTGCTTGAAAGTCATCTGGGAGTTCAGCTCTTTTGAGCAAGAGCTGCCTGTTCTCCTTGTTTCAGTTCAATGAATTTCAGTCGCCCAGTCATGTCCGACTCTTTGTGACCCTGTGAACTGCAGCATGCCAGGCCTCCCTGTCCATCACCAACTCCCAGAGTTCACCCAAACTCATGTCCATCAAGTCAGTGATGCCATCCAGCCATCTCATCCTCTGCTGTCCCCTTCTCCTCCTGCCCCCAATCCCTCCCAGCATCAGGGTCTTTTCATATGAGTCAACTCTTTGCATCAGGTGGCCAAAGTATTGGAGTTTCAGCTTTAGCATCATTCCTTCCAAAGAACACCCAGGACTGATCTCCTTTAGAATGGACTGGTTGGATCTCCTTGCAGTCCAAGGGACTCTCAAGAGTCTTCTCCAACACCACAGTTCAAAAGCAGCAATTCTTTGGCGCTGAGCCTTCTTCACAGTCCAACTCTCACATCCATACATGACCACTGGAAAAACCATAGCGCCTTGACTAGATGGACCTTTGTTGGCAAAGTAATGTCTCTGCTTTTTAATATGCTATCTAGGTTGGTCATAACTTTTCTTCCAAAGAGTAAGCGTCTTTTAATTTCATAGCTGCAATCACCATCTGCAGTGATTCTGGAGCCCCCAAAAATAAAATCTGACACTATTTCCCCATCTATTTCCCATGAAGTGATGGGACCAGATGTCATGATCTTTGTTTTCTGAATGTTGAGCTTTAAGCCAACTTTTTTGCTCTCCTCTTTCACTTTCATCAAGAGGCTTTTGAGTTCCTCTTCACTTTCTGCCATAAGGGTGGTGTCATCTGCAGATATGAGGTTATTGATATTTCTCCCGGCAACCTTGATTCCAGCTTGTGCTTCTTCCAGCCCAGCGTTTCTCATGATGTACTCTGCATGGAAGTTAAATAAGCAGGGTGACAATATACAGCCTTGATGTACCGCTTTTCCTATTTGGAACCAGTCTGTAGTTCCATGTCCAGTTCTAACTGTTGCTTCCTGACCTGCATATAGGTTTCTCAAGAGGCACGTCAGGTGGTCTGGTATTCTCATCTCTTTCAGAATTTTCCACAGTTTGTTGTGATCCACACAGTCAAAGGCTTTGGCATAGTCAATAAAGCGGAAATAGATGTTTGGCGTACTGCAAATCAACCCTTACTTTGCTGCAAACGTCTGCTGTCAAATTTTGGCTTTCTGCACAGTGGGCACACGAGCTGTGGTTGGGTAACACAACCATTGGTTGAATTCTTCAACTCCAGCACAGTGCTGCCAAGATTTGGTGAATTTTAAGGCCACTTAGCTTCTCACAGTCACAGCAGCCCTCAGGTTCCTGCTTCTGTACACACTGTCCTTACTATCATCACATCCGCTCTAAAAGAAGCCTCAGCATCTTCCTCACTGACACATGCATCTGCACACGTGTACAGACATATGCACACGGCTTCCACCATGCATCAGGGGGCACATACGATGGCAATTAGAGAAGACTGACATGGGTGGGAAGGGGCCAAAGTGGGGAGGGTCTGCGCCACAGTCACAGAGCCAGCTTTGAGTTGACAAGTGGTCGTCCCCGCTTTGAAAATACCTATGGCCAACCTATGGCCAATCCACACTACTGAGAACGTCTGCTCAGTCCTGTTGTGTTTTTGTCTGTTCCCATCTGACTTCCTCAACCATACCCCTAGTGTTGCACCTCCTCCCAGTCTGAAAATATTTCCCCCATTACTGCAGGACTCACTTCCCTCCTACAGTCGAATTCTGACTCCCATCTTCCTCTGTGCACCCATGCCAGCACGGTGCCCAGCAAAACGCAAGGTTCTTCCGTACACAGGATCCACCTGAAAGCAACAGTGTCTATTCCTCCTTAACATGTGTCCTTTGGAGCATGGCTTACAGTTGTGAAATATCGAAAACAACTCAGAAGATCATATTGCAAACATTTAAAAATAAATCACACTTTGTTGTTATTTTTCAGTTGTTAAGTCCTGTCCAACTCTGACTCCGTAGACTGCAGCATGCCAGCCTCCTCTCTTCTTCACTATCTCCTAGAGTTTGCTCAAATTCATGTCCATTGAGTCGATGATGCCATCCAACCATCTCATCCTCAGTCATCCCCTTCTCCTCCTGCCTTCAGTCTTTCCCAGCATCAGTGTCTTCTCCAATGAATCAGCTCTTTGCATCTGATGGCCAAAGTATTGAAGCTTCAGCATTACACTAGTGGTTGCCTAGCGCTGGGAGTGAAGAAGAGAATTGGAAGTGATGGGTAAAGAGCATGAGGTTTCTCTTTGGGGTGATGGAAATGCTCTAAAATTTTTGTGATGGTTGCACAACTCTGTGACTATACCAAACACCACCGAGTTGTACACTTTAAATGGATGAATCATATGCTTTGGTGAATTGTATTTCAATAAGGCTGTGACCAAAAGCAAGTAGGCTCTATTCTCATGATGAAATATCACAGAACAAATGAAATGTGAGATTGTGAAGATCCTATTGACCCCCAGGCCCACAAGAGCTTGTGTTTCGATTTGCGTTGGCTCCTGCTTTTCCAGTGTGTCTTCTTGCTTCTGCACTTACCTGTTCATCGTTTAGACTCAGCTTCTGCTACAACTTATTTTATTATTGGACCTCACTCTAGGCTTGGCAATGACTTTTGGACTGAAATGCACGGCCTTGGAATTCATGAATATTTGGATTTGATTTCCTTTCTGGGCCATTCAAGAGCCTTGAGCAAGCCAACGGAAACAGCGACTTTGCCTAAGGGATACACTGCATTCCTGTCATCACTATGTTGTGTCCCTGCCCTGCCTCGGGCCAGCCTAGGGCAAAGTCACACAGGTGCTCAGGGCACAACATTTAAGGGGGCAGCCACTCTCAGGAGTGCAAGTGCAGAGTCAGCCCGGAGTCAGTTTCTCTTTAAGAGAGAGGGCGAGAGGCGACCAAGTTGGAGAAATTTAAAGAGATACTCACTCTGAGATGTAGATCTGCGCTTGCTTGAACCTGAGAGTAAGTGCCTCCTTATGCTGGGCCCAGAGTGTCTCTGATCCCAGGAACCCAGAAGGTAACAAATCAGATATTGGACAAGCAGCGTGAATGTATGCGATCAGTTAATGATTTCTATTCTTTTGTTAACACCTTCATAATACTTTTTCAGCTAACAAATTAGGCACACTTAGCAGTTTTCGGTTTGTTAAAATTTTAAATCCCAAATTTAATCCTATTTCATTGAGCAAACTTTATTTTAAGGTCATAGTCAGCAGCACCAACATCTAATTTTTACTTTTTGATAAAAATGCGAGAGATAAGATAGGTCCTTGGATAGTTCCTTAAAAGTATGTTTCTCTTGCTAGGGCCATTGAAGAAATATATCTCCCATCTCCTGACCGCACCTAAGGAACTGCAGGTTGTTCCAATGGTCAGCTCCAGTTCCATAGAAAATGCCCACATATAATTTATACCAGAAGAGTAGAGCATGCAGGCTATCTCCACAAATCACTTCCTTTTATGAAAAACTATCTCTTCCATTCTACTTGGCTTTGGATGGGACTTCCCTGGCAGTCCAGTGGTTAAGAATCCACCTTTCCAATGCAGGGGAATCTGGGTTCCATCCCTGGTTCGAGCACTGAGAGTCCGCATGCCTTGCAGCCAAAATTCCAAAATATTTTTTAAAAAGACAAAATCAGAAACAATACTGTACTTGGTTTTAGTGTCATTTGGAATCTCACCCTTTCCTGGCTTTAAGGATTATCATGTGACCTGGCCTGGCCAATCCCTATTGATTATATGCCTCTATCCAGGGGGCACATCCCGGAGCACAGAACCAACCAGAATCCTGCATGAAATCTGACATGTGCACCCAGTAGAGGTGGTGTTGACTCTCTTCCTGCAAGATTCTCAAGCTTAAAGCTTATCTTTATGAGACCCTGTAAGCCAGCAGCTGCCAGTGGTCTTCCTTGCCACCATGTTCTGCTGGAGAATAAAATCACTGTCGAGATGAGCAGGGTCAAAAGACAGGGGTAGAGACTGTGTCCCGTAGTGTGCCAGCTGTGTCTGAAATGTGGTATCCCTGGACTCTCACATAATGAGACATTTAGTCGGGGGTGGGAGTTTTGTCTTGCTTTGCTTGAGGCAATCTAAGTTGTATTTTTGTCACTTTAGGTTGCAACTAAAGACAGCCTAGAGCGATAAGCAAATTGAGGTCAAGATCTTATTCACTCAGTATTTCTTTCATTAATTAATTATTTTTTTGCCGTGCTGGGTCTTCAGTGCTGCTCAGGCTTTTCTCCAGCTGTGTTACACAGCCTTCTCATTGCAGCGGCTTCTCTTGTTTCGAAGCACAGACTCTAGGTGCTTGGGCTTCAGTCGTCGCGGCTCCCAGGCTCCAGAGCACAGGCTCAATAGTTGTGGTGCATAGGCTGCACGGCTCTGAGGCACGAGGGATCTTCTTGGATCAGGGATCAAATCCATTTTTCCTGCATTGATAGGTTCTTTGCCAGTGAACCACCAGGGAAGCCCCCATTCAGTATTTCTAATGCTCTGTCTTTCTTGACGCCTTCATTTTCTTTTCTTCTATTTCCTGTATTTTCACCATCAGCAGCATTCTCTTTCTTTCTCAACTCAGTAAGTCCCAGGCCAGGCTATATCTGTGATCACCTAGGCCTTTCCTGAGGGATCATTAGAATATCTGGCTTCACACATGGGGTTCTGGATTCACAGTATTGTGATGTAAACACTAGCCTGTTCATTTCCTCCAATGAGTAAAAGCTCTAATGCTCAATTCCTCCAGAGAGAAAGTCATCAGCCATGACGATGCGTGGCTAAGGTTCTTGAGGCTGTAACAATGTGATAACTGCTAGAATGTAGGTCTTTTCTACCCAGTATATAGTTAATTGGCAATGACATTTATTAGCTGAAAGCATGCTTGGCAGAGCTATCTAATTCAGCATACGTGTAAATAGAAGCAAAATATGTACCCCAAGAGTCTTGTTGTAATTTTTATCTTTTCTTCCAAGATTTTTCAGTAGATTAACATACATTTGCTTGCTTCAATAGAAACAATGTGAAGATACACAGATGCATTTTTGGAGGAATGGAAATAAATGCTAAATGTTTGCAATGAATGTTTGAGAAGCCAGATCAGTAAACCCTCTCATTTAATAATCTCAAACAAATGTGGATATCCTTGTATATCAATGAAAAATCTTTCCTCTTTACATACAATATGGATTTTCTTAAAGACTATAAGATTTATTTAAACACAACATTTAAGGCCACAACAGTCATGAAGCTAAAAAAAAAAAACTGTATCATCTAATTATTCCTGAGGATAATGTGCTCAGTCATGTCTGATTGTGTGACCCCATGGACTGTAACCCACCAGACTCCTCTGTCCATGGAATTTTTTAAGCAATAATACTGGAATAGGTTGCCATTTCCTCCTCCAAGGGATCTTCCCCACTGAGGGATCGAACCCACATCTCCTGTGCCTCCTGCTTTGCAGGCAGATTCCTTATCTGCTGAGCCATCAGGGAAGCATAATTAAAGATCTTAAATTTCCAAGAGAAGGGAGTGGGCATTCTATTCCACGCCATTCTGCAGGAAGCACACATGGATCTCTGGAGAAGGGACCAAGCAGGAGATTAGCTGTGAGTGAAGACTTAGAAAAGAATCTTTTCATGGGGCCAGTTGATTAAGACTATTTGGCTAGATAAATGCTGCAAGCAGAGGAGTCAGTCAAAGCAACTGAGATTCTGAGTAAAAAGTAGGATGAGAACTGACTGAATGGCCTGGAATACCAAGCTAAGGATTGTGGAACCAGTGGAGACTTTGGGGCCAGGTCTAATGTATGAACAGTAGTGTTTTAGCAAGATAAATCTGGCTGCAGAGAGCAGTAGATAACAGATGAACTGAAATGATGGGGTGCCGGGAGCCAGCATGGGGAATCCCACCCATGGCAAAGGTCATGAGGAAGGGGGCTTGACAAAAGGCAAAGGCGGGATCAGGCCTCAGGGGTCCCCCTGGATTTTCTCAAGCATCTACCCCCAAAACCAAAATCTGTCTGCCTTACTATATTATGCCTTTCACCAACTCCTCTGACATTAACAGGGGGCTATCCCCCACCACCTTTTTCTGGAAAAAGTTAGTTCAGAGCTTTTAGATAATAAATCTCCTGGGCATAATAAGAGTGCTTCAATCCAGAAACCCCTCTGATGGCTTTCTAGCCTGCCTGACAGGTTTGTCCAGCCGGACTCTTACAGCTACACATGTGATTGTTTACAGCCTCCCGACCACGAGAGGCACAGGAAGCTTAAAACATCCTAGGAATGTAGGGGCTTCCGAGGAGTCCAAATCAGTAGAACTGGACTGATTAAGGGTTTCATTGTTGAGCCAATACTTGCTGCCAAGTTTTCATTTCTTTTATTTGTTGATATAGTTGGTATGTAGACAAAACAGGTAGTAGCCCTGGTATTAGCAACATTAGATCTTTGAGTTAAGTACCTTCTTTGTTATAACCCACTGCATCTTTGTTCTACAGGGATGTAACTTTATTTAGTGGTTTGAGGGTGATACAGATTAAAGAAAAACACTTCGGGGAAAATGAGATTAACATTCATTAAGGAAGAGAGCCATAAAGTGTTAACAGGCCTCTTGGCCAGAAGATAATGTAAATCACCTGAGACCTTTTGTATACAGAAAGATATGCAGAAAGAAAGCCTGGTATCGATAAGGGTCAGGACTGCTGCCCCTGCATGACTCTGCATCTTCCATTATGTAAAACTTAGGGTATATAAGCATCTTTTGAAAATAAAGTTATGGGGGTTTTTGCACAAGCTTGGCCTCCCCCGTGTTGACTCTCTCTCTCTCTTTCTCCCTCTTCCTCCCTTCTCCTTTTCAGGCTGATCCCTTGGAACACAGAGGCTCTCCATGTCTACTTATTTGCCCGGGCCTCTAAGACCCACGTGAGAGGGAACTCAAGGCAGGGCACCCTCCGCTATTCAAGCGGGTGCCTGTGGCCTACGTAGACAGTGCAAGTCTCTTGTCTTGAGACTTCATTAGCTTTCCGTGTAAACCAAGGAATATCAGCCACTTTTCTCCTCTATTTTCTCACTACATTATTCTTTCCTAATCTCTCTTTATATCTCTAATTAAATAATTCTTTCCTAATCGCCGACTCCATCCCCGCTTCGAATTGCCCTGGATCCACCAGGGCTGGACCCCGGCAATGTAGGATGCATCAAAACTGGATGGGTCTGCATGGTCAGCTGAGTCAGGTACCACCAGGATTGTGAGCCAGAGACCCCCTGAGCCCCATGGCATGAATGGCTGGCTTGTGTGAGAGACAGGTGAGACTGTGCTTGAGCCCCTGGAGATGGAAGTGTGAACCAGAGAGGAAGGCAGCAAGATCTTTCTTCTCCAGCCCAACCTTAAAAACAGGACACAGGACTGCAAGCAGATCATAGAAGAACTTCTTCTGGGAGGGACTTTGCAAGGATCTGAGGAACCGGGTGAAATATGATTAGGAAAGAGACCTCACCTTCTTCTTGGACCTGGTCACCAGCCACTGTCGAGAGGAGAGGAGACGTTGTGTGAGTGTTGCAAGGAAGGGGGACGGACACCTTCCAGGGCCTGAAACTGGACTCTTGCCTAACACTCAGAAATGAATTGTCCAAGGAGACACATGTGCTAACAAAGCAAGAGATTTTATTGGGAAAGGGCACCCGGGTGGAGAGCAGTAGGGTGAGGGAACCCAGGAGAACTGCTCTGCCATGTGGCTCACAGTCTCGGGTTTTTTGGTGATGGCATTAGTTTCCAGGTTGTCTTTGGCCAATCATTCTGACTCAGAGTCCTTCCTGGTGGTGCATGCCTTGTTCAGCCAAGATGGATGCCAGAGACAAGGATTCTGGGAGGTGGTCAGACATGTGCCTCTTTTTGACCTTTGCTGGATTTTTCCAGTTGGTGGTGGCTTATTAGTTCCGTGTTCCTTACCAGGACCTCCTGTCATAAAACAACTCATGCAAATGGTTACTGTGGTGCCTGGCCAGGGTGGGGGGCTTCAGTCAGTGTGCTTCCCCTAACATGGGGGCTGATGATTATACAGTCAAACGAATACAGAATTACAGTAAGGTAGAATACAAAAGTGAATGCCTGTTTTGAATGAAATGAGAAGTTGCAGTAAATAAATAACCAGCAAAATCACAAAATCCAGAGTAACAATATTTTATTAACTGCCTGATGTGTTTCTGTAATGATTTTCTTTTCTCAAGGTTTTTTTTTTTTTTTTTTTTCAGTTGTACACTCTTCTTGCCTTTTCAATCTGTCAACAACTTTATAATTGGCTTCCCTGGTGACGCAGATGATAAAGAATTTGCCTGTAATGCAGGAGACCCAGGCTGGATTCCTGTGTTAGAAAGATCCCCTGGAGAAGGAGATGGCTACCCCCTCCAGTATTCTTGCCTGGTGAATTTCATGGACTGAGAAGCCTGGTGGCTGCAAAGGGTCTCAAAGAATTCTCATGTTTTTTCAATCTGTTAACAACCTTTTAATAGCATTTTCTACAGAAAGAAAAAAAAAGAGTTACTTTCTATTGGAACCTCGTTGCACAAAATTAGTTTAAAAAAATATATATCAATAGTTTAGGAAAGTTTCAGCTTCTCAAATCTTAATTGATAATGTCATATAAATTTTCAGAAGTGTTATCAAATTAGGGGATAGTTCTATAAAACATTTAATATGAGCTGTCAGAAATATTTTGGAGTATTTCAGCATATCTAATCTATTAAATTATGATAAATATTTTTTGAATTGACATTAGTAAGCTTGTCACAAACTATATATATATTCCACTAAATACAAATTAAATGTATCCCCAACTCACCTTCTCTTTAGAGGATCTCTAAGGTACCCACAGACTCCAGCATCACCTGACGTTAGGGAAGTATGACACAGAGACACAGAGGAAGTTGAAGTAGAGACAGACAGCAATCTTAACTAACTGTTCTCAAAGCATCTTAGTTTAGCAGATTTTCAAATACATATGACCATGTAAATACAAAGCTAGGACATCTCCGGTATCTTCAAAAGGTCTCTGTGCAAACGAAACTGTTTCATTAGCTTCACAGGGAAGCCATCTCTGGCCACAACTTTACTTGCCGGGGAGAAGGATGGCCAGCGATGAGACGATGAGATCAAGGAGCGGCAGAGCCGCCCAGAGCAGACTCACAAAGAGGAATATGTGACTCACCCACCAGAAACCCTGGGAGGGGCCTGTGGGTGGGTTGCAGTCCCAGCTATGCAGATGGAGATAACAAGACAATGGCAGGTTTTATCACCATGAACATGAAATTTGTAGAAACTCAAGATACAATCACAACAAACCCAGTAAGGCCTTAGAGCTGAAATCATCATTGTCATGGGCTTCCCAGATGATGCTAGGGGCAAAGAACCCACCTGCCAATGCGGGAGACATGGGTTGGGAAGATCCCCTGAAGAAGGAAATGGCAACCCACTCCAGTATTTTTGCCTGGAGAATCCCATAGACAGAAGCAAGCTACAGTCCACAGGGTCGCAAAGAATTGGACACAGCTGAAACGACTGAGCATGCATGTACACATCACTGTCACAAAGAAATGTTAGAAAGAAATAGATTCACATAACCGTGCAAACAAGAATATTTACAAGAGCTTTGGCTGAGTAGAGAGCAAGAGGAGGGCTGTTTCATTTTGACATTGTGGAGAGGGTCATGGGTGAAAGCATCCTGGCTGCTGAACCCAGTCATTGGGGAAAAGCAGCTCTTGGGAAGAGTGGCCTCCCACAAACTCCCTGATGGATTCAGAGTGCAGCCTGGGTCTGCCCTGTTCTTGGAGATCTGCCAGCCATTCCTCATGGCCACTGTGTTCAGATGATGCTAAAAGCGCTGCTTGTGTCCCACAGCGAGTGACATAGAGCAATCTGAAGCCAGACTGACTGAGTTCCTGGCTCCTTCACTTACTATGGGGACTTTCAGAAAGTTAATTGGCATCTCTGAACCTCAGTTTCCACAGCTGTAAATAAGGATAAAGGAGTATCAGGGCTGTCATGAGAATTAACTGAAGCAATAAACATGGAGTCATTCAGTAACTGCTGCAACCATCTCTGAAGCTCTTGCTCTTCACATAAGTAGCAACTCTGGGGTGTTTCCTGCAGGTCTGGCAGTGTTCTAGGCAGCACAGGTCTGGGACTTTATCAGTGCAGAGCTCAGGCTTCTGCTGGGTGAGTGGGTGAGTGTGTGTGTGTGTGTGCGCGCACGCACACACGTGCACGTGCACTGGAGGGCAGGCTCTTCCCCTCCCTTTGGATGTGAGTGAGAAAGCAGAGAATAGACCGTTGAGACAACCATCTTATATCTGAGGGCAGCCATCTTACATCCAAGGGCAGCCATCTTATTTTTCTGATGTAAAGAACTGAGAATTGGGTTTTATATGGTTTACACAACGGGTTGCTAATTATTCAGTGAAGGTAGATGTACATGCAATTCATGGCCTTTTAGGGAAGGGTTACCTGTACTTTTCTTGCATGTCTGTGAAGATGTCTCTATTTCACTCATGTCAATTAGGATCCATGCAATTCACGGCCTTGTAGGGAAGGGTTACCTATACTTTTCTTGCGTGTCTGCGAAGACATCTCTATTTCACTCACGTCAAGTAGGATCCATGATTTCTATCTATTGCAATTATGAAGATCCATCAGGGTTTTAACAAAATGCCAGTTTAGTCCTTAAAAATAACTGGAACAACTATATAAAATTTTAAATGATCTTGTCTTTGTCATTGTTGTTCAGTCATTCAGTTGTGTCCAATTTCTTTGCAGCCCCATGGACTGTAGCATGCCAGCTTCCCTGCCCTTCACCGTCTCCCAGAGTTTGCTCAAACTCATGTCCATTGAATTGGTGATGCCATCCAACCGTCTCAACTTCTGTTGTCCCCTTCTGCTCCTGTCTTCAATCTTCCCCAGAATCAGGCTCTTTTCCAATGAGTTGGCTCTTCACATGAAGTGGCCAAAGTATTGGAGTCTCAGCATCAGTCCTTCCAATGAATATTAAGGGTTGATTTCCTTTAGAATTGACTGGTTTGATTTCCTTGCTGTCCAAGGGACTCTCAAGACTCTTCTCCAGCATCACAGTTTGAAAGTATCAGTTCTTCAGCACTCAACCTTCTTTGTAGTCCAATTCTCACAGCCTTACATAACAACTGGAGAGACCATAGCTTTAACTCTATCGCTTTGCTGGCAAAGCAATGTCTCTGCTTTTTAATATGCTGTCTAGGTTTGTCATAGCTTTTCTTCCAAGGAGCAAGCGTCTTTTAATTTCAGTCAATGTCTGCAGTCAATGTCCACAGAGATTTTGGACCCCAAGAAAATAAAGTTTGTCACTGTTCTTATTTTTTTCCCCATCTATTTTCCATGAAATATCAATAACCTCGATACACAGATGACTCCATCCTTCTGGCAGAAAGTGAAGTAGAACTAGTGCCTCTTAATGAAAGTGAAAGAGAAGACTAAAGAAGCTGGCTTAAAACTCAACATTCAGAAAACTAAGATCATGGCATCTGGTCCCATCACTTCATGGCAAATAAATGGGGAAGCAATGGAAACAGTGAGAGACTTTATTTTGGGAGACTCCAAAATGACTGCAGATGGTGACTGCAGCCATGAAATTAAAAGACGTCTGCTCCTTGGAAGGAAAGTTATGACCAACCTAGACAGCATATTGAAAAGCACAGACATTACTTTGCCAACAAAGTTCTGTCTAGTCAAAGCTATGGTTTTTCAAGTAGTCATATATGGTTGTAAGAGGTGGACTATAAAGAGAACTGAGCGCTGAAGAATTGATGCTTTTGAACTGTGTTATTGGAGAAGATTCTTGAGAGTCCCTTGAACTGCAAGGAGTTCCAACCAGTCAATCCTAAAAGAAGTCAGTCTTGATTATTCCTTGGAAGGACTGATGCTGAAACTGAAACTCCGATAGTTTGGCCATCTGATGTGAAGAACTGACTCATTTGAAAAGACCCTGATGCTGGGAAAGATTGAAGGTAGAGGAGAAGGGGACGACACAGGTGAGATGGTTGGATGGCATCACCGACTCGATGGACATCAGTTTGAGCAAGCTGCAGGAGTTGGTGATGGACAGGGAGGGCTGGTGAACAACAGTCCATGGGGTCGCAGAGTCGGATGTGACTGAGCTACTAAACTGAACTGATTTTCCATGAAGTGATGGGACCAGATGCCATCATCTTCCTTTTTGTGATGCTGAGTTCTAAGCCAGCTTTTTCACTCCCCTCTTTCACCTTCATCAAGAGGCTGCTTAATTCCTTTTCACTTTCTGCCATTAGGGTGGTGTCATCTACCTATCTGGGGTTATTGATCCTGCCTTACTATAATACAATACTGTATTATATTCAATACTTCAACGATTCCCCAAGCACTTACTTAATAGTGACCTGCAGGAATGTTTTACATCAATGAACACCCGTAAGTTGTCATTGCGTATTTATGTTTGGGGCTACTTAGAATTTTCCATTATTTCTCACTTTGCATTCATTTGCTCCATTTAATTTGGGGACCGAAGGCCAATACCTGTTGAATACTCTCAGTGGCCTGTACACTGTCCTAGTTTCCCCAGCTGAAGACAGTGCCAGGTACATGACCACTTCACAGATGGGGGCCTAAGAGGCGGCAAAGAGCTGTAACCAGAGGGTCCGAACCTCCACCCCCAACCACCCCACTGTCCTGTCATCATGTTTGCCAGCAGCACCAAGTGCCCCCAGTATCAGCAAGTGGGGTACTGTGTATCCAATATTACACTGACTGTCACACTGTTAGACAAACCTTTTATCAAGAGAGATTTCTCTTTCAATTGCAATATAGAATAAAGAATGCATAGTGTATAACTTCCCAAGTTTTCAGCAAAGGAACTTATATTTAAGTCAAGTCCAATAATTAAATGTAAACCCTTAAGACATATCTCCTTAAATGCTACTCTTTGTGCTATTCTGTAATTAACACACACAGATACATACAGACACATATCCTCACTCTGAATATTGATGGAAGAAAGAAGGAATTAAGAATTCTGCCAGTAAACATTGTGTTTCCGAAGAGCTCAAAAAACAAAAAACAAAAAACCCCGTTAAAACAATGTTTTCTAGCATTTGGCTTCATGTTTGTTTCTGAGAATCCATTAAGATTGCAAATGCGAGTGGATTCCGACTTGAGAGGCAGTTACTTGGTGAAGTGTGTTTTCATTCATTTTGGAGTGATACTCGTCAAAATCACCTCCAGAAAATGGCTTCCCAGAGACTGCCAAAGGAAAGAGCATTGTACAGCCTTTCTGAAGCATATTTTATGTTCAACAATCCTAACCTGGATGGTTGTTTTAGAAACATACACAGCACAGGTGGCCATTGAATCTCCCATTTCACTCAGCAGTCTCTGGTGAGAAAAGCTCAGGAGAGCGTTAGGACCCGGGGGACTCAGGACCACAGGTAAGGGGGCAGATGTCTACGGGGAAGAACAGCAAAGCCCTGCTTCTCCTAAACTGATCAGCTCAAGACACCTGCTACTTGATGACTGGCTGAAAGTTCTCCTGAAACAAATGCCAGCCCTTCACACCAGAACCACGTATGCAACTCTGTGTTTATTTTTATAGCAAAACCAAAAGGCTGCCACTGTTTGTTTGGCAGAATCCAGGCCAACACAGCATTTGGCTTTGAGAAAAGTTAGGTAGTTTCTTCCTCAGCAGAGGGCTGTAAGGGTGGATAATGCTGCAGTGAATTGTCCCCTGGACAGGGGCCAGTCCCTCCAAGTCCTGGCTAGCTCCTCAGGAGAGCAGGACCCCCAGGAGAAACAGCACCAAAGAGCAAATATCCCCCATGCTGGGACCACCAGGCCCATAGCCAGAGTCTTTGGAAGCCTTGAACAGACACGAGAGGTTTTCTTTTTAATTAATTAATTACTTTGCCTGCACCAGGCCTTGGTCTCAGCACACAGGACCTTTTCAGTTGTGGCTTCCAGGCTCTAGTTCCCTGCCCAGGTTCAAACGCGGGCTCCCTGCATGGGAAGCACGGAGGCTTAGGCCCTGGACAGCCAAGGAAGTCCCACATGAGAGTTAGTCACCACTTCAATAATCTGCCTAAAAATAAACAAGTATGCTTTGCAGGAGAACATGTCCCGCATGGAACTCTGGCTGTCCTTGTGGAGCGCGGCTGAGACGTGAGATAGTCCCTCCTTCTCCCGTCCTCAGGACTGGGTAGGGAAGAAGAGAGAAAAATCTACAGGATTAGACAGTCAAATATGATCACAGGAACTGAAACCCTATCCTCTTCAGATCACTCACAAAGCCAACCATCGTATGCAGAGGTCTGAGAAGGTCTGCAGTGAAGAGCTAACCACTTCCAAACTTCCATGACAAAGAAGCCCATGCTCGTGTCCTAAGGCTCTCGGGGTCGCAAGGTCACCTCAGATGGAAGACCTGGTATGGCCAGTCTGGGGTCCTTTCCTTTCCCTCCAGTTGACCTCCGCGGACAGAGGGTTTGACACTGAAGGCTTTTCTGGCCATTCAAGGCATTAATAAACTTGAACCAAATACTCAAAAACCCTACACCGGAAACTATAGTCAATATCTTGTAATGAACTATAATGGGAAAAAAAAACTTTTTTAGAATATACATAAATATATAATAATGGAATAGCTTTGTTGTACACCTGAAGCAAACACAACATTGTAAATTACCTATATTGTTGTTGAAGTCGCTCAGTCATGTCCGACTCTTTGAGACCCCAAGGACTCTAGCCCACCAGGCTCCTCTGTCCATGGAATTCTCTAGGCAAGAATACTGGAGTGGGTTACCATTTTCTCCTCCAGGGGATCTTCCCAACCCAGGGATCAAACCCATTTCTCCTTCATTGTGGGCAGATTCTTTACCACTGAGCCACGAGGAGAGCCAAATTACGTATACATTAATCAAAAAGGAAAGAACTATACAATTCTAAGTAGACTCCCTTGACAAAGTGAATACTCCTTTGGGAACACAGGTTTTCACCTCCTAAATTACATGTTTGCTCTCAAACAAACTGGCCCAGCTGTTGCCTGCTGGCCAGAAGGAGTATCATTTGCTTTTTCCTCGAAATGACAGAGTTTTGTCCTGGAAAGGGGCCCTTTTTGTCAACAGGGACTATTTGCCTTCAGACTTTCTTCACTCCTCTTGGGAAGCTGGGTCTCCCGGAGCCTCGGCATCGGCGTGGGTTCTGCGGAGGTGTCAAAGGCGAGTCCACCACACAGTTCAAGCTGTGGGCGAAGCAAGCGGAAGGAGAGAAAAGATGCTCACCTACTCTCCTGGGTCATCAGAGGCGTCAGGTTCTGTGTTCCTGATTAGAGGTGGTGGTGGGGGTGCTGTGGCCTTGAGCCTCACTTTGAAAATGACGGCTGCCCTGTGAAAAGCAGCAGGCCGGGGTCTGAGAAGGCGGACCCCACTGGGGGCCCTGCCCGGAGCCACAGAGCCTCGGGGCCTCTCCTCTCTTACTCATCATCAGGAGGTCCTGGCTGGGCTGTCAGGGCGGATGACTCAGGCTCCAGGAATTCTTCGCTTTACTTGCAAGTCCAGCCAAGGAGAGGAAACTCCCTTGCATCTGGCATCCTTCTGGGGGACACGGGGACTGACGGGGCGCGCTCTCCCAGACTGGGTGGGGAAGGGATGCTATTATTCTTTCACAAAGCTGCAGATGTGTCTGTTTCCTGAGTTGGCTGTGTATTCTTTGGAAACTGAAAATACCTACCTAGTGAGAGCAAACTTTCATTTAACCCAGAATGCACCTAATGCAGACTTGACTTTTGAATAAGAATGGGTCTGAGGATTGAGTTCTAAAGGCTTGGCATTCCTTGTTAATTTCCTTTTTATTGATGTATAGTGGATTTACAAGCTTGTTGATTTCTTAAACAAAATTTCCAATGGTTGATCTTAGGAACTTTCCAAAAGCATCTGTGATGGTTGCACATATCTAAAAATTCTCTTTTATATCCAATAAATTAAAAATAACATAGATAGTTCTTAGAAAGCAGGCTCTGGTATCCTCTCGCTCACCATCAAACTAGAGGTCCATTCAAGGATGATGAGAGGGCTCAGCAAGCAGTGACACAGATTAAAGAAATCCTCACGCAAACCACAAATCCATTGGGTTGGCCAAAAATTTCATTTGGGTTTTTCCACAAGATGTTACAAAACATCCCGAACAAACTTTTTGGCCAACCCAGGAGTTCTGGAACCCAAGCTGGGAGGAGTTGCTGCAGGCCAGGGTTTCAGGACCACATGCCTGTCTGCTCTGTGCATCCTTGGCCACATTCCAGCCTGCACTGCTGATGGAGATAAAGGCCAACCAACAAGGTCTGCAAGCCCTTTCAAAGATAGAGCCATGGGCCTGTCCCCCTCCTCTGCTTCTGAGGACGCTCTAGGAATCCTAAGCCCACAGAGCGGAGCCCAGCATGGAAAAGAAGAGAGAACCTATGCAGGCCTCCTTCAGGCGCACCCATAAAGCTTCAACAGTGGACAAGGTTTTTCCAGTGGTAATGTATGGATGTGTGAGTTGGACCATGAAGAAAGCTGAACACCAAAGAATTGACGTTTTTGAAGTGTGGTGTTGGAGAAGACCCTTGAGAGTCCCTTGGACTGCAAGGAGATCCAATCAGTCTATCCTAAAGGAAATCAGTCCTGAATATTCATTGGAAGGACTGATGCTGAAGCTGAAACTCCAATAGTTGGGCCACCTGATGTGAAGAACTGACTCATTTGAAAAGACCCTGATGCTGGGAAAGGCAGAGGAGAAGGGGACGACAGAGGATGAGATAGTTGGATGGCATCACCGACTCAATGGACATGAGTTTGAGTAAGCTGCAGGAGCTGGTGATGGACAGGGAGGCCTGGCATGTGGCAGTCCATGGGGGTCACAAAGTGTTGGACAAGACTGAGCAACTGAACTGAAACAAGGGCCAAACATTCTGGAGCTGACAAGGCAGGATGCTGAACACTTCCTAAGTCTTTATACAGCTGTGATGCTGCTTGGGTGGCTGGTATCACCTTTTTATGGCTCTGAAAACCGTGGTTTTCATGGAGGGGAAGTGAGTTGCCCAGGTTCATACTACTGGGACCAATATATGTTCCTTCCAGCCCACAACCACATATTTGAACTAGAATGTGAGCAGTTTGGAGCTTAATTCAAATACCATTGGAGGACTAAACTGTTGACCTCTATGCGAAGCAACTTGAAATGATTAGTTAGTGTTAGTCACTCAGTCACGTCTGACTGTTTGCAACCCTATGGGCTGAAGCCTTACAGCCTCCTCTGTCCATAGGATTTTCAAAGCAAGAATGTTGGGGTGGGTTGCCATTTCCTTCTCCAGGGGATCTTCCCAACCCAGGGACTGAACCTGGATCTCCCACATTGCAGGCAGATTCTTTACCATCTGAGCCACCAGGGAAGTCTTATAACGATTGTCAACATTTAAAACCCTTACATTCTTTGGCAATTTCACTTACAGAAATTTATAGAACACACTCCCATGTGTTGAAACAATATGTGTCCAGGCACATTCATTGTAGCATTATTTTTATTAAAAAATGGAGGGATTTCCCTGGCAGCCCAGAGGTTAAGACTTCACTTTCCAGTGCAGGAGGGCGCAAGTTCAATGTCTAGTTGGAGAGGGAGCTAGGAATCCATATGCATCAGGGCCAAGAAACCAAAACATAAAACAGAGGCTGTATTGTAACAAATTCAGTGAAGACTTTAAAAACGGTCCACATTATAAAAAAGAAAGAAAAGTTGGAAAAAATAAATCAATCTCCTTGAAGAAACAATATCTAAATAAGAGCAGGCACATAAAAATAGAATCTATGCAGCCTTTTAAAGAAGAGAGAAGCTGATTGCTGGGCACTGATGTGAAATGAGCTCTAAGAGGCAGCATTAAGTATCAGAGTAGAAAACTCCGGAAAGCATGCGGGGTTGTAGGTACACAAAAAGGGGTGAGGATATCCATGCTTGGGATGCATTTGTTTATGCTTGAACCACCTCTAGGAAGTGATGCAAGGAACAGGAGACAGTGATTGCCAGTGGGCTCATGAACCGAGGGTGAGGTTGAATGGGGCCAGGGGAAGTTGCTGTTGAGTCGCTCAGTTGTGTCTGACTCTGTGCAACCCCGTGGACTGTAGCCCGCCAGGCTCCTCTGTCCATGGGATTCTCCAGGCAAGAACCCTGGAGTGGGGTTGCCACTTCCTTCTCCAGGGGATCTTGCTGATCCAGGGATCAAACCTGCATCTCCTGCATTGCAGGTGGATTCTTCCACTGCTGAGCCACTGGGGAAGCTCACCCCTTTTATACCTTCTGAGTTTTACACATATTGCCTATTTGAATTTTAAAAATACTTAAAGAAAAAAGGAAAGTCCTGGTTCATGAGCTTTGGCTGGCCCTCCAGGCCCATCCTGTGGTTTCACTGAACTGAGAGTAGCTTTACCACCAGGGCTCTGACAAGAGCAAACGAGTCTAAGAAGAGGTGCCTGGAATCCTGCTCCTGGATAGGATGATCAGGCTTCATGCATGAGCATTAAGGTGGCTCATGGAATCCCAAGTCACAATAGGCCTCAGTGTCCTGGAACCCAGAGCCCTTCCACAGTACCCCAACATGTACCTTTGGCTGGCCCGCCTCCATCTAGGAAGTCGAGATACACATAGCTCGTGTTTGCCATGAGCACCTGTGAGAAAGGCACAGGAAAAAGCCTTGCACTGGGCCTGGGCACGTAGTACATGTTCATTAAATATGGTCTTGAGTGTGAGCATTCCATATGGACCATTTCATACCAGAGGGGAGGGGGCGCCCTCTCCAGTGTTCTGCCCACTTCACCTGCCATAAGCACTTCCCACTGATGCGGAGCTATCATTTTCTTAACCGTGCACTTATTTTGCTTTGAAACTTTGAGACATATAAATGTCAATACAGATGAGCCTCTTTTGCACACAGTATGTTATTTTTCATGCAACTTTGTTTCAAGAGCTCAAATATTCAACCAAAGAAGCAAACTTCGAGGGGAGGGGGTGCTGTTGCAAACAATAATACATCCAACCAGTCCATCCTAAAGGAGATCAGTCCTGGGTGTTCATTGGAAGGACTGATGCTGAAGCTGAAGCTCCAGTACTTTGGCCACCTCATGCAAAGAGCTGACTCATTGGAAAAGACTCTGATGCTGGGAGGGATTAGGGGCAGGAGGAGAAGGGGACAACAGAGGATGAGATGGCTGGATGGCATCACCAACTCGATGGACATGAGTCTGAGTGAACTCCGGGAGTTGGTGATGAACAGGGAGGCCTGATGTGCTGTGATTCATGGGGTTGCAAAGAGTCGGACACGACTGAGCGACTGAACTGAAATGAACTGATGACATTGACTCTGTATTCTGAAAAGGAAAACTACAAAAGAGCAGGTCTGAGGGGAAGGGAAGAAAACATGAATATAAATAAATAAGGAACCCAAGTTTAAAAATTAAAAAAAAGGCACTAAAAATTAGACTGGGTGGAAGAACCAGACTCTACTTATGTCATCAATCCCTGAACTCCCTCTGGGACAGAGTCCTGTAACACTTGGGGCCAAGTGTTTTGACTAAAAGCAGAAATAGCAAAAAGCCTGGTATTATAAAAGGGTTAAGAGGCATAACATCAAAATGCAGGAAGTTTTCATTACCTCTGTCCCCACAGAGGAATGTCTCACCTGTTGGAAAAAAGAGCTAGGAGAGCATCTTACAGGCAGGAGAGCAGGCAGCCCCCATCGCCGGCAGAAGCTACAGGGCGACAAGAAGAAACGGAGCTTTGCTGAGAAGAGAGGGCGTCACAGTGACTGATGACATTGGACAAGGTGATATCACCGCCCTGAGCCCGATTCTTCTGCCCACTCAGATCATGGTGACCTCTCTTCAGCTCACCTAAAATCTGGGAATCCCAATTCCTTCTCCTTGCCCCACTCAGCTTCTGGGCTCTGCCCTGACCTTTACAGCTCTTCACTAAGAATGTTTTGGAAAGGAAGTGCTTTGCAGTGTGACCTGTCCGCCCTCCCAGGCCAGGCTGTGGAGGTAAAAACAGAACAAATTCCAAAGACAGATATTTTCATAAATAACAGAAAAATATTTTCTGGACATTTTTTTTTAATTGAAGTATAGTTGATTTACAGTATTATGTTAGTTTCACGTATACAGCAAAATGTTCAGTTATGTATACTCTTTCAGATTCTTTTCCCTTATACATTATTAGAAAATGTTGAGTATAGTTCTCTGTGCTATACAGTAGGACCTTGTTGGCCATCTATTTCATATATAGTAATGTGTATCTGCTAATCTCAATTTACCACTCCCCTCCACGTTTCCTCTTTGGTAACAATAATTTGTTTTTTAAGTCTGTGCATTATTTCCTGTTTTGTATACATGTTCATTTGGTTTGGTTTGTTTTTAGGTTCCACATATAATATAGGTGATATCATATGGTATTTGACTCTTTCCAAACTTATGGACCATTACCCACCAGGCTCCTCTGTCCATGGGATTCTCTAGGCAAGAATACTGGAGTAAGTTGCCGTGCCCTCCAGGGGATCTTCCCAACCCAGAGATCAAAACCCCATCTCTTACATCTCCTGCATCAGCAGGTGGGTTCTTTACCACTAGCGCCACCTGGGAAGCCCCCATCGTATAAGTGACATCATATGATATTTGTTTTTCTCTGGCTGGCTTCTCTTGGTATGACAGTCTCTAGGTCCAGCCATGTTGCTGCAAATGTGCCAATGGCATTCCTCCTTCCTCTTTTTTTATGGCTGAGCAGTACTCTGTCAGTGGACATTTAGGTTGCCTCCGTGTCTTGGCTATTGAGCATGGTGAGGCAAGCATCTTTTCAAATGAGAGTTTCTCCAGGTATATGCCCAGGAGTGGGAAAGTGGGAATGCAGGAACATGTGGTATTTTTAGCTTTGTAAGAAATGTCCAGACTGTTCTCCATAGTGGCTGCACCGTTGTACATTCCCACCAACAGTGTAGGACGGGTCCCTCTTCTGTACGTTCTCTCCAGCATTTGCTGTTTGTCGACTTTTGGATGAAGGCCATTCTGACCAGAGTGATGGACCAGAAATTTTGATTTGTGCTCCTTGGGAGCCTCCCAACTACTCGCTATTTGGATCTTCCGATCGCATCTCACTGTTGTAATCAAACACTACTCCTCCTGATGCTGGTGAGTTGCCTCTCGCTTTTAAATGCAACCTGACACTTCTCTTTTCCATGGAGATCCAGGCATTAAAACTGACACTGCTGGCATTTCAACTATGCCCTCATTTTAAAATGCATACTATCCTCTTTGGACCCAGTGGTCAACATCATTTAGCTCCTGACATTCTGATGAAAAATATCTGCAACCCAGAAACTTATCCTGCCAGGTGGTAACATTCAGTAAACACGAGTTTCCTCTCTCTCTTCCCCAGCAAGCATTTCAGGCCAAAATGTCTTTTCTTATTTTCTGTCTTGCAGGAGACAGGAGCCCTGAGTTCTAAAGCTTACCGCAAGGAACCAGAGATTATAGTTTTTTCTTTTCATTGTGTCTCTGTGCACTCTGGTTTAAACCCCTTAAAGCTCAGTTTCTAGATAAAACAGAATTTTTTTAGAATTTTAAAGAATGTCCATAGTATTTACTTCAGTGTCTAATCCTACTGTGAAAACTCCAGAGCTTGCTTTCATTTCCATATTTTTCTCAGAAATATTAACCTGTTCCTTTACCAGAAGGTTCACAGTTTAATTTGATATAACATACAAAGACCCCAGAGTACATTTATATTTCTTGTCTCTGCTGGTGACAGAAAAACTAAAAATAACTGTGTTAGGAACAAACTGTGAGCCATGTAGCTGATTCTGTGACATGGACCCCAAACTGGCATCCCAGCCTTGTTCTTGTAAAGAAACAAAAAGAGGAAAGAAAGCAAATCCAGGCTCTTTTGCCTGAGCACATCTTGGGTGTTAATTTAGAAATTCTGCCTGCCAGTCGCACCAGATGCCAGAAAACCATAAATCTGAGGGGCGTCTGTTGGCTATGCGCCTCCCTGAGAACTCAGATGATGAAGCACCTGATTTAAGCTCTCTTTGGGATAAATATGTCAAGGCTCAAATTCTGTAAAGGAATCATAGATCAACCCCAATCTGGAAAACGAATACTGGTGAGGTTTTAAATGTTCATCAGTTGTCGCATCTGCTGAATCTGAGGGGCTTCCCTGATAGTTCAGTTAGCTGGTAAAGAATCCGCCTGCAATGCAGGAGTCCCCTGTTTGATGAATCTGAATCCCAGAGGTGACATTAGTAAAGTAGGATGTCATCCTGGGAGAGTTATACGGAGAACCAGGAAGACTTTCTAGGTTCCTAAAAACATGTTTCTTTTACTATTTTATTTTTTAGGGAAAGAAAACATGGCTGAGTCAATAAACTTAATTTGGGGGATTTGCCTTTGGCTAACAATTATGCTCTGATAATGTAAAGGAAGAGGGGGAAGGAGGAAAGAAGAAAGGAGAGGAAAGAAAGAAAAGGAAGAGAAATAAAAGATTTCCTTGGGCTTCCCAGGGCTTCCCTGATAGCTCAGTTGGTAAACAATCTGCCTGCAATTTAGGGGACCCTGGTTCGATTGCTGGGCCAGAAAGATCCGCTGGAGAAGGGATAGGGTACCCACTCCAGTGTTCTTGGGCTTCCGTTGTGGCTCAGCTGATAAAGAATCCACCTGCAATATGGGAGATGTGGGTTTGATCCCTGGGTTGGGAAGATCCCCTGGAGAAGGGAAAGGCTACCCATTCCAGTATTCTGGCCTGGAGAATTCCATGGACTGTATGTATAATCCGTGGGGTTGAAAAGAGCGACAGAGTGACTTTCACTTTCACTTGGGCTTCCCATGTGGCGCTCAGTTTAGTTCAGTCACTCAGTCACGTCTGACTTTTTGAGACCGCATGGACTGCAGCACGCCAGGCCTCCCTGTCCCATCACCAACTCCTGCAGCTTGCTCAAACTCATGTCCATTGAGTCAGTGATGCCATCCAAACATCTCATCCTCTGTCGTCCCCTTCTCCTCCCACCTTCAATCTTTCCCAGCATCAGGGTGTTTTCAAATGAGTCAGCTCTTCACATCAGGTGGCCGAACTATTGGGGTCTCAGCTTCAACAGTCCTTCCAATGAATATTCAGGACTGATTTCCTTTAGGACTAACTGGTTGGATCTCCTTGCTGTCCAAGGAACTCTCAAGAGTCTTCTCCAACACCACAGTTCAAAAGCATCAATTCTTCAGCATTCAGCTTTCTTTATAGTCCAACTCTCACATACATACATGACTACTGGAAAAACCATAGCTTTGACTAGACGGATGTTTTTCGGCAAAGTAATGTCTCTGCTTTTTAATATGCTGTCTAGGTTGGTCATAACTTTTCTTCCAAGGAGCAAGCATCTTTTAATTTCATGGCAGCAGTCACCATTTGCAGTGGTGCTAGTGGTAAAGAATCCACCTGCCAATGCAGGAGACATAAGACACGCAAATTCAATCCCTGAGTTGGGAAGATCTCCTGGAGAAGGGAATGGCAACCCACTCCAGTATTCTTGCCTGGAGAGTCCCATGGACAGAGGCGCCTGGCAAGCTATAGTCCATAGTGTTGTAAAGAGTTGGGCACAACTAAAGTGACTTAGCATGTGTGCCTGTACAAAGATAATTCCTCTCTAATGAATAGAATTCTACATTAGCTGCTATCTTCCAAAAGCATATATTTTTTAATAATGAGAAAGCAAGTTACTTTGAGGTCTGATGAGGATCTGATTGGTTTTATTTTTTATAATCTTGGAGAATTCAGGACTTACCAGTTACATGAGCTTTATCAGTTAGCCATCATTACGTAGCAAACCACCCTGAAACTTGGTGATTTAAGAGCATGTCATGTATTGCTCCTCCCAAGTCTGTCAGCTCTGCTTGCTCAAGCGTCTGTTGTCAGCTCTGGGCCACTTGGTGTCCGATGGCCTTGGCTGGGGCCCGTCAGCTCTCCTCCCTGTGGTGTCTCACCCCCTGACTGATTAGGCTGGCCTTATCTCCTAGCATCAGGGGTTTCCAGTGTAGAAGTGCCCACTGCCTCCGAAGACCTAGCACTAAACTAGCTCATCCTTACTCTAGTGGCCAGAGCAATTGACGAGGCAGTTCAGGTCCTGGGGACGCGGGAAGCAGGCTCTTCCTTTCCTGACAGCTGCAGTTCCGAGGCCCCGTAGCAAAGGGCGTGGTGGAGAGCTGAGTTCATCTCCATCAGTCCTGAGGGCCTTGGCATCTGTTGCCTGATATTCCGTCATTTTAATGGCTGCTCGGTGTTCCTGCTGAAACAGGGTAGCTGGGAGGAGACAGTCTGGGAAAAGCACTCACTGCTTGGCGTTGAGATGTAAAGGAGCCCACGTGAGGGAACCTGCAGGCAGAGTTCTCTGCTGCAAGGACGCCTTCATCACAGAGCAGGCTGGGGAGAAAGAAACTAGCAAGCAGCCTGCCTTGCTACACATCTGCGATGCTGGCAATGGATTTACAGGGAAGACATGAAAAGTACATTTGCCAAAATCCAGTTGTAAGCTGAAGCTCCGCTACTTTGACCACCTGATGTGAAGAACTGACTCATTGAGAAAGACCCTGATGCTGGGAAAGATTGAAGGCAAAAGGAGAAGGGCGTGGAAGAGGATAAGATGGTTAGACTGCATCACTGACTCAATGGGCATGAATTTGAGCAAACTCCAGGAGACAGTGGAGGACAGAAGAGCCGGGCCTGCTACAGGTCTTGGGTCACAAAGAGATGGGCACAACCTGGCAACTGAACAACAAGTTGTAAGGTATCCAACTCCCACTCAGAAGGAATTCTTCTGCACTCAGGGATCAAAACTTTTGAATGGGTCCCATAACACCCAGGATTCAGGCCAGGGACCTCAGGCTACAGTACAAAGACCTTGACCGCATGGCTGCAGTCTCACTCTCCATTCCTACACTGGAAAGTCCCAATCTTGTAAATAACAGACCCCTTCCACAATGGGCTACAATCTCCTGAGGGTTTTTAGAATTTTGAAAAATCATTTTACTAATTTTTCATGGTATTCAGGGAAGAAATAGTTTGAGGAATAAGTAATGACTCTTTATTTTAGATGAATATATTCTTGAAGACTTATTATGGGTCCAGAGCTCCCTACCCACAACTGTAAATTCAAAAAAGCTCTGAAAAACAGAAGGTCTTTTCTATATTTGGCTTAAATTTATTTGTCCACAAATCTGACCTTAACTGACATGAGGCTATTCAGAGTATAGCCTGAATTGGGCTATATTTATCCTGCATGGTATGAATATTCAGAGGTTTCACTGTAGAAATATTAATGTACTTAATTGTAGGCTGCAGCCCCAGACTTCACCAGGGGGTTTTATATAACATATGACACATACAGTGTGCTACTTTGTTAAAAGCTCAAAAATCCTGAAATCAGAAACACATCTGCTCAAAGATTTTTAGCTAAGAATTTGGACCACTATACATTCATTGCAATACAACTCAATAATATTTAAAATATATCCTTTAAAATCTATGTGATCATCCTATATAAAGTAATGAGCTTCCCAGATGGCTCAGTGGTAAAGAATCCACCTGTCAGTGCAAGAGATGTGGGTTCAATCCCTGGGTCAGGTAGAGCCCCTGGAGGAGGAAATGGCAACCCTCTCCAGTATTCTTGCCTGGGAAATCCCATGGAACAGAGAAGTCTGGCAGGCTACAGTCCATAGGGTTGCAAAGAGTTCGACACCACTAAGTGAGCACTCAAGCATATACACAGGCACACACTGAAGAAGGCTCCTGAGAGTTCGTGGGACTGCAAAGAGATCCAACCAGTCCATCCTAAAGGAAATCAACCCTGAACATTCATTGGAAGGACTGATGCTGAAGCTGAAACTCCAATAGTTTGGCCACTTGATGCAAAGAACTGACTCATTTGAAAAGACCCTGATGCTGGGAAAGATTGAAGGCAAAAAAATAAGGGGTTGGCAGAGGATGAGATGGTTAAATAGCATCACCGACTCAATGGACATGAATTTGAACAAACTCCAGGAGACAGTGAGAGACAGGGAAGCCTAGTGTGCAAAGCCAGACATGACTTAGCAATTGAACAACAACAATGTAATGGCAACACCCATCATCCCTCCTTATGGTAGTTAAAAAAAATATATATATATATATATATATGTCCACAAATTCTATGCTATTCCGCCTTTCAACTCGTGGAGTTTAATTCTCCTCCCCCAAAATTTGGAATAAGAGACTCCCTTCTCATGACAGAATACAGTAGAAGCAATGATGCCTCACTTCTCAGGTTAGGTTGTGAAAAGATTGTCTTCCATCTTGGATGCACACCCTCTCACCCTCTTCCTCTTGGACCATTTGCTCTGGAGGAAGACAGCTGCTCTGCTATGAGCTGCCCTGGGGAGAAGATCAAAGCTGAGCAACTGTGGGTTTGGGAGTGACCTTCAGCCAACATCTGGCCCTCAGCCCAACAGCTCATCCAGATCTGAGACTTGACAGCAACTGTGGGAGACAGCCTGGCACCAGGTCCTTCAGCCCTAGCTGAACCGTAAGATGAGGTCACAGCCCAGGGCTCGACTAAAGCTCCATGACAGCCCCTGAGCCAGAACCACTCCGCTAAGCTGTTCCTGCATTCCGAATCCACAGGATCTGAGATAACAGGCGTTTGTTGTTTCGGGCTGTGAAGTTGTGGGTAGTTTGTGACACAGCAATAGAGAGCTCCCCTGGTGGCTCAGACGGTAAAGAATCTGCCTGCAATACAGGAGACCCAGGTTTGATCCTTCGGTCAGGAATATCCCCTGACAGGGGTCTTCAGTATTCTCCAGCCTTCTTGCCTGGGAAATCCCATGGAGAGAGGAGCTTGGCAGGCTACAGTCCATGGGTCTATAAAGAGTCAGACACGACTGAGCACAGTAGAGAGCTAATACCTCTCTCAGTGTTCTCCCCCGCAGCGTGCTATTTCATTCCTCATCACACTTTTATCAGGAGCCAATGTTTCAGTTCATTTTTAATTAGTGTGTTGTTTATCTTCTCTTCCTCGGGAGGGAGGAGCCAATGGGTGTGTTCATAGCTGTGTCCACATCACTTAATGCACAGCCTGGCTCACGGATGCTGAATAAACATTGAAAGATGGAGAGGGAGAAAATTTTTCTGGACACAGAACCAGGGAGGCAGTGAGGGTTTGGGCTCAGGATTAACAAATAAGAGTAACTTTTAAAGCCCCAAATCCCGGAGAGTAACTGCCCTTCACCCCTCCCCTGGTCCAGGCGGTCCCCAGGCTGTGTGGACTCTGTGAGCCCCCTCCCCGGCCCCCTGACGCCCTCACTCACTCCCAGCTCCATCATTGCCCACCAGTGTCATCAGTTTCTCTGTTCCCACCTGCAACCCATGCCTATGAATCCATTCTAAACACTGAATCGTGCACTATGGGGAGGGGAGGGTGATGGGAGGGTGAGGCTCCATCCATTCCTCCAGGGTCTTAAATGCACGTATCCCCACCACCCTACCCCAAGTTAAGAACCAGTGGTTCAGAATGAGATCTCGACTCCTATTACAGCCCCTCAATAAGACGACAAGGAGGAAGTCAAGTAAAAGTACTGTCAGTTCCAAAGAGAGTCAAGCGAACTCTCCTCTTGCCCAAGAGAGTAACTCAGACCATCTTGCCAGAAAGTAGTTTAGCCATAGATTTGAAAAATATTAGCACTGTCGGATTCTGCCACCCAGTAATTCCACTCAGGAGAACTAGCTTTAAGGCGCCTTAGCTGCATCCTGGGATTGCAGCAGAGGTTGGAATAAAGATTTTTATACCAAGATGGCAACACAGTTTGCTTTTAGTAGATTGTAAACAACCTAGAAACCCCGTTATAGAAGAAGGAGACTTAAATTAATTAGAATAGAGCCATTAAATGAGTGTTACTCACCTGGTAAAACCGTCCTTTCATGTTTTTCAATGACATGAGAAAATGCTCACAATATATGAAGATAATATATAGATACATGTGTATATAACCCAGCATATACATATACAGTGACTGAAAAAATACAACCAACTGTTGCCAGTGTTTATCTCTGAATAAGCAAGTAAGGGGGGATTTTTTTTTTTTTCATCTTTATGATTCTGTGTACTTTGTCCACCTGACACAAAGAGTCAACTCACTGGAAAAGACCCTGATGCTGGGAGGGATTGGGGCAGGAGGAGAAGGGGACGACGGAGGACGAGATGGCTGGGTAGCATCACCGACTCCATGGACATGAGTTTGAGTGAACTCCAGGAGATGGTGAAGGACAAGGAAGCCTGCAGTGCTGCATTCCATGGGGCCACAAAGAGTGGGACATGATTTAGCAACTGAAAGATGACAAGTATTCTATGTATGGCCCACATTTTCTACACCAAGTGTGGGTTGCTTTTATATTCAGCCAGAAATTACAGTTTTCTGAAGTGAAAAACAGGGAGGCAGATGAAGGAAGATGAGTCTGAAATCACATCAAAGACCCCGGTCAGCATTGTCCTTGTTGCACACTGGGAGCTGTGTCACAATGATGGGTCATCAAGTTCACAAGGATGGAAGCCCAGGGGCAGGGTCTCCTCCTCAGGTCCGAAGGCAAAAAGAGAAGGGAGCGACAGAGGATGAGATTGGATGGCATCACCATCCAACGGACATGAGTCTGAGCAAACTGAGGGCCTTTCTCTGAGGTTGAAGAGAAGTCAGACTATATAAGGAGCAACACTGAACTTTATCGGCTTAATACAGCAAAGGTTTATTTTCAGCTTTGGATGCGGAGATATAGGTGAAGGGTCATGAAGGGTGAGGATTCTGCAGGGAAGACTCTATGGGCCAGGCCTGCAACTGGGATTTGACCTTTCTACCTGCATCCCATCAGTCCTATCTCAATGGTGTTGCTTCTGCTACCTGTAAGGGCAGGACGCCCAAGAAGGAAGTGAACTCAGATCTTCCTGGGCATCCTGTCTGGGACCTAAATATCCCCTTGCAGAATGGCCCATCCCTCACGTCCACTGAGACAGCAGAGGCCTGTGCTTGGAAGAGGGAAGCTGGGAGCTAGGAGCCCAGTGCTGCGGATCAACAGCTGGGAGATTTTCCTGGCAGCCCAGTGGCTAAGACTCTGCACTACCAGCGCAGGGGCCCAGGTTTGATCCATACTCAGGGAACTATTAATAGACCCCATATTTCACAGCTAAAAGTTCATGTACCACAACTAAAGATCAAAGATCCCACATGCTATAACTAAGACCTGGTGCAGACAAATAAATAAATAAAAACTAAAACAAAATGAAACATCTCCCAGATGGACAGTGGATGGAACCCACAACCTACAAGGCAGACCACGTCTATTTCTGGATCGTTGCTCTGGGCAGCCTGGACCCTGCCAGGGTTCTTCTGCTGCATAGGTGGCCTTGAATTTACCAATCTAATTTCCAGTACTTTTCTTTTCTGGAAGGCAGGGGGTGGTTCTGGACCACATATCAATAACAAAGAAGAAGCTGGATGATTGAGAACCAAGCTTTTCTCATTGTAGAGTACTCTGGGTCACTTCAGAGAAATAAGAAATCCTGCACACGCCCCAGCCCTCCTCATCCACCTGGGCTCTCGTCTTTCCCACAGAGACCATGAAATGTGCATGGTCCTCCCAAGCACATGGGCGTCACCCAAGTGAAATCCCAAGGAAAGAGGTGGAAGAGAGGATGAGGGATGTGGATGAATTAATACTGAGCCCATAACAAACTCAGGCAGAGACTGGTCCTCAGATTAAAGGTGGCTCAGACGGTAAAGAATCTGCCTGCAATGCTGGAGACACAGGTTCGATCCGAGTTTCGGAAGATCCCCTGGAGAAGAAGAGGGCAACCCACTTGAGTATTCTCGTCTGGAGAATTCTATGGACAGAGAAGCCTGGAAGGCTACAATCCACAGGGTCACAAAGAGGCAGACACAACTGAGTGACATTTTTTTTAATTTTTTAAACCTTGCCAAGGGATCCCAAGATTCCCTACTAAGGAGAAAGACTTTAGAAGTCAAGTCTCTCTTTAAAGTCCACTAGGGTCCTCAAAAATGCAGATTTGCCCCACAGATATAAATGGGTCCCAAGCTTCAAAGGCAAGCTGCTCCCACAGGCACACAGAGCTCCAGCCAGAGCTGGAATATCGGAAACCTCAGTAGAAGGGGCCAAGCGCACAGGAGACAGACCGTGAGAACCACATGGCCAGCAGCCAGGGCTGGGCTTCCCCCGTAAGCACACAAGTGAATGTCCAGATTCAGCGCCTCTCAAATTTTCCACCCAAGCCTCCCAAAGACAGGGCAGAGGACACACAGAGCAAGCCTGGAGCAACAGCCCTGAAGAGTGGGCCTAAAGTCAATCTCTTTATTTATATTTAAAATTCCTGGGAACACATGATCCAATTGCACATATATCCCATATCTATTCAATAATATCCAAAAAATGATATCAAGCAATTAATATGCTGTGCGCTCCCTGAGGCTTCGTCTTATACTTAGTCTGGCACCTACCACTCTGAGTGTGGGCTTCCATCTGGCAGCCTCAGCACCCCTTGGGAGCATAGGAAATGCAGATGCTTGCCCCACCCCACAGCCAAGAACCACAATCTTCATTTTAACCAGATCCTGGAGTGACTCATTAGCAACATTTGAGAAAAGTCAGTCTGCCTCAAGCTCCAAGGAGTGTGCATGCTTGCATGCTAAGTCACTTCAGCCATATCCGACTCTTTGTGACCCTATGGACTGTAGCCCACCAGGCTCCTCTGTCCATGGGATTCTCCAGGCAAGGATGCTGGAGTGGGTTGCCATTTCCTACTCCAGGAGCTGTGAGTGCGGACACCCTAGTTTGAGAAACAGAGCTACATGGGATTTTCTGGGAGTTCTGTTTGTGAACCTCCATCCTACAACTCTCTGCCTCAGCACAAAGCTTAATTTTCTCCAGCACAGTTATTTGTTTGTGTGTTTAGAACATAAGCTTCATGAAGAGGGGTCTGTGGCAGACTCCTACACAGAGAATCTTATCTATAATAAATGCTCATTAAAACGATTTTGAGGGAATGGAGGTAACTAAGGAAGGGAAGAAGGACTGGATTGTGAAAAGTAAATCAGGTGTTAGCCTTTTCATGGGAATTTCCCAAAAAAAAAAAAAAAATCTATTTTCCTCTTCAGAAAAACAGAAGCAAAAAGTCATATTGGCATGTTCACACAGAAACCTGGACCTAAATGTTTATAGCAGCTGTATGCATAATAGCCAAAAATTGAAACAACCCAGATGTCGTTCACTGGGTGAGTGAGCAAACATATGGTAGCATGTCCATCCAGGGGAATAAACTCAGCAAAGAAAAGGAATGAGCTACTGATACACACACAGCTTGGATGGATCTCAAGGCAATTACACTGAAGACAGAAAGCCCATCTCTAAAAGGATATTGCTACAGGTTGAATACTTGGGTTTCCCCCAAAATTCACATGCTGAAACTCCAACTTCCACAGCAATATCAGGAGGTGGGGCTTCTGGGCAGTGATCAGGTCATGGGGACCGAGCTCTGATGAAAGGATTCATGTCCTTACAAAAGAGATCCAGGGGGCTCCCTCACCCCTCCACCGCGTGAGGATACAGTGAGGAGCCAGCTGTCCATGAACCAGGAGAGGGTCTTCAGTAGACACCGGATCTGCCGGAGCCTTGATCCTGGGCCCCCCAGCTTCTAGGACTGTTTTGTTTTTGTTAGCCACCTGGTTTATGGTACTTCATTATAGCATCACTAAAAGATGGTACACAGGACATGGGACAGAATTCTCTTTACCGACTCTTGGCTGCCTGGAGTTGGCAGAGGAAAACAGGTGTGCCTATGGAAAGGCATATTGTTGGGATGTTGGAACAGTTCTTTATCTTGACCAGGTGGCGATTATGCATCTACACAGGTGGTAGAGTTGTACAGACCACCCCCCCCAACACCCCGCAACACACACACACAGAGGTGTGCATGTGATTCTGATGAAATCCGAATAAAGTCTGTAGATTGCACTTATGTCAATTTTCTGGTTTCGCTATTGAATTATAAGATGTCACCATTGGGGGAACTGGCTGAGGGGTTCAGGGGGCCTTTCAGTACTATTTTTGCCATTTCCTATGAATATATAATTATTTTCAAACTAAAAAGTTAAAAAGGTCATATTGAAGAGTTCATGGTATAGATAGGAATTATTCCTTGCTTGAAAACATTTAATTCATAAGAGAGAATTTTATACTATTCAGCATGACCTAACCGTGGAAGTGTTTTGGTTTCTACTGTACAAAACATGTTTCTCTGAATAAGAGACAGTAGTTGAGCCAAAATTATCTGCTTCCATCTGGATCTAGAAATGAGAAATCCTCATGAGGGCTGAAATCCTTGTTGTCTGACTCTTTTTGTGATCGCATGGTCTGCGGTCCACCAGGCTCCTCTGTCCATGAAATCTCCCAGGCAAGAATACTGGAGTCAGTTGCCATTTCCTTCTCCAGGGAATCTACCCAGCCCAGGGATCTAACTCATTCCTCCTGCACTGCAGGCGCATTCTTTATCACTGAGCCACCAGGGAGGCAGAGCCATGGAAGAGCTTTGATTTCTACTGTACAACACACGTCTCTCTGAATAAAAGATCAGTTGAGCCAAAAGTCATTGTCTGCTTCCGTCTGGATTTAGAAGTAAGCAACCCTCATGAGAAGGAAATGGCAACCCACTCCAGTGTTCTTGCCTGGAGAATCCCAGGGATGGGGGAGCCTGGTGGGCTGCCGTCTATGGGGTCGCACAGAGTCGGACACGACTGAAGCGACTTAGCAGCAGCGGCAGCAGCAGCAACCCTCATGAGGTCTTAAATGATTACTTCTCGTTGTCAATCCTGGGGCCAGAACCTGGGGAAACGCCCACTTAGATGGAAGAGAGCAGAGAAGGCCGTGAAAGCTGCACCTGATTGGGGTGATGGGAGACGCTGCCATTGTCTAATGGTGTTTGAGACCCAGCATGAGCTCACGACTCAAGCAACAGACACAGCATCAGGGGGTAGCCATCACTTGGTCCCGGAGGATCACTCTGCCAGCTCCATCAGCAGCCGTGTCTGTCCTGAGGAAAGAGAGCCACCTGGAGTCTTGCTCCCTGACTTGAACCAACAGCAGGCGTGAGAAGATGAGGGAGGCAATCGGCGACCTTCATTCACCCTTTCCTTCTTTTCACCGAGACTCAGTAGATCCTCTCCCTCTTCTTCGTCACCTGGGAACACAGCTTTCACTGGGGTCAAAATGTGGGTGGCCCCAAGGAAATGAACAGAAGCTCTAAAGTCAACTCAAGCTATTGCTAAAGCCATCGCAACAAAGGTGGGGCTTGAGAACCCGAGAGCCTGCAGGAGTGGGACAGGACAGGGGCTCAGTGAGCCCAGTGGGCTATGTGACCCCCAAGCCCCAGCTGTTGGCTCCTCTGGGCCCCCAACCTACCGAAATATCCAACTTCTCAAGACAATCCAAGAGCTGGATCTTGCTGCGAAATGCACTGTTTTAAGTGTAATTGAAATATTTAAGACCCCCACATGTGCCAACAACATCTTCCTGTTTCTAAAAGCCCCCACCTCCACCCTGAGTAAGGCAGGGACCACAGGAAGGCCAAGAGGTCAACCTGCAGCCAGGAGACACCAGCTCGACCTTTGTGGTCCTGGATACCTTCATTCTCAAGCTTTCAGAGCAGGACAGGCAGAGAAAACCTAGTGCTTTGGAGAAGGAAGGCAGAATGAGGGGCTGTAGGGGTTTGGAGCAGCTCCACCCTCAAGAATAAAGAAGCAAAGTGTAGGGACCTCCCTGCTGGTCCAGTGGTTAAGACTTCACCTTCCAATGCAGGGGGAGAGGGTTCGATCTCTGCTTGGGGAACTACGATCCCACATGTCTCACATTCAAAAGAAAAACAAAAACAAAAAAGGTAAAACAGAGATAATATTGCATCAGATTCAATAAAGACTTCAAAAATGGTCCACCTCAAAAAAAGAAAAGTTACAGAAACAAAATGTACTAACATATGAGCGCTTCTGACCTTCCAGCCCAACCTCCTCCCCATCCTTCTAGTCCAAGATGGAGGGCTCTGCTGGCTGAGGACCAAAACAGCGGGGTGGGGGTGGAGGGGAGGGGTCTTTGGAGGGGCAGGATCCTCATATTGAGAAAGCCAAAAGCCTTGCCAATTGCTGTCAGAAATTGGAATGGGGTTGGCTTCACCGGTTTTCAGGAAGCTCAGGTAAGTCTGGAATGACTTTTGGCCACTACACTGCATGTTTGAACTCAGTAAGGATTGCTGAGCCCTGGCCAGTGAGGCTCGGCTGAGAATTAGTCTGCTTCCTGTAGAGAAATGCTTTCGGTTCTGAGAGTTCAAAGTAAGGATGTTTTCTCCCATAGTCTGCCAGTCTAGGGGCATTTTCTGTGTGATTTAAGCCTCAGGGACTTGCCCATAGTTCCCAGAGGTGAATGTCTTATAAATGACAGTGTCCTTCAGAATCAGTGAGGCCGAGGGTGGACAGGACAGATGGCCTCTTTTTAGCAGTCTGGGAACAAAGGGAGCCCCCAGTTTATTAAAAAACAGAAAACTGGTATGGAGAGGGGGCACCATGTCAGGAAAAGCTAAATTAGCAGCTGGCATGGGGCCTGGTTAGGACTGTCTTGAAATCTGGAGGAACAGCTTGACCGAAGCGCATTCTGAGGAGGGATTGTCAAGAGAGTCTCTTGGAAGAAAATTTTCCCCACTGAGAGCCAAGAAGCAAGCTCAGCCCCGAACAAAGCCTTAGTCATCAGAGTCCTCAGACTCTGTGCAACCCAGGTGACCTTGATCCAGCCCCTAGACATCTGGCCAAAATCCTGGCAGCGAGAGACTTGGAGACGAGACAGAAAGAGGAGTCCTCCTCATTCAGACTTGGGGCACAGAAGAGGAGAGGGGCTTTGCTCCTCAGGGGCAGCCCCCCAGGAAGGGATCATGGGATCAGCGGAGGAGAGGGCAGAGAAGGGAAACTGGGGAAGCAGCTGGACACCAAGGAAGGGCCAGAGGCACACGTTCTTAAGTACAAATAAGACATCTCCCAGAGACCCCCCAGAAGGACAGGGCGGAGGGGGACAACACATCAAGTGCAGGCAGGGAGAAGATATACGTGTCTACACCCATTTTAACTTCAGTCTCAGAGCCAAGAGAGCTCAGAACGTAGGAACATCCCCGGGACACGCAGTGAAGCCCCAGCATGACTGTCTCATGTTGCTGAGGTTGCAGTTCTCCGAGAACAGGCATTCCTATCTCTTTTGTTTAGGGCTCTCTCTCCAGAGGCTAGAAGAGTGCCTGGCATACAGTGATAAAGATATTTTTGGGGTGACTATGTTGCCCATACAGTTCCACCGTCTCAGTTCTATCGGGCAAAGGGGATGCTGACAAAGATGATGCGACCTTTCCCTCAGGTGACGTTCACTGAAACAGTGATACGAGAGGAGGCTCACTTGGGAAAGGCTTAGAGATGGCTGAGCGCATGGATGGATGGAGCAGGTAATGTTGGGGCATCATCTCAGGCAGTGACAGAGGGCAGGGCCTCCGACACCGGGCACCTTGCTCCGCCCACCAATGTGTCAGATTCACGGGCGCTGACAGCTCATTAATATTAATGGGAGTTGGCTCAGCAGTTTCTGAATATTCCTAAATTTGAGCTCTGCCTCGACGCTTCCTGGGACAAGGAGCCAGACTGAATTCAGACGTAGCCCTTGGAGTTTTAGAAGACATTGAGCTTATTTCTATTATTATTTTAGCCTTCCCACGCAAACCTCAACATTTGCATTTCTATTGAGTTACTCCTGACATGGTCTGGTGGCGGTCAGGACACGTCCCCAGCACAGAAGTGACCCTCTCACTCCTACTTACACTGGCATCACTAGCATTTGCCAAATTAGAGGAAGAAATAGCCTGAATCCTGATGGAGAACCAGCCAGTGTGCACTCTGGAGTCACATGGGCCAAATCTCAGCTCTGTCATTTTTTGCCCGTAAATGTTGCTGATTTATGTAAGTCATTAATACTTGGTCCAAGTCTCTATTCAACAAATGTAACGTGAAGGAATTAAAACTTGGATCAGTTTCCTATTCCCAATGTAACATTGATCATAAACGTGTTGGATTCGCACAACCCAGACTTACTTTCTCCCAGTTCTGGAGGTCTCACTGGGCTGAAGTCTAGGTGTTAGCAGAGTTTTATTCTTTCCACGGGCTCTGGGAGAAAATGCACATTCTGGCCTTTGCCAGTTTCCAGAAGTTGCCCACATTCTTAGCCTGGTGGCCTCTTCCTCTGCCTTCAAAGACAGCAGCGGCTGGTCTGGTCTGGTCTCTCTCACAGGGTATTAAAGACTTGGACCGCCTGATGCTTCTATTTATAATGAGTCTAAGACAAAGGCAACACACTCTAGTACTCTTGCCTGGCAAATCCCATGGATGGAGGAGCCTGATAGGCTGCAGTCCACGGGGTCGCTAAGGACTGAGTGACTTCACTTTTGCTTTTTACTTTCATGCACTGGAGAAGGAAATGGCAACGCACTCCAGTATTCTTGCCTGGAGAACCCCAGGGATGGCGGAGCCTGGTGGGCTGCTGTCTATGGGGTCGCACAGAGTCGGACACGACTGAAATGACTTAGCAGTAGGGTTTCCACTGGGCCCATCTGGATAATCTCCCTATTTTAAGATTAAGAGATTAGCAATCTTAATCCCCTTTGCCTTGTAAGGTCACAAGATCACAAGTTCCGGGCATGAGGACACAGACGTCTTCAGGGGACCATTTTTCTGCTGACTGCGATCCTGTCCAAGGTGTGGGGTGAGGTTGACCTGAGGACCAGCAGCCCTGTGCTTGCCATGTGTTGAGTGGATCTCTCCGGAAACTGGACACATGTGGGCACAGGAACACAAGAAGACAGAAGACGCCCACAACCTTGCCTAGTCCTCATCCCAGCAGAGGTTCCCATCCAACTCTGCCCACCCAGCCTGCCAATTCTAGAGAAAGTGACCATCCACCATGATGCAGCCAACCTCCCTTTTGCTTTTGTCTGCCTGGAATAAACACCCTCTATGCCCAGACCCCTTATTTCATGTTCTGCCCGACCCATCAACAGTGATAACACTTACTAGGGTCCCTACTCAATACATGGAACTGCACATCCATGACTTCCCCTCCAACATCCGGGAGCCAAGCTCCAGGATCCCTGCCAGAGCAGATACACCCCACATATGCCCTTGGAGTAACACAGCCTCACTCTCAGGAACCCAGTGCAAGCCAGCTTCTTCCTTGACACAGAAGGGACACAGGAAGCCCCCATGTGCATGGGAGACAGCCAGCTTGCACAATAATTCCTAGCTCTCACACTCTCTGAGTCTTTCCTCACCATGGTCGTTCCTCAGGACCTTTTCCTCAAGCCACTCTTGTTCTTGTAACCTGAACACTCCTGACAGGACACCTTATTCCCAGGTGGCTTTTCTGCTTAATATATGCACCAGTCACCGTGTTAGTCTGTGTAGACCCCATGTAAATGAAAGGTTCTGCTAAAACCCTCCACTGAAGGGCTGTGGAAACAAACTCTGCAGTGTTCTTAATTATCATCAAGACACAATCTGATGGACATAAAAGGAAAGAAGAGGGCTGGTCACGATCACCTTAAATAGCTGACTCGATATTATTTCAGCGGACAGTGTGGCCCTGGAGGAGGGCATGAGTCTGGACTAAGTTGTTGCTGGGTTTCAGTCACTGTGCTGTCCCTTTAGACCTGGGAGTCCCTGAGCTGGTTGGGCTCTCCAAACCTCACTTTCCTCCTCTGAAAAGTTGCTGGGAATAACCCAACGTGTGGGCTTCCCTGGTAAAGAATCTGCCTGCAGTGCAGGAGACCTGGGTTTGATCCCTGGGTTGGGAAGATCCCCTGGAGAAGGGAAAGGCTACCCACTCCAGTATTCTGGTCTGGAGAATTCCACAGACTGTATAGTCCATGGGGCCACAGAGAGTCAGACACAACTGAGTGACTTTCACTTTCACCCAACGTGCAGTATTAGAAGAAAAGAGAGAGAGCATACCTACCAAAGTTGTCACATCTCGCACCAAATTCTGTTCTGATTTACCCACTGCTGCACCCTCAACTCCCCCAAAGCATAGCAGATGAATCAGCAGCCATATTCTTAGATCTCACAGATTCTGAGTCAGGAATTCAGCCCGGCTTGGCCAGGAGATTCCCCTGCACCTGCTGCTGTCAGGTGAAGGCAAGGTCTCACACTCAGCTAGAGGTGGCTGCCTCCGGTCAGCTGCACTGAGAAAGAGCCGAGGTCACTCTTCACAGTTGCATGTTTTATAAAACTGAGAGGAGACCAAGGCAGTGTTGCTGGGGGCTATTCAGAGTTGGGTCCCAACATTTCTGTCGCATGAGCAGTATGTAACCTTGCTTCGTAAGTGCTTCTGTCTAAAGTCACTTTATTTGATCTATATTTCTTCAAAATAATTACATTAATTCTCATGATAATTTAGCATGTCTTTATTCTAAGGGGCTTTCCCAAGTGACTCAGTCGTAAAAAAAATCTATCTACAAATGCAGGAGACGCAGGTTCCATCTCTGGGTCAGGAAGACCCCCTGGGGGAGAAAATGGCAACCCCCTCTGGTATTCTTGCCTGGAAAAATCCCAAGGGCAGAGGAACATGGCAGGCTACAGTCCATGGGGTCGCAGAGTCTGACATGACTGAGCGACTGAGCACTCTCACACACATTTTACTTTGAACACTAAAACACTAGCTGGGCCAAATCGAGCATCTTCCCATTCTGGGTAACGTGACCTGAATATCCTTTGGCTGCCAGCCTCACCACCGGCGTCCACTACAGTGTATTTATCAGTCATTGTTTTACAAGCCCACAAATCTGGCACTTTCCCATCACCTCATACCTACTATAACATGTTACTTTAGCACTTCCTGGAGCAACTGCCGGACAGCTTGGCAAATGGTCCTCTTCCTTTGCAGAGATGTAACATATTGTTGTCTCATTAACACTGAACTCATGGCCCACTGCTCTGAAGGAAGTTTGGCTAACAGGTATTTTCTCCATCGGGCATATTCCAGCCTTCTCGTATTTAGGACACAGGACAATGACGTCAGCGCTAGGCTTGGGAGCTACTTTAAATGTCAAGATCTCCAACAATAAGCACAAAGGTGCTGAAAACGCAGCACTAGATGGACCACAAAAAGGACATTTATTTCCAGTATGAGATCAATTCGGCCTACGTGCACCTGTGCTGGAGTTCTGGTCACATCCCTGAAGGACCACAAAGGTGCTACAAATGTGGATTTGAGGGTTACAAATACATTCTAGTGAGTAGGATAATGCACAAATTTATAGTTAGTGAAAAATGAGAATGGACTCTTTCCAGTGCCCTCCTGGGAATGGCTGGAGGGCTGCACCCTGCTAGGCCTTATCCACTTGGGTGTCAACATGGCGGCCTCCCCATCATGGCGGCCGGACACAATTGGATTAATTATGTGGTGCCTGCATGGCTAAGGGCAAGTCCCAAGAGATTGGAAAGGAAGCTGCATGGCCTCTCCTGACCTAGCTTTGGCAGTCATACAGAGTCACTTCCGCCACATTCTGTTGGTTGCTAGGGAGCCCAGATTTAAGGAGAGGAGGTTTGGACTCCACATCTTGTGAGAGTGATGCTATGAAGGTCATCTTTGGAAAACACAATCTGGACGGCTGAGGGGGAAAAAAAGAACAAAACAAAGCAGTAGCTATTATTTGATACAAAACAACTACAACAAAAGATGCTTTAACCAACGCCCACAAGTTAATTACTCAAAAAGCTTGCTTTCATCTCTTACCTCAGGAGACTCAGGCAGCTAGCCCCTCACTCAGCCCAGCTACACCTTCAAGGGAAAGCTAGATGGGAGATTAGGAGAATGGAAAGGGAGCCAGAGAATCCTGTAATGCAGGACTTAAAAAAACCGAGAGTTCTTTAAATCCAGCTGGGACATAGTCTGGTCCCAGTCATGTGCCATGAATTCACATCTGAACCACAATATAATGGAGGGTTGGCTTTCTCAGAAACAAACACCTGCAGAGCATGTTTAAATATATGTATTTGTTCAATCCTGCCTTAAACACATGAATCCAGAAGTCCATAGTACTTTGGACAAGTAATCCCGGTGTATCCACTCTGCGTGTGTGCTCTGGCATGTCCAGCTCTTTGTGACCCCATGGACTGTGGCCCTTCAGGCTCCTCTCCAAAGGATTTGCCAGGCAAGAATACCGGAGTGGGTTGCCATGCCCTCCTCCAGGGGATCTTCCCAGCCCAGTGATCGAACCCATGTCCCCTGCACTGATAGGCGGATTCTTTACTACTGAACCACCAGGGAAGCAGTGTAGCCACTAGAACAGGTATTCTTCTTCAAAGAATTGGACTCAACTGAGTGACTGCACTTTTCTTGTCTTCCAATACTTTTATATAAGCACTCGATTTTACTTCAGTGAAAGTCACTGATGTGACAGGACTTTTGAGGCAACTTGGAATAAGGGAATTAACACAAGCTTTGAGGTTAACATGGAGTTTTTCTGTCAGTCTCGGTGCCCAATTTCTGCGTTGACTTCATCCAGTCTCTTCAATCACTTCCAAGTTTTACAACCAAAGGCAGTAGAAACATTCAAACATCAAACGTATAACAGTTACTTACAACGCAAATCACAGGCCAAGGTTCAACCTCCCTAGTATATATGAACTCCTAGAAATTATTAAGAATAAAACTTAAAGCAAAAGGCATGAAGGATGTGAATAGATACTTCATGAAAGTGAAAATATGAAGGATTGTGGATGCAGTGAGAATACACCGAACATCACTCATAATAAGGAAAGCAAATCAAAACTACACTGGATTTCAAAGGTGTAATAAACTTTTGCTGACAAGGGTCTCAATTTTGTATGCAGCTGACTGGAGTGAAGTGTGCACAGCCCTTTGGGAGAGCAATTTGTCAACATCTGTCGAAATCATAAATCAATTTCCTTTGTCCATCCATTCTACCAGGGAATTCGTCAGAGCTATCCACAGAGAAAATGAAAGATACACTGCAGCTTTGTTTGTGATAGCAAAATATTGGAAGCAACCCAAACATCTATCGATAGGGGACTGGTCATATAATGATACATCCATTTTGCCACTCCATGAAATACTACATAGCTGTAAGAAAAAAGCATGATAAAACTCTCTAGGTGTGACATGGAAACAAGATAAATTGCTAAGTGAAAAAAGCAAGAACGAGATGCATCATGCACCACCATTATGGTGAAAAAACAGGGGATGGAAGATAAGACTTGTGTATTTATACTTGCTGGTAGAGTCTCCAAAAAGATCCATGAGATTTGAAAGCGACATTGGAATGGAGCTCGATGGAGGTGATGGATTGGAGGTAATTTTTATCATGCACCACTTCTGAGCATCAATGTTTGCAAATGCACTGCTCATTTAATTAAATCAAAAGTATTATTTAATAATTGAAATTTTTGAAATTCAAAATTGCAAACGATAGGTGTCTCCTAAGTAGGATAAGAAGCAGAATAGGGGGTTCCATAAAGAACCTGCTCATTTAAAACATCAACCTGGGAAACGCAGACAGGAGAAGCCTGCTAGAGGGGAAACTAACATAACTGTCAGATGCACTAGTTTAGAAGCACAGTAAATAATGTTAGCTTCAATTTCTGTTTCTAAGTAAAGTCAAAGTGTTAGTTGCTCAGTCATGTCCAAAGGACTGTAGCCCACCAAGTTCCTCTGTCCATGGAATTCTCCAGGCAACAATACTAGAGTAGGTTGGCATTCCCTTCTCCAGGTGATCTTCCTGACCCAGGGATTGAACACAGATCTCCTGTATTTCAGGGCCTTCCCAGGTAGCGCAGTGGTAAAGAATCTGCCTACCAATGCAGGAGACTTGGGTTCGATCCCCAGGTCAGCAAGATTCCCTGGAGGAGAAAACAGCAAACCACTCTAGTATTCTTGCCTGGGAATTCCTATGGACAGAGGAGCCTGACAGGCCACAGTCCATGGGGTTGCAAGAGAGCTGGACCAGAGTTAGCAACTAAACAACTCCTGCATTACAGGCTGATTTTTTACAGTCTGAGCCACCATGCAAGCCCCGTTTCTAAGAAAATACATTTCACTTCTGATGTTGAGACATAACTGAACCTTACTGTTGTCTTTCTGTGTGTTTAACTAACATCTGTAAGTAAATTAATTGTGCTACTGTATAGTCATAGAATTTTGAGGCGTGTTTAGCAGGGCATGTTTGCCAAAAAGGGACCATAATTCCACATAAAATATGTCTTTTTTCAAATCCTTCTAATTGTAATATGTTTAGAGTATGAGGAATCTGATACAAAATAAACATAATTTATATTATCATTGGGTCAAAATTCATTCAAGGGGGCGATTCTTGGATGTTATCATTTTGTATTGGACCCTTAAGAAATTTCCAGGTTTTAAATATATAGAACATAAGTCCATCACCAAATCATTCCCTTTTATTTACACAAATCTGCATCCTACCTTTAGAAACAGTCTTTCCTACTTAGTTAACAAAAGGACCAAATCATTTCTTACCCACCTGAGACACTTTCTAGAACTAAAAGGGACACTCAATATTTGCATGGAGGCAAAGACATAAGCCAGGCTACCAAGGCACACAGAGGCACCTTATCTGCTGTGACATTCCTAATAAATGTCAGCTGCAGAGTATTAATTAGTCTGGTTTGGTTGCCATGAATTGTGTCTTTCCAGTAATGATACAAATTGCTTCCAGGAAGCACAATTTGAACCCTTTTCTATAAAGACACACTGAACAGACGTGAATTGGTTCACAAACCCCTGTGAATCTGAGAGACCTATCCACCGAAGCAGTTCACTTTTTGTCAAAACTAATGATGTGTCCACGATGATTAACATCTGCCTGATAAATGGAATGAAGCATTATGAAAGTTACTCTTGCTATAGTTTATTTGAATTTATTGCACCTGGTTCATTTCCTAATCTGGAATTCATTCGTGCACTTTTTAAAATTATTGTGCTTATATTACTTTCAAGGAGATTATCTTCATATTTTAATTTCACCCTATTCACTACACAATAGATCCTGCCCAGTGTATCAAGGCAGCAATAGTTCACATGTCCCATTCTTAGACATAATCTCCCAAAACCAAGCCCATCAATGTCAGGAAAGATTCAGTCCAGTTTGTGTTATATATACTAAAGTAATAGCTTACTCCTTGGAAGGAAAGTCATGACCAACCTAGATAGTATATTCAAAAGCAGAGACATTACTTTGCCAACAAAGGTCCATCTAGCCAAGGCTACGGTTTTTCCAGTGGTCATGTATGGATGTGAGAGTTGGACTGTGACGAAGGCTGAACGCTGAAGAATTGATGCTTTTGAACTGTGGTGTTGGAGAAGACTCTTGAGAGTCCCTTGGACTGCAAGGAGATTCAACCAGTCCATCCTAAAGGAGAGAATCCCTGGTGTTCTTTGGAAGGACTGATGCTAAAGCTGAAACGCCAATACTTTGGCCACCTCATGCGAAGAGTTGACTCATTGGAAAAGACCCTGATGCTGGGAGGGATTGGGGGGCAGGAGGAGAAGGGGACGACACAGGATGAGATGGTTGGATGGCATCATCGACTCGATGGACACGAGTTTGAGTGAACTCTGGGAGTTGGTGATGGACAGGGAGGCCTGGCGTGCTGCAGTTCGTGGGGTCGCAAAGAGTCGTGTACAACTGAGCAAATGAACTGAACTGAATAGCTTAAATTGTTTCACAGATTTTATCAGTTCATTCTTTTGGTATAGACATACCCTGAATCCTTTTGTTATGTTTTAAAGTGGAAATAATGGGACTTGCCTGGTGACTCAGTGGATAAGAATCTGCCTGCCAATGCAGGGCACACGATTTCAGTCCGTGGCCTGGGAAGATCCCACATGTTGGTGAGCAGCTAAGCCCATGCACGATGAGCACTGAGCCAGTGCTCCAGGGTCCACAAGCTACAGCTACCGAGCCCAGGTGCTGGAGCTGCTGGAGTGCGTGCACCCCAGGTCCCATGCTTCGCAACAAGAGAAGCCGCTGCAAAGAGAAACCTGCACACCACAGCTAGAGAGGAGCCCACACTAGCTGCAGCCTCCAGAGAAAGCTGGCATGCAGCAACGAAGACCCAGCATAGCCAAAGAAGTATTTCTTCAAAAGTGGAAATGACACAGTTATCATAGTTCTGCTAGTGACCCAGAGTCTTGGAAGCACTCGAGGACACATATAAATCCCTTGAAATTACTGGCAGCATGTTTTGTGTTTGTGTGTATGCGTTTTTGTGTTGTTTTTTTTTTTTAATTTCCTCACTAAAAATTGATTGTAACATTCATCACATCCTCAAAGGGGTTACCTGAGGACTCAGGAAGGTTAAAATAGATATTCCTGGGTCAGGAGGGCAGCTTTTCTCTAGGCGTTGTGCCCACCTTAGTGGAAATTTTCTCACTAGGTTTTTTGATCAACAGACACAGCCAGTGGTCATACACTCTCCTGTGTGACCCAGCGCCCCAGGTCATGCTGCAGCTGCCCTCTCCTGGCTGGCTGCCATCCTTAGCTTGTTCATATACACCAGACATGCACGGCTCATTTTCCTCCTTATTTAAACTTTTGCAGGACAGAGGAGCCTGATAGGCTGCAGTCCATGGGGTCGCTAAGAGTCGGACACGACTGAGCGTCTTCACTTTCACTTTTCACTTTCATGCATTGGAGAAGGCAATGGTAACCCACTCCAGTGTTCTTGCCTGGAGAATCCCAGGGACAGAGGAGCCTGGTAGGCTGCAGTCCATGGGGTCGCTAAGAGTCGGACACGACTGAGTGCCTTCATTTCACTTTCATTGCACTCCTGATTCAACTGCTGAGATCAGTAGAGTCAAAATCTCTTTTCAGTGACTTCCTCTTATTTCTCCTTATTCCTCCTGTATCAGAGAAGAAAGTTTTTCCTGTTCACACGCTCCCAATGTGTTGTTGATCCATTAAAATTACGGTATTCTGTGTTATAATAAACCTAAGACTTACCTCTCCAAGTCTGATTTGACATACAATATCTGTTTAAAGAGAGAAGGCACTGGCCATTTTATACAAGTCAAAGGAAAACAAAATTTCCAAGAAATTATCCTGGAAATTAATTTCCAAGAAATTACTTGGAAAGAAATACTTTCCAAGATTGTGAAATTCTAATCTTTCTTTAAACTTTTCATGGCCTTATGACAGGGGAAGCAACCTAAAAGTCCACTGATAGATGAATGGATAAAGAAGTTGTGATATATATATATACATATATATACATACACACACACACACACAATGGAGTATTATTCAACCATGAAAAAGAATGAAATAATGCCATATGGAGCCAAGTGGATGGACTTAAGGATTATCATACTACAAAAAGTAAGTCAGAAAGAGAAAGATGAAAACCATATGGTATTGCTTATATCAGTTCAGTTCGGTTCAGTCGCTCAGTCGTGTCCAACTCTTTGTGACCTCATGAACCGCAGCACGCCAGGCCTCCCTGTTCATCACCACCTCCCGGAGTTCACTCAGACTCGGGTCCATCAAGTCTAACGCCATCCAGCCATCTCATCCTCGGTCGTCCCCTTCTCCTCCTGCCCCCAATCCCTCCCAGCATCAAAGTCTTTTCCAATGAGTCAACTCTTCGCATGAGGTGGCCAAAGTACTGGAGCTTCAGCTTTAGCATCATTCCTTCCAAAGAAATCCCAGGGTTGATCTCCTTCAGAATGGACTGGTTGGATCTCCTTGCAGTCCAAGGGACTCGCAAGAGTCTTCTCCAACACCACAGTTCAAAAGCAGCAATTCTTCAGCACTCAGCCTTCTTCACAGTCCAACTCTCACATCCATACATGACCACTGGAAAAACCGTAGCCTTGACTAGACGGATCTTAGTTGGCAAAGTAATGTCTCTGCTTTTGAATATACTATCTAGGTTGCTCATAACTTTTCTTCCAAGGAGTAAGCGTCTTTTAATTTCATGGCTGTGATCACCATCTGCAGTGATTTTGGAGCCCCCAAAAAATAAAGTCTGACACTGTTTCCACTGTTTCCCCATCTATTTCCCATGAAGTGATGGGACCGGATGCCATGATCTTCGTTTTCTGAATGTTGAGCTTTAAGCCAACTTTTTCACTCTCCTCTTTTACTTTCATCAAGAGGCTTTTTATCTAAAATATGACACGAATGAATTTATCTATGAAACAGAAAGCGACTCACACACGTAGAGAACTGACTTGTGGTTGCTAAGAGGGTGGGTGTGAGGAGGGATAGATTGGGAATTGGGGATTAGCAGATGTCAACTGTTATATATAAGATGGATAAACAACAAGGTCCTACTCTTAATATATAGCACAGGAAACTATATTTAATATCTGAGTCACTCTGCTATGCAGCAGAGATTAACACAACATTGTAAATCAACTATATTTCAATAATTTTTTTTTTTACAAAAATGAGAAAGCAAGCTTGTGGTGACCAAGGGGAAAAGATAGTGGGGAGGAATCAATTAGGAGTTTGGAATTAACATACACTCACTACTGTACACAAAATGGATAACCAACAAGGACCTATGGCATAACACAGGGAGCTATACTCAACTATTTTAATAACCTATGAGGGAAAAAAATCAAAAAAAAAAAGATTGATATGTATGTACAACTCAATCACTTTAGTATACACTTGAAGCTAACACAGCATTGTAAATCAACTGTATGTCAACAACAATAATAACCTTTCCACGCCCTTGGGTATGGCGAATCTTGATGGGAGGACCTGAGTTAGCTCATTAGATCTGGTAATGGTGATGGCTGGGGACCTGCTGCCTTGGCTGGAAAGCACTGGAAATCCCAATTAGCACTTTCCCCACTGTCGGCAGGTTCAGCGAGTCTAGACTGCTGCTCCTCGGCCTCCTTCCCAATGGACGCTGCGCAGTATCCCCTCTCAGTTCATTAAGAAGCTCAGATGGAGTCGCTCACCTGGGCAAGGGCTCCTGGCACGCCAGCCCTCAGGACAGCATTCTAAGAAACAGGCTGACGCAGGCACTGGCCTTTAATACCCACTCTTGTTGTGTGTTCTACCATTTTACGGAGAATGTGCCCAGAACAACAAAAGACTGTCTGTCGTGCTCACGGTCTCTGCCTGGCCTGTGACCCTGGAGACAACGCTGTTTTCTCTGCCCGATAAAGGAAGCGCCTTCACAGAGTGACTCTGACTCTCACCTCTCTGGGTTGCATGGGTTAGGGATCAAATGCTCAGTGAATGATGCTCCTCTTAATCTCAAATTCTCAGGAATTTACTCCATTTTATGTCAGCAACTTTGCCTTTGCAAGCGTTGTGTTGCCTTCTTTAAGAAACAGACAACAAAAACCGTGTCTATAATCAAAGCAAGTCGGCGGCACCATGGGGGAGGGGAGGCAGGTTGGTGCCAAAACCCATCTGGGCTTTTAGTCAAGGGCCAGAAATGTCTCCATAGGAGTTAGATCAGTAGCTGGCAAGACTTCAGTCCAAGGGCACAATGCCTAGTGTAAAGCGTTTTCTCATAAGAGAATGTGAAGAAATGTCCACTGGCAATCTAGACTGAAGCTGTTCTCTTTCCAGTTTAAATTGATCATCTTCTGACTCTGCTGTGAGCTGGGAGTCAGAAATCCCTCGTCATTTGCCCTTTTGTTTCTAATTTAGATGGTCACACTTCCAACCCCACTGTATTTCAAAAACTTTCTGGCTCCCTGCCTTGTGAGTGAGTGAGTGAGTGTTAGTCAGTTGTGTCCGACTCTTTGCGAAACTATGGACTGTAGCCTGCCAGGCTCCTCTGTTCGTGAAACTCCCCAAGCAAGAATATTGGAGTAGGTTGTCATTTTCTTCTCCAAGGATCTTTCTGACCTAGGGATCAAACTCAGGTCTCCTGCATTGCAGGCAAATTCATTACCTGCTTCTCAATTACCATTGAATATGCTGTCCTATCAAATATAACTAATTTTTATATCTCTTTAACTGCAAAATGTTTTCAGAATCAATCGCCTAGGTAAACCTCACAATATTTTATATATTTCAAATGGCATAAAAGGCCAGAGCAAGGTTTGCATGTCCTCTGAATTTGATTACATAGAAATACCTACTGGGCAATTTTCCACTTTGAATTACCCAGGACAGCATGTCTCAGAAAACAAAGGAAAAAAAGAAAAAGAGTACTTGCCAAGCACACTAAGGTAATTGTTTCTGCCTTACAAATATATGACATTTTCTCATTAAATTGATCTATGTTTAAAAATAGAGGCTAATGTCTCTGGATCCCTGTCTGAATAGCCAGAAGTGAGCTCCTGGTACATGGCAGGGGAAAAAAAGAGAAGTGGCATTTATTGAATCTCTCCAGTGTTGTTATACTTTCAAATCCATTTAATTCTCACAACAGCCCCAGAACTTGGTATTATTATTTTCGTATTACAGAAGACTGAGCACCGAAGGATTGATTTTTACAAAGTGTGGTGCTGGAGAAGGCTCTTGAGAGTCCCTTGGACAGCAAGGAGAGCCAACCAGTCCATTCTGAAGGAGATCAGTCCTGAGTGTTCATTGGAAGGACTGATGCTAAAGCTGAAGCTCCAATGCTTTGGCCACCTGATGTGAAGAGCCGACTTATTGGAAAAGACTCTGATGCTGGGAAAGATTGAGGGCAGGAGGAGACGGGGGCAACAGATGATGAGATAGTTGGGTGGCATCATCAACTCGATGGATATGAGTTTGAGCAAACTCCAGGAGATAGTGAAGGACAGGGAACCTGTCGTGCCAAAGCCCACAGGGTCGCAAAGAGTCCCCGGCTCAGAGACTAAACAACAATTACAGACGAGGAAGCTGAGGTTCAGAGAAGTTCCATGCCTTGTTCAAGGTCATTCTGGCCTGTAGAATCCAGATTTGAACCAGACTTGGCCATGTTCCCAGGTGAGGAATAAGGGATGGTCCCTCAGGACACGTAACCTTGAACAGTAAGCCAGCTTCCTATTGGATAATGTCAGAGAGAGAAAGATTCATCCATGAAACAGTGCAAAGACCATTCAGATATGACCAACAGTGGTCTTCAATAGACATCTGGTGGGTTTGGGGAACCCTGTAGTACACATAAGACAGCTTGAAAGGTCTGATTAGGAAACACTGGGCCCTCAATTGACATCCTGGGCAGAAAAGAGTCACACTAGAGTAAGGGAGCTGTCTCATCTCTGGGCTGATCTGAACTCTGTCCCCAGAGGTGCAACGATCACACTGGATCCAGGGACAGAACACAGCAAGATGTCTCTCTGGTAAGGTGCAGAGAAAGCAAGACAAGGGGTTGTCAGAGACGAGCTGAGACCTGGGAAAGCCAGTGGTATTGGGACAATCAGAGCCAAGGCCCAAAGGTGGCCTGGACAGACCCAGCGGGAATGACAGGTGCCTAGCTGCTGCAGGACGGGAAGATGACTGAGGGCGTGTCCCCGGGGCACACATGTGGTCCTGCATCACGTTGGCACCTTAGTAGGATAGAACCCCCAGGTGCAGCACCTCAGCCATGGCAACTGCTCAGCTCTGGGGACAAAGAGACACAAGCATCCTCAGGATGAAGGTGGGCAGTCACCGGATGCCTGTTGTCAATTAGGTGAGAAATTATAAAAGAAGTTTCCTGTAACCAAAAAGTAAACTCGGAGTCTGAGAATAAGAGTTGAGGCTTTCTCTTTGAGAAAGGTGTGGCCTTGCTTCCAGACCAGACCGCAAAGGATGCTGCCTCCAGTGTTGGCCCCTCTCCACATGGCTATAAAGCACAGTGGGTGCCTGAAGCTTGGGTTGAATCATGGCACATCAAATGGAGAGGACAGAGTGGATGGATGTGGAAATACAAGGAGGCCGCAGCTCTGGAGAGTGGGAGAGAGGTGCACACAGAGAGGGCAGGTGCAGAGAAAGCAAGACAAGTGGTTGTCAGAGAAGAGTCTGAGACCTGGGAAAGCCAATGGCATTAAAAACACCATCTCAGCCATCACATCCCTCCTCAGGCTGGGCAGGTGGTTTAATCTGCACGGCTGCAAGGTGAGCCAAAAGGGATTCTTCTGCCCTCTCTGACAAGGAGACAGCGCCTCCCCAATTAAGCATTTCATCAGCTGAGTCATCAGGTCTGAGCTTCCCTCCTAGCGAAAGGGCAGACGCTGCCCCAGCAACACCTATGTTCCCTGGGAGCTTTGGAAGGCAGGGAGGAGGGGTGCATGGGGCTCTTCCAGAGATTCTTCTGGACAGGGTGCAACCCCTCAGCAGGTCAACATCTGCTGTTGCTTTCAGAGCATAGGCAAGCATGTTTCTGAGATCTTTCCTGGCTTGCTTTAAAGGAAAATTACTGACTTTTTCTGCTGTCTGACACAGAAACATTTTTCTCTCCATTTTGCTATGTTTTTCTCTTTTCTTGTATTTATGGGAGTTTGGACCAATATTTTTATTTGCTAAAGGTGGTTTTAAATTTGCACGTGTGAAGAAGAGATCATGAACAGCTCTCCCCTCTGTATTTCTGTTCTTTTGCCTTACCTGTTTGGACGCACTGACCTTTCCCTCTAGACAGTTTCTTTTGCCTTACAATCATTTTCTCTCAAAATTCTAGGGGCATAGCGCCATTGTCTGCAGCCAGGATGACTTTCGGTTCTTTGGAGTTACCCAATCTGTTATTATTGCTGTTGTTTTCTCTGGTTGTTATAAGTCCTTTTCTTGTGGCTGAAATGTGAAAGCATCACTACTCTAAGCCTAGATGCTGGGCCCTTTGATCTAATTTTCACTTTGTTTTTGATGAGCCTTTCGATCTGAAGATCCAACTCTTTCCATAACTCAAAATTTTTTCTATTTGTTTAGTGCTTCTTCACCATTTGCTCTATGCTTTCTGACACATATAAGATTTGTCTGAACTGTCATCTTTATCCCTTTTTTTCCCCTCCCACTTTCACTTCCTCATCTTTCTCATATCCTTGACTTTCACTTTCAGGTACAGGAGAATTTCATCTTCTTAATCCATCTGATTTTCTGTGGCATTAAATCTGTTGCTCAGAGCTTCCATTTGGGGTTTTTTAATTCCACCACTGTGTTCCTCATCTCCACATATTCTTGTCTGATCTCACGGGTCTTTCTCAGTGGCCATCTGCTCACCATCTCCAGGTACAGTATCTTCTTGAAGGTTTTAAAGGATCCACAATAGAAAACCTGTACTATTTTCTTAAGATCCTGTGTCACTGGAAATCATCTCTATAATATTCCTATGTATCTATTTTTTTTCTCTGTCAGTTCTTGTAAGTGGTAGTCCTTGATTGTTTATTTCGGGGATTCAACAGATTCTGACACATTTCATCCCTTCCAGATTCTTTGGGCTCGATGAAACTTTAAATTATTTACAGGGATTTCGTTACCCAGATCAGATACTTAGCATGCTGTAGAGACTATGGAGGGAGCCTGAACCAGTGGCTGTAGCAACGCAGACCATCACTTCATTAACAGGAGGCCTCTGCCCATGTTCCTTCTGACTCCCAGCAGCTAATACTAGGGCAGAAATCCCAAGATTCATGCTCTCAAAGTATTGTGACTTTTCAAAAAATATCTTGATTTATGAATAGAAATTAAATAGTACAACATTATACCCACTGTGTCAACAAGGAAAAACCACATATTATGTCAACAGACGCAGAAAAAGTATTTGACAAAATCTAACACCCATAACACTGGATGGCATCACTGACTCAATGGACATGAGTTTGAGTAAACTCTGGGAGTTGGTGATGGACAGGGAGGCCTGGCGTGCTGCAGTCCATGGGGTTGCAAAAAGTTGGATATGAGTAAGCGACTGAACTGAACTGAACCCAATCATTATAAAAACTCTCAGTAAACTAGGCATAGATAGGAACTTTCTCAACTTGATAGACAGTCTACAAAAAACCTACATCTAATTACATAATCGATGGTGAGAAACTAGAAACTTTCCTAATAAGACTGAGTACAAGGCAAGGATGATGCTTCTCACCACTCCCTTTCAACACCATTCTGGAAGTTCTTGCTAATGCAATAAGGCAAGAAAAGGAATGAAAAAAAATACAGATTGGGAAGGAAGACATGAGACCGTGCTTCTTTGTAGATGTCTCGATCATCTATGTAGAAAATCTGAAAGAACTGACCAAAGAGCTCTTGGAACTAATAAATGATTATGGCAAGCTTGGAAAATATAAGGTTGAGCAATAGTAGTATACGGATATAAAGAGATAGTAGGACTTTCCTGAAGGTCTGTGGGTGTGACCCCATGCTTCCACTGCAGAGGAAATGGGTTGGATTCCTAGTCAGGGGAGTTGCACATGCCTGATGGTATAGCTTAAAAAAAAAGAAAAAAGAAAAGATAGAGAAAGCAGTAATGCTATACATACTATTTTGTAACTTTTTTTACTTAATGGCATACATTAGCATCTTTTAATATCAGTACAAGGAGGTCTTTTTTATGGTTATATAGCATCCCATTAGATAATATCAAATACACTTGCCCAGTCCCATGCTGATGGTTGGCTTACTTCAGAATTCATTGGTTGGTTGGTTTTTATTTGTAGTTTAATATCATGGAGTCCCTGGTGCCCCAGACGGTAAAGAACCCGCCTGTAATGCAGCAGACCTGGGTTCAATTCCTGGGTGAGGAAGATCCATTGGAGTTGGGCATGGAAACCCACTCCAATATTCTTGCCTGGAGAATCCCAAGGACAGAGGAACCTGGCGGGCTACAGTCCATGGGGTTGCAATGAGTTGGACGTGAATGAGCGACTAAGCACAGCACAATATCATTGACTTCCTTATTATTTCCATATTCACTTAAATCTTTTTGAAACACAAAATAGGGCTTTTACAGAAATTTCTCCAATCTATTCATTTTTGTAAATAGAAATGTTCAGAATAACACTGGTATCAGTGACTACCTCTGAGAAGTGAGACCAGGGGTGAGAAGAGGCGATCATGTGATAGGAATGTGCTAATAAATTTCACTTTATATCCTTTTCTATTATCAGAGGTTTCACAATTAAACACGATGCTTTTCTAATTTTAATTAAAACATGTAAACAAGTAATGCTGCAATGACTGCGCCACAAGCTGTTTTTCTTCTTTAGGGCTGCGTCTCAGGGGAATTATCTCGACGTTAGATTACTGGGTTAAATGGTGTGCTCTAGAAACTGTGCCCGTTCCCTTGGTCCAGAGGGCTTTCGGGGGTGCAGCATTCTGCAAGAGGTTCCCATAATCAGGGGGAAAATGGAAGCAAGTGTATACAACTGAGTTTTGCCTTCAGTGTAAGTTTCACTCATGCCGAAAACCAACCGGTGGAAATGCTGGAACGGACGCTCTATGGTGCAGCCGCATCCTTGCCTAGGCATTGTTCTGAACCAAAATCCCGAGGAGAGAGCCCGTGACCATCCCTTCTTGTGGAAGCTTGGAGAGAACGTCACTGCATTAAAGTGGGCAGAATGGACATGTAACTCAAAAGCCCAGTGTAGGCTTTGTTCAGACTGGCTCCCTCTTGTTTCTTGGAGATTCTCTGTTCCACCCTTTTCCCTCTCTGGTTCAGTCTCAAGGTCACAAGCCGGGTCCACAGCACCCAAGGCTTCAGCAGCTCTGCTCACATCCACAGGGAGAAAAATACTTCCCTGAGCTTCCTGCTGATTGGGCCAATCCGTGGCCAGGTGACTTACACCTGCTGATTGACTTTGGCCAGCAGATGCTAAAACCAATTACAAGGCAGGAGGAGGTAGCTCCGATTGGTTCAAATCAATCAAGACACACCCCTAGGGTTCTGGAGAAGCCAATCCCAATCAAGCCTGGCTGCTACCCAGTGAAAGGTGGCCAGGCATGGCCGCTGAGAAAGTCAATCTGTGTGTCACATAGTATTTCCCACAGATGGAAAGGAGAAAATGACCATCATGTATTGAGCCTATATTGTGTACAAGGCTTGAACAAGAGGCTTTTGTTTATTTAATTTACTCCTTCCAACAATTCTTTAAGATTGGCATCACTAATCTTTATTTCATAGATAAAGAAAATGTCAGCTCAGGGAGTCTGAGTCGTCTGCCTAATGCACACAGCTAATATACATCAAAGCTTATCTCACCAATTTCATATACTACTTGGCACAGCTTGCTCATGACCCTAAAGTACATTCAAGGTCAACATGATAAAGACCCTTTATCACGGGCCTTTAAATTGTTTAAGTCAAATGAATTATTTGGAATATATACATATATAGTTAAGACTAAAGTCAAAAGGAAAAGCAAAAATCCTTTTCATTTTTTTCCAGTTAAGCATCTTCTAGCAGTTGAAGTATTCAGTTTGTCTTATCAGATTCTGGCGTAGAACCAGGTCATATCTATGAATCATAGCTGATGTAATGTGCGTCTTGGTAGAACTATTATTATGTATTTCCCAGGTGCTTGCACTTGACTGTCAGAAACCAGATCTCTGCCCAGGTCCCAGGTGAGCAATTATGATGTCATGAAGTGGTGCTTGGATACAGTTCAAAGAGCTGAGAACAAGTTATGAGACCAGGGAAAGCAAACAGTGGGATTCCAGAGAGCTCACCCAGTCTCCCCTGGCCTTGCAGAACTGCGGATAGAGTTCCTCTCTGCGGAGCCTGGTGGAGAAAACCTGAGTCCAGGTGTGCACTTCTCCCCTGAGAGAAGAGGGGTTGTCGAGAGCTCTGTAACCCCTGGGATGGTGAGTCTTTCTGAAGATCTATTGCCAGGGAACGCCATGGAAAGGCAAATTCCACATCACTTGCAAGTGCGGGCCTTTCTACTCTGTTACAAGAGTCCATGATTGAAGTTCTGGCTGGGTGGGAGGGAGGGGGTGTGAAAATCGACAGGTGGGTGGAGGTGGGCGCCTGGGTGAACACACAAACACATGTACCCTGATGTGGATGGTTGTGACTGACAGGCAGGGGAGCATGTCTGAGCAGCGACATGAGGAAAACAGCCAGAAAGAGGTTTATGCATCCTTCATGATTTGTGCTCAGGAAATGCTGGGGTTGGAACCTCCTGCTTCTGGAAGACGAGTGCCTTCACAGATGTGCACACCTAAATAACAGAGGCAAAATTAGGGGAGGGGGGGACTGAAGTCCTAAAACTTCATTGGGATCCAGTTTTCTACAGAGAGAATACCTGGAAATTCTGTTGTTGGAACAATCAATTGTGCTGAGCATCACTTGAAATGCCTTTTTAAGAATCACTGATTTATTTATGGCCATGCTGGGTCTTCACTGCTGCACGCGGGCTTTCTCCAGGTGCAGCAGGCAGGGGCTGCTCTCTGGTCATGGTGACAGGTTCCATTGCAGTGGCTTCTATTGTGGAACATGAGCTCTAGGTACTCGGGCTCAACAGTTGCAGCTCTGGGCTTCAGTAGGCGTGGCTCACAGGCTCTGGGGTGAGGGCTCAGTAACTCCTCTGCGTTGGCAGGGATTTCTTAACCTCTGAGCTACCAAGGACCTCCCTGAAATGCTTCAATGCCTTCGAGCCATTTCTTTTCTTTTCTTCTGCCCTTACTCAAAATAATCAATTACATTCTAATTAACACAAAGCCTAGTATGCGAAAGGTGTAGTTCATAATTTAGGCCAATAAAAAAGGAGGGAACACCCATTTTAACAGTTTCTCAGAAACAAAGAATAACACTCAAGGTTTATAGGCTGAGGCAACATCGTGCCCCTCAAACATGATATTGCCTTAAAACATAGCAATGCAACAGGTACCCCCACGAATAAGGAGATGTGAGAGAGACATCAAGTATTATGGCATTTAAAAATTGCCTTCCCTTCTAAGAAAAATTGCCAAGGTTGACCCCAGAAGCAGCTGTGTTTCTGTCCTGTGACCCTTGGCCCACAACTTGATGAGACCCTGCGACAGGGTTCCGCTGCAGGGGCCCCACTGCAAGATGAGTTCCCTCGTTCAAAAAGCAGGGGAACGGGCCATTAAAGGAAACAAAACGTAAAGCTTTTTTCTTTCTTCCACGGTCTCTCAATGTATCATGATGTTTCTAATTTGCTCTTTGATGAAGTAAAGAAACAAATCAAATTTTAAAAATTTACCATGAACTTTATCGTTTCTCTTTATACTGTGCAATTCCTGTTGAAACGCAAACGTAAGTGCATTTAACGCAGATGCTGAATAATCAAAATTATTTTAAAAAATTGTATTCTGTAGCTTGTACATGCATAATTCCTTCTTACCAAACCATAGAAAACTGCAAAACATTAACTCGACGGTTTCTATCTCACTTCTTGATATCCTATATTCCACTAGTGCTTTCTACTTTTGGCTTACTGATGAATAAGAAAGGATAGAAATTAAAAAGAAAGGCTCCCTTCCTGTATCCTTTCTTTCTGTGGCATCATTGCCAGCATAGGTTGGCTAATACAGGGAAGTAACATGAGCAAGAAAGAGTATGATAAGTTCCTCGGTCATTTGTGTTTCTCACATCAACTTCTTTCTGCGTTGGAGGCAAATGTAACAGAGAAGAGCAAATCTAACTCCATGTTAGGTCTGTTTCTTTTACTTTAACCTTTGCATTCTATTGCTTTTTCTTGAGTAAAGAATGTCGCCTATAGCCTGACATATACAGGGAAGCCTTGTCACAAGGCTCTGACCTTTAAGAGTATAAGACTTTTCCATTCATATAGAGATAAAAAGTTGCAGAACAGAGAATAACATTTGTCTTCTTGGAGTTTACAGGAAGTTATGACCTGACCTACATGGACAGCTACAAGGACAAAGGATTCCTATACCAAGAAGGTTGCAAAGGCCAATTACACCCACTCCTTCATTTTGCCTTTAAAAATGCTTTGGGGGTACAAGCCACCTGTCTCTGTGCGTGGTCCTGCAACAAAACTTTCTTTGCTCCAACCTCCAATGTTTTGGTTTGTTTGACCTCACAGTGCATCGGGTACATGAACTTGCATTTGGTAACACAAGTTCTAAATCTAAAGGAAAATATGGACTTGGGGGGGCATCTGGGGCTCCCTCCTGTTGCTCAGTCATAGATGCAGCAAGATAACCACCAGGCCTCACAGTGCCCAGGAAATTCTGTGCTCTTGGGGCATCACATACTGTGTCTATCTCCTTTGCTCACACATTGTGCTCCATTGCCCCACTGGGGCTCACCTCAAAATATAAGTTCAAACATGAAATTGTTGATAATTTTGAGTAGCAAAGCATTAAACCAAGCACAGGGACCCCCTCGGTGCAAGTTCATGTCCACAAAGCTGACACTGTCCCTCAGTAACAAGAATCAGAATAATTAGCTTGGCCAATGAAATCCTCTCTCTTGGGAATTAAACAAAGATTTAATAATGAGAGAAACATCATCACTACGTACCAAGAGAAGAATCAGAGGAAGGAACTATCTGAAGCACCATAAAGATTGTTCATAAACTGCTGGGCCCAAGATATTTTCCTTAGCTTCTTATGATCTTTGTTTCCATTTCTGTGGTCTGAGCTCTACACCATTTCTGCATTTTTAATGAGGCCTGGGTATATGGCTAAATTTTTAGTTTTTGCTATGCTTATCCTTGTAACACATCTCTTATTACTCAGCATGATTTGACCAATTCTATGTTCCTTTGCAGCTAAGAACCTGATAAACAATGAAGGTAAATGGTTACTTGCTGTGCGCCTGAAACAAATATAACACTGTAAATCAACTAAACTCCAATAAAAAAAAAAATTAAATTTTTTTCATTTTTAAAGGAATTGATGCTTTTGAAGTGTGGTGTTGGAGAAGACTCTTGAGAGTCCCTTGGACTGCAAGGAGATCCAACCAGTCCATTCTGAAGGAGATCAACCCTGGGGCTTCTTTGGAAGGAATGATGCTAAAGCTGAAACTCCAGTACTTTGACCACCTCATGTGAAGAGTTGACTCATTGGAAAAGACTTTGATGCTGGGAGGGATTGGGGGCAGGAGGAGAAGGGGACGAAAGAGGATGAGATGGTTGGATGGCATCACTGACTCGATGAACGTGAGTCTGAGTGAATCCCAGGAGCTGGGGATGGATACGGAGGCCTGGCGTGCTGCGATTCATGGGGTCGCAGAGTCAGACATGACTGAGCGACTGAACTGAACTGAACTGGAATTTTTTAACAAGAGAGGGAAAGACAGCCAGAATTTAGCTAAATGAACCCCAGGAATGAGTATGTCAATGTCCCCAGCACATTAGGTGACATACTACCTGTTCAAATAGCAAATTCTCTTCTTAGGCAAATGGAGATGAAACTATGACAGTTCTCAGATTATTGAACCCATATAAATAAATACATATTGGGATATTTTTCTTGAGCTATAAGAGCAAAGCATTACACAAACCCTAAATGTCCAACAATGTAGATTTGGCCAAATAGATTACATCATTTGGATTTTTTTTTTTAAGCAGGTATGTTTTTAAAAGAACATTTAGCAATGTACATGCAGGATCATCATAATACAATTGAAAAAGCAGAATAAATATGTGTACTTAACATTGCCAATCATATTCTGAACATACAAGTATTTATTTATTTACTTATTTATATGAATAGAACAAATGCCAGAAAGTTGCAAGCTATTTATCTCTGGCTTATAGGATTCAATTTTATTTTCCATTTTGCAATTTTTACTCTTTCATATATTTTAAGCCTTGATAAAGAATAAATTTTTCAACAAAATCCTATAAATTTTCATCAATATAATTCCACACTCAAAAACTAACCTTTTAATTGTGGTCTGGGGACTTCCCTGGTGGTCCCGTGGTTAAAACCCCATGTTTCCACTGCAGGAGGGCATGAGTTCCTTGGACAGGAAACAGATCCTGCATGCCCTCAGCCCAGCCAAAAGAATAAATATAACTGTGGTCTGGCCTTCGATGAAGTGACAGATGGTGATTAAGAGGATGTGTTTCTGAAGTCAAACAGCTCTTGCCTCAAAAAGTCTACCGCTCTCTAGCATTTGACCTTGAGCGAGACACCTCCGTCCACCTGCTTCCTCACCCATAAGATGAGGTTTTAATAATGACCCCTTTCAGTTTCCTTCTAAGGATTAGGGGAGATGAGTAATTCCCTTCAGGGATCATTGCTCCTTGTGTTCATTTTGCATCCGAGTGATGAGGGTGTGGCCAGCACATAGCAGCCGCTCAACCAATACTGAGTGAGCAAACCGGGCACATACGAACACGTGTGTGTGGCGAATGAGTGACCTTGGAGTCATACCGAAAATCAGCCAATACAACTTTATTTTTCTACATTTTAGGGCTGACATTTTGTGTAGCTTGTGAGACGTAAAAATGAATATCAAATTTAAAACCTCCAGCTTCCTTTTTATTAAAAATCTTAATGGAGTTTTACATTTTGTCTTTAGGCTTTAATTGTGTTGAGAAGCTCAGTTGACATCATAATTGATAATACTTTTATTTTATCAATTTTAAATAAACTTCAGTTATTGGGGATTTAATAAGTAACCTCTGTACCGGGCTCAAAGATCTGAGCAATCTGAAAGTGATTTAGGGGCAAAATTCTTCCTCTCTCTTCTGTTGCTTTCTTTTGACTTCTATCACTTTCTTCAAAGAGGTAATCACTGTTATCAATCCCTTAGGTATTTTTCCTGAGATTTTTAAATATATATTTACTGTCAATTAAATTATATCCAAGCCCTAATGTCCAGTACCTGTGAATGACTTTATTTGGAAATAGGATCTTTGCAGATGTAATCAAATCACAGATCTAAAAATGAGATTATCCTGGATTTAGAATGACCCTGAAATCCAAGGACAGGTGTCATTTCAAGAGACAGGTAACCTTTGTGTCTTCAAGACAGAAAGAAACTGCTGTGTGAAGACGCAGAGACTGAAGTGATGGGGCCTCAAGCCAAGGACCACCAGGAGCCCATGGGCACTGGGAGAGACAGGAAGGATCCCTTGCTAGAGCCTTCGGACACAACAAAACGTGGTCCTGCTGACACCTTGATTTGGAGTCTCTGACCTCCAGAATTGCAGAAGAAGAAATTTATGCTGTTTTCAAGCCATGAGGTTTTTTGGTAATTTGTTAACGGCAGTCCAAGGAAACTAATAAAAACATCTGAGCAGTATAAAAATATTCCTGGACTTTCATTTATGATTTAACAGTGCTTCTTAGAGTTTTTGATGTGTTATCTACCCTACTGTCATCAAAGTCAAAACACTGAATAGTTTTTAAACCATAGGAAAGTTGAAAGAAAAATATTTTCTACTCTTTGATAATGCTGAGGCTTAATTACACATTTCTTGAACTGCAGCTTTAGGGAATTTCAAAACACATAATTTAACCTTCCTCTAGAGTATGATCTATTCTATTGGAACAAACAAAATTTTGGCTGTTATAGTCAGTTCTTCTTACCCAGAAGGTAGAAGTAGTAATTCATACATTCAAAGAGAGAGAGAGAGAGAATTTACCTAAAGTGGACAATTTTAATTTCTGCATTTCCTAGATTTTAACACTGGGTTAAGCTGAAAGGCTGAAAATAAATGTGTCTTGCTTGGAGCCAAAGGCAGAAAATTGCATGTCTCCTGAATAATGCAAGGCATGAACACTCTTGTCCCTAGATGGTGGGATGAGGAGGAAGGAATAAACTGGGGCTTGGGGCAGTTAGCTGTGAGAACCCCCTAGGGGTAGGGAGGGAGGGGACTTGGGAAGGCAACAATTTACAAAGTAGGACAGAGCTGCTGCCCTTTAACAACTGGCTTTGCGTTCCTATGCCAGTCAGTTGCAAGTGGCACCAGTGATGTTGGTAAAAACAACACACCTGCCAAGTGCTTTCCCACCCATCACCTTGATTCTGCAATAACACTTGAGGATAACTGCTCTTCTGTTTCACAGATGTCTCCAACCACCAAAGCCTTAAGATATAAATGACCCTCCCAGGGGTAGCCCCAATAATAATAAAAGCCCCAATAAAAGTTGTGCATGCAGGCCCTAAATTCATATTTAAGAATTTGAAGGTCAACCTTCTTTTCATTAAATGATGGCTACTTTTTAAACTGGGCTTCCCAACTGGTGCTAGTGGCAAAGAACCTGTGTCCCAGTGCTGGTGACATATGAGACGTGGGTTTGATCCCTGGGTCAGGAAGATCCCCTGGAGGAAGGCATGGCAACCCACTCCAGTATTCTTGCCTGGAGAATCCCATGAACAGAGGAGCCTAGAGAGCTACAGTCCACAAGGTCGCACAGAGCTGGACACAACTGAAGCAACTTAGCACATGTACACACACTTGTTAAATGGCATCTCGGGTGGCTCAGTGGTTAGAAAAATCCTCCTTCCAATGCAAGAGACTCAGATTTGATCCCTGGGCAAGGAAGATCCCCTGGAGAAGGAAATGGCAACCCTCTCCAGTATTTGGTGGGTTGCAGTTCATGGGGTGACAAAGAGTTGGACACGACTTAGTAACCAAATAATAACAAACCAATAGACCAAACCAGTCAATCCTAAAGGAAATCAGCCCTAAATATTCATTGGAAGGACTGATGCTGAAGCTTAAGCTCAGGTTCCAATCCTTTGGCCACCTGATGTGAAGAACTGACTCATTTGGACCCTAATGCTGGGAAAGATTGAAGGCAGGAGGAGAAGGGGATGACAGAGGATGAGATGGACGACATCACTGACTCAATGGACACGAGTTTGAGCAAGCTCTAAGAGTTGGTGATGGACAGGGAAGCCTGGAGTGTTGCAGTCCATGGGGTTGCAAATAGTAGGACACGACTGAGTGACAGAACTGAACTGAATCTTCCCTCCTGGGGCATACAACCAACCTGGTTTCCATTTCAGATGAAAGAACCAAGAAAGTTCCCCTGGAGCCAGAAAAGATGCCCACGTCAAGGCTGCCATGGGAGCTGTGATGAGGGTTGGGTTCTCAGATGAAGAACCCTCGGGGATGTATTACGGATGAATCTGAAGATCGTGGTGGGGGTGGAGAAGGTCAGTGTACCTCCTCAGCAAATTACCTAATCAATGCGGATATCAGAGTCAAAAACGCCTGTTGACTTTACCCAGTACACAGCAGAATGTAATAACCCAAAATGTCAAACACAAAATTCAAGATGACGGCCAAAATACATTACTTTATGGGAGAACAGGATTGAGAAGGGCACATCCTTGCATTCGAAACTGACAACAAAGGACAGAGTTGACCTCCTCTTGCTGGTGGGGGGGGGGGGGCAGGGAGGAGGGGCAGGGACCATGGGGTGGTGTGGCCCGAGAACTCACGGTGGGGGCCGGGCGGGGGGGGGGGGGGGAGAGGTCTTTTGCTCCTGTGCTACTGTGTGCTGGAGAGGCTGTTCTGAAGGTCAGGTCTAAAGACAATTGGCCAGTGCCCTTGTATCACCTCATATCAGAGAATGTCCAGGCGGTGGCCGAGGCTTGCAGCTCTTTCTATAGGTTTGCAGGCAGAGGAAATGAAGTCTCTCTCTCTCTCTCTAAACCTCCTGTGCATGTCCTTCTGCAGGCTGCATTTGCAGAGTTTATTCCTGCTTTGAGGCTGAATAATGGATTCCGGTTCTGAGCAGCAGAAAGTCTACAAAAAAGATTAGCCAGGCTGCACTGGGCTCTGTGCGCCGATGAACCTTGTCCCACTTGTGCTGCTGCGGCTCTTGGAGAACAAATCCAAGGCGCGCACCTCTGAGGACAGAGACCTGGGGACTCGGAGGAGATGGGGAGAACCTGATGCAAACCAGAGAGTGATTCTCCTGCATTGTCTGCGGAAAGCGAAACAGCAGAGGAGGCTGGCATCGCTCTCCTAAACCTGAGAGTGAGTTTAGGCCTGCAGGGTGCCAGGAAGAACTGCCCATCAGTGTCACGTGACTCCAGGGTTTAGATGAACTCCAAGGGTCACACAGCAAGCGAGAGATGCAATCATGACCGTGAGTTGGGAACAAGCTTATTCTTGAACTGAGTATTAAAGCCCTACCTTGTGTTCTGTTTCGTGTTCAGGACTGCAGACAGAAAACGGAAGAGAGTCTCCAAAACAGAGACTCTCCAAAGAGAGTCTCTTTGCTCTCTGAAACAGCAAAGTAGATTAACCCCATGTTGTTGAAACTAATAAATTAGCATGAAAGAGTCAAGGACGGAAATGACATGAAATCCAGGATTTGCTTCAAAATGACTGTCCAGGGAGGAGGGGATGGGGTAGGGTAGAGCGGAAGTGAGACTAAGTCACGGATTAATCATTGTTGCAGTCTGGATTGAGGTACAGAAGGGTTCTTTACTCTCTCAAGTGGCATGTACTTTTGAAACTTTCCACTATGAAAGTTTTTTTTTTTTTTAAGTAGCCCATTTAGAACAAAAAGCAGCAAAGACATTAAATTAAACCTTCCAAGAGATGTACTGTATCTTAAAAAAAAAAAAATCTATAATCCCTAATCAAAAAACCTGAAGCCTCAGAAAAACAGAATATTCCTGGATGGGAATTTTTGTTACCATAATGATATCAATTTTCACCCTAATTAATCTTTAAATTCAATGTCTCCCAGTGGGCATTCCTGCAGGATTTATTGGAATTTGCTTCTCGACTTCATATAGAAAAGAAAATATTCAAGAATAGCAATGACATTTAAAAAAAAAAAAAGAATGAAAAAGATATTATTTTACCAAGTATCGAAACACATTACAAAGCTATAATTAAAACGTGTGGTATTGGCATAAGAAAGGACATGTATTAATAGAACAAAATAGAGAATTCAGAAATAGGCACATGTAGATATGAAAATCTGGCTTAATTTAGAGATGACATTTCGAATCCTTCCCCCTCCTGATTGGGGACAAATTCAGGTTTTCACTTGGAAAAAAAGTGTACTTATAAAAATGCATCTATATGTCAATATGTTTATACATTGATATATCTATGTATACCCTATTTCTATAGTTATGCAAAATTGATTTTTATCTTAAATATTTATTTTATATTTTATACATTTCATATGAAAACTAGTTTATTATATTTGCATATATATTCCATGTAGACAAATTTTGCAAGGAAAAAATAAAGGTAACAAAACACTTCCACTCCTATGTCACTTATAATTTGCATACAGAAATGAAGACTGTGCCTGTGTGCTAAGTCGCTTCAAGCGTGTCTGACTCTTTGCAACCCTATGGACCGTAGCCTACCAGCCTCCTCTGTCCATGGGCTTCTCCAGGCAAGATTACTGGAGTGGGCTGTCATCCCCTCCTCCAAAGGTTCTTCCAGACCCAGAGCATGGACCCTCAACTCTTGCATCTCACGCAGGGTAGGAGGATTCTTTACCGCTAGTGCATGTTTTGTATATATGTGTATGTATTTGTACGTGACACACACGGCGATGTGAGCAGACCTGAAGGTGCGGTGGGGAGGCGAGGAAGACTCCCAGTGGGGAGACCTTGCAGGCAGGAAGAACCTGGTCCAGGCCCAGGAGAGCATCCCAGGGAGCCCACGTGGGAAGCCTGGAGGCTCCCTGTGACTGAGATGTGGGAACAGCACGGAGTGGCCACAGAAAGGGGTCTATGGAGATGAGGCGCCATCAGTGAGGGTGGAAATAACTGGGAGACCCCATCTGGACTGTCAAGAGTGTTAAGATGCATCCTAAACTTGAGAAGGAGCCAGCAAATACGACTGAAAGGGGAACAGAGCAAGGACACGAGGTGGAGGACAAAGCTGGAGCACGACCAACCGGATGCTGTAGGACCCTCTGGAGGACAGCTCAGAGACACAGGGACCAGAGATGAGCAAGTGAGTCTGGCTGCCACTGCAGTGACCTGATCTAGACCACAGGCCAGGGGCTTGGACAGGAGGGACAAAGGCCAAGTTCTGGCTGCGGCCAGGAAGAGGGAGCGGGGAGTCAGACGCTGGGCAGGGCCACAGCCGGGTACCCTTGGCAGTCACCAGGGAGCATCTCTTATTAAACAGCGATGCAGGGCCATTGCTGTTTCTGCAGGAGCTCCATGAGTGACTCCCCCACACCGCCAGAGCTGAGAACCCCCGAGGTTTGGGCCACAATGGCTGAAGAGGGTTGTGAACTGAGACAGACAAGGAGGAAGAAGAGGCGATTGGAGGAAGGCAGTCGGGCTGAGTCTGTGGTGCCTGCGGCCCATTCTCCTGGAGAGGCTGGTTCCCACCTCAGGTGTGGGGAGGCGCCAGGTTGCCAGGAGGCGCTTATCAGGTGAGATGGCATCTGACTTAGGACACTGAGGCCACTGAGACAAAATCTCAGAGACCGGGCATCTTACGCAGCAGGCGTCTGCTTCCTCACAGTCCGGGAGGCTGGAAGTTCAAGGTTAAGGTGCGGGCAGGGATGGTTTCTGGTGAGACCCTCTCCTCTGTTTGCAGGTGGGGGAGCCTTCTTGCCATGTTTTCATGCAATCTGCCCTCTGTTTACACCTATTCCTGGTGTCTGCTTGTGTCCTAATCTCCTCTTCTTATGAAGTCACCAGTCAGATAAGATTAGGGCCTCATTTTGACTTAATCACCTTGTTAAAGGCCTTATCTTTAAATACAATCACATTCTGAGATACTGGACACTGAATTTGGGGGGGGGGGGGAGCAGGGATGTAACTTGGCCGATAAAAGCATCTTAACTTTGTCCCTGAGCTCTTGGAGGACCAGCTGCCAACAGGTCCATATGATAAGGAGCCGGTGACATTCCAGTTTGGGGGGATGTTTCTTACTGGGTGTATATACTTAACCTCCCTGAGATCCATTCCCACCAGACCGTGGACTGACGGGGGGAGAAGGTCGGATGCCTGTGTCTCATCCAAGGAATGAAAACGCTTTCATGTCCTTAGAGTCAAAACAAGAACAAGTGGTTACTGTGCGTCTGATGTGCCATCTCATTCACCCTCACAGCAGCCAAGATGCGACCTGTCTACCCTCGCTATGTTTCTTTCTCAGAAGGAAAGCAGGTTTGGCTTGGAGGCGTGACCCCCGACTGGGAGGTGGCAATGCCAGGCCTTGCCCTTGGCCCGTCTGACTCTCCAGAGCCCTTAACTTTAACCCTGACACTGCGCTGTTTCTCTCAAGTCATTTCAAACCGTATTTCTTTTGCTTAGAAACATTTTTAATTCTTTTAGAACTAAAGGCGGTTAAGCAATGCTTGGGTCAAGGAGGTGATCTTCTGTCAAAGTTTTCAAATCGTTTCTTCTCCCTGTGACTCTGGAAGGCCTTGACGGTATTACTGATATGACAGTGGGGAGCAGCCCCGCTTGGATGTTCTCTGGGTGGCCTTCCGACAAACACACGTGTAGTCATCTCAGGCAGCCCTGACAGCGAGACAGAGAGGCAGAGGAGAGATGATGGGCCCAGAGAGGGCACAGAAAAGAGCTAGCAATGACCAGAAGGGCATTTTGATTTCTGTCTCCTGGCAACATTCAGAGCACTGTTTCAGAGAATGAACTGGGTTGAGTTAATTGACGTGGTCCAGGCTCCTGTAAAGCGGTCTATGCCTGGTGGTGCCAGAATAAATATCGAGGGGAGTAGAAAAGTCTCCCTGGGCATCAGGGCATGAACATGGGGAGAACAGAGCACCGAGGAACTCAACATAAAGATCCGTGTCTTTGTCCACCATCAACCAGTCACTTTCAAGGAGAGAACTGTACCGCTTGGTGGAAGATGGGTGGCTTGCCAACTTCATACAAAAAGCATCACTATCGTTCAGTGATGAGCTGTGTGTCTTCGGTCAGCCGTGTCCTACTGTCTGTGACCACATGGACTGTAGCCCGCCAGGCTCCTCTGTCCAGGCAAGAATACTGAAGCGGATTGCCATTTCCTCCTCCAGGCGGTCTTCCCAACCCAGGAATTGAACCCACCTCTCCTGTGGCTGCTGCATTGCAGGTGGAATTTTTACCTGCTGAGCCACTGGGGAAGTCCATCTTTCAAGGATACTGCCTCCATATTCCACTTGGAAAGAGAAGCATATAACCAATATATCCTCAGGAGACTAATTACTTGGGTAAGTTGTTTTTAAAAACCAATAAAAATTATGCAGAAATCAGTGCTACCCACATCAGGCCTTGTATTAAAAAAGACACATACAGGATTTTAGCTGAGAAGATGGAGTTCTTCCATTACAAGCCTCTGATCCATGGAGGAAGACATGCACACAGCTTCTAAAGTTATTTGCTGAGGAAATGTTATGTTAAATATATTTTCTGAATATCCTCTTCTTATCTCCAGTGCACAGTAAGATGGAAATCATCAAGTATCTTTGGAAATCACCTCCGAGTTGAAAACATCTGGGCATTGCATGAAATTGAATGAATTCACTGAAGGAAAAAATTACCTAACTTTTCATATATTGTCCAACCAGGGCAAGCATACTCAAATGAAATAAAATTTCTTTCAGTGGCTGCCACAAGAAACCATTAAAGAAATATGTTGGCACCATCATAGCAGAAACAAGTTTGTTTTTTAAGGGCAAAAAAGTAAGAATTGGGAAGAATAATCTGTATTACTAAATAGATATGTTCCTCAGTTCAGTTCAGTCGCTCAGTCGGGTCCGACTCCGCGACCACATGGACCATAGCATGCTAGGCCTCCCTGTCCATCACTAACTCCTGGAGTTTACTCAGACTCATGTCCATTGAGTCAGTGATGCTATCCAACATATATGTTAAATATATTCCTAGCCCTCTCTTGCTGCTGCTGCTGCTGCTGAGTCACTTCAGTTGAGTCCGACTCTGTGCGACCCCATAGATGGCAGCCCACCAGGCTTCCCCGTCCCTGGGATTCTCCAGGCAAGAACACTGGAGTGGGTTGCCATTTCCTTCTCCAGTGCATGAAAGTAAAAAGTGAAAGTGAAGTCGCTCAGTCGTGTCCGACTCTTAGCAACCCCATGGACTACAGGCTACCAGGCTCCTCCATCCATAGATTTTCCAGGCAAGAGTACTGGAGTGAGATGCCATTGTCTTCTCTGAGCCCTCCCTTAACTGACATCATTTATGGGTGTCTTCTCCTGATGGATTGTCCATCGGCAAATTATAATTGCCTGAGGACTTTCCCTGGCCAAGAGTACAAGTTCAGCTTCCTGTGGGCAGCTGGGTATGGCAAAAAGGATCAGAAGGCTGGGATGGCCACTCCCCACTCTGGGCAGGGGAGTTGACATGGAGGGAAGGGGAGGGGAGCACCCAGGTCTATTATAAATCACTCTGAGCTCATCTCTTGTTAGATAGCACATGTCTTCCCTAATGGAATGGACAACAAAGATGTGTAATAATAGATGCTGAGAATATGTATAAATATCAGTTATCTTGAATTTCAAATATTCGTATAGGACAAAAATGGATGTATTTTCCTCATTGTTCATTCAATATATTCTAGTCCGTTTGTGTGATAACGAATTTCTTACACTCTCTGCGCTGACTCATTCTGCTTCCTAGAGTGTTTCTTATTTCTCCTCCTGAAAGGACCCAATGAGAGCCTGAAACTGAGACAGCGGGAAGGAAGGGTGGCTGTTGAGTTTGGAGACAAATACAAACCACTGTCTTCTTTCCAAGTCACCATGAGGTTTGGGTCTTGAGCCACCAGAGACCCTGAGGACCCAGGGATCATCCATCCTATACCCTGCACCATATGTGTCCTTGTAACACATCAGGTGCCTCATCGCTAATATTTGAAAGTTTGAGATCAAGAGATCTCAAACATTCATTAAGCAAGACTAAATGCTTGGAGTTTCCCTAGCTGGACTGACTCAGGTGGAACCCATGAGCGTGGTAATAGGAGAAGGCAGCCCTGGGAAGAATTGAGCTGACATTCACTCCAGACAAACTCGGGGTGGCTGGGGGGGGGGGGTCTCACTGCTCCAGTGCAGAGCTGCTGTAAACAAGCTGTGTCTCTCGTGTCTTACTTTCAGCTTCCCTAGATAATGACACCTACTGTTTTGTCTTGACAATGTGCAGTGTTGACAAAAAGCTTGCCAGAGTGTGTGAGTGTTAGTGTCAGTCATGTTCGACTCTGCGACCCCATGGACTGTAGCCCGCCAGGTTCCTCTGTCCGTGCAATTCCCCAGGAAAGGATACTGGAGCGGGTTGCCATTCCCTTCTCCAGGGGATCTTCCCGACCCAGGGATGGAACCTGTGTCTCCTGCATTACGGCAGATTCTTTACCGTTGGGCCACCAGGGGTGGCGCTAGAGAGCTGCTGTTTATTAAATATTTCAATGAGTGCTACTATAACATGGTAACATTGTTCACCCGTCCCCATATGAAAAATGAGAATGAGGTCTGTCACTTCTAGGTAACACTAGGAAAAGCTGGAATGCAGTCTCAGCTTTTCTCCATGAAGCACTGGTGGTCCAGCCTGCTCTCCAGAGCAAAGCTTCCCAGAGAAGGGGCCACACTCATGACACTCCCAGCCCCTTCTCTTGGTAGGTGCTCAATACATGACGCCCGGCAAACTCCAATCCAGATGAATGCAGCACCATGCTTGGTCCATGGAGTCACATCCAAGGAAGCAAAGAGGGGAAAGGAATTCAGATCCTTACATCAGGTTCTCCAAAATGTCCAAGGGAAGCAGACAACACAGAGAAGCCAGCTTTCCTTAATGTCCTTGCCTTTTACCTGTCATTCTTCCTCTTGCTCCACAGCTGACAGTGGCTTCCCCAAATGTGAGTCTCCTCCAAAAAAGCCCCTCGAAACACCTTCTCTGCAACTTGGCCGCTGTGACTCCTGACCTTCTCTTCTCCTTGCTATTCTATCAGAACTTGTAGAGTGTTTTCCCAACAGACACACTTTCTCTTTCAAAGTACTTCTTTCTCTCTGCTCTAGGCTGTGAGCACACACACACATACACGCTAGTCAAGTCAGAAAAAAGAAAGTGGTAGGTGTAACAAGAACTCTCCCAGTTTTCCTGTTGAGGTTGGTGGGATTCAGAGGATGGACCGGGATGTAAAGATCTTCTGCGTTTTGCCTCGGGTCAGCTACCGCTTCTGCACCTGCTGCCCTGGGGACACCTGCAAGGTTCTCAGCCAGAAGAAACTGCTTTAGGGACTAAGAGATGCCCGTCATTTTATTGGTTTGTCTTGTTCTGGTTTTGTTTTCCAGAAAGGTTTAACTTTCATTTCTTGCTTTGTTCACATAAAAGATTTCTGTTTGAGAGCTTCCCAAGTGGTGTTAGCGGTTAAGAACAAAACAAAACAAGACTTCTGTTTGAAATAGAGACACAGATGTAGACAGCAAATGTACGGACACCAAGGGGGAAAAAGAGGGGAGAGGGATGAATAGAGGTTGGGACTACACGCATACTCTACTGATACTATGCATATGGCATCACCGACTCAACGCACATGAGTTTGAGCAAGCTCCGGGAGCTGGTGATGGACAGGGAAGCCTGACGAGCGGCTGTCCATGGAGCTGCAAAGTCGGATACGACTGAGCAACTGAAATGAACTGAACTGGTAAAATTGATAACTAATGAGAACCTACTATATAGCTCAGGGAACTCTGCTCGGAGCTCTGTGGTGACCTAAATGGGAAGGAAATTCAAAACAGAGGGGGTGTATGTATATGTATGGCTGATGCACTCGGCTGTACAGTAGAAACTAACTCAACGTTATAAAGTGACTACGCTTCAGTAAAAATTAATTTTAAAAGTAAATAAAAAAGGTAAATAAAAAAGGAAAACATCTCCTGTATAATATCCTAATTTTAAAAGTCTTATATTTGCCTATTTTAGTATAGTCAAAATCTTCTCTGAGGACTACTATGATTCTCCCTGCACAGAGTAAACACTTGGTGATTAGAATGTGTTGTTTTGAGGCATCCTACACCATCAAGGTCCTTTTGGAGAAGGAACCACTTCATGGGCCCCATGCTCCGGGGGCCCGAGCTGGGTTTAATGTTCTTGCACCTTGAGCTTCTTCGTGTCTGCACTAGGCTCTGCATACTATGTAGCTAGTTTTGTTTGGCAAGGTGCCTTTTCTAAAATTCATACTGTCATGTATGTCTTTGATCACTGGATGCTGAGAAAATTGCACACCTTTGTGCCCTCTGACAGCCAGAAAAGGACCATCCCTCTGAGACCTGAGCAGGATATGGCTGAATTTCCCACTTGGTTTCCATGGAAGGAAGCCCAGGAGAGGCTCTGTGATCAGGCTCTTTAAAGCATTCCTAGGCAGCCTGCTTTGAAAGTGATATGTTTCCAGTAAGACTGGAATGCGTCAATATGCAAAAATATGTTTTTACAAACTCCAGTGCCCCAAAAAAAGAAGACTGAACAAGAAAAGAATCCTATAATATGTTGAGGGGCTGTTAGATGCTATTCCAGCTCTTAAAGGTCCCCTGGGTCTGCAGGTTTGGTAAACTTCAGGCCCCCAGCCGCCCAGCACCCACACCCTGCACACCCATCATCACAGTACCACTTCCTTCACTTCTCCCCACAGACCAGTCTCAGTCTCAGCCACAGCCTGTGATCCACCGTGACTTACTTCCTGCCCAAAGTCCCTCCAGAATCGAGGCCCCTCTTGGATCCTCTGGTGAGATCACTCCCTCTCCTGTTCTTCCCAGACCCCCTTCCCTTTGTGCCCTGGAACGCAGCAGGACGGAAGCCTGGAGACACAGCTCCTTTCTCTCAGTGGATTCCACACAGAATCTCTTGTTCATCTGCTAGAGCGGTCAGCAAACCTCCCTGCTACCCTTCTTCCTGGATTTCTCACCGCTGAAAAAGCCAGCCTCACCAACTCAGTGGGGCATCCCTCACTGAACAAGGGTCTTGACCCTGTCACAGATTTCCAGCGTGCGCAGTAGGTGTGAAAAGCAAAGCAAAGCACAGCTTGTCAATGTGCAAAATGTGTTTGCATTGTCCCCAAAGTCTGAGAGAATATATGTTTTCTAAGCAACACTGCAAGAGCTGCCAAACTAATTTTCTTTCTCTTTCATATCCAAAATTTCATAAATAGTTTGCTCTGTTTTACCAAAGAAGAAAAATGTAGTTCATGTGTCAGGTATTGTAAAGCTCATCTGGGAAATAAATTCTTAAGACTATCTAACACGTTTTTGAAAAATAAGGATGGTGAGGTGAGACAGACCCTAAAGAATATTTAAGGGAAAGCAAGGACAACAAAAAACTAAAACAGTACGATGTTGGCCCAGGAACAATTAAACAACACAGAGGAACAAAAATACACGTTATAAAGAAATGTAGCATATGACAAAGATAAAATTGCAAATTGGGAATGAAATGAAGGATTTTTTCATCAAAATCCATTTGGACAATTAGTTAAGAATTTGGGAGATATGATTAAGCCCTTACTTTTCATCTTAAACCAAAATGAATTCCTGACAGATGAAGGATTTATATCCTTAAAAATGTATCCAAAATTCATCCAAGGCCATAAAAATAAGAGAAAACCACTGGTGAAAGATTTATATTACATGAAAGTGAAATGGGGACTTAGAAACTCAACACCCAAGACAGACAAGTCTTGGATGGTTTCCACCAAGACTGCCAGACAATTACAAGATCTGAAACACAGGGTACATTCATTGGCCCACGTCTCACATGCATAAATATCCACAAGTTACAAATCAGGTTAGCATTTTGTTGAAGTAAACACGGTGCATCCTTCTAACTTGACAAATATGCTATCACAACAAACAACAAAAGCAAAACAATTTTCCATAAAGCCATGGTGTTTATATGAATGGAAGTTGGCAAAATATCAAAACCCAAAGTCAACCATTATTATGCCGTGTCTGGGTGTTCTGTCACTAAGCCAGCAATATTTGGGGAAGTCATTAACAAATGTGTGCATAATTAGCACATTACATTTATTCAATACAATTATTTTCTTGTTTTCACTTCAGCAAAAATCACTATATTATTTTTTCCTCATAATTTGCACTCCATTGACACTAGTGATTTAAAGGGTTAAAGAGTAAAATGTAATTGAATTTCAAATGTGCAAAATTTTAATTATTTCCTTCAAAAATAGAAATTGAATGAAGATAAAAAACCTCTAAAATTATTTCCATGAGTTTTCAAAGAATATCTTTCTTCTAAAATATTCAAGACTTTGGTATTTCCCTGGTGGGACAGTGGTGAAGACCCTGCCCTTCCACTGCAGGAAACACAGGTTCAATCTCTAGTCCAGGAACTAAGATCCCACATTACATGCAGTATGAGAAAAAGAAAATAAAATATTCAAGCTTTTAATTAAGATTAAAAGACCAAATTTTAATTCATGGCTTTGGAATTTTTAATCACAATTATCTTCAAGTTTATTTTTATTGCATCTTACTTAATATTTTAATAAAAACAAACATTTGCAAATCCAACATTCACTGTCCTTATTGCCAATAAAAAGAAACAGAATCAGGCTTCACACCCATTATGTTTACAAATATATATGTGTATGCATATCTATGCTATTAGTCTTTACAGAGAGAGCGCCAGGAGTGCACACGGATAGAGAGAGGCAGAGATACTATGAACTATTCAGCAGGGCGACACGTTCTTTCCCCACCATGTGCAACTGTGAATGGAAAGACCTCCAGATTCAAGAATTTGTACTTGCTAAGAGACTATAAAATGGACTCTCAACCTAACCAAGAGGACACGATACACAAGACTGCATGCATCTCACACTCTCTGAGAGGCATGATCTGGCCAATCTGTCCTTTTTCTGCCCAAAGCCCTTGAGTCACGTGGTTCTCCCCACTCAGGAACAAGCAGCTGTTCCCAGCTTTAGCCTCACACAATACACACACCGTCCTCGGGTGGAGACACAGTTCCCTTTCTTTTTGGAGGACATGGGTAAGAGGTGAGGAAGTTTCCTAGAAGCTGAATGATGTAAATCAAAATAGCTGTTATTTAGGGCATGGACCCCACTGTGCCCATGCTGGATACACCCAATCCCTAAGAGGCATTGGCTTTGATAACACTGAAAAAATCACTTTCTCATAAAACAAACTAGAACCCATGAATAAAATTTAAAATGAACTAGCAAGCTGGAATATACATCTGTCACATACACAATAAAGCAGGGCTTAACAGTGTTGCTATTAAAAAAAAAAACTCATACAAGTGTTTTTAAAAGTTCTCTTAAAGGAAGATATGCAAGGAAAATGACATGAAATAATTCACTAGAGAAAAACTATGGATGACTATATATGGCGTATATGGAAAGACCTCCAGATTCAAGAATTTACCCACAAAAAGAAGCAAGAAAGTGGACACTCAGTCCAACCAAGAAGCTGTATCTTAACATTCAAGACTATTTATTTCATATTTTCTAAGAGGTGCAGTTTGACCCATGTCTTTCTCTCCCCAAAGCAATTAATGGTAAACAAAAACAATCTTATTTTATAAATATACACATAAAATATGTATTATATAAGTATATTTTTAAAGACATAATATATCAGTTTGGTTCAGTTCAGTCACTCAGTCATGTCTGACCCTTTGTGACTCCATGAATTGCAGCACGCTAGGCCTCCTGTCCATCACCAACTACAGGAGTTCACTCAAACTTATGTCCATCGAGTCAGAGATGCCATCCAGCCATCTCATCCTCTGTCATCCCCTTCTCCTCCTGCCCTCAATCTGTCCCAGCATCAGTCTGTTTCAATGAGTCAATTCTTCACATGAGGTGGCCAAAGTATCAGAGTTTCAGCTTTAGCATCAGTCCTTCCAATGAACACCCAGGAATGATCTCCTTTAGGATGGACTGGTTGGATCTCCTTGCAGTCCAAGGGACTCTCAAGAGTCTTCTCCAACACCACACTTCAAAAGCATCAATTCTTCGGTGCTCAGCTTTCTTCACAGTCCAACTCTCACATCCACTCATGACCACTGGAAAAACCATAGCCTTGACTAGACAGAACTTTGTTGGCAAAGTAATGTCTCTGCTTTTCAATATGCTATCTAGGTTGGTCATAATTTTTCTTCCAAGGAGAAAGCGTCTTTTAATTTCATGGCTGCAATCACCATCTGCAGTGATTTTGGAGCCCCCCAAAAATAAAGTCTGACACTGTTTCCACTGTTTCCCCATCTATTTCCCATGAGGTAATGGGACCAGATGCCATGATCTTTGTTTTCTGAATATTGAGCTTTAAGCCAACTGTTTCACTCTCCTCTTTCACTTTCATCAAGAGGCTTTTTAGTTCCTCTTCGCTTTCTGCCATAAGGGTGGTATCATCTGCATATCTGAGGTTATTGATATTTCTCCCGGCAATCTTGATTCCAGCTTGTGCTTCTTCCAGTCCAGCATTTCTCATGATGTACTCTGCATATAAGTTAAATAAGCAGAGTGACAAATATACAGCCTCGACGTACTCCTTTTCCTATTTGGAACCAGTCTGTTGTTCCATGTCCAGTTCTAACTGTTGCTTCCTGACCTGCATATAGGTTTCTCAAGAGGCAGGTCAGGTGGTCTGGCATTCTCATCTCTTTCAGAATTTTCCAGTTTGTTGTGGTCCACACAGTCAACAGCTTTGGCATAGTCCATAAAGCAGAAATAGATGTTTTTCTGGAACTCTCTTGCTTTTTCCATGATCCAGCAGATGTTGGCAATTTGATCTCTGGTTCCTCTGCCTTTTCAAAAAACCAGGTTGAACACCAGGAAGTTCATGGTTCACGTATTGCTGAAGCCTGGCTTGGAGAGTTTTGAGCATTACTTTACTAGCGTGTGAGATGAGTGCAATTGTGCGGTAGTTTGAGCATTCTTTGGCATTGCCTTTCTTTGGGATTGGAATGAAAACTGACTTTTCCAGTCCTGTGGCCACTGCTGAGTTTTCCAAATTGGCTGGCATATTGAGTGCAGCACTTTCACAGCATCATCTTTCAGGATTTGAAAGAGCTCAACTGGAATTCCATAACCTCCACTAGCTTTGTTCACAGTGATGCTTTCTAAGGCCCACTTGACTTCACATTCCAGGATGTCTGGCTCTAGGTGAGTGATCACACCATTGTGATTATCTGGGTCATGAAGATCTTTTTTGTGCAGTTCTTCTGTGTATTCCTGCTACCTCTTCGTAATATCTCCTGCTTCTGTTAGGTCCATACCATTTCTGTCCTTTATCAAGCCCATCTTTGCATGAAATGTTCCCTTGGTATCTCTAATTTTCTTGAAGAGATCTCTAGTCTTTCCCTTTCTGTTGTTTTCCTGTTTCTTTGCATTGATCGCTGAAGATAGAATTCAAACTTAACCACAGGCCTTCCCTTCCTGGTAAAGAACCATAATGGAGTTCCTAGGCAACCTCAAGGCTGCTATTTGCATGTTTAAGAGAAGACCTGCCTTTTGAGAGCCACTTCCCTGGTGGCTCAGATGGTAAAGTGTCTGCCTACGATGAGGGAGACCCAGGTTCAATCCCTGAGTCAGGAAGATCTCCTGGAGAAAGAAGTGGCAACCCACTCAGTACTCTTGCGTGGAAAATCCCACGGACAGAGGAACCTGGTAGGCTACAGTCCATGGGGTCACTAAGGGTCGGACACGACTGAGCAGCTTCACTTTCACTTTTGAGAGAAGCAAGAATGGGACTCCACAGGAAGGGAGGCTGGGAGAGTCGTAAGGGCATGAGGGATGCAGTTTCAGGAAGCTGAGTGGTGGCGATTGAAGGCCGCAGGGTGACCCAGGAGGGGAGGTTCCTCCTACTTCACCTGTATGTAGAGTCCAGAGAGGCAGGAAAAGACAGGCTGCCCTGGGGTCCGCCGTCATCAAGGTGACAGAGGGTAACTATCCTCAGCGTGGCTCGGAGTGCCCGTGAGGTGTGAAGAGTTGTGCCAGACACTTTCAGGGGGCACCTGTTAGAAATCTGACAGCCTTTGAGAAAAAAATAGTCCATGGCTCTTGGGAAGTCACCAGGCACCTCTGAAAAGAGGTGAGTCAGTGAACTGATGGCTTTGCCAAAAACAGACTTGCAAACCCAGGACCCAGGGCTGTTTTCAATAGCCACAGCCTCTACCGCGCAGAAATCAAAATCACCAGCTTTTTCTTAGAGTTATTGGACTCTACAACATAACTAAATACATAAAATACATAACTAAGAATTTTCTGCCGTTATTATTAATTTATGATAGTGATAGTTATAAAGAACCCGCCTGCAATGCAGGAGACTTAAGAGATGCGGGTTCAATCCCTGGGTTGGGAAGATCTCCTGGAGGAAGGCATGGCAACCCACTCCAATATTCTTGCCTAGAGAATCCCATGGAGAAAGGAGCCCAGCGGGCAATGGTCCATAGGTTCGCAGAGTCGGACACGACTAAAGCGACTTAGCACAAACAACATTATTAATTTAAACTAGCAATAAACATTTAACCAGAATTTTAGAACAGTGAGACTAAAAATCAATTATTTTTATTTGCTATTAACTGCTAAAGAAAGGACTTTATAAGTCATTTCTGTCTAACAAAAGACTTTATAAGTCATCATTTTAAAAAATATTATAAGAGCCAAGGCTTGGAAACCACTCCTATTTGCCACTATATCATAGATTTATGTATTAAATAATAGTGGCCTAGATAGAATTATGACATACCTTTTTCTAAGTCATCCTTTTATAGCCACATTCTCACTGGGATACTGTGCTAAAAACAGTGGTACTAATTTTATCCTACATTTAACTAAACTGAGATAATTACAACCTTAAATTTTAGTTTTTTAAAAAATAGCTCTTTTCTCTTGATCCAGTAGACCCTTGCCTTTGGCGCCTCTCCTGGGCCTCCCAGGGCAGATTGCCATCTCTAGTCCATGAAGAAGTTCTCCCCAGAAATAGCACTTGATCCTGGAAATAACAAACAAATCGCAAACAAAGGGTTAATTGCCTCCCACCTTCAAAGGTGGTCTCTAAAGCAGAATTTTTGGATTACATGTGAAATTGTTTTTGCTAAATAAGCACCATCTAGAAAAACAAGGACGGAGAAGGCAATGGCACCCCACGCCAGCACTCTTGCCTGGAAAATCCTATGGACAGAGGAGCCTGGTGGGCCCCAGTCCATGGGATCGCTAAGAGTCGGACACAACTGAGAGACTTCACTTTCACTTTTCACTTTCCTGCATTGGAGAAGGAAATGGCAGCCCACTCCAGTGTTTTTGCCTGGAGAATCCCAGGGACGGGGGAGCCTGGTGGGCTGCTGTCTATGGGGTCGCACAGAGTCAGACACGACTGAAGTGACTTAGCAGCAGCAGCAACAGCAGAAAAATAAGGAAGAGTGTAAATGTATACCCTTCCAGAATCTGCTCTAGCAGGATGCGGAGGGCATTAGCTCAGAGCAACTAGCTCTGGCCAAGGTCATTGTCTTCTGCCTCCCCAGAGCTCCGGTGCCAGAGGTCAATGTCCCCTTCTAAGCCACGCAGATTCCAAGGCCTCAGAAGCCTTGCCTCTCTCTCCACTACTCTTCACCAGTGACTCCTCTAAGTTTTTATTACTTATATTGTTATTATTATTTGCACCATGCTGTTCTGCCGTGGAGCTAGAGAGATTGAAGAGTTTTTTTTTTTCATAAAAAGCGCTGATATGATAAAGGCATAATCAGACTTCCAATACATGTAGATCAGCGCATAATTTTAATTACACAGTGCATAATTTTAATTCACTGAAGTTACACAAGCAACATTTCTGAGACACTGTCTCCCCATCACAGTGCTTGTGTTCATGTGTGGCTGGACATCAGCAACAGGTCTGAATTCACATCACACTCAGTACCTCTGTTTTCTGATAAGCCTGAGAGTGCGGGCATATAGAAGGTGCTTGTTAAGTGGTTGTTTAATGAGTGTGCACAGTCTGTGAGACCTTGAACTGCTCACTTCTTATGGCCAGTTCTGTAGGAGAGAAGCCCTTGGCGTGGACACTAGGCTTCCCTGGGGCAGGGTGGATGCTGGGAGGACTTCCAGAGAGGCTCCATCCAGAGAGAAGCACCAGGTGGAAGGGATACAGAGCGATCCTTTGCATATGGCTCAGGATATCTACAGCAAGGTCATAGCAGGAGGTTTGTTGATTGGGATGGAAGATGGTCAGACACCAGGCAGTAACACTGGGCTGTGGAGGGAGGGTAGTACAGGAAAGTGTTAGGTTTTAGCCCCTGAGATGGACACGCCGAAATTCTGCAGGGAGGGGACAGAAGTGGAAGTGAGACAAACACCAGACCCATCACAGGAGGGAAAAGAAGGACCCGAACCAAGGTCCAGGTGGAATGACTCTGATGGATCTGTAATAAGTCCAGCATCTTGGGGCTCAAGAACCGTCTTGAGCTCAAGAACCATCTTGGCTCAAGAACCAAGCTGCTGCCTGTTCAGAGAGAGGCTAGTTGCAAAGGGGAAATCTTGCTAAGCCTCTCAGGCTTGCTCTGGACAAGTTTAAATATCTGTCCAGGAACGAAAAAGGAAGGATGGAATGTCCCTATAACCCCAGCAAAAGAAAGAGGAGGGACTTTGAGGCTGGGCTATGGAAAAAGTAGGAACTGCCCTAGAAAATATGATTAAACAGAAGTCATTCCACCAAGGCCATAAAATCATTTTATTTGACCCAGTGATTATAAAACCCTTATTGTAAAATGGGGAGAAAAGGGAGGAGACAATAATTAGGATGTGTTCCCAAACTTAATTGCTTTAAAAAAAATCAGATTTCTGTTCCATAAGGAAACAGTACGTATACCAAGAGAAGAAAATCGCAAAGAAACTTTTCTTTAAATTCTACTGCTACAGACTCCGAGTTCTTAGATCACACCTATTAGCTCCTACTATTGTTAGGAAAACTGTAAAAGTGTTTGTGTGCGTTCAAGTTGCTCAGTGGTGTCTGACTTTTTATGAACCGATGGACTGCAGCCCGCCAGACTCCTCTGTCCACGCAATTCTCCAGGTAAGAACACTGGAGTGGGTTGCCATTTCCTTTTCCGGGTGATCTTCCCAGCCTAGGGATTGAACTTGAGTCTCCTGCAATCCTGCATTGGCAGGCAGATTCTTTACCACTGAGCCACCTGGGAAGCCCATAAAAGAGTTTACGGTGGGGAAAAAAATTCCTGGGTATCTTGTCTAGCACGCCTTTAAACCCAAGATCCCTGTTCAGGGTCTTTGAATTATCTTACAACTTTGTAAAGTTTTAGAAAATTGACATTAATATGAATTATTTTTGCCCATAAAAATACAAATTATTTGTTTTGGTGGAATGCAACTGATTACTGACCCATTTGCATCTACTTATAGGATCATTTCTGCATCTCTTTTCTGCTGTTGTATGTGTAAAGAACTCGGAATTCTCCTTTGAACAGGCTGTAACATCTTACTGGGGCTCCCTCATCTATTAATGACTTAAAATATACGGCATGTGTTCCTCCTAAATCAGTATGAGTCATGTTTATATCTCTCTTAAAGAGTCTCTGTTAATACTACAAAATGGTTGAGAATACTCAAATGGAAAGACACTGGAACACAAAAGATTAAGTTAAAAAAAAAAAACAAAACATTTGTGGCAGCAGAACTGTGAACTGATCATTGGGAGACCTGAGCTCCTGTCTTAGGGCTGGTGTTGACTGCAAGACCCAGGGCAAGGTCAAGTAAAGGGCATGGTGGGACTCAGTTTCCCCCAGGGGCAATGAAGGTGAGCTACCCTGGCTCCAGTCTCTGTGATCCCATACCATCAAATGCAGCTCAATTGGTCTTCGAACATGTGGCTTATAATCGAATACAAGGCAAAATCCTTTCATATCCTAATGCACGGCTCTAAATCATCACATATTGGGTTGAAATATAGTCTTCTCAGCAGAAAGTAAAAGCCTCTGTTTATCCATCACTAACCAGGAGTGCTGTCAGCACCAGTCTCCAGTCTGGACACGCCTGAGGAAGAGCTGCCAGGATGATCAGCAGGGCTCTGATCTCTTAACAGGGCACCTGAGAAGGAGGGGCATGACTAATGGACCCCACAGGCTGAGCCCACAGCCCAAGGTTTAATGACCAGCAGTGACCACGTCCAGAAGAGAGACGTCAATGCAATTATCCTACAGTAGAAAGAGCAGCCATTCTGACCCACAAGCTATCATTAGTCAACTGATATGTGACAGTCTTTGCAAATTTCAGTTTGAAATAAAGGAATAATTAAGGTAAAAACTGAACTGACAAATTGAAGGCCATTACCTCTGAATACGTTTGTATATATGAGTGTATGTTGTTGTTGTCTAGTTGCTAACTCATGTCTAACTCTTTTGCAACCCCATGGACTGTAGCCCGCCAGGCTCCTCTGTCCATGGGATTTCCCAGGCAAGAATACTGGAGTAGGTTGCCATTTCCTTCTCCAGGGAATCTTCCTGACCCAGGGATCGAACCCAGATCTCTTGCATTGCAAGTAATTCTTTACCACTGAGCCACCTGGGAAGTCCATGAGTGTATACATATTGAGAATATACATTTTTGTTGTTGTGTATATTTTTCTGGGCTCCAAAATCACTGCAGATGATTATTGCAACAATGAAATTAAAAGATGCTTGCTCCTTGGAAAGAAACTTATGACCAACCTAGACAACATATTAAAAAGCAGAGACATTACTTTGCCAACAAAGGTCCTTCTAGTCAAGGCTATGGTTTTTCCAGTGGTCATGTATGGATGTGAGAATTGGACTATAAAGAAAGCTGAGTGCTTAAGAATTGATGCTTTTGAACTGTGGTGTGGAGAAGACTCTTGAGAGTCCCTTGGACTACAAGGAGATCCCACCAGTCCATCCTAAAGGAGATCAGTCCTGGGTGTTCATTGGAAGGAATGATGTTGAAGCTGAAACTCCAAAACTTTGGCCACCTGATGCAAAGAGCTGACTCATTTGAAAAGACCCTGATGCTGGGAAAGATTGAGGAGGAGAAGGGGATGACAGAGGATGAGATGGTTGGATCACATCACCAACTCAATAGACATGAGTTTGGGTAAACTCCGGGAGTTGGTGATGGACATGGGGTCACGAAGAGTCAGACACGACTGAGCGACTGAACTGAACTGAGTCACTAAGTCATGTCCAACTTTCACCCACATACCTTCATATATATATATATATATATATATTCAGAACAACTAACAGTGAAATGTTTCAAATATCTATGAATTTTTTAAAATTATTTCTTTGCAAACCTTTATTGAGTACTTAGAGGCCCAGATTTAACTTGGCAAAGAAGAGGGGAGAAAGATTCTCTTACCAGCTGGCCACCACTTTAGAACAAACTGACCAAGTGTCTCTCAGGATGGCTTGAGAGAGACTCTTGTGAGTGACTGTGAATCTGAACTGTGCATCCAGAGAGAAGAGGGAAGGAAAACAGCCCCTCCAGCCTCCAGCCCAGGTTGGTCAAAGCTTGTTCCTCAGAGCATCAGGGCCCTGAATTTCTGGACTGGGGCCTGCATGACCCTGGTGATCCCCCCGTGGTCCATCCTCAGTGACAACGGGGATGCCCGAAGCAGGAGATGAGACAGCGGGTGTAAGAAGGGGCACTGGATCCTACCCTCAGGCCATGTGAGGAACTGGGGCAGCCTCCTCAGTGGTCCCTAAGGGGGCAGTGGCCTGGACCCCCTCACTGGCCACATGCAGGTATGGGCCCTGCACATAGCTGCATCCCAGACACACAGCGAAGTTCTCAGGGTCTTTATACATAATTCTAACTTGGCTTCATTTACTATCTTCCTTTTATTTTTCATAAGAATGTCCACTCACTTCTGTATTCACACGTCAAATGAGCAGCCTCCATCTTTGTATTCCTTTCCCTTCGTCTCGTGAATCAGCATGAAATGCATTTTAAAACAACCGTTTAGGGAGAGTCACATTTTCAGCATGTTCAGTAACCTAAAGGGGAAAAAATCATATTTTAAAGATGAAAGTTCACTGTCCTAAGTTTAAATTGCCCCTCGAGCCCATAAAATCCTGGTCCTAGAAGCTGTGCATATTTTACGCCTCGCCTCTTGTTAGCAGGCCCTAAATCTTCCGCAAAGAAGGAGTCATTAAACAGAGAAATGCTAACCAGCAGATGGGCCTCATTTTCTGGTGTCTGGCGGAGTGCATATTTCTACCTGAATTGATGGCGGTCCCTCTAACCCAGCGCTCTCTTTCCGAGTCCCATTTGACACACGTCTACAGTGACACTCAGCAGGAGCCTTGACCGCTGGTTCTTCCCCCTCAGCCATGTTTCTCTGCTGCTTCTGCTGTTGCTCTTGATCTCTAATTATAGGTGTCATACTTAGTGTACCCTTTGCTGACGCAAACATGCTGAAGAGCAAATAAGAGCTTCTGGCATGTGTCCACGGCAGTGTGGCGAATGACTCAGCCTCACAAATAAAAGAGCTCCATAGGTGAGTGGTCCAGAGAGCACCAGCCTGCAGAGAAGGTTCCGATCCCTATAGTGACCATTCCCAGACTCTGTCGTTGTGCAGGCCACCATCTGCTATGTCAACTCCCAGCCCACCTCACTCCCAGTCATTGCTAGAACCCCCCAGGGAATCATCTTAGAGACCACACATGCCGTCTGGTCTCTGCGGTGATGTGCAGCTAAGTGTCCAATCATGGGGGGCCAAGGTTCACATTCAAGTCAAGGTGCCAGGGTTCCCCTTCCTAAATAAGTTTGCTCTCCTTTGCCGATTTTTGTTTCCTTGCCCAGGGATGCTTTTTTCTTGAAAAGATGAGATAAGAAGCTACAATGGCTCTCGATAGCCCTGTCGCTCCAAGGTTGTCCAACTCTTCAACAAGGGTTGGCTGGGGACTTCCCTGGTGGTCCAGGGGTTAAGAATCCACCTTCCAATGCAGGGGACTTGGGTTCAATTCCCACTCAGGAAACTAGGATCCTATCTACCACAGGGCAGCTAAGCCCACTCATGCTGTAGAACCCCCCATGCCACATCAAAGACCTCGAGTGCTACAACTGAGACCCAGTGCAGCCAATAAGTGAATAAATATATATATATTTTAAAGAAAACAAGGTTTGGCTGAGCAGGGGACTCCCTTAAGGGATGTCACTGGGGCCTCATGAGGCCTCTTGCATCAGCCACAAAAAGTTGACTCCTTGTCACAGAGCTTAGCTCCAGCCAGTAGCATGGAGTGTCCTGAGTCACAGCTGGGTGGTCAACAGGTCCGAGGATCCCTGGGAGAGGACTGTGCCTCAGAGGACAAGAAGGTGCATCCCATTGCCTGAATCTGCTCTCAGAGTGACCAACTTGTCCTGATTTGCCTAAAACATGTTCTGAGAGCTGACTTAGTCTTGGGCAAACAAGACAATTAGTCATCTACCCACATTTTGTGAGTCCTTCCCTGCTTTAGTGGAGAAGGAAATGGCACCCCACTCCAGTACTCTTGTCTGGAAAATCCCATGCACAGAGAAGCCTGGTAGACTACAGTCCATGGGATCGCAAAGAGTCTGACACGACTGAGCAACTTCACTTCTTTCTTTTTCTTTCCCTGTTTTAGAGACCTTGGACTGGTGGTCGAGGCCCTTCCTATCTAGTTTCTCAGAGGGGCTTCTCCGATGGCTCAGCAGTAGAGAATATGCTTGCAATGCAGCAGATTCAAGTTCTGTCTCTGGGTCAGGAAGATCCCCTGGAGGAGGAAATGGCACCCCACTCCAGTACTCTTGCCTGGAAAATCCCATGGACAAAGGAGCCTGGCAGGCTACAGTCCGTGGGGTCTCAAGGAGTCGGACACGAGTGAGGGACTGAGCATTACTGCAATTGCATTAATATTTCCTAAAGGTACCAGAGTATTCCAAAGAGAAAGCATCTCCTTAGGGAGCAGCACCATCCCTCATTCTAAATCAGTGTATATTCCCCCCTTTCCATGAGAACTCCATCCTCATCTCCACTTGCAACTTCTAACAGAATACAGAAGTTTCCCTCTTCTGGTGGTGTTAAAATAACCAAACTATAAATCCCCTTGGTTTGAACCATGTAGCCAAAATAATCTCTGCCCCCAATGCCCATCCTAAAGTAAAAGTCAAAGGGAAGAGGGGTTCCTGTGCCAGCCTCATAAAGTGAAGTCACTCAGTAGTGTCCGACTCTGTGTGACGCCATAGACGGCAGCCCACCAGACTCCCCTGTCCCTGGGATTCTCCAGGCAAGAACACTGGAGTGGGTTGCCATTTCCTCTCCAATGCATGAAAGTGAAAAGTGAAAGTGAAGTCGCTCAGTTGTGTCTGAATCTTAGCCACCCCATGGACTGCAGCCTACCAGGCTCCTCCGTCCACGGGATTTTCCAGGCAAGGGTACTACAGTGGGGTGCCAGTTCCTTCTCCAGAGGATCTTCCTGACCCCGGGATGGAACCCTGGTCTCCCATATTGCAGGCAGACGCTGTCCCGCCTGAGCTGGCAGGGAAGTGTGCCAGCACCATAAGACATTGCAAACGCATGACACGTCTCCTGCTTCCTCCGCTTCGAGCAAGCTGCCGCCTCAGGCTCTGCACTTGCTATTCTTTCTGAAATAGTCTCTCTTGGTTTTACATGGCTCACTTTCAGACCTCCTTAGAGAGGCCTTGCACAACTGCATGTCTAAAGTATGTCCCCATTATCTCCATAAAGGTATTCTGCTTCATTTGTCTTCATAGCTTTATTATCACCTGTCCCTCATACATCTATTTGCCTAATAGATAGTTTCTCCACAAAAATGTAATCTGTGTTAGGAAAGGGACTAACTACTCTCTTCACTACTGTGACTCAACGCCTAGAATATTATTTGCAATATAGTAAGTGCTCAATTAGAAAATACTGATTTAGGGACTTCCTGGTGGTCTGGTGGCTGAGACTGCATGCTCCCAAGGCAAGAAACCCAGGTTTGATCCCTGGTCAGGGAGCTAGATCCCACATGCTGCAACAAAGATCCTGCAAGCCGCAACTAACACCTGGTGCAGCCAAATGAACACATAAATATCTAAAATAAAATAAAAGTACAGGTTCCTATCTTTGAATCCAAATAAAGGAACATAATTCAAAAAATAAAATAACAATAACAACAATACTGGTTTAATGTATAGAAGTTAGTATCATTCCGTCAGAGTTGCTTTAAACCACACTCCCTATATTATATAGTAGTCCAGTGACCGCTCCCCTCTCCAAACTTTCTCCAAGTTTTCTAGGAAGGTCTAGATGTTTCGTGGATACTCTTGGTTCTTAAAATCTGGGATTTTCAATATAGTTTCATCTAGGTGCCTTATCTCCACACTTCTTGGGCTGTCTCTCTTCCAGTTGTGTTGAAATTTGGCTTTCTTTTTTAATTGGCTTATTTCGTGAAAACTTCAGAAAAGACATTTGTGTTGAAAAAGATGGATATAGTTGTATTCTGACAATGTTAGCAACTTAAAAGGTAATACTGATAGAACATAGACAGAAAATCAGTACAGATAAGGAAACCTATTGATAGAAAACCAGCATATTGGTTGGGAAACCAATGTACTGATAGAAAACTCCACCCAATAAAGGCAGTTCTTTACATTTGCTATTTTTTTCTGGTACGCCTTGCAGCTTGTGTTATCTTAGTTCCCTGACCAGGGACAACCTCTTTACTGTTGGCACAGTAAAATGCCAACTCTTAATCACTGGACCACAGGGGAATTTCTGGGTTCTTTACATTCTTTTTAATTTTTTATGAACATTCTTTACAAATGCATATAGACCATTCACTGAGAAAAACCATGTGCTGTCCATAAATCAAGCCTTAATAAATATAGGACTGAAATCACACAGAGTGAGTTCTCTAAGCATGTTGGAATTAAGTTACAAACCTGGACAATTCCCAGACATGTAGAAGTTAAATAACCCATATTAAAACAAACTGTGCCTTTAAGAACAAAGAAGAGATACAAGAAAATATTTTCAAATGAATGAAAAGAAAAACACAATATGCCAAAATTTCGCTGAAAAAAGGAATTTGTAGCTGAAATTCTTATATTAGAAAAGTTTCAGTCTAATTTGTGTTGTTGCGTTAGTCACTCAGTTGTGTGATTCTTTGTGACCCCATGGACTATAGCCTCTGCAATTATTTAATCATCCAACGTAAGGTAAAAATTAAGAGCATTAGAACCAGAGTAAGTAAAAGCAAATAAAAAAGAATGCGTAAAGAGACTTCCCCAATGGTTAAGAATCCATTTTCCAATGCAGTAGACACAGCTTGGATCCCTGGATTCCACATGCGGAGGGGCAACTTGAGCACTGCAACTACTGAGTCAGCAGTCTAAAGCCCGCGTGCCACAGCTAAGACCTGACACAGCCAAATAAATAAATAAATGCATCTTACTGGTTCCAAATAGGAAAAGGAGTGCATCAGGGCTGTATATTGTCACCCTGCTTATTTAATTTATATGCAGAGTACATCATGAGAAACGCTGGGCTGAAAGAAGCACAAGCTGGAATCAAGATTGCTGGGAGAAATATCAATAACCTCAGATATGCAGATGACACCACCCTTATGGCAGAAAGTGAAGAGGAACTAAAAAGCCTCTTGATGAAAGTGAAAGAGAAGAGTGAAAAAGTTGGCTTAAAGCTCAACATTCAGAAAACGAAGATCATGGCATCTGGTCCCATCACTCCATGGGAAATAGATGGGGAAACAGTGGAAACAGTGTCAGACATTTTATTTTTGGGCTCCAAAATCACTGCAGATGGTGACTGCAACATGAAATTAAAAGACCTTTACTCCTTGGAAGAAACATTATGACAAACCTAGATAGCATATTGAAAAGCAGAGACATTATTTTGCCAACAAAGGTCCATTTAGTCAAGGCTATGGTTTTTCCAGCAGTCAGGTATGGACGTGAGAGTTGGACTGTGAAGAAAGCTGAGTGCTGAAGAATTGCTGCTTTTGAATTGTGGTGTTGGAGAAGACTCTTCAGAGTCCCTTGGACTGCAAGGAGATCCCGCCAGTCCATCCTAAAGAAGATCAGTCCTGGGTGTTCTTTGGAAGGACTGATGCTAAAGTTGAAACCCCAGCTGTTTGGCCACCTGATGCGAAGAGTTGACTCATTGGAGAAGACCCTGATGCTGGGAGGGATTGGGGGCAGGAGGAGAAGGGGACGACAGAGGATGAGATGGCTGAATGGCATCACCGACTCGATGGACGTGAGTCTGAGTGAACTCCAGGTGTTGGTGATGGACAGGGAGGCCTGGCGTGCTGCAGTTCATGGGGTCACAAAGAGTTGGACACGACTGAGCAACTGAACTGAACTGAACTGAAAGGTAAAATGTAAAAAGGAATGGGTGAAAATGAATAAAATTTCAAGCAGGTAAATAACAGGGACTATGGATAAAATGAAAAGCTGGTTTTTTGAAAAAGAGTTATTAAAATCAATAAACCCTTTAACTAAAATCATTAAGAAAACAAAAACCTACAAATGACTAATAGCAGAAATAACAAAGAGGACATCACTACCGATATTAGAGCTACTAAAAGCATAATAAGGCGATATTATGAACAATTTCATGCCAATAAAAACTGAGATAAATTCCTTGAAAGATACAAATAGCCAAAACTGACCAAAAAAAAAAAAAAACCTGGGTAGCGTTTACATTTGTTAAAAAATAACAAAAATTATTTCTATTAAGAAGACACTAAACAAATTGCTTCATTGTGAATGCTAGCCAAACTGTAGGAAAGAAATAAGACTAAATCTCTACATTTCTTTGGAAATTCAGAAAAAGTAAATATTCCCCAACTTACTCTGTGTTCGAGCTCAGTCACTCAGTCCTATGTGACCCTATGGACTGTAGTCTGCCAGGCTCCTCTGTCCATGGGATTCTCCAGGCAAAGATATTGGAGTGGGTTGCCATGCCCTCCTCCAGGGAATCTTCCCGACCCAGGGATCCAGCCTGTGTCTCTTATTGTCTCCTGCATTGATAGGTGGATTCTTTACAACTAGCGCCATCTGGGAAGCCCCAAGTCCAGTGTTGTCCTCATCCCAAGCAAAGACGTTACAATACATGAAAATTATAGACATATATCCTTTAGGAACATAGATAACCACAGCCTTTGTTGGCAAACCGAACCCAGTAACTAGGGAAAAGTAACTGAGCCATGGGGTAAAGAATCCACCGGCAATGCAGGCGATGCTGGAGACTCAGGTTCAACCCCTGAATCAGAAAGATCCCCTGACAGAGGGCATGGCACCCCGCTCCAGTATTCTCACCTGGAGAATTCCATGGACAAAGGAGCCTGGTGGGCTACAGTCCAAGGGTTTTGAAGAGTCAGACACTACTGAAGCAACTGAGTACACACACACACACACACACACATACACACACAAAACAAGGAAACTACATCATGATCAGTTGAGTTTATCCCAGGAATGAAAGGTTGAATTAACATTTAAGAATCAATCAACATAATTCATGAACAGAATAAATTATTTTGAATAAATTCAGAATAAAATTGAAGAAATGCAAAAATAGAAAGAATTTAACAAAATTCAATACTCATTCATGATTTTTAAAAGATGTCCTCAACAAGCTGAGAATAGAAGTGTCCCTTCCCAAGGTGATAAAAGGCATCTATGAAAAAACTGTGCCTGATGTTGTATATAATGGTGAGAGACCAGATGCTTACCCCTTATACTGGGAGCAAGGCAAGTGATTACACAATCACCAATCTTGCTCAGTTTTGTCCTTGAGTTACCAGACAGTGAAACAAGAAAATAAAATGCATATAACAGCATAAAGTCAGAAAAGAAGAAGTAAAACTTTTGTTTGCAGATCATTCACAGGGAAAATCCAAAGGAACGGATGATAACAAAGAGAGGGAGGCTCAAGAAGGAGTGAATATATGCATACATATAGCTGATTCACGCTGCTGTATAGCAGAAACTAACGCGACATTGTAAAGCAATTCCACTCCAGTAAAAAGAACTATGACGAGGATTTAGCAAGGCCACGGGATAAAATAACAATCCTTATATGAGAAGCAATTGTGCTTCTGTATACTAGCAACAAATAATTGGAAAATATCATGTGAGACAAAAACAACAGCACTAACAACAGCATCAAAAAATTCTGAAACACTGAGGGGAAAATTTAGCAAACTACCTTAAGACCGTCACGCTGGAAATCACAAAGTGTTGCTCCAAGTAATTAAAAGGGACTGAAATAAATAAAGAGGTACATCAAATTAATGAACTGGATAATTCAATATTACGCAAATGTCAAATGTCTCGGAAGCAATCTATAGACCTGATGCAACTCCAACCAAAACCCTAGCAAACATTTTGGTAGTGATTTAGAAGCCGACTCTACAATTTATTTGGAAATGCAACAATATTGAAAAAGAGGAAAGACTTGGAGAGCTAACACCATCTGATTTCAAGACTTACTATAAAGATTTTTATGTATATGTTATATTTTTATAATATTACAGTAAAATTTAAAATATAATGACCAATGTGTAGATTCTTAGAAGTCCTTTATTTTCACAACTTAGATTCTAGCAACATTGCCTATGTCTCTCACCTCCCCTTACATCTCTCGTCCATTTTTTTTTCTCGCAAATTGCTTTAAAATGAAGCCAATTAGCTGTCTTTGTTTCTGTACTTTGCCATCCACTACACTTTGGGGTTTAGATTTTCATCAAGTGGCTTATCATAATGTTTTCTTCAAAAGACAGCTCCTACCCTAGGAATAATTCTAGTTATAATCATTAAGCTAATAAAATTTACATCTTCCTAAAGCTATGGAGGATGACGATGGACTGACAGATGTAAATCCAGACTTTCCTTAATAATACTGCACTTTCAAGATTTCAAGATAACATGATGCTAATTATTTCACTCTCTGCTAGAAGCTTCCAGTTTCTATGGTGATGTGGTATCTCCAGCCATATCTGCCTGTTTGAGATCCCTTATAATTGGAGTAAGACATATGATATTAAATCCTTGATACACAGTTGAGTGAACAGTACATCATTTTGACAATGCATTTTGCAGTGAAAGGCAAATAGCTATGCGTTCAGATGGTACAGCAAACACATTTCTGTGGGTGTTAAATATTCAGAAAATAGGTGTGCCCTGTTAGCACTCTTCAGAGCTCACTCAGAGCCTTGTACAGTAGAATAGGGTGGGTATAAACAGCCTCCATCTCCAAGTCCATCTTAGAGGACAAATTTCCTGGAAATACCAGGGGAGACATATAAAACTTGCTTCTGAACATAATCCTGAATCATAAATTCTGTTACTAGAACAACCAGATTCCAATATACATCGTTTGATATTTGGTCTATTTTAGGAAACAAAATATGAAGAATCAGGAGCATTTGGTAATTTCTTGCTGATTCGCTTTCCATTTTTCTAGAAAATGCATTCATCTGTATGAATTTCTGTCTTTGGGGGGTTAAAAAGGAAACAAGAAAGTAGATCTCAGGCATCCCCAGGCGGTCCCTGGAGTTCTCCAGCTAGTCCTCCACGACTGAGCTGGGAAACCCGTTTGAGTCCCAGGCCAGGTTCAGGGGGCCATGCTGATGCAAAAGACAAGCTCCACGAGGTGTGCAGGAAAACCTGTGAGTCCCAGGGAACACTCGGGGAGCCAGATCTTCCATCACTGAGAGCTACCTGTCTGTCCGGTCTGCCCTTATCAGATCCTGGATACACAGCTAGGTGAAGAACACATCAGGCTTCCCTGGTGGCTCAGCTGTAAAGAATCTGCCTGCAATGCAGAAGACACAGGAGACGTATGTTCGATTCCTGGGTCGGGAAGATCTCCTGGAGTAGGGCATGGCAATCCACTTCAGTATTCTTGTCTAAAGAATTCCATGAACAGAGGAACCTGGTGGGCTATAGTCCATGGGGTCTCAGAGTTGGACACGACTGAAGCAACTTAGCAAGAAGATCATTGCAGCAAAGTATTTACAGTAAGTCCCCTACATATGAACCTTCAGGTTGCAAACTTTCAAACATGTGAACATGCATTCTCATGTCCAATCATGTAAGTTAGTTCACATGTCTGGTGTACTTTGTCACATGGGTGCATCCTCTACAACTGGTTGTGCTTTCGTGTACTTTTCTGTGCAGGACTGTACATAGGACAGCAGTGCAATATCTTTATTTCAAGCCCAGGATATCCAGAAGTGAAGCGTAAAAGCAACCGTGATATCGTTGGTATGCTAAGAAGCACCAGCTGTTATACTGCGAAGTGAAGTGAAAGTCACTCAGTCGTGTCCAACTCTTTGCGACCCCATGGAGAATTCTCCAGGCCAGAATAGTGGAGTGGGTAGCCTTTTCTTTCTCCAGGGGATCTTCCCAACCCAGGAATAGAACCCAGGTCTCCCTTATTGCAGGTGGATACTTTACCAGCTGAGCCACAGGGGAAGCCCAAGAATGCCAGAGTGGGTAGCCTATCCCTTCTCCAGCAGATCTTCCTGATCCAGGAATTGAACTGGGGTCTCCTGCATTGCAGGCGGGTTCTTTACCAACTGATCTATGAGAGAAGCCCGCCACCAGCTGTCATACTGTACGACTGTGCTTTTCAAGGTACTATGCATGCTATGTGCTCAGTCACTTCAGTCACGTCCAACTCTTTGTGATGCCAAGGACTATAGCCTGTCAGGTCCCTCTGTCCATGGGATACTCCAGGCAAGAACCCTGGAGTGGGTTGCCATACCCTCCTCCAAGGGATCTTCCCCACCCAGGGATGGAACCCTCATCTCTTAAGTCTCCAGCATTGGCAGGTGGGTTCTTTACCACTAGCTATATAAGGTACTATAGAGTAGGATTAAAAAATGTTTTCTTTCTTCTTCTTTGTGTCTGTTTATTTTTTATGTATTATTTGCATGAAAAGTATTGTAAATCTATTACGATACAGTGTTGTGTAGCCGATGGTGTCAGTTGGGTACTAGGCTAACTCTGTTGGACTTACAAACAAACTGAACTTATGAATGCACTCTCAGAACAGATCTCATTTGTACGTAGGGGACTTACGGTCCAGTGAAACTCCATGACTCGCTGTTTAGAGTCAAAAGCAGCAAAGAAAGAGAACTGAGCTGCTGGTGGGGCACACACAAGGAGCTTGGCTCTGGAGCCCAGCAATGGCAAGCAGCAAGAGATGTTCAACACCCACAGGGCTGCAAGACCGTGAGTCACTCAGGTTTCTTGGCAACGTCCTCAAAGTGGCCAAAGCTGAAAACCACAACGGCAGCAACCCAGCTCCATGAATCCAGCACCTGAGGTGATACTTATCTGAACCCAGGTCTGGGGTGAGTTCTGCCCATGTAAAGAGACAGTATTTAATGTTTTCTGTGAACACGTGACCTTGAAATCTATCTACTGTTCTGAGAGGAAAGAAGCAAATCAAATAAAAACTGGCCAGAACTTTACCCCATGTAGACATTGTTCTTGGCACTTCAGAGGGTTCCAGTTACTAAAACAAACACCAGCACTGAACAGATGAAAAGAAAGCATGCGAAAAGCTGAATAACTAAAATTTTAAATAATAGCTAAGGGTAACAACTGGGTGGATACCATGTGGCAGTTGAGGAATAACTGCTAGGTGAATTCGAATAATAAAAGTGCTATTTGAAGAATACTGAATTTTAGACATACTCTCATAGACATCTAGAACATATTTTTCAGCAGAATGAGTAATCTGGACCAATTTGCTAATCATCAGTTTCACTAGATCTTGATGATGTCACCCATTATCAGAACGTTGATAAATTATTATATTTCCATTTACTTGAATATAGTGTTGATTTCTGTTTGTGGTTTTTTCCTAATTGAAGAACAGTTGATTTACAATGTTGTGTTAATTTCAAATATACAGTAAAGTGATTCAGTTTCATATACATTCTTTGGTAGATTCTTTTCCATTATAGGCTGTTACAAGATACTGCAGATAGTTCCATGTGCTATACAATAAGTCCTTGCTGTTTACTTATTTTAATGATAGTAGCGTGTATCTGTTAATCCCAAACTCCTAATTTATCCCTCCCACCTCTTCTCTCCCATCTGTTTGATTTTAGCCAACACTTATCTAAGGGAGTGCAGAGTACCCAATTTGTGGATTTCTACAATCAATATTAACTTCCAAGTTTCCTCCTATAGCCACTTTGGAGACATTTCCTATGATTGACTACAGCTCGCTCACCAGAAATGGGAATGCCACTCCATGCAGCACTGACTTGAGAAAATAGACTTGGTCAGGACAATTGGTTGGAGACATACTCTAAAGCTAAAAAGAAAAACCATTAAGTTTTGTGTCTGTTTTGCATTGTCTTCTCATTACCTCCTCCATCAACGCAAATAATTTAGTTATATAAAGTACATCGAAGCTATTATGAACCTTATAACAAACGATTTCCTTAGCTCTGCTTAAAGCTTTCCATTTCCACTAAGGCACCCAGTGCCTTTTCCAGAACTGCCCTCTTCACCTCACAGAGAAAGAAAAGAGCATTTTTGGAAAAGTGACCTAACACAGGTGTTCTCAAGCTTGAGTTCCCCCAGCTACACAGACCAGATGACGTTCACAGGCGTGACACAGATCCTACTTGTTGGCTGTCATTCCAGCCCTTCTCGCCTTTCAATAAAGCAAAACACATGTGAGTCAGGGAGGATCGCATCCTGGAAGCAGCAGCTCTCATTTATTGTAAAGAAAATCATTCACCAACCTGAGTCCTCTACACACTGCCAGCAACAAATGACTTAGAGTATCCCAAGCATGCGGGCTATCCCCACGTGCTGCAACAGCCTGGATGAACACAGCTCATGTCGAGTATAAAACAATCCCGACATCTTAAGCGACACACATGCCCCCCCAAAATAGAATGGCATTTATTTTGCAAGCAACCAAATACGTAAAATGGCAAACCACTCCAGTATTCTGGCCTGGAGAATCCCATGGACAGGGGAGCCTGGTGGGCTGCAGTCCATGGGGTCTCAAGGAGTCAGACACGACTGAGCGACGAACACCACGACTAAAGTCGTTCAGTGCTTTACCAACGAAAGTGCTGAAAGTCACCAGCTATGGGAGGATCATATCTTCCAAGCCCCAGATCGGAACAAATCTGCTACAGGTGGTCAAAAAAAAAACAACAAACAGATTAAATATTTAAATTCCAGATGGTCTCGTAAAATCTGAGATGTCACGAAGTCAGGTGAGGGGAGCAGGGAGAATGCTCAGCGAAAGTGCGGACAGAGGTGAAAGATCAGGAATGGAAGAAGATCCAGAGGGCGGAGAGGAATGGGGTCCATGATCTGATCCAGGCAGCATGAAGGGTGCGCGGTGGGTGTGTCCTTGGGTCTGGTGAGGCAACACTGGCTCTTGTCCACCGGTCTGCACTGCTGTGAACCAAAACTTAGATTCCCTGGTGTCTCACATTTCACTGTCCTCTTTGGGACCAAGAGGAGATCCCCTTCAGAAAATCCGCATGCCTCTATTCTTGGATAGGGCTTCCCTGGTTGCTCAGGTGGTTAAGAATCTGCCTGCAAGTGCAGAGACACCAGTTCAATCCCTGGGTCGGGAAGATCCCCTGGAGAAGGGAATGGCAGCCTACTCGAGCATGCTTGTCTGGACAATTCTGCAGACAGAGGAGCCTGGGAGGCTACAGTCCACGGGGTTGCAAGTGCTGGACACGACTGAGCAACTAACACTTTCATTCTTGGGTAAGTCTAAACATCAGAACCGCTGTGTAGAACACGACAGCACCAAACCTACTCAGAGAATAGCCGCAAAGCCGACAGCAAAACAAACTTTCCCCTCTGTTGTCAAAATCACTCGAGTCCTGTGAGGCAGAGCTGTTCTCGCCTGCTCCGAGTGCTTTTCTAAACAGAGCATCACGAGAGGATTCCTAAGAAGTAAATATTTATAAGGCCTGGTGGCCGATAAAAATATCTCATTAATAAACATTTAGGGAAGTGAAAGTGTTTCTGTAAATAATACCAAGATGAACAATCCTTAATATCAAGAGGAAAATCATTGGTTGGTAATAAGTGGGGAGTCTATTTTAGTTCTTGATTTGGGGGATCCAAACGTACTTAGCAAAGTGGAAGAAACTCCAAAATATTAGGAAACTAAAATGCCCGCAGAAGTTAAGCTTTGGGGAAACACAGCAAAGAGATGCAGACAACTGAAAAACAGTGGGTGGGTTTTGAGGTTATAGGGGTATTCCAGAATGATCTGTGTAAGAGAAGGCGGCCAAATGCAGCGCGCACACACAGTTATGTTTATACAGTTCTGTATATACAGTTACGTTTTATCGTTTTGTGCTTTTTAAAAATATTGTATTTAAACGAATAGATTATTTGGAATTTGCCTTGCATGTTCTGATGCTGTTATGTAGCAGAAGATTCTAGACTATTGTGTTGTGGTTCAGTCGCCAAGTCGTGCCTGACTCTTTGTGACCCCACGGACTGCAGCGCACGCCAGGCTCCTCTATCCTCCCCTATCTCCTGGAGTTTACTCAAATTCATGTTCCCTGAGTTGGTGATGCTCTCTCACCATCTCATCCTCTGCCACCCCCTTCTCCTTCTCCTTACTATTACACCATCTTTCATTTATTCCCTCATTCAGCCGGGAATGATTGAGTGTCAGATCCTGTGAGAGAGCGCAGAAGACAAAGGCAAACACCCACATGCTTTGCCCTCCTGTCCTTGGAGGCTAAGAAAACAGAAATAAGCCTGGAATTAAAGCAATCTGTGGTGAGCATCTCCAAGGAAAGTGGCAAGATATCTCTCTTCTCTGTGCAGAGGGACTCAGGCTGACCGACCACCCTGCTTTGCCTGCGACTGTCTCAGTTTGGTGGCAAAATTCCCTGGAAACCCACTCAGTCCTGGGCAAACTGGAAATTGATTAGTCACTTAGCAGGTAGGAGTGGCCCCTGCTGGGAAGGGATGATGAGCAGGCAATTGTGCAGAGTTGATTGGATGGATCTGGGCTTGAGGTGTAAATTGGAGCGGCTACCATATGGTTGATGGTGAACTGAGTGCCCCTCCCCCAGGGAGAGAGGGTGAGACCTTTGTCATCAAAGTGAACTGAGCTCCACTTTCCTGGGAAGGCTTCTCACTTTGACTCTGTTGACAGATACTAACATATTCTCCCTCACTTCCTTTTTAGTTCTCGTTTACCTGATATGTGTTGGCCTCAATTTATCTCTTCTTTCATCATCATGTTTTAAGCCTGAATTTTGTAAGGAGCCTACCGTTGGGTTTGGGGGATTTTTCATTCAACTTTCTCCTTTAACTTAGAGGAATAACCCATTTATACTCATTGTCATCATTTATAGTCAGTTTTGTTTCTGTCATCTTTTTAATGTTTTTTCCTTTGTTTTCTAATTGCTTGCTTTCTAGTCTGTTTTGTTCGGATAGGTTTTTGTTTCTCTGTTTTTTTCTTTTATGATGCTAGACTTCATTGTGATCTGTAGGGTAAACAGCCTTTTAATTTTGTTAATTGCTACATCATAGATTTTTTAAATGCATTTAAAATGTATTCTTCACCTGAAGGGAAACCAGACATCAGAGTCAGCAGGGAAGTAGATTGTGTAATATCCTTTGAGGAAGATGGTGGGTTTGTTCTAAAAATTGCTACCTCAATTTTAATATTTAACTCTGCATATCCCCTGCTCTTTCCAGTCTTGATTTCCTCAATTCAAGTTCCGTTGTAGGATTCATGGGTATTTTATTCCAATATTTTTTTATTTCTTTAATTCCATTATTTCTTTAATTATTGGTTTTGCCCTCGTCTCCATTCTGTACTCTCTGAAATGTTATTGTCTGTAATCCTTAACTCTGTCCTTCAGATACATTTTCTTTCGGTCTTGATTTAGTCAGCTCAGGCTGCTCTGACAAATACCGCAGGCAAGGCAGCTTAAACAATAGTATGTCTCACAGGTCTGGAGGCTGGAAGTCTGCGATCAGGGAGCCAGTTTAGTTGAGCTGGGTGAGAACCCTCTTCCTGGGTCAGTCTTACCAGGGCACCAATCCCACCATGGGCTTCCCTGGTGGTTCAGACGGTAAAGAATCTGCCTGCAATGCAGAAGATGCGGGTCTGATCCCTGGGTTGGGAAGATCTCCTGGAGAAGGGAATGGCAACTCACTCCAGTATTCTTGCCTGGAGAATCCGATGGACAGAGGAGCCTGGCGGGCTGCAGTCCATGGGGTTATGAAGAGTGGGACACGACTAACACTCAGTCCCACGATGAGGGCTCCACCCTCACGACCTAATGATCTCCCGAAGACCTCATCTTCAAATACCACCACTTCTTGGATTAGAGTTTCAAGATATGAATCTGGGCAGGGGAGGGGGAATCACAAGCACACACTTACATCCCCCTCTATAACACAATGGACTGTGATTCTTCTATTTGCTTCTAGCAGCATTCTCCCTGGCAGAAAACAGATATATACCAAAGCCAGTTTTGTCAAAATACCACATAAAAGGAAATCAAGAGCAGCAGAAGGGGTGAGGCAGGGGGAGAATCTAACCCTGACTTGACCTTAGCCAGGTGGATATTGAAGAAAAGAGATGCAGAGCCCCTGAGGTCCCTCCCATCATCCACATTTGTGACTGTCACCCCAAACTCTCAGAAACGCTGCTCCCCAGACTCCATTCAGACCGCACCCTCTCACCTCTCCGGCTGCTGCCCCTGAAACCAACAAGCAGCAAGTTGGGAGAAAAGAAGCTGGTCACTCTCTAGTGATTGTCCTCCTTGTCCTCATCCATGCCGTCCAAATTTCTTGAGAAACTCCTAAGCTCTGGCCATCCATCTTCACCTCCAGTGTCTGCCCAATCCCTTGCAGTCTGCCCTCTGCCCCATGCCCCTCTGCCATCGCTAAAGTGACCCACTATCTTCCCATGGCCAAGCCATGGATGTCTCCTGGCCTTCATCTTTTTAGTCATCATGCTGACACCCAACCCTACTGATCCCTTTACTCCTTCTGGAAATATTTTCACCCCTATCTATCCTGTCTTCCTCTCTATGTCTTTGTCTGTCCCTTCTTAAGCTTTCCTCAACTCCTCTTTGACACTCATTCATTCACTAAACAAACATTTGTGGAGCACCAACTATTTGCCGGTAGATGTAGCAGTGACAATAATCTCTCATTTCATGGAACTTACAGTCCAACACAGAAGGAGGGAAAGAGCAAGGAGTGAACGATAAATGAATAAATGAAGAAGTGTGTCAGACGATCAACGGGTCAGAAATCCTGGGCAGCAAAATAAAGCAAGGCAAAGCTGATAGAGAGTGGCACTGGAGCGGGGAATCTCCCTGGGTGAAGGCCATCAGAAATCAACCCTCTGAGAAGGAGACAGTCCATCAGAGCTGGGACAATGTGAGAGAGGGACTGAAGTGGAGAGCTGGGGGGCGTGTGTGTGGAAAACAGAGCAGCAAGTCCAAAGAAGCCGAAGTAGGTGGCTATCGGGTGTGTTCCAAGCATAACCGGGGGAATATGGTGGGAGAGGGAAATAGAGAGGGAAGGTGAAAGCCAAAGTGCCCGGGGTGAGTGACAAAGGCCTCTGCACACCAAGGGGGAGGGGCCGTCGTTCTCCAGGCAGTGGCCTTAGTCTTCCTTCTCTGTATACTTTCAGAGCAGGATGTCGCCCAAACCCAGAGCCTCCGTGGCCACCTTCATCCCCGTGAAGCCAAGTCTACTTCAGCTCAAACTTCTCAGTTAAGCACCAGGTCCTACAGCTTCCCTGGTGGCTCAGTAGGAAAGAGTCCGCCTGTTAAAACAGGGGACACAGGTTCAATCCCTGATCCAGGAAGATCCCACAAGCCAGGGGGCAGCTAAGCCCACGTGCCACAACTGCTGAGCCCATGTGCTGCCACTCCTAAAGCCCATGCACCCTGGTGTCCGCGCTCCACCGGAGAAGCCACCACAATGAGAAGCCGGTACATTGCAACTCGAGAGTGGCTCCCGCTCACCACAGCCCCAGAAAAGCCCACCCAGCCACAACGGCCCAGCCTGGCCAAAAATTAAAAAAAAAATTATTTTTTTTAAAAAAGAAAGAAACATGTAAGCCTCTCTATATTTAAGACCAATCAGGTACTGCAAATGAAATGGTAACCCACTCCAGTATTCTTGGCTGGAGAATTCCATGGACGGAGGAGCCTGCTGGGCTGTGGTCCATGGGGTCGCAAAGAGTTGGACACGACTGAGCGATGATCACACACACTCTCTGGTTAAGGCAGCTCTTCTCCTCACATGTCCCAAATTCATCTCAGACTCAACATGTCCAAACCTGATCACGTCGTTTCCTCTGGAACGTCTCGCCATCTGACACTCACCTAGTGGAGTCATGGTCCACTGAGGTCACCAGGCTGAACTCTTTCAGAGGCATTTTTCGGGACCCCTTCCCCCTCATCCCCAACACAGCCACCAAACTATGGTTTCTGCTCGATAATATCTTCTCTCTCTGCCCTCCACTTTTGTTACATTTTCACTGTCCTGGTCTGGATTCTCAGCACTTCTTACCACAAATATAACAACCAGTTAACTATTCTCTTTGACCTAAGTCTGATCCTCTTTGGGTCCATCCTGCATATTCCTGACAGAGGGGACATTTGAAGGGCAGATATCACTATATTCCTACCCTGTTTCAAGTCTAGAGTTCTTAGTTCAAATCCCTTGGAAAGGTGATCTGTCCATCATTTGACTGCCTTTTTAAAAAAGATTTTATGTATTTATATTTTTTTGAGGGGAGTTGTTCTGAGTCTTAGTTATGGCATAAGAGATCTTTAATTGCAGCATGTGAGATCTAGTTCCCTGACCAAGGATTGAACCAGGGCCTCCAGCATTGGAAGCGGGAGCCTTAGCCTCTGGACCACCAGGGAAGTCCCTCATTCTTAAATGCATTCCTCCCCAACACACACACACACACACACACACACACACACACACACACACACACTCCCATCCCACCCCACCCCTCAGTCATCAGCTGGACCTGGCAATGTCTCCAGCTGCTCTGTACCTCCATGCCTTCCTTCCTGCTTGCTCCTCTGCTTACATGCCTAGAACCTCTTCAATTAATTTATGCCTATCATTCTTCAAAATACAACCCCAGTCAATGCTGGCACATCCATAGAGAGAAACACTATATTCTGTGAACGTCTTCAGAAGCATCTGTAGGATATTTTTGTTTATACAAAAAAATAAGCTGCAGAGTACTGTGCACGGGATGCTATTATTTGTGTTGGGAGGGGAGATTATTAGAAAAATAATAGCAGAAGTAAAGATAATTTGGTAGAATATTTTGAAAATTAAAACAGTAGTGATATCTTTTAAAAAACAGAGCAAAAAGATAAAGGGATAGAAAGTAGGTGGGAGAAAAATATAAGAAAAATAGAGCATCAATCCAGGATGTCAAACAACTGAATAATAGGGGCTCCAGAAAGAGAAAATAGAGTGACCATTTATTTCTAGGCTTTTTATAGAAAAACATCAGGAAATTTTCTCACGATTTAAAGAAATGTGTTTTCAGATTGAAAGGGCTGTTAAATTATCCATCATAAATTATAATAGATGAAAAACACCAAGAGAGGACTCAAGAACTTTCACAAGCTGGAAACAGGAGAAGTACTTAGAGAAGTTTCTAAGTACACCAGCAGAGAGAAAAATATATATCCATAAGATATTACATCTCTGCACATTCGATGTAAAAACAAAAAAAATTGGTTTCCCTGGATGATGTGATAAATGTCTTGTTAATGAATAACTCACTTTTTCATTATTTCCTGTGTTTTCCCTCATCTTTGGTTGCCACGTGGACCCCTAACCCCATGAGCCTTCTTTCCAAGTGTGTCTGGACAGAGTCTGTCTAGTTGCCTCTTCATGGTGGTTCTCTGAACATATCTGGCTATCTGGAAAGAGGGCAGGTTGACTGCCACCTGCTCTCTGCCCTACCCAAACCCTCGCTTGGCCTCATCTGGGGGGACAGTGGCTGGAGCCCCTCAGGCTGATACACGGAGCAATCAGCTCAAAGACTGGAGAGGGGTCGCCCAGGGCCAAGGTCAGAGCAGGCCACCTCCCAGTGTGGTCCCTATGCCCCATGTAGTGTTTCCAAGGATGCTTGAGTCTGCTGACCAGAGGGAAGGCCAGCCTGGCAGCTTCTAGATTCATCTCCAGGACTCTCAGATAAGCCATGAAATCTCTTGGTGTCTGGGAAGAATGAATCATGAGGTCAAGACTGAGCCTGTCATGGAGGCCCAAAGAGCATGACCGCCCCTGAGTGCCAAGTGGCCTGGCAAAATAAATCCTGTGCACTGCTCAGCGGCTGGAGGTCAGATTCTGGAGCAGGGCAGACCCAGAGACAAATTTTATCTTGATTTTAGCTGTGATCTTTGCTGAGTCATTCAAATTCTCTGAGCCTCGATTTCTGTATTAACCATATCTTATGTTTCATGGTGAATTGACATCTGTGTCCAATCCCTAAACATAGTAAACAACTTGTGCTCAAGCTTGTTTTTCAGTTTCAAAGCAACCGATCCAGGGTTCACACCCAACCACTTCACTTATTGGGCCCCTCACTCCAGACCACTATCCGCCTGCCCTAATTACACTGGGGCCTGCTAGCAGACAACTAGGGACAGAGAATCAGACATGAATGAAGCGACTTACACCCCAGAACCTGCTGCAAGTATTCAAAACAGCCAGTCCCATGCTGCTTACCTAGCCATGCCCATTACTTTCCTTGGAATCCACAGTACAGGTTTCTTACCCTCATTCCCTGGCTCCCTCTGTCTCCCACGGAACCCTGGTTCCTCTCCAGGTGGCCCAGTGTGCCTCACCTCCTGTTTCTAAGAAACTGTATGATTAAAAAAAAATGTGTATAATATTATATATATATATATATATATATATATATATATATATATATATATATATATATATATACATATTAGTCACTCAGTCTTGTCTGCCTCTGCGATCTCGTGGACTATAGCCCACCATGCTCCTTTGTCCATGGAATTCTCCAAGCAAGAATACTAGAGTGGGTATCCATTCCCTTCTCCAGGGATCTTCCTGACCCAGGGATCAAACCCAGGTCTCCTGCTTGGCAGGCAGATTCTTTACCATCTGAGCCACCAGAGAAGCCCAATTTAAATCCATATTTAAGCCCGATTTAAACAAACGTTGATGTGACCAATAGTAACTGATATTTTGGGGGGAAATAAAAGAAAGCTGCATGCTCCTGGCCCCATGGCAAGCGGTGTGCACACAATAGGAACAAGTTCAGGCAAATCTTAGAGCTCTGAGTAGACTTTTCTGCTCTTTCTGCTGCTCCCTAAGCTCCAGTTGCAAAAGTATCACCTCACCCTTAAATTCCCAAACTGCCCGAGTTTTATTAAATTCTCACAGTTTGACATTGAAATAGTCACTGTGATGAGGCCCAGCCTTGCATAGCTGCGGTGTGCTGTGCTGGGACACCTCAGGTTGCAGCTCATCTAGTCTGTCCAGCCACATCATCCCCAGGGTCACACATCCCACCTGGCACCACACACCACACCACACACAGCAGCTTGCTCCTTCTCAGAGCAGGCTCAGCCTGGGATGTCACCCCTCCTCCCTGCTTCTAACCTTGGACAAATTACACCCTCAGGGCCTTTGCCATCTAGCCCTGAGGATGCCCACCCGCCACCTGTGTGCAGGCTGGGCCAGGTGGCTGTCCTGTGTTCGCCCTGACACTCAACTACTTAACAACTTACAGAGTAACTGTCTATTCCCACAGCTGTCTGATTCTTCGATAGAAGGATGTAGGATGTACTTAGGGCTTCCCTCGTGGCTCAGACCATAGAGAATCAACCTGCAATGTTGGAGACCTGAGTTCAGTGGCTGGGTTGGGAAGATCCCTGGAGGAGGGCATGGCAACCCACTCCAGTATTCTTGCCTGGAGAATCCCCATGGACAGAGGAGCCTGGTGGGCTACAGTCCATGGGGTGGCAAAGAGCTGGACATGACAGAGTGACTAAGCATAACACAGGATGTACTTAACCTTTCTATCCCTAGCTCCTGGCACACTGACTGGCATATATGAGCATTCTAGATAGATTTGTTATATGAATAACTGAATACTTGAGGACAGAAATGGATATTTATTTAGGAGTATTTCTAGAAATTTCCTGAGAGCCGCAGAACTCCTTTCAGCTGAATTTTTTATCTGTCTCCCTTCTGGATTCTGCAAGTGTACCTGTGACATCCTAGCCACTCCCCTGTGTGTATGAATGAACTAGAGACACCCAGCAGGAAGGAGGGCTCAGTGTCACAGCAGCGTAGGGCGGGAAGGACAGAGCTTTCCACAAACAGCAAACAGGTTGTCCAACATTTTCTCATGAAACAGGGACTCTCTTATAGCTCATGTTGAGTTATTGGCAGAGCACGTTTTTCTGATCTGCAGTGGTGGGTGAGGGGGCGGAGGGTGGGAAAAGCTGAGGACGGAAGAGCACCTGATTCCCCACATCCCTGCACAGTCACGGGGGGGCAGGTGGGACCCAGCACCTGCCAACCTCTCCAACCTCGCCTCTCTGCATTCTCCACCTCACCCTTTCACTCTAGCCACACTGCCATCACGTCAGCTCCAAAAGGGCACGAAGCTTTCTCCAGCCTCTGAGAACCAGAATATTGCTGCCATACCAGTAAACAGTCTGTCTGACAGTCTGACAGACTTTTATTTTGGGGGGCTCCAAAATCACTGCAGATGGTGATTGCAGCCATGAAATTAAAAGACGCTTACTCCTTGGAAGGAAAGCTATGATCAACCTAGAGAGCATATTAACAAGCAGAGACATTACTTTGCCAACAAAGGTCCATCAAGTCAAGGCTATGGTTTTTCCAGTAGTCATGTATGGATGTGAGAGTTGGACTATAAAGAAAGCTGAGCGCCGAAGAATTGATGCTTTTGAACTGTGGTGTTGGAGAAGACTCTTGAGAGTCCCTTGGACTGCAAGGAGATCCAACCAGTCCATCCTAAAGGAGATCAGTCCTGAATATTCAATGAAAGGATTGATGCTGAAGCTGAAACTCCAATACTTTGGCTACCTGATGCGAAGAATGGACTCATTGGAAAAGACCCTGATTATGGGAAAGATTGAAGGCGGGAGGAAAAGGGGATGACAGAGGATGAGATGGTTGGATGGCATTACCGACTCAATGGATGTGAGTTTGAGCAAACTCTAGGAGTTAGTGATGGACAGGGAGGCCTGGCATGCTGCGGTCCATGCGGTCGCAAAGAGTTAGACACGACTGAGCAACTGAACTGAACTGAACTGAACCAGTAAACAAAGGGCGTTGCAGACACCCAGCCATCGCATCACAGCGGCCCCAAGAGCGAGCTCCAAAGGAACTCTGAGCGGAGGCTAGATGCTTCCCCTCTTTGAATCATCAGACTGCAGCCACCCACCCCAGCCGCCTGCCGTGCACCCTGAGGAGACTCAGGACGAGAAAGCACAGGATACTGGCCCCAGAGAGCTGAGCAGTGTGTCAAAGGAATGGTTTCAGTGAGCCCAGACTCTTGCGTCTTCCCGCGCACAGACAAACACTGCACTCCTTAACTTGAGACATCTGGTTTTCTTTTATTAATAGTTATGTTTGATGTTCTGACAAGGCCTTTTGTTGCAAAAGCTCCTCTATATCCTGGCTGCCCTCACCCTTGCCTCTTGAGAGCAGTTTCTCAGTGTCAACTGAGATGCTGTGTCCCAGGCTTGACATTCTCAGGACATCCGCCGAATCAAACACAGCTCTCATCTTTGAGGTGCGCCCTGCCCTTTCTTTCAGTCGACTCCTCAGAGACTTGGCCTTTGCTGTGCTGTCCGCCTGCATGCCCCTCCCTGGCTCCTTTCTCTTTGGCACAGATGTCCCCTCCCCCGACGGCCCTCTCTAGCTGTCCTACCTAAGTCGGGGAGTCTCTTGTCTCCTGGTTTGGGTGATTTCCTTTCCAGCTCGTACCACCCACGAGCTTGTCCCTTTCCTTCTGTTTCAAGTCATCACTGGACCCTCAGCACCAGGAAGGCAGAGCCGATGCTGTCTCACCCATCCTCAATTCTCAGGGCTGAGCCCAGGGCCTGGCACACACGTGTTCAATGTGTAGGTCTGAATTGCACAACTGTCACTCTTCAGGCTTGTGACTCATGTCAGGAGCGTCTTCTCCCTCAGCTGAAATCCACAGAGGGTACTCAGCCAGGCTAGGGTTTTCCCAGAAGCCCCCTCTTCACACTCTGAGTCAGAGATAGCAAGTCTGAAATTCTCTTCGACCATGTGGATGATGCAATTCCTGTTTTCTAGATTCCATTGGATAAATACCTTAATGCCTTACACTTGTCTTTTCCCCCTTTTTGTATTTTTTAAATTCTATTTTCCCCTTGACATGGGCATTTTGATCATAACTCATCTCACTTCTCCAAAAGAACATTATTTTTATTTCCTTGTAGAGAATGCCCTTGTCCCTAGAAAGAGACTTTCACGATAAGCCCACGTGTGATTTCTGAGAAGTTACTCCCTAATGTGAAGTGTACTTTACAAGTGGCCAGAATGCCACAGTGTTAGCAAGCTTTGGTAGAGCTCAGGGCAGTATTTATCACTTATTCTTGCTTGAACAGCTATTTCTAGTAGTGCCGCGTGTACTTAAGAAGCTACCAGAATGAATGATAGGCGGTGGTGGTCGGTATGGATTAAGCTCATGCTATTGCTGGTTTAAATAACAGTAATTCCATGTTGATGGTCCAAATCCACGCCAGCCTCCTCTAACTTCTTGGGCATCTTACTTTCCAACACATGAGACTTCCTAAGATGGCATTTCCCCCCCAATACGCTGAGTGCATGCCATTATAAAGGAGCCTACACTCAGAGAGAAATTTGGCAGGTGAAATCCTTTTGCGAAGCCTGAAGGTCACTTTCTTGGATTCCCTCATCAATGCTTTTCTGCCGGGCAATGTGGTCAGCTCCTTGAACTACAGTGGCTTGCAAAAATGTATTTCTATGTACAGCTGGTATAAAACCAGGAACGAAAGATTAACTTGTAAGTATGTGTGTGTATACAAAATGACAGTAGTTTATATTTATAAACACTGTAAGCTCGACGCTGAGCAATCTGCACACATTATTTCATTTAATCCTTGCAAATATTATGCCCAGCTCCAGATGAGAAAACACCCAGCTGTTAAGTGATGAGACTGGTATTTAACGCCAGGCAGCCTGATTTCAGTACCAAATATGCACACTTGTATACACACAAACACACACACACACACACCCCTACAACAACACACACGTTTCATATATACATTCATACACTCTAGCATATTGTAAATGCTTAAGGAAAGGTTTCTGGATGGACACGTAACAATACTTTGTTAACCACGGGATCTTGGCCGAGTGTGAAATTGTGGTCAGTGCCTACTTGTTACCCTTGTTGTTCATTGTTCATTCGCCAAGTCATGTCTGACTCTTTGCACTCCATGGACTGCAGCACACCAGGCTTCCCTATTCTTCACTATCTCCCAGAGTCTGCTCAGACTTATGTCCACTGTGTCGATGACACCATCCAACCGTCTCCTCCTCCGTCTCCCCCTTCTCTTCCTGCCCTCAATCTTTCCCAGCATTGGGGGTTTTACGAATGAGTTTGGCTCTTCATATCAGGTGGCCAAAGTATTGGAGCTTAGCTTCAGCATCAGTTCTTCCAGTGAGTATTCAGGGTTGATTTCCTTTAGGATTGATGGGTTTGATCTCCTCGCTGTCCAAGAGACTCTCAAGAGTCTTCTCCAGCACCACAGTTCGAAAGCATCAATTCTTCGACCTTCAACCTACTTTATGGTCCAGCTCTCACATCCATACATGACTACTGGAGAAACCATAGCTTTCACTATATGGACCTTTGTCAGCAAACTGATGTTTATGCTTTTTAATATGCTGTCTAGGTTTGTCATAGCTTTTTTTCCAAGGAGCAAGTGTCTTAGTTTTATGGCTGCAGTCATCGTCTGCAGTGACTTTGGATCCACTCTTTGAATCATTTGAATCCTTTGAAACAAATAAGTATTACTCTTGTACTTAAAAAAACAAGTTATTGAATTTGCTGAATGTGTTTCCACTAGAAATGCTTATTGAGTCATTGAATGTTATAAGTAGCTTTTTTTTTTTTTCTTTTGCCTTTGGAAAGAGAACTAGGAAAACTCGGTAAAATGAGAAAGCATACAGTTAATGGGGAACAGCATCTTAAGACCATCTTGCTTTTCAGAACTTCAAAGACAGAAAAGTCCACAGACAACTTACACCTGCCCATGAGGCACTGTCTCTTCCAGCTCATTCCCACGGCAAATCCATGAAATACAGGAGTGAGAGTACAAGAGAATCTGTTCACAGGTTTTTCTTTTTTTTTTTTTTTAGTTTTCTCTAAACATTCTGAGCTCCATAAATTCCTCTCCTAGGATGCAGGCTGCTTTTGAAGATGCTTATAGCACCACGATACGATACCAAGTCCTGGGCTGGTATAGCTGTGGACACCATGAGACAAGTTCTTTGCCCCCGAAGGTGAACGCAACAGGCACTCTGCTGTCAGCGCTGTATCTTGCCTTTCCACATCACGTTGTTGTTTGTGCACTTTAATGCTTCTTCTTCCCTCACTGCTTAGTGAGCTCAGCTTTCCCCAGACTTGTCCTTGGCTTTCTCATTTGATTGTTTCTGAGCTCTGCCCTAGCTCCCTTCCTCGGTGTGGCCGCTTTTCCTCGTGTTTGGCCATTTGTGTGCTTCTGGAAAATGTCTTTTCTTAGCTTTTGTCCATTTTCCACTGGCTTGTCTTCTTCAATGCTTCACAGGCATTTTTGCACAGTAAGGATATGAGTCATTGGGAATAGCAGTAATAATAGTAGATAAAGCAAACTGAATGCTACTCTGTGCCAGGCTCTTTGCTAAGCACCTTACACGCTGCACTGAATTTTCATTCTCATTTAAGAAACCGAGTCACAGAGAGGCAAGGCTGGCTAGTTCTCTTTCCAAAGGCAAAAGAAAAAAAAAAAAGCTACTTGTAACATTCAATGACTCAATAAGCATTTCTAGCGGAAACACATTCACATTCTAGCAGGCTGGCTTCCAGGCCAGTGCTCCAAATGTGTACTTAAGACTACTAAGGACCCCCTAGGCCTCCCACATGCCTTTTACACCCTTCTTCTGAGGTCTTTTCAGGGTGACAGCTTCCCTTTGAAATCCATAGCATACATTTTAAGGCTAATTGTATCTATTTTCAGGAATTCAGTTGTCCTAACACATAGATGACGGGCTTCCCAGGTGGCTCAGTGGTAAAGAATTCCCTTCCAGTGCAGACGTGGCAGAAGACGCAGGATTGATACCTGGGACGGGAAGATCCCCTGGAGGAGGATATGGCAACCTACTCCAGTATTCTTGCATGGAGAATTCCATGGACAGAGGAGCCTGGCGGGCTACAGTCCATGGGGTACAAAGAGTCAGACATGACTGAGTGACTGACACGTGGATGATACCCAAATCAAAACACCAGTGTCCACCCTTCTAGGTCCATGTATCTGTCTTCCAATGTCTCCTTCCAAAAATTCATCAGGAACTTAAAATTGAAGTGGCAGTAAATCAGATCCCTAAGTTAAAGGGTGGTCTCAAAGACCAATGAGGTTGCAAGGGCTTGGGCTCCAGAAAACCCAAGATTTGAATTTAGACTCATGGCCCAAGGGCTCATGACAGTAGCACATAAGGCCTAAAGTCATCTACACAATGAGAATAGTAATAATATCGACTTTGCTAGGTAACGTTGGGGAATGACTCAAGCAAAAGTCAAGCGAAAGCGAAAGTCATTCAGTCTGTCCAACTCTTTGTGACCCCATGGACTGTACAGTCCATGTAATTCTCCAGGCCAGAATACTGGAGTGGGTAGCCTTTCCCTTCTCCGGGGGATCTTCCCAACCCAGGGATCGAATCCAGGTCTCCCTCACTGCAGGCAGATTCTTTACCAGCTGAGCCACAATATTTCTGGGCATGGAACAACAGATGTTAGATTCCCCCCCCACCCCCCCGAAGACCTGTTCTTCCTCCTGGTTTCTGCATTGCATGGGGCACCCAGTCCTTCAATATGGTAACTATCAGTCCTCGAAATGGCTAGAGCCCAACCTCCCGAGTGGCTTCAGGTCAAACTCTGGTTCTACCAGTTTCCTGCTGTCAAATTAATTCTCCAAGGTTCAGTGTACTCAGGCGTGAAATGGACTAATGAGTGTAGCCAAGTGTGGGATTTGGGGGAGATTAAATGTTCCAGTCCATGGAAACTGCTTGCCACACAGTAAGTGGTGCGTTCATTCACTGGGAATTAATTGAGTACCTACTACGTGCCAGGCATATTCTAGGCACTGATGACCCAGCGGTGTACCGACCAGAGAACTTGTACACGGCCAGATGCTGTGTATTCCATTTGCGATCTGCTCAGCAGGAAATTCTTTGTAATTTTCCACGCGACTGCCTTTTTTTGTTGTTCTTACTTTTTAAACTTTGCGCTGGTCCCCACATGCTTTTTTTTTTCTCTACGGTCCTAGACGAGTGTAAGAAAGGTTTTGAGAATCAGGTACCCATGTCCGCGATCTGGCCGACGCCAACCAGTCTGCGGATCAGAACATCACCCAGGGGTCTCTGCTTGGGGCTCCTAGAGAAGGGGTGGGCGGAGGAAGATGCCAGGGGCTTGCGAGCGCGGCCAAAACGTCTCGAGACGACCCCCCACCTCTAGATCTGCTCGGTACCAACCACCACGGTTCCGGAGGGGTCCGGCCTCCTGGGCCTCGCTCCGGGGCCCCCGCCTAAAGGAGGAAGAGGAGGAGACGCCGAGGCCGGATCCTCGCCGCGGCCCGGGGAGACGCGGCGCCAGACCCTCGCCTGCGAGCGCTCCCCCGCCCGGCTTCACCGCACTCCAGCTCGCCCCCGCCCCCGCCTCCCGGCCCCCGCGGCCCGCCAGTCCCCCAGCCTCCAGGCCACAGCAGCTCGGCCCCTCCCCTCAAAGGTTCGGCTCCGCCCCCTGCTTTTTCCACCGAGCGCAGGCCCCGCCCTACGACGTGACCACGCCCACCAATCAATCTCACCCCGCCTCCGCCTTTTGACCACTTTCTAGGCCCCGCCCCCTCCGAGCTTGCCCCGCCCCCTGCCTGTCCGTACCCCGCCCCGCCTCCCGGCCCCCACCGCTCGCCCCTCCCCCAGGCCCCAGGCCACATCCGCTCGGCTCCGCCCTCTGCCTCTTTCAGCCCCACGCCCTCCTCTCCGCCCCACGCCCTCCTCTCAACCGCCCCAGGCAGGCTCCGCCCCCCTCCATGACCACGCCCACCACTTATTCCCACCCCGCTCCCGCCTTTTGGCCGCTTTCTGGGCCCCGCCCCCTCCGAGCTCTCCCCGCCCCCTGCCCGCCCGCGCTCCGCCCCTGGCTCCGGGAGGCCCGGGCTAGGACCCGGTCGCCTACTGGTCCTGGGCGTCGTTCCACCACTGTCTCTCCAGGGCGCTCGGCTCAGTCTCTGTCTCCTACCCCCCAAGGCGCCTCGCTCCGGCGCAGGACCACCCTTCCCCCGCGATCCCGCTCCAAGACCCCGCCGTCTTGACCCCGCCCGGGCCAGGAGACACCCCCGCCCCACCACTGCTGCCCGCTCCCTGGTCCCCGCCTCCCGCGCTCCGCCTCGCGCGCCCCGCGCCCCGCCTCGCACGCCCCGCCCCGGAGCGGGGACCACCCTCAGCCCTCCCAGGCGGGGGCCGAGAGCTCCCAGCACTCTCGGCGGTCCCGGCAACTAGCTGCTTCCGCGCGGTGGTTCCCGCGGATCGGCGCGCGGTGCCGGCCCGGGCGCGCTCCCAGACCGCGGGGAGAACCGCAGGAGCCCGCGGGACGCAATGCGAGCCAGGTAGGCAGGCTGCGCGCCCGGGCCGGCCCCTGCGGGCGGCTCCAGCCCCGTGCCCGGCCGCGCTCCCGCGGCGCCTTCTGGGGCTCGGCAGCTTTGCGCGCCTCGCGGGTGCCGATCGTTATCCCCCGCCGCCCGAGTTCGCGGATCCGGGGGTGCCCGGGCGCGGCTGGCGCCGGACGGCTTTGGGAAGCCTTGCGCGCCCCTCGTGCTCCCCGGGGACTCCGTCACCTCGGCGCAGGGTGGCCTGGCTCGGGGTTCCAGGAACCGAGCCGCACTTACGGCCCCCGCGTGAGCCCGGCAGATCCCCATTCCCTGGTCTTAGCGAGGCCGGCCCTGAGAGGTGACCCTCCTCGGCGACTGTTCGCGTCCTCGGGGCGCTCGGCTCGGGGGGCCTTGGGTGCTCCGAGGTCTGGAGGCGCCGGTGCTTTCTCTGGCGCGGGTCCCAGGCGAAGGGAAGGGCGCTCAGTCCGGGGTTAAACTTATGACAATGCGTGTTTCAACTTCTTCCGAGACCCCCTCATTTTAGGATGGAAATGAGAATCCCGATTTCTGGCTTCGCCGTCCGGTGACCCACAGCTGCGAGGTGACAGCGGCGGCGGCGGCGGAGGCGGCGGGCGGGCGGGCGGGGAAGACTGGCGGAGACGCACGTTGCTAAGTGGTGTTTCGCGGGAAGCCGGCTCCGCGATGCGTATTGGTGGTCTGTAGGACCCTATCCCTGGTGCCAGCGGCTCCCAGCCCGGGTCGGCCGGGTAGCGAGGGGACCAGGCCGCTCTGGCCCTTCTCCCGGGGGGTGCTGGGCGGCCCCCGGTGCCCCCAGGGGGACGGCGGCCGGGCTTCCTGCGTGCGGAGAGGCCGGTGGAGCCTTACCGGTCAATGCGATTCAAAAAGGGAACCCGGGCAGGATGTTATCCGCGGTTTTCTTTCCATGTTAGTGCAACTAGATCGGTACTGTGTGCTTTATTAGTAGTAAGAAGTTCACACATAACTTTTGTTCGGATCACAGAAACACTGTATTTTCTGGGTGGAAAGCACAGAAATATAAACAGTAAAACAGAAACCATCATTGATCCCACAGTTCCTACCGGCTTCAGTATTTACCTTCTTTGATATTCATATTGCACCCGCTTGCTGATCTAATCGGTAAGTTTAGACGTTGAACCTCTCGACTAAATGAAAGCAATCCCTTTGTGAAGCTCTCCCCCTCCCCCCCTTTTAAACCTGATTGTCTCTGAGCACCAAAGTTTGGGTGTCTGGACCTGGCTGCCTTCTCAGGCCCCGGGGGTCCCCTTTGTAGTGCGTGGTGTTTTCCATGCCTTCTGCAGGCTGGAGATGGAGAGAGAAGCCGGCAGTCAGCTAGACCACTGGCTCAGAGGAGATTGGCTGTGGTTTGGGTTCCTTGCCTTGTAAAAATGAAGGTAATGATTCTCAATCTGCTTCTCAGGGGCACCATAAAAATTAATGGGTGGTTTGCAAAGCATTTCGACATCCTTGCATCGACAGCGGCTGTACTTTGAGGGGCTAGGAAGCATTTCATTCGTGTCCTTTGCTTTCGTCATCAAATAAAACAGTCTACCTTCCACCTGGTCATCCCGACTAGGAGACCGGAGTGTCCAGTGGAGTCTGGAGAAGGTTCCCGGCTCCCTGCTCAGCACTGGCTTTCCAGGCCGAGTCCCTCAGGAAATGGGGCGTGGGAGGCTTGGAAGGAGACAGAACCCCCTTATCCATCTCCCCTATCTGTTTTATGCACATGGGCAGATGCCCAGAGTGTAAGGGGGCTTTGGCATTAAAGCCCCAGGGTTCATAGGCCTGATGCCGAGGCCACGCTGATCTGAGAGGGAGCAGTTAGTTCTGGGAGAAGGACTCAGACAGTGAAAACCCTGGCTTCCTAGGCATTTGTTTTACGGCACTCTTGTTTACCAGATGAACAATGACCCGCTCAGATCTGTGGTGCCTGAGAAGCTCCTGTGAGCTTTAATTTTTTTCCTGTTGTCCCAAGACTCTGGCACCATGCTTTAAGGAGCCTTTGAAAGCAACTGGGAGGGACTCGGATCATTTGTTAATTTCAGATACTAAAAGCTGGAGCCGGAGCCATCTGAGGTGCCACACAGGTTGCCTTTTGTTCCCCTGGCAAAGCAGCCGTGACGGAAGCGCCTCTCTGTGTAGCAGGTCTGGAGGGTTCCAGTTTGTCATTTGATAGTTTCATTTTTTTTTAATTGTCACTCCCACCAGCACTTTGTTCTGCCCAAGGGCTAGGAGCTGAGCACAGTCCAGACACAGGGGGCTTTCCGGAAGGACCCAGAAAGTGGGCTGGACGAGTTACTGATAAGTATCCTTCCAGGCTCCTGGGCTCTTAGTGTTGTGCCCGGAATGTTCTCTGAGTTAGGAGGAAGGGGGAGTCCTGGATTTTCTCCTGTGCTGTTTGCTAACTCAATTTCTAGTCACCCAGCGACCTGGAATTGTTTCCCTGCAGGCTGCTTCAACAGACTTTTTTCTCATTCTAATGGTACTGGTGTGATAATAAGATATGCTAATAGGAACGAGGTTGACGCCCCTGGGTCCTGGGAGGCCGCTCCCATGTTTAAATCCTGGCTTCCGGGCCAGCTAAGTGTGGGAAGGATGTGTGCGCTTCCTTCTTGCAAGGCAGGAGGCCACCTGGCTTCCCTCAGCTTCTTAGGGGAGCCCTTGGCCCGAACAAGGTTAGAAGCCACTTCACTGGGCCCTGGCTGACCTTACCCCAGCCGGGGGCAAACCACCGTGGCTCCCTGTTTGAGGAAACAGGCTTGTGTGTGCCTTGTGGGGTTGGGGCCAGCCACGTGGGTTTTCTTTAGCTTGGTTCTTTTCAAATTCAACACCTGAATTGGGCCACGTTGCAATTTTTCTTCTGAGAATTGGAGTCAGTCCCCTGAGATGTGTTTCCTAAGGCCCTGGAGATGAGCAATGGGACTGCTTTGTCCTGAGGGCACCGCCTGACAGCCAGGAACTGGGCAGCTAAATAGACTTTACCCTGACCTCAGGGCCAGGAGGGGAGCCTGGAGCAGTACAGTGTTGACACTCAGCTTTCTGCAAGCTGGATCCTGCCTCCCCGCTGCTTGCATAATAGAAGCCCCACATTCTGCCTTCACCCTCCAGGGAGAGAGTGACAGAAAAAATAATTCAGCAAGCCCCTAAACACCCAACTACTTACCAGGGTCTTCCAGGAAGCCTGAGCCTGCTTCTCCATGGGCCCTGTGGGCATCGTGTGTTACTGGACAGCATCTGATGCATTCAGGACCAGAGTCTGGGGGAAGGATGTTGACACAAGAGTGTGTGATGTGCTTCTAGGAAGGGTGAAATTCTTTACAGTTCATCACTGCCTCCCATCTGCCAAGTGTACAAAATATCTTCCCAAACCACTGGAAAGCAAATATGGACTTGTAAGTTGAGATTTGGGGTGTTTTAATTTGGGGTGTTTCCCTTGGGCTTCCCAGATGGCACGGTGGTAAAGAATCTGCCTGCCAATGCAGGAGACACAGGTTCGATCCCTGGGTGCCATCTCTGGGTCAGGAAGATTCCCCTGGAGGAGGAAACGGCAACCCACTCCCATATTCTCACCTGGGAGATTGCGTGGACAGAGAAGCCTGGCAAGCTACAGTCCATGGGATCACAGAGTCGGACACACCTGAGCACAAAACGGGGATTGCTTGCTAAGGGTTTGTGATGGACCTGATCCAGCATGCAGACTTTAAAATCCTCACAAAAACTGTGAGGATTTCCCTTTTACAGGAAAACTACCAGAACTGAAGTCGCTCCTCCAGCCTTATTGTCCAGTAAGTACTCGAGCTGGGATTTAAACCCATACCTGCCTGAACCCAGAGCTCTTCATCACATCTGCCCGTGTGCCTAAATGAAAGAAACAAGTCACACCTTCGGGAGCGTGAAGACACAGGCATGGAAATAGCAGAGTGCCTACCTCCTTTAGACAGTGATAACAAAAAGGTGGTGAAATCTTCAAAACCTGAGAAATCTTTGCAGCCTAAATGGAAGGCAATCCGTTTGCACCTTTGTCCCCCAGAGGGCCATGACCTTGCACCCTATCTACAAGGTAAAGTTTGAGGTATTTGGAAGATGGTGATTTTGAAGTTGGGGACAGCTCAGAATCTGCTCTGAAGTTTGTCCTTGTACCATGAAAAGAGGGTATTCTGGGCAGATGGGGTCACTAGAATAAGATTAAGATTACAGGAAGGCTGTTGAGTAAATGTAAGGTAAGTCCCACCTTCCACTGTACAATCAAATAAAGGAGACACTAATGAGATTAGTCTTATCTGCTCCGTGAAGCCTTGTCTTCAGGGAACTCTGAGCTGATGCCTGGTAGTCCAGCTCTTCTGAACCAATTGAAAAGAATCCTTTCCGTGAAAGAGTTTTTGTGGTTCCAAATTCTTATTAAATCACCTTCTCCACTCTCCCGCCCCTTCCCTGTTCTCCCAGCCTGCTTCACTGAGGAAAACGCTGCCCCATTCTCATGAAACAGGGAAGCTTGCTAAGGTCTGCAGGCATAAAAGGAATTTAAATGTTTCCTTGGTCTCTGAGCCTGAAGTGTGCTGGTCAACCTGCTCTCAGGGGAAAAACAAAGAGCCTTGATGCGAACATCTGCCAACTGCCCTCGTGTACATCCTGCCCCCATGGCTGAGTTCAAGCTGCCAGTTGGGTCTGGCACTATTATTATGAAGTATCTGAAGATCTGTGTAGCCAGGAAGAGTGGGCTTCAGCTTGCCTTTCATTGCACTGAGCTCACCAGCCCAGCCCCCTTGTAGAACGGGTGAAATGGTTGCCTGGCTTCTGCTTGGACCATGGCTGCCCAGGAGCTGTATGTTCTGAAAGGATTTGGATGTTGCTCAGTAGCCTAATTTGACCAGCAAGAGCCGAGTGCTTCTAAACTCAAGGCTCCTATGTGTATGCGTGTGCACACAGTCATGTCCCTGTGGACTGTAGCCTACCAGGCTCCTCTGTCCATGGCAGTTCTCCAGGCAAGAATACTGGAGTGGGTTGCCATTTCCAGGGGATCTTCCTGACCCAGGGATCAAACCCACATCTCCTCCACTGGCAGGCAGATTCTTCACCTCTAGTGCCACTTGGGAAATTTTAAAAGCTCCCCAGTGGAATCAGCTGGAGAAGGCAATGGCACCCCACTCCAGTACTCTTGCCTGGAAAATCCCATGGATGGAGGATCCTGGTGGGCTGCAGTCCGTGGGGTCGGACACGACTGAGCGCCTTCACTTTCACTTCCCACTTTCATGCATTGGAGAAGGAAATGGCAACCCACTCCAGTGTTCTTGCCTGGAGAATCCCAGGGATGGCGGAGCCTGGTGGGCTGCCGTCTATGGGGTTGCACAGAGTCAGACACGACTGAAGCGACTTAGCAGCAGCAGCAGCAGTGGAATCAGCAGTCTGATGTGTGTCCAGGGTTGAACTCCACCGAGGTAGGGAATTTGTATAAGAAGGAAACTAGGGACTAGGAGTGGTCAACTGTTTTTGAAGCCAAGGAGTTGAACCGTGTGGAGTAAGGGAGACAGAGCTGGCATCCACAGGGCCTTCCTAGGATCGTACGAGGGGAGAAGGGAGAAACTCGATGGCTGAGGGCCCTTTAAGAGTCTGAGCTTGGTTGCACATAAGCTGACTACTTTTTCACTATCATAATTAGCAGTCAAATTATTTAAAATGTAAGTGCTTCCTTGAGAGGCAGCAAGCGCGTGGGAAGGAGATGGGCTGAGCCAGGCTTGTGAGCAGCTTGGGACCAGGAAGGGGCCACCAGGCCTGAGACGCAAGCTCAAGGAGGCATCTGTCTCGTGTGATACACACGCAGGGTCAGGGAGCAGCTGTGTGAGAGGGGCTGGCTGGAGGCTCACTTCCTTAGAGTCAAACCATCACCCTGGAAGAGCTCACTGCAGACTTGAGTGGGGAGCAGGCCTGGGAGCACCCCTCTCAGTCACTCCATGATGACAAGGCACCCAGGAGGAGGTTGGGATGTGGAGGAAGGAATCTGGGAGCCCAGCACAAACAGGACAATTCTGGGTCATGAATGATCAGAGAAGTAACACCTGGAAGACCAGGGGCCCCTGGTTTGGTTTGTTAGGACCATGTGATTGCGCTCCTGAGGATTCTAGAAAACCGAGGACGAGACATGTAGCCCACTGAGACTGAGTGTTAGTGTCATGTGAGGATGTCAAGGCAGGAAGGGCCTGGAATTATGTCAGCGGGGCTGGGGTGCTGAGGCTGTGGAGGGCTGGTGGGGGCGCTGAAGGGAGGGGGCGTGGGGCCAGCACAGAGTGATGGAGGTCCAAGGAGGGGGTGAGTGGCCCCGGGGACTGTGAGGGCAAGAGGTGGGTGTGAGAGGCTGTCATGGGGACTTCCCCCTCTCCCCCTCCTCCATGCCTTTTCATGTTGTACATCTGCAGCTTGTTTTTACCAGCCTTTTTTGGTGTAAGAGGGACTGTCCTCATTTGTCTCCAAGACCCCGCTCCCTGAGTCTCCTCAGGGAAGCCTTTTCTGACTGCTGAGGTCAGGAGCTGACCACTGCTTCCTTGCTGTCATCCCCCTGGGCGGGGCTCTGCTGGACAAGGGGCTGCACTTTCTTTTTCTTCGCATCCTTGCTGTACAGACAGCGCATCCTGTGAACCAGGAGGGAGCAGGGTGGAGACCAGGGCAGTGATTGCCCTATAACCATGAAGCAGCGATACTGCTGGTCTCTTCTTATCTTCACAGCTAAAAATTATACCAGAGGAGGAAAGCAATTCCTATGAATAATAATCAACTGACTTGAAATGCTGCCCGGCAGTCCCTTCACAGCTCTGCCCTTTGCCGTCTCACTTACCCCAACTTCCTGCCTTTGTTTACCTGTTCGTGCTATCACCCTTTTGGAGAGGATTTTAATTTTTATAACTTTAGGATGCAGGAAGGTACAGCTCTTCCTCGACTTCAGATGAGGTTATGTACTGATAAATCCATTGTATGCCGAACATATTGAAAATGCATTTAATACATCTAAGCTCCCCAGAGTCGTAGCTTAATCTTCCCTAACTTCAGCGTGCTCTGAACACTGTTAGCCCACAGTTGGGCAGAGTCATCAAACACAAAGTCTGTTGGGTAATGAAGTGTTGAATAGCTCACATAATTGATTGAATATTGTACTGAAAATGAAAGACAGAATGATTGGGTGCAGAATAGTTTTGTGTCTGTTCTTGGCCCCAGTGGTCACACTCTGCCCTGCCCAGCATCACGGAAGACTGTGAGACCCACATACACTAGCCTCAGAAAAGAGCGGAATTGAAAATCTGAAGTCCTGTTTCTACTGAGTGCATGTTGCTTTCACAGTCTGGTAAAGTCAAGAGATGTAAGTCAGGTGCGCACGCCTGTGCTTAGTCACTGAGTCACATCAGACTCTTTGGGATCATAAACTGTAGCCTGCCAGGCTCCTCTATCCATGGGATTTCCCGGCGAGAATACTGGAGGGGTTTGCCATTCCCTTCTCCAGGGGATCTTCCCAACCCAGGGATCAACTCCCATCTCCTGCACTGGTAGGCAGATTCTTTACCACTGAGCCAGCTTGTTGTTCAGTCACTAAGTCGTGTCTGACTCTTTGCAATCCCATGGACTGCAGCCTGCCAGGCTGCCCTGTCCTTCACCATCTCCCGGAGTTTGCTCACACTTATGTCCAGCGAGTCGGTAATAACATCCAATAAGTCAGGGACCATCTGTAAATGGAATATGTGAAAAATGCAGCTTCGTTTAAACATTCGAAAATTACCCTGAGAATCATTGTTTTGACAAGTGATGTCAGATGTTTGTTGTGTGTCCCTTAGAGAAGTGGAAAATAAAGCCTCGTGTTTGAATTTAACTGGGGATGATGGCTGGAGTCACTGTTCTTCATATAACAATTCATGTCAAGCTCTGGGCCAGGCCTGCGAGCCAGGGCCTCTCAAAGCAGCAGGTGGGGGTGACGACAATGGTAGAAAGAGTCAGCTGCTCTGGTCCGCTCTCCCTTTCCCTCCCTGTCATCCTGGCCCAAATCTCCTCTGGCAGAAGTTGTGGTTTTTTTCGCCCTTGTGGCTTCAGAAATCAGTGTTTATGACATCTTAAGGAGGGAAACTTTATTCTGGTTTTGCGCTGGTCCGCAGCCATTAGGCTATTTCACCTTTCTGTCCTGGATTAGGAGACCGAAGTTTCACATTTTGATCACATGTTTCTTTTCGGTCAGCCAAATATGAAACAGTCTGATTTGCACAACTGAAAGTCATCAGGGGAGATTCAGAAATTAAGTGACTGACCATCCATCATGTTCTTCTAAACACTGTTTTTTGTACCTGAGGCCATTGTCAGGGCAAACTGGAATGTGACAAATTCCTTTTCTCAGGCGTGTCTCCAGTGGTCTTTGTTGAGATCTATTTTATCCTGGGTGATGTCATGAGCTTCCAAATCCCACACACCTGTCTGTGTTTGCATCTTTGACTTCTGTTTGCTTCTGGCTTTGACCTTGGACAAATTTTTTGACTTCTTTGAAGCTAGGCTTTCTTACCTGTAAAGCGGTGTTGGTGCGACTTAACTTCCCTGGCTGGGAGGTTTTCATGTGGAGAAATGGACCTTACTGCATCACCCTCTCTTGTGCTTTGAGCCCCGTACCTGTCCTGGGGAGGTTTTCATGATTGTGGCCTTTGGGGTCTTGTGCACACTTGCAGATTTTTTTTTTTAATGTTAAGTAGAGATTTTGTGTGATGCCTCACCATCTGAATTAAACAGGAGTGCAAGGGTTTGATATTATTTAGGTATTCAGTCTGATGTTTAAAGAATGTGTTTCCATTGTAACTATTGATGTTTAAAGATAATGGTAAGTGGCTAAGGATTAGAATCCCCAGTCTTTGCTCTGTCTCTGAAATTCCTGGTGCAGGAAGAGAGGTGAGGGATGGGGTCAGCAAGTTTCACTCCAGTCTGAAACCTGGAGTGGAGAATGGTCCTGGCTTGCTCTGTACCTCTTGCAAGAAGGCCTGACATGTCCTCGCTACCTTGGGGGATCAGGGAGGGAGGTGAAGCATCTAGTGTTCAACAGACATCTTTGCTAGACATATGAATTGTTTCGAGAAGAGTCTTTTGTGATTTTTCATTCTTAAAAAAACTGTGTCTACTTAAGGTTTTTTTTCCCTTCCTCAAGTAATTATGTGTTCATTTTAGAAACGGGGTGTGTGTGTGTGTGTGTGTGTGTGTGTGTGTTTTAGTCACTTGATTGTGTCAAATTCTTTCGGACTCCATACACTATACTTCAGCAGGCTCCTCTGACCATGAGATTTCCCAGGTAAGAATTCTGGAGTGAGTTGCCATTCTGTTTTCCAAGGGATCTTGCCGACCCAGAGATCGAACCTGGGTCTCCTGCATTGCAGGCAGATTCTTTACCATCTGAGCCGTCATGGAGCCCCTTTAGAAACATTAGAAAATGCAAGAGAAGAAAAAAGTTCACAGTGGAATTCTGCCCTTCAGGGTAACTGCTCTGGGCATTTTTGTGTTTTTCAGGTAATTTCACATGTAAACCTGCTGCTGCTAAGTCGCTTCAGTCATGTCGACTCTGTGCGACCCCATAGATGGCAGCCCACCAGACTCCCCCATCCCTGGGATTCTCCAGGCAAGACCACTGGAGTGGGTTGGCATTTCCTTCTCCAATGCATGAAAGTGAAAAGTGAAAGTGAAGTTGCTCAGTCATGTCCGGACCCTCAGCAACCCCATGGACTGCAGCCTACCAGACTCCTCCGTCCATGGGATTTTCCAGGCAGGAGTATTGGAGTGGGGTGCCATCACCTTCTCTGACATGTAAATCTAGATCCTTCCAAAAGCAACAAGATGGTGAAGTGGGAACTTGGTTTTTTGTTCACTAGATGCCTGACACATAGTTATCCTTCAGTTAGTCCTTCCCTGTTGAATGAATACAACACCTTTTACCAAAAAATTGTTGATATACCTTCAGATCAATAAGTAGAGATTTGCATCCTCAGTTTTACTGTCAATCTCTTAGGGGATGCACCCTCTTAACAAGTCCTTGTTCATAGACAGTTTCCAAATTATAGAAGTTACTGCAGTGAACATCTTTTGAAACATGTAAGTTTTTTCTTCCAATGATTTTCTTTTCTTTTATTCTTAACTTCTATAAAGAACTTCTAACTTTATTAATGATTGGGTGAAGGTATAATTGGAGGAGGAAACAGCAACCCACTCCAGTATTCTTGCCTGGAGAATCCCATGGACAGATGAGCCTGATGGGCTACAGTGTATGGGGTCACAGAGTCAGACACAACTTATCTACTGAGCACACACAAAGACATAATCGCTGCTCAGAAAAGCATGCCCAAAGGGAGTGACATCCGGGAGAGTTTCTCTATCTGTTGAGTGAAACTTGGTGAACTTTGAGATCAGTCTCAGCCTCTCTGGCGCTCCTTTGCAAGGAATTGATTTCTTTTTTTTTTTTTAATTAATGTAATTATTTATTTGGCTCCACCGGGTCTTAGTTGCCGTACTCGGGATCTTGAGTTTCAGCATGTGGAACCCAGTTCCCTGACCAGGAATTGAACCCAGGTCCTCTGCATCGGGAGCCCAGATTCTTAGCCACTGGAGCACCGGGGAATTCCTGGGGAATTGATTTCTGACCAACCAGGTGCTCACTCTACCTTGTGAGTTTTGGCAGGCAGGGGCTGGGAGTGTTTATCACGGTTTTAGGGAATGTACACACATGCCAGTTTGAGAAACAGTACCATATGGGGACGTCGTGTGTCCTGAAGCCTGGGAAATGTTTCTGTTGGACATCTTCAGGGCCCTCGCCCTGCTGGAAAGGGAAGCGGCTGATGTGCATGCATTCGGCTTCAGGAGCTGCCGCTTGGAGCTCCCCAGGCTCCTGTCGCTATGGACATCAGGAGCGATCCGTGGGGCTGTCCGCATCCCTTGGGGAGCTGTGACCTGATGGACTGCGCTTTGATCTAGCATACGGTGATGGCGCAGACTTGATTTCTGAGACCTGTGGGTTCATTAAGGGCAGAAAGTACTTAATACCTTCCACTGATGGTAAGGCCGTAATTTTGATTTCTAGCTGCGGTCTGGCGTCACAGCACTTCTTCCTTCTGGCAGGAGGGGGATGCTGAGTTATGGGCGGAATATCGGTTGGCCCGTGTCCTGAGCGTGGTTTGCGGGGGACCTGGCTGCCTCCTCTGTCTTGGCGCCCGGGTTCCCGTGAGTCATCGTCCACTCAGCGTAAGATGAGGCGGCACTTTTCAGGCTGGCCGGGAGGCAGGAGGACTGCTCTTTCATGCTGGTTATTTGTCCTGGCTGCCAGGCCCACCTCATGGAGTTTGAGGGGGTGGGGAGCCCCTAGATCGGGCTTGAGAACCAGGCCCTCTTGTAACTCATGCATTTCCTCCCTCACTGTGAGCCAGATTGATGAGGGGGTGGGGATGGAGGGGATGGAAAGTCCACCAGGGACAGCCTCTGTGCCGGGAATCGGCCGCCAGTGTCCCAGGAGAAGAGGTCAGGACTCCCCAGGTGTGCTGGAGGTCAGGACTGGCTCCCCAGAGAAGCCCTGCTAAGTGGGGGCCCCGAAGGAATTGAGTGGGAGCCCAACGGATACTTACGTGTGGCGGGCGGTTGGGTGAATGCCAGGGACTAATAGAGGTGCTAGTTTTCTGGGAGCACGCAGAGGGGATGGGAAACGCGGGTGGCAGGCGTCTGGAAGGGTGGGTCCTTCGGGTCATCAGTCGGCTTTGAACTTTTATCTCAGGCCACCGGGAAGATGATGACAAGGAACCTGACTTGCAAGGGGTCCAGAAGCTGAGCAGATGGCCATGCCTCCCTGCTCACATCCGTGATCCCCCATAGCTACCTGGGGGTCCCCTCCTGTTGCCCCACTCTGCAACCCACGTGGGGAGCCATGCCCTTCTGACCTATTGTGAGAGTATCGTAGAATCATCCGAATGTTTAAACGACCACCCTGGACAGTTTTAAGAGTGACCTTCATTACCCAAATGGCACTTGGCAACTGGGCCTGCTGTCGGATGATCGAGTCGTAGCATCTCGTGTTCCAGAAAGGAGAAGGTGTGGATCAAGATGCAGAGGCTGCCTGGATAAAACGACATGGGAGGGACCCGGTGAGACAGATCCAAGTGCCTCGCCCTGGTCCGTGGAGTCCCTGGCCGTTTCTGAGCATGGCTGTCCCCCTCAACCCCACGCTCACCAGGCCTGGTAGTCACTCCCCTCCCACGGCCCCCTTCTCCGCCCCCCTTGAGTTGGTAGCCACAAAGTTGCGGCTTTGCTGGCCTTCCAGAAGATTTCTGTGTTTAACCCAAATTCACCTGGCTAATCCTGTGTCTACTTCTGGGGAAAAACTTCAGTCCCACCTTCTGCGCCAGTCAGACAGCCCACTGTTCATCATGTTCTCGGAGTAAAGCCATTCCTTTATCAAGGTTAAAAGGGACAGAACTAAAAGCTGGACAATGATGTCATAAATACCACTTTTTTTTTGTCATTAGTGAAATTGCGAAGAAATTGGCCGCTTGCTAAATGGAGGGTCTGATGATTATTCTGGGAAGAAGCAGGGCTATTTTGATGAGCAGGAACACGCAGAGCAGAGGGTGACTCCCATGGGGACTGGGTGTTGGAAGGTTGTTAGTAACAGGTGCACAAGGCATTCAGGACAAAGTGTCGATTTATGGCTTAGCAGACCACTGTAAATTAGGCATTATGGGAAAATCTTGAGCGAGTGTGACTTTGAATATGTCAGGTTGCTTGCGGTTGTCCTTTGCCTTCAGGTTTTACTGCTGGGAATTGCAAATAGACAGCTCCGTAGAGCTTGCACACCAGGCTAGCAGGAGTGTACAGAAGTGGTTTGGGTGTGAAAACTGATGGGCCGGTCTGGGGTGGTCATCTCCCCATTCACCTAAAACCCCCTTCGTTGTCCTTAACAAAAAGAGTATACTGTAAATTTAACATGTTTGGGGGAGAAAGAGGAGAAAAGGCAGCGAATATTTGTCAAACAGATAGAGGCATTCAGTATAACAGGTGCCCTCACTTTTAATATATAAGATCCTTCTAAAAGCCAGCGGATTTCCCTGGTGGCTCAGATGGTAAAGTGTCTGTCTGCAATGCAGGAGATCTGGGTTCAATCCCTGGGTTGGGAAGATCCCCTGGAGAAGGAAATGGCAACCCACTCCAGTACTCTTGCCTGGAAAATTCCATGGATGGAGGGGCCTGGCTGGCTACAGTCCATGGGGTCGCAAAGAGTTGGACACGACTGAGCGACTTCACTTCTTCTAAAAGCCAGCAGGGTAGGTGGCTTTGCTCACATCTTCCAATGATGAAACCGGAGCCAAAAAGGGTAATTATTGTGTCCCTGGACACAGGGAGTATCCAAAAACCCAAGGGAGTAAGCTGTTGTATGTCGTCCTTATGCCTGGATATTATCCGAGAGGGTTATTTATCCAAAGCATGAATGCCAGGCTCTGCATGCAGCTGTTCAGTTGTGGAAACGTACACCGTTAGAGTGGGAGGATTAAGTGCATTGAAAATGACCCCAAACCAGACATTGCCCTGGAAGACATTCGTTCACCAGCACCTGTCAGATCAGAGCCGTGCTAGCGTTCTCACCTGGACCCCACGTGGTGCAATGCTCGCTTCCCACCCACTTGAACTCGTCTTAGACCCCAGCATCATGTAATAGCGACTCTTTCCTCACATCCTGCATTTGAGGATGCCTGTGCCTTGACCCCCACTTAGCTTCCTTTGAGTTACAAGAATACTCAGAAACTTCAGAAATAAGTTCTTTTCGTTGATGGCAAGTAGTGCTGGAAATCCCATGGACAGAGGAGCCCTGGCGCACTGCAGTCCCTGGGGTCGCAAAGAGTCCGACACGACTTAGCAACTGAATCCGAGAATCTGATTAGCCCTTATATGTTCAGCTAAGAACTAGTGCAGTATCGGAACCTCTCACGGGCTTGGTGCCCCCGGTTTTCCTGCCTGCCACCCACGGAGGAGCCCCACCAGACTTCCCTCCATCAGGTGAGGGCACCACCTGGTCCCCTGTGACCCATCTGAGCACAGCTGAGGGAGGGGAAGGTGGGCTGCGGTCCACCAGCAGGCCTGGGGCTCTGGTTATCTTGGTGATGACTGATGGAATGTCCTGGGGCTTGCCTTTTTGAGTGCTTGATCTCAAGAGGGAATTTTTGAAAGTAGCAACATCAGAAGTGCCATTGGTGGTGGTGGGGTTACAGTTGTATTTCTGGGATGGGACATCCCAAGGAGCCACCTGAGTGCCTGGAGCCAGGTGAACCCCAGTGCCATCCCTGTTGTTTTTTTCCAAGGCATCTCTTCTTTTAATTTTAAAATACTCTTTAACCCAAGAGTTCTTAAGTATTTAATTTTTCCCTTGTCTCTTTCCTCCTCTTCCTTCCTACTCAACTGGAGTCAGCGATGCCCTGTGCAGCTTTCTTCTTTAGAGGGTTTTGGGGTTTCCAGGTTGCTTCTCATGTTTGCGAACGCTCCTTGGATACTCGAGCGGCAGCTGCGTTTTCTCCAGGACACGGACGTGAATGTGGGTCAATCAGATTGCGTTCATTGATTACGTTACGTTTCACGTGGCTGCCGGAAGGTGCTCTGCTCGCTGCGCTGTCAGAGTCAAGGGTCGGGTCCCGTTTCCCGACGGATCAACCCTAACAGCTTCTCTGTATATATGAGCTGTTCTGGCAGCTGATTGGATCTTTGGATCAATCAGAAAATGCTCTCCCGTATGTGTTCCGTGTTTGTGGCCTGAATTGTGCCTTTCTCATCATGCTTTACTGTCTTCCCTCCGGGTCATTTTCAGATGTGCGTCTCGTGGAGTCTAAGCTTTTCTTCTCCCTGGGTCAGTGGTCCTTCCTGGACGTCTTATGTTGGTAACAATCATACGCTTGGTTCCATCACTGCCTCTCCCATGAAGGGTTTGCTCCTTCTAGCCTCCCTTTGAGCGTGGTTTGGAAGCTAAACGACCCGAGAGCATGGCCCTAGTTACCTTCATTAAAACGGAGGACATTTCGACGGGAAGTGCTTGGTGCGTGTCGAGAGCCGTGTCGGGACTCAGGCACTCTGCTGCTCCCCGGGCAGAGCGAGTGTTTCAGCCTGGATTCCTCCCCGAGTTCCCTCTCCCCAGGGCCCCGGGGCGCTGTGTTCCCCCGGTGATGAGGCGTCTGTGATGCTGCTGTGCTCTCTGTGGCGAGGTTTCTCTAATAAGTCGGGGTTTGCAGGCTTGAGTGTGTGGTTTGATTTTGTGTGCCTTGATGCTTAAGGACTTTCGGGTTCCCCCTCCCCAGCGTGCAGTCCCTTCTGTGTGCCCGGGCGGTTGTGTGTGTCACGTGGACTGTGGGCTTTGATGGGACCCTGCAGTCACGTGACCCCGGGCACTGGCCTCAGCTGTGCCTGGTGTGGCTCTCTGGCCCGCGTCTGCCTGGGAGGCCGACCCCCTCCTGTTCTTCCCGCTCACCTGCTCATCCGTGCGCTTTGCAGACACGCCTGGTGGCTTCAGTGCGCTAGACGCGGTTCAGCAGTGCCCTTTGCCCTTTGCCAAGAACTGACAGCAGGAGCTGACCGTGCTTATTCTAGGCCTGCACACTTTCGAGGCCTTCCTGGTTTCACAGAGCAAGTCTGGCCTTTTCAGCCCAGCACTGGGTCTGGCAGGCTGTCCTTGAGCTTTCTGTCTCCAGCCTACCCTTTTCTGCACCGGCCCGCTGGTCCCCTAGATGCCACATGGTGATGCCCCAGTGTGATGTGTATGGACCCTTCTCCACAGGCCTTGGGGATAAATGTCTCACAAGGACACTCACACACGGTGGCCCTAAATGTCTTCCTGTTTTTGTTCCAGCTACATTGGTTAGACATACTGGTGATTGAAACTTAAAACATAAACATTCAAAAAACTTGGGGCTTCCCTTGTAGCTCAGTTGGTAAAGAATCTGCCTGCAGTGCAGGAGACCTGGGTTCCATCCCTGGGTTGGGAAGATCCCCTGGAGAAGGAAATGGCAACCCACTCCAGTATCCTTGCCTGGAAAATCTCATGGACAGAGGGGCCTGGAGGGCTGCAGTTCATGGGGTTGCAAAGACTCGGGCATGACTGAGCAACTAACACTTATATTATTCAAAAAACTAAGATCATGGCATAAAACTAAAGATTCAGAATACTAGGATCATGGCATCTGGTCCCATCACTTCATGGCAAATAGATGGAGAAACAATGGAAACAGTGACAGACTATTTTCTTGGGCTCCAAAATCACTGCAGATGCTGACTGTAGTCATAAACTTGCTCCTTGGAAGAAAAGCTATGACAAACCTAGACAGCATATTAAAAAGCAGAGACTTTGCCAACAAAGGTCCATCTAGTCAAAGCTATGGTTTTTCCAGTAGACATGTATGGATGTGAGAGTTGGACTATAAAGAAAGCTGAGCAACGAAGAATTGATGCTTTTGAACTGTGGTGTTGGAGAAGACTCTTGAGAGTCCCTTGGACTGCAAGGAGATCCAACCTCAGTCCATTCTAAAGGAAATCAGTCCTGAATATTCATGGGAAGGACTGATGTTGAAGCTGAAGCTCCAATACTTTGGCCACCTGATGCGAAGAAGACCCCGATTATGGGAAAGATTGAAGGCAGGAGGAGAAGGGGACGACAGAGGATGAGATGGTTGGATGGCATCATGGACTCGATGGACATGAGTTTGAGTAAACTCCTGGAGTTGGCGATGGACAGGGAGGCCTGGCGTGCTGCAGTCCATGGGGGTTGCAAAGAGTCGGACATGACTGAGCAACTGAACTGAACTGAACTGAACTGAACAGCATTGGTCAGAACAGCCACCATCACTGGTGACTGACCCGGACAGCATCCTTCCTTTGCTTCTGGACGTAAGGCAGGCCGTGGTGAGTCTGTGTACCTGGGCTGGGCGTCTCTCCTCTGAGCATCAGATTCACCGGGAGGGTTGCAGTCTTGCTCGGGGCCCGCTGTTAGAGTCAGTCGACCTCAGGCTGAGCCCCCGCATCCTCAATTATAGAGGCACCCTAAATGACCCTCTGCGCAGCTTCAGGGGACCCCTTTGGAACAGTGTGTTCCTCAGATGATGGTTTTTCAAAAATGTCAGTGCGCCTTACATTGTTTTGTTGTAAGAGAAGTACGTGCTTTTGTAATTGTTCCAAATACTACTGTCGCCTGGAGAGTGAAGAGTGAGTCACTCTCCCCCACTGGGGCCGGCTGTATCTCTGCTTCTGACAACTCTCCCGGGGCGAATTCCATCAGGTTGTAGATTTTTCTGCCGACCTGTGTCACTCAGGGTTCCACTTCTGTATCCCCAAGTGAGGTTTAGGTATAATTTCCCTTTTTGTTTATCACTTGGGGATCAAGATCACTTTTTGCCTCGTAAAGCAACTGGCAAGGGGCTCTTTTTTTTTTTTTCCTTTTGAGAAGCTGCTTTAGACTTATCCTGAGGGGAATCAAGTGGCAATAGCAAGGATTTAGATTGTGTGTTGCCGGCAGGGCACTGCCAGACACCAAGTTCAGAAACTCTGTGAAGAGAACAAAATAGGCCACTGTATAGGACCTCCCTCTCTTTTTAGAAATTATTTATTTTTAAATTGTAGTTTTTAAAAAACAACAGATATAATGTAAAATTTACCATTTTGACAGTTTTTAAAATCATACAGTTGAACAGTGTAAAGTGAATTCACATGGTTGTACAGCTGGTCTTCAAAACTTTTTCAGTTTCCCAAACTGAAACTTACCCAGTAAACCTTGCCCCGTCTCCCCTTCTCCTCTAGCACCAGCTGAGCACCATCATTCCACTTTCCGTTTCTGTGGATTTGACTCTTTCACATAGCCCATATAAGTGGAATCATATAGTACTTGTCTTTTTTTGTGACTGGCATTTATCTTACTTAGAATATTCCTCAGGTTTCATCCGGGTGGTAGCCTGTGACAGAACTCCTTCCTGTTTAAGGCTGAAGGATGTTCCATTATATGGATGGACCACGTTTTGTTTCCCACCCATCCATTCTTGGACCTTTGGTTTGCATCTCTTGGCGACTGTGAATGATGCTGCTGTGAACACAGGTGTGGGCAAATCTCTCTTTGAGAAGCTGCTTTCACTTTTGGATAGATACCCAGAGGTGGGATTTCTTTATCATAGGGTAGTTTTGCTTTTGATTTTTTGAGAAACCTCCATACTCTTCCCCGGCGGTGGTACCAGTTTGCATCCCCACCGACTCCGTACAAGGGTTCCAGCCTCTCCATCCTCATCCACACTTGTGACTTTCTGATTTTTATACACAGCCAGCCTAAAGGGTGTGAGGTGACATCTCCTGGTTTTGAGTTGCATTTCCTTCTGATTAGCGGTATTGAGCATCTTTTCATATGCTTATTGGCTAGCCTGCTCTTTTTAAATGGCATTCATTTACTTAGATTTTTCTGTAAAGTGTTTCTGAGGAGGCTTTTTCTTCATACTCCTGGTAAGATGAAAACTCAAGTGAATTGATAGGGATTTCATGCTTTGACCCCTGCAGGTGTGCTGGGGGAACTTATTTTTGAATAGACCATTTAGAAGGAGGAGCTCCTTGTGAAAAGGGGGATTGCCGCCTTCACTGTCCCCCGTCCCCTGCCTTCATCCCAGAAAGCCACTTGCCCCTTTGCAGGCTGTTTAAAGTGTTCAAGTGCATTCTGATGAAGGACATCTGTAGAACATGGTTGTCACCCTGTCGATTTGAAGTGTAAGAACTGAAGTCACCCAGTGCCTCTCGCTAGGGCTTCCCCGTGGCTCAGGCAGTCAAGAATCTGCCTGCAATGCGGGAGACCCGGCTTCGATCCCTAAGTTGGGAACATCCTCTGGAGAAGGGAATGGCCACCCCCTCCAGTATCCTTGCCTGGGAAACCCCATGGACAGAGGAGCCTGGCAGGCTACAATCCTTGGGGTTGAAAAGAGTCAGACACAAGTGAGTGACTAACATACCATAGTATGCCTCTAAGGAGTGGAGGTCAGTTGTCTTTTCTGTTTGTTTCTAAGTGAAAAGTGAAAGTGTTAGTCACTCAGTCCTGTCTGACTCTTTGTGACCCCATGGGCTTGCCTAGCTCCTCGTCACTGGAATTCTCCAGGCAAGAGTACTGAAGTGGGTAATCATTCCCTTCTCCAGGGGATCTTCCCAACCCAGGGGTCACACCCAGGTCTCCTGCACTACAGGCAGAATCTTTACCATCCAAGCCACCAGAGAAACCCGCCCACACAGAGTATGAGCCATTCTCGAAGCGCTTTCCCCAGTCTGGTTTGATAGGTGTGATTTGGAAAGTTAGGCTGATCCTTGCAGAAGAAATATTTACACTTATCTCAGTGGATGAGCTCCTTACCTGCCTGAGGGAAGGAAGGTCCTTTAGAAATTCAGGAAAGCCATGAACTTGATTCCACTTTGCTGCCCTTAATTTTTTTGAGCTCCAAAACCACTCAAGATGATGACTGCAGCCATGAAACTAAAAGACGCTTACTCCTTGGAAGAAAAGTTATGACCAACCTAGACAGCATATTAAAAAGCAGAGACATTACATTGCCAACAAACGTCCATCTAGTCAAGGCTATGGTTTTTCCAGTAGCCATGTATGGATGTAAGAATTGGACTATAAAGAAAGCTGAGCACTGAAGAATTGATGCTTTTGAAGTGTGGTGCTGGAGAAGACTCTTGAGAGTCCCTTGGACAGCAAGGAGATCCAACCAGTCCATCCTAAAGGAAATCAGTGCTGACTGTTCATTGGAAGGACTGATGCTGAAGCTGAAACTCCAATACTTTGGCCGCCTGATACAAAGAGCTGACTCATTTGAAAAGACCCTGATGCTGGGAAAGATTGAATGTAGGAAGATAAGGGAAAAACACGATGAGATGGTTGGATGGCATCACCAACTCAATGGACGTGTGTTTGAATAAGCTCCAGGAGTTGGTGATGGACAAGGAGGCCTGGTGTGCTGCAGTCCATGGGATCGCAAAGAATTGGACATGACTGAGTGACCGAACTGAACTGAAAACGCACAGTATGTGGGGCGGGTGGAGTGGGTGGGCCTGTTGACACGCACCCTTGGCTGACAGTTATCCTGAAATGCAACTCGGGGTTTGCCAGTCCCCCTGGGAGCCCAGGAGTTCCTGGAATCTTTAGCTGGACTTGGCCCTGAGGCTCTTGCTTTGAGGGGTAGGCCCTTCTACTGCTCCAGGAGGCAGGAGCTCTGTTCCCACGCTGCAAGGTCCAGCCTCCTTAGCTCAGAAAGGGTGAGGGGTTTGAGCCCAGCCCAGCTGCTCTGACTTCTCTCTGCTCCTCACCTTCCCTGTTCACAGGCAAGTGTTGGGGTCCCTTTTGGCTGCTGGCAGGGAGGAAGGGCAGGAATTAGGTGGCTCTGAGTCGGTCTCTGCACCCACCCTGAGAAAGTAGTTCATCCTCAACCGTGCAGGCCCGCCGCGACACGTGGCGATTTGTGATGGGGATAATTGTATAACTTGCCCGATTAGAGGCGCGTGTGGAGCTTGCCTGACTCATGGCTCAGCCCCGCCCGGGGAGCAGTCGAGCTGGCCCAGCCGGCAGCTGCCTGCAGCCCGAGGGGTTGGGGATGAGGCGGGCGGTGACTGGGGCGTGGTGGATCTCTCTGGATCGGCGGCGTGGCGCAGAGTTGGACGGCCAGCATCCAGCAGCTCCGTGCTGGAATGCTCAGCCCAGGGAAAGGAGTTTGGTTTGGGTTGAGTTGCTTTCTGGCCTGTGAGCACTAGGGCAGCACCGTGCCCACGGCTGCTGCCCCTTCTCACTTTTCACAGATGGAGAAGCTTCCCCTGGGGAAGCTGAGCCACATCCCAGGGCCCACTGTGGCCGCCTTCCTCCCAGACATGGCCTGCCCCCAAGCCTGGGGCCCCCTTCCATCAGGGCCTGAATTCCATCCTGGAACAGCTGTCACCTGCCCTTGCCTGGAGACTCATGCCTGCCTCTAGAATCCTACCTGTGAAGCAGGCATTGTAAGCGTCTTCACTCAGCGTTAGGGGAAACCCGGGGGCACGAAGCAGTTCCCCTGAACTCTGAGGGTCAGAAATCAAACAAATGTGGTTTGACTTGGAGCACCCCCCTTCCCCCAACCACCTCCCCACTTCTCGTCCTGAACGAAGCTTAAAGGGGATGAGTTTCTTTCCTCCTGTGTCATCCTCGGGTGCCCTCCAGCCCAGCGTTCCCAAGTCCTGTGCAGACGGCCATCAGTTCTCCAAATTGATTGAGGACCCCAGAGCCCAGGAGTCCAGGGCTGAGTTCGGCGCCAGGGATGCTGCATGTCCTCCATACGGCTGGCATCTCCGAGGCTGGGGGCCGAGCTCTCACCCAGAGACCCCTCTGAAAGATGCCTGCAGACCCGGGGGACCTGCTCAGATAACCCATCCATCCCTGCAAGGGGGGGCCCCCTGCTCACCTGGCCAGGTATTGCATAAAGGCCCGAGCAAGTGGTGTCTGGGCCCTTCTATAATTTTTTTTTTTTTTTTATAAATACAGGCCAGGTTATCACCTCTGTTTATCCAGCCTCTCAGGCTGTAACTTCCTATTGCCGTTCTAGTCAGCGGACAGTTCTGAGTCTAACCTGAGTCCTTAGGAGGGCGGAAGGCAGAGTGTGTGACTGAGCAGCTTTTACATACAGCTGCCTGCAGCCTTGTGCTCTTTCACTGTTTGCTTGTTTTGTAATAAATAGAGGAGCTTATATTTATGCCCTTCCCACTGGCAGCAAAGAGGGAGGGAGTAGCCTGGAGAAGGGGGTTAGTAGAGGTCAGGCCAGGTGACCAAGGTCAACATCAACAGTGGCAAGCCCTGTGGACAGTATATGCCCTTGTGCGGGGTGAAGAGGGCGCCTCCCCAGCCACCTTCCTCCCCAGGATCCACAGCCCCAGTCTTCACCCTGAAAAGAAGCAGACACACCCCAGCTGAAGGGCAGTTACCCAATACCTGCCTGGTCTTGCTCAGAACCGTCAAGGTCACGGAAGACAAAGAGTGCCTATGGAATTGTCACGGTCCAGAAGAGCCTCAGGAGACAGGGCTGAATGTCGTGTGATATCTGGCAGGGATTCTGGGATGGAGCAAGGACATGAGAGAGAAACTCAGGGAATCTCAGGGCTTCCCTGGTGCCTTAGTGGTAAAGAGTCCACCTGCCAATGCAGGAGATGAGGGTTCGATCCCTGGGTCTGGAAGGTCCCCTGCAGAAGGAAATGACAACTCCAGTACTCTTGCCTGGGAAATCCCATGGACGGAGGAGCCTCGTGGGCTACAGTCTCCGGGGTAGTAAAGGGTTGGACGTGACTGAGCCGCTAAACAACAGAAAGGGAATCTGAATATAGAGTGAACTGAACTAAAGGCCCGTCATCATTCATTGGCAAATGGGCCATCCTAATGGGAGGTTTTAATAATAGGGAAGTCAGGTGTTGGTTGGCATATGGGGATGCCTTGTCTTATCTTGACGACTTTTCTATGCATCCAAATCCACTTTAAAAGGAAGTTTGTTTTAGAAAAGAGACAAGACGGTGGCAGGGAGGGCCGCTGGGAGGCAGGGCTGCCAGGGCGCGGCTCTCAGGCCCTTGGCTCTGGTTGGTATCTGCCGTCGGCGGTAACCGTGGCTGGAGTCCAGAGGGTGCCCTGCAGTGCGGGCCCGTGGTTTTGGGCGACCCCTGCCAGGGAGGAGCCCAGGCCCCCTCACCTTCTGCCAAGCGCAGTGCCCACCCCTCCAGGTCAGGCGCTGGCCTGTCTCCTCCAGTCAGCAGGCTCTTTGTTCTCTCCTGGAGTAGACTTTTAACAGTGAGCTGCTCTCCAGATCAGCGAGGAAGCCAGCTTCCAAACACAAAGCACAGGTCAGCTCTGCCAGGTGAACTTGAACTTGAGAAAGGCAGCGGAGCAGCGGGAACAGTGGGGCTGTGTATAAACTGCCCTGCAATTCCGAGTCTGGAACATCAGGCTGGTGAGGAGGGGTGGTCGGGGTGGCTGAGGGCCCCAGTAATCCTGTTAGCAGCTCGGGGGGTGATGCGCGGAAGAGGGGATGAGTCGGTGAAGTTGTCTCTCCTCCAAAGGGGGCTGACTGCAGCACGCACGGCTGCATCGAGGCATCCGCTCCTTCAGGCATCTTCTGCTGATGCCGAGTCAGCGCTGGGGGAGCAAGCACTGTGACGTGCCCTGCACCGGGAAAGTCACTGAGCGCACACACAGGCATGGAGGCTCCGGCCCCTGCACTTGAGCTTGTAATCTTCTTAGGCCAGAAGGCTTTCTTAGGGGACTCGGCTCCGGGACAGCATGGGGACAAATGTCTGTCTCCAGCTAGACCTGCCGTCCTCTGGCCAGTTTTCTGTGCCCAGGGATCGCCGGGGACGGGGGGCAGTTCTGAGCAGCTCCTGGTGATGAGAGGAGGTTGCTGATGTGGGAACCGCACGCTGAGTGGCAGGGGGCCTCTGTCTGGGCTGAGATTCAGCTGGAAAGAGACAAGGGGGCGTCAGGTGGGAGGAGCAGAGATGGTAGTCATCCTGGGTGGCCCTTATGTGCACACATTGGTTCCTCATCGCAGGGTAAATCCTGGAGCACTTATGTAGCGCCAACTGTAGACCCCGAGCTCTTCTAAACACTTCACACATACACTCCCCACAACAGCTTGTAGGTTGGGGGCCCTTTTTTAGAGATGAAGGCAGGTCTGCTCCCAGCTCAAGGTCCTGCCAGTGGGAGGGCATGGGAGTGATGCTCCTGGGCCCCAGGCAGCCCACCCAGCCTGGCACCTCCTTGGGTGGGACAGCTGGAGTTTCCCAGCCAGTGTGTTTACACAGATAGGCATCACCCTAGAGCTTAGGGTCCCTGAGCTGGGCAAGCTCCTGGTGTTGGGAGCTTCTGGGGCCACCCTTCTCTTGACAACTTCTGGATCCAGAGACTCCCGCGATGGACATAGAGCGGGGACGGCTGCTTCAGTGACCACCCCCACGCCCCATACCCAGGGACCACTTCCCTGCTGTCGGAGCTTTCCAGAAGGTTCTCTCTTCGCCACTCTTACCACTCAGGTGCGCAGATCTGAGACTCTGCACGTTTGAGTTAACACCACCGCATTCCCCAGCCACCCTGGGAAGAAACCTCTCCAGATTCCTAATGTGCTCAAGGTGTGTTTGAGCCAACTCGTTTTCTGGTCCTTTTCAGCTCTTCCATGCAAGCAGGCTGTGCAGCCTGTGGGGCAGTTTTCTACAGCCGGCCTGATCTTTAGGTCCTGGGCATTCCCCGTGTCTCTCCTGGCCATGGGACAGGAGCCCCACCAGCAGGGTGGCTGCCTTGCCATGGCCCTGGGGGCTTTGCTCCTGTAGCCAAGGGCAGCTTCGTCCCCTTCAGGTGATGTTCATGGTTTGCGCTTTTTGCCTTCTGTCACTCCCTCTGGAAGTGCTTTGTCACTCATTCACCAAGTATTTGAGAGCCTGCTGCACCTGGGAGTGTGGAGGGGGCCAAGGACAGAGTCCTGGGCACAGCCCGCTTTCCATCCGTGGGCAGCAGGGCCCAGATACCCTTTCCCTGGGGCCCAGGCCGAGCTGGCATGCACTGGTGCTCACCGACCAGGGCTGCCCTGTATGCTGAACTCTGGCTGGGCCCCTGCGCTGCTGCCAGCCGCAGTCTCGCCCATCAGCCCGCGTAGAAGGTTTCTTTTGTTCGGTGCTATTGGCATGATTGAATCCATTGCTGTTGCCAAACAGGATGTGGTCTGGGTGACTCCCAGCTCCCAGCAATCGAAGGTTCTTGTTTTCCACTGCCTGGAGAGGGTGAAACCCCATAACCACAGGGCGCTTCGGGGGCCCTGGGGGGAGCCCTGGGTTAATGAAGAGCCCAGCACAGCAGCGTCTGGGACCAGCATCTTTAATTGCATGGGAGGGAGGGGGAGAGGTGGGGCGATTTCTTACAGTCATAACCCAGCCCAGGAGGAGATGGCTTCCAGGTGAGGCTGGAGGCCTGTGAGTTTGGTTTGGGAGGAGGGTTTCTAGGTGGGGCCTTCCTTCCAGGTCACAGCTGGGCCACTTCTCTGCAGAGCAAGGAGATTGGGAAGGGGGCCGCCTTTTCCCCAGGCCTGCAGTGCCTGTCCTTACCATTCCACTGGGTTATCAGGGGGCCAGGCCATGTGGTTTCTAAATCTTCAATGCATGTGTGCGTGCGTGGTTGTGTCAACTCTCTGCAACGCAATGGACTGCAGCCCACCAGGCTCCTCTGTCCATGGGATTCTCCAGGCAAGAATACGGGAGTGGGTTGCCACATCCTCCTCCAGGGGATCTTCCCGACCCGGGGATTGAACCTGCTTCTCTTAAGTCTCCTGCATTAGCAGCCGTGTCCCTTACCATTAACACCACCTGGGAAGCTTGTAGATACAAATAACACTTAAATATTTGGGATGAATAGAAGATGGCAGAAACAGTGACCACTCATAGAGACTGGTATAGCTTCTCCCTTTCCATGGTTTTCCCCATTTTTTCTTGCTGGATTGTAGGAGTTCTTCGACTTTTCTGGAAAATAAGTCTTTCTTGGCTGTGAGCATTGCAAATATTGCCTCCTAGTTTACTTGGCCACACGTGCTTTAAAAATCCAATGAGGCACGTTCCGAATCCGTCCTGGGGGATAATTTACAGAACTGTTTTCCAAGCGTTCCTAGTTCGGGCCGGTGTGTCCTTGGTCTCGGCCAGGGCATCGTGCCTGGGAGGTCATAGGTCCAGCTTATTGTAATGATCCGTTACTGCCTTCTCTCACTTTCTGTTCCCCGTCATGGATCACCCGCAACCCTCCCCCCGCCCCGGGTCTGGGAGTGCTTTCCTGCACAAATCGTTTTGGTCTCTTAGTCATTTGGGGGAAAATTAGTGAGTCAGCCCAGGACCTTGGGCCTGGGGCACAGCCCCTCCTGGCCAGGCAGCTTTAAATCTGCGTTTCTTTGTGGCCCCTCGAGGTGGGAGCTTTACTAAAGGAATGTGGGGTCTGGGGAGCCTGGATGCAGCCTGTTTAGAAGGAATGCATTCCTGGAGGAGGTTAAAATTAGAAAAAGCAGTTACACTTCCTGCCATTCAGCCGCAGTTGGCTGGTGTTTGTTTGCACAAGGATTCTTCTGGTAACAATCTGGGGTCGGTTTCTGGTGGAATATGACGGTGAAGTCATGGTTTGCGGGATGGAGGTGGTCCGTTTCCATGGTGATCTTTGTTGTTGAAGTCACTGCTTTGTTTGTGAATTCTCGGAGAATTGTGCCAGCATGGAAAAATAGTCTTGAAACAACTCCTTTTTATGGCTAGCAGAAAAGATTTTATTTTTTTTTTGCGAAAGCTCTTGAATGGGAAGTTGATACCGTGGAGTGCATCTGTTTGTCAGTGAACCCTGGAAGGAGTGGACCTGGGCCCTTGCGGGGGCTTGGCTCCCCATCGCCCCGCCCCCTCGCAGGGAGGCCACCTCTCCTGGCGGTGAGACTTGGACTTCTTGGGGAGCCCCCTGTGACTCTCTGACTGGCGTAGGCGGGGAGGGGGGCATCCTCCCACGCCATCTCCAGGATTAGCAAATAAAAATACACTGCACCCTGCCGCGGTTGACTATTTGGGACATACTTAGGGTAATACAATTTTGTTGCGTATCTGAAATTTAGATTTAACAGGGTGTCCTAACACCCAGACCACCTCTGCCTTTTCTCTGTGGTCCTCGGTCTTGCTCTCATTGGTGCCTGAGCCCCTGCCAGGTGAAGAAGGGACATCGCCTGCTTCTTGCTGGTGGGCCCTGTGGCTTCTCCAGGCTAGTTGCTAGGGGCTTGGACACTTCCTCTGGAAGGTGCTGGGCCGGCCGCTCTCACCTGCTGGCGGCGGGCTTTCAATCTGGCAATCATGGCGCGTCTGCCCGCGTTCCATGGATGGAGAACATGCAGGAGGTCTCGAGTCGCTCACGCACATCAGGGTCCTTCCGCCTCGTCACGCCACACCCAGAAGCTGGAGGGCACAGGGGAGCTGGCCCGTCATCTTCCCTGGAGAACAGATGTGCTTATCAGAAGCTCATGTTCACGGAACCAGGGGCATCACCAGCCCACTTCACTGGCCTGCCCAGGAGTGCCATCCCTTTAGCGGAGGTAGGCGGCAACCATGTCACCCAGGCCCGGAGTCACAGGTCTCTTGGTGGGAGTTGTGGGCCACCACTGGACCTCGAAGAAAGAGGGGAGATGTGTACGTAGGAGTTTTCTGGTGGGGGGCTCCCCTGGCCAGAGTGAAGGGAGTTGGCGTGGGTGCTAAGGAGGCTGGTGGGATGGGGCCAAGCTGGGGAGAGCCCTGAGCTGGGGCAGGGATGCCTGGCCTCAGGTGGGCTGGTGCCAGGAGGGGAGAAGGGCACTTTGTGTTCATGGGCAGGGGAACAGTCGCTGAAGGTGAGGGAGCCAGAGGATGGATTCAGTGGAGATGCAGTTGGGACCATCTGGGGAACAGCTGATTGTTTGCTCCAAGATGGCCAGCAGATCATAGCAGGCAGGGGGGCTTCCTTTTATGTTCAGGCACCAGGTACCACTGGTGGAGCTTCTTACCGTGTGCTCCGTGAAGCAGGCGTCAGGGCTGGACGCAGCGCTGAGCACAACAGCTGTTTTCCTGCCTCGTGCGCCATACAGATACGCTTGCGAGAGGTACAGGGCTGATTCCTTGGGGGATTCTATAGCAGTTCCCTGAGTGCTTGCTGTGTTCCAGGTGGACAGCGTGAAATCTTTGCCTTCTAGGAGTCTTTCCTCTGGAGGGAGAGAAAGGAAATAAACGGATGATGAAGAGTGTTGGGAGTGATCACTGAAGCCGGGTAGTGGGATGGGCAGACAAGCTGTGCTGTTTTAAGAGGGAGTGTAGGCTCAGAGGCTTCCCAGGTGGCGCTAGTGGTAAAGAACCCACCTGCCAATTTAGGAGACACAAGAGAGGTGGGTTTGATCCCTGGGTCGGGAAGATCCCCTGGAGGAGGGCATGGCAACCCACTCTAGTATTCTTCACCTGAGAAATCTCATGGACAGAGTTGCCTGGCAGACTATAGCTCATAGAGTTGCAAAGAGTCGAGTATGACTGAATCAACTTAGCACACACTCCCGTAGAAGGCTGACTGTCCCTTCCCACCTCCCCCAGGGATCATCATGTGGTAATTCCAAGAACCTATGAATGGTACTTGATAGAGTAAAAAGGACTTGGTGGCTGTGATAACTGAAGGACCTTGAGATGACCCTGCCTACCTGGAGGGGCCCTGAATGTCCTGTGATGACAGTGTCGTTGTAAGAGAGGCAGAGGGAGGTGTGACTGCAGAGCAGAAGGTGATGGAGACAGAGATGGAGTGAGTGGGCTCTGAAGTTGGAGGAAGGGACCGTAAACCAGGAATCCAGGATGCCAGAAGGTGGGAAAGGCAGGGTCACGGATTCTCCCAGTAGAGCCTCCACAAGGCAGCAGGCCCAGCAATGCTTGACGTTTGCCCAGTGAAACTGGCTTCACATTTGTGCACTCCAGATGGTAAGAATAAATTGGTTTTAAGGTGCCAGGTTTGTGGCAGTTTGTGACAGTTCCTAAGACTGTCACATGCTTTCCCTAGGAAAGGAACATGGAAGCCCGGGGATTGAGGAGGTGATGTTTGAGCCAAGCCCAGGTGTAAATAAGAAACTTTCCCTGGTGGCTCAGACGGTAAAGAATCTGCCTGCAATGCAGGGGACCCGAGTTCAATCCCTGGATTGGGAAGATCCCCTAGAGAAGGGAATGACAGCCCACTCCAATATTCTTGCTTGGAGAATCCCATGGACAGAGGAGCCTGGTGGGTTCTGTCCACGGGGTCGCAAAGAGTCAGACACGCCTGAGCGCCTAACACCTTCACTTGCTTATTTCAGGTATAAGGGATGGGAACCAGAGCTCATGATGCTTTCAGAATGTGAGGGTGGGCTGCCCTGCTGACCTGTGGGCTGTGACCGTGGTGCCTGCCCTGGGATCCAGTCCCAGCTTCGAGTCAGGAATTCCTTGGGGACTGTGAGCCCTGATGGCCCTCAGCCTGGACATGATCTGCAGTGAATTTATATGTTGTTAATGTAAAAATTTCATGGCTGCAGTCACCATCTGCAGTGATTTTGGAGCCCAGAAAAATAAAGTCTGACACTGTTTCCACTGTTTCCCCATCTATTTGCCATGAAGTGATGGGACCAGATGCCATGATCTTAGTTTTCTGAATGTTGAGCTTTAAGCCAACTTTTTCTCTCTCCTCTTTCACTTTCATCAAGAGGCTTTTTAGTTCCTCTTCACTTTCTGCCACAAGGGTGGTGTCATCTGCATATCTGAGGGTATTGATATTTCTCCTGGCAATCTTGATTCCAGCTTGTGCTTCTTCCAGTCCAGCATTTCTCATGATGTACTCTGCATAGAAGTTAAATAAGCAGGGTGACAATATACAGCCTTGACGTACTCCTTTTCCTGTTTGGAGCCAGTCTGTTGTTCCATATCCAGTTCTAACTGTTGCTTTCTGACCTGCATATAGGTTTTCTCAAGAGGCAGGTCAGGTGGTCTGGTATTCCCCTCTCTTTCAGAATTTTCCAGTTTATTGTGATCCACACAGTCAAAGTTATGGCCAACCTAGACAGCATATTAAAAAGCAGAGACATTACTTTGCCAACAAAGGTCTGTCTAGTCAAGGCTATGGTTTTTCCAGTGGTCATGTATGGATGTGAAAGTTGGACTGTGAAGAAAGCTGAGCGCCAAAGAATTGATGCTTTTGAACTGTGGTGTTGGAGAAGACTCTTGAGAGTCCCACAGGCTGCAAGGAGATCCAACCAGTCCATCCTAAAGGAGATCAGTCCTGGGTGTTCATTGGAGGGACTGATGATGAAGCTAAAACTCCAATACTTTGGCCACCTGATGCGAAGAGCTGACTCGTTTGAAAAGACCCTGTTGCTGGGAGCGATTGGGGGCAGGAGGAGAAGGGGACGACAGAGAATGAGATGTTTGGATGGCATCACCGACTCAGTGGACATGGGTTTGGGTGGACTCCATGAATTGGTGATGGACAGGGAGGCCTGGCATGCTGTGGTTCATGGGGTCACAAAGGGTTGGACATGACTAAGCAACTGAACTGAACTGAACTGAATGTAAAAATGTCAATTGCTTTTCTCCAGATTTAGCTGCGTGTATGTGTATCTTATTAATGGAACAGAATATTTTGTTGGCTTTCTAAATTGGGAGTTCCTAGCGATACAAAACAGCACGCTGGCTTTGGCCAGAACTGGCCAGAAATAATGCACCCATGTCACTCAGCTTGTGTCTTGGCCACAAAAGGCCTGGTGGCCAAGTGCCAGCTTGACATTTGCCATCTCTTCTTGTTTGGGATCCCCAAGTGCAGAGCCCGAGGGGAGGGCTTGGGGATTGACCTTTTGGGGAGAGGTGGTCCCCAGAAGCAGCAGTGGGGACCCAGGAGGGCGACATGAGGGGGTGAGGGAGACAAGTACAAGGGGAGTCAGTGGGCTCATGGTCACTGTGACCGCTGGGGGCCCTCCTGAAGAACCTTAGAATGGTTCCTCTGGGGGATGGGGCAGCCACAGGAGAGTGCCCTGAAGGCTGAGCGAGGGCTGGGGCCTGGGGCGCTGTGATGGGGGTCACACCCGCCCATTTGGAGGGTATGGTCTTCTTCCTTTTTTGGCTGTGCTGGGTCTTTGCTGCTTGTGGGCTTTCTCTAGATGCAGCGCCTGGCCGTCTCACTGAGCGGCTTCTCGTTGGAAAGCACGGGCTCTCGGTGCAGAGCTTCAGTGGTTGCAGCTGTCCTGCTTAGTTGCCTTGTGACACATGGAATCTTCCCAGACCAGGAATTGAACTCATGTCCCCTGCATTGGCAGGTGGATTCTTAACCACTGGACTACCAGGGAAGTCCTGGAGGGTATCCTGACAGCACAGTGAGGGGTGACTCGTTGTACACAAAGCCGATACAGTGTGGCCTCCACTAAATCCAGACTCACGCTCCCTGTGGGTCCTGAGAAAGGCAACTATTTCAGCCGCCCCCTCCAGCGAGAGCTGAGACAGCCTCCCAGGCGTGTCTTCATGAGTGTCCGCGGTCGGCGAAGCAGACGGTGTTCGGGCGAGGCTTGGAGAAAGTTCAAATGCATGTGTGAGGAGTGATGGGAGCACAGAGGCACCAAGCACCTCGCCCACAGAGGGACTGTTGACCCCTGTGTGTAGCATCCTCTCTTGATACCTGTTTGGAACCCAGTCAGCACAGGCGGTGCCTCCTTCCCCGTCTCCCAGGAGCCCCTCCTCCATCTAGGAGTTTTCTCTCCGTCTAGTTCTGGGCTCACACCAGCAGCTGTGTGTCTTGGCATCTTCCATTTTCAGCCTTTTTTTTTTTTTTGGCTGTGCGGGGTCTTCCTGCTGCACGGGCTTTTCTCCAGTTGCGGAGAGCAGGGGCTCCTCTCCAGTTGCGGAGAGCAGGGGCTCCTCTCCAGTTGAGGCACACGAGCTTCTCACTGCAGGGCCTTCTCTTGTCTGTCTGAGCATGTGCTCTAGGGCTCGAGGGCCCAGTAGTCGTGCCTCCCAGGCTTAGCTACTTCTCCGCATGTGGCATCTTCCCGGACCAGGTATTGAATCCGTGTCTCCTTCATTGGCAGGCAGATTCTTACCACTGAGCTGCCAGGGAAGCCCCCAGCCTTGTCTTATGTTCAGGTCCCTGCTGTCCCTTATTTCCCGTCGAGAGTGCAGGACCCATTGGTTTTATTTATCTTGCCAGCCCTTCTGTACCTTGCAGGGAACAGAGCCCAAGTGCAGATTTGGGAGATGACGGAGCGATCTGTTGACACTTAACCTCCTGTCCCTCAGAGCCAAGTGAGCACCAGCCAGGAGGGCTTGAGCTGTGTTCACAGTTGTGTTAACCTTTCACGCCTGATTGCTGGTTGCTGATGACAGAGGTGTTACTGTGTAGAACAGTCGCTGGGTGGAGAGGCTCATCAGAGAGGCTCACGTGGCCCTGGCGGGGAGTGAAGGATGGCCAATGGAACCCACCTTTCTTGTCCCTAATAGCCACCTGGGCCAGGGTGTTCTGACATGACCCGGTTCCACACACCTATTCCAGCCTGTAGTTAGAGCTGTGGGGTCAGAGAGGGAAGTGACCCCATGGAGCTGTGCCCTTGGTCCAGCCTTGCTGGTGGCGGGTAAGGGTCACCCAAGCATGTGTCCATCAATACGAGTGTCTCCCCAAATGCCCACCTCTCCAGCACACAGGCATCTATTGAAATAGCTTCAAGTTGGCATTTTGTTTATCTATGTGTATTGAAGATTGCATTTTTTTTTTTTTTTTAAGTCTTGTTACAAAAGTAGGCTGTTCCAGGGGTTGGGAACTACCTTGAATTTCTGGATAACATTATACTTATCTCAATGGAGAGATTTTAGAAACTGGGGATTTATTTTGGGGGAAATGAATAAAAACACACTGTCCTCTTATAACCTGGTTTGGGTCTTGGGCTTCAGAAAATGTTTTTTGCAGTGCGTCTGTTTCTGACCCATTTCTGCATATCTGTGAGAGTAGGGCGTGTTATCTAGAAGTGGGAGTGGGCTGGGTACACAGCAGATTAGCAAATGACAAAGCAATCCATGTTCTCTTAGAGGAGGGATTCCGCCCTTTTCCCGCGGCTTTGGCTAGGTTTTGGGAACTGAATGGTACCCCAGTCCAACAGCAAGGCAGGCGGAGGCCCCCCAGCCCACTCTGTAGAGCTGAGAGGGGAAGGGGGCTCTTGGGAGGTGAGCCCAGCGTGGAGGGGATTTGGGGTCAGCTGAGCTGGAAAAGGCCCACTGTTAGCAGGGGGAGGGCTCAGGCTCCATCTCCCCCTCTCTCACTGTTGCTAAGATGAGAGGTTGCCGGGGTGAAGACGTGACCTCCAGGAAGAAGAATCTGCGAGGTCAGAGGGTGGGTGGTGCTCACTTTGACTGGTCTCCCCCCGCAACCCCATTCAGGGAGGGGTGACCCACAAGAGGGCACTTCTGGGGAAGGAGGTGCCTGCTGGGGTCCTGGCAGAAAAGGGACCGTGCTGGAGCCCACGTGTGCCAGGCCTTGCCAGCATGCACTCGAGGCCGGGCAGTTCCCCACCCTGCCTGCTGGGCGCCAAGGAGCAAGGGTGCATGTCCCGGGTCTCAGATTCAGCGGCCGAAGCCAGGATTTGAGGCTCTGTTCAAATAGGGTTTGCGCTTGCACACGCTGACTTGTCCCAGTATTTCCACCTCCTCTGGGTTTGTCGGGAGGCTCCCAGGCCTGGCACAGAAGCCCCCCTTCCTGCAGCTCATAAACACCAGGCAGGATGGTGTACTTCTTCTTACTTTAGGAGACTTGAGATGGGGGAGGTTATAATTTCTGCCTTGGAAGAAGGAAAGAAGGAAGGCAGGGTAGCGCTGGAACCCGGGCTGGCATTTGATGCCCTCAGGCAGAGACAGCCGGTCTGCCTGCAGCCTGCTTTGCCTGCCTCTGTTTTCTTTGTGCTTGGCTGTTTTTCTGTTCATCGAGGTCCTGGGGGCGGCTTTGGACCAGTGGGTTATGATCTCAGCTTCCCGTTTCTTGACCTCGGTCAGTCATTGAAACCCCGCTGAACCTCACTTACTGAGTCTGCTGAGGACACAATGGTGCTGACCCTGCCCCCCTCCAACCTCCAGGAGGTCAGGTGGAGAAGCACACTGCTGTCAGTTACCCCACGTAGTATCAGTGTGGGCCAGGGACCAGTGGCGCCAGCATCACCTGGGAGCAAGTTGGGAATGCACATTCAGGCCCGGCCCAGCCCTCACGGTGGAGACTGGCAGTCTATGTTTTAACAAACCCTCCAGGTGAGCCTGGTATGTGCCCTTGTTTGAGAACCACCGCCTCATTCATACAGAAGAAGTTTCGTTCTCAGCCATTTATGCCATAAGCATAATCGCGAGATTTCTATTATGCATTTGGCTGTATCTCTGGACTTTTATGTTTCAAAGAAGAGAAAGGCAGGGTCTCTGCCCTTAATGTGGCCCACGTTGTTGTTCAGTTGCTAAGTCGTGTCCAACTCTTTGTGACCCCATGGACTGCAACATGCCAGGTTTCCCTGTCCTTTCAGAGGCTTCCCTATGTCCTGGAGCTTGCTCAAACTCATGTCCATCAAGTCGATGAGGCCATCCAACCATCTCATCCTCTGTTGCCCCCTTCTCCTCCCGCCCTCAATCTTTCCCAGCATCAGGGTCTTTTCCAATGGGTCAGTTCTTCATATCAGGTGGCAAAAGTGTTGGAGCTTCAACTTCAGCATCAGTCCTTCCAGTGAATATTCAAGGTTGATTTCCGTCAGGATTGACTGGTTTGATATCTCCCTGCAGTCCATAGACTAACAGAAAAGATGGGAAGAGTCTACTCTATGTGATAGGGAGAAAAAGAGATGCACAGAAGCTAAAGAGTAATCTCCAGCATGACATGGAGAGCCCAGTTTTACACTTGAGGAAGCCCAGAGTCAAATTAGGTAAGCTGGCAGAGGTTGTCAGGCCCACGAAGGGCAGAGCTGGAATGCAAGTCTTCGGATCTGACGGGGTCATCTCAGAAACCTCTGTGTCCAGGCTTTCCCCATCCATATGGCATCTCACACACTCCACCCCTGGCTGGAGCCACCTCCCCACTTATTCAGAGGAACAGGCTACGGTCAGGATGGAAAACTTCAGACTTCTTGGAAGCTCCTTCATCAGCTTTGCAGTGGGGATTGTCATGATGTTGGATTTAAACCTCCAGCCCTTCTGGGAGCCCAGATCTGTGACCCCGGTCAGATTGTAAAGGTCCTAAGTAATTAGTCAGTGAGTGGAAAAAGTTAGTCAAAGCCTGGAAGAATTAGAATTTTTTTTTTTTTTTAATGGAAAAAAACCAGTGTCCATGGATCTTCCAGTCTTCCTACATTGGGTGAAGGTCTTTCTCTGAGTGTGTGTTTGATGACTGGCATGCATGGACCACAGCCTAGTACAGCCTCACGATTCCCCATTTATTTTTTTACATTCATTATATTTATTTGTTTGTTTTTGGCTGCACCGGGTCTTTGATGCTGCACGCGGGCTTCCTCTAGTTGCGGGGAGCAGGGGCTACTCTAGTTGCGTGTGCGGTCATCTCATCGTGATGACTTCTTGTTGGCGAGCACAGACTCTAGGGCACAGGCTTCGGTGGTGCAACACACGGGCTTAGATGATCTGCTGCCTGTGGGCCCTTCCCGGATAAGAAATAAACCTCTGTCCCCTGCACTGGCAGGCAGACTCTTACCCACTGTGCCCCCAGGGAAGTCCCGATTCCCCATTTAGAGTCAAGGGTTGACACAAAGGCTGACAAAGCAGCCTGAGTCAAGAGTTCCGGAGTTTTATTTTATTTTTTTTTCTTAAATGTTTAATGTGGTCTAGTTTGCCAGCCTGTTTTAAGTGATTCCTCACTATCAGGTCTTTACAAAATATTCCACTTGACTGGTCCTGGAAGCTGCTCATCTCCCGTGATGATTTATGTGATAATTAGATCCATTAAAATGTCCATAGCAAAGCCCATCAGCTCCATCCAGTGGGAGCAGAAGCCCAGAGGAGGAGGAGAAGGCAGCCTTGTGGCCACAGGTGTGGGCGTCCACATACCTGAGAGCGAGTGGGCACAGGTCACCCCCACACACGGGAGCTTCCACCCTCGTCCCCGCCCTGCTGGGGAGGAAGGATGCGGAGAACGCCGGCCACGAACCATGAACCAAACCACCAACTTGATACTGTGCCAAGCGCCAGGTGGGAACGTACAGGTGTGTAGGGTGAGGTCGCTGCGGGCATCTGGTCGACATGTATCTCAGTAACCCACCTTCTGTGCCTCACAGTCAATCCAGGCTTCCTCCACGAGAGAGGAAAGGCTGTTCCATGAAATTTTAGGAGAGGTAGGGGAAGCAGTTCTATATTCTCTGTAAGAAAGGTTTCCCCAGAGACCAGGTGTTACTTTCACTTGGCTGTCTCACCCACCACACACCTAAGGACTGTTGTTTCACTAGTGTTTATTTTGTTAGCGTTAAATACCAAGGTCTGTCTGCAGAAGCATGAATTTTCTCAGTTTTATAAATTGGTTGCCTTGTCCTTTCTTCCATAAACAATGGAGACCCAAGAGTGAAGTCTACCGCCAGGCCTGGGCCCCGATGCTCACGTGAGCATCTCTTGCAGAGGGACCCGGGGTGCAAACCTGTGCCCAGAGGGGCCCAGAGCTCTCCCCTCGCAGGTTGGAGCGGGCTCTAGGAAGCAGTTTCTGGTTGATCAAGTTTACCTCTGGGCCATTCCTGCTTCCTTTTCAAGCCACACCTCCCATTGTTGCCCTTCCCTTCCTCCTGCCATCTCAGATGCTGCCTGCTACCCGGCCAGCCCTCGGGCATTGGCCATGCCCCGTGGGTGCTGCAGACCTCTGTGATTTGAGCCTACCCCAGGCTGGCCTCTGCCCTGCAGCCTGCATAGGGCTGGTGTAGACCGGGGTCAGCACACTTTCACTGTAGAAGGTCAGGCAGTGTTTCCGCTCTGCAGCCCCCTCAGGTGTCTGTGGCAGTTACCTTTGGGTGTCATCGACTCACAGAAGAACCACAGACAAATACGTAAAGGGACAGGGTGCCCATGTTCAATTAAACTGTACTTCTGCACACTGCGATCTGAATTTCATATTTGTAAAACATTTCATATGATTTTTACGTCTTATTCTGTGCTTTCCCTATTGAAAAACCCTCTTCATTCGTGGGCAGAGACAGCTGTTGGGCTGGGTTTGGCTCTGTTTTGTGCTTTCGTGCTCCTACTTTGGTGTTTTCAGGTGTGGTGGGCACAAGAGTGGGTGAGACCGAATCTTGCCCTGGAGAGATGCCAGTCTAGATACTGACAGGTGCCCAGTGTAAAGGACCCTCTGGCCGGTGGATCCATACGTGTCCATTGTGATGGTTAGACACCCAGGTAACAGGCCAGTTTCCCCAGAACCCCCCTAAAAATGCTTTTCCTGCCGCTGTGAAGAACTGTGCTGGGCGACTGCGTAGATGCCGGGCCACTGAGCACATGCTGGGATTGTAGGAGCAAAGCATGGAGGTTAGGGTGTTCAGTGACATTAGAGGGCCACGTAGGTCCTGCTCTGAGAGGCTTGGCACTGCAGGGTGGCCAGCTCTCATGGGGTTAACACGAACCAAGCTGTAGGTCGAGCAAAGGGAACGTTTCAGCGTGTTTCTGAACCTATCACTTTCAGCTCTTGAGACAGGTGGCCTCATGAGGATCCCTTCTCCTGGTTTGTTGTATGTTGTATGAGACTGGTTGTATGAGTTGGCTTGGGTGCCGTAACAAAGAGCCGCAAGCTTGGGTGCTTAAACGATAAAAATGTATCGTCTCCCGGTACAGAGGAGGTTGGAAGTCCAACATGGAGTGTCTGCAGGGTCGGTTCCTTCTGAGGCTATGTGGGAGACATGGTCCCAGGCTTCCCCCAGCTTGTGCTGGTTTGCTGGCAACCTTGACTTGTAGACGCATCGTCCTGGGGGCGCCTTCATCCTCATGTGGAGTTCTCCCTATCTGTGTATCTGCCTCCAAATTTCCTCCTGTGTGAAAACACCTGTCGAACTGGGTTTGGATTCCCTCTCATGACCTCGTTTTCACTGAATTACCTCTGTAAAGACCCTTTCTTCAAATATGGTCACATTCTGAGGGTCTGGCGGCTAGGGCTTCAGTGTATCCATGGGGTGCGTGTGTGCCTGCTACGTTGCTTCAGTCGTGTCCGACTCTTTGCGACCCCCTGGACTGTAGCCTGCCAGGCTCCTCTATCCGTGCGACTCTCCAGGCAAGAATGCTGGAGTGGGTTACCGTTTCCTTCTCCAGGGGATCTTCTCGACCCAGGGATGCAACCTTAGTCTCTTATGTCTCCTGCATTGACAGGTGGGTTCTTTTTCCCACTAGTGCCGCCTGGGATGCCTGTGTGCATGGGATGGGGGGCATGATTTTGGCCATAACCTCAGGTACGGGGAGAGAATGGCTGAGTGTCTTGTTGGGACCTGTCCTGGGGCGAGACTTTAGGATGAGGCTGTGTCTTTGAACAGCTTCCCGTCTAAGTTTCTTGAGCCTCTAAGTTTACCTGCTGAGCTTTCCAGATGTCCTCAGGTAGGATAAGCCCTGTCATCCCATCACCTGCCAAGATGGTAAGCTGCGGATGAAGCAGCTGCAGTGATGCAGGGCGGTGATGTCAATGGTGTCCTCACTGGACTGTGGTCTTGTTTGGAGGCTCCTGAAGACAACAGAGCCTTCTCAGCATTGCTTTATGACAGCTCTGTGGTTCTTGGAGATTCCCCCCCGAACTTCGGAAGTACAGCATTGATGTGCCTGGAAACAAACCACGAAATCAGGACATCGGGCATCTTCTAGACTCCAGGGTTTGGGCCTAACTTGATCCACACACACTAAGTCCTGTGTTTTCTTTGGGGGCTGTGGGGACTGATGGGCCCCTGGCTTCTGGCAGCTCCCTCCTTGGCTGAAGGACCACATCCCTCTCCTCTCAGGTCAGCGGGTCCTTGTGCAGAAACCTGGGGCTTCCAGAGAGGTAGAGCCCGCAGCTGGGGCGGTGGGAAGGGGCTGGTCCTGTTCACCTAGTCCCCGTACCCTGGACCTCACAGGCACGCCTGTTCACAGCCAGAGTCATGAACACTGAGTGGGCAGAGGGCTCCGGGTGTGCACCTGTCCTGCCACAGATCTATCTAGGAACCTTACCAGGAATCCCTATGAGGGAACAGAGCTTCAGGAGCCTGCCGCAGTGAGCAAGAGAAAAGCCCAGTGGTTTCCTAGGCTCTTGCCTAAAACGTGGAGTGATGCAGCACTTCAAGCTGCGTTGACTGAGGATTGGACTGGGAGAAGAAACGCAGTCCTCCCCTCTTCATAAAGTCCTCCTCTTCTCATAAAAGACTTGGTGGTGGTCTCCTCTGGTTGTGCAGAGCACACAGTTATTTTGCATCTGGAAAATGGGCTTTAGGGAGAGCCGTGATGTAGATGTGGGAAGTAGAGGCCGTTGACCACTAGAGATACTCTTTGCATGAGACTCTGTGGCCTTGCCAACCCCCAACCCCTTCCTGCCCTTCCTGAAGGGCCTGCAGGTGGACCCATGCAGAGGTGAGAGGTCCGACAGAGTGGGCACCTGGACAGGAGGGAGGGTAGCAAGCCCTGTCCCCCCAGCCTAGATGCCAGGGAGGGGATGGTTTATAAAGCAAAGGAGACACCCAAGTTCTCAGACTGGTGCATGTGTGCAAGCTAAATCACTTCAGTCATGTCAGACTCTTCGTGACCCCAAGGACTGTAGCCCGCCAGGCTCCTCTGTCCATGGGATTCTCCAGGCAAGAATACTGGAGTGGGCTGCCATTTGCCTCCTCTAGGGGATCTTCCCAGCCAAGGGATCAAACCCACATCTCCTGCATCTCAAGCACTGGCAGGCGGGTTCTTTATCACTAGTGCCACCTGGGAAGCCCTTTAAAAAGAAAAAAAAGACAACAGAGATGTATGCCCTTCATACCATAGAGCAAACTGGAAAGATTAGAGAAGTCTGAACAAGCATTGAAAGTGAAACTGAAAGTCACTCAGTCGTGTCCGACTCTTTGCAACCCCATGGACTATACAGTCCATGGAAGTCTCCAGGCCAGAATACTGAAGTGGGTAGCCTTTCCCTTTCCTGTAGGGTCTTCCCAACCCAGGGATTGAACCCAGGTCTCCCACATTGCAGACGGATTCTTTACCAGCTGAGCCACAAGGGAAGCCCAAGAATACTAGGGTGGGCAGCCTATCCCTTCTCCAGTGGATCTTCCCGACCCAGGAATTGAACCAGGGTCTCCTGCATTGCAGGCGCATTCTTTACTAACTGAGCTACCAGGGAACAAGCATTAAAATACCAAAAACCCACTTCTGAGAGGCCACCCCTGCACTGTTTCACTCCCCCCAGGCCTTTCCAGTACCTCCGCCCCTTTTAAAGTGACGAGGTTCTCATCTGCCCTGCCTAGACAGTCTATGGGGTCCCGCGAGCAACGTGCTGACACGCCAAGGTCTGCAGATGCATCCAGAATCCAGGTGATGGGTGGACAGCGGCCTCTGCATCCTGAGCCTTCAATGTCCTACCCGCCCCTGCATTTTCTGAACTTCCCGGGGTCTGAATCTTTGGTCACGTTCAGATATATTTCCCCAGGTTGTTGCTGCCTTTTTGTAGCATTGATTGGTTTCACTGGGGTTTTTCCTTTTGCCTTTGTGTTTCCTACATTCCTTGTGCACTGAGGTCTGTCTCTACCCTAAGAGTTAAGTGTACAAGAGCTGGATTCTCTCTTTCCTTCTGGTTGATTTCTTTCCATGACTCTCAGCCTGTCCTCTCACCTTTCTGTGCATCTGGAATTCATTTTGCCATGGAAGCCCCAGAGGAAACGGTGCTGTGAAGACCAGCCAGCTGCCCCAGCATCTCGGGATAATTCTTGCCCTCCTGTGATGCTCCTTGTAATTGCATGTGGACTGATAACGTGGCTGAGGGTCTGTTCCAGGGGAGGACAGTGATTTGGGGAAGGTGCCCAGGATGGGATTTCCTCCTGTTTCACAGGCTGGCCAGGTGCAGGGCTCCTGTAAAGCCTGGAGCAGCTCTGTTACTCCCTTCAGAAGGCCAGGGTGTCGTGCCATGGTGGTACCTTCGATCCCACCGTCCATCATCATCCTTGTTTAAGGAACCTATTGCAAACATGGGCTCCTTGGTTACTGTTAGTCACCACCTCCTAAGTGACCAGCAAGTGGGGAGGAAACCCCACTGCTGGCAAGCTATCAGGGAATCCATCTCTTGGGCTTAGCTGATAAGATTATTCTGTTGAGGCTGCACTGCCCATCTCTGCAGAAGTGATAGCAGGTGAGGGAAGATAATACAGCCTTGAGAAGAAACAAGCCAAAAATGCCCTCGTGGTGACTGGGCTCCTGGAAGCCAACTGTGGCGCAAGTTACTGGGGTGCACTCTTGGGGTCAGACCCTTTGGAAGGGACCTGAGGTTGGGGGTGCAGAGGGCAGCCCTTGAGACCCCACAGACGCTCCAACCCTGGACAGCCCTTTCCCACTTGTCAGGGTTGGGTGGGAGGTGGGGGGCATCCTCTTATGGCAGAGTGGCTGCCCCAGCAGGGCCGTGACCTGGTAGAGGGCCTCTTTCTGGGAGGGGATTCTAGAAAGCCGGCCACGCACCTGGCAGCCGGAATGGAAAGGGTTCCGGGGCGATTCCAGCCTGCACCGCCACCCTCATCTTTCCCGGTAAACGCAGTGGCCAGCGTAACCGGCTCCAGATGTGAAAGAGCCTTGAGGAAAGAGCTGGAATGAGCTCTTCAGCTGCGCAAGACTGGCTCTCAGTCTCCGTTCCCCTTTTGTCTTGCAGCGTCTCCCTTCTCTGGACAGAAGGCCGCGTCCTGGGGCTGGGGCTTTGACGTCAGGGAGCTGGGGCCGGTGACAGGTAAGCGATGCAGGCAGGGCGCCCGAGTGCGCCCCCCACCGGGGCCTGTCCCGTGGAGGGGGCGGCGTCACCCCCAGGAGGGGGCGTGCCCGGAGTGCCCGCCAGCCTCTCAGGAGGGAGAAGTCGCTTCCACCAGACCCTGCAGCACCGTCCATCCCCGCACAGGCCTGCCTTCACCTCCTCCTCGTCAGCGCTCCACGTGCCTGCAGGAGGTCAGAGGTCACCGGCGTGGCTGGCACGGGCGAGTTCCCGGAACAGCTCCAGGTTTCTGTTTACCTCGGTGACTTCCCTCTGTGTCCATCAATGACACGCTCTCGCTCTGCCCAGAAACCAGCCAGTGCGCTTGTCTGCCTCCCTGAAAGCGGGGGGACAGAGCCCAGGTTGGCTGTCCTCTGTGTTTGCACAAAGGAGCTTTATTAAAGCTGGAGAGGTTCCGAGCTTCTGGAACAATGGCCACCAGTGATGAGATGCGATGCCTTTGGCTCTGTGTGGCCCCGGGACAGGTGTGTCCTGGGAAAGGAGTGTAAGGTTGGCAGAAAACGTGAGCAGGAAGCTTTAGCCACTGCTCAGGAGGAAGAAGTGAGTTGGCAGAAAGAAGGGAGAGTGAATGGTGGCCGGGTAGAACGTTCTCAGATATTTGCTGTTCTTGATCTTTATCCCCGTGACCTACAATAATAGTAGGAAAAACTTCTGTTGTACAATCAGCTGGGTCAGATTATCTGCGTAACATGCTGCGGACTTCATGTTTAAAAACAAAGGAGACTTTCCAACTGGGGGTGAAAAGGGTCAGATATAATGAAAGGGGGTCCTTTGCAGACACAGGTTGAAGAAGGGGGTTGAGATGGAACACCCCAGACCCTGCTACCTTGTAGAGTCCAATGTTAGCTGCTCAGTCGTGTCCAACTCTTTGTGACCCCATGGACTGTAGCCCACCAGACTCCTCTGTCCCTGGAATGCTCCAGGCAAGAAGACTGGAGTGGGTTGCCATTCCTTTCTCCAGGGGATCTTCCCAACCCAGAGATTGAACCCAGAACTCCTGCATTGCAGGCAGATTCTTTACCATTTGAGCCACCAGGGAAGCCAGGAAATCCTTGCAAGGCCCAGTTGAATAATAAAAGCTGTTCCGGATAAAGTGTCTGAGGTGCAGGTTATCCTTAAATCCCGTGTGTCTTCTGTTCACCTGGGGGCAGCTGATTGGAATTTTGTTTCAGCTTTCACCACCACCACCCCCCACCCCCAGCCCACCTTTTATATCATATCTTTTTGTTTTCTAGTATCAGCCTGTGCTATAAAGAAAGAATGTTGCAGGAGGTTTGCAGGTTATGACCCTGTGGCTTTTAATAGTGGGTGAGGAATTCAGGAGTGTTCTGGTCCCCACTGAGGTCTTAGGGACTTAAAATACCTCTGCCCAGGAAGCGGCTGTCAGCAAGCCTTTGCCCTGGAGGTTGTGATCTGTTTGGGTTTGCAGTGAAACCCAGTGAAAGGCATCCACATTCCTTGCATTCTTTCGGACTGGCATTGGCCGGAAAGCTGGGGTTTCTGAACTCAAACAGCAAGCATGTGGCTTGGTTCTTCTCTGGAGATAACCCTGGTAGATACCAGGGATGGTGTGGCTGGGCTCCCTGCCCTGTGCCCTCCCCCCCGCCCAGGTTACCTCCTCTGGGTTTGAATTGAAGGCACAGCTTGGCCGGGGTGGACCCCTTTTGAGAAAAGCAGAAGGTCAATGGGGAGCTTTACTTAGGACCCCTTTTCAGCTCCAACAGTTTCCTGGGTGTCATTTATGTGGTTTGCTTTTTCTGGGACTGAGCCAGGGTACCCTGGGCAGCAGGACCCCTGGGAAGAGGAAGCAGGGTGGGTGGGCCTTGCCCCCGTCTCCATCGTGTCATTAAGGGCTCCCAGAGCAGGGCTCACACCTCTCCTGGCCATGGAGATGGCAGAGGGCTGTGGGGGCTTTAGGGAGTGGATGTGTGTCTCCCAGCATTTAAAGAGACGGGATCCTCACACATTTGGCCATTTTTTTGTGGCTTTTTTCCCCCCCTACAGAAACACAAATGCAGTGTTTTCTCTTTGCTTCTTAATGTTCAAGATCTGATTTGTCCTAAGTTCATTGTGAGGAGGAGCATCAAGGGATTTTGTGAAAGTGTTAGTCACTCAGTCGTGTCTGACTCTTTGTGACCCCATGGACTGTAGCCCACCACGCTCCTCTGTCCACGGAATTCCCCAGGCAAGAATACCAGAGTGGGTAGCCATCCCCTTCTCCAGGGGATGTTCCCGACCCAGGGATCCAGCCCAGGTCTCCCGCATTGCCGGAAGATTCTTTACTGTCTGAGCCACCAGGGAAACCCTCAAGGGGTTTGACCAGTGCCTAATTTTGTGATTTGCATGTAGTGGCACCCACGTGGAATTACATACACATCGGGCTTCTCAGGTGGCGATAGTGGTAAAGAACCCGCCTGCCAATCCAGGAGAATTAAGAGACACTGGTTTGATCCTTAGGTCGAAGATCCCCTGGAGAAGGGCCTGGCAACCCACTCCAGCATTCTCGCCTGGAGAAACCCATGGACAGAGGAGCCTGGTGGGCTACAGCCCACGGGGTTGCACAGAGTCGGGCACGACTGAAGCGACCTAGTACTTCACTGCCCACTCACGTGGCGTCAGGTTCTTTACCTGTTACTGATCCCCTGTTATCACCACCAGAAATCATTTATTAAAGGGCCAGTGGATGCTGCTGTTCAAGGTGATGGAGCAGGTGAGGGAGCAGGAATGATGCCTGATTCCAGTTCCTTTCACTTTAAGACTCGTGTGATGGACCAGCGTAACTGGCAAATAGCAGAGCTTGGCCCGATGGCTCCTCGGGGAGTGTGCCAACCAAGGAGGGGCTCGATGGGAGACCAGGGTCAAGGCCAGTTCCCACGATTCTGCCAATGGCTGTGGAGGCGGGAGCTCCAGCCTCGCTCACCCGCTGTCTGCATGTTAGGTCTCCTCCCGCCCAGGAGCACATCCTGTCCATTTTACAGACAAGAAGTCAGGCTCAGAGAGTGCCCCCATTCAAGTTCAGGTTCAGAGGGTTATTAATAAGCTTGTTTGTGTGTCCCAAGTCATCCTTCCTTACTGGAAGGACACATGAGCTATGGGGCCAGTATCCCTGAGTCCCCCTCTGGCCAGTAGAAATCACTTGTGAATCCAACAGGTTAAAGTTTTTCTCTTAAAACTGTAAATTTACTTAAAAATCAAGGCTACAGTTAGGAAGTGAGTTGGGTGGTCTGAAAGATCGGTGCTGTCCAGCTGCGTGGACCCGTCCACCCTCCCTGTAGGGAGTGCCTTGGCCAAGGTCTGGTCCACGTGGACACTCAGACAGATTCTTGCTCTTCAGGGGTTACTTTTTAGACTGTATCGCCAGATTTTCTGATTACGTGAGCTTGGATTTTTGGACGTGAAGTTTGCATAGCATTCAACCAACCGTTTAAACGTATACAGTCCAGTTGGCACTTAGTTCATAGTGTCATGTGACCAGCACCTGTCTCTGGTCTCAGAATCTTTCCATCACCTCAGAAGAAGACCCCCCTCCCGCTCAGGGCCTACTCCTGTTGCCCCCTGCGCTCCTGCCCTGGCAGCCACTAAGGGGTTTACTCTTGAGGTTTGAATTGGACGCCAGCCTGTCGGTACTGACAAGGGAGATCCCAGTTTTCTGAGGTCCTCAGGGCCAGCGCAGCCAAGGCCAGCATCCTTAACTGCAGACACCCAGGCCTGCAGGACGCCCCCTGGAGGTAAGGCCTGTCATCACAGTGGGTCAGCAGCTGGACCACTGCGGGGACCTGGCCACACATCACTTGAATGTGAAGCGGTGCTCAGCCTCTTTCAGAAGCTCTGCATGAGTGAGCCTCAGTCACGTAGGGGCTGCCTCATTAAATTAAAAATATTTATTAAAAGTAAATTTTATAAAATTAAATTTTATATTAAATAAAAATTAAAAACCTCATATTGACCGTGAGGTCAGTTGCCTCCAGAGTGAAGTCTGGGGAATGCGGGCGGGTGAGAAACCTGAGTGCTTGGGCAGACGTACTAAACGGAAAACAGCCTCTGTGGTCTTACAGGCCTTGTGTTTTAGTTTCATCACCAGCCTGCGTTTGCACTCTTAAAGCAGGCGTGTCATGAGGACTGCTGAGACATTTTTGACATACTTGAGGCCGTGGAGATAAAATGTGAGTGGAAGAAAGATCCCGCAGTTGTTTATTTCCAGAGCCTTCCAGTCCCCTGCTGAAACCTGCGTAGGCTACAAAGAACTTCCCAATCTAATCAGAAAACCCCTGGGTCCCCATCCCTGGCTGGAGTTTTCCCCTTTCGTTCATCTGTTTTTTGAAGTTGACTGGGCCAGCTGCAACTCAGGGAGGACAGAGTGAATCTGTTTCATTCTTGTGTCAGAAAAATGTCTGTTTGGGGTCAGAAAAACATCTCTGCCAAAAACTTACAGCTTTAATCTTTTCCAGGCAGAGACAGATTTCAATAACGAGCACAAGCATTTTGCATAAACTAATTTCCTTGAAACTCGGTTTCCTCACCTGTAAAGATGGAGCCCAGGTCAGAAGTTTCTCAGATAAAAAGGAATGGAATAGGCACTCCAGCTTGCTCAGGAGAAACAGTGGAGGGTTTTTGGAAACATCCAGAGGTCAAGCCCCCAGATCAGAGGTCAAGCCCCCAGATCGCAAGGGACCTGGGAACCAGGGTTGGAGAAATGAAACCGCTTTTCAGGAATCACGTGGCATGATCCCTGGTTACCCGGCCTCTGCCGCTCAGCCAGTGTGCAGAGGAATGGCCACCAGCCACGGTCCAGCAGTCCATGAGCAGGACCTGCCCTGGGGTGCTTTTGCCTTCTCAGCTCCCTGCTCTTGGAAGTGGGTTGGAGCCCGCTGACCCTTTGGAGCAGGTCCTTAGTTGCTGGGCCCAGAGGCAGATGGTGGATTGGCTCACCTGCAGGTGGGGTCTGTTGCTGATCCATCGGAGGGAGGGGACAGGGCCATGGGGTGTCCAGGCTGGAGGAGCGCCTGGACCAGGCAGTGAAGCGCCCAGCAGAGTGAGGAGGTGTCGCGCTTTCACCCTCCCCTGGGGCTTTATGCAAACGTACCTCCCCTCCCTCCTTCCCTCTCTCCCCCCCTCCTATCCTCTTTGTTTCCTTCCCTTGCTCCCTCCCTCCTTCTGAGGTTGCCACCCCACCAGATGGGTTAGCCATTTAACCTCCCAGGGACTCCCTTGGCTTGTGTCGGTATCGAGGGGCCCCCAAGCATCAGTCCTCTGAACATGTCACTGATGTGGCCCCAGGGCTGCCCTGGCCCAGACACTTCACAGTTTCTCAAGCCCTTCGCCCTGGCTCGTAGAGGACAGGACACCCCCCACCCCCAATTCCTGGGCAGCCTTGGACTTTGGGTTCCATAAACTTGATTCTTCCCGCTTCATCATTTCCCATCATAAATCCTGTTCACATTTGCGGTTTTCCTGTATGAACATAGAGCCTCATCTCTGCCTTTAGTTTTTTTGAAAGTAATTGTGAAAAGCATTGATTGATGCTGTAGGTGTGCTTGGGGTATCTCGGTGGCCTGAGCCTCGGCCCCTTGAACATCATCTTCATCAATAGCAGGCGTGTCCACATGGGACTACTAGCAGCCTACTGAGAGGGTCCTTAAGGTCCCAACATGTCAAGCAAAACTTTATAGATATAGCTGGTTTTCTACAGAGAGAGCGCACAGCCCTTGTCAGATTCCTCAAATGAGTTCTGGCTGACTTGGAAGACGGCTAAGGCCAGCATGGAGATAAGGTGGCTGGAAGATAAGCCGGTGTTGGGTCAGACCAAGGGGCTGAAGGCCTGCCCTTGACCAGGAGCGCTCAGCACACACCCAGATGAAACTCTCCTTGCCTCTTCACGCTGAACCCCTTCAGTTGTATCGTTGTGACCCCCGACCCTGTGTTCTTCAGTCCGCTGGGCTCCTCTGTCCATGGGATTCTCTAGACAAGAACACTGGAGTGGGCTGCCATTCCTCCGGGGGATCTTCCCCACCCAGGGAACGAGCCTGCGTCTTCTCTCTCCCGCACTGGGAGGCAGGTTCTTTACCACTAGCCCCCACCGGGAAGCCTCCTTCTTTCCTTTATCTTGTCCTTATTGCTGTTGCTTTCCATTCAAATACCAATGGTATTTGCTCTGTTGTAGAGTGGGGAGGACCTGGCTTATGAAAATCACCTTTGGATTCTAGCTGACCTGGGCTTGCTCTGCCCCACCCCTGAAAATCAGAGATGCTGTGCGGGTGTTTGACGGGAAGCCGGGGCCACCAGCAGGCCGTTCGTGGGTCGGTGGCTGGAGAGAGGGGGCCCACCTTAACTGTCAGTCTGCACGGTGCTCAGGTTTGAGGGACATGGGAAGCGGAATTTGGAAATGGGCTCTCAGGGGAGGTGGGCTTCTGATGCACAGTGTGTGTGGTCTGGGCCTGTTGTAGGTTTAGCCAAGGAGGTTTCAGGGAGGAGACGGTATTGCGCAGTGCTCGAAGAGCTCTTCCGTAGGTTCATTTTATGTTGAAATTTTGCGGAGTGCTTTACAGTTTGCAGAGCTCTCAGATTTGTTCTTGACCTTTTGACCTTCTCCGAGAGGTAGGGCCAGGTAGGGCTCTGTGGCCTCCTCTTACTGATGAGGGAGGTGGTGCTCCGGAAGCCCAACAGTGATTAATAGGGGCTCAGAGCATGAGCCCCCACTCACTCAGAACATGAGTGATTAATGGGGCCTCCGACCCCAAGGCCAATACACAGCTCCCCACAACAACAAGAGCTGAGATTGGATGGTGGGAGGCTAGGCAGGGTTCACGAACTGTCCATCAGTGGGACGCATGGCAGAATCCAGGTGAGGCCCGGAAGGATGTCCCTTCTAGCTGGGATCTGTTCATTTCCAAAGGACATAACGTAACTCGAGAACCAGTCATCTGTATTTGTCGGGAGGCAGGTTGGCACGCGTCGCTAGGAAATAGTTTGCCCTCCCTGTTTTGCAGGAAAGAGAGTGGGACCCGAGAGGATGGTCACATCCCAGGTCACATCTGAGTCCTTGGGACGGCTGCTGGGTGTGGGATCTTGGCTTCTCGTGGGAAAAAAATCAAGAGTGAGCCATGGTAACGAGGAAAAAGGTTTATCCAGGGAGACGCACACTCCATAGAAAGAGGGTGGGCCATCTCAGAAGGGGAGGGCCATCTCAGAAGGGGAGGGCATCTCAGAAGGGGAGGACCATCTCAGAAGGGGAGGGCCATCTCAGAAGGTGAGAGCATCTCAGAAGGTGAAGGCATCTCAGAAGGTGAGGGCCATCTCAGAAAGTGAGGGGCCTCGCAAAAGGGGAGGGCCATCTCAGAAGGGGAGGGCCATCTCAGAAGGTGAGGGCATCGCAGAAGGTGAGGGCATCTCAGAAGGGGAGGGCCCGAGGTATGGGGTTGTCGGTTATTATTGTTGTTGTTCAGTCGCTAAGTTGTGTCCGACTCTTTTCGACCCCCTGCACTGCAGCATTCCTGGCTTCCCTGTACTTCACCATCTCCTGGAGCTTGCTCAGACTCATGTCCGTTGAGTCGATGATACCGTCCAGCCATCTCATCCTCTGTTGCCTCCTTCTCCTCCTGTCTTCAGTCTTTCCCAGCATTAGGCTCTTTTCCGGTGAGTCGGCTCTTCACTTCAGGTGGCCAAAGTATTGGAGCTTCAGCTTCAGCATCAGTCCATCCAGTGAATATTCAGGATTGATTTCCTTTAGGATTGATGCATTTGATCTCCTTGAGAGGACTCTCAAGGGGTGGTAATTTTGTAGGCTAATGAGTGAGAGGAGTATTCAAGCTGTTTGGGGGAAGGGGTGGGGATTTCCAGGAATTGAGCCACCCCACCTTTTATGATTAAATTTCTTTATTTTTAATTGAAAGATAATTGCTCTACAATATTGTGATGGTTTCTGCCATACAGCAACATGAGTCAGCCATGGGTATGCATACCTCCCTCCCACCTCCCTCCCCCTCCCACCCATCTAGGTTGTTCTGGAGCCCTGGTTTGGGTCCCAGAGTCACACAGCCAGTTTCCGTTGGCTATCTGTTTTGCATGAAAACATATGTTTTGCATATGTTAATGGATGTGTTTCCATGTTCCTGTCTCTATACATCCCACCCTCTCCTCCCTTCCCAATCCCCCACGTGTCTATAAGTCTGTTCTCTATGTCTGTATCTCTATTGCTGCCCTTCAGATAAGCTCATCACTATTCCTCAACATAGTTCTCAAGTCCTAGCTATGGCAGTCAGAGAAAAAAAAAGAAATAAAAAGAATCCACATTGGAAAAGAAGAAGTAAAACTCTCATCTGTTTGCAGATGACTTGATACTATACATAGAAAACCCTAAAGATACTATCAGATAATTACTAGAGCTAATCAGTGAATTTGGCAAAGTTACAGGATACAAAATCAATACACAGAAATCACTTGCATTCCTATACACTAACAATGAAAAATCAGAAAGAGAAATTCAGGAATCAATCCCATTTACCATTGCAAGAAAAAGAAAATGCCCAGGAATAAACCCACCTAAGGAGACAAAAGAGCTGTATACAGAAAGCTATAAGACACTGATGGAAGACATCAAAGACGACTCCCCCTTTCTGACCTTTTATGGTCGGCCTTGGAGCTCTCGTGACGCCTGTGGGTGGGGGTGTGTGGTGTAGGTTGCTGGTGTGCTACAGAGAGCGTATACTGAGGCTCGAGGTCTAGTGGAGGTCCACTTGTCTGCCACGTTGGACCTTGTTGGTTCTAATGGTTTACGTTGTGTCCTCGGACTATGTCATTTTCCTAAACCCTGCCCGCTTCCTGTCTCAATTGGGATGCTCAGTTTCTGTGGGAAGTCTTCAGGGTACCACTCATGAGTGAGCTCCCCTGCACAGGCTCCTGTGTGCTGACTCCCTTGTGTCCTTTCTGCACCTGCTGGGAGGTCGGCCTGGGCGTTCATCTGAAACCACTGCATCGGGTGGGCTCCCTTACCTCCAGTAGAAAGATCAGGCTGGAGAGGAGGTCAGGGGAGATCGGGGTGGTCACTCCCTGGATCCCCAGTACCTGCCTCCCCATCCCTTCCTTCCTACTGTCATTACTCCAGGGTCTTCCTACACTCGCTGCCCCCCTCCCCACATCTCACTGTCTTTCAATTCAGTTCATTTCCGTTCATTCGCTCAGTTGTGTCTGACTCTGCGACCCATGGACTGCAGCATGCCAGGCTTCCCTGTCCATCACCAACTCCCGGAGTTTACTCAAACTCATGTCCATCGAGTCGGTGATGCTATCTAACCATCTCATCCTCTCCTCAATCTTCTCCTCCTGTCCTCAATCTTTCCCTGCATCAGGGTCTTTTCCAAGGAGTCAGCTCTTCGCATCAGGTGGCCAAAGTATTGGAGCTTCAGCTTCAGCATCAGTCCTTCCAATGAATATTCAGGACTGATTTCCTTTAGGATGGAGTGTCGTTGTCCCCTTACTAAATGGCACTCAAATGATGCTAATCTAAGTGACAGCTTAGCCGGTCCCCACACAGTGAGAACACCAAGGCAGGGCCCAGGAACCTGCACTTCAACCCGACTGGCCCAGGTAGTCACTGATGTACTCAGCTTTTTTGGATTCAGATCCCAGCCTGAGCACTCTTGTCCTGTCTGCACCTGTTGGAGCGTCCATCTATCCATCTGAGAGAGCAGATGTGTGCTGAATCCAGCCTGACATCTGGATCTGCAGCTTATGCAGAGCTTCTTATAGGCCTGGCTTCCCTGGTCGCTCAGCTGCTAAAGAAACCACCCGCAATGCGGGAGACCTGGGTTTGACCCCTGGGTTGGGAAGATCCCCTGGAGAAGGGAAAGCCTACCGACTCCAGTATTCTGGCCTGGAGAATTCCATGGACTGTCTAGTCTGTGGGATCACAGAGAGTCAGACATGACTGAGCGACTTTCACTTTCTTATAGGCCAGACGTGGAGGGCTGGGACAGGAAGGGAAAGCCAATGCCTGGCTTAGGGGAGGGCCACCCCCCACTTGGCTCCCTTTCGGTGACTGCACTCAGGTGGTTGATGCTGAAGCTGACACTCCAATACTTGGGCCACCTGATGTGAAGAGTCAACTTAATGGAAAAGACCCTGATGCTGGGAAAGATTGAAGGCAGGAGGAGAAGGGGACGACAGAGGGTGAGATGGTTGGATGGCATCACTGACTCAATGGACATGAGTTTGAGCAAGCTCCAGGAGTTGGTGATGGACAGGGAGGCCTGGCGTGGTGCAGTCCATGGGGTCGCAAAGGGTCAGACAGGACCGAGCGGCTGAACAACACAGGCGGCATCCCACATCTGTGCCCTGCGAGAGGGGATTTGACCTCCGGGTGGGTGGGGAGCAGGTGGAGCCCCTTCAGCTCTGGCTGCAGCCGCTGATCCTGTCCTGGGCCGGGCGAGTCAGGGGAACTACGAAAACCACCCTCTCTGCACTCGGACGCCGTGCCGGGCACCCACTCTTCTTGCGAGAGACGCAAAGCAGAGGACAGGCAGCAGGTTGTGGAGGGAGGCATGGCCTCACCCTCCCCGTCTCTCCCTGCTCTGTTCCCACTGAGGATGCTGTTGCTGCCTTCCTTTCTGTTTTGTTTTTCCTTTTCCTGTGCTCCTGGGCATGTTCAGAAAACCTCATAAGGGCTACCTGCTGCTTCAAGGGTATCATACCTGACATTTCCAGGGTTTGATAAAGGAGAGATCAACCGGAAATCTCTGGAGTAGCATCTTTATGAGAAACAAAGTATATTCTCTTTCATTTTTAATGATTTTTAACTGTGGTGCAAAAACCTTCCAGAAAAGATACCAGCAGGCTGAGGCAGCCGGGACTGCGGGATGCTCAGAACCGCGGGTCTCACGCTGAGATGCCACCCAGGGCTGCTGGCCCAGATTTCCTCCTGGCCAGTGTGCCCACAAAGGCATGTGCCTGTGCAGGGATGGTGGTGTTGGTCTGTGTTGCCGCGAGCCTCTAGCACCACCCCTTTGCCCTGTGGCCCTGGCTGTGGTCTCAGAGGGTCTGAGACCGAAGGAGACGGTGGAGGAGGAAGATGCCAGGGGAGCGGCCAGGGATAGCAGCAAATGGTCCACGTGATATCCCCGGGATAAGATGAAGGTTTGGGGCCCACACAGATTCTGTGGACAAGTTGGTTCCCCACATCTCTTTCATTCCCTCTACTGACCGAATCTGTTCTAAAGTTTTAAATTAATTGGTAAAGCCTATAGCCCAGGGCCTGGCCCAGGGTAAAGGGCGTTATCTTCCTAGTTAGGGTTCAAACGATTTCTGTTTTCCTAGGGTCAGAGCAGACTCGATCCTGAGAAATTGAGTAGAGTGCCCAGACCACAGGCAGTATAGTGAGGTGATGCGTGGGAAATTCCCGAAAGAAGAAACAGGAGGGGATGGATGCGGAGGGGAGCCCACCAGAGAGCAGGTGCGTCCGGAGAAGGACCAGGAGGCTGCGGTCTCAGGACCAAGTGGACCAAATCCGGTGTGCCCCCTGCCTTTGCAAATCAGGTTTTCTCAGAGCCCAGCTGCGCCCACTCATTGTCTGTGGTCCTGTCTGCCTTTGCAGAGAGGAGCTGTATGGTTCGAGTAGAGGCCACGTGGCCCACAGAGCCTGCGGTTTTCCCCGCCTGGCCCTTTCCAGCAAGGGTGTCACCAGGGGCCATCTGGCAGCGTCTAGAGATGCTTCTGTCATCACAACTGAGGTGGTGGTGGGGGGCTCCTGGCATCCAGTGGGTAGAGGTGGGCGTGCTGCTGGGATGCACTTGGATGGGTCCCATGGCGGAAAATGATCCCGCCCCAAATGTCGGTGGGGCCAAGGTTGAGAAACACTACCATCCAGAAGAGCATTTCTGTTTCAACTCCAGAACTGACCAGCTGGGGGAGGTGAGTGGTGCCCTCTGCTAGGATAGGGATGCAGGAAAGGGGGCAGTGGGCTCAGGCCGGCGGTGGGAAGGACCCAGCCGTCTGGCCCCACAGTGGCCATCCTGAGGGCATGGGCAGGTACTGCAGAGACCAGGCTTCAGGCATCAGCAGAGATTAGGCGGTCCCTCCCCACCCTGTCCCCAGGCGTGGCCTGGCAATGGCCAGCCCCCAAGGAGAATGCGCCTAGTGACGGAGCAGAAGGGCAGGGATGGACACTGGGGACAGTGGACACTCTAGGGGCCGGCAGAGGAGGAAAAAGCATGGAAGGAAGGGGGAGGACCCGCCAGGGAAGTGCGGGAGGAGATCTGCAGGACAGGCCTCGCAGGCCGGCTCAGAGCAGGGAGAGTGGTCAGCATGCGAAAGCCACCCGGGGAGACGCATGTGGGCAAACGCCCTCGGGACCTGGCACTCCCGCGGCCTTATCAACTCCGATGAGAACAGGGCGTCCAGGCCTTGGGGTGGGAGCGGCTTCGGGGGCAGTGAGGGGGCAGCCAGGGAGGGTATTTGTGAGCAGAAAGGCGCTGGCACCAGCCAGCCAGCCAGGAGCCCGGGGCTCGAGCCAGCGGCTGGTGCCATAGGCGAGGGGGTCCGGAGCTGCCCGGGGCTCCGGTCCAAACCCAGGCGCAGTGGGACTGAGCACAGAGACCTCCCGTGGACCAGGAGGAGGGGGAAGGGTGGGGCGGGGCAGCAGGGCGAAGGTGCTGCTGAGAATCCTCTAGACAGCCAAGTACGAGCGCTGAGCAGAGAAAGCAGAGGCTGGGATCGACTGAGCTGTGCCCCTTCTGCCCTGGGTGATTCTTTTCTCCTCCCGATGCTTTTTCTGACCTTCCATATAAAATAATCACCCTCCGGGAGGCGAAAGGAAAGCTCCTCCCCAACTGCCCGCTGGCTCCAGGTCACAATCTTCCCCCCACCGGCCAAGCTCTTGCGTCACCCTCGGAACTGGAAGGAAATTAGCCGATTATCAAAAGGCCAGGGGCCTGGCTTCCAAGGCCTCTGGGGCACTCCGTCTCTCCGCAGGAAAGCTGCTGGGTCAGTCGGGTTCCGTTTCATCTCTGCCTGGTACAGACGGGTAGCAGAAGCTCTGCGGACAAACAGGGTGGTTTCACACCAGGCTTGCTAGTGTGTGTGTGTGTCTGTGTGTGTGTCTGTGTGTGTGTCTGTGTGTGTGTGAGTGGCTCAGTCTTGTCCGACTCTCTGCGACCCTGTGGATTGTAGCCCGCAGGCTCCTCTGTCTATGGGGTTCTCCAGGCAAGAATGCTGAAGTGGGTTGCCATTTCCTTCTCCAGGCGATCTTTCTGACCCAGGGTTGGAACCCTGGTCTCCTGCACTGCAGGCAGCTTCTTTTCCATCTGAGACACTCGGGAAGCTCCTGCTAATGTATGCATTGATTTTAAAAAAAACAAAGCACCAAGCGGACGTTTGGGCTATCCTGTCAGCTCTGCCCCAGCAGCCCAGCTTGAGGGTCCTGCTCTGGTCTCTAGGAGCCGGGCTGCTGTCGGCCCAGTGGGCAGCGGGGAAGAACAGGTGGTCCTGGAGTTGTCTAGAAAGGGGCTTCTCCAGCTCAGCCATCCTTGTGTTGGTCTCACACCAGCCTTGGGTTCATGGGCTCCCCCTGCAGCCACCCAGCTGGGATCCTTGGACCAGAGACCTGGCTTCTTTGCACCTCGGTTTTCCCGACCGTTCGATGGGGGAATAACGTCTGCGTCATGGGGTGGCTGTCATGTGTAAATCAGTGAACACAGAAGCACTGAGAATGCTAACGCCTGACACGCACCCAACAAATGCCCTCACGGCGGCAGGGTCAGGGGGTGACAGCGATTTGTGGCAACCCTGCATCAAGCCAGGTCTCTTGACATCTTTTTTTCAGCAACAGTTCCTCACTTTGTGTCTCTGTTACATTTCGGTAATGCTTGATTTCTAACTTTTTATTACTTTTTAAATTAAATATTTAGACATTTCAGATAATAGCTACTATATTTGTTCTAAGCATCTACGATCTGTGATCTTTGATGTGACCTTGGCAAAAAGACAGTTCAGGGAAGGCTCAGGTGATGGTTAGCATTTTGTAGCGATAAAAAGTCTTTTTAAATTAAGGCATGCACATTTTTTTTTTTTTTGAAAGCACTATCATATACTCACTCGGGTTCAATCCCTGGGCCTGGAAGATCCCCTGGAGGAGGGCATGGCAACCCACTCCAGTATTCTTGCCTGGAGAATCCCATGGACAGAGGAGCCTGGTGGGCTACAGTCCATGGGGTCGCAAAGGGTCGGACACGACTGAGTCCATTTCATTTCGTTTTCATGGATTGGACCATGGGGTCGCAAAGGGTTGCACACAACTGAGTGACTTCACTTTCAAGCACATCACAGCTCCACCTCAGATCATCAGGCGTTAAGGGTCTCACAAGAAGCCAGCCACCCAGACCCCCCGCACATGCAGTTCACTTCAGGGTTCAAGCTCCTATGAGACTCTAACGCGGCCACTGATCTGCCAGGAGGCAGCGCTCAGGCGGTAATGCGAGTGATGGGGCGTGGTTATAAACACCGATGAAGCTTTGCTCACTTGCCTGCCGCTCACCAGCTGTGCAGCCTGGTTCCTAACAAGCCACGGACCAGACTGGTACCAGTTTGGGGGTGGGGTGCCCTGATTCACGTGACTTACTTCATCTTTTTTAAGTTTCTTTTTAAAAAAAAATAATAATAATTTTATTTATTTATTCTGGCTGTGCTGGGTCTGCATTGCTGCGCGTGGTTCTCTCTAGCTGCAGCAGGCAGGGGCTGCTCCCTAGTTGCAGTGCGTGGGTTTCTCACTGGGGTGGCTTCATGGGCTCTCGGATGTGCTGGCTTCAGTGGTTCTGGTTCCCAAGCCCCAGAGCACAGGCTGTAGAGTAGTGGCACGTGGGCTTAATTGCCCCACGGCATATGCAATCTTCCCGGATCCGGGATTGAGCCCATGTCTCCTGCATCGGCCGGCGGACTCTACACCGCTGAGCCAGCGGGAAAGCCCCCTCGCTTTGTCCTGATGCTGGCTTTATTGCGGCGGTCTAGCACTGAACGTGCATGTCTCAGGGGTCTGCCCGCACTTTTTTCAAGGCTGCATCACAAGTGATCATAAGCATCCTGGCTTAGAACAGCAGAAGTGGGTTCTCTCGAGCCTGGAGGCCGCAGGTCTGAGATGAGACGTCTACAGGGCCAGGTTTCCCCTGAGGACTCCTTGTAGCTCTGGACATTCACCCACCATCTCCATGCCCAGCGGCTTGAGCTTCATTGCTCCAGTCTCTGTCCCATCTTCCCAGTTATCTTCCCCTTGCGTGTCTGTGTCTCCTTATCCCAACGTCCCTCTTCTTACAGGGACACCAGAGATTGGATTTAGGGCCTGCCCTAAACCAGTGTAACCTCATTTTAACTTGATCACGTCCGCAGAGACCCAGCTTCCAAACGTCAGTTCACAGGTACTGTGGTTTAGGATTCCAGCGCCCCTTTTTGGGGGGACATCATTCAACCACATGTAGTGGGCACGGTTGGCTGTTTTAACCTGTATCGTGATTTCTGTTGTAGTTCAGTGTCTGCGTCTTCCTCATTTCTGCGAGCCCTCTACGGCAGGCTGGTCTTGTTTCTCTCTGTGTTCTAACATAGTAGCTAGCATAGTGCAGAACAAGGCTCAGGACCCCCGTTGTTAGTGACCGACACTAAGGAGGACGCCGCTGCTGATAACCTTCCAGTTTTCAGGACGGAAATCTGCACTAGACAGATGTGAAGAGGGCTGGGAACACAAGACGTCGTGGTTGGAGAGGCTGCCCACTGATACACTGAGATGGGAGCAACCCACAGATCTTTGGTTGGTGAAAGGACTACTTACTGAGTGATGCTGTGTGCCAGGGAGGCTGAAGGTGCTTGCTGACCCTGAGCTCTTGGCCTGGCTGGAGATGCAGGCAGTTAAAAGAGCTGTCACGGTCAAGTGATCAGTCCTATTGTAGGGGAGCACGGGGCGCAGGGGCTGGTGACCACAGACGTGGCGTTGACTCAGAAGGCAGCCTGCTGGCTTAAGGACTTTGGCCACCCCTCGGACCTCTGGCAGCTCCCGCCTGCCCTAGCCAGGAGCCAGCCTGTCTCCTCCCACTCCCCTGGCCTCCTGCCCCTACCCTGTCCCCCATTCCTCAATGTGCAGGGTCAGAGTGTCCCCAGAAAGTCACATCTACCGAAAGCTCAGAGTATGACCTTATATAGAAGTAGGGTCTTTGCAGATGTAATTGACTTGAAGTCTGTGTATATGCCCAGTCGCTCAGCCATGTCCGACTCTTTGCAATCCCATGGACTATAGCCCATCAGGCTCCTCTGCCCATGGGATTCTCCAGACAAGAATACTGGAGTGGGTTGCCATGCCCTTCTCCAGAGGATCTTCCAAACCCAAGGATCAAACCTGAATCTTCCACGGCAACTGCATTGATAGGCAGATTCTTTGCCACTGAGCCACCAGGGGTGGACCCTAATCCCGTGACTGGTGTCCTCAGAAGACGGCCGTGTAGACACACAGGAAAGAAGGCCACGGGATGACGGGGGCACCTGTGAGCCAAGGAAGGACAAGGCTTGCCCGTGAAGCCACAAGCCAGGAGGAGCCTAGAGCACGCTTATCCCAGAGCCTTTGGGAGCATGGCCCACAGAGACCTTGATTCTGACCTTCAGCACCCAGGACTGGGGGAGGATGGATTCTTGGTTTTAAGCCGCCCAGTTTGTGGTTATTTTTTACACCAGCCCTGGGAACCCGCGCATCTGGGCCTCGCTGACCCCAGGACACCTAGGCGAGGTTTTGGCTCAAGGTTTCTACAAAGATTTCTTTTGAAGAATGTGTCCTGCTTCTAAAAATAAAACCTTGCCTGCCCCTGGGGCCCCTCTGTTACAGGGAGTTCTCCCCAGTGCTTGGCCTTGTATTTCTGTGATCTGCTTCACTTCAGACTCAGGCCCAGAGACGTTTGGTTGGATCTGTTCTGCAGGCAGCAATAGCCACACCGGGAGTCGGGGTTGAAGGCTACGCGAAGGTGCTGGAATTCCTGGGGCCACTTCAGTCTGCTCCTTCGTGGACCGTCTGTCTGGCCTCCAGCCCTTACTTACCTGTTAAAACGCACCTTGATCCCTTCAAGGTCAAAATGCTCTTTCGGTCACAGTGGCCAGCGGATTCGCAGAGCTGCCATCGCCTGCCCTGCGGGCTTGGGCCCCGTGTAGAAGGAGTCACTTGAGGGCCCTGTGTGCACCTCGTGTGCGCCTGCAGAGCTTGCCCCCAGGACTTAGACCTTGCGAGTAACACCCAGAAAGTGCCGCTGCCCTTGGCTGCTTTTGTGATGGAATCGGAGTCAGCGTCAGTGACAGCAGAGCGGTCCAGGGAGGATTTATGAAAGGGTAGGAGGGTTTGGTCAGGCTTAAAAGAGTCGGAGAGCATCTTCCAGGAAAGGTGAGCGGCGTGCCTGGCTGAGCATGCAGAGCTTGGGGAGGGGGCCTTTAGCTGGTCGTTAGGGCCTGCAGCTGGGGGCTTGGGGTTGGGGGGTGGATGAAGCCAGTGGTATCTCGGGGGTTGAGCAAGTGGGCTTTCTTCTGAGTAATAAGGCGGTACAGATAGTGAGGGATCTGGAGGACCTTGGAGAAGGCCAGGTCCTGAATAGGGAGAGAGAGCTTGGTTGGGGCCTGAGGAGGCCGGGATGTGGGGTTGGCGGGGGTGACCTTGGGCCACCATTCACAGCGGAGGCTGAGCGATCGGGGTCTGGGTTCTAAAGGAAGACTGTTGTAGGTTCTTTGACTGATAGGTGAGTTTGGGCTGCACAGAGACCCTCTGCCCTGTGTGTGCATTGGGGGCAAGTGAGCACTTTGAAAACGTGCTGCTGAATCTCTAGGTGCGACCGTGTTAGTCCAGAGCCTCCCCAGGTAGTTGTCATCGACATCCAGGGTGGGGAAACTGTCAAGGGGAGCCCCTTGGGGCCCAGGGGTGCCGGGCGTGGCCATGGGGTGGAGATTGAGACTGAAATGCAAGGGCAGGAGCCAGAGAGGAGAGGTGGAAACACACGACCTGGCAGCTCAGTTTTGAAGGTAAGTGTGTTAGTGTGTTAGTCACTCAGTCGTGCCCGACTCTTTGCGACCCCGTGGACTGCAGCCCACCAGGCTCCTCTGTCCATGAGATTTTCCATGCAGGGATACTGGAGTGGGTTGCCATTTCCTTCTCCAGGGGATCTTCCCAACCCAGGGATCGAACCCAGGTCACCTACACTGCAGGCAGATTCTTTACCGAGTGAGCTACAAGGGAAGCCCCAAACGGTAAAGGAAGAGGATAAATGACATTAATAACAGTAGCCCTCACCAGGGACAGTGGTTCTCAGAGGGGTGATATCGGGGGACACACGGTGGTGCCTGGAGTTGGGTTGTCCAGGGGAGATGCTCCCGGCTTCTGGGTGTTCGGGCCAAGGATGCTGCCGGAAGTCCTGCAGTGGGTAGGGCACCCCCCGCCCCCCAGCCAGGCCCCACCCAACCACACACACACATCCAAAGTGTTTCTAGCATCAAGAGCAGGAAGCCCTGACTTGGGGACAGAGCGCCTGCTAGGTCTTGGTAAGCGCTCGGCATGAACCAGCCGACTTTACCCACATACTTGGAAGAGGCAGAGAGCGTGTCATCCCTGTGTTATAGATGGAGAAGGGGAGGTGCCAAGCAGTTGAGTTCTGCTCGCCAGAGGGCTTCCCCGCCTGGAGCCAAGTGACATGGCGGAGTAAAGAGAGCTCATCGACGTGAGAAGGTAGTGACTTTGGTTTCGAGTACATGCCAGCGCCTCTAAGTGCCAATGCAGAGAATCCGTGAGTGGGTTTGAGCCCCTGACAGGTCGATGTTTGGAGACATCCGTGCTGGGCCAGCTGGCCTTCATCTCCAGGCACAGTGACGACTAGGAACAGTCCTCATTGAGCACCTACTATGTGCTCACGTGTCAAGCCAGATTTTACCATCTTTCTGCTGCAGGTGATACAGATAGAGGCACAGAGAGGCTAAGTAACGTGTCCAAGAGCACACAGCTAGAGCGGCTGGTCACACTCAGGCCTGACTCCAAAACCTCGTTTTCCCTTCTTTGTATGGTGGCGTCACCTTGGTTTAGTCCCGGCTGCAGGCCAGGAGGAGGAGGAGGAAGATGGTGATAAAAGGATCAGGTGAGGAAGCCACATGCTAGAGGAGCGAGCAGAGCCTGGCAACAGAGCTAGGCTGGAGGCAGGGTGCCGAGCATGCAGACCGTGGGGTCTTCCCCTTGGTGAGGCCGAGGGCCTCTGTATCTCCCAGGCCCGCAGGGGAAGATGAGCTTTTGTCTGGAAACAGATGTTTCCAGAACAGCTTTTTCCCTGCCCTGGTCTTTTCCAGAATGATTGCATCTTGAGGAATCAGTGAAGCTGGGGTTCAGTTTGTGCCAGGAGACACAAGTGTAAGTTAGCTGCTTAGTCGTGCCTGACTCTCTGCAGCCCACCAGGCTCCTGTGTCCATGAGATTTTCCAGGCAAGGATACTGGAATGGGTTGCCATTTCCTTCTCCAGGGATCTTCCAAACCCAGATCAAACCCGGGTTTCCTGTGCTGCAGGCAGATTCTTTACCGACTGAGCTACAAGGGAAGCCAGGAGACACAGCACACCCCTCAGTGCCGGTCCTCCGGGCTGTCTGGCCTCCAGACCGCTGCTGTTCCTGTGGGCCTGTCGTTCTCACCGGCCTTTCTTCTCGGCAGCGGGTCCCTCGCACCTTCGCTGTATTTTGAGCTGTGCTGTCTTGCCCGCTCTGTCTCCATGTCCCTGGGGGATCCCAGGGCCCTCTGAAGCCTAATCTCTTGCCCTCAGCTGCTTTCCCACTCAGCTTCCACCAGCTGCAGGAAATTTCTAGCCAAGGTTTTGCTTCTGTGCTGTGACTACAAAGGGTGTCTTTTGTGTTACTAAGGATTTGCTCATTTTGTGCGTGTCCTGCTGCAGGCGGGCTGGACTCCCCCACGGGGAGCCTGACGTCACGGAGATGGAGCCCTCTGGCGGGGAGGGTCTCCCCTTAGTTTAGGGGACACCGACCTGCTTTGTCCTCCTCCCGACCCCTATTTTCTGGTGGTTCCGTTGTGTTCTCGGTGAGTGGAAAAGTTCAGAGAGCTCCAGAATTGTGGTGAAACTTACTTGTTTTCCAACCCCCACGTACTTGGTTGCTGCAAAGAAATGCCTCTGCAGGGCCCATGAGGTGGCAAGATTTTCTGCAGAAGCACTCCGGGTCTGTGGGTGCCATTCTCTGCCGACGTCCAACTCCGCCTTCGGGAATGTGGGGTGAGCAGCACTCCAGCCGATGGCCTGGGAGTTTGGGATCTTAGGAAAGAACATTCCAGAAGTGTGGGGGTAAGACCACACTTTGCAGAGGCCGGACATTCATTTGCTTCTTGAGTTCCGGTTGTGTCAGCTGGGACAAAGCGGGGCTGGAAAAAGAGGAATTCCCGGGAGGCGGGAGGCCATGCTGGCTGAGGAGCACGAGGGACTGAGATGGCGGATCTGTGTCCACACTCCCAGGAGGCTGTGTGACCTTCCAGGGGGCCCCAGAGCACACTGCTGCGGACTAGGCTCAGCACAGCAGAGCTTTCGTCTCTCGCGGCTCCGGAGACCTGAGGCTCAGGGCTGCAGTGGCGGCAGGGCTGTCTCCTTCTGAGACCCAAGGAAGAAGTGTCCCGGGCCCCTCTCCTGAGCTTCTGGATGGCCACCTCCTCCCCATGTCTCCACGCCACCTTCCCTCTGTGTCCAGTCTCCCCGTTTTGTAAGTATGCCTGTCATATTGCATGGGGGCCCGCCCTCATTGCTTTATCTGAACTCGGTCATCTACAAAGACCTTGTTTCCAGATAAGGTTGTGTTGGCAGGTAGCGGAGGTTGGGACTTCAGCATCGTCGGCAGGGGACACAGTTCAGTTCATAATGTGAGGGTAGGAGAAGTGTGAACATGTGTGACTGCTCAGGACTGCTCTCCCCGGCCTGGTGGTTTTTAGGTTTTAGCTAAGAGATGCTTGCTCAAGTGCCTGACCTTAACCCTGTGGCTAGGCCTTAAATAGCTCAAGGTAATAATGGAAGTTAGGTGCAGTGATAGTAAACCTTTACTACACACAACCCACAGTTGTAATAAATAGCAATGGAGGTAGAATTTATGAAGTGATCAGTAATTTATAAAGAAAGTATATGTCCTCATTTAATAAAGCCTCTATAAACCAGCGGAGAAGGCAATGGCACCCCAATCCAGTACTCTTGCCTGGAAAATCCCATGGACGGAGGAGCCTGGTGGGCTGCAGCCCATGGGGTCACTAAGGGTCGGACACGACTGAGCAGCTTCACTTTCACTTTTCACTTTCATGCATTGGAGAAGGAAATGGCAACCCACTCCAGTGTTCTTGCCTAGAGAATCCCAGGGATGGGGGAGCCTGGTGGGCTGTCATCTATGGGGTCGCACAGAGTCAGACACGACTGAAGCAACTTAGCAGCAGCAGCAGCTATAAACCAGCTGGGCTTCCTTGGTGGCTCGATGGTAAAGAATCTGCCTGCAGTGCAGGAAACCCGGGTTTGATCCCTGGGTCGGGAAGATCCCCTGGAGAAGAAAATGGCAACCCACTCCAGTGTTCTTACTTGGAGATCCCCATGGATGGAGGAGTCTGGCGGGCTACAGTCCATGGGGTGAGAAACAGCCAGACACGACTGAGCAACTGCACACACGCACACGCACACACACACACACACACTGTTCTGTCACTCATTTTTAAATAAACAGACCCACCATATTTCTGGAGGAAAAGGTAAAATAGTAAAAAGGTTTCAGGTCTCACCAGTGCCATGCCAGCAAAAAACAAAACCCAGTGGGGTTAATTTTTTTGAAGGAATGAAAAGGTGGGAGAGACATATTACTAAACTATTCTGAAGTTCATTTGGAAGAAGAAAAAATAGGTAAAAATAACTGATAGGAGGCTTTGAAATAGAACGAGTCGTGGAGGCTAGTCTTCCCAGATGGCCAACTGTGGTAAAACTCTGGGCATTACATAAGGACTGGTGTTGTGATAAAAATAGGCAGACTCACGACACAGAATCGGGTGGATTCAAACCTTGGTATCTACACACATTTAAAAAGCACCAAGTGACATCACGGAGAGGACGGATTGTGCAGGAACTGGTGAACGGGTAATTGCCTAGCTGTTTGCTAATTAATTTTGTGAAGTTCCTCTCTGAGCAGCCAAATAAATTCTTCGTACATTAATGTCAGTCCACACACCATTTTTTTTTTAAACAGAGGGAAATAAATGTGAATGTTTATCAAGTTTTTCAATGGGGGAGGCTTTTCTGTGCTTCAGTGTGAAATCACAAAGGACAGATTGACAGGGTTAGATAATTGAGACTTCATTCAGCTAGCAAATGGATTCATGTGTGTGAGCAACAGTGGGGAAGATATTTGTAACTGATAGGACATTTCCTGGAGAAGGAAGTGGCAACACACTCCAGTATTCTTGCCTGGGAAATCCCATGGACAGAGGAGCCTGAAGGGCTACCGTCCCTGGGGTCATGAAATTCTGAAGCAACTGGACGACAACAAATGAAATTTTACAGTCTAATCGAGCAAAGGATGCGTAATGATAGTCGTGAAGCAGCAAACAAGATGTAATCAACATTTGAACATTTTCTGATGGACGGTTTCGAAGGAATGTGGAGTTAAACTTGGTATTTCATTGCCCAGTTGTCAGATAAGCGAAGCTTTTCTTGAACCTCCGTCAGAAGGCTGGGAAGGAATGTCTGTTGCTGTTGGGAGGGTAACTCTCTACAGCTTTCCAGGAAAGAGTTTGGCAACGCTTCGTACTCTACTAGAAATTCATCTTAAGAAAATGATCCAAAGTCTGGAGATTAGGGATAAAGATGGCCACCACCCTGCCGTGTATAGCCGCAGAAAGCGGGGAGCCTGTGGGCAACCGCAGGTCAGGGTGCTCCCCCCTCCACAGACCTGGAAACAAGCCTGGTGAGTCCTTCGTGCCCAAGGACATTGTGCAGCCCAAGCTCCTTTGTGCAGTGCCTTTGCTGATGACTCTCCATCAGGAACGAGTGGTTCCAATGCATGTGGGGACTCCTCCCACCCACCACCAGTTCCCAGACTTGGGCTGGGAGTCCTGCAGTGCAGCTCAATTCGGACACTCTCTACCTGGAGATGAGCTCAGGTCCCCCAGGCCGAGGGCTCAGTCCCACAAGACTGCTGCCACCGCCCCACTGCAGATGCCCATCACAGGTCCAGGTTGTCCCGTGTGCTTCTGACCAGCTGGCTGTAGATTGCAGTTTCCCATGACCCCCTCCTTGGGTCTGATTAATTTGCTAGAGAGGCTCATGGAACTCAAACATTTTACCAACAGGGTAAATAGGATATAATTCAGGAACATCAGACAGAAGAGCTGCCTAAAGCAAGGTGTGGAAAAGGAGGCAGGGCTTCCCCTCCCTCTCCTAGCACCTCCTCCCCAAATCTCCACTTGGTCACCAGCCCTGAAGCCTTCAGAACTCCAGCCTTGGGTTTTTACAGATAGCTTATGGAGAAAGGGAAAGTGTTAGTTGCTCAGTCATGCCCGACTCTTTGTGACCCCATGGACTATAGCCCACCAGACTCCTCTGGTGGGATTCTCCAGGCAAGATACTGGAGCAGGTTGCCATTATCTTCTCCAAGGGATCTTCCCGACTCAGGGATCGAACCTGCGTCTCCTGCATTGGCAGGCAGATTCTTTACCGCTGAGTCACCAGGGAAGCCCATATGTATATAAAATAAATCACACTGTCGCAAATCAGATAGCCTGTGTTTCCTAGTTGGTAGAATCATGAGGCCAGGAGGAATAGGAACTCATGGAACTAGAATTGGGAAGGCTGGCTTTAGATCCACGGGGATTAATGAATGCATCATTCTAGATGCTCAGTCAAGTGTCTGAAAGTGTAATCAGCTTGGCAGATGGCAGTTGTTATACATACTTAGAAAATGGTCTTGCAAGGCTGGAAATGACCTGCTGGAATCATGGTGTTTGGGAAGGACGATGGAAATTTATTTCATAAAATGTGTGTGTGTGTTTTAATTACAAAAAGTAGAAAATTTAGAGAAAAAGAACTAAATGATCCATATGCTTGCCACATGGACATAATCACTATCGGCATTCAATGTGAAATTGACTCTTCTTTTTCTAGCAAATACACATTTCTAAGAACAAATTATTGTAATATTTCTGGGTTTCATTTTTCTCAAAGTTCTATTGTGTGGATTTTCCATTCTTTTGAGTATTAGAAAATTAATTTTAACAGCTGCATAAACCCAGGCTGGAGTTAGAACACCCTCAGGCCACATGTTAATTGTTTCCATACCTGCCAAAGGAGAAGGGGGTGGCAGAGGATGAGACGGTTGAATGGCATCACCGACTCAATGGATGTAAACTTGAGCGAACTCCGGGAGCTGGTGATGGGCAGGAAGGCCTGGCGTGCTGCAGTCCATGGGGTCACAGGGAGTCAGACACGGCTGAGCGAGCAGCTGAACAACAGCAGCACTCCTGTATCTCTGTAAACACCACCATGCGGAAGTCGCTTGGCCTACAGCTTTGCTCTCCTAAGGACAGAGAGGCTGAGGGGCAGTGGAAGGGGAGCAAGAATAAGAGTCCTGTCCTCTCTCCTTCCCTTAATAAATACCGATGAAGTGTCGAGATTGGTGACTGGTTTATTGCCCAGGATATCTCAACTAGCCATGGACACGGTGGTTTTCTGTAAAGAAATTCATTCATTCCCTGAGTTTCATCTGTTGCTTACTATGCCAGATGCTGGATCTTAGATAAGCGGGTGAGTGAAACTGACACAGTTCCCTTCAATGCTGGGGAGGGCCTGGCTGAGGGGCAGCAGTAAGCCCCTCGTCCTCAGGAGTCAGCCCTCTCTTCCCAGGCTCACGGACAGGCTCTGTGGGGTTAGTGTCAGCCCTGCTCTGTATTTGCTGGTTGTTTTGAGCGGTGCCTCCTGGTGGGTGTGGCTTTGTTCTCTGCCTGCTCATCACCCTCCTCCCACCCCCATCCCTTTGCTTTTAAAAAATGTTTTAAGTTAATATATACTAGAAAAGATTTATCAGTCTAAGGAAGATTTTTTCTAAAAAAGGAAAAAAATCTAGAAACTTCCTTTTTAAAGCTATAGAAAGCTGCCTTTAAAATAACTTTTTTGAATAAGCTTACGTTGTTAGAAAGTAGGTTGGTTTAAAGAGAAGTATTAAATAATTTGATTTTTTTTTAAAGGAAAGCAGTAAATCAGAGACTAATGCTTGGAAACCACAAGTCCTCCCAGTGCTGATGTTGTGCAGTTTGATTGACTGTGTCAGATGAGAGTCAAGAATCCGAGTCTCCCTCCCTCCGGCCCATCAAGTGAATGGGCCTCTCTTCTCATCTCTGTTATAACATCTTCAGAGATAATCACGCCTTTTCTTTCTCGTCGCTGGCTGGGTACCAGAGTGGGGAAGTTTTTCTAGTCTGGGCTGATCACAAGATTTTACTTCCCAGCCTGTCTGCCGCAGCTCTTCCCATGTGACTCGGTGGGGGCAACCCCACCCCACCAGACCGGCTAAACCCCGTGCCTGGGGAGCACTCGACATGCACAGGTCGGATCATCTTTGAACTCCCTGCGGTCCTCAGCAGTGGGGTGATGGCACAGGAGGGTGGGCGGGTAGAGGCTGTCCGTGTGGCACACGCAGTGTGCTGGCAATCCAAGGCAGGCAGGCTTCTCGTCCCGTGCAGGCTCAGAAGGCGTGGGGCAGACCTCAGCCCTCCCCTCCCCTCGGTGTCAGTTTCTTGCACGTTGTCGCGCCAGCTAAGTGATGAGCAGTCAAGGGAAGAGACTGGATCTCCATCCACTTGTGACTTTGGTGGTCCCCTGATGCACCGTGATACTGAACGAATGTTTGAATGAAGCATTTGTCTGTTCAGCAGATGGACCAAACCCCAGCTGGGGCCAGGCCCGTGTGTTTGATGCTGGACGATTACAGAGGAGCCAGGTATCCAGTTGGCTTCCGAGGACATGAGGGTAGCTGTCTAGAAACTATGAAATCATGTGCAGGATCACAGCTCTGATGCCCAGAATGAAAGCAGTAAGTGCCCAGACAAGATGACGGATAAAAGCCCAAGATAGCTCAGAGAAAAGGTGGAATTCTGTCTTCCAAAGCACCATATGACGAGGGTCCTCTCAGATGGGTAGGTTTTAACAGAGCAGAAACTGGGGGCTCCCTTGGGTCCTTTAAGTCCATGGAGTGGAAAGAGAGATGGAAGCTTGAGATTGCAAGGTGGTCAAGGGATGTTTAGAGCCAAGTGGGAGAATCGGTCGCTGTGCTTGGTGAGCTCAGGGCAGACAAAGGCGAGTGTGATACGGACATGGAGGGTGGCTTAGTGTGTAGAGGGTCTAGAAAAACAAGCCAGGTGTCGATGTCTTCTACAGACTGTAGGAGCCCCTGAAGGGATTGAGATTGTTTATTCGACTCAAGGAAATGGTGGGATTGGTCCAGCCCGCCCCAAAGAAAAATTCCACAGCTGGGCATCCAGGAGGCTGGAGGCAGGAGGCCAGGGAGTAAGAAGCTCAGGCCACGCAGAGGCAGAGGAAAGCACTTGGCCATTGCTTCCTCTGCCTGACCCTCGCCCACGACCCTGCAATTCTCCAGACTCAGATTTTCTTATTTTGTCACTGGCCAGTGAAAACACTGGGGCTTCCCCCATAGCTCAGTGGTAAAGAATCCTCCTGCCAATGCAGGAGGCACAGGCTTGATCCCTGGGCCAGGAGGATCCCCTGGAGGAGGAAATGGCAACCCACTCCAGTATTCCTGCCTGGAAAATCCCATGGACAGAGGAGCCTGGTGGGCTACAGTCCCTGGGGTCACAAAGGACACAACTGAGCACTAGGTGAAACGCTGGGTCCTCAGGCTGGGTCCTTCCAGCTGTCACACTTGACACCATAAAAGCAGCAGTTGGAAAGTGGTGCCCACAACAGCGAGGTCCCTCCCGTGCACCCCTAGAGCCCATGGGGAGTTGAACTTGATCCCCAGCTTTGGGTGAACAGAGTTAGGCCTTGAACATGGACACATTGCCAGCCCAGTGTGCACAGAGCCTGTTCTAGAAGCAGGTGCAGCTCTCAGCAGCTGTTCACCCAGGAGATGTGGTCCCCTGCTTGGGAGGTGCCCAGGGGCCAGGACGGATGATTCTGCCCACGAACCTCAATACTCTGCACAGACAGCCGGCTGCGGGGTGCTCCGATACCTCCCTCCCAACGCTTATCTCGTAAGTTAAGGTCCTCGTTGAACCAAAGCAAAATACGTCGCAGACAGACACTGGAACAAGCAGCTGGGCTCCCCGTGGTCCCGATTCTCTGATGGGACCTCCAATGGGGCCGTGGGCTTCACCCCCAGAGGAGGCGGCCCTTCTCCAGGCCACACCAGAGGGCAGCGGCGTGGTCCTTCATCTCTGCTCCAAGTGCATGCAGGACGCAGAAAGATTCTGAAGGTGGGAGGAAGCGCTCTGCCCCGCGGCGGGAAGGTTCAAATTTCCCTGTGCAGGATGGAGCTCTCCTACCTGGAGCCCGTGCGTTCCCAGCCAAGAGAGCAGAAGCCGGGAAGGGACACCAGTCACGTGCTGCCTTTTCACTTGGGCTGGTTGCCCAGACTGGCCAAGGTCAGGGTCAGGAGGTCAGGAGGCGGAGGGAGATAGGGTGCTGTTTAGGCTGGGGGATGCATCTCCCTCTCTGGCTACTGGCTTTGGAGGGAAGAGGGTGTTGAAGAGGCTGTTGTAGACGTTTCCAGGCGTGCAGACGGGCTCACACTCGCCTGCTGGGTCACTCCCAGCCAGCTTCCCTCAGGGTTCCGCCTCGATACAGGGGAGGTACCTGTAAAGCTAGGTTCCTCCCTGCAGCCTTGGCTGGGCGTGTGGGCCTCTCTGCAGCCAGCCCCGGGCATTGGGTTTCTTCTGGCTCCTCGCTGGAAGCGGATCTCCTGGGGAAGGGAGGGAGCATAGCCCTGGTTGACTTAAGTCCTCGGGATCACGCTCTTTCTTGGGCAGAGAGTTAGGGGATGGGGAGGTGGTGTCAGACGGGATAAAGTGTGTGTCCACAGATCCTGCTGACCGAGGCGCCCTGGAGCCGGCCGAAACTCGTGCTTTCTTTTTCAGCCGGAGGAAATCTGATGAAATCCACATGATACTCCCACTCCAGAAATTAAAATCCGACGTGGAGAGTGAGTCATCTTAAAAACAAGGCATGACCGGAATCCACCCAGGGGAGGCCGAGGGCCGTCTTGGCGCCCGGGACCTCCCGCACCAGGGGTCCAGGCCCAGCGCCTGTCTCCTGTGCCTTCCTGGGCCGGGTCACCCAGCGGGCCTGGTGCTTGGCTGGTGCACACACTGGGGTCCCAACTGTAGCGCGTCTGCACGCCACAGATGCTTCTGTCCTTTCTCCTGGTTGGTTTTTGTTGCGTTTCTGTATAATTTTATTTCATTGATTTATTTTTTGGCTGTGCTGGGTCTTTGTCGCTGCACGGGCTTTCCTCTGGTTGCGGTGCCCAGGTTTCTCACTGTGGCTTTTCTTGTTGTAGAGCATACGCTCTAGGCCTTGGGGATTTCAGTAGACGAGGCACGTGGGCTCAGCCATTGCAGTTCCCGGGCTCTAGGGCCCAGGCTCCGTCGTTCTGGGCTTAGTTGCTCCACCGCTTAGGGAATCTTTCTTGATCAGGAATCGAACCTGTGTTTCCTGCATTGGCAGGCAAAGTCTACCGTGGCACCACCAGGGAAGCCCACTTTGTTTTGCTTTTTAATTGTTTGTCGGGCAGAATGTTGGCACATAGGCCCCCACAGTAGTATTCTAGGATTCCAGGATCCTGGGAGTGACGAGTCCCCTGGGGTAGCTGAGCAGCTATGTGTGGGTTCCTGACTGTGCCACCAGCATCTGTAAATAATTGTATCCTTGTACAAAGGTGTTGGCCGTCCAGAGGCCAGCCCCCTAGTTATCAGGGAGGGAGCTGGCAGCGGGCTCCTTTCTCTCTGAATGAATTGGCCTGTATATAAAGAAAAGAAAACCTCATTAATTGTGAGTCAGACATTAGTAAGCTTTAATGCTCCCTCCTGACTCTCAGACCTGACTTCTACCATGTGGGGGTGATCCCTGAGTCAGGAAGATACCATGGAGAAGGAAATGGCAACCCACTCCAGTATCCTTGCCTGGAGAATCCCATGGACAGAGGAACCTGGTGGGCTACAGTCCATGGGGTCCCAAAGAGTCGGACACAGAGCGACTATCACTTTCACATACGTGCGGGGGCCACTTAACCCTTGTTGGGGATTGGGACTTTCAAAGGATACTATCCCAGGTTGTGTGCTTAGTTGCTCAGTCCTGTCCGACTCTTTCCAACCCCGTGGATCATAGCCAGCCAGTGGGATTCTCCAGGCAAGAATACTGGAGTGGGTTGCCATTTCCTCCTCCAGGGGCTCTTCCTGACCCAGGGATCAAACCTGCTTCTCCTGCATTGGCAGGCAGGTTCTTTACCTGCCAAAGAGCTCCAACGCTGTATTCTTTATTTAAATAGAATTCATTCACTCATTTATATTTGAGAGCTTGCTCTGTACTGGCTTAGCACAACCCAGGGGGCCTCAGAGAGCTTTACATTGTCTTGGAGAAATCAGGCTGGAAACGGAAGAGCATGGGCTTTATCTGGTGTTGATAAGGAAAATAGAGAGTGGGGTGTCGCAGACCCCTGACTGCAGTGAGGGGTCCAGCCTGGCGAATACTCAGCAGGGGCCCCCCAGGATGCAGGGACAGCATGTACATAGGCCCTGGGGTGGGAAGGAGAGAACAAGAAAAGGACCAGAAAGCCAGCGGGGCCCACGAGGTCACTGCGAGCATGAAGGAAGGCCCGAGAAGCTTTGCAGGGTTTTGAGCAGAGCCCCGACTGACTGTTTTGAAGAAGGTCCTGACTGCTGATGGAAGGGTGGATTACGGGAGCGCAGAGCTGGACGTGTTAGACCTGATGGAACACACGGTATTGAGTTGAAGGGGGATGGTGGCCGGAGCTGCCGGGGGTGGGGTGGGGTGTGGGCAGGGGGAGGGACGGCCCTGGGGAGTGACAGGGGCTTTGGGGCTGGTTGAGTGAGCCCTTCTCCTGTTGACTAAAGGTAGTGGCTTTGGGGAGGAGGTTTGGCGCAAACCCAGAGTTGGGTTTGGACTGGGAGGGTACAGGATGCCCGCTAGTCCTGAGGGGAGTCCCCGGTGGCCTCGTCTGGAGTTTGGGGCCGCTTGTCAACCAAGCGGGAACCCCGCCATGTCCAGCTGTGCTGGGAGACCACCTGGGCGTTTAGCGCTCCTTAGAGGTTTTCTCTTTCAAAGAGACACAAACACACATGTATTCAAACCTTCATTCCTGACACATCCCTCCTGGAGAGGCGAATGATGGAGGCTTCCTAATAATACTTCCCTAATTTTATAAAATGTTTCATTTGGGACATTTTCAAACACATGCCTAAATAAGATAATAGTAAAAGGAATACATAAGGAAAGTAATAATGATAAAAAATAATAAAGTAGAGAAAGCAAATGTGTAGTACTATATAGTAATAGTGTGAAAAGTGAAAGTCGCTCAGTCGTGTCCAGCTCTTTGTGACTCCATGGACTATACAGTCCATGGAATTCTCCAGGCCAGAATACTGAAGTGGGTAGCCATTCCCTTCTCCAGGGGATCTTCCCAATCCAGGGATCAAACCCAGGTCTCCCACACTGCAGGCGGATTATTCACCAGCTGAGCCACCAGGGAAGCCCAAGAATACTGGAGTGGGTAGCCTATCACTTCTCCAGGGGATCTTCCCGACCCAGGGATTAAACCCAGGTCTCCCACATTGCAGGCGGATTCTTCACCAGCTGAGCCACCAGGGATGCCCTGGGAATAGTATAACAGATGGTAAAATACAGTGTTGATGAACCTTGGTGAACTCACTGCCAAGCAGATCAGAGTATCAGGCCATTTACCCCCACCTTATTATTATTATTATTTGAATAAAGCAAGGACTAATTCAGGGGGCGTGGCTCTTGACCTTGGGCCGCTTGAATCGGAGGCTCCTCCAGGAGAGAGGAGCAGAACTCCTCTGCTGGTTGCAGGGCTGAGGCCAGCCCGTGAGTCAGCTCGCAGGGCCGTGGAGAGGAGGGTGGAGCCCTAGGAGGGTGGGGAGAGAGAAGACAGTTTCCAGGAGGCACGGGGGAGGGCACCGAGCGGGCTCCAGGGGCAGAAGGTGCAAAGGACATGCAGGGTGGGCGGAGGAGTGGTCCCCGGTTCACGCGGGGTGGAGGTGAGTAAACCCGGATGCCCAGGTGAGCCCAGGTGAGCTGCACGATGGGGGTGCTCTGAGTACCAGGGCGGGGAGTCCACCTTCGAAGGTTTAAATGCAGCAAAGCACACCCGGCGGGGTGCGGGTTGGGGGGCGGTTTGAGCTGGAGAGACCTTTGAGAAAATTAAGGGCATGGGCTTCCCTGGTGGCTCAGATGGTCAAGAATCCCCTTATAATTCAGGAGAGCTGGGTCCAATTCCTGGATCAGGAAGATCCTCTGGAGAAAGGGCATGGCAACCCACTCTCAGTATTCTTGCCTGGAGAATCCCACTGACAGAGGAGCCTGGCGGGCTACAGTCCATGGGGTCGCAAAGAGTCGGACACGACTGAGCCCGTTTCCATTTCATTTCATTTTCATGGATTGGACCAGGGTGGTAATCAGGGGTCTGACAGCCAGGAGCAATAAAGTGAGCTGTAGTGTTAGGCAGGCGGGAAGCAGGGAGCGTTTTTGCAGCCGAACCTCCTGGAGCCCTCCTGGCTGGGTGGGGTGGGGGAGTCCCTCCAGGCATCTCTGGAGGAGGAGTTTCAGAGCCTCACCGTGAACCCTCACCCTGACAGAGTCAGGTCGGGAGGTGCCAGGAGGACACACCCAACAGGCATGACCCAGCCCAGCTCTTTCTCTGCTGTGAAGTAACATCCCCGAGGTGAAGGCTGGTGTCTGGGGTGGATGTCAGGACTGCCCTGGGGAAAGTAGCCTTTCCGGGCTCTCCATGGGGCATTGAGCACCATGGACCAAAGGGCCCCGGTCCCAAGGAAGGGGGGTGAATGAGCGCGTTCATCCTCCTGTGAACGAGGCTCCTGGTCGTTGGGGAATCAGGCCTCAGTCCTCAGCTCTGGCTGGTACGTGGCGACGATGTGAGGACCACACAGTTGGTGGCTTCCAGGTTCCTTGCATGGCAGCCGCAGTGAGGGGTGTCTGTACTTTACAAGGACCACAGGTCTCTTGCTGTAACTGCCGGCACGCTTTCTGCCTGCACTGGCTCGGGGTCATGGCTGTATCTGCCATCGATAACACAACAGAAACAGGGATCAGCCTCCCCAGCTCCCAGGAGTGTTCTGTGGTTTGTTCTCCTGCCCACCCTGAGGCCCTGGTTCCCCATCAACTGCCTTCTTGGCAGCAACACGGGTGGCGGGAATCCGATCACTCTTAAATCTCTGCTTTTCTTGGCTGCTCCCACGAGGCCGTGTGTCCTCTTTGGGCCTCAGCTGACTTTTTGGCCACCAGTCTCCCAGCCCTGCGTAAAAGCCCATCCAGACTTCCTCCAGCTCCTCTGTCGAGGACATGGCGTCTGCGCAGGGTTCTGAGGGGGTGGGGCTTGTCTGATATCCCCTCTCCGTTGCCAAGTCCACTTGCGTCTGTCGCTGGCTTCTCCTAAACTGTATCAGCAGTCTTCAAAGACAAAACAGCATTGGTGCTTCCAGCCGTGTCATCAGCAGCCAAAGTCATCTTTCTGGATCAGAAAGCTTCGGTGGCTTTCCCGTGGCGTCCAGGGCCGAGACTGGCCCCTGCCCTGCCTCTCCTGCGGTGCTCAGGCGCCGTGTCCCGCAGACTCATGGGCCCTGCTCTGCCTGGCACTGATTCCTCGCACTTTATAACCCTGGGCCCCTTCCCCTGCTCTGGGCAGCCAGCCCGCCTCTGGGGACCCTCACCGGTCCCGCAGGCCCTGGGGTCCCCGGGAGCAGTAAGACCTCATGACTGAGCCCATCCTCACTTTTATTTATTCCCTCCTCTAGATGCTTCCCCAGATGTGAGCGGAGGCTCAGTGATGCTCCAAAAGGGAGGTGAGGGAAGGCAGGGGGTGGGGGCAGCTCCTCTTTCATCCTGATCTCTCAAAGCTTGGTCAGGGTGAACTGCCCTGGGGAGCCCCAGGGATCCTGTTTCCAGGAGCACACCGCTGCTGGGGTTCCTGGGCCTGACCAGGAGCCTGTGGGTGGGAGGGGCGTTGGACTGGGGGGCGTGGGGCAGGAAGTGCGTCCGACTATGAGCGTGACCCGGAGCGCCGTCCCTGGTGCTGGTGAGTCCTGGGAGCAGCCTGGCCCCGGGGGGAGGGCTGGCAGGTTCCACAGCTGATGGCATCTCCTGGCTTTAACCAACCCCCACCTCCTTTCCCTGTTGCTGCTTCCCCAAGGGGCCGGGAATCCCAGGTAGGAATTGTCCTTAGTTTGAAAAAAGCCCACCTGTCAAACACAGGTTATGGACGTAGAACCGTCACAGAGTTCTCCCCGCACCGATCTGCCCGCCCACAAATCCCATTTCATCCTCCTCGTTGATTCCCTCCAGGAAATGAGGCTTCGACTTTTGGATCCGAAATGTTTTCACCTCCTCTCATCTCAGGGCCCTAGGCTGCCTGGTCACCGGCCATCCAATCCGGCTCCGACGGCCTCTGCACAGTCGTGTGGCCTCCGTGGCTGATGGGGAAGTGGGGCTGTGTCCCCACCTCTGGGTTGGGGGCGGGCAGGGGGGCAGGAGACCAATCCCGGGACTGGCTTCAGGCCCTCCTGCTTCCAGTCCAGGTCCCTGCCACCGTCCTCTCTCGTGGAGGCCCAGCTCAGTTCTCTGCAGAGAGGAACCCGGGCGTGGGCCAGGGGGGTCCAAGCACGTGGTCAGTTGTAACATCACAGGGAAGGAATGGAAGTCATGTGGGAGCCACTTGATCAGGGAAACCATCCAGGTGCTTCACCCTGTCATCCTTCAAATATCTGGCGTGCCTGTGAGTGCTGGTGTGTGTGTGTGAGATGGGGCAACTCCGGAGGCTGCAGGACACCAGGATGGGAGACGGGTGGGAGGGACCACAGTCTGGGCTCAGGTTGGGCCTGCTTTTAGGGAAAGTATCCCCCAGGGGAGCCGGCCGCTCCTGACCTGCCCCTTGTGCACACGCATGCCCCGCCCCCGGCCCCGGATCTTGGGTTAAAGGCCCCATTCCTGCCTGTCTTCTTGCTGTGTCCTCACCTCACCCGGCAGGCAGCAGAGAGAGAGAGGCAAGCTCTCTGGGGTCTCCTTCTGTAAGGGCACTGATTCCATCCGATTCATCTAACCTCACCCCATCCCCTCCTCCCCTTCTCATCTCTAGATATCCCTCCAGAGTGTCAGAGCTGACAAAGGAGATGCATTCAGCCCACAGCCAGCCTTCTCCCCAGGGTGCAGGAATGTGGCCTCCTTTGAGACGGCCCGGACTCTGCCCTCGAGCCACTGCCCGTGGGTCACTCAGAGCCAGGACTGGGGCTGCTGATGGGGGCTATGGAGGCTGAGGCAGGGGGTCCAGGAGTCACGGGGTCCGGCCCCTCATTCTCAGCACCTTCCCCATGTTATCTCTCTCCCCTTCAGACAAATCAGGACGGCGCTCTCCCTGTCCCACGTTACCAACATGAAAGCGAACCTCGTGTGAGGTGCTCAACACGGGCTCCTCCCCAGCAGACAGCACACATGCAATCTGGGGCTGCCTGCTGCACACAGAGCCTGGGGCTGGGCTCTGTCCTGCCCAGTGCAGCATCGCTGCGTAGGGTGGTGCTGGGGCTCCAGGTCCCGCTCATGAGTAAGGGCGACCCTCCTGCGTTAAGACGATGCATCTCCCGCTCTCTGTGCACGGAGCAATCCAGGAACGGGGGCCCTGCGGCCAGGGTTCGTGAACCCGGCCCTACTGGGTGAAATTCACTTGCCCTTGGTTGCCCGCTGAGCTGAGTGTGGTGGTCACCTGTGGCCAGCCGGAGCAACATCGGCCCAGGTCTGCTCTGTGAGAGCGTGTGACCTTCCCTGCTCTGACGTTGACTCCTGGATGCTCCTTTCCTGTCCGTTGGTCCTGTTGCCTTGTTCACAGCCAGTTGCCTTGTTCATCTCCAACCACCACCCCCTCCCCTGCCACACACACACATACACACACCTGGGTGCCCCTTTCCAGGAAAACCGAGGCTTCCGAAGGGAAGCTGTGTTCTTTCCCACAAAATCTTCCTCTCCCGGTGTGCTATCAGCACGGGGACTCAGTGAATGCAGCGCGTTCCGTCTGCAGAAGTTACACGAGAACACCTTGCCTGCACAGATGCCCATGTGTGTGTTGTGTTGTGTTTATTTGGGGGTCCAGGGAGGATCTAGGGAAGTGTATGGGCAGGGAGCGGGCCCTTCACAACCACTGCTGTGATGCAAAGCACGGCCCGCCCAGGCTGGAGTCAAGGGGACCAGCCACTTTCTGTATACACTGAGCTCTAGGCCCCCTTCCCCGAGCCCTGGAACCAGCAGCGTGGACAGATGCGGTTTTGTCCTCCTCTTTGCCTATAATGAATGGGCCGGCCAGGTGCCCGAGCAGATTTCACAAACCTCATTGTGGCCCCCCAGCAAGAGGGGGTGCACAGAGCAAGCCAGGGAACACTGCTGGGACTGTGTGCACGCAGAGACCCATGAGACAGGCATAAGGGGGGCACAGAAGCTGGAGCCTGAGCCCTGCTGTGTTCTCTTGGGCCAGGAAAAATGACATGGCCTCTGGAAGAACGAGGATTCCCTCTTGCCGTTGATTTGCTCTTTAAATCCGTGTCTTTTCACTTGCTCCAGGGAAATTTCTCTTTCTCTTCCACCCCTCACAGGAAGAAGCACATTGCCAAGCTGACACCGTCGTGCAGCATGGTTGCCTGAGACAGCAGCTTCTGCGCTCGCTGGAATAACTAGAGGGAGAAATATGAAACCTTAGCCCATCCGCCTGGGGAAAAGCGTTTCAGGATGGCGGCTCAGCGCATCCGGGCTGCCAACTCCAGCGGCCTCCCGCGGTGCAAGTCCGAGGGGACCCTGATTGACCTCAGCGAAGGGTTTTCAGAATCGAGCTTTAATGATGTTAAAGGTGAGCTCCTGGGAACGGCGCTGGCTCGGGGAGAAAATGCAGCATACGAGCGCTCAAGACCTACAGACTCTCCTAATTACAGGCTGCCAGGTTTCACATTCAGATAACTGAATCTGAGCTGCCTAAACTTCATCAGGTTATGAATTCAGCCCTGGAATGACAACCTCATGTTTGATTTGGTTTTGATGTGCAGGGAGGTTGTTTTGAATTTTCCCCTTAGTAATGAAACAGCTTCTTAACGAAGAATATTCTTTCTCTTTGCGTGAGTTTTGGTGACATTAAGACAAGAGCGTGGTGGAACAGAGAACCAGGGGGAAGGAGAGTGTTGTGAGCTAATGAGGTCCTGAGAGCCACTGGAGAATGGAAGGGTGGTCTGGAACAGGGGTCAGCATGCCTTCTCTGGAGGAGGCCACAGGGTAAATACTCGAATCCTTGCAGGCCATACGGCCTCTGTCACAGCTGTTCAGCTCTGCAGTTGTGCCGAGAAAGCACTCATAGAAGAAAGTAAACACGTAGGCATAGCTGTGTTCCAACAAAACTTGACGAAAACCGCCACCTGGATCACAAAACAGCTGACAAACCCAGGGGCTAGAGTTGGCCCACCCCTGGTTTAGAGGTGGACCTGGGGTTTAATCACTGAGTCTGGGTTTTCCTAGCAGCTCCATAAAACTGGACTGGTGGTGAAAAGTCTGTTCTTAGACACTAAAGAGGATGCTGATGGGTCATTTTTCTCCTAGAATTCATCCTGCCCTCACTAGCCATCATGGTGTGTCTCCTGTGAGGTTCCTGGCATCTTACATTTCGTCATCATCATCACCACCATCAGCTGACTTTGCCAGTGAATCCTGTTGAAACGATCCGCTGTGCTGCCTACAGACAGCTCAACAGCAAAAGCTTTCTCTTTACCTTATATCGTTAGTCCCTGGCACAAAGTCGGCGCTAAATAAATATTTCTTGAGCTAAACTGCCTTCTCCCAGATGAAATCATGACACTTTACCCTGATGTAGTAAACATATGTGCACGTTTCTGCCTTTTCTCTTCCGTTAATCCTCAACTTCTTCCTCTTCCTGTCTGTCCTTTATTCTTGTGGCCCTGAGTATAGCTTTAAATGTTCTTCTAAAGAAAAGACTAGCCAAGGAATCATGCGTGTGAGCTCCAAGTCGCTTCATTTGTATCTGACTCTTTGCGACCCTATGGACTGTAGCCTGCCAGGCTCCTCTGTCCATGGGATTCTCCAAGCATGAATACTGGAGTGTGTTGCCTTGCCCTTCTCCAGGGGATCTTCCTGACCCAGGACTGAACCCGCGTCTGTTACATCTCCTGAATTGAAGCCCCAAGGAAGCAGGAGGCTTTATTAATAAGAGCAGCAGACCTATTGGGTGTTGCTATAAATAATCGAGCCATTTATTTTTCGTAGTCGGGTACTAGGCACTGTTTTCCTTATAATCCAGCTACTCACAGTTGAAGCGGGAAACTGGGAACTTAAGTTGTGGGGTTTGGGCTGGGGATGTTGAAATGAAGAGAAGAGAGCAGAACGTTGAAAGATGATGACGCTGATCCTAAAAGAATGCTGCAGCTGGGAAGGAAGGCAGGCCAGACAGCTGGGACTGTGAGGCAGGGCCGGTTAGCTTAGGGGGATGGAGTCGGGAGAGACCCCTGGACCACACTCCTGAGGGGGCAACCAGTGGCCCAGGCAGCATTTCAGCCCAGCAGCTCCCTGCACATCCTGATGATAAAGCCAGTTTCAAGGTGGGATCTTATTTCAGGCAAAATATCTGGCACAATGTCTTCCACACCTGATAAATGTTTTTTCCTGTATAAGAACCAAGGCAGAAGGGTAGGAAATGTATTATTCAGTAAGTTGAACCTCCTGACACTCGGGGATATTTTTTTGTATTAAAAATCAAGGTACCTGTGAATCTGGGCAGCACTCTCCAGAATTCATTAAGATGGAACTCGATAGGGATTTTCCTGCATCTGACTTAATGGAAGTCCCAGCCTCTTGTCCCCAGGTGTCTGTGGCACTCAACTGATAAAGAGGCAGGTCTTAGAAGGGAGCTCACCCCGCGGTCCACCTCCACAGGGCCCCGACTGGAAGGGGCGCGGTCTCCCATCGGATGCGCCTCATCCTTAAGTGAAGTCTGTAGCCACTCCTCTCCTAAGAAGAAAGCTTGGAATATTAAGTAAAACCATTTTTATTCTTCATTTGCACTGATACATTTTCTCAGGCTACATCCTGCTTAATCGCTTTGGTTTTTAATTTTAAAAAATATTACTGTAAGAGAATTATTCTGGAGGAATGTAATAGGGATATAACTTTTGAGGAAGTCTAACAAGATTTTAATAGCCGGACAACTTTCTTTAATTTTCATGTGACACTTTTAATTTTTATGTGACACTTTCATGAGATGTGTCAAGGAAACAAAAAATTGTTTGTGTTCCTGGAGCCTGTGACTGGAAAACAAAGTAGCGGGGAAGATCTTATGCTATCCTTGGACCTCAGCTGACCCTCGAAGCTGTTATCTTTGGCTTGGCTGTTTTTATTCACTCCCTCCTTTCTGCGTTAAGTGATTTCTCTCCAGTGTGATTTTACAGAAGGGCAAAGCCACGGGAATACTAACTTTGACTTCGGCCAACACCTTGTTTCAGTAATGTGGATGTTGCTTCTCTGCTGTAAGCAACTACTGTGAGCAAGACATACCCTAACAGACCATAAACCCTCCCCCCAAAACCAAAATAAATACGTAGGGACATTTTGTATTGGTTGATGATCAATGCTATGGAGAAAAATTAAATTAGGAGGGGGCTCGAGATGTTTATTGCTTTATTTAATTTTTAAACTTTTTATTTTGTATTGGGGATAGCTGATTAACAATGTGATAGTTTCAAGTGAACAGCAAAGGGACTCAGCCATACATATACGTGTATCCATTCTGCCCTGAACTCCCCTCCCATCTAGGCTGTCACATAACATGGAGCGGAGTTCTCAGTACTATACAGTTGGTCCTTGTTGGTTATCCATTTTAAACATAGCAGCATGTACATGTCCATCCCAAACTCCGTAACTGTCCCTTCCCTGCAGTAACTATAAGTTCATTGGTTTTGTGAGTCCTTTGCTTGGACTAAGCATCATTATTTTGTCACTTCATAGGCATCATCTCATTTAATCCTTCCAAGAGCCCTCTGAGGATAGATGGTTTATCCATCATGAACAATCCCAAGCTCCAGAGATCCCACAGCTGCTAAAGTGAAAGGGAAAGAAGTTGCTCAGTCGTAATCCAATTCTTTGTGACCTCCTGGACTACACAGTCCATGGAATTCTCCAGGCCAGAATACTGGAGTGTGTAGCTGTTCCCCTCTCCAGGGGATCTTCCCAACCCAGGGAGCGAACCCAGGTCTCCCGCATTGCAGGTGGATTCTTTTACCAGCTGAGCCACAGGGAAGCCCTAAGGGTGCAGATTAAAAGCCCAGGTCTGATGATCCCAGAGCCAGATTTTCTCTGACACCCCAGACTTGGTGGTAGGTGACAGCCTCCCCAAGGCCCAGGTACACACCCTGCCAAGCATATCTCTGTAATTTAGTTAGTGTAAATAAATAGAAACTTCCTACCTTATTTCCTGAGACTTTGCTGAAGAAATACAATATAATTCATTATCATTTCCTTTATACAATTTAATTTATTTTTATTTTCTTTAGGAAAGGGAAATGGGCAGGTGAATTTTTTTGGCAGGACTGCCGATTTGATAGACTAGTAGTCATACATTAGACAAGATGAAAGTGTAATTCCACTAAAAATGTCCTGTCTTTGCTTGTTCATTTAAGACAACTAAGAAAATCTGCTTTCATTTATCTGTAACAGGAAGGCAGCAAACTGTAAAACAAGGCACAGCTGGGGTGAGGAAGGGGGCCAATATATGGGGTTATTTCCATCAGAAAGAAATGTGTTCATCCTCTTAACCCTAATCCTCTACTTAGGTATATGTACTTTGTCGCCTATGGGAGGTTTTTAATTATCCGTTGTTTTTCAAAACACATCCTACTTGTTTAGATGACTTTCTTTTTCTGCTGTTTCAATTGCTGTCTACATTGGTAACACATAGTTGGACACCAAGAGCCATAAATTAGCTTGAGTCAGTTGTTTAAAGTGTTGGCATTTTTTCAGATTGCTTAAAGAGTTGTTCAAAAGAACGTGAATTATGACCGAACCTCAACCTTTAATTTTCAGGGGATGAGAGAGAAATGATTTCATGGTGTTCTTCTGAACGATTGTTTAAAAGAGGCTGAAAGAGACCCGACTCAAAAATCTTATTTCATATAAACAGTTTGATGAAAAATGGGTTCAACTTGGGAACCAGGAAACGGGTCTGATTATCAAGGGTACGTTCCCCTCGGTTTATGTATTTTATTTGGAAGGGAGAGAGTGGAATTGGTTTTTAGACACAAAGAGATTTCTGCTGGAGGGCTTTCCTGGTCTTTGGTTACACGCATTGGGTCATTTAACACTGTTTTTCTAAATCACTTTCAACTTCGCTTTTGACCTAGCAGCAGTCCCAGTAAGTCAGTTAAATCAAGAAAAGTCCAGTTAAAAGGAGATGTTTAAAACCCCAGTTGTTGTTCAGTCAGTAAGTCATGTCTGACTCTTTGTGACCCCATGGACTACAGCACGCCAGGCTTCTCTGTCCTTCACCATCTCCGGGAGCTTGCTCAGACTCATGTCCATTGAGTCTGTGATGCCGTCCAACCATCTCATCCTCTGCCACCTCCTTCTCCTGCCTTCAGTCTTTCCCAGCATCAGGGTCTTTTCCAATGAGTCATCTTTTTGCATCAGGGGGCCAAAGTATTTTTGTAACTTCAGCTTCAGCATCAGTCCTTCCAAAGAATATTCAGGGTTGATCTCCTTTAGGACTGACTGGTTTGATCTCCTTGCAGTCCCAGGGACACTCAAGAGTCTTCTCCAGCACCACAGTTTGAAAGTATCAATACTTCGGCACTCAGCCTGCTTTATGGTAAAACGCAGGACATCGGATAATTCTATCATGCTGATTTGTATTTCTATGGATGGTGGAGAGGCTTTCTACCTGACTTAGACTGTGATTGGGATGTGATGGAATTTGGGGAGAATTCAGCCAGGTGAATCAGACCCCAGATTTCACTGGTTGGTTTCTGTCGATTATGCCTGGCTTGTTGTCTCCATGTCGGGGGTGAAGGTTTCCCAGGCTTCTTTTCTTTGTGGCTTGGGACAACATTCTGCCTCTTCTTGGGAGCCCACCCTCACCTCCTGTTCTTTATTTTGCACAGTGCCTTCTCCCAGTGCCTTGCTCGTCGACAATCCCACACCCTTTGGAAACGCGAAGGAGGTGATTGCAATCAAGGACTACTGCCCAACCAACTTCACCACCCTCAAGTTCTCCAAGGGCGACCACCTGTATGTCCTGGACACGTCGGGCGGGGAGTGGTGGTACGCGCACAACACCACGGAGATGGGCTACATCCCCTCCTCCTACGTGCAGCCGTTAAACTACCGGAACTCCACCCTCAGCGACAGCGGGATGATTGACAATCTTCCCGACAGCCCGGATGAAGTCGCCAAGGAGCTCGATTTGCTCGGGGGGTGGACGGATGCCAAGAAGGAATCCAGCAAAGCCTACAGTAATAATCCTTTCTGGAGCGGAGTCCAGACGAACCCATTTCTCAACGGGAACATCCCGGCGATGCCCAGCGTGGACGAGCTGACGCCCAGAAGCGCCGTGGACTTGCTCCTCTTCGACACGGGGACATCCTCCTTCACCGAGTCCAGCTCGGCGACCACCAACAGCACCGGCAACATCTTCGATGAGCTGCCGGCCGCCGGCCGCCTCCCCGCGGAGCCGCCCGTCAAGCGGGACAACCCTTTCTTCCGAAGCAAGCGTTCCTACAGCCTCTCGGAGCTCTCCGTGCTCCAGGCCAAGTCCGATGCGCCCGCGTCCTCAGGGTTTTTCAAGGGCTTGAAATCGCCAGCCCCCGAGCAGTTCCAGAGCCGCGAGGACTTCCGGGCCGCCTGGCTGAGCCACCGGAAGCTGGCCCGGTCTTGCCACGACCTGGACCTGCTGGGCCAGAGCCCTGGGTGGGGCCAGACCCAGGCGGTAGAGACGAACATCGTGTGCAAGCTGGACAGCTCAGGGGGCGCCGTCCAGCTGCCTGACGCCAACATCAGCATCCACGTGCCCGAGGGCCACGTGGCTCCCGGGGAGATGCAGCAGGTCTCCATGAGGGCTCTGCTGGACCCCCCGCTGGAGCTCAACAGCGACCGGTGCAGCTCCATCAGCCCAGTGCTGGAGGTGAAGCTGAGCACCCTGGAGGTGAAGACCCACCTCATCCTGGAGATGAAGGTGTCAGCCGAGGTGAAGAGCGACATTTTCAGCAAAAGCACGGTGGGCCTCCAGTGCCTGAGGAGCGACTCCAAAGAGGGGCCCTACGTCCCCATCCCTCTCGCCTACAGCTACGGGGACACAGTCCAGGTCCAGCTGGACAACCTGGAGCCCTGTATGTACCTGGCCATCGTCGCCCACGGCCCGAACATCCTCTACCCTTCCACGGTCTGGGACTTCATCAATAAAAAAGTCACCGTGGGTCTCTACGGCCCCAAACACATCCACCCGTCCTTCAAGACAGTGGTGACCATTTTTGGGCATGACTGCGCCCCAAAGACCCTCCTGGTCAGCGAGGTCACCCGCCAGGCCCCTACCCCGGCCCCAGTGGCCCTGCAACTCTGGGGCAAGCACCAGTTCGTTCTGTCCAGGCCCCAGGATCTCCAAGTCTGTGTGTTTTCCAACATGACCAACTACGAGGTCAAAGCCAGCGATCAGGCCAAGGCCGTGAGAGGGTTCCAGGTGAAGCTGGGCAAGGTTAGCCGCCTCATCTTCCCCATCACATGCCAGAACCCCAGCGAGCTCTCCGACTTCACGCTGCGGGTTCAGGTGAAAGACGACCAGGAGGCCATCCTCACCCAGTTTTGTGTGCAGACCCCCCAGCCGCCCCCCAAAAGCGCCATCAAGCCATCCGGGCAGAGACGCTTCCTCAAGAAGAACGAGGTGGGGAAGATTATCCTGTCACCGCTGGCCGCCACCACCAAGTACCCGACGTTTCAGGACCGTCCCGTGTCCAGCCTCAAGTTCGGCAAGTTACTCAAGACGGTGGTGCGGCAGAGCAAGAACCACTACCTGCTGGAGTACAAGAAGGGCGACGCCATCGCCCTGCTCAGCGAGGAGAAGATCCGGCTCAAGGGGCAGCTTTGGACGAAGGAGTGGTACATCGGCTACCACCAGGGCAGGGTGGGCCTGGTGCACGCCAAGAACGTGCTGGTGGTGGGCAAGGCGCGGCCCAGCCTGCTGGCGGGGCCCGAGCTGAGCACGTCCGTGCTGCTGGAGCAGATCCTGCGGCCCTGCAAATTCCTCACCTACATCTACGCCTCGGTCCGCACGCTGCTCATGGAGAATGTCAGCAGCTGGCGCTCCTTCGCTGACGCCCTGGGCTACGGGGACCTGCCGCTCACCTTCTTCTGCCGGGCCGAGCTGGACAGCGAGCCCGAGCGGGTAGCGTCCGTCCTGGAGAAGCTGAAGGAAGACTGCAACAACACGGACAACAAAGACCGGAAGTCCTTCCAGAAGGAGCTCATGATGGTGAGTGGCCGGCGGGGCACGGCTTCGTGGAGGCTGGGGGCCCAGTCTGGCCTTAAAGCCCTGGCACACACGGGCACAGGAGTGGTTTCCTCAGTCGGTGGGCCCGGGGTCTGGGGCCCCTCTCTGCTCCCGGACACTCACATACACCTGGGGACAGGCATTTACGTGGGCCTCGGGGAGGGGAGCCCCAAACAGCTCAGCGCCACCGGGGCGTGAGGGTCGTTCAGGTCTCCTCCCGCTGAATTTGTGAGCTCCTCAGAGGTCAGAATGCATCTCCCCCTGCCGGATGTGGGGGTTGGGGCACCAGGGGGCCCTGTGTCCACCCGCTCCTGTTTAGATCTCCTGGGAGGAAATCCATCCTTTCCTCAGATCTCCAGGGGGACCTGTGACATGAAAGTTTGGTGAACCACTGCCCCAAAGTCTAACTTGATCACAATGTGAATTTTTCTCTCTGGTTCTTACTTGAAGGTTCTACCCTCCTCAGTATCATTTCCTCTTCCTCCGTTTTGCTTCTGTTTGATTTGGGGTGACGTTGTGGTTGTTATTATTGTTGTTCAGTTGTTGTCACGTCCAACTCTTTGCCACCCCCATGAACTGCAGCACCCCAGGCTTCCTCGTCCTTCTCTATCTCCCGGAGCTTGCTCAAACTCATGTCCATCGAGTGGGCAGTGCCATCCAACCATCTCATCCCCTGTCATCCCTTTCTCCTCTTGCCCTTAATCTTTCCTAGCATCAGGGTCTTTTCCAATGAGTCGGCTCATCAAGTGGCCAAAGTATTCTTGGGGCTTCAGCATCAGTCCTTCCAGTGAACATCCAGGGTAATTTCCTTCAGAAAACTCGAGTGAGGACAGCCTCTGTTTTTGCCAGCACAACTGGGAACTGGAATCCTAAGTAAAGAGGGGGTGGTTAGAGCACCCCCTGCTGGTTAGAGCTTATAAACCAACTGGAAAGCGCCTGCCTTACCCATTCACAGCTTCTCACAGGCCTGGGCTCTGCACCGGTCACTCTGACTGCCGGTGCAGTTACCTGGGAGAAGCTTGATGCCTTCTGGGCATCCCTGGTTGAATTCATGCCAGCAGACATTCTGCTGATTCTTTCTGTAACAGAAGCCGACTCAGTTCCCTTCCCTGTCCCCCCATACGAACACGCCACTAGTTTTTGTTTCTGTGGGAAGCCGGTGACTCGGTCATAACCTATTTTTTTCCTCGTTCTGCCCATTCCACACAGCCCTTTTCACCTCCTAAGCCCTGTAAGGTATGACTCCCAGCGCCCCTGCATTTCTGTCATCTCAACTCCCCTCCTTCCCCCAGCACCTGCCATTCTGAGTGAGCGCCTGTTGGAATGGATGGGCCCGGCGTGTTTGTGTGGGTGTGAGGGTGTGTTCGTGGATGGAGGTGTTGCATTCACGTCCCGTGCTGCCCCCTGGGGCTGGGGGGTGCCAAAGGGATACGGTCCACGGGGGCATGGCCCCTGCTGCAGGGAGCATGACCGGCAGCCTCACAGGAAGCAAGGCATCAAGAAAGACCCCGTGACAGTGGCCCCACAATAATACAAAGTGCCAGACACACGGAACGGGATAAGAGCCTGACTTTGCCCACAGGAGGGAGACCGGACCTGGAGGTGGCAACCAGGAGGTCACCAAGGGCATCCATCACTGATGGTAGCTTCAGTCGGGGGGATGGGCAACAGAGGAACCTGCCCAGGCACTGGATGGGGCTCCCACACAGCAAGGAGCCAGGGCCCCCCTTCAGGGCTCACCCCGCCAGCCCACCCGTGAGATCAATTCTCGCAGTTTGTGTCCAGCCTGAGTTGCGCGGTGCCCTTGTGGATGGGCCTCATGCAGAGGGGCAGGAGGGAGCCACCAGCAGGGATTCTCCTGGATGGTGGAATGATGTGCATTCACGGACCATGAAGGGTGTTTAATTGGTCCTTCCTCACAGCTAGAAATCATTCCTTGAATGGGACAGGATGAATGAACCTGGGCAGACTGAGGAGGTGGCGCTCAGCTTCCATTTCCAACTTGTTTCTTTTCATCTTTTTGTTCAACTTGGGGAGCTTTTTCTGAGAGCGGGTTTTTCGGGATGCTTCCTTGGGTTAGTCAGGAGGGGAGCAGGGTTCCATGTGCAACTTGGACCTCCCCCCATCCCCTGCCAGGCCCGCACCCACCAGGACTCCCAGGCAAGGAGGAAATGAAACCCGACCTTGGCAGGAGCGTGGCCCTGGGACAAGGTTGGATTTGCGGTGCAACAGTGGAACTGGTTTAGCAGTGTTTCCCCTCTCCCGCCCCTCCCCAGCTCTTCTCCTATCGCCTCATCTTGTGGGCTGGCAGGTTTGAATGGTTGGCCAAACTTCTAGAAAGCACAGGCTGATTTATCCCAGCGTGTCTGGGGAGTCGCTGGAAACCAGGTGTTTTATTTCCAGGGACTTCACAAATCACTGGGCAGTCAGGCTTCCTGTGGCCTCAGTGGCTGATTTAACCCACCCCCCTCTCTCCAGCCCTGTCACAGGCAGACCACCTCTTCCCCACCCCTCTCGTTTTGAAAGTAGCTTTCTATTCCGTTATAACTCCTTGGTTTGGAAGCAGTGATTGAATGAATTAAAAGTGGTGAAGGTTTTCGGACAGTACATTTGCAGGCAGAGGAGAAGAAAAAGGAACCGAGGACTGAGTTGTCCAGCCTTCCGCTGCCCTGAGAACAAGGTCCAGCCCCTTCCTCCGGCCCACAGGCCCTGTAAGACCGGCCCCGCCTGGCCTGCCGCTGGGGGTCGTACCTGCCGCTGCACACCAGCTACACCCGTGGCCGTCTCTCCATGTCTTGGGCGCACCTGGCTGCCCCTGCCCCGGGCCTCTGCACGTGCCGTTCCCTCTGCCTGGAATTCTCTCCGCTCCAGCTTCACGTGGTTGAGTCTTATGTCCTGCAGATCCGGCTCAGATGTCCTTGTCAGACCTTGCCTGCCGCCCTCGATGAAGGGACCTGGCGCCTCTGGGTCACTGCGCCAGGCTCCCTGTGTTACTCTCTGTGTGCAGTTTTGTCCTCATGGCGCTCTCTCAAATCCGAAATGCTCTTGTTTACTCGTGTTCACGGTCCTTATCATGAGGCTAATTGGATATAAACTCCACGAGGGAAAGGATGCTGGCACACAGGAAACCCAGATACCTGATGCATGAGTGAACACGTGAGTGAGCGAGTGATGCAGGCTGAGAATCTGACCTGGACGCAGTCTCTTGAGGTCGGGTGTGTTTCTGTTCTCTGGTTCCGTTCCCTCTTTCACCATTTTAGTGCATCTGTTCAATATCAGAGCTGGTCCAGCAGCACCTTATGTAGCTGTGACCTCCAGCTGTTTCTCCGCGGCCCTGTCTCACCCGCACAGTGTAACCACCATGGAAAGCACCCCTCTGTCCCTGGTCTGCCCAGCTCTCCAGTAGAGGCCCTACCTGTCTGTGACAAAAGATGGCCGTCTAACACGGGTGACGCTACCGCCACCCCGACTATCATGGACGTGGGGGGAGGCGAGACACTGACCCCGAGGAGAGTAGCCAGGATGGATGGAGCTCGCGGAGCACCCCCAGGCATGAGAGAGCTTTGAACGAACCCCCCTGAGGATCGCTTGGCTGGCGGGACTTGTGGTTGGGAAGATGCTGGAAGAGGCACCACGTATTTGAAGAGCTTCTGAAGTCAAGTTCTGTTGTCAGAAACAAGCCAGGGGGAGCTGGTGGCGGGCATATGGCTGCGGCTTCTAACAGAGCTCGGAAGAGCCGCCCCATCCAGCCAGGGTGGGTGTTTGTACTCCATGTGCATGAAACACGTCTCGGGTGTCTACTGTGCCCTTATTTGGGGGTAGGGTGTTGCGCCTTTCCTTGAGGGAGACGCAGAGTGAACACCCACAGGCATGCAGGACCGATCAGTGATGGGCCCCGAAGAAAAGATCCCCTTGACGTGAGTGGGCCAGGGAAAGGCAAACGTGGGGGGAGGGCTGACACGGGGGATGGGCCGCAGCCCACCCAGCAGAGGGGCTGACACAGGGGATGGGCCGCGGCCCACCCAGCAGAGAGGGGCTGTTGGGTTGAAGGCGCAACATGGGCAAGGGCCAAGGGTGCAGGGGACAGGGGGTGGGGTAGTGCCAGAGGCTGGGCTGAGGCGAGATGACCGCGTTCTGACAGTGGGGGTGGCCCAGGCTGGATGACACTCGTGCTTTATTCCTTGAGCGTTGGGCCAGGGGATGGGGTAAGTGTTTTAGGGGACGGCAAGGGGACCCAGGTGTGTCCTTCTCCTTGGGGACCCACCCAGCTGTGTTGTTGTACCTTGTCACCTCCCAGCCTCCGAGCCACATGGCTGACAGGCAGTGCCCCCCACCCCCGCCCCACCCTTAGCCTGGCCCACCGTGGCACGAGGGCGGGCGGCCTGCGAGGAGGCCCTGGGCTTTCTCTCCGTCCTGCCATGCTGGGTGGGGGTCGGATGGCTCCGGGTCTGTGCTGTGGCCCAGAGGGGTGGTCCCCAGGCCATGTGCACAGCCATGCTGACCTTCAGAGCCCCCCAGGGTCCTGGGTCTGGCCCGCTGCTGTGGCTCATCCCAGTTTTGGTTTTTTTCCAAAATGAAGATAGTCCTCATTAGAATTTCTGTTTGTGAAGATGGCAGATGCTCTTTTTACATTGTTATTTGCCAGTCCTGAGAAACAGCAGCAGAAGGCCCCCACTCCGGGCCCGTCTTCCAAAGCAGCCTGTGTTAGCGGTCTGCAGTGTAGACACCATGGGTCTTTCTCCGTTCCCTGGGTTTGCCCTGCACTGTCCGTGGTCAGCTTCTCTCCCCGGAGCATGTGAGCAGGCGGCCCTGGGTCTGTGCGGAGCTGCCGCCCCCAGCTGGGCAGATGCTCTGGTCCTCCATCTCCAGGAAAGCCATGGCGCCTGGTCTCACCGTTGCCAACACTGCTCCAAGGCAGGTCCTGTTCCCGCGACTCCACAGGCTCGTCCCCTCCGTTTCGTGACAGCATTCTGCCAGCTGCAGGCGCCCTCCAGAGGAGGAGCCAGCGCTGGCCGTGGCAGCAGGGTCACATTGAGGCGAGCAAGGCCCGAGAGTGACGGGGGATGATTTAAAAGCCCACCGGTGTCCATCTCTGTCTCTGCAGTGACCGGACTGAGTGGCCCCTGCTGGTGGGTGTGCACCCGCCTTGCCTCTTTGAGCCTTGGGTTCCCACGTCTGGGATTTAGTTTTGTTTTATGAGAGTGAAAGGGTTTCCACAGGTGGTTCAGGGGTAAAGAACCCGCCTGCCAATGCGGGAGATGCGAACTCGATCCCTGGATCGAGAAGATGCCCTGGAGAAGGAAATGGCAACCCACTGCAGTATTCTTGCCTGGGAAATCCCATGGGCAGAGGAGCCTGGCGGGCTACAGTCCAGGGGCTCGCAGAAGAGTTGGACGCGTCTGAGTGACTGAACACGCAGCACGCGTGAGGCTGAGAAATGACAGAGTGTGTTCTTCTGTTTTTAAGGCATTGATGCTGCTTTTGACACACTTTGTGGGTCTGGGGAAGAGTTTTCTGAGTGTGGTTGAAAATCCAGGTGGGAAACATTGCTGTGTATTTGTTCGAGGACTTGGGGACTACAGTGAGTGGAGGGGAGGGCTTGGCTCCTACTCGAGGACGGTGAGGATTTGGGTGATGGCCATCTCGTGTGTGTGTGTGTGTGTGTGTGTGTGTGTGTGTGTGTGTGTGGAGGGTGGCAGACAGACCCCTCAGAAACCTAGCTCTGTAAGAACTGGAAATGTTTTCATTTAGCAACACTCTTTCGACGTAAGGCTATTCTTGACTCTGGGGGTTACACCCTGAGGGAGCGGCAAGGAGTCTGCCCTCCAGGCTGGGAGGGAAGGACGGAGAGTTGGCTGGAACTGCAGGAGGAACCGGGCTGTGGACAGGGCGACCTCTCCTGAAGGGGCCTAAGCCAGCAATCAGAACTGGTCCTGGGGCCGCCAGGAGCGAAGCCGTCGGGGCGGGTGGCCAGGAGTCACGGGTGGTGGCGGTGGAAGTCCAGGGGCGGGAGGGAAGGATGCTGTGGGCTCTCAGGGGGAGTTTCTCTGAAAAAAGAGAAAGTTGCTGTAGAATACAAGTCTAGGCAGGTGGTGGTTTTAGGAGTAAGGTCGTAGGTGAAATCAACACTGAGAACCTGGAGAAGCGAATGGAAATAAGGGGAGTGTTGAGATCAGGTAGAGTTGGGGCTCGAGAGGTTGGGATGAACGACTCTGAAATGGGAGCAAAACTACCTTCTCCCCCAGAAGAGGATGCGCTACCTACCAGCTGTACACTTAGGGAGGTTTCTGGGCTCTTTCCTGCCAGGTGGTCCCGAAGCCCCGAGGGCGCTGATACAGGGAGGAACAGGGTTGCCATGGTGACTGCCCTTCTGGTGTTTGAACCTCCGCAATGGAAGCTTGGAATGAGCATACGGCAGAATGAATGTCTTTTCAAACGGGAATGGGCACCCTGGCCAGAGGGCCAGCTGCTTTTGTAAGGGAAGTTTTGCTGAAACACAGCCGAGCCCACCTGTTCAAGTGCTGTCTGTGCTCTCTCGCCCCGCCCCGCCGCAGTCACGTAGCCAAGGCAGAGACCCCCTCCCTGCCTGCAGAGCCAGAAACAGATCCTGTCTCGCCCTACAGAGCAGGCTTGGCCACCCTGACCTAAGGCACGGTCACTGCAGCTACTGAGAGTCGAGCTGGGGCCAGTTTTGTGCTTTGCTTCCTTGGGTGTGTTCTGTTCCCTGCGATTACCTGTGTTAACTTGTGTGTGCAGAAACTAAAGAGGTGCCACAGGGAAAAAGTTCCAGAACCAGACCCCTGCAGCTGAAAAAATGTTATTTCTGAGATTTGGTGGGCACCCAAAAGGCATCCTTCAAAAAAAAAAAAAAAAATGTATGAACTACCCCTTGGCGATGGTGTGGGCAGCACCTGGTCCCAGCTGTAGCCGCTCAGGGGCCAGAGAGAGGGTCTGAGTTACTCAGGACCTTTGTCCCTGTGCCCTGTACCCTGAGGAGAGAGCAGCTTTGAACACCCCCACCAGGGATCCCCGAATCAGAAGCAGGTGACTCTGAAGTGTTCTGTTACTTGGAAAACAGGCAGCTGAGCACACACATGCTGCTGGGACGCTATGAGGAAGCCTGGGAGGGACGTTGTCACTGGGGATCGGCTGGATCAGTCTCAGAACAGTAGGCGTGGCTAGCAGGGGCCCTGCCTCCCCTGTGCATCTGGGCTCAAACCACACCACGCCAAAAGTTTTCTTTTAATTTTTTTTACTATTCAAATATAGTTGATTTACAGTGTTGTGTTAATTTCTGCTGTACAGCAAAGTGATTCAGTTATACATATAGAGAGAAACATTCTTTTTCATATTTATTATGGTTTATCACAGGATATTGACTATAGTTCCCTGAGATGTACAGTAGGACCTTGTTTTCTTTATTATTGTTATTATTCAAGCAAAAGGATTTAAATCCTGAATTCTACCAATCTATCACACATCCCCGCCCCCCATACCGTGAACATGTTCTGCAGTACAAATCTAGTAAACATTTAATGTTTTTCAAACAATGTCACTTGAAGATATCTAATTTCAAAGAGACCAGTTTCTGAAATGTCTGAATCATCGTGCTGAAGCCTCATGCACAGGTCCTGAAGTCACGTGGTGCCCACAGAGCTGGCAGGGCCATTGGCCTGAGTGCCGGGAAATCTTACCTGCCTCCCCTCAGCCCCCTCGAGCTGTGGGGCCCTGGACAGGCCACCCAGCATCTACAGAGTCTATAAAACAGACCATGCAGCAGTCCTGTCCCCTCGAGCTATGAGACCCTGGACAAGTCACCCAGTGTCCACGGGGTCTATAAATCAGACACCACGCAGCCCACACAGTGAGTGGGAGCCGGGGACAGGCTGCCTGGAGGCCAGACCAGCTCCAACACTGGACCCCTGTCCTCTCAATTTTATCTGCAAACTGGGGTGAGCTTTCCTTCTCTCCATGGGTCTTCTGGGGAGTAGATGAGCCCCGTGCCTGGCTCACCGGAAGGACTCAATGATAGCGGTTTATTTATAAAGACAAAAATCAGAAAAGGACCACATGGTCCTCTCTTCTGGTTTCCCACCTTAAAGCCAGTTGCTAAGCCCTTGGACCCTGGATGGCCTCAGAATGAGCTTATGTTTTAAAGGTAAAGATTGAGATGCCCATGCATTCTGCGAGCCCTCCTGCCCAAAGTCACTGTCCCTTCATTTTGTTAAGTTCCCCCAAATAAATGTAAAGCTTCAATGAGAACGCTTAGTCTAAAATAGCTGCGTTCTTTCAAGTAGCAGCCCAGCAGACTGACCTTGCTCGGGTGCCAGGCTGCCCACAGCTTCACAAAATGTTTGAAGCGAACAGCATGTTTGGCTCAGCTGGGGAGGGGCTGGCTGGTAGGTGTCTTGAAGTTTTTATCACTTTTTCTACGGAGCCTTGAAGTGACAGCCTCAGGTGCTTGGACAGAATGTACAGGGACAGAAAGGAGGCGGGGCCTGGTCTCAGTGTCTCTTCAGTTGCATCCTTGATGTCCGAGGGCCCCAGGGCATCTCAGACCCCATCTCTGGGGCCCTGGAGGCTCCCTTCTGCAGCTATTAGGCTGTAATCCGGGGATCTTCTGGGTGAATGAGGTTGGGGTGAGCCTTGGCTCTGTGGCTTAGGTGGGTCTGGTCCTCACCGAGTCTTTTCCTCCTGCCGGGGCTCCATCCTGGCCACCCACAGTCACCCATTCTGTGCCGGCTCCGGGGGACCCACAGCCCGACACCCAGCAGACGTCCGTGTGGCTTGAGGTGACGTGTAGGGACAGCAGACCTGTGGGTTTGTGATACTGATGTGGATTCATTTCTTTAAGCCAGAAATGTTACTGTGACCCCCGCCTCCAGCCTGGCTGCACAGAACCCCAGGGCAGCAAGCCCTGTGTTGAAAGCCTGCCCAATGGACCAGCCCCTCACCTGGATGGGGGATGACATCCAAGGAGGGGCCACATGCTGTTCGGATCACACAGGGACGTGGCCTGGGAATCTGCCCATTGCCTCCTTCCCAGCTGACGGCACTTCTCTCCTCCTGACCCCCCGTCCCTCCACAGTTAGTGAGCCCTGTGCAGAGACACATTGGAAATCTGTCACGGTTTTGACAAGGGTGGGGTCCCATCGACTCTGGAGACTCTTGATGGTTTGGCCTCTCTCAGCCTCCCTGTATCCCAGCCTTTTGTGTGTCTCCAAAACCCAAGTGCCCCGGATCTCGCTCTGCACTCCAGGTCCCAATCTGAGCCCCCTCTTGCGTCTCTTCTGTGAGTCAGGGCTCCGCACCCGCTGACGGCAGCTTGTCCTGCTCTGCGCCCAGACAGTCCTGCACTGGCCGTCTGGGTCAAGCGCATCACTTCTCCAGTTTCCCCAGTGGCGGCAGGAACACATGAACAGCCATCATCTCACCCACCCCGCCTGTCAGTGTCCTGGGGCTACCGAGTGGAAGAACCGCAGGCTGGGAGGCTCCAAGCAGTTGAGGTTCATCCTGCCTCCGTCTGGGGCTGTCGCAGGGCTGGCTTTGGGCGCTCTGCAGGGGTCTGTCCGTGCCTCTCTCCCAGCTCCTGGGGGCTCCAGTGCTGCAGCTGCCTCACCCTGTCCCCACCTCCAGTCTTCCCTCTGTCCCTGCGTGTCTGTTTCTCTCCGCATAAGGACGCCAGCCACATAAGGACACCAGTCGTTGGATGAGGGGCACGCACCCTAGTCTACCAGGGCCGCTGGGTAGCTGGTTCCATCTGCAAAGACCCTGCTGTGACTTACAGTCACACCAGGAGGTTCCAGGAGGGCAAGGATGTGCAGATGGGGGGACCCAGTACATCCTGTAATCATGGGTTCCAGCAGAGGGGGTGCTCAAGCCACACAGCATCCAGAGAATCAGCATGTGGTCTCTGCGGGGCCGGCTTCCCGGGAGCCCAGAGCCTGCTCTCAGCCCTGCCTCATCTCCGCCCCTTCCTCCTCAGGCCTTACTGAAGATGGACTGCCAGGGCCTGGTGGTCAGACTCATCCAAGACTTCGTGCTCCTGACCACGGCGGTCGAGGTGGCACAGCGCTGGCGGGAGCTGGCCGAGAAGCTCGCCAAGGTGTCCAAGCAGCAGATGGACGCGTACGAGTCTCCCCACCGGGACAGAAACGGGGTGGTGGACAGTGAGGTGAGCCCGGCTGCCCTTCCCTCCACCTGTCAAATGCAGTGGTGACGGCATCTACATTAGAGCCTTTTTAGGAGGACAGATGCTGAAGTGTGAAAGCAAGTGCTCAGTGCAGAGGAGGCTCGCGAGAGGGAGCACGTCCGTCCTTCTCGGGGTCTTCAGTTGGGAGCCAGGCCCTGGGTGGCGGCGAGGCTGCTCTGCGGTCAGGCAGGACATTGGAACCGCATCCTTGGAACTGCCGGTCCCTCACTGATCCTGATCTTAAATTACCTTCGGCCCACTTGGAGGACGCAGGACGATGGGGCTCTGCCCCGCACAGGGTTGGGTGGACAGCTCCTGGTGTGCTGTCAGCTTCAGCCAAGGCTGGCTGGGTCCCTACTCAGAGAGTCTGTTTTCTCACTTGTTTTGTGGAGGTCACTTTAAGCTTCTGGAAAGACGGAAAGGCTCTTGAGACCTAGGAAGCAGGAAGTCCCCAGGGTAAGGGCATCCTTTATTGACGTGGCGAGTTTCTAAATAAATGGAAAGTGCTATGGGGGTTGGAAGGAAAGAGGCCCCTTTCTGTTGGCTCGGCCACTACGTGGTACTGATAGCTTACAGTGAACGGTGTTGGATTCATGATCTCTGAAGAAGATTTAGCTTCGGGACCAGGGACCAGGCTTGATCACTCAGGTGCTTTTGTATAGCAGAGTTTTATTAAAGTATGAAAAGGACAAAAAAATCTTCTGACATAGACTTCAGAAGGGGGACAAAGAGTGCCCCCCACTCACTAGTCTTATCAAGGCCGTATATACTTTTACCAGACCCACTCTCAAATTAAGATGAGAGCAATAAGCATCTTAAGATAACAAGATTAGTCAGAGGGTTCTTGTTAGGAAGAAATATGAACTTGAGCAAGATACTTTGTTCTATTGACTAAGACAAAGCAAAGTAGGAAAAAAAAGTTTGTCCTTTTCTCCTTGAGAGCCCCAGACCCCTCTGTCTTTCTCGGGGACCCTGGGCTTCTTATCAACCTACCTGGTAATTGACTCAGCACTGCCCACCTGTTCTCACGCAAAGTGCCTTTTCCCCTCTGAAATGTGCTAGCCCAGGACGGGGTCGACTCTGCTTTGGGGTTCATGATGCTGGTACTAGGAGAGGTAACTCAGACCAGCTCTCTCACCGTCCCCTAATCTTCGCTCTCTCTTTTGGTTTTGGACGACTGCACCATCCAGGCCATGTGGAAGCCCGCCTACGACTTTCTCCTCACCTGGAGCCACCAGATCGGGGACAGCTACCGGGATGTCATCCAGGAACTGCACATCGGCCTGGACAAGATGAAGAACCCCATCACCAAGCGCTGGAAGCACCTCACGGGGACCCTGATCCTGGTAAACTCCCTGGACATCCTGCGAGCCTCTGCCTTCAGTCCCGTGGACCATGATGACTTCGTGATTTGAACAGGTCCCCCACCTCCTGCTGCTCTGGGGCGTGGACCCTCTGTCTGCCCCAGATACCCAGGCGCGCACGTGGCACTGGGGAGAGAGGGAGGGTCAGCTGCTCAGACAGACCCAGGGGCCCTCCCAGCTGGACCCTCACCCAGGACCAAGCACACGTATGATGTTCCACCTGCCTTCTCCATCGTGGGGGAGGCCCGAAGGGAATTTCTACTGCAGGTAGTTGCCAATCAAATAGCTTTCTATTTGTTAAGTATAAATTTAAATTTAAAATCAGTTTTTGTTTTTTTTTTTAAAGTATGGGGGTAGGGCGTACCAGCAAGGTGGTTATCTAATTTTTTACTGGACCCTAAATTAAAAGAAAAAAACACTTCTTAGGGTCAGATACTGTTGAGGTTTTTATGTTCTATAAAGACCTTTTTAAATTATGTGACAGATGTATATATGTATTTAAGGGTTGTGGGAGCGTTTCTGGTTGTCGGACACACTTTGCATTTCACCACTGAGCACGGGAAGACACTTGTCAGGCACTGGACCCTTTTGGCCGTGTGTGAAAAAGAAATCAAATAGGAAACGTGGTGTCTCAGTAAACGAGTCCAGTCGGTGCCTGCCCGTTCTTTCCGAGGCTGTCCTGGTCCTACGCTTCCCTCCTGTTTTTATTACCTTCCGACCCTGGCCTCGTGTTGCAGGAAGGATCGGCCACGACACAGGTGAAGCCTTTCTGAGCCCCTGCCTGTGTGCCCTTTGCCACCCGGAGCCAAGTGGTCCCTGCAGCTCTGAGAGGCCGCGCCCAGCTTCTCCCGGGGGCAGGGAAGGCTCGCTGCAGAGCTTACAGCCTCTCTTCTGGGCACAGAGAACACATCACCACAAGCACACCCTATGCTGGTGTCCAGAGACACCTGCTGGCGTTTGCCAAACTCCACTTCACCTGAAATGGAGCCCTTCTCCCCTCCTAGTCTGTCTGTCTCTCCTCTCCTTGGAAATAAAGAGCATAGGGAAATCTTTAAAGACAAAAAGCAGCATGAAGATTATCTGAGCAGGATGACCATTGTCTGAAAATGTTCTAACAAAATCTGACACTTGGCTGACGGTTGCCTTGATGACTTGATGGCTGGAGATCGCCTTGCTGGGCTGAATTCTGCACTTGTGTGGTTGCATCGTCTCAGAAGAAAGTGAGGGATGGGCGTGAAGAAACATCTGGAGGATCAATAGAGTCGATGCCCAGGAAGGTGCTGGGCCACACGCCGTGCTTACATGAGCGATGCACCATCTGGGATTCCGGAATCTCATTCTCTAAATCTGCTTGCTGGAAGCGCGTTAATTACTTAGTATAATCCATGTAAATCCCTTATTGGGCTAAAACATTCTTCTATTGATTCCGATTCGGAAGACCCACAGCTAGAAAACAACAACAAAAAACACTACAGATTTTATGCTGCAAAGACCAAGACACCCCACGATTCCCCTCCCCATCATCCCACGAAATCATCTCACATTCTGCGCGCCACTCTCCGCCTTCAGTCTTCCCAGAGAGCCTCTCTCACTTTTCCCCAAAGAAGAAACAAAACCAGTCGCACCTTAAATGCGGAGATTTTTTTCCTCAGGGGCTTTAAATAGTTTCCTATGCAACGTGTCTTGTAGCACAAATTCAATTGTACAAAAGTTGCAGTAAATTTTCTTTGGATATTTTAACCTAACTGTGTGTGTGTGTGTTTCTGTACCCAACCAGACTTTAAATAAAGCACAAAACCTAGTGTATCTATGCACAGAACAATGTCCCATTTCCCCACTCTGCCCCCCCACCATGGTCAAGGTGACATGACTTAGATGACAGGGTGACATTTGGGTTAGTGAGGATCTTGTTTTTTTGCTGCTGATTTAATTGCTCTTGGAATATAGGCATCTCAGCCATTGCTGACTAATAGGAATCAGTGTGGCTCAGAGTACCCAAAAGTGCAGGTGGCTTGCCTTTTTCTCAGTCTTTTGCACCTGGAATTGGCCAATCCCACACCCACCGTACACAGCTGAGCGTGGACATCAGGTTAGAGCAAGACAGACTCCCAGAGGCCCTGCCCTCACCTCACTCTCGGAATACCACGTAGCTCAGGGAGAGAACGGAATGGGGTGGGGGCAACCGATGGGGCCCAGCCCCACCTGGAGGTGGTGGGGAGGATGGGGAGGAGGCCAGCCTCCTTTAGAAGTGACTTGAGTCCAAGGTCAAGGGGTAAGCAGGCAGCAGCCAGGCCAGACCAGGGGAACAGGGTGTCTGCAGCGTTGAGGGGGCACAGGGACCACCGGAGGCTGACCCCTCCCCGGGCCTGGGGTGTGCTGAACAAGCGAGAGCCTCTGAGTGCACCTCTGCCTTCCTCATCACCCCTCAGCGTTTGCCAAGTCCAGCCCCACCAACCAGAACCAGCCAGATGAGAAAGGGCTCAGCGAGGCCCCCTGACTTACACAAGCTAGCAGCAGAGGCAGCGATTTTAGCCTGGAGCTGCTGTCACAAAGTGCCACCTTCTCAGATCTGAAGGCCAGAAGCCTGAGATCAGGGTGTCCCATGGCTATCCCCATGTGCCTGTCCACACCTCTCTTTAAGGACCCCAGTTATGGGAGAGGGCCCGCCCGAATCAAGCGTGACCTCATCTTAACTTGATCTTCTGTGTGTGTGTGTGTGTGTGTGTGTGTGTGTGTGTGTGTGTGTGTGTGTGTGTTAGTTGCTCAGTAGTGTCCAATTCTTTGTGACCCTATGGACTGTAGCCCGCCAGGCTCCTCTGACCATGGGATTCTCCAGGCAAGCATACTGGAGTGGGTAACCATTCCCTTCTCCAGGGTAACTTCCCGACTCAGGTAACAAACCCAAGTCTCTGGCATTGCAGGCAGATTCTTTACTATCTGAGCCACTGATCTTCTTTAATGACCTTATTTCCAAGCAAGGTCACATTCACGGGCTATGGGATGGGACTTCCAGCAGATCTTGAGAAACAGAGCTCAACTCGCAGCCCAGCCCCCTATTCCCAGGCCTTGGCGGTGGTCTGCTTAGGAGGATGGGGAAGAAATCCAGCTGGATCTGTCTCCAGGGTCTCTGCCTGGTTTAAGCAAAAGCCAGAGGGGCGGCAGGAGGTGAATCTTTACAATGAGAAGCTACTCTGGACAGGACCAGCTCGGTTCACCCAAACCTACTTCCTTCCTGAGCAAACAGCTCAAGTGTTTCCCAGTTCAGTTCAGTCGCTCAGCCGTGTCTGACTCATCTCGTGTTTCCCAGCCTCCCTTCAAGTAAAGTGTGGCCAAGTGACTCCACCCACAGGTGGCATCAGCCTGGCCTATCGAAACTTCTGAGCACCCCTTCTGCTCTCTCAGTGGAGCAGAAAGAACTCTAGGGACCTAAATGAGGACACAGGTCCTCAAATGACCCCTTCAAACCAGAGTTTACCGCCTGACCTCTGAGGCTGTGGGGTTCATTGTTAGGGCAGCTGGCATTCCTCTAGGTTCTGTATTCTCAGATTACTACTGTTAATGGAAAAGCTGGAGGGGTGAGGGGTTTGCTCTTAAAAGGAAAAATCCTTGTCACACCTGGATGATGTCTGGTAAGTGAAACTCATTTCCCTGGTGGCTCAGCTGGTAAAGAATCTGCCTGCAATGCAGGAGACCTGGGTTTGATTCCTGAGTTGGGAAGATCTGCTGGACAAGGGAACGGCTACCCACTCCAGTGTTCTGGCCTGGAGAATCCCATGGACTGTATAGTCCACGAGGTCGCAAATGAGGAGAACTTAGTCCTGTTCTTTCTTTGAGCACTATTAGTCTGAATATTGGACACGACTGAGCAACTTCACTTTCACTTTTCACTTTCATGCATTGGAGAAGGAAATGGCAACCCACTCCAGTGTTCTTGCCTGGAGAATCCCAGGGACGGGGGAGCCTGGTGGCCTGCCGTCTATGGGGTCACACAGAGTCGGACACGACTGAAGCGACTTAGCAGCAGCAGCAACAGTCTGAATATGAATGACTTAGTCCTGTTTTTACTGAATATTCTCTAAGCTGGTCCAAGATGCTCAGATAAAATTTCCAGTCCTTGACGATGTTGATTTTGACATTGAGAATGGTAATAGTTGGCATGAAAGTTATGGTATTTGTAGTTGTCTTTGAGGACCTAGGGACTTCCCTGGTGGCTCAGACAGTATAGAATCTGCTCACAGTGAGCAAGACCCAGGTGGGGAAGATCCCCTGGAAAAGGGAATGGCAACCCACTCCAGTATTCTTGCCTGGAGAATCCCCCTGGACAGAGGAGCCTGGTGGGCTACAGTCCATGGGGTTGCAAGGAGTTGGACACAACTGAGCGACTAACACTTCGAGGACGTAACACCCAGGAGAAAGACTACATCGCAAACAGCTGTGCTCCGATTTCCCAAGAAGAGGGCAATTTTGTCCGTGGTCCATTCCTGTCTCGGTCTCTCTATCTGAATGTCGTGCAGTCATAGCAAACGAGGCATGCACCAAACTGTTTACTTCGTGGTCACTGAGCCCCCACCCCTCCGGGTAGTTTCAGGTCACCTGTCCACAGCCACCAAGACTAGTTTTAGTCCTGAGACCCACCCCTCCATCGGTCAGCAGGTCCCTGCAGCTGCTAGTAGGTCCCCCAACCATTCCTGCTGCTGTGCCCTGCACTGCCATGAGGTGGACCAAGAACGAATTCGAGAAAGGAGCGGGCAGCCTGTTGGGGGATGGGACTCCGAGTATGGTTGTGTATGGGCGGCTCTGAGAAGGGACCCCAAGCTGGAGGGGAAATGCTGAGAAGATTCTGGAAGGGCAGGGGAAAGGGGTTACTAAGAGACACTGCCTGGAGTGTAACCTCTGTCCCCAAGGAACCCACACGCTAGTGGGGAAAGGGCCAATAACCGTGATCAACGCTCATTGGAGGTCAGATGGAGGGAAGGGCTGTGAGGGGAACTAGGGAAACTGTGACCTTAGGGGAAGGGGTGAGTGTAGACCGGACAGCCTGGAATGCCTCCGATGAGGCACAGTCTGGGGAGTAGTGAGGGCTTCAGTGGGGCTTACCTGATGATTCAGCGGGTAAAGAGTCTGCCAGCAAGGCAGGAGACATGGGAAACTTGAGTCTGATCCCTGGGTCGGGAAGATCCCCAGGAGGAGGAAATGGCAACCAACTCCAATATTCTTGCCTGGAGAACCCCATGGATGTAAGAGCCTGTGTCCGTAGGGTTGCAGAGCCAGACACGACTGAGCGACTATGCACGCATGCACAGGTTCAGAGAGGCTGAGGTGTATGCTGCTCTACAAAGGGCAGAGAGAGCAGGGCGGGAAGGTAGGGTCAGGGAGGGGCAGCCTGGAAGCCAGGCTAGGCTCAGAGGGAGGGGAAGGCTTTGGGGACTGGAGTGAGCGGTGACAGACCCGGACAGGAGGTGTTGGTGTGATTAGCCGAGGAGAAGCAGGAGTCCCAAAGGCCCTGCACTGACCTGGATGTCAGGGGCAGAAGGGTGTGGATGACAGACGGGGAAGATGGACTCAGTGTGGCTTTTGATTGGACAGCAGCAATGAGACCAAGAGGGGCCAGTGGCCTCTGAGAACACGGCGGGTCAGAACAGGTCCCAAGCATCGATGAACAGCTTTACCGGAAAGCGGGGAGAGGATGGTCCAGGAGAAAGCTACAGGAAGTGGGCATGGATGCTGGGGAGAGCGGTGAGTTCTTTCTGTTTGGAAGCAACAGAAAGACGGAAGATATCACTGAAAATTTTAGACCAAAAAAAAACCAGTGCGAAGCTGGTGCAAACTGTGTGGAAACCTGGAAGGACATCCTCCAGGTCCCTGGGTGGGCTTCTCCCACTCCCACGACCATTGCATTGACCACTGAGGTTTCTGGGTCACCGCCCCACCCTGCCATTTCTCCTCCAGTCTACGGGGCTCCACCTTGATCCTGGCCACGTCGCCTTTCCCTATATCTGCAACCCCAGCCCTGCCTCCTCAGCGCTTTGCCCACGTGGCCACCAGCATGGTCCGTGTGGACTAGAAACATGTGCCCCTGCCTACTTACCCCTGACCTTGTGTGGCCCCCCATGTTGCGAGCAGATGAACAGAGGCCTCCCAAATACCAGACCCTCCATGGCCCTGATAAGCTTCCACCTGTCCCCAAGAGATGAGAGGAACAGGGACGCTGCTCAGAGGGCTTTCACAAAAGCCAAATTTACAGAAAGCAAACACCTTTCTGGTCCTGAGATGAAGCCCTCCGTTCCTTTTCAATGTTAACTAAAGAGTTGTTTTGGTAACTGGTAGACCTAGTAAATCATTGTAGCTGTCTTAATGTCTTTCTTGGCAAAGTACAATGTTGGCTGATGACAAAAGTGAAAGGGAAAGTGAAGTCGCTCAGTCGTGTCCGACTCTTTGTGGCCCTGTGGACTGTAGCCCACCAGGCTCCTCCGTCCATGGGATTTTCCAGGCAAGAATACTGGAGTAGGTTGCCATTTCCTTCTCCACGGGATCTTTCCGACCCAGGTCTCCCACATTGTAGGCGGATGCTTTACCATCTGAACCATCAGGGGCAAACCCCCACACATCTCTCATGACTCAGATCGTTGGATGAATCAGGGACAAACAAGGTGAACGGTTTCTGCAGCTCTCTGCTCTCGTGGCTGTTTCTACCTAGACCACCCTCCTCACTGTGCTTTGGCTTTATCCTGCTTTCCAGGTGGTCAGCTTGTCCTCCTCTTGAGGACACTCTTGCTCTACATGGAGCCCAGAAAACGCAAACCCGCATGCCAGCCCTCCAGCCTTACCACAATAAACCCCGAATCTGTTAGAGCTTCGCATTTGCTTGCTGTGCCCAGACTGTAAACTGGACAGCCAAGATGCTCCCACACCCAGGTCACACTCAAGCAACTCACGCTCCATACATTCTTGGATGAATGCCCTTTGAATGAACAACTTCCAATGACCACTGCCGACCGATTCCCCTGGGAGAATGAAGGCCAGGTACCAGTGTCTGAGTAGCCTTGCGTGCAATTGTACTGATTTTAAAAATCAAACAAATAGAAGATTGTGGCGAGTCCACTTTTGGATTTCTTTCTAGAAAGTTCTATCTCTACTTGCTTGAGTTCACTGGTCTTCTCACATTCAGTTCAGTTCAGTTCAGTCACTCAGTCGTGTCCAACTCTTTGCAACCCCATGAATCACAGCACGCCAGGCCTCCCTGTGAATCACCAACTCCCGGAGTTCACTCAGACTCACGTCCATCAAGTCCGTGATGCCATCCAGCCATCTCATCCTCTGTCGTCCCCTTCTCCTCCTGCCCCCAATCCCTCCCAGCATCAGGGTCTTTTCCAATGAGTCAACTCTTCGCATCAGGTGGCCAAAGTACTGGAGTTTCAGCTTTAGCATCATTCCCTCCAAAGAAATCCCAGGGCTGATCTCCTTCAGAATGGACTGGTTGGATCTCCTTGCAGTCCAAGGGACTCTCAAGAGTCTTCTCCAGCACCACAGTTCAAAAGCATCAATTCTTCAGTGCTCAGCTTTCTTCACAGTCCAACTCTCACATCCATACATGACCACTGGAAAAAACATAGCCTTGACTAGACGGACCTTTGTTGGCAAAGTAATGTCTCTGCTTTTCAATATGCTATCTAGGTTGGTCATAGCTTTTCTTCCAAGGAGTAAGCGTCTTTTAATTTCATGGCTGCAGTCACCATCTGCAGTGATTTTGGAGCCCCCCAAAATAAAGTCTGACACTGTTTCCACTGTTTCTCCATCTATTTCCCATGAAGTGATGGGACCAGTTGCCATGATCTTCATTTTCTGAATGTTGAGTTTTAAGCCAACACTCTCCTCTTTCACTTTCATCAAGAGGCTTTTTAGTTCCTCTTCACTTTCTGCCATAAGGGTGGTGTCATCTGCATATCTGAGGTTATTGATATTTCTCCCGGCAATCAATCTTGATTCCAGCTTGTACTTATTCCAGTTCAGCATTTCTCATGATGTACTCTGCATATAAGTTAAATAAGCAGAGTGACAATATACAGCCTTGATGTACTCCTTTTCCTATTTGGAACCAGTCTGTTGTTCCATGTCCAGTTCTAACTGTTGCTTCCTGACCTGCATATAGGTTTTTCAAGAGGCAGGGCAGGTGATCTGGTATTCCCATCTCTTTCAGAATTTTCCACACTTTATTGTGATCCACACAGTCAAAAGCTTTGGCATAGTCAATAAAGAAGAAATAGATATTTTTCTGAAACTCTCTTGCTTTTTCCATGATCCAGCGGATGTTGGCAATTTGATCTCTGGTTCCTCTGCCTTTTCTAAAATTAGCTTGAACATCTGGAAGTTCACGGTGCACATATTGCTGAAGCCTGGCTTGGAGAATTTTGAGCATTACTTTACTAGCATGTGAGATGAGTGCAATTGTGAGGTAGTTTGAGCGTTCTTGGCATTGCCTTTCTTCAGGATTAGAATGAAAACTGATCTTTTCCAGTTCTGTGGCCACTGCTGAGTTTTCCAAATTGGCTGGCATATTGAGTGCAGCACTTTCACAGCATCATCTTCCAGGATTTGAAATGGCTCAACTGGAATTCCATCACCTCCACTAGCTTTGTTTGTAGTGATGTTTTCTAAGGCCCACTTGACTTCACATTCCAGGATGTCTGGCTCTAGGCGAGTGATCACACCATTGTGATTATCTTGGTTGTGAAGATCCTTTTTGTACAGTTCTTCTGTGTATTCTTGCCACTTCTTCTTAATATCTTCTGCTTCTGTTAGGTCCATATCCATACCATTTCTGTCCTTTATCAAGCCCATCTTTGCATGAAATGTTCCCTTGGTATCTCTAATTTTCTTGAAGAGATCTCTAGTCTTTCCCATTCTGTTGTTTTCCTTTATTTCTTTGCATTGATCACTGAGGAAGGTTTTTTTATCTCTTCTTGCTATTCTCTGGAACTCTGCATTCAGACACTTATATCTTTCCTTTTCTCCTTTGCTTTTCGCTTCTCTTCTTTTCATAGCTATTTGTAAGGCCTCCCCAGACAGCCATTTTGCTTTTTTGCATTTCTTTTCCATGGGGATGGTCTTGATCCCTGTCTCCTGTACAGTGTCACGAACTTCATTCCATAGTTCATCAGGCACTTTATCTATCAGATCTAGTCCCTTAAATCTATTTCTCACTTCCATTGTGTAATCATAAGGGATTTGATTTAGGTCATACCTGAATGGTCTAGTGGTTTTCCCTACTTTCTTCAATTTGAGTCTGAATTTGGTAATAAGGAATTCATGATCTGAGCCACAGTCAGCTCCTGGTCTTGTTTTTGCTGACTGTATAGAGCTTCTCCATCTTTGGCTGCAAAGAATATAATCAATCTGATTTCGGTGTTGACCATCTGGTGATGTCCATGTGTAGAGTCTTCTCTGGTGTTGTTGGAAGAGGGTGTTTGCTATGACCAGTGCGTTCTCTTGGCAAAACTCTATTAGTCTTTGCCCTGCTTCATTTTGTATTCCAAGGCCAAATTGGCCTGTTACTCCAGGTGTTTCTTGACTTCCTACTTTTGCATTCCAGTCCCCTATAATGAAAAGGCCATCTTTTTTGGGTATTAGTTCTAGAAGGTCTTATATGTCTTCATAGAACCATTCAGCTTCAGCTTCTTCAGTGTTACTGGTTGGGGCATAGACTTGGATTACCGTGATATTGCATGGTTTGCCTTGGAAATGAACAGAGATCATTTTGTCATTTTTGAGATTGCATCCAAGTACTGCATTTCGGACTCTTTTGTTGACCATGGTGGCTATTCCATTTCTTCTGAGGGATTCCTGCCCACAGTAGTAGATATAATGGTCATCTGAGTTAAATTCACCCATTCCAGTCCATTTTAGTTCGCTGATTCCTAGAATGTCGATGTTCACTCTTGCCATCTCCTGTTTGACCACTTCCAATTTGCCTTGATTCATGGACCTGACATTCCAGGTTCCTATGCAATACTGCTCTTTACAGCATCGGACCTTGCTTCTATCACCAGTCACATCCACAGCTGGGTATTGTTTTTGCTTTGGCTCCATCCCTTCATTCTTTCTGGAGTTATTTCTCCACTCATCTCCAGTAGCATATTGGGCACCTAGTGACCTGGGGAGTTCCTCTTTCAGTATCCTATCATTTTGCCTTTTCATACTGTTCATGGGGTTCTCAAGGCAAGAATATTGAAGTCGTTTGCCATTCCCTTCTCCAGTGGACCACATTGTGTCAGGCCTCTCCACCATGCCCACCCATCTTGGGTGGCCCCACAGGGCATGGCTTAGTTTCATTGAGTTAGACAAGGCTGTGGTCCTAGTGTGATTAGATTGACTAGTTTTCTGTGATTATGGTTTCAGTGTGTCTGTCCTCTGATGCCCTCTTGCAACACCTACTGTCTTACTTGGGTTTCTCTTACCTTGGACGTGGAGTATCTCTTCACAGCTGCTCCAGCAAAGTGCAGCCACTGCTCCTTACCTTGGACGAGGGATATCTCCTCAGCGCTGCCCCTCCCGACCTTGAATGTGGAATAGCTCCTCTAGGCCCTTTGGCGCCCGTGCAGCCACCACTCCTTGGATGTGGGGTCGCTCCTCCCGGCCGCCGCCCCTGGCCTCGGACATTACATATGTTCAACTCAGCGGAAGCTCACACTAGGGCAAAAAAAAAAAAAGTGTTTGCTTTATTTTTCACACATGAGCATATTTTTTCTACACTCTAAGTATAAAATCAGTTCACACCCACAGTGTGTACGATCACGCCTAGGTGAGACTAACAGTCGTGGGTACACTCAGTGAAGACCTGCAGCCTCAAGTGAGCTGTCCTGGGGTTGCAGGCCTCTCTGGACCATCACCTGACACCTGAGCAGAGCAGGCAGGCGGTTGCCTAGCAACTCTGGGGAATCACAGAGGGTCCTCGTTATCCAGAAGAGAAAAGGTCTGGACAACCGTCACTTTCATTTTTGACCCTGAGCCTGGTTCAGATCCACATCTGCAGAATGAAGAATTTATAGTAAAATCCCTGCTGACAAGTCAGTTTAACAACATGTAATATTGAAACATATAAATGCAACCTCATGTGTGTATATGGAAGTGCCGTACAAATGTGTATTCTTTGTGCAGCTGGTGAATTAGTGGGAAAACAATTATGTGTCAAAAATCTTGGAAAATCAGGTTCTAGTTCTGCAAGTCATTTCTCGAAACACCTTTACATATTTCTAATTATCACTTTTTCTACGTGACAGATGAGTTGAGAAATTCAAGACAGAAAGGCGCTGAATCTGTACTGAGAGACTCAGGGCACTTGACCTAGTTAGAAATAATTTGCACAGGCCTTGGAGACGTATGTATTTTTCCCAGGACCTGGGAGACAGTCATCATTTTTCAAATATTAGGTTTGTGCAAAATAAGTAACGATGTCCTGATGGTTAGTGTCAGGATGCCAGGCACAGTATATCTCAAACCATCAAAACAAAAATAAATTGGTTCTGCATTCCAATATTAATACCCGAGTAAATAGCAACTCCATTTTCTGTTTGTGACATGTAGCAGACCTCAGGTATGCCAGGGCTGTGTGCACAGAGTGTTCTTGTCTGTGCACAAGTGTGCCTGAGTACGTGAGCATGTGTGTGAGGGTCCCTGCACCAGGGGTCCAGAGGCTTCTGAGACAGCCTCCAGGCATTCCTCACCTTGGGCAGCAATGCCACGGCGGAAGCCACTGACCGTCCTTTTACTCCAAGGCCATCCAGACTAGTAAGAGCCAACACTTACTCAGCGCTTTCTCTGTGTGTCACCACCCTAAAACTTTAGAGATTTTAACTCATTTGATCCTCTTGACACATCCGTGAGATCAGTAAAATTGTTACCCACATTTACAGAGAATGTGAGGCACAGAGAGGTTAAATAATTTTCCCAAAGTCACAGAGCTACGAAGTGTGGAGCCAAGATTCAAATCCAAACAGTCTGCCTCCAAGGTGCTTGCCGGACCCCATTCCTGCCATACCCAGGAATGTTTTTCTAAGAGAAAGAAGTAGGAACTTGCGTGATTGAATGTGGTAAAGAGCAAACGTCGTATTTCTGAGTTCAGCATGTTTTACATGAAGACAGTGAGAAGTGGAGAGAGGTTTTGTAATTGGCTTGTTGTTTTAATTTCCTTTGCTTAAAAGATGTAATTAGTTTATATTCCCTCTACGTATTCAATGGTTGGTATGGAGACAGCAAAGAGCCTGCTGAAGTGAGTGATTTTAAAATTTTCCTCTACAGAAATGTCCGTTGATACTGGGGTGGTTAAATAAGTCACAATATGTTTGCACGATGGAATACTCTTCAACCTCTAAAAGGAACAGGAAGATCTATAGTAATTGATGTGAAAGGATCTCCAAGATCTAGTAAGCTAAAAAAAAAAAAATTTGAACAGTTACTGTAAAATCTCCCATTTATGGAACTTACACAAAAATCATTCCTGGCACGACACTCAGGAAGTGTGGCCATGGGGTTATTGGGGCCTGGCGATCTGCCTTTGGGGAAGGACGCAGTTTTCCTTGCATACCTTTTTGTGTTAGGCTTCCCAGGTGGCACTAGTGGTGAAGAACCCTCCTGCCAGTGCAGGAGACACAAGAGACGTGGGTTTGCTCCCCGGGTCAGGAAGATCCCCTGGAGAAGGGCATGGTAAAGGTGAACCACTCCAGTATGCTTGCCTGGAGAATCCCATGGACAGAGGAGCCTACAGTCCATAGGGTCAAAAAGAGTCGGACACAACTGAAGCGACAGCGCACACACACCTTTTTGCGCCATTTCCTGCTCTGCACCAGTGATATTTGCATAATTCTATATGCTGCAGATAATGATTCATGAAATGAGAGTAATTTAGAATTAGTAGGCATCCAGGGATTAGAACGAATACCCCAATTTGCAAAATCAAAAAATCATACAAGTACCTAATTTGCATACTGTTAATTAGCACAGTGGGCCTGTGGAGGGAGATCATCAAAATTGATTTGGCTGTTGGAACAGAATGCTTGCACCAAGCGCCCCCAGATGCGTTTTAGGACTTTCTCTGAAACCCTCAAACGGTGTGCTAATTTTTTCTTTACTTTGGTCTGTTTATCTTCCAAGGAAGATGTCTAGAGTTTGCTTTTTTAATATTAATTTTTATTTATTCATTTGGCTGTACCGGATCTTAGTTGTGGACACTCGAGATCTTGGATCTTGGTTGCAGCATGTGGGATCTTTTTCAATTGCAGCATGTGGGATCTAGTTCCCTGACCAGGGATTGAACCCAGGCCCCCTCCATTGGGAGCACAGAGTCTTAGCCACTGAACCACCTGTGAAGTCCCAGAGTATTTTTTTTAATTAGGTACTCACACATGTTCACGATCCCCCAAAGTTCAACAACCACTACTGTAGAGGATACGAAAAACTGGTGATGTCCGTATAAAAGACTCTCCTATTCAGGGCATTGATAAGTATTAAGGGGACACATAGCAGGAGGGCCCCACGCACCGGCCATGGTCAAATGCAGCCCACCAGTGCCCAGCACACACCCTGCCTGGAGGTTTTCACAACTGCGTCTCGTGTGTATCACATTCATGACATCCCGCACTCTACACATCCATCATTCTACCAGTCTGCCAGAACTGCACTGGGCCAAATGCAACAGGAACCTGGGCGCGAGCAGCTGTGCCAAGGAAGGGGTTTATTTATCTCATCTGACCAGTTTCCCAGGCTGAGGGCTTATTCCGGGGCTGATGCACTTGCTCAGAGAACCGGCCTTCCAACTCCCCACACAGCCATCCTCACCCTGTGGCTTTGTGCCACATCTCTGGGTACCAGCTCCATTTTCCAGGTGGCAAGAGGGGGAGAGGGCAAAGGGCATGGGGTCTACCAGCTGTTTGTCTCTTTTAGTAAGGGAAGCAAAACCTTCTGATAACTGCACTCAGTAGAATTCCACTGTGCTTCACTGCCCCCCCACCACGATCCTCAGCTTTGGGGGATCCATGAACCTGTGTGACACCTCCCCCCTCCCTGCCATAAGGGGAGCAGTCTGTTGGCTAGCTGGTTATCCTGTAACCATAAACCGACTAGATGTTCAGTGAGGATGGACAACTAGGGGGCCAGTGCCCGTCGTGTAGCCCCAAAGGGAAGCCCCACATGTACACGCGCACATGTGTGTCTGAACCTATTTTTCCACCATGTGCTGGCAAGCATGGATTATTTGGTCAATTGGACATGAAAACTGGCCTAAAACCTTCACTGTGAAAGTACAGCCAGGGGCTGTGATTACAGACCTGCTTCCACTGGTACCATTAGAATCAAAGCCAAGTATCACACAGTTTTAGACTATTCAAGTATAACTCCACTAAAAGTGCATGGCGCAACTTGGGATATGGGGAAACATTCCTGATGAAAGCAAACTGGACTTAGTGTTCCAGTGGTTAAGAATCCTCCTGCAAATGCAAGGGACACGGGTTCGAGCCCTGGTCTGGGAAGATTCCACCTGCCTTGGAGCAACCAAGCCCAAGAGACACCAATACTGAAGCCAGCTCACCTAGAGCTGTGCTCTGCAACACGAGGAGCCACTGCCGTGAGAAGCCCACACACAGTAACAAAGAATAGCCCCCACTTGCTGCAACGGCAGAAAGACCAAGAGCAGCCAAAAATAAATAAAATTTTAAAATAAATAAATATTATAAAAATAGAGCAAACTGTGTTTCTTCTTCAACTTTATTCAGATACAATTGGCATCCAGCAGTAAGTTGAAGGTTTATGAATTTAGCGAGTTTTTAAGTTGAATGGAAAATGCATTTTAATAAAAATGACCTACCAGATGAGTTGTGGTCTACCAGATCAGGATATAAGAGTTGGACTATAAAGAAGGCTGAGCACCGAAGAATTGATGCTTTTGAGCTGTGGTGTTGGAAAAGACTCTTGAGAGTCCCTTGGTCTGCAAGGAGATCCAACCAGTCAGTCGTAAAGGAAATCAGTCCTGAACATTCATTGGAAGGACTGATGTTGAAGCTGAAACTCCAATACTTTGGCCACCTGAAAAGAACTGACTCATTGGAAAAGACCCTGATGCTGGGAAAGATTGAAGGCAGGAAAAGGGGATGACAGAGATGAGATGGCTGGATGGCATCACTAACTCGATGGACGTGAGTTTGAGCAATCTCGAGGAGTTGGTGATAGACAGGGAAGTGTGCTTCAGTCCATGGGGTTGCAAAAAGTCGGACACGACTGAGAGACTGAACTGAACTGACCTACCAGAAAAGAATAAATAAAGTAGCACCTGTGCCTAATTCACCCTAAGTTCCAATTCTGCACACTCTCCAGGGCACTTCCATTATCAACAAAAGATTCCATGAGCCTGGCTCACATTCCTCACTCTGAAAAATAAACAAGGAAGCTTTTTCTCTGAGCTCTCATCCTAGACACCACCAGCTACCAGCTAGCAAGGATGGGTTTATCCCAACTGGGGCCCAAAGCCCGGGGCAGGAGCAAGCAGTGAGCTGGGTCACCAGAGAAGCATTCGGTTGGAAGAAAAGGGGCAGCTAGAAGTGATGAGATGTAAATGGCCAAGCAGTGGTCCAGATGTACAGACAGTGACTGTCCAGACAATAACATAGAATTCAAGTTTAAGGAAGTAACATTGACATTACTGGGGCTTCCCTGGTGGCTCAACTGTAAAGAATCTGCCTGCAATGTGGGAGACCCATATTTGATCCTTGGGTCAGGGAGATCCCTTGGAGGAGGGCATGACTACCCACTCCAGTATTCTTGCCTGGAGAATCCCATTGACAGAGGAGCCTGGCGGGCTACAGACCATGGGGTCGCGAAGAATCAGACATGGCTGAGTGTCTAACACATGGACATTATTATTATTGTGTATTCTAACTAAGAGCAGTCTCTCTGGAGGATAAGAGCCAGCCTCCTACGATCACACCCACCACAGCCCAGCCCCCTCTCCTATGATCCAAACAGTCCAACAGTCCAAGCTGCATTCATCAAACTGCCAGGAAAGCTCTTGGCTACATGGCCTTTCCTTTCAGAATGTTTGCTAAGAAATGTTTGCAGTGTGGTATTTCTCCAAAGGTCAAGCACCCTCTACTTAATGGTAGCATCTCCGCAGAAACTAAGTATGAGTATAAATTCAAAAGCACTCTCTTCCTTAAAAAGCTTCCGTTTTCTTCACATGAGCTCCAAAGTTTTAACGTGAAAACCTTGTATTTTAAAGCGAGGCTACCAGAAAGCATAATCGTCAAGTTTCCCCTCCTGTTTATGACAATATAAGGGTTGTCCTGAACATGGTATATCAGTTAGATCAAGATTTAACACACAAGGGAAAAAAATTGAGTATAAATAACATCCTTACAGAAATACCCAAAGCTTAAGAAAAAGAATAACGTTTTCTTTGCCTCCAAAAGAGAAAATTCAAAATACATGGACATTTGCTCAACGTTTCAGAGAGATTATTTGAGAGGGAATTCAGATCATAGCTTCTCTTTCCTGGTTACACATGATGGTATTTTTTAAAATCTTCCAAAAGTACCTTTGATTTATGTTTCCTATACACCCAAAGGAATAACGTAAGTTGACTCAAAAGTCTATAATTTGGAGAAATATCAGTCTTTTCATTTAGTTCTTGAGGATAAATCTATCATCCTTGTTTCTTTAACATAAAAATTCTTTGTTTATCACAGCTCTAAAATATTTTAAAGAGGTGGATTTCGTGTACTCTGATTCTTTAGAGCATTTTGGAGCATTCTACGACAGCTTGTGAATCTTTTAAAATGTCCCCATGGGAGCTGCATACAAAATGAAAGAGTTACTCCATAAAAAATGTAGGAGCTGTAAGGGCTGTCTTGAAGTCAGCCCATAAATATGTACTGGGTGTCTGGCACAGCCCCTCCTCAAGGTGCTGGGGTCACCCTGATAAGCAGCCAAAATCCCCTTATCTGGACAGGCTCCAGAGGCCCAGAACAACATCTTGTCAGCTTGCACAGAACCACACCATAGAAGAAATCTCTTTGAGTTAAAGATGAACAGGAAGGTCACATCTGAGACCTGAAAAATCACGCCTGGAAGCTGCTTTCAGTTCCCTGATGCCTCCTGGGGAGCAGACACACACACAACAGGGACGGGGGTCCCCTCTTTCGGCTCCCTCCGTCATCTCCTTCCTGCCCAGCCCCCAGCGAGCTTCTTCCCCAGCACGTCTTAGGGATACTCTTCCATCCTGGCTAGGTCTGTTCCTTTAAAGAATGCTGGAGTGGGTTGCCATTTCCTTCTTTAGGGGATCTTCCCGACCCAGGGATCGAGCCCACCTCTGCAGCATCTCCGGTACTGCAGGTAGATTCTTCACCTGCTGAGCCATAGGGGAAGCTCAGTTCTAGAATCATCTTTAATGTGATTGCTTCCTTGACCTCTGCCTCCCCTATGAGACTCTGGGCTCTGCTCACCATTGCATCCGTGGCTGCACCATAAACACTTGTGGAGGAAGAAGGGCGGGGAGAAGAGAAGGTTGCTGGGGAGGCGGCCATCACATTGTTGAGCCCCCCAAATTCTCAGATGGACGCTCTGGTCTGACAGCCCTACAGAGCTCAAAACTGGAGCCAAACCCAGAATGAACTTTGCTGGGTGCTTTGGTTCTAGCCAGAGGCAGACAGCCCGTCAACGCCAGCCCAAGCACTAGAATTCAGCCAGCTTCCTTGCCGCTGCGCCTTCCCCTTGTTTAAAGTCGCTCTCAAGCTGCATCTTCCATCGTGCTTAGAGTGGCTTAAAGGAACAAAACTGCCATCATATTTTATAAAAGAAAAAAAGTTTATACTCAGAGATCTGAATGTATGGTAGGTTTCTGAAAATTGCCTGCAGGCGTCTGGTTCGAATCCCATTACCTGTGGTTTTATAGATCAGTTTTGTCAAAATGAAGGGCTGCCATAGATAGGAGCTTGACTGAAGCTTTTTTCAGTCTTCTGTGCAAACTTTGGACCTTTAACTGCTCTTACCAGCCTTCTTGGGCTTCCCTGGGGGTTCAGTGGTGAAGAATCCACCTACCGATGCAGGGAACAAGAGTTTGATCTCTGATTCAGAGAAGATTCCCTGGAGAAGGAAATGGCAATTGGCTCCAGTATTCTTGCCTAGAGAATTCCATAAAGCCTGGCTGGCTACAGTCTGTGGGGTTGCAAAGAGTTGGACACCACTTAGGGACTAAACGACAATAACTCACCATTACTCTGCAGCAAATATTTTCCATTGCTGCTCTCTCCTCCTGAATTATATTAATACACACACATCCCGTGTGAAGGGAAGAAACACACAACAACACATGACCTCTGTGAAGTCAACCTGAACCTTGCATGGGGGGAGATATTTGACTCTTCATGATAAAGTGCAAATCCGTGAGGAGGTCAGCTCAGAGTGCTGGAGAAACAGCTGCACCCATTGACTGAGGGGCAGCAGTTGGCCAGTGTCCTTCTGGGCTGAACTGCATTCTGGAAAACCCCGCTTCCATCCTGGAAGATCTGATGTGATCTCTGCCACATCCACTACACCCCCAGCTCTTAGAGAAGCCTGGTTTGCCCTCAACCTGAGGACTTAGAGAGAGAGATAGGATGGGGGAGAGTTTCCTAAAGAGAAAATGTGTGGGATGTCACGGCTCATCCTCTCTGCCCCTGTTGATTGCTCTTGAACAGGCTCATTTGTTTTGAATTCACACTCTTAATAAAAGTGGTTTTGTACCAACACCTCTCCACTCAAGTACTGTTATGAGAAATTCGAAGCTGTCTGTGTGTACCAGGGAGATCAATGTAAGTTTACAACATATTGAATCCAATTAGTATTATGTGTGGGTAGTAGATCAGGCGGAGAAGGCAATGGCACCCCACTCCGGTACTCCTGCCTGGAAAATCCCATGGACGGAGGGGCCTGGTGGGCTGCAGTCCATGGGGTCGCTAAGGGTCGGACACAACTAAGTGGCCTCACTTTCACTTTCACCCATTGGAGAAGGAAATGGCAACCCACTCCAGTGTTCTTGCCTGGAGAATCCCAGGGACGGTGGAGCCTGGTGGGCTGCCGTCTATGGGGTCGCACAGATTCGGACACGACTGAAGCGACTCAGCAGCAGCAGCTGCAGCAGATCAGGTCCTCTGGACTCACTGTTGTTGGTCTGTGGCTGGGGAACAAGGATACATCTGTTTCTGTTGTTGTTTTTAACCAGGTAGCTTGTTCATTATTCATTATAAGGATCGAATTCCTTTAAAAGTCTTTCAGGCCTAAAGAAACTGGTTCCGTCTCCTATTCTGGTTTATTGCTGGCTGTTTCCACTTATTTTTTCTTTCTGCAAAGATAATGAAGAAATAATGAGGCATGGTCACTTACTCGCTTCAGCGGCCCTCATACTGGCCGTAAAACACTGATCATAGCTTTTCTTATTGGTGTTTAGTTGCTTTACTATGTTGCGTTAGTTTCTGCTGTACTCAGTGACTCAGCTACACATATACATATGTCCCCTCCCTCTTGAACCTCCCTCCCACCTCCCCGCAGTGCTGAACCTATTATTGTCTAGACCTCATTTCTGCCTTGGTTCATTTTCTAGAAGAAGCTTTTAAATTGATTAAATGATTTTTTTTTTTTAAGTTGGACTTGTTTCTAGCCTCAAGGTATAACCAGGTCTGAACTCGTCTACTCACCATAAACAATGAGAAAACTGGACAAAGATACTGGAAACAGCAGTTTTCAGACACTGGACCAGAGTCAGTGTGTCAGTGCATGGGTTTTCTTTTTTTCTAATTTATTTTTTTTATTGAAGGATAATTGATTTACAGAATTTTGTTGTTCTCTGTCAAACCTCAACATGAATCAGCCATAGGTATACATTTACCCCCTCCGTTTTGAACCTCCCTCCCATCTCCCCCCATCTCATCCCTCTAGGTTGATACAGAGCCCCTGTTTGAGTTTCCTGAGCCACACAGTAAATTCCCCTTGGCTATCTATTTCACATATGGTAGTGTAAGTTTCCATGTTACTCTCTCCACACATCTCACCCTCTCCTCCCCTCTCCCCATGTCCAAAGTCTATTCTCTATGTCTGTTTCTCCACTGCTGCCCTGTAAATAAATTCTTCAGTACCATTTTTCTAGATTTCATATATGTGTGTTAGAATACAATATGTATCTTTCTCTTTCTGACTCACTTCACTCTGTATAATAGGTTCTAGATTCATCCACCTCATCAGAACTGATTCAAATGCATTTCTTTTTATGGCTGAGTAATATTCCATTGTGTATATGTACCACAACTTCTTTATCCACCCATCTGTTGATAGACATCTAGGTTGCTTCCATGTCCTAGCTATTGTAAATAGCACTACAATGAACAATGGGATACATGTGTCTTTCAATTTTAGTTTCCTCAGGGTATATGCCAGGGAGTGGGACTGCTGGGTCCTATGGTAGTTTTATTCCTAGTTTTTAAAGGAGTCTCCATTTTGTCTTCCGTGGTGGCTGTATCAATTTACATTCCCACCAACAGTGCAAGAGCGTCCCCTTTTCTCCACACCCTCTCCAGCATTTATTGTTTGTAGATTTTTTGATGATGGCCTTTCTGACTGGTAGGAGGTGATATCTCATTGTAGTTTTGATTTGCATTTCTCTAATAATGAGTGATGTTGAGCATCTTTTCATGTGTTAGTTAGCCATCTGTATGTCTTCTTGGGAGAAATGTCTATTTCTGTCTTTCCCCCACTTTTTGATTGGGTTGTTTGTTTTTCTGGTAGTGAGCTGTATGAGCTGCTTGAATATTTTGGAAATTAATCCTTTGTCAGTTGTTTCATTTGTTATTATTTTCTCCCATTCTGAGGGTAGTCTTTTCACCTTGCTTATAGTTTCCTTTGCTGTGCAAAAGCTTTTAAGTTTAATCAGGTCCCATTTGTTTACTTTTGTTTTTATTTCTGTTACTCTAGGAGGTGGGTCATAGAGGATTTTGCTTTGATTTTTGTCATTGAGTGTTCTGCCTATATTTTCCTCTAAGAGTTTTATAGTTTCTGGTCTTACATTTAGGTCTTTAATACATTTTGAATTTATCTTTCTGTATGGTGTTAGGAAGTGTTCTAATTTCATTCTTTTACATGTAGCTGTCCAGTTTTCCCAGCACCATTTATTGAAGAGGCTGTCTTGTCCCATTGTATAATCTTGCCTCCTTTATCAAAAATAAGGTACCCATAGATGCATGGATTTATTTCTGGGCTTTCTATCTTGTTCCATTGGTCTGTTTTTCTGTTTTTGTGCCAGTACCATACTGTCTTGATGACTGTAGCTTTGTAGTAGAATCTGAAGTCAGGAAGGTTGATTCCTCCACCTCCATTCTTCTTTCTCAAGACTGCTTTGGCTATTTGGGGTCTTTTGTCTTTCCATATGAACTGTAAAATTTTTTGTTTTAGTTCTGTGAAAAACGCCATTGGTAATTTGATAGGGATCATGTTGAATCTGTAGATTGCATTTGGTAGCATAGTCATCTTCACAATATTGATTCTTCCTACCCAGGAACATGGACTATCTCTCCATCAGTTTATGTCACCTTCAATTTCTTTCATTGGTGTCTTATAATTTTCTGTGTACAGTTCTTTTGTCTCCTTAGGTAAGTTTATTCCTAGATATTTAACTCTTTTTATTGCAATGGTGAATGGGATTGTCAGTGCATGATTTTGAGAGAAGGAAAACAAATGAGGTGACTGCCACCATGGCCCCAGATTTCCACTGGGAGGCACTTTCTGGACCACAGCAGAGAGAGGGGGAGTCCAAGCAAGTCATAGATCTTTCATTGACTTGAGCATTAGGAATTGGAATTCAGAGAAGCCAAGGAAGCCAAAATTTATGGAACAGAGTAAGGGAGTGGAATAAACTACATGGGGGGGGGAAGCTCTTTGAGAGGTCTCCTTCAGTGTCCTTGAGTCTCTCGGGGGCGGGGGGGAATTATATTGTGCATTCGTACGACCAACTCTCCAAGGTCAGGGAAAGAGCAACTATTAGGGGATTTGTAAGATTAACCATTTCTAGAGATCACATAGTCCCAACCACTCAAGTGGAGAGAACTCACTGAATGTACAGGACATTCAGAAAAGAACTCAGAAAGTTCATGCATTAGTCATAGATAAAAACAGCCAAGAGTAAACCTGTCTACTAAACACCTAACAGCAATACTCAAAAATATCAATCTGACTAAAAAATAATTTAACTGCCTGCCAAAAAGAAAACCCTGCAATACTATTTAAAGGAGGCCCCCTCCCAAAAGAATCTGGACATTCAATCACATAATAGTCATAATGTCCAATATCCACTCAAATTTTACTAGACAAGCAACAGTGAAAGACAGTGTGCCACACCACCAGGATAGAGTTCAGTCACAGACACAGACTCAGAAATGGTGCAGATGATGGAGAACTGATGGAATTAGCAGAGACGGACTTTAGAGCTTATTATACACATGCTTAAGCATGTTAAGGAAAATAAGAACATAAAGAAGAGAGAAACAGAAGATAAAACCAAAGGAAACCAACAAGTAAGCTGGATAACACAGATCTGAAATTGAAAATTCTCCACACCTTTGCCAATCCAGAGGAGCCATTTCTTTTTATCTTTAAATATGAAAATATCTCAAACATGCTCAAGACTGCCAAAAAGAAGGTGATGATCTTCCAGTGCTTGTCAGGTATTTCCAGCATTTACCCAGATTCTACTCTGTGTTTCATTTGGCCTCCGAACACTTTAAAAAAAAAAATCTGGAGTACTGAAAACAATCACAGATATCATATAATTTCACTTATAAATATTCAAGTGTTCATTCTAAGAAATAAGTGATCAAAGCTTAAACACACACATGTAACACCATATTACACCCAAAAGATTAGCAATAATCCCTTTATGTTGCCTGATAACCAATCTATAATTTTTCCTGATTGTCTCAGAAGTGCCTTTAGGTTTCATTTGCTCTACACTCTGCTTTCAGATAATGTGACTCTTAATTCTTTTGTAATCTTAGCAGTTTGCCTCCTCTTCTAGTTTTTCCATGCCAGTGATTTGTTAGAAACAATCTGATCATTTTCCAGGTCATTTGTCCAGTAGAATGTCTCACTTCTGGCTTTGGCCGGCTGAGTCACTGGGCATCATTTAAATTTCTTCTCAGCCTCGCATTAGCTATGAATGGGCAAGTAGGTCTAGAGGCTCAACTGGGTTCAGGTTCAGTCTCTCCACAATGATACTTCACCAGTGGGGCCGTAACCCTCCTATTGCAGAGCTTCAGTGGGTTGTTGATGTCTGGCAGTCCCACTTTCGGCAACATTAAGACAGATGAGTGGGATCTGCCATTGTCAGCCTACCAGCTTTTCACCTAACAGTTTTAGATGTCCCTTAGAATAATAATTTTTAAAAACCCTTGCCAGTGTCATAGCTGAGAAATGGGAGCCTTCTGTTTTAACTGGTGTTATTTGTTGCTTATTTTTCAAGTCAAGGGTTTCCTCTGTGATTCATCTCCCTACTTCCTCAAGTCTCCTCTCTGAGTCTTGATCATCTCTGGTCTATTTCTTGTCTTGGCCTTCTCCTCATGCCCTCAGGACTACTTGATGCAGAAACCATTCCATGCACAGCTCCTAGGAACTGTCTCCACATTCTGAGTCACAGGGAGATACGAGGTGTCAGTCCCTGATTCCAGCTCCCTGATGGGCAGCCTGCAAAGCCACCAAACCGCACATCCTTTCTCTACCATGGTCCACACTGCAAAATGGGAGAAGTTTAGTAAAACACTAAGTCTGTTCATTCCTACTCACTTTTTCATTTCCAGAACCTCTTCCTAAGATGAGGGCATGAGTCTCTGTGGCCTGGGCTGTGGATAGTTTGTGGAACACGCCGTTCTGAATCACAGCGGCCCTTCCCCTCCTGAGTTAGCTGTAGGCCACCCTGTGCTCTTCCTCTCTCCTTCTTCAGATGACTTATCTTGCAGGAAGTTCCAAAGGTTCTCAGCAAATATGACCTTGGTGGCGTCAGCCCAGAGGTTGCAGACACATGCTCAAGTCTGTCTGAATCCTGGGATGAGCACAAGTCAGTCTGGCCCACAGGAGCCCTGACCCCAGTAAGCAGCAGGGTCAGTACCCTCAGAGGTACAATGTGCTGCTACCAAAAGAATGTTTTTCCAAAAGATTTTTTTTCGAAGGAAAACAATGCAAAAATTCTTTTTAGTAATCCAGGCATCTTTGTGAAAAATGTTGACAATCCCCTGAGGAACTTTGTAGGAAAGAAAGACTTAAGAAACCCTGTTGTGACTGTTGCCACCCTGACCCCCACCCCCAGAGTGTGTCAAACCCCTCCAGGACAGGAGTCTCCATTTCCCTCCCTTAGAGGCCCCCCTGAGCTGCAGGCCCTCATCAAGGACATCTTTTGGAGTTGAGTGCATTTTGTGTGTGCGTGTGTTTTTTTTGTTTTGTTTTGTTTTGTTTTTACCAGTTTCTGTCATCTACTGGTTGAGGGGATTCCAATGCAGAGTCCCCTTTGGAATGAGGAGGGACACAGGGATGGACCCCTCTAGTGACCAGGGTAGCACTGATGCTTACACACACACAGAGAAGGTTGAGTCTAGAGTGCTGTGAAGGCAGGATCTGGTCCCTGAGTGGCTCCAGGTCCCAGAACTTCTCTTAAAAAGATACCCAGGAGGAAACCACATCTTAAAAACCAGAAAAATGATGGACACAAGTCTTCTACTAATCACTCACATAAGATGCTTATTTAATCTTCAGGATATCCACACAGAGCCCTTTATTCCCACCTTAACTATTAAGAAACTATCAGCCCGCTCAGCTCCTGGCTCCATCAAAGCCACTGCATGCTTCCATCCTCCCTGTTTCCCCTCTGCCAGGCTCTCAGTCTTCTTTCTTCTCTCCTGCCAGAAAGACCGTGGATCCCAAGCACTCTTCACTAGAGTTGTCAGAGTCTCTTCTTTCTCACTGTTGATTTTGTTTGGTCACTACGTCATGTCTGACTCTTTGCAATCCCAAGGACTGCATCCTGCCAGGCTTCCCTGTCCTTCCCCATCTCCCAGAGTTTGCTCAAACTCATGTCCATTGAGTCGGTGATGCTATTGAATCATCTCATCCTCTACCACACCCTTCTCCTTAGGCCTTCAATGTTTCCCAGCATCATGATTTTTTCCAATGACTTGGATCTGTGCATCAGGTGGCCAAAATATTATTAAAGCTTCAGCATCAGTCCTTCCAATGAATATTCAGGGTTGATATCCTTTAGGATGGACTGGTTTGACCTCCTTGCAATCCCAGGGACTCTCAAGAATCTTCTTCAGAAACACAATTCAAAAGCATTAATTCTTTGGCCCTCAGTCTTCTTTATGGTCCAACTCTCACATCTATACATGACTACTGGAAAGACCATAGCTTTGATTATATGGACCTTTGTTGGCAAAGTGATGTCTCTGTTTTTAAATATCCTGTCTGTTTGTCATAGCTTTTCTCCCAAGGAGCAAGTGTTTTTTAACTTCATGGCTTTCTTTCTCATTAGAATGCATTTAGTCCAGTGAACTCTCAACTCATTTTATCTTACTCGGGAAGGGGTTGCCAAGCCTGGACCACAGTGGTGAGGACATCTGAAGAGCATGAATCATGGACTGTTCAGCAGTTTTGAGTCAGGACAGTCAGCCCTTCTCCCTGCCTGGCTGGATTAAGGATGCTGTGGAGCCGCCCACCTCTCATGTTTTGGGAGAATGTCGTCAAGGTGCCAAGTCTTCAGAGCTCCCCAGGCTGGGCTCCCAGCACCCCCATTTCTATCCCACTCTGTTCTCTCCTGGGACTCACAGAACGGCAGAGCTGCCCTTTGAGACCAGAGTTCCTTCCCTTGCTACCTCTAGTTTAAAAATGACACCTGGTCCCTCCTCCCAGCCTGCTCTGCATTCTCTGCACCCTCCCCTTGAAGCTACACGGACTGTGACTGCCTCACCCTGCAGAGCAAAGCCAAGTGATGCTGTGAGATGTCTGAAGCCAGGACAGGAGGGGCCCCCTAGTGTCTGTGACTTCCCAAAGACGCCTGGCGTCCTGACCTCCATGAAAGGAGTCCTACGAGGCTGCCGCCCGTGTAAGAAGCCCAGATCACATGAGAGGCCATGGGGACGGTTCTGGCCAAACTCCATCCTTCAAAGTACACATGAGTGCAGAAGCCTCCAGCAGATCCTAGTCACACGGTAGAACAGTGATGAGCCTTGCCCATTACCCTGCCTCAATTCCTGACCCACAAAACCCACGCAAATGATGATGTTGTTTTCCACCTCGCCTTTTCAGGGAGTTTGGTTCTATAGCAAAACAGCTGGGGCACTGCTTGGCAGCTCTGCTCCTCGGTCTCGCACATGGGTGGAGAGCCTTTCGTCTCCTTGATGCATCCCTCTCTCTCGCCCGACATCTGTTATGCCTGGAGGAGTTCTGCACGTGTCCTGTCCTTCCTAAAGAAACCAAAGGAGTACCTTTCAATTATTTATTAACAAAACATAGTCGGCCCCTACAGATCTATGAAAACAAGCCAGAGAGAAAACCCATGAGGGGTTTGAAGATCTACACAGTCGAGGGGGTTGAAAGGTCCCTGTTTAGCCATTTGCTTTATTTATTTGCTAAACTTCCACTTACTGTTCTTCAATTATCAGTTCCTGGGTTGGAAAGATTGCCTGGAGAAGGGAAAGGCTGCCCTCTCCAGTGTTCTAACCTGGAACATTCCATGGACTGTATAGTCCATGGGGCCGATGATATAAAAGGAAAGAGAACACAAATCTGAATTCACAGGAAGTCATGCTGTCAGTACACTCAAGGTGGGATCATTTGCATCAGCCATGAGTCACACAGTAAGGAAGTTATCGCTAAAGGGCCGTATCCAAGAAGTGGACTTTGCGACCACTTTATGCGACCACTTTACATGAGGATGGTAGAAACAGGCATTTCCCGAGGAAGAAAGATATGTGTGCATTGAAAATAGTTCTGGATACAGTGTTTTAAAAAGAAAAGAGGTGAGCCCTCGAGATTGTGCAGCAGGAAACCTGTACAGGAACATTCACCGTAGCCCTGGGGCCTTAGCAAGGAATGGGCACACCTCATGCTGGCCAGTGGGAGAGATGCCCTGCTCTTTACCACCCAGCCAGGTGGTAAAGCCACACAGGAAGGAAAGCTGGGGAAAGACAGACTCGGGGTTCAGGGTGATGATCAGCCTCTGGGAGCGGAGCCGGGAGCAGGATGGGCAAGCAGAGAAAGCCAGGTGGCAACAGGCGGGTCACTGTCAGCACGCCAGCTTTCATTTTGGGCGGCGAGTCCAAAGGTGCTTAAAGGGTGACTAACGAGTAAATAAGCCAGTGTGGGTCACCCACGGATCCACCGTGAGGGTAGAGCAGGAATCAAGGACTGTGATTAATCCTGCTCTGTGTATATGGGGCTCAAACTAGCACAGAGGGAGAGTGTGGAGCTGGGAGGAGAGAAGAGGCAGAAAGCAGTCCAGACGGCTCTTTCAGGAGGCTGAGTGCCGAAGGGGAGGAGGAAACAAGAGAGCGGTCAGAGGAGCAGGGACGGTCGCCACTTTGCTGTTGGTGTGCGTGTGTGTTTAGTTTGTTCACTAATGGGGATAACCCCGTAGCTGGAAACACTGATAGTGCAGAATGAAGGGCGATTCAGGACTGACATCCCTAAGGAGTGGGGGAGGGAGTTGAGGGAGCAAACCGAGCCTCCTTCCATGTGCTGAGCATTAGCCCTGCCTGTGAGGGAGCCTTGTCCCCGCCGACAACTTGTGGTCCTCAGTAAAAGGAGCGCGGTTGCCTGGGTTCACTGGGACCCTGAGGCTCCCCTACACACCAGCCTGCCCACACAGCAGCCTTGGCCCATATGCAGGATGTGAAAAACCCCAGACGCCAGCTGTCTCCACCACCGGCCTGAGGTTCCTCCAAATCCTGCCTTCATCCCTCTTCTCCCGAGAGTAGGAAAATCCCCCATGTTTCCAAGGTGGGCATATTCAGCAGCTGTGAAGCCACCGATGGGTTTGTGGGCTCTGCAGCTGTCCACGGAAGGACCCCAAGTCTCCCCACACCTGCTGGGACCCACCTGTATCTCCCCCTTTCAAAAACCTGAGCTCCGGACACTGGGCCTCCAACTCTCCCTTCACACCGCTCCTGGACAGTCTTCCTTCCTTCTCAAGGGTCAGAAAGAGGGCACCTGACCTCAGGCTTCATGCAAGCACCTTTTGCCCCATGAGTGTCCCCAGATCCCCTACCCACCTGCCTGTGTCTCTTGAGGACTCAGCAGTGTCCGGTCACCTTGTGTGCCTGGGGGCATCCAGGCTCCCAAAGCTGACCTCTGCCCTCCCAGGCACCGTGGGCCTGTTGCTGCCCCCAGACAGGGCTGGGGTGCCCGGGAGTCAAGCTTCACCCTGAGTTGAACTCATCATTCAAACTGAGCCTGAGAGACACAGTTCAACTTTCCTAAGAAGTACTGTGTTTCCTCTATAAAAGTGGATTTATGTGTTTGTGAGGAGGCTTTTCACTGTGACTGGACACGGATGCTTCCAGCTCCTGGAACATTCCTCCCACCCCTCCCCTAGGGAGCCTCCCATCAGTGGGGGTTGGACTCCTGTCCTTCTGGTCTCAGCCCACCCTGGCCCACTGCCCGGTCACATCCACTCCTGGATACACGAGGCCATTCGGGTCTCCACGCAGTTCCTGCCATCTGCCCCCTTGTCTTTATCCCCATGAGACACTTGCCCCACGCCGCACCCCCCCCCAGCCCAGAGGCACCTTCTGATGAGACCAGAGGAAGAAGCTGACCTTGACCCTGGCTCTATGCCCCTCTGCTCCAAACCCTGGCTGGAAGGGACCAACAAGACTCTGATGGATGTCTCTGCTCTCCACACCAGTGATCACTTCCCCCCTGTGCCATTAACCACTTCCTGCCTCCCACCCCAGACCCCTGCCCACAACCACAACTTTCTGGGCTAGAGCAAGAGGGGCGGGTGGGACCTGGATTTGCAGACTCAGTTTCTGTGAATTGTCTGGATAACAGTAAGAAACCAGGATAACAGCAGGAAAGCCAGGAAACTGATACACTGAATCACCGACACATTTTCCAAAGGTTGACGTCTCCAGCTGTGCGGGAAGATAGTGAGGAATGAGGGCGGTGGACTTCAGGGCAGGCAGCCCTCTTGTTTTGGGTGGGAGGGCCCCTAACAGGACAGTGGACTGAATCCAGGAGGCGGAGTGATGGAAACATCTAAGGCCCTTGGGGCCAACCCACCCTTCAGGAATTTTCAGATACCATTTTGCTCCTGGCATAGGAATCTCATTCTATCCACTCTGGAGCCAAAACAAGAGGCAGGTTTCCTAGGCAACCAAGGAAACATCTCCAGAGAAGGGTTACGTTGTTTTGAAGTGTTTTGAAATCTTATCAATGGTTTCCAGGGAAACCCAGGATGATGAATCGTGGTCTTGCTAGGTAACAGGGGAAAGGATTTGAATTCACAGTGTGCATGTATTCAGTTGTTTATGAAGGCAGAAAAGCATGTTTCACTCACATCTGACATTTTAATTTCCTTGTTGTACATACAGTAGCTCCTTGGAGGAGGTCAGCCTGATTCGGATCACAAAGTTTGAAAATTACAGAATGCATGAATCACTCTAGAATTGAATTTTAATTAACCTTATGTATTTTACTTTGGGAAAATGAAGATGTTAAGAAGTCACTGAGCTGCCAAATTTTGATCCGAACAATTTTTGAGTCAAAGGCAGCAGTGTCTCCAGAAGAAACGAAGCAACAGCATATTTGCTGTGACCCTGTATTGTTAGTTACTTCCATACCTTAATATAGACGGTATTAAGTAAAAAAAGTCTGGCCAGTCAATAACCCTGATGCAGACCTGGGTTTATCTTCTGTTATTTTGCATCCGCTGAGACTACTGTTTGTGTATTTTTTTCTGCAGGCAGTATTTCCTTTCTTGGTTGGTCCATGATCATCTTTTAAGACTTACCCCTACATCTCAAATTCATCTTTGCCCTTGTCCATTGTGTGACTATTCAGGAAGTTTCCACATCTCCAAAGACAGCTCAAAACAACAGTGATGGAGCGGCTTCTCCACTGGTCCAGTGGCTAAGAATCTGCCTTGCAAAGCAAGGGATACCAGTTCGATACTTGCTCCAGGAAGATCCCAGATGCCAAGGAGCGACTAAGCCCAGGCACCCTCCTATTGTGAGCCTGGGAGCCACAGCTACTGAGGCCCACCGTCCCCAGAGCCTGTGCTCCGTGACAAGGAAGACGCCGCGATGAGAAAGAGTAGCCCCCGCTCACTGCAGCTGGAGGAAGCGTGGGTGCCACAAAGAGGCCCATCACGGCCAAAAAATAACAAAATAAATAAAGAAATCTTTTACAAAGTGGTGGAAAAGCACATATCATAAGTTTGGTCAGCCTATGTTAGTAAATCTCTTCAAAAATATCTTCTGTTTCACTGAAACTGATTTTCATTTCCTGAGTAATATTTTTCATGGTTGTTCTATGTACATGTTTTATATAAAGTAACTGTCTTCTATTTTTCTGGGCTTTTGTAATGGGATCAAATACAGTTGACTACAAGCAGAAACAGATGACTCTAACGATAGATCAAACTGATAGCTTAACCACAGAGAAAAGTAACAGTGAACTGAAGTAATTTCTGAAAAGTTTACTCTGTGTACCCTCCAGTGGGATATATTTTGAGGACAAAAGAGCCACAGAAAAATTGGAATTATTAATAGACTGCTTTTGGTAGTGATGCTGATGCTGCCGCTGAAGCTGACACTCCAATACTCTGGCCACCTGATGGGAAGAGCCCACTCATTGGAAAAGACCCTGATGCTGGGAAAGATTGAAGGCAGGAGGAGAAGGGGAACAGAGGATGAGATGGTTGGATGGCATCACCGACTCAATGGACATGAGTCTGGGTAAGCTCCGGGAGTTGGTGATGGACAGGGAGGCCTGGCGTGCTGCAGTCTATGGGGTTGCAAAGAGTCGGACATGACTGAGCGGCTGGACAGAACTGAACTGATCCCTCCCAACGTGCAACAGCAAGAAAGCCTCTCACCAAAGACTTATGCTGCGTGTGCTCAGCGGCTCAGTCGTGTCTGACTCTTCGTGACCCCGTGGACTGTAGCCTGCCAGCTCCTCTGTCCATGAAATTCTCTGGGCAAGACTACTGGAGTGGGTTGCCTTTTCCTCCTCCAGGGGATCTTCCCAACCCAGGGATCCAACCCGAGTCTCACGTATTGCAGGCAGACGCTTTACCTCTGAGTCATGAAGCTCAGCTCTCAAATGCATGGAAAATCGGGTTTATAGGGGACCACTCAGGGCCTGGAGTCTAACTCTAAACTCTCTGCTTGAGGCCTAAGGTCAGGGGCAGACCCTGGCCCGTTTGCCCCAGGAGAACGTGAAGCCTCTGCCCTGAGAATCCTTGGCTGACTTCCCTTCAGGCCAATCTAGAACCCCCATCCCCATTTTTTAAGTTTTCTTGGGACCCTGTGTTGGCAGAGGAAGGGCCGGATCTCCGTATGCACCTGCTGAAGGCCATGCAAATCTCCCAAGTTTCATAACTCTGCAAAGACACAGAATTTCGATGGTGTTCATGAACACCGCACCGTTCCCATCTCCCATTCACAACCCCCTCCAGCAAATATTTTCCAGCCAGCAGCAAGACCGTGGTGGACCAAGCAAATTCCAATTGCTTCTGCTCTTGCCCTGGTCAGGTCAAGGTCAGGCAGACTGAAAACATTCAGAGCAATCCCCAGGACTTCGAGGAGCTTGGCCCCCAAGACGGATGATCAGGCTCTAGTCTCAGCTGCAGAGTGACCTTGAGCAAGCTTTTATTTAGTCACGGTGTCTTATTTTCTCACATGCAACACATATTTTTATCTGCCCTTAGGGGCGATTATAAGCTCCAAGTGAAATACATTTGTTTGTGAAGGAGCATTTGAAAATGTGTCTTTTTTCTGCACAGACCACTACAGCCAGGCTGCAAGGGCTGCCTGTCTCAGGCAGAAAGTGATCGTTAATCAGATGTGAATTTCCTTGTAACGTGAAGCCTTCCTGAGAACCATGCTATGGTTCTGGGGATAACAACAGGTATTCTTCAGCTGCTAGGTCCCAGAGGGATGGGACATAAACAAGGAAAAGTGTTCTCCAGGTAACATGCTGTCTCCTCCATAGCCGGCTGGCCCTAGAGTCTGTCTGGAGATGCATGCTTGTTCCCTCTTAGTCCATGAATCTTTCCTTGCTGATAAGCTGCCGTTCTGGAACAAGGCATTCGGACAAAGCCCTGGAGGTCCACCCACGGCAGAGGAAAAGAGAAGAAAAAATGCTGTAATAAAGCACCCAGCTTCTCCCCTCCTGAGTCTCAATTTTTCATTTCAGAAAGCCAGGGCCAACCCCATGTGTAACAGATGACCCCGTGTGTCCAACTGAGAACTCGGGGCTGCGCTGACACAGTTTCCTAAAAACCTGGAGTCAAGCTGGTCAAATCCCCACACTGGGCATCACCAGCCGCTGAGTCAGCCAGCTTGGAAGATTCCCCGAACTAGGCGGAGGGTGAGCCGGAGGACACTTCAGACCCCAGCTAGGAGCGATGTTGAGGAAGCAAGGGTTTTAAGCTATGCAATAGAAACCTGGTGAATTGTTTCAGGCTGTGTCAGAGGAGGAAATCTGTTGGTCAGGTGTAGAAATCTGGGCTCAAACACAGTCAGGGTGTTGCCAGGCCCGCCAGGGGGTGAGGGTGGAGGTGACAGTGTCAGGCACTCAGTCGTGCCGGACTCTGCGACCCCATGGACGGTGGCCCCCCAGGCTCCTCTGTCCATGGGATTCTCCAGGCAAGAACACTGGGGTGGGCTGCCATGCCCTCCCCTAGGGGATCTTCCCCACCCAGGGATCGAACCCAGGTCTCTTGCATTGCAGGCAGATTCTTTACCATCTGAGCCACTCCGAGGTGTGAGGGGGATGAGGGCAGCTTGCCTAATCATTCTCGGATCTCTAGCTAGGAGTGGGTGAGAGAGCTTCCACATCCCCACACTGGTCTTGTTTCAATTCTGTTCTGGACAGAGCAGCATCTGTCATCCAGATGCCCCCGTGACCAGCCTGCAGAAGAACCAGCCCCATAAGCTGAGACACGTCATCCTTTCAGTAATCACATCTGCCCTGATTGACGGATAAAGCAGTACTGGGTCTATGCATCAGTCGCTGCGAGTCTAGTTAACTTGTGTCTGTCTCGGCAGTAACTAAATCAGGTTCTGGAAACAAGAACTGGAAACCAAGTACAGAGAATCCACTGAGGTCAGAGCCCCCCAGGGGCACCCGCTTGTAAGGCCAGCTCTGCAGCGCCGGAGGCAGGCTCACTAGCCCCAGAAGCTCAGTGTCTGCGATCACTGAGGAATCACTTTTTCAACACTGCCAATTATTGTTTGTAAATATCTGTGCTTTTACTTTGCTTCCTAGGTCTAGTTTCTCTCTAGTTTCTCTGTAAGAACAAGGAAGTGTTCAGTAAGTGCTGACTTAATACATGGAGGGGTAAGTAATAGCCTCAGTATTTTTGCCTGAAAACGAATAAATATCTCTGAGAGCAAAGGCAGATAGTACATGAAAGCACTTTAGGAGGACTGCAGTTTACAAATACAGGAGGGTTGTGAGTGACCGGTGGGCTTCACTGTAACCCCTGACCACACACGGGACTCACGCCAAACAGATCTGCAGGTCTGCTGAGGGCTGTGTTGTTATAGTTCTTCACGTGTGTGTGCTAAGTAGCTAAGTTGTGTCTGACTTTTTGCAACCCCATGGACTGTACCAGGCTCCTCTGTCCACGGGATTCTCCAGGCAAGAATACTGGGGTGGGCTGGCATTCTCTCCTCCAGAGCATCTTCCCAAACCAGGGGTCCAGCCTGAGACTCCTGTGTCTCTGGCACTGGCAAGCCTTTACTACTAGCACCACCTGGAAAGCCCGTAGTTCTTCATACATGTCCTCAATTAATCCTCACAGCACTCTAAGGGGGCACAGCCATCATTGGCAAGAATGAGGGTTAGGCTGGTGCGTCGTTTTGATGCCTTACCCCTTTCCCCTTTCTACTTCCCCAGTCCATCCTTCCACACACCCCTCTCACTCCCCACCTCACACAGAGCAAGGGACTCCTATGGGAGTGAAATACAGAAGGAACAATAACACCGTGGAGACCGATTATTAAAAGTTAGGCCAGAGCAACTGTGGACATGCGCAGACCCCCTCCTCCTCAAAAAACAAAACAAATAAACCTCTTCCTAAACTACACATCTTACATAATTAACTCAAAGTGAATCATGGCCTTAAATGTAAAATGAAATAAATTTTAGCAACATGGATAGATCTAGAGATTATCATATTAAGTGAAGAAAGTTAGACAGAGACAAATATATCATTTACATGAGGAATCTAAGAAAACAATACAAATGAACTTATTTACAGAACAGACTCATAGAAAACAAACTTATGGTTACCAAAGGGGGGGGGGATAAATTAAAGGTTTTGGATTAACATATGCACACTACTATATATAAAATTGATAACAAGGACCTGCTGTATAGCACAGGGAACTATGCTTAATAACCTTATAATAATCTGTAAAGGAAATGAATAAGGAAAAGAACACATCTATATATATGTATAACTGAATCACTTTGCTGTACACTTGAAACTAACACAATGCTGTAAATTAACTTTAATAAAAAAAAAATCTAAGAGAGAGAGAAAAAAATTTCTTGAAAAAACCTAGGAGAAAGTCTTCAGGACCTAGATTCAGGCAGAGTTCTGAGACTTGACGTCAAAAACAGGATCTACAAGCGGAAAATCCGATAAACTGGACCTCATCAAAAATTAGAACTTCTGCTTTGCGGAAGACCCTGTTAAGAGATTGAAAAGACAAGCTACAGACTGGGAGGAAAGTTTTGGAAACCACATATCTGACAAAGGACTTGCAGCGAGAGTAAATGAAGGAGCTCTCCAAACGCATCAGTAGCAAGACAAACAATCCAAAAAGGCCGGAACAGACATTTTGCAGTGGAGGGCACAGAGATGGCAAAGAAACACACAAAAAGATACTCAACACCATTAGCCGGAAAGATGTAGATTGAAACCACAATGCGTTAGGAGACCAAACACTGATCAGAGTGGCTAAAACAAAAAATAATGGCAACACCAAATGCTGATGAGCGTGAGAAGAAACCAGATCACCCGCACAAGACTGGTGGGAATGTAGTAACTCAGCCAGACTGGGGAAGAGCGTGGGCAGCTGTTTACAGAACTGAACATGTGCTCACCATACGACCCAGACGTGGCACTCTTGGGCCCTCATCCGAGAGAAATGAAAACGCCTTTGCACACAAAAAACTACATAAATGTTGGTGGTCAATTTCTTTGTAATAGCCCCAGAGTGGGAACAACCAGGAGGTCCCTCACAGGTGAATGGTTAAAAAGTGGTGGCATGGCTATACTCTGGAATTCTACTCGGTAATGAAAAGAGGCCTCAGCTACTGGCACCCACACAACTAGGAAGGATCCCAGGGGAATCATGCTCAGTGGGAAAAACACCAGTCTCCAAGGATACATGTGCTGTGTGAGTCTATCTATATGGCGTTCTTGACAGGACACAATTATGGAGATGAGAACGGATGACCAATCCCCAGGGAGGAGGGTGGGTGAAGGAAAGGAAGTGGCTTTGGCCATGACAGGGCGGCACGAGGGATCCTTGGGATGGGGTCTTTCTGTGTCTCTACGGTAATGGTCACACAAATTCACGTACAAAATAAAACTGTGGAAAACAAGCAAACACAGGCTTGCCTGGCGGCTCAGACGGTAAAGAACCCACCTGCAGCGCTGGAGACCTGGGTTCAGCCTCTGGGTTGAGAAGATCCTCTGGAGAATGAAATGGCAGCCCACTCCAGGATTCTTGCCTGGGGAATTCCATGGACAGAGGAGCCTGGCAGGCTACAGTCCGTGGGGTTGCACACAGTCGGACACAACTGAAGCGGCTTAGCATGCAGGCATGCAGGCATGCAAGCACGCACACAGTGCATTTCATAAATGAAGCAGCCTGAGTGAGGCTGGGCTCCCCAGGTGGCACTAGTGGTAAAGAACTCACCTGCCAATGCAGGAGATGCAAGAGCCCCGAGTTCGATCCCTGGGCCGGGAAGATCCCCTGGAGGACGAAATGGCAGCCCACTCCAGGATTCTTGCCTGGAGAATCCGATGGACAGAGGAGCCTGGTGGGCTCTGGTCCATAGGGCCACAAAGAGTCAGGCATGCTGCAGTCCATGGGGTGGCAAAGAGATGGACACGATTGAGTGTCTGAACTGAACTGAACTGACTTTTTCGGCTGAAGTGGCTGAGCATAAGGGAAGTTAGCCTTAGTTTCTGAGGCCTGCAGTAACAGAGCAGCACAGCCAGCTGGCTGAAGGCAGCAGGCGTTCTGTTCTCTCTGGGCTCTGAGAGCAGAGGTCGGCAAAGTGTCAGCAGAGCCATGCTCCTTCCAGAAGGTCTGAGGGAGAGTCCTTGTCTCTTACAGCTTCCGTGGCCGCAGTCTCCCTTGGCTTCTGAAGAATAACGCCAATCACGGCCTGGTCTTCCCAGGCTCTTCTCCTCTGTCTCTGCATCAGCGTCATGCTGTACCATGTCAGCTGTGGCATTGTTCTACAATTACGTAAGGTGCTACCTTTAAGGAAATGGATGAAAGATTTATAAGGTATCTCTGTCTTATTTCTTGCAACCACATAAGAACATGCCATTGTTGTTGTTCAGTCACTCGGTCGTGTCCAGCTTTTTGTGACCCCACGGACTGCAGCATACCAGGCTCCCCTCTCCTTCACTAACTACCCAAGCTTGTTCAAACTCATGGCCACTGAGTCGGTGATGCCATCCAACCATCTCACCCTCTGTTGTCCCCTTCTCCTCCTGCCTTCAATCTTTCCCAGTATCAGGCCTTTTTCAATAAGTTGACTCTTCCCATCAGATGGTCAAAGTATTGGAGCTTCAGTATCAGTCCTTCCTATGAGTATTCAGGGTTGATTTCCTTTAGGATTGACTGGTTTGATCTGCTTGCTGTCCAAGGGGCTCTCAAGAGTCTTCTCCAGCACCAATATTCAAAATCATCAATTCTTTGGCACTCAGCCTTCTTCATGGTTCAATGCTCACTTCTGTACATGACTACTGAAAAAACCATAGCTTTGACTGTATGGACCTTTGTTGACAAAGTGATGCTTCTGCTTTTTAATATGTTGTCTAGGTTTGTTATAGTTTTTCTTCTGAAAAAGTCAGTTCAGTTCAGTTCAGACACTCAGTCGTGTCCATCTCTTTGCCACCCTATGGACTGCAGCATGCCAGGCTCCACTGTCCATTACCAACTCCCAGAGCTTGCTCAAACTCATGTCCGTCGAGGCGGTGATGCCATCCAACCATCTCATTCTCTGTCATCTCCTTCTCCTCCTGCCTTCAATCTTTCCCAGCATCAGGGTCTCTGCTGATGAATCAGCTCTTAGCATCAAGTGGCCAAAGTATTGGAGTTCCAGCTTTAGCATCAGTCCTTCCAATGAATATTCAGGACTGATCTCCTTTAGGATGGACTGGTTGGATCTCCTTGCTGTCCAAGGGACTCTCAAAAGTCTTCTCCAACACCACAGTTCAAAAGCATCAATACTTCGCCACTCAGCTTTCTTTATGGTCAAACTCTTACATCCATCCTTGACTACTGGAAAAACTATAGCTTTGACCTAGATGGACCTTTGTCAGTTAAGTAATGTCTTTGCTTTTTAGTAAGCTATGTGGGTTTGTCATAGCTTTTCTCCCAAGAAGCAAGCATCTTTTAATTTCATGGCTGCAGTCACCTTCTGCAGTGATTTAGCAGCCCAAGAAAATAAAGTCTCTCACTGCCTCCATTGTTTTCCCATCTATTTGCTATGAAGTGATTGGACAGAATGCCATAATCTTCATTTTTTGAATGTTGAGTTTTAAGCCAGATTTTTCACTCTCTTTCATCCCCTTCATCAAGAGACTCTTTAGTTCCTCTTCACTTTCTGCCATAAGAGTGGTGTCATCTGCATATCTGAGGTTATTGATATTTCTCTCGGCAATCTTGATTCCAGCTTGTGAATTATCCAGCGCGACATTTTGCATGATGTACTCTGTATCTAAGTTAAAAAGCAGGGTGACAATATACAGCCTGGACGTACTCCTTTCCCAGTTTAGAACCAGTTCATCGTTCCATATCAGGTTCTAACTATTGCTTCTTGACCTGCATACAGGTGTCTCAGAAGACAAGTAAGGTGATATGGTATTCCTACCTCTTTAAGAATTTTCTGAAACTAAAAATATAATTTTAAGTGGGCACAGGGAGATAGGGAGGAAGAAGGAATCCGTGGACTCTGGCATCTGATTGGGTCTGGGACAGAAGGTGACACTGAAGGTGACATCCCACTCTCATGCCTGGATGATGAGAGACGGTGGACCCAGAACAAAACAGAGGAGGAGAAAGAGGAGCTCAGCCCAGCACTCCCCACCCCCGGGGACCAGTGGCTTCAGGCACTGCGTTCTGTTTCCTTGGGACGCTGGTAACATCAGTACCATCAGACAGCAGGAGTGAGTTTCAGTGGGAAATGGGTGATTTTCTAGAAGGCTAGCAGGGAGCCCTGGAACATAAAGGCAGAAATGCAGAGAGACCTTAGGAAGGAGCCAGAACTGGGGCCAGGGAGAACACCCTCTCCTTCTCCACCTTTGTCCAGTCTTCTCCCCTAACAGACTGCCTTTCTCTGTTCCTCAGTCCACAGAGTGGGCTTTCTACTGAAAATGGCTGCATCAGCTCCCAAGTTCACGGGTTATCACTGCTGCTGGGAGAAACTGTCCTCTCACTGCTGGTCCCAGCCCCAGCTTCCAGGGAGAAGGTTCTAACTGGGCCTCTGAGCTGCGTGCCCACTCCATGCGGCCAGAGGCCAAGGCTCTCGTCACAAGCATGATCGGAGCTCCCCAGGGCAGGACAGTATCAAGCAGTCCTTTTGAGCTGGGCAGACATCCCAAAATGTAGCTATCAAGAGGGACTTTAGAGGGTTCCAGTTCCCAGCAAATGTGTAAGGCAAGAGAATTAACCACATTTTCCAAAAAGGGAATCTGTACATCTTCCAACCACTGAATTTTAGAGAGGTTTTCAACAAGCACCAAAACCAACATTTAGATTGGCTTTTACATCGCCCCAAAATTAAATTAACCAGAGCATCAAATCTCTAAGCCTTCTGAAAATCAGAGTTTTATTTTATTATAAATCCAGAGCTATGCAATAAAAATCATTCTCTTATGAGTTTACAGTAGGTACTGCCCACAATCCCTTAAACTTTCTAAAGTCATTACATCTTATTTCTGTTAAAATAATTGTCGCTGGAGATCTTTTACGGTGGAATGACCTTTTAGCACAAGGCCCCTTTACTTTAATAGAGAAATACTGTTTCTTCTCAGAGACAAACGTGAACGGCCGCCGTTTTTGTAGTTGTTGATAACCTGTGTTATTCTCTGGGGAGCATGCTGTGACAAGCTGGCTTATCAGCTGAAGGTTGGGACCCAGAGCCAAGGACTTTGCATCAAAGGATCTGGGAAAGCAGAGGAGACTGTTCTTCCTTCTCTCGTATAAAACCCTCTCAGAGGAGGAGTTCCCTTCCTGTAAGAGCATTTATGGAAGCAAGTCACCCACGGCACACAGGCTGAATAAATAAATAGGTCGCCCAGGCACCTGCTACCTAGATGCGGAATTTGTTGATTTAATCCCTCAATTCTGCCTCCTGGTGATTTTTCATTAATTAAGCGCCTTAGAAACAAAAGAACTTTGTATTCCTTCATCATGGAACTCCCAAAACATCAAAGGGAACAAAGACATTTTCAGAAGCTCTTTGATTCTCCAGGATCTTCCTCCCCGTGAGGGCCTCCACCAGGGAAAGAGGTTAAAGGTCAATCCAGAGGAGGTGGAGGCCCCCAGAGGAAAGCAGGACGAGTCAAAGACTCAGAGAGCGTCAACAGCTCCGTGAGACCGAGTATAAACGGGTTTTTGAAAGTAAAATCTCTGCGCTTCCCTGAGAGATAGCTCTGCTGGGGCTGGCAGTCGGAGGTGTGGATGATATGAAACTAAATTCCATTCCAAACATACCATTTATGGTGGGGAGTCCACATGTTCAGGTTCAAAGAGGGGTCTGCATGACATCTCCATGAAATAATGTTGAATAATTGTGAAAGGCAGACTTGGAGGTTTTCACAAACATGCGTGCAGTTTTTCTCAGAAATCATGTAGAAAACGAACTAAAAAGAATCCCGAAGAAATGCCTCAGAAAGATAGCAGTTACATCAGGTTGTGTCGTAGCAGGATTTTAGGGTGCCTCCCAAGATTTTGGCTCAGACGGTAAAGAATCTGCCTGCAATACAGGACACCCAAGTTCGATCCCTGCTTCAGGAAGATCCCCTGGAGAAGGAAATGGCAACTCACTCCAGTATTCTTACCTGGAGAATCCCATGGACAGAGGAACCTGAAGGGCTGCAGTCCATGGGGTCGTAAAAAGTCAAACACGACTGAGCGATTAACACATATACACACCCCAAGATTCCAGTCCCCCTGGTGTAGACTTGGGTACACCCCATTGGCTGAAGAAAATGCGCAACCTGCAAGTTAAGAATCAGGTTTTATTTGGCAGACAAAACTGACAGCTACGGTTTTTCTAGTAGTCATGTATGGATGTGAGAGTTGGATTATAAAGAAAGCTGAACACCAAAGAATTGATGCTTTTGAACTGTGGTATTGGAAAAGTCTCTTGAGAGTCCCTTGGACTGCAAGGAGATCCAACCAGTCCATCCTAAAGGAAATCAGTCCTGAATATCATTGGAAGGACTGATGCTGAAGCTGAAACTCCGGTACTTTGACCACCTGATGTGAAGATCTGACTCATTCAAAAAAACCCTAATTCTGGGAAAGATTGAAGGCGGGAGGAGAAGGGGACGAGAGAGGATAAGATGGTTGGATGGCATCACCACCTCGATGGACGTGAGTTTGAGCAATTTCTGGGAGCTGGTAATGGACAGGGAGGCCTGGCGTGCTGCAGTCCCTGGGGTCACAGAGAGTCGGACATGAATGAGCAACTGAACTGAACTGAAGCCCAGGATGCAGCCTCTCAGATAGCTCTGCGGGACTGCTCCAAGAGGTCAGGGAGCCACCAGGATACATAGGTGCTTTTGCAATAAAGACCAAATAGTCAGAGCATCAAAAGGTGAATGTTAATTAAAGAAAACCAGATATCGCAAGTTAATGAACTTTGTGCTTTTTGCATATGGGAAGATGCAAGGATCTGTTAGTGTCAACTGCTCACTGGAGTGGGTTGCCATTTCCTCCTCCAGGGGATCTTCCCCATCCAGGGATTGAACCCGGGGTCTGGGCTCACTGAAATCCTTTCCTTCATACACACCTCAGCTCTCGGGCCAGCATCCTGCACCTTGTCGCCCTGAATCTCCTCAGGGTTCATCATCGGGGGTGGCTGCCACGGCTCATGGCTTGACAGCGGGCATCCGGTCTCTACCCTGCTCACCGCTGTGGCAACTGTAATGTTACGGCTGGACAGCTGTAACACCCTTCGTTTACTGATACCGCAGGCAGCCCTCTGTCTCCTTGACACCCCCTGCCAGGGATCATGTGAGGACGGGGGAAGGGGCGGATGCCTGGGGACATTACGTAAGAAGGTCACCTAGTGAGCTTAAGACTCCACACCTGTTGGAAGAAGCGAATGATTGCGAGGGGAGCCACAGAGCCTGGACCTGGGGGAGGTTCACCAGGGCCTTGGAGCTCTAGGCCGGGTGCTGGGCTCTGCCAACAAGCAGGTGGGCTTGGACGAGGACCTGGGGACTTCCTCAGCCCCTATGGCCTCCCCGTGATTCCTGCCCAGTAAGAATGGAAGCAGAGAACCCAGCCAACCGTCATCACGGAAACAGCGGGATGAGAAATGTGGCTGCTTTTGAGTTGCCAAGTGGGTGCCAGTTTTTTACATAACAGCAGAAAAAGAATACAGATCACATCAGAAAGCCAGCCCTATTGATCTGAGGGAGAGTTCTTTACAAGAACTATATACATCTATCATAGAACAGAGGGTCGCTGCTGTTGCATTAAAAGCTTGAAAACCCTCAGTACATCACAAAAAACAAATAGCACCATGTTGAGAGTTTAAAAAAAAAAAAAAAAAAACACAAAACTTGATTCCAGCCCTTTCTTTTCTGGCAGGCTATCTTGGACCAGTAACTTTATGACTTCCGGTTTGCCAGTTTTAGAATTTATTCAATGAGGAAATGCGGCAAAATGTTCCCTAAGTTTTTTTTTTTGAAACACTCTGCCAATAATTCCCCAGGCTAATAAAAGTTATTCCCAGGAGCTGCCAGGCTCCTCTGTCCATGGGGTTCCTCAAACAAGAATACTGGAGTGGGTGGCCATTTCATTCTCCAGAAAAGGAGCTGTTACTCTTCAGAGGGGGATCGGAGAGCTTTGCCAAATCTAGGTTTGCCAGCACCAACGCATTGCAGTAAGCTATCATTGTTGCCACTGGCTGCTGTGCAACCTCAAGGAAGTCACTGTGCCTCTCTGAGTCTACCTTCTCTCATTTGTACAAGGGAGGTTTTGGATTCAAGTGGTAATTTCCAACCTGGGGGAGGACTAGGGCTCCGCAAACAAAATCATGTCAGAAAGAGACCTCTTGTCAGCTTTGTGAAGAGCCCTTGTGATTCCCAAGAGCTGACTCAGCCCCCCATAAAGCAAAGCCCATCCTGTCAGAGCTTCTGCAGAGCTCAGTGTACTTGTTGGGGAGGGGGCATGGGGAACCGGGAGAGGGGCTGCTGTTGGGAAGGCAGGGACCCTTGTGCAAGGTGGTCCTCCCCTGGGGTCTGAGGCCTGGGGGAGAGAGGAGAGCCGTGCAGGACCTGGTGGGGAGAGACTGGTAGCTTGTGCTGCCCTCAGGAAGAGCCCCTCTTCCTCCAGAGGAGTGCAAATACCCGTCTGTTACCAGGCACGGCCCAAGGGTTGTGGCGGGGGGGTGGACAGTCTGAGAACATGGGGTCCATGGGGAGCCCAGCGCCAGGCACGCGTTCATCCCAGCCACACGTTCATCCCAGCCACGTACTCCTTCTGCAGACCACGTGTCCCCATTGAGACGCCGGGGAGCCTCGCTCTAAGGAGGCCACCCTGGACTTCTGGGCAGTGAACAGCTGTGACACAGGCAGGGTCCTAGGTGGGTCCATGACAGCAGCAGCAGTGGGGAGACCCCTCTTGTCCCTCCTGACCCCCAGATGGAGGTGAGGGGCAGTGCAGAGCACGTGGGCTTCATGGGAGAGAAACAAAGAAGGCTCAGTTTAAACTTGGGATGTTTGGGAACACATGTAAGAATTAAAGATTTTAAAATTAAAAAAAAAAACAAAAACTTGACTTCCGTGTGGTCTGGGGGTGGAGTCACAAGCACTCTGAGCTGAGGATGCTTATCTTCTGATGCTCTTCACTGTGGAACTGGATATCAAAGTGGACAGGGAGTTAATAAGGACAGGCTTAATAAGGGCCTAGGTCCAACGGAGGTTCTTTTTCAAAGGAAGACCGTGAGCAAAGGACCCTAGGAAGCTTCCAGGTTCCCTTCAGCCTCATCCCAGCCCTTCCTTTTGCACCATCAAGGACAATCTCTTCCTCCATCACAGCAGACTCCCACGACCCTTACCCAGCTGAGACTGTCTGTCTGTAAATGCTATTCATGGGGCAACAGGACCACTTTTAAATCAACCGACCTAACTCCTGGCCTTCCGAGAAATATTAGTTCAGCATAAAGAGCCACGCTGCTGGGAGAAGGCAGGGTCGCTAAGCAAGCTGCTGAAACACTGCTCTCTGGCTCCTCAGTCCTGATTTCTGCGGCCACTGGAGTCTGCGAAGAAAAACAGCAGGGGAATGGCTTCTAAAACTCGGACTCCCAGCTCTTCCGATGAGAAAGAGACCAAGGGTCCTACATATAAAGGCCACGATAATCTGGGAAGTGGGTAGCTCTGATCAACAGAGCTTCTCTGGGTGTGAGGAGCTGGGAGACACGTCTCCGTCCTCAGAGGAGCTGCCACCTGAACTCATGTTTTTCCAAGGAGTATGCAGTCACTCAGTCGTGTCCAACTGTTTGAAATCCCAAGGACTGAAGCATGTCAGGCTCCTCTGTCCTCCACTTTCTCCCAGAATTTGTTCAACCCACGTCCATTGAGTCGATGATGCCATCCAACCATCTCATCCTCTGTCACCTCCTTCTCCTCCTACCCTCAATCTTTCCCAGCATCAGGGTCTTTTCCAATGAGTTGGCTCTTCACATCAGAAGAGGATTTTCCAAAGATACCAAGGGTTAAATCCTTCTGCCTGGTTACTCACTGCTTTATCTGGCAATTTTTAGGTAGGTATTTCTCTTTCAGAGGTAATTGTTGTGCAGAGAAGTATCTCAAGCCAGTCCTTTCTTGGGGGTGGGTTGGGTTTTTTTTTTTCCTGCTTCTTTATTTTGGTTTACACCAAACTGATAAACAGAAGATCTAATCAGGACTTTTCAAATTACTTTAAACCAAGTCACATAAACATGTGACCTGATTCCAGCTGTTTCTTCAGGCCTGAGAGCCTGGCAATCCTGTTTGAGGCAACACTGAAGTTTGGGCTTTGTTAATAAGTGTTTCTATTTAGGGGTTGGGGTGGGGAGGATGTCAGTGCTTATCTATGGAAAAGGAAGCTGGTATCCTGGGAAAACTCACTTCAGAGGGATGAGCCCATGTGCCTGGCTTCCAAGGCTGCTGTAGGGATTCTGGGCATGGGATTCGGCCCGGGGAATGCCCACCCGCTGACCAGCTTCTCCTGAGCGCCCCTGCCGCCAGTCCCCAACACCACCCTGACCCCTAAAGGCACTGCACAGGGGCGCCACGGCCTGGCCCGCAGCCTCTGCGCTTGAAGCGTCACCCTCCAGTGCGGCTTCTATTTTCTCTTCTTTTCTCACTGGTTTCTTTTCCGATGACAGCTTTCTTCAATGAACCACTGCCTGGTAATCCTGCTACTGAACGCTTGAGTGGCTTCCTAGTGTTTTCTTTCTTTAACCATCCTGAAGGATGCCTTCCTGGGTGCACCTGTCCCCCTGCCCCCCACACCTCCTGCCACCACCCCCAGAAGCATTGTTGCAGTTGTTTCAGTCACTCAATCACATCTAACACTTTGCAAACCCGTGGACTGTAGCCCGCCAGGCTCCTCTGTCCATGGGATTCTCCAGGCAAGAATACTGGAGGGGGTTGCCATTCCCTCTCCCAGGGAATCTTCCTGACCCAGAGATCGAACAGCCCTTTTCCATTGACAGGTAGCTTCTTTACCACTGAGCCTGGAGGGATGCCGCCAGACAGCATATATCAGGATAAAGGAAATATCAGGTAACCGCGGACCAGCCACGGCCGCATCCCATGCTCTGCACCTGGAACCCATTTTCCAGTTCACAGGGAGCGACTTGACGTAAACCCTAATATTTCAGGTGAGGCAGCTGAGAGACCTGGAGATGCTAAGGCATGAAGACTTGGTCCAGTCTCAGAGGTAGTTGGGATTAAGCTGTGAAAAACCTCATCTAAGCAACACTTCTACAAGTGGGGTCCACAGACCACCAGCATCAGAACCTCTAAAGGTTTTAAAAGAAGCCTCAGTTCAGTTCAGTTCAGTAGCTCAGTCGTGGCCAACTCTTTGCGACCCCATGAACTGCAGCACGCCAGGCCTCCCTGTCCATCACCAACGCCCAGAGTCCACCCAAACTCATGTGCATCGAGCTGGTGATGCTCTGGCTCCAGCCCTTCATTCTTTCCAGAGTTATTTCTCCACTGATCTCCAGTAGCATATTGGGCACCTACCGATCTGGGGAGTTCCTCTTTCAGTATCCTACCATTTTGCCTTTTCATACTGTTCATGGGATTCTCAAGGCAAGAATACTGGTTTGCCATTCCCTTCTCCAGTGGACCACATTCTGTCAGACCTCTCCACCATGACCCGCCCTTCTTGGGGGGCCGGACATGGCATGGCTTAGTTTCAGTGAGTTAGACAAGGCTGTGGTCCGTGTGATTAGACTGACTAGTTTTCTGTGATTATGGTTTGCCCAGGAACTTGCATTTTCAACAAGTACCCTAGGTGATTTTTTAAAATAAGTTTAAGAGGAGAGGAAGATGGGAGAGAGGTTCAAGAGGGAGGGGACACATGTGTACCTAGGCTGATTCACGTTGATGTTTGGCAGAAACCAATACGATATTGTAAAGCAATTATCCCTCAATTAAACATAAATTTTAAATTACAACGCCACCACCAAAAATGTCACTATCTTAATGGTTATGAAACAATTCAACAGCTCCTCCTCCTCCACCAGAGGCTGCAGTTTTTATGGACGCAAACAGCTTTCAAATCCAAATAGCAGCCAGGGTAGCAGGGGTGTATGTGTCCTCTAGGGTGGTGGTGGTGGGGTCATTGATAAAGAGAAATGGATCTTAGCCATGCAGAAGGCAACATGTAAAAAACAGTTTTTAAAATTTTTATTTACTCATCTATTTTGGACGGCGCTGGGTCTCCGCTGCTTTTCGTTGCTTGGCAGCAGCCCTGGGCTGCTCTTACTTCGCAGTGCACTGGGCTTCTTACTGCGGGGTCTTCTGTTTCGGATCACAGGCTGTAGGCACGCAGTCTCAGTAGCTCGGACACGCAGTCTCAGTAGCTGCGGGTCCTGGAACTAGCGGGCTTCGGTAGCTGTGGTGCACGAACTTAGCTGCTCCCATCTCAGAGTTAGCTGTTGCGCATCTCAGCCAACACGGAAAGGAGACAGGTCTGACGGCCTTCCCCCGCGCCCCACCCACCCCGAAATCTGCAGGGGGTGGTTTTCCTGCGCAGTTGGGTAGCCTCTTAGGGGTGATGTGCAGCACGGATAGTGACAAGTCGATAATATGGACAGTGACCCCCATTTTCTCTTTCACTCATCAATGCTCCGCGCTTCTGGCCTGGCTGGAGCGGGAGGGCGAGGGTTCCCCCGGACCCAGAGCCTCTGGCTGGAGAGCGAGCGCCACCTGCTGGCCCCAGAAGCCCACTGTTTTTCAGTTCGTCTCTGGACAGAGGGGCCTTGCGGGCTGCGGGCTGCTGCTGCTGCTGCTGCTGCTAAGTCGCTTCAGTCGTGTCCGACTCCGTGCGGCCCCATAGACTGCAGCCCACCAGGCTCCCCGCCCATGGGATTCTCAAAGCAAGAACGCTGGAGTGGGTTGCCATTTCCTTCTCCAACGCATGAAAGTGAAACGTGAAAGTGAAGTCGCTCCGTCGTTTCCGACTCTTAGCGACCCCATGGACTGCAGCCCACCAGGCTCCTCCGTCCGCGGGACTCTTTATAAGGTCGCAAAGACATGACTAAAGCGACTTAGCTCAGGCACGCACTATCCCTAAAGTCAGGGGTACAAAGATCCCATTGGTCTAATTCTTGGGTAAAGATGCTGTTGATTCTGCCTTTGATCTGTACAAGAGGTGCTGGGTCCTTGGGCCCTGAAATGAAATGAAATGAAAGTCGTTCAGTCATGTGCGACTCTTTGCGACCCCATGGACTGTATAGTCCATGGAATTCTCCTAGCCAGAAGCCTGGAGTGGGTAGCCTTTCCCTTCTCCAGGGGATATTCCCGACCCAGGGATCGAGCCCAGGTCTCCTGCATTGCAGGTGGATTCGTTACCAACTGAGCTATCAGGGAAGCCTCATGGGCTTCACTATTCTTCAGCAATATTCTTCACTATTCTTCAGCATTCTTGCCTTGAGAACCCCATGAACAGTACGAAAAGGCTTTACAGGATGCAATTATTAGAAACAATCTCCACCCCCAGTAAACTTATTAACACAGGCTCCTCTTTTGTTCAGGGTCTGGCACTCAGCACATGTGCAGCGAGATCTAAACCGCCCCCCCCCAACCTCTCCTGGGATGAATTCTCGTCCCAGAGAAAGGCTTTTTCATGAGTCTGTGGCCTAGAGACCAAAGGTGAGTTTGTCCTAAAGCTATGATGGTTTGTAAGTTGTGGACTGAGATGATCGCTACACAGAAGACTGGGCATGTTGTTGTTCAGTTATGTCTGACTGTGAACTCATGGACTGCAGCCCACCAGCCTCCTCTGTCCTCCGTTGTCTCCAGGAATTTGCTCAAATTCATGTTCGTTGAGTCAGTGGGCACATCGGAGATAATTCCCTTGTCAGAGGCCCTCCTAGAGAGCTGGAAGCAATCGATGCTCTGTGCCGAAGCATCATTTCCCCTCAGGATCCCACATCCATTTTCTTCCTCCTGTCTGTATTCTCCCTCCTCTTAGTGACTCCAGAAATATTCCTGGACACGCAGACTACCCGGAGCACCTGTGCCTCGTGGCGGAGGGGCGCTCTCCAATATTAAACCATCTGTTTCACTTGTAATTTGCATACATGCAAATTAATATTGGTCTAGATATAAACGTACAATGCCAAAACCAATTCTTCATGTTTCTCCATGAATCTTGACACTGCTGTCAGGGGTGCTGAAATCATATGCACGGTAATAATTTGCATGATAAAATTCAAACGGTTTGCATTATTTTCTGCTACAATGATAATCTATTTCATACAGCCCTATTACAATGTTTGAAGGAGATGTGTAAATTCCTGGTTCATTTCTGAATCTAATTTTTGCTTTAAGGCTTTTATTGAAAATTCCAGTTGTTAGAGCTTTAGCAGATAAAAGTCCCTTTCAAATGAAACTAATAAAAAATGATCTAGGAACCCTAATGACTCAAGAAAGTTTGTCTAATTTGTCATTACGATCAATAAAATGCAAATAGTATGGAAATATTGATTATAACAACATAATTAGTGTCTTCTGCTGAAACGAAGCAAAGGTAAAACTGTATGGGCGATGGATCACTCATGAATTATGTATGTTGCCACTTAATCTTTTATTCAGACAGCGTAACCTATCCACAGGACATACACGGTAATAAACTCAGATGTCCTTGATATTTTACCAATTTTCAGTCTATTCAAACCACAGCTTTACATGCCTTGCTCAGCAGGTCAGGGAAGGGTGAGGAGACATTTCGGCGTGGCTGACAACCCCATTAGAAAGGAGCTTCAGGCACTGAGATGACCTGGAGAGATGGCCCCACTTTGTGGCAAATGAAGGAGAAAAGGGAGAAGCAGGGACTGATTTCCTCTTCCTGAGCTCTAAAATCACCGTGGACAGTGACTGCAGCCATGAAACTAGGAGATGACTGCTTCTTGGAAGGAAAGCTATGACAGATCTAGACAGTGTATTAAAAAGCAAAGACGTCACTTTGCCAACAAGAGTCCATATAGTCAAGGCTATGGTCTCTCCAGTAGTCATGTACAGATGTGAGAGTTGGACCATAGAGAAGGCTCAGTGCCAAAGAACTGATGCTTTCAGACTGCGGTGCTGGAGAAGACTCTTGAGAGTCCCTTGGAAAGCAGTCAACCATAAAGGAAATTGACCCTGAATACTCATTAGAAGGACTGACGCTGAAGCTGAAGCTCCAATACTTCAGCCACCTGATGCGAAGAGCTGACTCACTGGGAAAGATCCTGATGCTGGGAAAGATTGAAGGCAGGAGGAGAAGGGTTGGTTCAAAGAATGAGATGGTTGGATGGCATCACTGATTCATCAAACATGAACTTGGGCAAACTCCAGGAGATGGTGAGGGACAGGGAGGCCTAGTGTGCTGCAGTCCATGGGGTTGCAAAGGGTCAGACATAACTTAGCAACTGAACAACAACAACAGGCAGCTATTAAACGGCGACACTGGCTTTGCTGAAGGACTCTCTATTGGCTCCAAGAATTCCCAAGTCAAATCTGAGAAGCCTCTTTTTTTTTTTTTTTAAGCAGAAATGTTGAAACCATAGCTTCTGACGTCTGTCAAGCTTCATGCTCCAAGGATACAAAATATGTACCCTTGGTTCCTACCCTGGACCGAGAAGTTTGTCCTTACCCTAAAGGACTCTCATATTTTAGCTTTGCAGAGGAACACCCATTTAAAGAATAATTTCCATTTAGAACCACTTGCTACAAAACAGCATGGCAAGTCCTCAAAAAGTTCAAAATAGAATTACCATGTGTTCCTGCAACTCCATTTCTGGGAATATACCCAAAAGAATTGAAAGCCAGGTCTCAAACGATGTTTGCACAGTTGTGTGCATAGCAGCACTATTAACAACAGCCCAGAGGTGGGAAAGTCCAAACGTCCGTCAGAGTATGAACAGATACAGTGTGCTGTGCCCACGCGGTGGAATATCATGCAGCCTTAAAAAGCAAGAACGGCAAACACACACTGCAACACGAATGAGCCTTAAGGACATTGTAAGTGAAATAAGACTTCCCCAAAGAACAGTACTCCATGATCCTATGTGTGTGAAGTCCCGGCATGCAAGCATGCTAAGTCGCTTCACTGCGACCCCGAGGACTATAGCCCTCCAAGCTTGTCTGTCCACGGATCCTCCAGGACAGAAGACTGGAGTGGGTTGCCATGTCCTCCTCCAGAGGATCTTCCTGACCCAGGGGTCGAACCCACATCTCCTGTGTCTCCTGCATTGGCAGGCAGATTCTTGACCACTGAGCCACTGGGGAAAGTGAAAAGAAAGTGAAAGTTGTTCAGTCATGTCCAGCTCTTTGCGACCGACCCCATAGATTATATAGTCCATGGAATTCTCCAGGCCAGAATACTGGCATGGGTAGCCTTTCCCTTCTCCAGGGGATCTCCCCACCCCAGGATCGAACCCAGGTCTCCCACATTGCAGGCGGATTCTTTACCAGCTGAGCCACCAGGAAAGCCCAAGAATACTGGAGTGGGTAGCCTATCCCTTCTCCAGGGGATCTTCCTGACCCAGCAATCGAACCAGGGTCTCCTGCTTTGCAGGAGGATTCTTTACCAACTGAGCCACTGGGGAAGGCCCTGTGAAGTCCCTGGAGGAGCCAGATTCATAAAGACAGAAAGCAGAATGGTGGTCGCTGGGGCTGGGTTCAGAGTCTCAGTTCCGCAAGAGCAAACGAGGTCTAGAGACGGATGGTGACGAAGACTGCCCAGTGGTGTGAATCCACCTAATGCCACTGAATTATACACTTAAAAGTGGTTAGGCTGGTAATTCTATAGTATTTTTTTTACTGACATATAGTTACAATGTCGTGTTAGTTTCAAGTACAGAACAAAGTGATTCAGTTTTTTTTTTAATTGGAGTATAATTGGATTACAATACTGCCCTAGTTTCTGTTGTACATCAAAGCGAATCAGCGACATGTATGCATGTATCCCCTCCCTCTTGGACCTCCCTCCCTCCCCTCCCCCATCCCACCGACCTAGGTCATCACAGAGCACTGAGGTGAGCTCCCTGGGCCATATGGCAGCTTCCCATTGGCTATCTGTTTTACACATGGCCTTGCAAATACATCAACCGCAATCTTCCAATTCATCCCACCCTCTCCCTTACCTCCCTGTGTCCCCTGATTGCTCTCTACATCTGAGTTTCTATTCCTGCTCTGCAAATAGGTTCATAAGTACCATTTTTCTAGATTCCACATCTATGTGTTAATACGGGCTTCCCTCATAGCTCAGTCGGTAAAGAATCTGCCTGCAATGCAGGAGACCTGGGTTTGATTCCTGGGTTGGGAAGATCCCCTGGAGAAGGAAATGGCAACCCACCAGTAATCTTGCCTGGAGAATCCCATGGATTCTGGGAGGCTACAGTCCATAGGGTCGCAAGAGGTGGACACGACGCAGTGACTGAATCACCACCACCGTGTGTTAATACACGGCGTTTGTTTCCCTCTTTCTGACTTACTTCACTCTGTGTGACAGACGCGAGGTTCATCCGTGTCTCTACAAACCACCCAGTTTCGTTCCTTTTCACGGCTGGTAACATCTCACTGGATATATGTACCTTACATGTGTCAGCTGTGTCTACCTCTTTGCGGCCCCATGGACTGCAGCCCACCAGGTTCCTCCATCCATGGGATTTCCCAGGCAAGACTACTGGAGTGGGTTGTCAAGCCCTTCTCCAGAGGATCTTCCTGACCCAAAGACTGAACCCTGGTATCCCGCATTGCAGGGGGATTCTTTACTCTCTGGGCCACCAGGGAAGCCCATGTACACTATTACTTGCTACTAATTCACACATTTGTTCACTCTTTCACTCATCAAAATATATTTTTATGAGGCTCAGTAGCAATGCTGGGCTAGAGCACTGAGAAGAAGAGACCATGGTCCCCATTCCTCTGATCTTCTTATTGCCTCCGTATTGAGCCTTTTCCAGAATGTCATATAGTTGGAATCATACAGTATATGTAGGCTTTTCAGCTCAGCTTCTTTCACTTAGTGACATGTATTTAAGATTCCTCTGTGTCTTTTCACATCTCAGAAGTTCATTTCCTCTTAAAGCTGACTAATAATCCATGGTCTGGATGCACCATCATTTATTTATTCATTCACCTAGTGAAGAACATCTTGGTTGCTTCCAAGTTTTGGCGATTATGAGTAAAGTGGCAGATTTATATGTGGACATACGTTTTCACCAGGCTCTCCCGATGGCTGAGTGGGTAAATAATCTTCCTGCAGTGCAGGAGACACAGGAGACTCGGGTTTGATCCCTAGGTTGGGAAGATCCCCTGGAGGAGGAAACGGCAACCCACTCAGTATTCTTGCCTGAAAAATCCCATGGATAGAGCAGCTGGGTGGGCTACAGCTGGGAAAAAAAAAAAGGTCACAAAGAGTTGGACACGACTGAGCGACTAAGCACAAGGTCCCAGAAGTTTTCAACTCCTTTGAGAAAAGATTAAGGATCACAATCACTGCGTTGGATGATAAGAGTATGCTTCATTTTGTAAGGAACTGCCAAACTGTCTTTCAAAGTGGCTGAGCCATTTTGCACTCCCACGAGCAATACATGAGAGTTCCTGTCGCTTCACGTCCTTGCCAATATTCGGTGGTGTCAGCGTTCCAAATTTCAGCCGTTCTAAAAAGTGTGTAACAGTAGGATTTTATATCTTCATACAAAGCTTTCCTTCCTACATTGGGGTCGGCATACTTGTCATGCAATGGACTGCCCAGTGAAATGAGCTCCTCAGATTTCCAGGGAAGAACTCTAGCCAGCAGGAGTGATACAAACCTGAAATGATAACCCAAGCCTTGCAGAGCATGTGTTTCTTGGACAAAAGAGCCCCAGAGCGGGCACTCAGATGCTGAACCTCTTTATGTTGATCACAGGGCAGCCTCTGTTCCAGAAATCATATTCCCAGCTTCTTAATAGAAAGGCATTTCAGGGTGAAGCTAAAGTTTCAGCTGAGGCTGCCAGCATAGATTTGCAATCTTAATAAAACTGAGACTGGCCTTTTATTCCCTGGAGGTGGCACAGTTTTTATGGTGTGAAGGATAAAAATGCAAATGGATCCTTTCCACTCGCTTGAAATGGAAATCTGAGAAACAAACCAGCAGGCTGCAGCTGGGAGCAAGCTCATCCCAGGACTCTGCCTGGTCATTCCCAAATCCTTTACTCACTTCCTCCCAGATCTGAAAATCATGAAAACTCAGACGCTGAATATGTGACATTAAATTTCAAAGTAGCAAAAACTGACTTGCTTGGTGCAATGGTTGATTTTGTGTGTGTCAGCCTGGCTAGGCTAAGGTGCCCAGATATTAAGTCAAACACTGATCCAGATGTTGCTATGAGGATATATTTTGGATGTGATTAGTCTTTAAATCAGTGGACTTTGAGTAAAGTAGACGACCTTCCATAATGTGGGTGGGCCTTGTGCAATCAGTTGGAGATCTTAAGGGGCTTTGAGGTCCCCTGAAAGAGAAAGAAACTTTGCCTCCAGACTCTCTGGACTCAAGCTGCAATATCTTCCTTAGCCAGAATTGACAGCTTGCCAGCCTGTCCGGAGAATTCCAGACCTGTTGGCCCCCCAAACCGTGTGAACCAATTCCCGACATTTTCTCACTCTCCCTCTCTTCACATCAGCGAGTGCTGCTCTCCCCAGTGGAAGACCCCAACTGCCCCCAAGTCGGCTCCCGAAGCTTGGTCGCAGCCGGTCTCCCCTCCCCACCTCTCCAGGCAGCTCCTCACAGGGCAGGAAAGCAGGCTTCCCCACGAGTGAAGTCAGAGCACAGCAGAGCAGGCCCTCCCCGGACTCCTGGCTGTGAACCTGTCCCTGAGCCAAGGGCCCGGCCTGGCTCAGAGGTTTATTCCCAGGCAGCTGCACTGTTTGGGCAGGCAGGATCCTGGTCAGCATTAAATACAGACATCTCTGCTGGAGATGAGCCACCAAGAGGGTAACAACCTGCCGTAGAGCTGGGCACCTCTTGCCGAGCACAGAGCTAATGGAGAGATGACCCCCAGCGTCCTCCCAAACCATCCACTGGCCCCCCTGAAGGCACGGGATGATGGCAGGAGGCAAGGACGCTGCCTCAGCCACTCAGCGCCCCCTGCTGGGCACCTCTGAGTTCCTTCACTCTGCCAGAACCTCCCCCCAACCTCATCCCCGCCTATTTCGGGTAAAGTTGAAACACCAATACTTTGGCCACCTGATGCAAAGAGCTGACTCATTTGAAAAGACCCTGATGCTGGGAAAGATTGAAGGTGGGAGGAGAAGGGGGTGACAGAGGATGAGATGGCTGGATGGCATCACTGACTCAATGGACATGAGTTTGAGTAAACTCCGGGAGTTGGTGGCAGACAGGGAAGCCTGGCGTGCTGCAGTCTATGGGGTCACGAAGAGTTGGACATGACTGAGCAACTGAACTGAACTGAACTGAACTGAACTGATGGGACTGGATTCCAGACTTCTTTAAGCTTCATCCGGCACACTCCCGCCCACTTGTACCACCTCCTTCATGCTGCAAAGGAAAAACCATTCCATGTAGTATTCTTTTAGATGTTTGGATGAGGTGAAGTAAAAATCAGGGATATAGAAAAGATGAATCAAACCTCATTCCAAGTGAGATGGATCCTCCCCAAACTTAAAAAAAAAAAAAAAAATCACAGAGAATTGCATACTGTGATACCAAAGCTGGCAAACAGTGAATTCTAGAGTGTCTTCAGGCGATTATCATGTGATAGGGACATTTTAATGTCAACAGAATTTTCTGTCCATTCTTCTACAAAATTATGGGTTCCACACTGCTGCTCATTTGTATTTGAATGACTGAGCCATCATTGTGTCGAAGCTTTAACGTTGTTATTATCTCCTGGCGGAACATCATCTGAGCCAGCCAGCCAAGGTGGTCTCTGTGCTGAAAAACCCGAGAAGATCCATGCCCTTGAAACAGACATTGGAGGTGACCAAGGGCTATGAAGAAAGCCAAAGCCACACTATCATCTGCCTCGCTGTCCTTTTAGCAGAGGCTACTGCAAAACGTGAGGGATGCGAGCCAAACATAGAAGTAGTATTGATGCCGGTGAAACCTTATGTTTAAAATACCATAGCATCAGGCAAAGGCAGTGCAAAATATAAACAGTGCTGGCAGCATGGCAGGTGGTCAGCTTGCCTGGAGTCAGAGTCCCGATCTCTTTGGCTGTATAGTCTCTGGTGATGGTTATAAAGCGAAGAAACCTGGAAGAAAGCAGAAAGGCTAAGATGACTCTTATAATAAGGACCTGGAAGCTGGGGATGGGAGAAGAGCAGAAAAAGCCAAGGATGTGGTGTTGGAGACATTCAGGGGTTTGTAGAGATGGAGAGCAAAGAGACAGGATGAAAAGGAACTTCTGGAACCCCAGTGCATGGGACATTTTCCCTCTAAGTTCTTTTCTTCCCTGGTGGCTCGGCTGGTAAAGAATCTGCCTGCAATGCGGGAGACCCGGATTCGACCCCCGGGTTGGGACGATCCCCTCGAGAAGGGGACGGCTACCCAATCCAGTATTCTGGCCTGGAGAATTCCATGGATTGTATAGTCTATGGGGTCGCAAAGAGTGGACACGACCGAGCGACTCTCATTCTCACTTTCTTTCCTTAGAGCTAGTATCACTGTGGGAGGCGGGAGGGCCCCGTGGGTCACTGAGACATTTCCTTATTTCACCAGGCAGAGAAAGCCAGCTGAATAATCATTCATGACCCGACAGTTTTTGAGACTTCCTTTATATGAGATCTTTGTTTTATTCTGCTGTTTTTTGGTCACTGAGGTATAGTTTATTTCAGTGCAGAGTTAGTGTCAAGTGTTGCTGTTGTTAGCTGCTCAGTCGTGTCCAGCTCTTTGCAGCCCATGGACTGCACCACACCAGGCCTCCCTGTCCTTCACCAACTCCCGGAGCTTGCTCAAATTCATGTCCATTGAGTCGGTGATGCCATCCAACCATCTCATCCTCTGTCGTCCCCTTCTTCTCCTGCCCTCAATCTTTCCCCGCATCAGGGTCTTTTCCAAAGAGTCAGCTCTTTGTATTAGGTGGCCAAAGTGTTCGAGCTTCAGCATCAGTCCTTCCAATGAATATTCAGTGTTGATTGGTAGGATCTCCTTGCAGTCCAAGGGGCTCTCCAGAGTATTCTCCAACACCACAGTTCAAAAGCATCAATTCTTTAGTATTCAGCCTTCTTTATGGTCCAACTCTTACATCCATACATGACCACTGAAAAGACCATAGTTTCAGGTATACAACACAGCAATTCAGTTACTTATATACGTTTCAGATTCTTTCCACTTAAAGGTTTTTATAGAATATTGAGTATAGTTCCCTGTGTTATAGTGGTCCTTGTTGGTTATCTATTTTATATATAAGAGTGTGTGAGACATTCTTTTTAACTTGATCAGAGATATGAGCTTAAGAAAGTGTTGAGTGAGGCTGGCTGGCTCTCTCATAGAGATTCAGAAACACTGTACACTGTCCTCTCCCACCTGCCCTAATGCCACTGTTCCCAAACCACATCCTTGGCCTGGCACTCAGACCCGCCTCTCTGGTCCTCTGACGCCATGATCCTGCCTGGAGCTCGCCTCCCCGCAGGCCTGCCCTCACGCCCCTCTGCCACCAACCGTCCTGTTCCTGTGCCCCTGGGGCCTCCCTGAGCCTGTCTCAAGCACTCTGCCTTTCTGCCTCCCACCTCTGCTGTCCTACGGCACCAACTGATTTAGCCTTTAGCTGCAACTGCCTCCTGGACAGCAGCCCTTCATGCCTTTTTCCTCCAGGACCAGTGGTTAGTAAATCCCAAATTGTTTAAACTTGTTTTTTTTTTTTAATTAATTAATTAATTTTAATTGGAGGCTAATTACTTTACAATATTGTGGTGGTTTTTGCCATACATTCATGTGAATCAGCCATGGGTGGACATGTGTTCCCCATCCTCCCACCTCCCTCCCCATCTCATCCATCAGGGTCATCCCAGTGCACCAGCCCTGAGCGCCCTGTCTCATGCATCAAACCTGGACCGGCGATCTGTTTCACATATGGTAATATACATGTTTCAGTGCTATTCTCTCAGATCATCCCACCCGTGCCTTCTCCCACAGAGTCCAAAAGTCTGTTCTTTACATCTGTGTCTATTTTGCTGTCTCACATATAGGGTCCTCATTACCATCTTTCTAAATTCCATATATATGCATTAGTATACTGTATTGGTGTTTTTCTTTCTGACTTACTTTATTCTATATAATAGGCTCCAGTTTCATCCACCTCATTGGAACTGATCAAATGCATTCTTTTTAATGGCTGAGTAATATTCCATTGTGCATATGTACCACAGCTTTCTTATCCATTCATCTGCTGATGGACATCTAGGTTGCTTCCATGTCCTGGCTATTATAAACAGTGCTGCAATGAACATTGGGGTACATGTGTCTCTTTCAATTCTGGTTTCCGAGGTGTGTATGCCCAGCAGTGGGATTGCTGGGTTGTATGGCAGTTCTATTTCCAATTTTTTAATGAATCTCCATACTGTTCTCCATAGTGACTGTACTGGTTTGCATTCCCACCAACAGTGTAAGAGGGTTCCATTTTCTCCACAAACTTGTTTTTAAATCCACTGGTATTACCATTTAACTCTTCTACCAGGTTAATTAGCCTTTGATACAAGTTGAAATAGATGTTACTTGGAAATGATGTATATATATTAGAAAGAGGTAATACAAATACATATGCTAAGGCTGTATATTGTCACCCTGCTTATTTAACTTATGCAGAGTACATCATGAGAAATGCTTGGCTGGATGAAGCACAAGCTGGAATCAAGATTGTCGGGAGATATGTCAATAACCTCAAAAATGCAGATGACACCACCCTTATGGCAGAAAACAAAGGACTAAAGACCCTCTTGATGAAAGTGAAAGAGGAGAGTGAAAAAGTTGGCTTAAAACTCAACATTCAGAAAACCAAGATCATGGCATCTGGTCCCATCACCTCATGGCAAATAGATGGGGAAACAGTGAGAGACTTTATTTTCTTGGGCTCCAAAATCACTGCAGATGGTGACTGCAGCCATGAAATCAAAAGACACTAAAAGTTATGACCAACCTAGACAGCTTATTAAAAAGCAGAGACATTGCCAACAAAGGTCCATCTAGTCAAGCCTATGGTTTTTCCAGTAGTCATGTATGGATGAAAGTTGGACTATAAAGAAAGCTGAGCACCGAAGAATTGATGCTTTTGAACTGTGGTGTTGGAGAAGACTCTTGAGAGTCCCTCGGATGGCAAGGAGATCCAACCAGTCCATCCTAAAGGAAATCAGTCCTGAATATTCATTGGAAGGACTGATGCTGAAGCTGAAACTCCAATACTTTGGCCACCTGATGCAAAGAACTGACTCATTGAAAAAGACCCTGATGCTAGGAAAGATTGAAGGCGGGAGGAGAAGGGGATGACAGAGGATGAGATGGTTGAATGGCATCACTGACTCAACAGACATAAGTTTGAGCAGGCTCCACGAGTTGGTGATGGACAGGGAGGCCTGGTGTGTTGTAGCCCATGGGGTCACAAAGAGTCAGATGTGACTGAGCGACTGGACTGAACTGAATACAAAGGCGAAGTTTACAGCAATACGTTTTTTTTTCCCAAAATTATAGCATAGTATGACTTTTTTCTGAGGAAGCAGGACAAACTGTATTGAATCTATGCATGAGATTCCTTCTTACTCCTTACATGGTACAAGAATCAAGCAAGAAAGGGCCATTCCCTTGGTCTTGGAATTATTCCTTTCCTACATCCTGTTAGGACCTCTCCTGTCGCTCAGCGATAAGGAATCTGCCTGCAATGCAGGAGATGCAGGTTCCATCCCTGGGTGGGGAGGATGCCCTGGAGGAAGAATGGCCCGTCAGTATTCTTGCCTGGGCAATCTTATGGACAGAGAAACCTGGTGGGCTCTTGTCCATGGGATCTCAAGAGCTGGACACACTTAGCGACTAAACATCGACAGCAACATCGTTCTTTTAACACCTTGAGGCTTAGAAGCACGCGTGCTCAGTCGTGTGGGACTCACACTTGGGCAGCACTGCGTATTCACACTTGTTGAGGATGTTACTGTATTCGCGGTGCTCTGCTTCCCCCTGGTGGAAATAAACAGGTTGCACCAATTTTCCTGAATCACTGTAGCACATGCAGAAAGGACTAGAAAGAAAAATCAAGCCAATTTTCAGAATTTTCACCCCCAGAAGAGTAATTTCCTCTCCGTTGGTTCCATGTTTAAAATATGACCTTGTTCTTCATTTTCCTCTCTACTTATGATGTTGCATGTGGCCTTGCAATTTAAATGTTTTAGTGATGCTATACAAATAGTCTTTTGAAAAGTATTTTATTTTCCCAACTTTCGTGTATTAATGAATGATGCTTTTTACCTTTAGAAGCCAGCTTTACACATAAAACTCATCCATCTGAGCTGATCAGCATATATTAAGTAAATTAAATTAGTTTGATGTAATTTCAGCCAAAGTGAAAAAATCTGCCATTTCAGCCATATTGTAGGTAAATGTTTTAATTGTGCATGCACCCCCAGTCGTGTCTGACTCTTTTTCCAATCCTGTGAACTGTAGCCCACCAGGCTCCTCTGTCCATGGGATTTTCTAGGCAAGCATACTGGAGTGGGTTGCCGTTTCCTACTCCAGGGGATCTTCCCAACCCAAGGATTGAACTTGCCTCTTTCGTGTCTCCTACATTGGCAGGAGGATTCTTCACCACTGTGCCACCTGGGAATTCCATAAATATTTTAATTAAAGAAACAAAGTAAATAAACAACAAATCTAGCGGAACACTATTTTTTTTACCTTTGCACTCCCAGTGAATGAATCATTTTGTCTGATGGATTTATTTTAGAGGTGACTAAATGAAGCCTCAAAAAAAATGTCTTATCTTCCACAACAAAGGTAGTTAGTGGTGGGGCTGTGGTTAAAATGTGTTAATTGATTCAAAGGCCCAGAACTGTCTATGTACCACACAAAAAAAGAAGGTACAACCAGCAGACTGAAAAATTGATCACGTGTCTTGCACACAGTTTTACATGTGCAAATAAACCACAGATTCCTAGAGCAAATGTGATTTTTGCATTTATTCATTTTTTGTATTGTTTACTTGCATATTTGATCTTTTATTAGTCTTAATTAGAGGTTTGCCTAATTTTTTTCTCATAGAACAAACTATCTGTTAACTTTCTCCATTTTTATTCTATTTCTGGCATTATGTGTATTATTCCATTTTCTTTTGATTTGCATTTGACCTGATTTCTTTTTTAACTTTCTAGGTTGAATGCTTAACTTGTTAGTTTACAATCTTTCTTTTTTCCTAATAAATACTTTTCTGTAAGTAGTGACTTCTCTATTTTTCAAAATGTTGACCCACAGAGTTTTCACTATTATCCAATTCTAAGAATTTCATTAAAGATGCTTATTTTTAAATCCAAATCTTGATTTATTTAGAAACACATTGTTTAGCTTCCAATAACATTTTTTTTTAGGTTTTGTTACTTATTTCAAAATGTATTCCATAATGAAATTTACTAGGTCTTTTTTTGATCTAAAATATGATCAATGTTTTTGCAGGTATTTTATGGGCACTGGAAAATCATGTCTTTTCTCTAGTATTGGGGGTACATTTCAAGCTTAGTGACTAGGTCATTCATTTCTTCTAAATAAATTTGATGAATTCACTTTAGTTAGTTAGTTAGTTCAGTCTCTCAGTTGTGTCCGACTCTTTGTGACCCTATTAATCGCCGCACACCAGGCCTCCCTGTCCATCACCATCTCCCGGAGTTCACTCAAACTCACGTCCATCAAGTCGGTGATGCCATCCAGCCATCTCATCCTCTGTCGTCCCCTTCTCCTCCTGCCCCCAATCCCTCCCAGCATCAGAGTCTTTTCCAATGAGTCAACTCTTTGCATGAGATGGCCAAAGTGCTGGAGTTTCAGCTTTAGCATCATTCCTTCCAAAGAACATCCGGGCTGATCTCCTTCAGAATGGAGTGGTTGGATCTCCTTGCGGTCCAAGGGACTCTCAAGAGTCTTCTCCAACACCACAGTTCAAAAGCATCAATTCTTCGGTGCTCAGCCCTCTTCACAGTCCAACTCTCACATCCATACATGACCACTGGAAAAACCATAGCCTTGACTAGACAGACCTTTGTCGGCAAAGTAACGTCTCTACTTTTCAATATGCTGTGTGGATCACGATAAACTGTGGAAAATTCTCAAAGAGATGGGAATACCAGACCACCTGACCTGTCTCTTGAGAAATCTGTATGCAGGTCGGGAAGCAACAGTTAGAACTGGACATGGAACAACAGACTGGTTCCAAATAGGAAAAGGAGTAAGTCAAGGCTGTATATTGTCACCCTGCTTATTTAACTTATATGCAGAGTACATCATGGGAAAGGCTGGCCGGAAGAAGCACAAGCTGGAATCAAGATTGCTGGGAGAAATATCAATAACCTCAGATATGCAGATGACACCACCCTTATGGCAGAAAGTGAAGAGAAACTAAAAAGCCTCTTGATGAAAGTGAAAGAGGAGAGTGAAAACGTTGGCTTAAAGCTCAACATTCAGAAAAAAAGATCATGACATCTGGTCCCATCACTTCATGGGAAATAGATGGGGAAAGAGTGGAAACAGTGTCAGCCTTTATTTTTGGGGGCTCAAAAATCACTGCAGATGGCGTCTGCAGCCATGAAATTAAAAGACACTTACTCCTTGGAAGAAAAGTTATGACCAACTTAGATAGCATATTGAATTTACTTTGTTTCCAAATTGTTTTTGTCATTGTCTATTGTTATTGTACTTGTTACTGCAATTAAGCATTTAAAAAAGAAATGCAAAAAGGCAATATGGCTGTCTGAAGAGGCCTTATAAATAGCTGAGAAACGAAGGGAAGTGAAAGGCAGGGGAGAAAAGAAAAGATACACCCATCTGAATGCAGAGTTCCAAAGAATAGCAAAAAGAGATAAGAAAGCCTTCCTCAGTGAACAATGCAAAGAAATAGAGGAAAACAATAGAATTGGAAAGATTGAGATCTTTTCAAGAAAATTAGTGATACCAAGGGAACATTTCATGCAAAGATGGGCACAATACAGGACAGTATGGACCTAACGGAAGCAGAAGATATTAAGAAGAGGTGGCAAGAATACACAGAAGAACTGTATAAAAAAGATCTTGTCAACCCAGATAATCATGATGGTGTGATTACTCACCTAGAGCCAGACATCCTGGAATGTGAAGTCAAATGGGCCTTGGGAAGCATCACTATGAACAAAGCTAGTGGAGGTGATGGAATTCCAGTTGAGCTATTTCAAATCCTAAAAGATGATGCTGTGAAAGTGCTGCACTCAATATGCCAGCAAATTTGGAAAACTCAGCAGTGGCCACAGGACTGGAAAAGATCAGTTTTCATTTCATTCCCAAAGAAGGGCAAAGCTGAAGAATGTTTAAACTGCCACACAATTGTGCTCATCTCACACACTAGCAAAATAATGCTCAAAATTCTCCAAGTTAGGCTTCAACAATATGTAAACTTCCAGATGTACAAGCTGGTTTTAGAAAAGGCAGAGGAACCAGAGATCAAATCGTCAACATCCATTGAATCATAGAGAAAGCAAGAGAGCTCCAGAAAAACATCTACTTCTGCTTCATTGACTATACTAAAGCCTTTGACTGTGTAGATCACAACAAACTTAAATTCTTAAAGAAATGGGAATGCCAGACCACCTTACCTGCCTACTGAGACACCTTTATGCAGGTCAAGAAGCAACAGTTAGAACCAGACATGGAACAATGGACTGGTTCCAAATTGGGAAAGGAGAATATCAAGGCTGTATATTGTCACCCTGCTTATTTAACTTCTATACAGAGTACATCATGCGAAATGCAAGGCTGGATGAATCACAAGCTGGAAACAAGATTTCTGGGAAAAATATCAGTAACTTCAGGTATGCCTTTTCATACTGAAGATATACAGATGACACCATCCTTATGGCAGAAAGCAAAGAGAAACTAAAGAGCCTTTTGACGGAGGTTAAAGAGGAGAGTGAAAAAGCTGGCTTAAAACTTAACATTCAAAAAACGAAGATTGTGGCATCCTGTCCCATCATTTCATGGCAAATAGATGGGAAACAATGAAAATAGTGACAGACTTTATTTTCTTGAGCTCCAAAATCTCTGCAGATGGTGAGTTCAGGCATGAAGTTAAAAGATGCTTTCTCCTTGGAAGGAAAGCTATGACCAACCTAGACAGCATATTAAAAAGCAGAGACATTACTTTATCGACAAAGGTCCACCTAGTCAAGACTATGGTTTGTCCAGTGGTCATGTATGGATGTGAGAGTAGGACCATAAAGAAGGCTGAATGCTGAAGAATTGATGCTTTTGAACTGTGGTGTTGGAGAAGACTCTTGAGAGTTCCTTGGACTCCAAGGAGATCCAACCAGTCCATCCTAAAGGAAATCAATCCTGAATATTCATTGGAAGGACTGATGCTGAAGTTGAAGCTCTGATACTTTGGCCACCTGATTCAAAGAACCTAGGCATTAGAAAAGACCCCAATGCTGGGAAAAATAGAGAGCAGGAGGAGAAGGGGATGGCAGAGGATGAGATGGTTGGATGGCATCACTGGCTTGATGGACATGAGTCTGGGCAAACTCTGCGAGTTGGTGAAGGACAGGGAGGCCTGGCATGCTGCAGGCCATGGATCGCAGAGTCAGATATGACCGAGCAACTAAACAACAAAGTCTAACAGGCAAACAAACTCTGAAGCAGCATTTCTATGAAATCTAAAATGAATACTTTGGAAAGACACCCAAAAAATATTTATTTAAAAATAAAAGCCACACCTTAGAGATATTGCGGGTGTGGTTCCAGATACCACAATAAAGCGAATATGACAATAAAGTCACACATTTTTTTTGTTTTTTCAGTGCATATAAAAGTCACGTTTTCATCATAGGGTAGTCTATTAAATGTGTGATAGCACTGTGTCTAGGAAATCAAAGTCATACCTTAATTTAAAAATTCTACTGTTGGAAAAATGGTGCAAACTTGTTGACACAGAACTGCCACAAGCCTTCAATTTGTTAAAAATTCAACATCTGTGGAGCATGATATGAATCACAATAAGACTAGGTCTGCCTGTATACAGAATTTAGGGATAAGATGCTAGTGAGACCAAGGTAAAGTTTGGGGAAAAAAGAGTAAAAGAGCTCTGCACTATGATTTTTTATGGGGATCCTCCAGGACTTACTTGCTGCTGCTGCTGCTAAGTTGCTTCAGTCGTGTCTGACTCTGTGCGACCCCAGAGACAGCAGCCCACCAGGCTCCTCCATCCCTGGGATTCTCCAGGCAAGAACACTGGAGTGGGTCGCCATTTCCTTCTCCTCAGGACTTACATGGCTTTACAGAAAAAAAAAAAAGTGATCCATCATAAAGAATGGATCACTGGCATGATTTACATAGAAAAATAACTCAAACTTCCGTCAGAGCCAAGGCATCACGTTAAAATATTTTCTATTTTTGTTGCAAGTTTGAAATAACAATAAAATATTTAAAGCAAGATCTATTATGTGTCTTTTAAGTGATTGCCTGCTTTTCCTTTTTTGATTAACCAACCAACTAATCATTATAACTGTTAGAATCAACAGCGTCTACTATATATTATTCCTGGGAATATTAGTATACCTATAGAAAAGATTGATGATAAATATTCTAGAATGTCAACAGTTCTAGTTCCAGGAAATAATTATTGGTAATTATAATATTTTTCTGTAGCCTATCTGACAAATTTTTATGGTAAACTTGTGTTATTGTTGTAATCAGAGCAGAGATTTTTTAAATAGAAAAAATAAGCAATATGAATAAAATGAAAAGTAATAAAAGGAAGAAGTGATAGAGAGACGGAAGCAGTAATAAAGTCCAGGTTGGATGTGTGAGACAGGGTGCTCAGGGCTGGTGCACTGGGATGACCCTGAGGGATGGGATGGGGAGGGAGATGGGAGGGGGGTTCAGGATGGGAGACACACGTACACTCATGGCTGATTCATGGCAATGTATTGCAAAAACCACTACAATATTGTAAAGTAATTAGCCTCCAATTAAAATAAATAAATACAATTTTTTTAAAAAAAGTACTTTAACAATCTTAAAATACTTCTTCTTTATCATCATGGAAGCCTTAAGTATCTGCCAGACCAGAAGAGCATTTTCTTTCTGTTTTTAACAGATGCAAAAACAAGGTCTGAAAATGAAAGATGAAGGTGAAAGTCACTCAGGTGTGTCTGACTCTTTGCAACTGTATAGTCCATGGAATTCTCCAGGCCACAATCCTGGAGTGGGTAGCCTTTCCCTTCTCCAGGGGATCTTCCCAAACCAGGGATCGAACCCAGGTCTCCTGAACTGCAGGCAGATTCTTTACCATCTGAGCCACAAGGGAAGTTCATTGAAAAGCTGAGGGGCTCGCCTCAAATTACTGTTCCATTATCTACTACCCTGTAGCAAGCCACTTCGTCTATGGGGTCACACAGAGTCAGACATGACTGAAGCAACTTAGCAGCACCAGCAGTAGCAGCAAGCCACTTCAAAATGCAGTGGCTTAAAATAAAGGTTTATTATTGTTTCTCATGGCTCTGTGACTAGGCCAAGCTTAAAGTCAGATGTCAGCTGGGGCTGAGGCCACCTCAAGGCCCACTGGACTGGCCGCCAAAATGGTGCCTCCTGTGCCTGTGTCCTGGGAGCTTGCCTGGACTCTGGCCAGAGCTCTGACGAGCCCCCTGCATGGCTCAGAGGCTGGGCTCTTAGAGTGCGACTCCAAGAGTGAAACTGCTTGAAGCTCTCTGCCTTCCAGTTGTTGTTCATTCGCTAAATCGTGTCCAACCCTTAGCACCCCCACGACCTGCATCCTGCCAGGCTTCCCTGTCCTTCACTATCTCCTGGAGTTTGCTCAAACTCCTGTCCATTGAGTTGGTGATGCCATCCAACCAATTCATCCTCTGTCACCCCCTTTGCCTGCTGCCTTCAATCTTTCCCAGCATCAGAGTCTTTGCCAATGAGTCAGTTCTTCGCATCAGGTGGCCAGAGTATTGGAGTTTCAGCTTCAGCATCAGTCGTTCCAATGAATATTCAGGACTGATTTCCTTTAGGATGGACTGGTTTGTTCTCCTTGCAGTCCAAGGGACTCTCAAGAGTCTTCTGCAGCACCACAGTTTGAAAGCGTCAGTTCTTCAGCACTCAGCCTTCTTTATGGTCCAACTCTCACATCCATACATGATTACTGAAGAAAACCATAGCTTTGACTATATGGGTTTTTGTTGGCAAAGTGATGTCTCTGATTTTTAATACACTGTCCAAGTTTGTCATAGGTTTCCTTCCAAGGAGCAAGTGCCTTTTAATTTCATGGTTGCAGTCACCATCTGCAGTGATTTTGAGGCCCAAGAAAAGTAAATGCCACTGTTTCCAATTTTTCCCCTTCTATTTGCCCAAATTCCAGAGCATCTTTCTATCTCATTCTATTGGCCAGCCAGTCACTAAGAGCAGCCAAGATTCCAGGAGAAACAACTGAGCCCCTCCTCTACTGGGGCAAGGTAAAAGGCACACCAGGGACCCAGTAGAATGAGTTGAGTCCATCCTCGAAACTCAGACTCCAACAGGGTCGCACAACTAAAGACTGCCAGCAACAGGCCGACTCGGCGTTCTTTTAATCGCAACTTCCCTCTTCTCGACTCGATTCACAGACACAAATGGTATCACAGTGTGTGAGCGGATGTGGGTCTAGTAATGCTTTTCCTAAAAATAAAGGCGATTTGAGGACAGTTCCATTTGTTAACACGGGACTGTTATTTTTAAAGGTCTAAAGCCAACTGGAGTTTTCCAGCTCCTTCGAATATACCCGTTACTTAACAAGGGCTCAGGTGGGACTGGTCACAGCTCATCTGTTTTCTCAGAGCAGTAGTTATATGTCTGTGAGGCTGATTGGTTATTGGTAATAAAGCAATTTCCCTAGGCATGAAGATGAAACTTAGGACTGCTTTCCATATTAAAGTCGTGAAATGCTAGAAATAGCTTCCCGCCCCTGCCCCAGGAAATCTGAAACAAAGCGCCCAGTGGTTTGAGAGTCTCCTTCATTTCCCCAGTGTCCACAAGAGCCATTTTCTTCCTTCTATCTCTTCTTTTGTCCTCAGATTCTAATTTCCCTTGGGAGGGGGCAGGATCTGGGGAGGCCAGTTCATTGGAGATTCCGGGAGCTGGGATGGTTAGTGTCCACACGAACTCTGAGGTCACTGCAAGCCCTGAGGAGGTCAGTGCCTGGGGCACTGGGCATTTTTTCTTTAAAGAGACACAGTCCGTTTGGTTTTGTTCCTCCTTGGTCTGAACATCATTAAAGAACACAAAGAACTGCATTCAATATCCCATGATAAGTGGAAAAGAGTATTTTATTTAAATATATATATATATATATATATATGTATAATGGAATCCATGTGCTACAGAAGAAATGAACACAGCCTGGTAAATCAACTATACTTCAATAAAAAATATGGATTAAAAAAGCATATTTAGTGAGCAAAACCAGAATCGTTTATTATGCCACTGACAAATATTGCTAGTTATCCTTCCTATTCTTAGGACTTTATGTTGTGCGAATGAAAATACCTCCTGCCAAATCAATAAACAAGAAATGTCACAGCCATTGGCTGTTTCTGGCCTCCAAATGGGAATGGTGGTGGTGGTTTAGTCACTAAGTTGTGTCTGACTCTTTCAACCCCATGGACTGTAGCCCGCCACGTTCCTCTGTCCATGGGATTCTCCAGGCTAGAATACTGGAGTGGGCTGCCATTTCCTCCCAACCCAGGGATGGAACCCAGGTCTCTTGCATTGCAGGCAAATTCTTTACCGACTAAGCTACAAGGGAAATCCCGAACGGGAATGGGGGCTCCCAAAACTTCGATCCAGCAGATGCTGTCGACACCCTCAGTGATGGCTGAGGAGCTGGGAGAATGCAAGAAGCAGGCCTCTGCCACGTCTCCCACTCCATAAGGTGAACTAGGAGACAGATTTGGCTCCAGAGAGCTGGGATGCATATGAAAGGAATGAATTCAGTGAGCCCAGAGGCTTGCACCTTCCCACACATAGAATGCTAAATTCTCTAAGTTGGTATCTGATCTTCAATACTCAGACTGCCTGCTCCCTTTGCCACGGACTTGTATATAGCCTGGTGTACCTCCTGCCTCCTTGGAGCAGTTTTCTCAGAGCTCCTGAGATGCGATCTCCTGGGCTCAGAGTCCTAAACATTCCCACCAAATAAAACAACTCTCTACCTTCAGGTCGTGACTGATTATTAGTGGACAATGTTCATCATTTGTTTCCTCCATGACTGATTTTATCGATTAAGTGGACACTCATTTTGCTAATAACTTTCATTAACTATCATTGTTCAGTTCAGTTCAGTCATTCAGTTGTGTCCTACTCTTTGCGACCCCATGGACTGCAGCACGCCAGGCCTCCCTGTCCATCACCAACTCCCGGAGTTTACCCAAATTCATGTCCATTGTGCCGGTGATGCCACCCAACCATCTCATCCTCTGTCATCACCTTCTCCTCCTGCCCTCAATCTTTCCCAGCATCAGGGTCTTTTCCAACGAGTCAGTTCTTCACATCAGGTGGCCAAAGGATTGGAGTTTCAGCTTCAGCATCAATCCTTCCAATGAATATTTAGGAGTGATCTCCTCTAGGATGGACTGGTTGGATCTCCTTGCAGTCCAAGGGACTCTCAAGAGTCTTCTCCAACAACACAGTTCAAGAGCATCAATTCTTTGGTGCTCAGCTTTTTTTATAGTCCACCTCTCACATCCATACATGACTACTGGAGAAACCATAGCTTTAACTAGATGGACCTTTGTTGGTAAAGTAATGTCTCTGCTTTTTAATATGTTGTCTAGGTTGGTCATAGCTTTTCTTCCAAGGAGCAAGCGTCTTTTAATTTCATGTTGCAGTCACCTTCTGCAGTGATTTTGGAGCCCCCCAAAATAAAGTCTGTCACTGTTTCCACTGTTTCCCCATCTATTTGCCATGAAGTGATGGGACCAGATGCCATGATCTTAGTTTTCTGAATGCTGAGTTTTAAGCCAACTACTTCACTCTCCTCTTTCACCTTCATCAAGAGGCTCTTTAGTTCTTTAGCTGTGGCTTAAATTCAAAACATGCTCGATGGTCTGTTGGGGACTTCCTTTCCCCTTTGTCAGGGGTGCTATGAAGTCCCCTCGACTCCCCTCAGTGGGCAGAATCTCCCCTCAGTGGGCAGCCTCCTTCCTCCCCCAGATCAGCTTGGCCCCCCTGCTCTCCAGGGTCACAGGGAAGGGCTGGAGCTTCAGGACTGAGCAGGAAGTGTTGGGAAGCTGCTGTCCCTGACTGCCCAGAGATGGAGGAAGAGGATGAACTGAGTCAGCTCCCTCTCTTGGAGTCAGAGGGGTCCCAGTGGGGAGGACAAGAGGCTGACACAGTAGCAGGGGTGCTGGGGAGTCAAAAGGGATTATAGAGGGAGGTCAGGACCATTTGTCGGGAACAGTGAACATCACAGCAGACAAGGATGCCCTGGGGTCCCAGGGGTGCCGCTGTGCCTCCAGCCCTGTCCTGGTGGCATGGGGTCCAGCCCGGGCTGAGGCCTGGGGTGCCTTTGAACAGCTCCCCCTCTTCTGTTAGCCCCAGAACTCTGTAGCCACGTTTCCACGTTTGTTACGATCCTCAGCCTGTTCTCCCCCTTGCTTTGGCTCACTTTGTTGGCCCCAGTCTTGTACTGCTCCCACTTCTGAACTCTCAAAAACTTCTGAGAGCCATCTCCCTGCTGATATTTTTCTGGATGCAACTGAATTATTGATCAGAAACGTTTGCGACTATTTGGAAGAAGCAAGCACGTTTACCACTTGAATATAGCCCGGTGTCTGGACACACAACAATTTTTCTAGAAGTAGACAGCGAGGAGCTAAATTAATTAGTTCCTATGAGCAGCTGAGCCATGGGTGGATAAGGTTACCCGGATTCCATTGCTCCCGGCCAGGTGGCGGGGGTTGGCTTCAAAAAGCGTAGTTTGTGCTTTGCTGAAGCCTTCGCCGGCCTGGAATACAAATGAGGTCACCTTGACATTTATGCCCAGACTAGCATGGCTCCACAAGCACTTTTGAAACGGATCCTAAGTTTGCTGAATATTTCCCTGCTCAAATATTCCCCAAGAAGCCAAGAGTTGCTTGTACCAGTCCACGAATCAGTCCATCTGCAGTCCCCTAGCTGCCTGCCCCCCTCATGCTGGGGCAGACCATCCCCTTTGTGAACAGAGAGTGATGGTGAGAGAGTCAGCTCCTCGCCAGGTTGATAAGTCCAGGGGTACCCAAGGAGAGAGGGGTCTGGAATTTTCAAGGAGGAGGAAAGGACAAACGTTTTTTCCCCCTCTACATTCCTTAGGATTATATAACAATAACGTATCCTCCTTGAGGACAGTTTCTGGAAAAAACCTTCTGGCTAAACCTGTTTCCTTAAAATGTAAATTATGGGAGTGGGTCTAGTAAGGTCTTTTCAACCTCCAGACATTCTTTTGATTCAGTGTAATAACTAATTTAAAAGTATATAGCTCCGTTGCTAACACTAGCGAGGGGGCACTCTTTCTGCCCCCTTCTGATGTCTCTGTCAGAAGCTTTCTCTCTCTCTTTTACACTTTAATAAAACGTTATTACACAAAAGCTCTGAGTGATCAAGCCTCGTCTCTGGCCCCGGATTGAATTCTTCTCTGGAGGCCAAGCATCCTGGCATCTTTCGTGGTTCAGCAATAACCTTTCAATGGTTCCTCAAAAAGAGGATATGGAATCAGGGCGTCCCATAGAGGCAAGCCCCTTCCTCCACGCATGAGGGTTCCAGGACTGCTGTGTCAAAATGGCAGTCCCTGTCAACCACCCAGAGGACCCAGAGCCAGCTCCCACACCAGTGGCCAGAACCTTCGATGCTCACAAGATTCCTCCCCTTTCTTATGCCAGATTCTCTCCCAGGAACCCTGGGGTATGAAATGGAACTTGGGGTGGTCCGTTTTCAGGACAAAAGAGCTGGCCTTGGGTGGGAAATTATTAACAAATGGTTTTCCACTCAGAGCTAGCTAGTTTTGTCTTGGAAAAATCACTGGCAAGCTAGTCTTGCCTAACAGCTTACGCTTGGAGAGTCCCTGGGCTGATAGGATGTTTGGGAAGGGATGCCCTAAAGTCCTTGTTGAGAAACATGGATTTAGCACAGGAAGGGAGAAGAAAGAATACCCCCATGAGACTTGGGTGACACCCGTGAAGAGTGTAACCCCACAGGACTCAGCCAGTGAGGACCTGGAGAGGACTCAGTGAGCCAGGAAGTGCGTGCTGGCTGTACCCGCCCCGGGAATGCCTGCCCACTGGACACCCGATTAAAGACCCTGATTAAAAGTCTCACTTTCACTGTGCTTCCTGTCTCCAGGTCCATCCCTTGGTTTTGGGCATGTGAGTGTGTTTCTCACACCTGGGATCCTTTCTTTCAATCCATCTGATTAAGGCCAGTCCAGTCCCTCAGGCTGAGCACTGAAGAATTGATGCTTCTGAACTGTGGTGCTGCAGAAGACTCTTGAGAGTCCCTTCTACTGCAGGGAGATCCACTCAGTCCATCCTAGAGGAAATCAGCCCTGAATACTCGTTGGAAGGACTGATGCTGAAGCTGAAACTCCAATACTTTGGCCACCTGATGTGAAGAACTGACTCATTGGAAAAGACCCTGATGCTGGGAAAGATTGAGAGCAGGAGGAGAAGGGGATGACAGAGGATGAGATGGTTGGATGGCATCACCGACTCAATGGACATGAGTTTGAATAAACTCCAGGAGTTAGTGATGGACAGGGAGGCCTGGCGTGCTGCAGTCCATGGGGTCGCAAAGAGTCGGACACAACTGAGCAACAAAACTGAACTGAGCCCCTCAGGCATTTTTCAATATTACTGAGCCACAATTAGAGGTGAGTAGGGTCTTAGCCCCTTTTCCATTATGGGAGTAATTCCACCCTTATAAAGATAATTGGAACAGCCCCGCAGCACCTGAGCCCCAAGTTCATATATTACTGGGAAAAAGAATGCCTGATTCTAGAAAGTAAAAAGGCAACCACACTGACTGCATCAAACGCTTTAGTACTTGAGAGGACCGCGGATGAGCTGGGGCTCCAGCTCTGTTTCTCTCCCACCTCCCTGAGGGTTTAAGGGTTCTGCCCAAAGGCCATGGACACATGGGACATTCATGGAGGGTGATCACACATGGTACCCAGCAGATCTGACCCCCAGAGTGGCTTGTGTTTCAACAGAGCCCTCCTTTTTTAGGATAATTCACTGTTTTGTTTCCTTTATGTTTTAATTTGGAGTATTATTGCTTTACTCTGCTGTGTTGGTTTCTGCTGTACAACAAGGTGAATCAGCCATATCTGTACCTATATCCCCTCCCTCTGGAGCCTCTCTCCCACCCTCCCATCCCAACCCTCTAGGTCATCACAGAGCACTGGAAAACACTCCCTTTTTACACAACAAAAATATCTTTCATAAAATTATGAAATGGAACAAACAATAATAAAGGCAAGGAAAGAAACCTAACCAGTGAACATTTTCTCTTACTGAATTTCATAGATAAAATTGCACCAGTAAAAAATAGATAAAAACACATGCCATGGTACCAAAAAGGAAATAAGTGTGTCTTTTCCCAACCATTAAAAAATGTATATGACAGCTTAAACTTTTGATTCTGTAAAAATTAATACTTGCGATGTGGAGAGAAAGGTGCGATCCCTGGGTTGGGAGGATCTCCTGGAGGAGGAAATGGCAACCCACTCCAGCATTTTCGCCTGGGAAATCCCATTTCAGAGGAGCCTGGTGGGCTACAGTCCATGGGGACGCCAAGAGTCGGAGACGACTGAGCAACTAAGCAAAATTAAGTAAATAGATCTCGGATACCGGTAGGGGGAGCTCTTGCACCCTGTCATGACCGCAAATCCAATAGGAAGAAGAAAGCCTCCTCTTCTTCCCCGGCAACGGCTCAGCCAATGAAAAGCCAAGGTCTTTGTTTACATCCTCCCTCCCCACTTCCTTTTCTCTCTAACAGCAGGCTCCTCCCCTCGCCATATGGGCACTAGCCTATGGCCCGCAATTCTCAACGCCAAATTAAAATTCTCTGCTGATCCCGAGTAAACCCGTCTTTTCTGGAGAAAAATCCAGCCGTCTATTTGTTTCAGGTCAACAAATCTTTTGATTACAGTATGATATAATATTTTATGTATATAATTGTCCAATAACCAACACGTGAATTTTAATAAAATGCAACATCTACAAAAGTGACAATTGAGGCAACTACTAAATCACACAGTTTTGGTAAAGTTTACTATCTTGACGGGTTTCCCAGGTGGTTCAATGGTAAAGAATCTGCCTGCCAAGAAGGAGACTAAGTTCAGTCCCTGGGTGGGGAAAATCCCCTGGAGAAGGAAATGGCAACCCAATCCAGTATTCTTGCCTGGGAAATCCGGGTGGACAGAGGAGTCTGGCTGACTACAGTCCATGGGATCTTAAAGAGTCCGATTTGATGTACTCTTTAGTTTTGAAACAATTAACAATGGCAAAAGGATACATTTCATTTTCAGATTCCAGTAAAGACTGGATGGTATGAATTCAAATAAGCATGAAAGAAGTGAAGGAACTAGTCTCCAGCTCTGTCTCTGCTGCCATAATTTGTTTCAAACTTTCTGGTAAAGACAGAACTTGTAGCCCCAGAGCTGGAGACCCAAACGGCACCCAAAGCATGCTTGCAAAATTCCATCCACGTAATCGGGAGTTCTCCGAATTATTAATAACTCCTGACTAATTAAATCCTCTTGGAATACAATATTTATTAAGATCTGAGTATCACAAATGCTTCCCTGGTGGCTCAGAGGTAAGGAGTCTGTCTGCCAATGCAGGGGACACGGGTTCGATCCCTGGATCAGGAAGACAAAGTCTTTGGAAGGCAAAGTCTTAACCACTGGACTGCCAGGGAAGTCCTTTATTATTCTTTTTAAGGCCCTTCAGAGGCCTTGTCTTACAGTTGGCTCCCAGCCCATCCTCCCACTGCCTGGGGAATGCACAGTCCACTTGGGAAAAATAAACAAATCAACAAATAGAAGTTCCACCTGCAGGATGGGCTCTGGAACCAGAAAAGGAACGCTGCTTTTTCCAAAAACCAGTGTGGAAAACCCTTGCCAAACTTTCCAAGTACGTGCCCTGCTCCATGCCTCCCTCACCAGAGACCCCTGGTCAGGCGTCCACACCTGCCAAAAAACTAGCCCTGTTCAAGCCTCCCCAAAGTCTTTCCAATTCCCCAAAATTCCAAATGAAAACTGACCCTAAGAAATAGTCATTGGTGGCATATCAAATTTCTTTGGGACTAAAGCTAAATGTTCACTGGAACAAATTGTTCTAATTTGGGAGACAAGGAAAGAGAACACTTTAAAAATTGAATCAGAGTTATTCTTTTCAAGAATGGAACATAGAGCCCTGCAGTAGACAGATTAAAGTTCCCCAAAGAGGTCTTGTCGGAATCCCAAAACATGGGGATGTGTGCAGAATGGGCTGGGTGCAGGGGTCCTGCAGGCGGAGCCAGGAGTGAAGACCGTCTGCAGTGAGCAGGAATGGCTGGACCAGGCAGGAGGGGCCTGGCTGGACCACAGACACAGGCCCAGCCACGGATGGGTAGCCTGCCCAGGTCCTTCTGACTGCACAGAACAGCAAGTGAGTTGGACCAAGAAGACTCACACTTAAGCCACCATGCCCTCCTTCAGGTCGCTAAGGCTGTGACTAGTTTCAAGGGTCTAGAATGTTCTTAAGGCATCAGTGACGGACAGGAGGAGAAACTCCATCTACCTTAAGTCTGAGTTCAGGGTGTATTCAGAGGGTCTTCGCTTTTCAGGTTGCGTCTTGTGTAATGCTACGCAGGCTTGTGTCGGCTTCCTTTTGCTGCCCTAACGCGTATCACACACTCAGTGGCTTAAGACAACTCAAGTGTGTTACCTTATATCTTACAGTGCTGGTGATCAGAAGCCTGACATGGGCCTCACTTAGCTAAAATCAAGACGTCAGCCGAGCTATGCTCCTTCTGGAAGCTCCAGTGGGATGTCTATTTCCTTCCGTTTTCCAGCTTCTAGAGGGACCTGTGAACTTCCTTGTCTTGTGACCCTTCCTCTGTGTCCAAGGTGACTCCGTCATCACTTCTGTGATGCCGACTCCTGCCTTCCTCTTAGAGAAACTCTGTCACCGGGACCGCCCTGGTGGTGCAGTGGTTAAGGCTCCGTGCTTCTACTGCGAGGGGCACGGACAGGTTCCATCTCTGGTCGGAGAACTAAGACCCTACATATCAGCTGCATGGTCAAAATGGGAAAGAAAAACAAAAGTTAAGAAAGAAAAACCTCTTTCACTGCACCAGAGAATCCAGAAAAACCTCTCTCTCAAGATCCTGAAGATCAGAGATTTGGTTTCAGAGATTAAAATCATGGACATTTTAGGGGGAAGGAGAAAAGTTGTTATCCTGCCAGTCACAGGGTCCTCTTGCCATTTTTGAAAAGCAATTCAAAAAATTAGCTCCGGTTTGTTTATTTCTCTGTCTCCTAAATTAAAACGATTTGTTCCGGTTTATGTTTAGCTAAAGTCCCAAAGAAATTCAATAGGCAAAGTAATAATGACTAGTTATTAAGCTAATTTATCATCTGGGGCCTGGCTGTACTTCCTCATTGAAACTAAATGGCGGTGGTGAATTTGCTGCCGTTTTGATTTAGGCTTTGAAACAGACTGGAGGCCGCTGACAAACTTAGAATAGGATGGACTAAATCAAAACCAAAACAAGGCTCAACAGGAGAGACAGCAGGTTTCACCTTCCGAGGGTGAGCGCGGGCACAGCTTCACGGCGGTCTGGCAGGTTGTCTGCTGCGGCTTGGTGGGAGGATGAGGCCACGCTTCCTGGTCTTGTGGTCTGACCCATGGAAGTACACACGTGTGTCAGGAAAGGAAACAGACCTGCTCACAGCTTAGAGAGCTTGGGAAACAGGAGGCAGTGCGGTGGGATATCGGTCATCATACACGGATGTCTGGCTCTTTCTTACCAAGGTGGGGCCTCCTGGGAAGCCATTGGGGTGCACACACACATCTCAGAGGCCTTTAGCATTTGCCCAGAGGCTCAGCCTCCTCACCTTGAACAATTAGGACTCCTTGAGCCTCCTTTGGAAGAAATGATGCTAAAGCTGAAACTCCAGTACTTTGGCCACCTCATGCGAAGAGTTGACTCATTGGAAAAGAATTTGATGCTGGGAGGGATTGGGGGCAGGAGAAGAAGTGGACAATAGAGGATGAGATGGCTACATGGCATCACGGACTCAATGGACGTGAGTCTGAGTGAACTCCGGGAGTTGGTGATGGACAGGGAGGCCTGGCATGCTGCTATTCATGGGGTCGCAAAGAGTCGGACACGACTGAGCGACTGAACTAAATTGAACTGAGCCTCGATCAGCATGGATTCTGCACCCCCTCTTGGCTTCTCTCCTCCAACTTTCTCAGTATCCAGACCAGTTCAGTTCAGTTGCTCTGTCGTGTCTGACACTTTGTGACACCATGGACTGCAGCACACCAGGCTTCCCTGTCCATCAGCAACTCCCGGAGCTTGCTCAAACTCATATCCTTCTAGTCAGTGATGCCATCAAATCATCTCATCCTCTGTCGTCCCCTTCTCCTCCCACCTTCAGTGTTTCCCAGCATCAGGGTCTTTTCCATTGAGTCAACTCTTCGGATGAGGTGGCCAAAGTATTGGAGTTTCAGCTTCAGCATTAGACCTTTCAATGAGTATTCAGGACTGATCTCTTTTAGGTTGGACTGGTTGGATCGCCTTGCAGTCCAGGGGACTTTCAAGAGTCTTCTCCAACACCACAGTTCAAAAGCATCAATTCTTTGGTGCTCAGCTTTCTTTATAATCCAACTCTCACATCCATACATGACTACTGGAAAAACCATAGCTTTGACTAGATGGACCTTTGTTGGCAAAGTAATGTCTCTGCTTTTGAATATGCTATCTAGGTTGGTCATAGGTTTTCTTCCAAGGAGTAAGCGTCTTTTAATTTCATGGCTGCGGTCACCATCTGCACTGATTTTGGAGCCCAAGAAAGTAACATCTGTCACTGTTTCCACTGTTTCCCCATCTATTTGCCATGAAGTGATGGGACCAGATGCCATGATCTTAGTTTTCTAAGTTTCAAGCCAGAAACTCAACATTAAAATTCAGGCAAAGTTGACTAGAAAAATTTCCCGAAATTTTCAATGTCCGAAAATGTCTTTTCTCTCCTCAGACTGCAGGCAGTGGCATTCTAGGCTGGAAATCACGTTGGCTCAGTTTCAAGGGCTTTGTCCTGTTGTCTGCCAGCTCCCAGCGCTGCCCTTGACACGTCCTAAGAGTGTCCTGATTCTGGAACCTCTGTAAGAAAGCTGTCCACCCTCTGAAAGCTGTACAGGGCTATTCGATCCCACGGCGTCCTGATGTTCCAAGATGATGTGCCTTGGGAGGTTTCTGTCTTCCATCATGCTGGTCTCTGGCCCCCCTTTCCATTTAGAAACTCAGGTCCAGGGACTTCCCTAACTGTCCAGTGGTTAAGGCTCCTACTGCACGAGGCGTGGTTTGATCCCTGGTTGGGAAACTAAGGCACCACGCTCCACGCAACATGGCCAATACATAAATAAATACAACTTTAGATTATAAACTTTATAAAAAGAAACTCAAGTCTGTCCTTTCTGGAGCCTGATGAGCCCTCCGGCCATCCTGGTCTCTCCTTTGAACCCCCTCTGTTAGGCTGCTGCACCTTTGGAGTCAGTTCTTGAATTTTCTTATTTTGTTTCCTCTTGACTTCAATCTCTTCTCTTTGTGCTTTGCTGTCTGGGAATTTTTTCAGCTCCAGTTTCACGTTTTTTATTGAGTGCTAAACTTCTACTCTCTCTCTCTCTTTAATTCCGGGAGCTTTGTTGTTCTCTTATACTACTTTTATAAAATTATTTTTGAAGCATCTCATTTTTGCTTCATAGAAGAAATAGCTCTTTAATCTCCCTGAGGATTTTGATAGTTACCTTTTTAAAACTTTTTGTCTCCCTGCATATTCTAAAAAGCTGCTGGATCTCCTGTGTAGGTGGATGGGGCTTAAGACACGTGGATTTGCTATGGGTGGGTGGGTGAGTGGGGTGTGTACGAGCTGTTCAGTTTGGGGAATTGCTTTCTGGGTTGGTTCAGATTCTCAGACTCCAAGAATCTTGTTCCAGGAGGCTGAAAGCCCCAGATTCTGGAAGCCTCCTGAGAGAAGCAGAGTGGTGTCCGCTGACTCTCTTGGTGCCCTCAGATGGAGCCCTTAAAGCAGGAGACGATGTTTTTCCCAGCCTCTGGTCTGCCCTCCGGAGACCAACCTCTCGTCTCCTGCCAGGAGGGAGGAGGAGTCACGTGGCTGTGGAGACAAGGGAAGGAGATGCGGGCGTCTGTGTACTGTTACCCGGCTTTCAGCCACTCTCTCTGGTGTGGCCCGCCCTGCCGCCCCTCCCAGAGTGCCAATTGCCACCTGTTTCTGAGCATTCCCGCTCTACGGCTGCAGCCCAGCTCTGCTGGGCTTTCTCAGCTGCCGATTTCGGATTCCCTCTCTTTTTGGCCGGTTCAGTTTGTTTTCAAGTTTATCGTACTGCCTCTGTTCTATTTGCCCTTGGAGATTGATGATTAAAGAACAAATGACAAAAATGAAAACCCTTCCTCCCATCTCAGCGAGGTTTCAGGGGAGACCAAGGCGAGGTGGGGGGAGAGTGAGTGCATATGTTCAGTTCTTCGACTCTTACTGGACACTTCCCTCTGTCATTTCACTCTTACAAGCCCCTGTGATCCGGAACTTCTACCCGGAGGGTGGCTCCTGTGAAGACACTTCCTGGCAGAGGAAGACTTCCCGTTAGAAGGTACCTGGGTGTGAGGAGTGCGCATTCCACTGGGAGGCGGCTGGTGGGGGCTGGCGTGAGCATCCGGCTGGTGCTCAGCAGCCATCTAACAAACCCAGGGAGGGCCTCCGGCGGCGGGCTTGGTTTCCCGCAATCCTCATAGCTGGTATCCAGTGCCTTTAGCACACCCTCCGCTAGGAACGTGCCTCTCAGGAGTCTGGTGCACTCAACACACTCCACACCAGTGTGCTCAGTCGTGCCCGACTCTTTGCAACCCCAAGGATGTAGCCCACCAGGCTTCTCTGTCCATGCGATTTCCCAGGCAAGAATACTGAACAGTTGCCATTTCCTACTCCAAGGGATGGTTCCCACCCAGGGATCGAACCGGTGTCCCCTGAACTGGCAGGCGGAGTCTTTACCCCTGAGCCACCTGGGAAGCCCTTGGTGCAGTCAAGCCCATCCCCAGCGTGAGGTCCTTCGCGTTCATGAAACCGGTCCTCTCTGACTTCAGAACGCTGGGGGCTGTGAGCATTCCCGGTCAGCCTCAGGTTAGCCCCTGCCCTGGAGAAGCAGAGATGGTCTGGGCCCTGGTTCAGGTGCTCTGGTCTCTGGCCTGTGCTCCAGCCAGGAGCAGCAGCTCCCAGAGGGCACTTTCTGTGGCCCTGGTGTTGAGTCTACCCTGAGTGTCAAGCATTTGAATTCAGAGTCCAAAGGCAGCTGGTGAAGCCATCTCACTGGGTGTTAGCCTGACTTCACTGTCACATTTACAGAATTGTGATTCCAAGTGTGTTAAGTTGTGATTGTGAAAATCACTTGTATTCTTTCACATCATGGGCTGGAGAGAGCCAGGAGGCTATAAATTCATCAACTGAGTTGAAGTGGCCTCTTCAACAACTTGCCTCTTAGGGTTTTTTTTTTTTTTTTTTCCATCATCTAAGTAGGTAAGTAAGCAAGAAACCTGTAGGAAATAAATGTCACAATTTTCATTTTAACAGCTACAAAGAGTGTTTTATATTTAAAACTAGTTTACTTATTTATCTATTCATTCCACAAATATTTACTGAGCACTTTCTCTCCTTTGGGTTTAAAACAATAAACATTTTTTATTTATTATTATTTATTTATGTTTAATATATGGAATCTAAAAAAATGGTACAGATGAACTTATTTGCAAAGCAGAAACAGATTCACAGATATAGAGAACAAAGTTATGGCTACTAAGGAGGAAGGGGGCGGGATGAACTGGGAGATGGGATTGACAGATATACATTATTACATATAAAATAGGTAACTAATGAGAACCTGCTGCTGCTGCTAAGTCACTTCAGTCGTGTCCGACTCTGTGTGACCCCATAGATGGCAGCCCACCAGGCTCCATTGTCCCTGGGATTCTCCAGGCAAGAACACTGGAGTGGGTTGCCATTTCCTTCTCCAATGCATGACAGTGAAAAGTGAAAGGGAAGTCGCTCAGTCGTGTCCGACCCTTTGCAACCCCATGGACTGCAGCCCACTAGGCTCCTCTGTCCATGGGACTTTCCAGGCAAGACCAAAAGGAACTCTACTGAATGCTCTGTGGTGCCCTAAATGGAAAGGGAATCTAAAAAAGAGGAAACATATGGATACCTACAGCTGATGACTTTTTTGTACAGCAGAAACTAATACAGCTTCTAAAGCAACTATACTCCAATAAAATTAATTTTAAAAACCAGAAACATAAAAAACAAAAAATAAGCCATGCAGAATCTTTTTAAAAATCAGATTCAGAGGCATAACATTTATGTAAAATAAAACATCAGTTTTTAAGCATACAGCTCAGCAAGTTTTGTGACGACTGTATGCGGTCATGGAACCACAGCTACAGTCATGCTATGGAATGTTTCCATCCCTGGAAGGACCCCTGGCACCTCTCTCCCCACTGCTCCCAGGCCCCACCAGCAGGAACCCGCTGCCCTGCTTTAGGTCGCTGCCTCTTCTAGACACCTGACTCTTTCCATTATTCAGTCTGGCTCCTTTCACTCAGTGAAACATTGTATCAGAAGTGTGTCCCTTTCCCTCTGGGTGGTGCCCACTGTGCAGCAAAGCCACAGTGTACTTTTCACTCATCAGTCCATAGGCACCAGTTTTTTTTTTTCCAGTTTCTACCTATTATGTATAAAGTTGCTATAAACATTTGAATAAAATTCTGTGTGTTCTTATGCTTTCATTTCTCCTGGATAAATACTTAGGGGTGGAATTGCTGGGCCAGATGTTAAGTGCCTGTTAAACTTTATAAGGAACTGCAAGACTGTAAAAGTGTACAGATGACACAGCTGGCAATCCACACTAAACTAATTAAAATTAAAGACAATTCTCAAGTCGGGTCCTCAGCTTCAGCAGCCACATTACAAATGCTCAACAGCCACACGTGACTAGTGGCTGCCACACAGCACAGCCCAGACATGAAACAGTTCCATTAACTCAGAAAATACTAGTGGGCAGCGCCGGTATAGGGCTCAGACCCTTGAGTTTCAGAATGGAAACTTTCTCATTGAATTGGAGGAAAGGCATTTTTTAAAGCCATGGGCAGTCTTTCTCACTGTTGTTGATGTAAACGTTAGCATCCTTGCCAAGTCTAGTTAAAACTGGAGCCCATTCCATCTCGTATTCACTTTGCAGAACTAATGTTTGAAGCTGCCCAGGGACCAGATTGCCTGTCAGCCTGGAGAAATCACTGTCAGTTATTGGAGAAGTCATATGCCAGACCGTGGGGAGGGGCCACCCACAGGGACCCACGGCCCTCCCAGCCTCGGCAAACTCCTATAAACAGCTGCAAGACCCAGGGACCCCAGAAATTGAGGGGGATCTCTGCTCATAGCTGGGAAACTGCCAGGGGTGCCATGATAGGTAACGTACAGTAAGCAGATTGGAATCACTATCTCAGAAATAAGCTTACATGTTGCTTTTCAGAGGGTGTCTTCATGCATCACTTTTGGAAGAAAGAGCATGAAGTCCAGTTGATAAAGTGTGGGTCACAGTCAAACCTCGCCCCTCTGTTTCAAGGTCCAGCATCCTTAAATACCCCTGGATTTGACAAATTGAAGTTCATCTTCTGACCATGGCCCAAATGGGTTGGTTTCATCTTGGCTTTTCCATATGAGGCTCTGATTTCCCAGCAGCTGGGCTCATGGTGAGGCCCCCTGGTCTGGGACAGTCAGGGGCACTGAGCACAGACATGACTCAGTTACCCGTGTGTGGTCTTTCTCAGGGAAGGGACATAGCATCATTGCAGAAGGGGCTTTTGTTACCTCGGGAACAGGGTTGCATTTTGTGAAAGCAAGTATTTTAACCAGATTTGGACAAAGCTGGCAAAAACAATAGTCCCTCTTGTGGTTTTAGCCATGAATCTTCTTTTATGTAAGGGGAAAAAAATCAGATGCTTCAATGATGTCATCGTTCTGTTCCAAAAAGAACCAGTGGCTCGGGGGACACCATTGTTTCCCTGATGCAGACGCTGGAGAGTAAGAGGTGCTCATCTGTTTTTTTTCCAGGGAGAAGAGAGCGAATCTGCAGCCAATAAACATGGCAGGACCGTTAACATTGGGGGGCTGGCTTTGCGGAAGCGATCAGCATTTCCAAGGAGGTTCCTCCATCTGTCATCTGCTTTCCTTTCATTCTTAAAGAACAAAAGGTTTTCTTCTCTCTTCTTTTTTAATGGCACATCTGGTGGAATGGGTCTCTCTCTCCCTCTTGACCACTGTTCCTTTCCAACTTCACCTTTGGTGAAAAAAGTTGTTTAGGGCAATAAAGCAAGGAAGTTATCTTATGAGAGATGAGAGGTGGTCAGTGTTACTGAGGGGGACACGTGTGTGTGTGTGTGCAGATGCTCTGCGGGAAGAAGTCGAATGGCATGACAGGCCCATCCCTGGGGAGGACCGTGAGGATTCGGTCTGGGAAACTGGACCCTCCGTGGCCTTCTGAGAGGCTCCCCAGGAAGAAGGCAGGGAGGGAGAAGACAGATGGGATGGAAAACGGGAAGGGACACCTGTCCAGAGAGAGAGGGGATCTCAGACACTCATCACAACTGAACTCTGTTACCGCAGAAGCTACCTGGATGGCAAAATGCAGTTCGCAAAAGGCCCGATGGTGTGAGTGCTTAGGCTCTGTCCTACACCCTTTTGCAGGCAGTGCGGGCCACACCAGCAGGGCTACAAAATCGACTTTCAAAATTGACAATTTTGAATTTTCAATTCAAATTCGAATTGCACTGAATGCAAAAATAGCCCCAGTTTTCCACTCCATCCCACAAGCTCTTGACTTTGCACTCTTTCCATCAAGAGCTGGACTCTATCTTCTGCTTCCCTTGAATGCAGACCAGGCTCTGACTTGCTGTAGCCCATGAACGTAGTGAAAGCATCTGAACCTCAGCTTCTAGATGTCTGCACTCCTCTGCTCTCGCATTTGGACCCCTGCCTCCACAGTAAGAACAAGCCCAGGCTAAGCAGCTGGCAGATGACAGACCTCATGGAACAGAGCTGCGTCTTCTTAACTGAGATCATCCTGGGTCACCTAGACTCCAACCAGCTTGCAGATGTATGTGTAAGCCTAGCTCAGCCTCAGCAGGCAAACTAAGGGCCAGGAAGCTCAGCTCAGTGCTCTGTGATGACCTAGAGGGATGGAATGGGGGCAGGGGGTGAGTGGGAGGGAGGTCTAAGAAAGAGGGGATGTATGGATATATAGCTGACTCACTTTGTTGTACAGCAGAAACTAACACAATTTTTCAAAGCAACTATACTCCATAAAAAAGAAGTAATACATGACTGCTTTTTTAAACCACTCAAAGTTTGGGGGTGGTTTGTTACACAGCAATGAAGTAACAATTCTTTAGAAACAGAATCATTGAAGGCAAATGGATGACAGATGGCATAAAATCACAATCAAACCCAAATGATAATCAGCATTGAGTTGTGCACGAGCTGTAATTATGACGAAGCAGAGCCCAGAGGCTGAGTGCAGAAGAATTGATGCTTTTGAACTGTGGTGCTGGAGAAGACTCTTGAGAGTCCCTTGGACTGCAAGGAGATTCAAACAGGCAATCCTAAAGGAAATCAACCCTGAATATTCATTGGAAGGTCTGCTGCTGAAGTTGAAGCTCCAATACTTTGGCCACCTGATGCGAAGAACTGACTCTTTGGAAATGACCTTGATGCTGGGAAAAACTGAAGGCAATAGGAGAAGGGGGTGGCAGAGGATGAGATGGTTAGATAGCATCTCTGATGCAATGGACATAAATTTGAGCAAAATTTATGGGGTCGCAGAAAGTGGACAGGATTTAGTGACTGTACGACAACAGAGCCCTGCCCTTCCCAGGTGGCAAGGACCCAAGAGCAGGAGACGCCGGTTTAGTTCCTGGGCCGGGAAGATCCGCTGGAGAAGGAATAGGCTACCCACTCCAGTATTCTGGGCTTCTCTCGTGGCTCAGCTGGTAAAGAATCCACCTGCAATGCAGGAGACCTGGGTTCAGTCCCTGGGTTGGGATGATCCCTTGGAGAAGGGAACAGCTACCCACTTCAGTATTCTGGCCTGGAGAATTCCATGGACTGTATAGCCCATGGCGTAGTAAAGAGCCAGACATGACTGAGCAACTTTCACTTCACGCTTTAAGGACCTCTAGACATCCCTGTTAAGCTCCCATTGGAGTGTCTTCTCTTGATCCCTCAGCTCAGTCAACTCCCAACTCAAAAGCCAGACAGCATTCACCCCCCAGCCTGTCTCAGAAGTGAGCCATCTCCCAGTTCCCAATGCCATGTGGCCAGTTATCTGCAAAATGGATAATCTTCACTGGATGAGTTCAAGTTTACTATAAGAATAACACCTATTTCTCAAACCAGACACAACTATTAAACTCCGCCACTTGGGGAAAAGAGCAAGTAAACGTCTCCGTGACCATCCTTTAGACATGGTCACACAGAAACACACAGGTACAACGTTCATAGGTGGGTTTCCTCTATTCAAATGTATGCTTACTGCTTTTCTGAAAATGCTCATTGTAGACAATTCACACAGCAGGGAGAGACCCCGGTCACACAGGAAGTCCTCCGTTGGCCTCTACTTGCAGATGACAGGCTGTGAATTTCTTCCGGAGCATTGTTCTCTTTGTCACTATGCTCTGTGTGCTGAATTCTAAAACGTGAATTTGTTTTTCAGCTACATCCATTTCATGATCCGATTCTTTCACTGAGGCTCTTGTCTCCATATTGTTACCTTTTGTTGTTTTGTGCTTAGTCTTTGCAGACCTATGGCTCTCCTCTGTCCATGGGATTCTCCAGGTAAGAATACTGGAGTGGGTTGCCATTTCCTACTCCAGGAGATCTTCCTCACTTGGGGTCGAACCTGAGTCTCTTGTGTCTCCTACATTGGCAGGCAGATTCTTTACCACTAGTGCTACCTCCCAAGAACTGCCTATTATCCTCTAACTGATGGTTTTCAGAACATTGTGTCCTTGTTTAATGAATGAAGATTGATTCTCAGCATTCTCTGAGGATATTGCTTAGACTTTTGAAAGGACTTCTTCCTCTTTTTTGTCTTAACCATGTTTCTTGCAAGCCATAAGCTACTTTTTCCACTTTCAGGCACTTGATTGTCCTTTAACGTCTTATCATCTTTGCATGTGGGTCTGTATTTACGAAGGAAGATCTAGGTTTATCGGTATCAGTAGCTGTTGTGAGCATCTTGGGTAAACATGAAGTCATGTTTCAATTCTCTAGTCGTGTATGTTCCCAGAGGGCAATGCTTGGCTGCACAGTTTGGGGGTGTCCTGTCCAGGGCTGTAAGAGGCAAATGTTGGCCAGTAGAGGGGCCTTTCTGTGGTTTGTGTGGGTGGGGAATTGGCTAGTGGACTGCAGATTCTCCTTGGTGAAAGGAGAGAGCTGGGAGTGAGCCTGGGGGCAGAGTATTTGAGTGTGTATCAAAATCACTTGGGGGGTATGCTGGAGCACAGCCTTCTGGGCCTCTTGTTCCGAGTGTCAGATTCAAAGGATTTGAGGTGGGGCCTGAGAAGCTGCATTTCTAACACGTCCCCAGGGGCTGCTGATACTGCTGGTACAGGATGACGCTTTAAGAAGCATGGAATGCATCGGCAGGTGAACGGATAAGAAAGCTTGATACATATACACAATGGAGTATTACTCAGCTATTAAAAAGAATGCATTTGAATCAGTTCTAACGAGGTGGATGAAACTGGAGCCTATTATACAGCGTGAAGTAAGTCAGAAAGAAAAACACCAATACAGTATACTAACGCATGTATATGGAATTTAGAAAGATGGAAATGATGACCCTATGTGCAAAACTGCAAAAGAGACCTCGATGTAAAGAACAGACTTTTGGACTCTGGGAGAAGGCGAGGGTGGGATGATTTGAGAGAATAGCATTGAAATATGTATATTACCATACATGAAATAGATTTCCCGTCCAGGTTCAATGCCTGAGACAGGGCGCTCAGGACCAGTGCGCTGGGACAGCCCTGAGGGATGGGATGGGGAGGGAGGTGGGAGGGAGGTTCAGGATGGGGAACACATGTCCACCCATGGCTGATTCATGTCAATGTATGGCAAAACCCACCACAGTACTGTAAAGTGATTAGCCTCCAATTAAAATAAATAAATTAATTTACAAAAAATAGATTTAAGATTTCTGTTTTAGGAATGTCTGAACCAACTGTAATCAATAGAAAACTGATTAAAATGATTAATTTGCTAGATTATGAAAAAAAAAAAAGGAGCATGGAATGGGACTTCCTGGTGGTCCAGTGGTTAAGACTGTGTGCTCCCGAAGCAGGAGGCACTGGTTTGATTCCTGGTGGAGTAACTAAGATCCCACATGACAGGGCCAAACACAGAAGAGAGAGAAAAAAAAAACAAACTCAGAAGGTGAAGTCTCCTGGCTTTTTATGCTGATGTAGTTTCTCCCCAGGTAGCCCTAAGGGTAAAGAACCCACCTGTCATTGCAAGAAACTTAAGAGATGCAGGTTTGGTCCCTGGACCAGGAAGATCCCCTGGAGGAGGAATGGCACCCCACTCCAGTATTCTTGCCTGGAGAATCCCATGGACAGGGGAGCCCAGCGGGCTGCAGTCTGTAGGGTTGTGAAGAGTCAGATACGGTGAAGCAACTTAGCACGGTCTGGCATGCTGACACGGAGGCCAGAAGCTGGTGGGGACAAGGCGGCCCTGATGCTCTAACGAGGACACAGGCTTACCTCAGAGGCCTGCAGCTCTTCCGGAAGCCAGCGGCCAACTCTCAGCTCCTGCCTGCTCCCTGACTTTAGGAAGTTACTGGAAAAGTAGGCTATTTACATTTCTGCACCTCCCTCAGGCTGTGAGATGTTTCAGTTCTTACTAACCTTTATCACTTCCATCGTATTCACTCTATAAAATTCATGGGTTAAAAAAAAAATTCTTGTGTGTTTTCTAGTGGTGCTGTGAGATCTCCAACCCCTAATTCTTTTTAAGTCTCAATAGGTAATTACTCAACACACAAGAAAGCAGAGAAAACAATGTGACGAACCCCTCTGTACTCAATACTACATTTTAAATGAGCCTGTTCTTTAAATATCTCTTCTGTCTCTTAAATGAATTTGAGGAGGAAGATGGGTAAACCAAGTGTTCCATCCACCGTCTAGATATGGCACTTCCCACTGAAACTGTCAATAAAGTATCATCCAAATTTGTGGGTTTCCGTTCTCAGCAGTCTCCCCGGCCTAGTTCTTCTTAGCCGCACTGTGTTTTCTAGAACATTTGCCATGTGACACATTCTACTTCATTTCATAAATTCATTCACAAATAAACCGAACGCATCATCACAACAGGAAACAGATGAATGTAATAACATCTCCATTGTACAACCCACCAACTTTAAATCTTAAAGACCGAAGTGAGGCCAATAATGGATAATATTGGGTTGGCCACAAAGTTTGCTTAAGTGTCCGTACCATCTTCCAGAAAAACCCAAATGATCTCTTTGGCCAACTCAATATGAGCTGCCTCTTGGGAAGATAAGACTTAGTTCATTCACGGGTGAGGCTTTACTGCGCATTCAGTTCATTTCTCCAATCCCTGGACCCTTGCTACTTTTCTTGTATCTGTGTCTTCTTCCATCTGTCCTGAGATGACAGGCTTAGGCCATGTTTGGATAATGTTCTGGATGCAAGGAGTTTGCAGAGATGCAGATCAACTATGTGGATTTTCCTGAGTGAAGACTCTTCTTTATCTGTGACATGTGCGGAGAAGTGGAGAATAGCGATTCAGGGCGTGTTTTCCTACCTCCTAACACGTGTTCCTGGGCTGAACCTCCCTCATTCTTGATTTCTTCACCTGCCAAAGAGAAATGATGTTCACCTCACAGAACTATCAGGAAGACCAAGTAGGATAACATACACGAAATTCCCTGGGTTCTGCCTGGCGCACAACAGCTGCTCAATGAAAGAAAACACAACAAAGACCCGGCACAGACAAATAAATAATGCTAAACAAGACAAGAACGTGTGAGAGGCATTCAGCGTCCCTTGTAGCTTTGGAGATGGAAGACGGCACCAGGCACCAGGGACCAGGGCATGCAGTGACCTCTAGAAACAGAATGGCACTCAGTTTGCAGCCAGCAAGGAAACTGGATCACAGCTGCAAAGAACTGGGTCTGCCACAGCCTGGCTGAGCTTTAAGCAGATTTCCCACTCTACTTTTTTTTTTTTTAAAGCAAAGACAACACATGCACAATACGAAAGTGTGAAATAGACATGAAAGTGTCTCCCCAGCCTGACATCCCAAAGCTTCCCCCTGGTACCAGTCGGGTATTTCTCACTCCCGGCATCTACTAGGCACATCTGGCATATCTCTCTCCTACTTCCTCTAGTCTATGAAGTCTGCATTGCAGACATTTCTCCAAGTTTAGAGTGACAAATCCAGAACGTTCTTTCCACGATTGCTGAGCTTTCCTTTGTGTGGAGACATGGGATCCTAACTGAAGCTCGTTGAGGTTGTGGCTCTTTCTCACCCCTGCCAGTGTCTGTGAGATGGAGTCTGTATGAGGAGCCTCTGGGTCACAGATGCTAAGATTTTAGATCAAACAGCCATCACCAAACGCCCCCTGCTTCTGCTCTTTCTCATGTGAGCACATTAGACATCTCCCTTTCTGACTCAGTTCTGCGCTCACAAAGGCAGACCCCCTGAGATTCCGTTTCTGAGAGCATATCTCTCCAAAAACACCTGCTGATTCCTCCCCTTGGGTTCTCTTCTGGGTTTCTGCCTGCTTGTGTTCTTTCAATCCTTGTGTCAGGATCTGAAGTCCAATGCCCACCAGTCACAAAGCTCCATCCCACCTCATCCCAGAAGATTGCTCACATTTCTTCCCAGCCTCACATGTCCCTGCTAGCAGCTAAAAATAGTCCTCAGCTCAGCGTGCAGGTTTATTTCTATACCCAGGTCTCTCTTGCAGAGCCCTACTCCGGGGTGCGGGCAGGCAGGGCACACCTGCCTCCCTGCCACAGCGCACACACCAGTTTTTTGCCTCCTGTTCCCACCAGCCCAGGCCCCCCACTGCCCAGAGGAGCATCTGCCAGGCGGGGCTCACTGCAGATGGAGGGCTTGGAGTTCTGGGGAGAAAGAACCCGTGATGGCTACTCCCCTGGGTGCTGTTATCTGGGCTCCATCTGTGAGCTCAGTAATGACTTCTCCTCTCAAGTGGGGAAAGGCAGGCCTGGAGGCTGCCCTGTGAGTGTGCAACATAGGAAATGAGGGAGCTGGGTGCAAGCCATCTATTTCCAAGGGCTTCCTGCAGCCAGGGGAAGGAGTGTGCGTGTGTGTGTGTATTTCTTTTCCGAATCTTCCCCCTCCTGGGCTGTTGGGATCACACCAATCCATCCATTTTCTCCTTGCCCTCTGTGTAGCAGAGAGGGTGAGCTGTGGTGTGTTGGTAAATATTAACCAAGCAGTTCCTGGATGTAAAAAAAAAAAGTCCTGATCAACATTTACTGATTTCCAGGGTATAAATATTTCAAAATACTAACATGACATCACTTAATCTGAAGTTGGGAAGACATGCAGAGTAACCATCACCGTTATGTAGGACTTCTGCCATATGGCACAATAGATGTAAATAGCCTCAAAACCATTGATAATTGTGAAATAAGCAGGAAGTGATGAGTTTTGGGTACTTATTATTTCTTTGGGGGCTTCCCTGGTGGCTCAGATGGTAAAGAATCAGCCTGGAATGCAGGAGACCCAGGCTCTATCCTTGGGTCCGAAAGATCCCCTGGAGAAGGGAAAGGCTCCCCACTCCAGTATTCCTGCCTGGACAATCGTATGGACGGGGGAGACTGGTGGGCTACAGTCCGGGGGGTTGTGAGGAGTCAGGCGCAACTGAGTGACTAATATGCTCCACACACACACTGGTGTCTGTTGTCTTAGTTGCTCAGTCCTGTCTGACTCTCTGTGACCCCATGGACTGTAGCCCACCAGGCTCGTCCGTCCATGGGATTCTCCAGGCAAGAATCCTGGAGTGGGTTGCCATTTCCTTCTCCAGGGGATCTTCCCAACCCAGGTGTCCCACATTACAGGCAGATTCTTTACCAGCTGAGCCACCAGGGAAGCTACACACATGCTACTTTTTAAAATAAAATTTATTGCTAAGCTTATCTACTTTGATTTTTAATAACAGTTGTGTTTAACAACTCACTCACAAAATTCCTGGAGCTTTAGCAGTTAGCCTCTGTGAACTGGTACAAGCCATCAATGGCTTATTACACCACTGACGGGCCCTCAGATGGAAGCAAAGCCTGAGATTCTGTCATTTTCTTAACCATTTACAAGAAAGAGTCCCCTTCCCTGTACCGTTCTTTGGCTGTGTGCCTGAAACCCACATCTCATCTCTCATTCTTCAGGTGGAGAAAATCAAGTGGACTCCTAATTTGGGTGGGTTATTTTGTTGAATGTTCTGGAAAGAAAAATTCAAGGAAATACTTATTCTCAGTGACTCCTGCAGAGGTTAAGGTGGGCCTTGATTCTAACACACAGATCTGAACATCTGAGTTTCTGAATCTCTGGGGTATCTGAGTAGGGAACGATTTGAGTGAGTTTTCCCCAAGGAGGCTGAGAACCGTGGTCTCCCTGGGGATGGGCTTTTCTAAGACCAGGGCAAAGACACAGCAGAGAACAGCTGATGAAAAAATTCCAAATGCATTTGCAGAAAGCTTTCTCTTCTTACCAAAATTCTCTACTCTAACTTTCAATAAAAGAGCTTGAAGATCTCTTCCCACTGCTTAGAAATCCAAATCCAGTTTGGAGACTAAATCCAATTAACCAACCTAAGTCTCTGAATTGTTACAATGTGCAAATTCATCAACGATAGTTGCATATAGATAGCACAAATCTTCCTTGAGCCCCCCTGCTGGTGGTCAGTGTAAGAGCTTCCTTCATCCACAAATCTACCTGTCTTTTGCTTTAGGACATGGGGCTGGCTCATTGGCATGTCTCATCCCCTGCCCACCATATCCTCTTCCCCTGGATGATATTTTGGTATCCTTTTCAACACAGTGATCCAAAGACCAATTACCTACCAGGTGAGGCACAAAGGAGCAAGCGTCTTTTAATTTTCTGGCCACAGTCACAGACTCTTAAGAGCCCCTTGGACTGCAAGGAGATCAAACCAGTCAATTGTAAAGGAAATCAACCCTGAGTATTCATTGGAAGGGCTGATGCTGAAGCTCCGATTTTCGGCCACCTGATGCAAAGAGCCAGCTCGTTGGAAAAGACCCTGATGCTGGGAAAGATTGAAAGCAGGAGGAGACGTGGATAACAGAGGACCAGATGGCTGTATGTCATCACCAACTTGACGGACAGGAGTTTGAGCAAACTCTGGGAGATAGTGAAGGGCAGGGAAGCCTGGTGTGCTGTAGTTCATGAGGGAGGCAGAGTCAGACATGACTGAGCGACTGAACAAGAATCAGAGGCACAAGGAGAAAACAGATGTGTTACCACATGATCACCGAAACACAGCACATACAAAAATATATATGCACACATATACAGACACACACACACACACAGACCATACACACACACACACACACACACACAAACACAGACCATACATGCACACGCACACACACACACACAGAGTTCATCATATGTCTTGTAGGAAACCTTTCAGCCACCCAATTTCTTACCTTTCTCTTACCTGCTTTTATTTAATGACATTGACCAGCTTAACCAGTAGGGGCTTCCTGCAGCAAGTGACCCTATTCCTTGTGAAGATGTTTTCGTTTCCTGGGTGGGATCTGGTTTGGGCCATTCATCAAACTGAGGACCCCATTAGGATGTGGGGGTGAGGTTTACACCTCCACACTGTGGGTGCCATACAGTTCAACTCAATTCTGACGCTCTCCACCTGGAGATGATGTCAGATCCCACAAGCTAAGGCTCAGTCCACACACCCACTTCAGATGCCAGTCATCCAGGTTGTCTGACAAACTGGCTACTGATTAGAGATTTGGGTTCAGTTAGCATTCTAGAGGGGCTCTCAGAACTTAGGGAAGTGTTTCACTCACTAACTTGCTAGATTAGCAGTTTAACAGGAAATCACTCAGGACCAGGCAGATGAGGCTTGGGGAAGGGACACACAGCTTCCATGCCCTCTCTGGGCACCACTGTCTCCAGATCTCAGGCTCCAGATCACCAGCCTGGAAGCTCTCTGGACCCTATCTCTTCGGGTTTTCTTGGATGCTTCAAGATGCAGGGGTGGTTGACTACGTCACTGGCCGTTAGCAATTGATCCAAACCTCTAGCCTGGCAACCCACTCCAGTATTCTTGCCTAGAGAATCCCCATGGACAGAGGAGGCTGACAAGCTACAGTCCATGGGGTCACAAGAGTCGGACATGACTTAGCGGCTAAACTACCACCACCACCGCTAGCCTCTCTCCTCTTGTGGGGGGTGGAAGCAAAATTTCCAGCCCTCTAATCACATGATTGGTGGCTCCTGGCATCCAGCCCCCATCTTTAGACGCCCCCGAGTCACTTCGTTAACATAACAAAAGATGTCTTGGTCATTCATGACTTAGGAAGTCCTAAAGGTCTTAGATGCTCTGCACCAGAAAGGGGTTAAAGACCAAGCAGATACTGCTTATCAATCACAGTATCACACTTCCTGGTGCAAAGCGAGGACAGGCGGAGCTGGGGCCAGCTAGATCTCAAGTGCTGCCCCCTAATTCCTTGCATCTTTAGTGAGGTCACTAAGTTCACACCCTGCCAGGGTGCCGGGTTATGGCAGGGACGGGAGCTTCGTATGCAACATCAGCAGCACATGCCCGCAGGCCAGCGCTGAGTGAGAAAGAGCCGTGACGAAGTGGGTCACAGGGACACTGAACAGCAGGACGCAATTCCGCTGTTTCACGTCTCTTGGCAGTGCTTATGAATTCTTTGAAATTTCATAAAAACAAATAAGTAACTTTTCTAATAAAAAGCTGGACTGGTATTTTTCAGTTATCTCAGAATAAAATCAGCCATAGAAACACTTCATATCTCTAGAAGTGTTCTTACGGTGCCTTTGATCGCTCCCCTGGGCCTGGCAGGAGCTGGATCACTCCCTTCTACCTCCCACCCTACTGGTTCACCCCTTTCTCCTCCTGCCTCTGACTCAGAGGTTTAGCCAATGGGGAGCCCCAGAAGGATGGTGGAGGTGGAGGTTGTCTTTATTCCCCACCATTGCCCTTTCTGCAGGTCTCCTCAGCCTGGCTGTCACCGCTCCTCCAATGGGACACCTCTTTATCCCTCTCTTCTTCCAAGTTCTGGTGGCTGCCCCTTCCCCTCCTCCTGCAGGGCTCAGGATGCTGTTATTGGCCCCTGCGTACCGCTCTGAGCCGAACTGTTTCCCTGTGTGCTCAGGAAGTCCGACGCTCAGTCGAGTCTGACTCTTTGCCACCCCCGGGACTGGAGCCCGCTAGGCTCCCCTGTCCCTGGGATTTCCCAGGCGAGAATACCAGAGTGGCTTGCCATTTCCTCCTCCAGGGGACCTTCCTGGCCCAGGGGCTGGACCTGGGTCTACTGCACCTTCCGCACTGGCAGGTGGATTCTTTACCACTGAGCCACCTGGGAAACCCCAGCCTGGGGCAAATACCTCTGTAAATAGTTTCTCCGTTGTATTAGCTTCCTATCCTGCAGAGACAAACTGCCACAAACTTAGTAGCTTAAAGCAAGAATTTATTCCTTCATAATTCCAGAGGTCAGAAGTCAGAAGTTCACAGGTATCTCATCTGGGAAGAATCCGCCAGCTTCTGGTGGCTGCTGGCGTTCCCCTGCTCATGGCATTCCTGCTCATGGAAGCACAAATCCAATCTCTGCCTCCAAGATTGTGTTCCTTCTCTTTCGTCTGCAGTCTAACTCCCGCCACCTCTCTCTCACAAGGACACCTGTGATTGCAATCAGGGCCCAGCAGGACAATATATCTAGGAGACCTCCCCACTTTAAAATCCTTCATCACATCCATAGAGTCTTTGCTGTCTAAATGGAAATGACAAATGGATTCAAAGAATCAGATCTGATAGACAGAGTGCCTGAAGAACTATGAATGGAGGTTCGTGACATTGTACAGGAGGCAGGGATCAAGACCATCCCCAAGAAAAGGAAACGCAAAAAGGCAAAATGGTTGTCTGAAGAGGCCTTACAAATAGCTGAGAAAAGAAGAGAAGCTAAAGGCAAAGGAGAAAAGGAAAGATATACCCATTTGAATGCAGAGTTCCAAAGAATATCAAGGAGAGACAAGAAAGCCTTCCTCAGTGATCAGTGCAAAGAAATAAAGGAAAACAACAGAATGGGAAAGTCTAGAGATCTTTTCAAGGAAATTAGTGATACTAAGGGAACATTTCATGAAAAGACGGGTTCGATAAAGGACAGAAATGGTATGGACCTAACAGAAGCAGGAGATATTAAGAAGAGGCAGCAGGAATACACAGAACTACACAAAAGAGATCTAAATGACCCAGATAACCATGATGGTGTGGTCACTGACCTAGCTAGAGCTAGACATCCTGGAATTCGAAGTCAAGTGGGCCTTAGGAAGCATCACTATGAACAAAGCTAGTGGAGGTGATGGAATTCCAGTTGAGCTATTTCAACTCCTGAAAGATGATTCTGTGAAAGTGCTGCACTCAATATGCCAGCAAATTTGGAAAACACAGCATTGGCCAGAGGACTGGAAAAGGTCAGTTTTCATTCCAATCCCAAAGAAAGGCAAAGCCAAAGAATGCTCAAACTACCACACAGTTGCACTCATCTCATACCCTAGTAAAGTAATGCTCAAGATCCTCCAAGCCAGGCTTCAACACTATGTGAATCAAGAACTTCCAGATGTTCAAGCTGGTTTTAGAAAAGGCAGAGGAACCAGAGATCAAATTGCCAACATCTGTTGGATCAATGAAAAAGCAAGAGAGTTCCAGAAAAACAATTACTTCTGCTTTATTGACTACACCAAAATATTTGACTGTGTGTATCATGACAAACTGTGGAAAATTCTTAAAGAGATGGAAATACCAGACTGCCTGACCTGCCTCCTGAGAAATCTGTACGCAGTTCAAGAAGCAACAGTTAGAACCAGGCATGGAACAATGGACTGGTTCCAAATTGGGAAAGGAGTACATCAACGCTGTATATTGTCACCCTGCTTATTTAACTTAAATGCAGACAACATCATGAGAAATGCTAGAATGGATGAAGGACAAGCTGTAACCAAGATTGCTAGGAGAAATATCAATAACCTCAGATATGCAGATGGCACCACCATTATGGCAGAAAGTGAAGAGGGACTAAAGAAAGAGCCTCTTGATGAAAGTAAAAGAGGAAAGCAAAAAAGCTGGCTTAAAACTCAACATTTTCAAAACTCAAATATTTCAAAAAACAAAGAGCATGGCAACTGGTCCCATCACTTCATGGCAAATAGATGGGGAAACAGTGGAGAGAGTGACAGATTTTATTTCCTTGGGCTCCAAAATCACTGCAGTTGATGACTGCACCCATGAAATTAAAAGACACTTGTTCCTTGGAAGAAAAGCTATGAGCAACCTAGACAGCATATTAAAAAGCAGAGACATTACTTAGCCAACAAAGTTTCATCTAATCAAAGCTATGGTTTTTCCAGTAGTCATGTATGGGTGTGAGAGTTGGACCATAAAGCTGAGCACCAAAGAATTGATGCTTTTGAACTGTGGTGTTGGAAAAGACTCTTGAGAGTCCCTTGGACTGCAAGGAGATCCAGTCCTGAACATTCATTAGAAGGACTGATGCTGAAACTGAAGCTCCAATATTTCAGAAGAACTGACTCATTTGAAAAGACCCTGATACTGGGAAAGACTGAAGACAGCAGGAAAAGGGAATGAAGAGAATGAGATAGTTGGCATCACCGACTCAATGGATATGAATTTAAGCAGGCTCTGGGAGTTGGTGATGGACAGGAAAGCTTGGTGTGCTGCAGTCCATGGCGCTGCAAAGCGTTGGATACCACTAAACGACTTAAGTGACTTAACTGACTGAAGGTAACATTTACAGCCCTGGGAGGACCTGATGTCTTTGAAGGCCATTATACAGCCAACCACATTCATTAAACCTTGTTCAAGTTGTCCTTGGAGAAGGCAATGGCAACCCACTCCAGTACTCTTGCCTGGAAAATCCCATGGACAGAGGAGCCTGGAAGGCTGCAGTCCATGGGGTCGCTAGGAGTCGGACACGACTGAGCGACTTCACTTTCACTTTTCACTTTCATGCATTGGAGAAGGAAATGGCAACCCACTCCAGTGTTCTTGCCTGGAGAAACCCAGGGACCGGGGATCCTGGTGGACTGCCGTCTCTGGGGTCGCACAGAGTTGGACACGACTGAAGTAACTTAGCAGCAGCAGCAGCAGCAATTGTCCTAGTTTGAAGATGCTGCCTGCCCCCTGCTAGGACCTGAGGGATACAGCCTGGGTCATAATATTTGAAAGAGTGCAAATTCAAGCCACATGAATATGTTAATTTGATAACTTGCACATGGCTTTCGGAAACCATTTATATGTTAATGACTCCTGAATTTATATCCCTAGTCCATTCCTTTCCTCTGAGTTTCAAGATCATTTATACCCACTTGAATACTTGCTATTACCTTTTGGATAGTTCCATTTCTGTTTCATTTCAGAGGCACCTCAGGCTTTGTTCTTGTGGCAAATCCCATCTCTTCTCTTGTCCTATGTCCCACCTGCTCCTTCTCAAGTCTTCCCGGTCACAGCAAGTCACACCACCATCCACGAGCTCACTCCAGCTGTCACTTCTTTATCTCAACAAGCTCCCTGCACCCACCAAACCGTTCAGTGCGGTCTACCTCCAGTTCATTACTGTCGGATGCAGGTTCCACTCCACAACAGATGTAGAATCTCTTCTGTTCTTCCCATTCCTGCTGACTCCCACCTAGTTCACGGACCACCTCGGACCTGAGTCACAGCAATGACCTGCTGAACACCTCCTGTCTCTCCTCTCCAGTCCTCTCCACACGAACATCCAGAGAGAGAGTTTGCAAACCTAGCTTGGATCACATCACTGCCATCTAAAATCTGTCTGTACTCTCAGGGGCATCCTTGCCCTCACCCAGCACTTTTTGCTGAGCCCTTTCCCACCTCCCTCCTTCCCATCCACATCCCCTGAGGCTGGACTGGTCTTTTCCCCAGAGCTTCACAGGTCTGGGTTGTTTGTGTCTTGTTTATCCAGTTCTCAGTTCAGTTCTGTCACTCAGTCGGGTCCGACTCTTTGCGACCCCATGGACTGCAGTACCATGGACCAGGCCTCCCTGTCCATCACCAATTTCTGGAGTTTACTCAAATTCATGTCTGTTGAGTCGCTGATGCCATCCAACCATCTCATCCTTTGTCATCCCCTTCTCTTCTCGCCTTCAATCTTTACCAGCATCAGGGTCTTTTCAAATGAGTCAGTTCTTTGCATCAGGTGGCCAAAGTATTGGAGTTTCAGCTTCAGCATCAGTCCTTTCAATGAATAGTCAGGACTGATTTCCTTTAGGATGGACTGGTTGGATCTCCTTGTTCAAGGGACACTCGAGTCTTCTCAACACCACAGTTCAAAAGCATCGATTCTTCAGTGCTCAGCTTTCTTTATAGTCCAACTCTCACATCCATACATGACCACTGGAAAAACCATAGCCTTCACTAGGCAGACCTTTGTTGGCCAAGTAATGTCTCTACTTTTTAATATGCTGTCTAGGTTCTCAGCAGTTTTCAGTTTGGTGGGAAGATCATGATCCCATCTCTTAATGAGATGAGCAGGAGATTCATCTTGTGAATGGTGAGAATGTTAGGAGGCATGAAGCACTGTGGCCACTGGTGAAACTCCCACATGGTGGACAATGGTAGAAACAGGCTGACCTGGGGAAGCAGTCTCCCTAGGAACAGAAGGACCTTTCGGGTCCTAAAGTCATTCTGGGCTGGTGACCACTCCTCCTGGGTTCCGCTGAGAAGTGACTGGGCTGTTCCTCCCAGGATGGGAGGCACCTGGCCTATGGGGGAGATTCTATCAGCACTGTGTCCCCATGTGTCCCTGCTCAAGGTCACTGGCAGAGCCCAACTTACAAAGTGCTGCCTCACCATCCTCAGTGACCCATCAAGTGACCATCTGTGCCGGTATCCTTAGCTTGACGGTCAGGTCTCTGCATCCTTCTGACAGCAGTGATTGCCACCTCAAAGAGGAAGTCCAGATTCCTGCTGGATATGAGAAAAAGGCACCCTCAGATCTGGAATGAGTCACAAAACAGAAATATCGGCATGGTCAATGCCAAGGTTACCATACACTAGCTGAGAGGTCCAGAAGCACCTTCTAGGCTACAATCAAACCAGTCCATCCTGAAGGAAATCAACCCTGACTATTCATTGGAAGGACTGATGCTGAAGCTGAAGCCCCAGTGCTTTGGCCACCTGATGTGAAGAGCCGACTCACTGGAACAGACCTTGAAGATGCTGGGAAAGATTGAGGGCAGGAGGAGAAGGGGGTGGCAGAGGATGAGATGGTTGGATGGCATCACTGACTCAGTGGACATGAATGTGAGTGAATTCCAGGAGACAGTGAAGGACAGGGAAGCCTGGTGTGCTGCAGTCCACGCAGTCCACAAAGAGTGGGACAGGACTTAGTGACTGAGCAACAACAGCTAAGCATCCATGGCCTGAAGCAGCTACTGAGCACACGCTGAAATGTCTGAGGCATGCACACTTGGGTCTCAGGGCACAGGCTCCCAGTGAGGCGAGGGGCCGGGGCAGCCCAGGGGGGTTTGAGGGTATTAGCACCTGGAGAATCACCTGCACTCTGCTCTACAGCTCCCAAGGCCACACATAAATCATGGTTGTTTTTTCCCCCGCTGTGGTCACTAGATGTCACTGCAGGAAAAAATCTGACCAGAAAACAGATGCAAGGAAGAGAGACATTAATGTTTTGGATCCTAAGGAAGTGGTTGCCTTGGCAACAGGGAGCACGTGAAAGAACTTCCTTCTTCGGGAACAGCGTAAGGCTTGTGAGTGATGATTTAGGCAGTGCCTCAAACGGAAGACAATGTCCGGAGCCAAAACCCATGTACGGCCCCGGATGAAGCAACACTGGGTGGCGGGCTGCGGGGAGACACAAAGGCCAGAGAAAGAGGGGAGAGGGGTGATGGACAGACGGACGAGGGGCGATGGACAGACGGATGAGGGGCATCTAGCAGTGGGAGTGCTTAGCAGCCCTTGTTGATTCTAAGCCTGAATTCCAAGGACAGACACACAATCAGAACGGTATTTTTTCTCTGCAGCTAGGTGTCCTTTCTTGGCAAATTCAATCACAACTACAGAAATACTGAGAGCAGAGCCCAGGACCAAGCCTGTGCCCACGGATGACTCCACTTCAGATGCTAAACCACTATCGAGGGATGAGGATGTAGGTGGGGGGGGGGTGTAGGGGCCGGAGGGCAAGGGGCATCCAGCTCACCTGGGGTCACCACTTTCTTCTGCTTTCCCACTTTCCATCTACACCTTTTCTTGAGTATGGGGACTCTGCCTTGAGATGCGAGATGGGAGAATGGGAGAGAAGATGGGAGAAGTGTAGGCTGAATGTTCTCAGCTTCCCGGCTGGTCTTGGGTTTTAAGGACCGATCAGCTGGCTGACGGCAGGCAGGGAAGGTGCAGACAGAGATTCACTGTCCCCTGAGCAGAGTGGTAACAGGGTGAGCTCTTTGCCCCCCATCTCTTCACTCTCTTCCCTCTACCCCCTCCCCACCCCAAGATGCCAGGGTCCTTGAACTGCCCTCTGGATTCTCCAAAGGTCTGCTGTACACTAAGCTTCCTGCCTCCTCAGAGCTGGTTCCCAGAGCCCTGCTGAACTTTGGACTTGGAATAATCTAGCTCACCAGAGCCCGAGGTATAGCCCCTTCAAGGGATGTTAGTGGTTTCAAGAGTGGTTTCTTAACCAAATGCATCCTATCTAATAATGCCTGCAATGAGAGGTCAGAGAATTCTAGACTGGATTCCAACCAGAGCTTCCAAACCAAGAATTTTCAGTTTACCAAGGCCCTAGGCAGGGTCTTCCATTGAAGCCCCATGTGCAGCAGAGTGGGCCCGGCCAGGCCAGGGAGGACGACATCCCCAAGCTCCGATCTGGGAAGTAACTGGTGTTTCCTGGATGGTCCTCAGGGAGGGCAGCCAGAGGAAATAGTACCCCTTGGAGATCAGGACAAATTACAAACAACAGGGAGGTACATTCCGAAGGCCAAGGTCCTCACAAAATCGAAGTCTAAACTGTCCAGCCAGGAGGGGGTTTCGTGCCTCAATCACATCAGAGCCTCGCAGGAAGCAGGTGTGATAGGCGTGGTGATCCATGAGAGTCTGGAGGAATCGGCATCAGATAGTAGGTCCTAGTGGAGGGCTGGGGTCGGAGGCTCTGGGGAGGGGCCTTAGGAGCAGCTGCCCGATCCCCAAGGGTCCTGACCCCTTTCTGCTTATGTCAGAGGACTGAGAATTCCCCTTCGGGTCATGCTGAGTGCCCTCAGTTTTGACCATAACAAAGTCTCATGATGCAGCTTGCAGCCCAGATACATCTGCACAGAACACCGATCACCTCTCCTTTCCCTGACCCCCAGGCACCTTTCACCACAACAAGACCACGCTGCTATTTTACCCCATAAATATCTCAGGGATATTTGTCACCCTCAGAAAGGCAGCTCTGAGACTTTTTCTCCTGTCTCCTCACTTGGCTGCCCCATGAGTAAAGCCTTTCTTTGCCGCAAATGCCGTCATCATGTTTCGGCTTGCTGTGCGTGGGGCAAACGACCCTGCTTCAATAACACGACTTGTCTGACTTCCAGCCCGTTTCCACGCTCACCCCTGCACCTCCCCTTGGGCTGTGAACCTGTCCCTCTGTTAACCTCCGGCTCTGGCCAGTTCCTCTCACCACCTTGATTTCTTCTTGGTTTTAATTGCTCAGTCATGTCCGCCTCTTTGCAACCCCATGGACTGTAGACCTCCAGGCTCCTCTGTCCGTGGGATTTCCCAGGCAAGAATATTGGAGTGGGTTGCCATTTCCTTCTGCAGGAGATCTTCCCAACCCAGGGATTGAACCTGTGTTTATCTGCATTGTGGGCAGATTCTTAGCCACGAGGGAAGCCCTGCTTCCTTCTTTGCTGAACTCTAATCAAAGCCCAGCCATTAGGGCTGCACAGCTCAGCAAGAGACTGGGCTCCCTTACTCCAGTTTTATCTGTTTCAGGATTGTTTGTCTGAGGGCCTGGTTCAGTCCACCTTTGTGATCCCACCATCCATGGAGCCCTTGGCTCAGAGAAAGCACTCGATAAATTGTTTACCGAGTCAATGACTGAATTGATGGGCCATGTCCTCTATTTCTGGGTGCTCTTCACAGTTTCTAATAGAATGATTAATTGACAGATTGATTTTCCTTCGAGGTGTCCGAGATGCCTTGTGTCTCTCATTCACCTATTCATTCTCCACAAACACACTGGGCATCAGTGCTGTGCTATTTTCTAAGATTACAAAGATGAATTAAGACAGAAACCAGCCCTTAATTATCCTACAAATCAGTAAGACAGGAAGGTGTGTGCTGTCAGCAGGCTGGTCATCAGCTGCTTTGTGCTCGAGCTGAGATCTCTGCTCCCGCCAGTCATCTCAGGGGTCCGCGTGCACACATGGAACACATCACTTCCAGGCTGAAGGATGTCGTGTCAGGAGAGGTCCTGCTGCCACGCTGCTCTCCCGGTTGTTCCTGGCGCCAAGCTCCCTCCGTGATTCGGGACCCCTCAGAACCACTTTGGAGGGCTGCTCTGTGCTGGCCTTGGGGTGACACAGTATGGAGGTACCCATGGTCCCAGGATTCCTGACACCCTGAGACTTGGGTGGTGTGATGCATCCTCCTGGACGTGTTGCAGCAGCTGGGCCAGGGGCCGGCATGTCTCAGGCTGCAGTGATTGTTACAGACTGAATCATAAAATTTATATGTTGAAGCCCCAGGACCTCAAGATGTGACTTTATTGGAAGACCTGGTCCTTGCCTATGTTATTAGTTAAGATGAGGTCATACTAGAGTCATAATAGACTCCTTAGAGTCCCTTGGACTGCAAGGAGATCAAACTGGTCAATCCTAAAGGAAATCAACCCTGACTATTCATTGGAAGGACTGATGCTGAAGCTGAAGCCCCAATACTTTGGCCACCTGATGCAAAGAGCTGATTCACTGGAAAACACCCTGATGCTGGGAAAGATTGAAGATAGGAGGAGAAGGAGGTGACAGATGAGATGACATGAGTTTGAGAAAGCTCTAGGAGATGGTGGACAGGGAAGCCTGGTGTGCTGCAGTCCATGGGGTTTCCGAGAGTTGGACACAACTGAGCGACTGAATGAGCACTACAACATACAAGAGTAGGGTAAACCTGGTATCCTTATAAAAAGGGAGAGTTTGAACTCAGAGACAGACTTGCATAGAAGGAAGATGCACAAGGAGAAGATACCTAGGGAGAAGGCTCATTGGGAGAAGACTGCAGCTTACAAGCCAAGGAGAGAAGCAGGAACAATTCTTTCCTCATGTCCCTGGGGAGGTCATCCTGCGACCCCTGATCTTGGACTTGCAGCCCTGAGACTGTGAAAGTGAGAGTCACTCAGTCGTGTCTGACTTTTTGCTACTCCATGGACTATATGGTCAATGGAATTTTCTAGGCCAGAATACTGGAATGGGTAGCCATCCCCTCCTCCAGGGGATCTTCCCAACCCAAGGATTGAATCTAGGTCTCTCACATTGCAGGCGGATTCTTTACCAGCTGAGCCATGGGGGAAGCCCAAAAGCGAACGTAAAAGTCACTCAGTCATGTCTTCGAGACCCCATGGACTACACAGTACATGGAATTCTCCAGGCCAGAATACCAGACTGTGAGATGATACATCTCTGTTGTTTCAGTCTCCAGCCTGTGGTGCAGAATCAGGGCAGCCCTGGCAGTCGATCAGACATAGCATCATAGGTGTCCACCACGCTGTGGGCACCATGAGCCTCCAGCATCATGAGCTGCCCTCTCCCTCCCCGGTGGCTAGTTTAAGGTGGGGGATTGAGGCGTCAGGGTCAGACCCCATCCAGGAGGCAGTTCTCGGAGTCCTGCTCCCCCTGACATCAAAGCTTGGTTACTGGTCTACTTCCCCTTGCCCGGCTCCTCCCGTTCTGAGGATGTCTCTCTCCACAGGCCATCCGGCCTCCCCAGGACCCTGAAGGGAAGCCGGCCCATCAGGTGACGTGAGCTCGACCCCGCAAAGCGAACAGTGCGAGGCTTTCCCCGGAGGCCCTCAGCCTGCCGCAGGGGCCGTCACCGCTGACCCGCCGGCCCCCACAGGCCCAGCTCTGGGGACCCGGCCCCGGGGGCTCAGGCTGAGAGCCGCGGGCACCCCGGGAAGTCACCCTCGGGACAGAAAGCTCCGGGCAGGGACTGAGGCTGTGACCCCGGGGGGAACACGCAGCACTGGGGAGGTCTGCGGGCGGTTCAGACGTGGCGGGCGCTGACCTGGCTAGAGAGCCACGTGCGGAAGCCTAGAAGAGGCGGGGCGCGGGCTGGGCGGGCCGACGCTGCCCCGGAGGCAGGAGCTGCGACAGGGGCGAGGAGGAGCCGCGACAGAGGAGTGAAGAGGGGCCGCGACAGGGGCGAGGAGGAGCCGCGACAGGGGGGCGGGGAGGGGCGGCGACAGAGGAGTGAGGAGGGGCCGCGACAGGGGAGTGAGGAGGGGCCGCGACAGGGGGGCGGGGCGGGGCGGGGCCGCGACAGGGGGGCGGGGAGGGGCGGCGACAGGGGAGTGAGGAGGGGCCGCGACAGAGGAGTGAGGAGGAGCCGCGACAGGGGAGTGAGGAGGGCACGCGACAGGGGAGTGAGGAGGGGCCGCGACAGGGGGGCGGGGCGGGGCCGCGACAGGGGGGCGGGGAGGGGCGGCGACAGAGGAGTGAGGAGGGGCCGCGACAGGGGAGTGAGGAGGGGCCGCGACAGGGGGGCGGGGCGGGGCGGGGCCGCGACAGGGGGGCGGGGAGGGGCCGCGACAGGGGAGTGAGGAGGGGCCGCGACAGAGGAGTGAGGAGGGGCCGCGACAGGGGGGCGGGGAGGGGCCGCGACAGAGGAGTGAGGAGGGGCCGCGACAGAGGAGTGAGGAGGGGCCGCGACAGGGGAGTGAGGAGGGGCCGCGACAGAGGAGTGAGGAGGGCACGCGACAGGGGAGTGAGGAGGGGCCGCGACAGGGGAGTGAGGAGGGGCCGCGACAGGGGAGTGAGGAGGGGCCGCGACAGGGGGGCGGGGAGGAGCCGCGACAGGGGAGTGAGGAGGGGCCGCGACAGAGGAGTGAGGAGGGACCGCCACAGAGTGTGAGCAGGATGGAGTCAGACTGGCTCCAGGCAGGGCAACTGGCCCGGGTTTGGGGCATCACTTCAGGCTTCCCATTCTCCCTTCACTCCTCACACATGTGTGTGAGCGTGCACACATACTACACTCATACACACAGAGCACAGCACACACACGTGGCAGACATGCACACCACACCACACTCACACACCACACACACAGAGCACATCACACATATGCTGGACATGCACACCACACCACACTCATACATCCAGAGCACACACACCAGACATAAACACCACACCACACACACACAGTCACACTCACACCACACACACACAGAGCACACCACACACACACCAGACACACACACCACGCTGCACGCACACACACCACGCTGCACACACACACCAAATATACACATCACACCATATTCACACACTCACACACACAGCACATCACGCACACACCAGACATACACAGCACACTGTACTCACACACACAGATATAGCACACCCACACACCCATACACCCAGAGGACACCACATACACCACACAGTACTCACACACACTCAGTACTCACACACATCACAGTACACAACACTCACATACACACCACACACATACAAACACTATATACACTACACACTCTCACACATACTTGCTCTCACACTCACAGACTGTGACACACACACACACACCATACACCGTACATCTTTCTGTGCCGTCTGCCTGGCAAACACTTCCCAGTGTTAGCGCAACAGTCGCCCCAGGAAAAGCTCTTTGAGGCTCTGAATGAGCAGGGCAAATAGGTTCAGCCCTCTGAGTTTTATCCCCCTTCCCTGGAAATGACATAGCTGTTCTGCTAGGTCCACCCACCAGAGTGGAACTAGATTTCGATATTGGTCAATGCTTTCTGTGTTGGCATGAAAGTAAGGGTGCCGGTGAGAACTATGATGCTGATGATGAAGATGGTGAAGGTGGTGGTGGTGGTGGTGATAATGGAGATGCTGGTGGTAGTAATGATGGTGGTGCTGGTGGTGCTGGCAGTAATAACCGTGATGATGGAGATGATGCTGGTGGAGGTGATGGTGGTGGTGGTGACTGTGACGGTGGTGGTGATAATGGTGGTGATGAGGGTGATGGCACTAATGATGGTGATGCTGGTGGTGGTGATGGTGGTGGTGGTGACTGTGACGGTGGTGGTGATAATGGTGGTGATGAGGGTGATGGCACTAATGATGGTGATGCTGGTGGTGGTGATGGTGGTGGTGGTGACTGTGACAGTGGTGGTGATAATGGTGGTGATGAGGGTGATGGCACTAATGATGGTGGTGCTGGTGGTGGTGATGGTGGTGGCCATGATAATGATGGTGATGATGATGTAGAAAGCCAGTGAATCCTATCTTCCAGGCTACTGGCCCTCTTGACTGGGCAGCTACCTTATACTGCTCTGGATAAAGTAACCAAGAAGGGACCAGTTCGCAAATGTGGACAGAGCAGCTTATCCCCAGATACTCAAGTTCATCAGAGCAGAGAGGCCCACAGCTCACAGACCCCCCCCCCAACCCATTCGGGAGCTTGTGCCTGGTGCTTTAACGAGGAGTGAGGGTGCCTTGAGCCCACCCTCTGCTCAGCTCCTGTGCCTCTGCAGGGTGCTCTGGGCACTGAGCATCGCGGGCCTCCCACCCTGGTGGGCCAGGCAAGCTCTGCTACTTCTTGCAGTCCCGTGCAATCCACTCATGGTTTGCTCCCCAATGGGAAACTCGATTTAGCCGAGAAGTGGGAATTTGTGTGCATTCTTATGAATTAAAAAGGGATCAGCAGTCCTGTTAGTCACATCCTTTTACCTCTGACCTAGAAACCCGACACTTGAGACAAGAAAAATTCTGTCACTTGATCCCCAAGGGCCTCTGAAGGCAAGTTCTCAAGGCCTCGAGCCCTTATTCAGCAACTTTGTTTTCCCAAGGGCACTGAATCTTTTATAGGTTATCACTCTAGACTGAAGATTTTGGTTTATTGGGACAAAAGTGAACTTCAGCTATATTCCATATAATCTGTTTCCTAACACAGGTTCAATCCAAGGAGGGGAATTAGAAACAAATAAATACCCAGGGCTCCAAGTGAGCCATCAGTTGGGACAGACAAGCGTCTTGCACATGACTGGAGGGAAGGACGGATGTTTCTCTTTCTAATGAACTGGCTCTCTCACACCCAGGCAGGACATTTGTTCAAGCGATTGATAGAAAAGGTCTCCCAAGACAAGCCCTCAGGGTGCGGTGTGAAAAATCCCACGAGTCATTTCTTACTCTCTATGTAGCTGGAACCTGCTCAGTAGCATCGACTGCTAAGATGCTATTAAAAGTCAAACCAAGTGACTCTTGCCAAACCCCAGGGGGAGAGATGGCATGCATGAATAGTTCTAAAAAGATCCTGGAAATCTGTGTACGTGAACCACATAGGCCACTAAAGTCAGAGCAGCAAGGGGAGCAAGGTCAAAACTGGGGCCCCTATGAAACACTGGCTCTCTCCCCTCAGCCTGCTCGAGGGAGGCGACGCCTGGGCCCCCATCTACAGTCTCAGCCACAGGATGCCTGCTCCACTTTTGATCAGTTAGTTCGGTTCAATAGCTCAGTCGTGTCCAACTCTTTGCAACCCCATGGACTGCAGCCCACCAGGACTCCCTGTCCATCACCAAGTCCCGGAGTTTACCCAAACTCATGTCCATTGAGTTGGTGAGGCCATCCAACCATCTCATCCTCCGTCATCCCCTTCTCCTCCTGTCTTCAGTCTTACCCAGCATCGGGGTCTTTCCCAACAAGTCAGTTCTTTACATCAGGTGGCCAAAGTATTGGAGTTTCAGCTTCAGCATCAGTCCTTTCAATGAATATTCAGGACTGATTTCTTTAGGATGGATGGGTTGGATCTCCGTGCAGTCCAAGGGACTCTCTAGAGTCTTCTCCGACACCACAGTTCAAAAGCATCCATTCTTCAGTGCCCAGCTTTCTTTACAGTTCAACTCTAACATCCATACATGACTACTGGAAAAACCATAGTTTTGACTAGATGGACCTTTGTTGGCAAAGTGATGTCTCTGCTTTTTAGTATGCTGTCACTTTTGATCACTAGAGGGGAAAAAGCAAATTCTTTCTCAGTGGCTTCAATACCTGACTGCTTCCTCTCATTGCTGGGGGCTACTCCTACGGCCCCTTCAGCGCCCCAACAGGCTGAGGTGGGCATTTGCAGCCAGGAATCTTCCCAGGTGGCACAGTGGCAAAGGATGCATCTGCCAGGGCAGGAGATGCCGGTTCAATCCCTGAGTCAGGAAGATGCCCTGAAGAAGGAAATGGCTACCCACTCTAGTATTCTTACCTGGGGTTTAAATGGAAAATTTCATGGACAGAGGAGCCTGGCAGGCTACAGTACCTGGGGCTGCAAGAGAGTTGGATGTGTCTGAGCATGCGTGCATACAGCACTCAGGTCAGGGTGGTAGGGAGCTAGGACATTGATTCTCCTGCTGGCCTCAAATCTGGATTTACCAAGGAAATTCAGTAACTTCTGCCCTTATCTCTTCTTTGCCCACCCATGGGCACATTCATTCTGGGTTCTGCTGTCTTCAGGGAATCAGCCTACATTTATGTTGGGCCCATCACTTAGACAGTTTGAACCTCAGCTTTCTCATCTATCAAATGGGAATGAGCCTCTCCTGGTTGCAAGAACAGAGACTGATTTGTCATTTTTTTAAATATTTTTTAATCATCATATTTATTTTTAATTGGGGGATAACTGCTTTACAGTATTGTGTTGGTTTCTGCCATATATCAACATGATTCAGCCATTGGTATACTTGAGGGCTTCCCTGGTGGCTCAGACAGTAAGGAATGTGCCTGCAATGTGGGAGATCTGGGTTCGATCCCTGGGTTGGGAAGCTCCCCTGGAGGAGGGCATGTCAGCCCACTGCAGTCCCATCCCTCGAGGTTGTCACTGAGCACCAGGTTGAGCTCCTGGTGTTATCCAGCAGCTTCCCATGAGCTACCTGTTTTACACACGGCAATACACACACATGTCAATGCTGCTCTCTCAGTTTGTCCCACCTTCTTCTGCCCCTGCCCCGTCCATAAGTCTGTTCTCTATGTCTGAATTTCTATTCCTGCAATGCAAATGGGTTTATCAGGACCACTTTTCTAGATTCCGTGTATATGCATTAATATACAATATATGTTTTTCTCTTTCTGACTTATTTCTCTCCAAATAACAAGCTCTAGGTTCATTTACCTAGAGACTTATTTAGATTACATCAGAAGTAAGGAAACGCTTGGCAATAAGAATGACAAGGATCATGAACATGAGACGATTTTGCCAAGAGGCTGAATTGTGTTGGGCTCCGAGCGAGAGTTTTCCGGGTTCAACAGCTGAGCTGCAAACTGACCAAGAGCTGTGGGGGTGGGGGTGGGTCAGGCTTCATGACAAGGGGTATCCATTCATCCCACCCCCATTGCTTTAACAGGACTCAGCTGATGCTTCTCTGTGTGTTTTCCTGGGAAAAGCCCTTCTGAAGGGACAGGGTAACACTTGTTTTCCCAGGTGGGCCCTTTCTGTGTGACGCTACACTGTAGGGGGCTGGACTGAATACAGGTTGCCTGTTCTTGAACCCCGTGCTTGTTCCTGGTTTAATGAGACTGCAGAGGTCCAGGTCACTAACAAGCAGAGGTGTTTCATGCTTCACCTTCAGCAGGGGAGTCATGCTTCCCCAGTAGGCCGTGTCATAATCCTTATGACACAAGTGTCTAGACACCCATCACTACCTTGGAGAGTCTGGTTAGGTCAGAGGTGGTCAGAAAAACATGGATGCTGAGCGGTAGGTGAGGTCTGATGGGATGATGGAGCATGGGACAGGGGCTCGGCTTCCCCACCTCCCTGGGTGCCCCCGGCCCTGCCCCACGCCCTCCCCCACACCAGAGCACTGCAGCCTCTGCCTGAGATGGGAACCGAGGTGCCTTTGTGGGGCAGCCTTTGTTCTGCTGCCACCCTCCAGCCCTAGCTGGAACCTGGGTGTGAACACAGGCAGGTCGGGGTCGGGCATGGTGTCCAGCACTGTCTCAGGACAGAGTCTGATGGTGGTCATCTCCTGCTCCAACAGACAGAGCCACATTGTGGCAGGTGAGTGGCTTGGTAGAGGCCCCTGCTTCAGTCCCCACGTCTGGATCTCAGCCTTATGGGAGGCTGAGCTACAGACCCAGCTACTACCTGCTGGACTCCTGACCCCAGGAAGGTGTGAGGTCACGCGTTTGTGTTGTTTTCAGTAAGTCCTAAGTTTATGGCAATTTGTTATGCTGCAATGGAAAACACAGAGCCCATGAGAATATAAATCCCCAAGAAATTTGTAGAAATCCTAGCAAGGGTTTGGGATACTTTTCGGCTGTGCAGTTTGGAGAGTCCAGGCCCCTGTTTGCTAGAGTCTGAGGAGTAGAGGGCACCATTTGACACCTGGCCCCACCAGGCTCTGCCTCCTGGACTTTCCTGCTTCCTAATGAGGTAGACTGTGGGACATGCTCCTGCATGGCGATGCAGGCCAGCTCTGGGCCCAGGTCCCCTGTGCAGGTAGGGTGCTGGTCAGCTCTCCCTGGAAGGGTTGAAGTCACCTGGGAGCCTGCTCAAACCCTCACCTTCCCAGGGTACACATTCTATGAGGAGAAAACAGAGCAAGACTGAAACCACAAGTGTGTGAGGTGATGATAAATGCTACTGAGATCCCCCAGGCAGGGTTGGAGGCAGAGACGATACTGGGCCGGGAGGAGATTTTATGCACAGAGCCCAAGGAAGACTGTGCAATAGAGCGGTGTCCCCGGGAGGGAGGGGGGTCTCGAGGGGGAGCTCTGTGCATAGAGTCTGGAAGGGGGCCATCCAGGCTGAGAGGAGCACAGGTGCAAAGACCCTGAGGAGGGGGACTGAGGAGACCAGGAGCTGGAGAAGAATGGGCAGGAGCCAGGGTCGGGGAGGAGGCCCAGAGGCACGGGGGTGGGGGCAACACATGAGGTCTTTAGATCCAGTGGAAGACTTGAACTCTGAACAAGATGGGGCCACGTCAGGTGTAAAAAGTGCTCAGCATTAACGATTGTTAGTGCCAGCCCATTTTCCACGTGTGGGCTTCCCAGGTGGAACTAGTGGTTAAAGAACCCACCGGCCAATGCAGGAGACACAAGAGACGTGGGTTCAGTCCCTGGGTCAGGAAGATCCTCTGAAGAAGGAAATGGCAACCCACTCCAATACTCTTGCCTGGGCAATCCCACGGACAGGGGAGCATGTCGGACTGCAGTCCATAGGGTGGCGAAGAGTCAGACGCGACTGAGCAACTAACACACACATTTTACATTTTTAAGAGAAAATCTCTTGGCTAACTTAATTTTACAAGCAATTTAAGGAGGGAGTCCAAGAAGAGAACATCTGAACCCCCTCTTCTGTCTGCAAGCTGCAAGTGGTGCTTGCACCAGCCCCTAGTCCTCTCTGAGACTGTTCCAGAGTTTGTTTGACATCCCAGTCCTTTGGCTGCTTCTGGGGTATTTCTGGGTGTTTGGTTCCTTTCTGGAATGCCTTAAATTCTTCAGGGATTCTAGAGGCCTCATAACCGGCATGGAGGAAAGCATTCAGGGAGGTGAAAGAGAAAGATTGCACAGAGCCTTCGAGAATCTATTGGATGCTTCAACCTCTTTTTACACCATCATCTTAGGAATTCTGCTTAAGCCTGTGTTTTCAGCAAAAATCTTTGAATGTTTCCTTGTCATCAAAACAGTGCAGACTGGTTGCTGTTCACAACTCAGAGATGAGCACCAACTGTCAGAGGACTCCCATGCAGGTCAGGCTGGTCCGGGTGCAGGGAAGGGGACTTTCCATGGGAGAGAATGTAGTTCTTTCTTAAGAGATGAATCGTTCTGCAGAGCAGAGGCTCCGACCAGCCTCCCTGACCACTGTGGCAGCTGTTTCCATGGCACCTGCTGGCACTGGGCACATTGAAAGAAAGAGCAAGGTTTCAATTGAGAGATGCTTCAGGCATCAGGGAAGGGAAGAGCAAGTGAAAGAGCCCATGCATGGCGGGCAGAGCCCTCCTGGGTACGGTTTGATCACCAGCCCTAGGTTGGACAGGGCTCCCTCTTTTCATGGAGAGCAGACAGATAGTGTAGCTCCCTGGCATTAGACAGACCATTTTGGTTCAGAAAAACTACAAGAACATGTGTTGGGGGAACTCCTGAGGCTCTGAGATCTAACAAAAGGCCAGTTGCCATCTCCACTCTGAAGTTGAAGCTACAGAGCAAGGCTGGTGAGGGTGGGTCTGTGCTTTGTGTTACCAGCATCATTAGTGAGGAGTGGGTGCAGAGTGCTGTATAGATTCTGCAGGGATAGAAAGCCATGTGGGGCAAGGTCTCGTCTCCAGGAGTCAGAATTTGAAGGGGAGAAGGGCTTGTTGTTGTCGTCTAGTCTTTCATTTGTGTCCAACTCTTTGCGACCCCATGGACTGTAACCCACTGGGCTCCTCTGTCCATGGGATTTCCCAGGCAAGAATACTGGAAATGGGTTGCCGTTTGCTTCTCCAGGGGATCTTCCCAACCCAGGGATTGAACCTGGGTCTCCTGTATCACAGGCCGATTTTTTTTTTTTTTTAAACCAGTGAGCCACCAGGGAAGCCAGGAGAAAGGCTTGGTGGACCCTTATAAAAGGAACAAACCAAATCATCTCCGGGACCTGCTCACTCAGTCGAGGGGTGAGCAAAACACACAGGAAACCACTAATTCACCGCATATTCAGAATTGTTTTAGAAACTTCTACTTGAAAAATTATTAAAGGGAACACTTCAACTCAGGAGAGATGGTATGTCTTTCCATTTGAAAACTTTTATTCTCCAAAATGATATGCTACATATGTGCTGGCTAAATCATATTTGATTCTATAGCAGTCATACTTTTTAAAATATTTTATTATTAAAATTATGCAGGCACATCAGGGAAAATTTAGGACATACAAAATAATATAAAGGAAACATTGAAATTGCCCATAACACACTATTCAGACTGTCACTGTCAAGCGTTCAGTTTTTCCCTCTAAAATTTTTACATTTCTTTTTATAAATATGTTTACAATGTAAAATATATTTGGTTAAACTGTCTATTGTAAATTGGTGACTGAACAACAAACAACAAAGCTGTGTATAGACTATGGCCTGATCTTCTTGGTGTAACACTATATTGTGCACAATTTCCCATGTCATTAAAGTTTTTTAAACACCACTTTGCTGTTGTTGTTCAGTTGCTAGGTCATAGCCAACTCTTTGCAATCCCATGGACTGCAGCATGGCAGGCTTCCTGTCCTTCACTGTCTCCCAGAGTTTGCTAAAACTCATGTCCACTGAGTCAATGATGCCATCCAACCATCTCATCCTGTTACCCCCTTTTCTTCCTGCCCTCAATCTTTCCCAGCATCAGGTTCTTTTCCAATGAGTCAGCTCTTCACATCAGGTGGCCAAAATATTACTGAAGCTTCAGCATCAGTCCTTCCAATGAATATTCAGGGTTGATTTCCTTTAGGATTGATTGGCTTGATCTCCTTGCTATCCAAGGGACTCACAAGAGTCTTCTCAGGCACCACAGTTTGAAAGCATCGTTTCAAATGACCACATTCCATCCTACAGATACACTATCCCTGATTTGACTGTTCCCTGACTGTTGGGCATTTATGTCATGTTTCATGTGTTACCATAATAAAAAACGAATATGACACCACCCTTATGGCAGAAAGTGAAAAGGAGCTAAAAATCCTCTTGATGAAAGTGAAAGAGGAGAGTGAAAAAGTTGGCTTAAAGCTTAACATTCAGAAAACGAAGATCATGGCATCTGGTCCCATCACTTCATGGGAAATAGATGGGGAAACAGTAGAAACAGTGTCAGACTTTATTTTTGGGGGCTCCAAAATCACTGCAGATGTTGACTGCAGCCATGAAATTAAAAGACACTTACTCCTTGGAAGAAAAGTTATGAGCAACCTAGATAGCATATTCAAAAGCAGAGACATTACTTTGCCGACTAAGGTCCGTCTAGTCAAGGCTATGGTTTTTCCTGTGGTCATGTATGGATGTGAGAGTTGGACTCTGAAGAAGGCTGAGTGCCGAAGAATTGATGCTTTTGAAGTGTGGTGTTGGAGTAGACTCTTGAGAGTCCCTTGGACTGCAAGGAGATCCAACCAGTCCATTCTGAAGGAAATCAACCCTGGGATTTCTCTGGAAGGAATGATGCTAAAGCTGAAGCTCCAGTACTTTGGCCAGCTCATGCGAAGAGTTGATTCATTGGAAAAGACTCTGATGCTGGGAGGGATTGAGGGCATGAGGAGAAGGGAATGACCGAGGATGAGATGGCTGGATGGCATCACTGACTCGATGGATGTGAATCTGAGTGAACTCCAGGAGATGGTGATGGACAGGGAGGCCTGGCATGCTAAGATTCATGGGGTCGCAAAGAGTCAGACACGACTGAGCGACTGAACTGAACTGAACTGATCCTTGCACAGAAATATTTGTTCACCTTATTCATTTATCCAACAAACATTTACTAATCTTCTGTAAATGTATCCCTCTGAGAGTCCAAGAGGACAAAATCCTCACCTTCGTGGTGTGTGTGAAGTGTGTGAAAGTCACTCAGTCATGTCTGACTCATTATGACCCCGTGGACTATACAGTCCATGGAATTCTCCAGGCCAGAATACTGGAGTGGGTAGCCTTTCCCTTCTCCAGGGGATCTTCCCAACCCAGGGATTGAACCCAAGTCTCCTGCATTGCAGGTGGATTCTTTACCAGCCGAGCCACAAGGGAAGCTTGGAGTATACACAATAGTAGTGGTGACAAGCCATAAACAAGTGAATGAATAATGTGATTTCAAATGATAAGTGCTTAAAAAAATAAAGCAGAGTAGTAGGCAGAGATTGACCATAGATGGAGGCTATGTTGCTGATCCCTTTAGAGATCAGTAAGAAAGTGATCACTTTAAGAAAGTGATGCTTAGATACCTGCATGATGGGATGGAGCCATGCATAGCATTCTAGGCAAAGGGAACAGGCAGGTAAAAGCCCCTTAAGTGGATAGTAGCAGGGTGGGTTGGAGGAAATCTGGCTATAGGAAAGGGAGCATGAGTGAAGGTGGCAGGAGATAAAGGTCAAGTGGCCCGTGTAGATCTAGGCATTGGAGTCCCTGATAGGTGGTCTGGATGGTGAATGTGACGGGCAGCCATTGGCCACAGTGGTCAGGACAAGAAGTGACTCGGATTACATTTAAAACATTACTCTAGCTACTGAATCAAAACTGGTTGGGAGGAGCAAGAGTCAAAGCAGATCCCAACTCAGTCTATAGGATGGCATTACTCTGATACCAAAATCATACAAAAAGACATCACGGGAACAGGAAACTGCATGCCAAAATCATTGGAAGGACTGATGCTGATGCTGAAGCTCCAATACTTTGGCCACCTGATGTGAAGAACTGACCCACTGGATAAGACCCTGATGCTGAGGAAGATTGAGGGAAGGAGGAGAAGGGGGTGACAGAGGTTGAGATGGTTGGATGACATCATCGACTCAATGGACATGAGTTTGAGCAAACTCCAGGAGATAGTGAGGGACAGGGAAGCCTGGTGTGCTGCAGTCCATATGGTAGCAAAGAGTTGGACACAACTGAGCAACTGAACAACAGCATCCCTTGAGAAAATAGATACAAAAATCCTCAACAGAATACTAGCAAACCAAGCCCAGCAACATGTAAAAGGGATTACTCACCATGACCAAGTGAGTTGTATCTCAGGAATGCAAGGTTGGCTTAATATTCAAAAATCAAAGAAGGAAGGGTCCTAAAGTTCTGAACACACCCACTTCTTCTTTGTTACAATACATCCCCAAATGTAACACCCCTGAGTGAAAAGATAGGGAAAAAATGTCTGTTTTGCAAAGGTTTTAGATTAGGGGTTCCTAGGTCATTAGACTCACGTGGTGATTGGAGTACAAGTGGGAGAAATGGCCCAAGTCTAATTTTATGGATCTTGTCCTGCAAGCTGTCCACTCCACTCCCCAGCGTAGCACAGGTAAATTGTCCATACTCTCTGGACAAGCTGTGCCTTTCTTCCCCACAAAGAACTGCAAACTACAGCAATGTAAATCCAGGACCTTCCAGGGGGCACTAGTGGTAAAGAACCCACCTGTCAGTGCAGGAAACATAAGGAACGTGAGTTTGATCCCTCGATCCAGAAGATCCCCGGAGGAGGGCATGACAACCCACTCCAGTATTCTTGCCTGGGAAATCCCATGGGCAGAGGAGCCTGGTGGGTTACAGTCCATTGGGTCACAGAGTCTGACATGACTGAAGCCACTTAGCATGCATGCGTTACAGAAATGTGGCTTAAACATACAGCCATGCTTGGAAGGTTGAACTGTCAGCTACCTACAGTGTTAACAAGTCTAACAAGCTGTGAGTTGTGACCTGAAGAAAAAGGAAGGGACAGAGCAAACTTTAGGAGGAGTCGTGAGGGGATGAGGACACAGGGCTCTGGGTGGAGGAGAGCAAAGTCCAGTGAGAAGCTACTCTTCCTTCCTGAGCTGAGAGGGCTGACCATGTGGAGCCTACGGAGAGCCAGGATCAAGGGGTTGGAATCTGCTGGGGGAAGGGCAAGATGAGTCAGAAAAACCCACCCAGCTGTGCACTACATAGGGTTTGGGGAAAGCAGCTCACAGTGTACTCTTTCTGTGCTTGACTGCCTTTAATAACCATGAAAAGCAACGACAGAGTAGAGCCACACGCAAACCTTCGCAATCTCTCGCCTCTGTCTTTTAAGAGGCCAGCAGAGGCACTCACCTGCTCAGAGGTGAGCTGCTGAGATTGGTCTTGAAAAAGAAACTGTAATTGTGAAATAGTCCCTGACATTTGGTGTCAGTGTTTGGGTTTGGAGCCAAAGGGCTGAAAACCATGGGTGTAAAGGTATCTGTGAAACCGCAGACTCAGAGCTTCCCCAGGTTCACTTTTCTAGTTGAGTTTTCCATTCTGTCAAAGGATTCCAGAATGTTCCAAAGCTATTTGAGCTGAATCCCTATTACATCATTTCCTTTGTCCACAAGGCAGTGAGTTCCCCTCTGATGAACCTTTCATCATTCCCTTATCTGTTCTGGCAAAGAAAGGATTCTATGTTTAACGTCCATGTGAGGGTCATCTGAGGGCAGAAATCCTCCAAAGAGTTCTGCAGGGTTTCCAGGTGCCTACAGATTTCTTTCTGTAGAAGCAAGGATGAGCATTTTCATCCTGACTCCAGCCTGTCCTGTGCTTACTGCAGGACTGGAAAGCTCATCCACTTCCAATCTTTCCTATCAGAGAAGCAACTTGACCGAAACATCTGATATTTTGGACAAGGGTAAGTAGCATCTGTATTTGTTGTGGACGCTTGATGTAAAGATTTATCTTCTTCTTATTGTCATGACTCTATAGCCATATGTTCTGCATCTGTGGCTTCACTGAAAATTTAAAAAAATTTTTTTAATTCCAGAAAGTTCCAAAAAATAACACTTGAATTTGTCATATGCCAGCAACTATTTCCATAGCACTTACATTAAAAGTAATCTAGAGATGATTAAAGTGTGGGGGATGGTGCACATGGGTTATATGCAAGTACTATGATGTTTTATAAAAAGGCTTGAGTATCTGTGGATTTTGGTATCCATGGGGTTCCTGGAGCAAACCACCATGAATATTATGTGAGAGTTGACTATTTTTCTGAAAATATTCCTCCAGGAATCTCAACAGTGAATGAATACCATGTGATCAAACACATTTTTGTTCTGTTTGATTTCTGTTCTCTCTCTCCAGAAAAGATAGGCTGCCTAAATTTGCACTGTAGGTCAATTAACTAAGTTCTCCTCCATGTCTTTCAGAGCTGATGTAAATAGATAGAAAAGGGGAACTTCTAGTAGGAATTATTACTGCTGAAGAGAAGGAGAAGGAGGCAGAAAGGAGCGGCAAAAACCAGCAGCCCCCATCCCCCGCAAAAAAAAAATAAAAAAAAACCCAGATCTGCGAAAGTGAAAGTCACTCAGTCATATCCGACTCTGTGACCCCATGGAATTCTCCAGGCCAGAATACTGGAGTGGGTAGCCTTTCCCTTCTCCACGGCATCTTCCCAGACCAGGGATCAAACCCAGGTCTCCCACATTACAGGTGGATTCTTTACCAGCTGAGTCACAGCAAGGGCGGGGGGGCGGGGGAGGGATAGACAATTATAAGATAACCGCATGAAGAGTTGGATGGCTTTGGCCACTAGTAACTTGGGAAAGTTCACTCAGTCTACACCATTCGCAATCTCTGGGAAATGAGAGAACACAGCTTGAAGAGCTTAAAGTCTTACTGATAGCCACTGCTTGGCACGGAAATATCTCGAGGCTAAAGATGACTTGCAATTGGCATCCTTCCTAGTGGCCCAGTGACTGTCTCATGTGGTTGCTATGGAGATTGAGTAAGGTAAAGCTTGAGAAAGCCCATTAAACTGGAGCATGTTATTCAATTTCAGGGATTATTTGTAGTCATCAAATAAAATCCTACTGGCATGAAAAGTATTTATCACGGTGTGACAAACATGCCAGACACTTCAAATTCATGGTTTTTATTTACTTATATATTGATGACTGTCCTGGGTCTTAGCTGCTGCATGCAGGCTCTCTCTAGTTGCAGCAAGTAGAGGCTACTCTTCATTATGACACTTGGGATTCTCATTGCATGGCTTCTCTTGTTGCAGAGCATGCTGGCTCTGGAGCCTGCAGGCTCCGTAGTTGTGGCTCATGAGCTTGGTTGCCCTCCAGCATGAGGAATCTTCCCAGACCAGGGATCAAACCTGTGTCTCCTGCATTGGCAGGCGGATTCCTGTCCACTTCACCACCAGGAAAGTTCCTTATGACGTATTTTCATCTTTATTGGTCCCATTGATTGTTTTTTAAGTGAAGATAAGTCCATGGGGTTGCAAAGAATCAGACACAACTGGGCAACTGAACCACAGGGTATGGCTTGTCTGTGAGAGGTGTTTCTAGGTGTTTTGGAGAAATTTGCTGGGCATGCAAAGTAGCTGTAAAGGCAACTCTCGAATTCCACAAGAACAAGAATGCAGCATTTGGATTTAGATGACTCTAGCATCTCCAAACCCGGAGCTGAGTATTAAACACATTTGAACTTGGATGTGTCCTGCAGCAGGGGAGTGGCTAGTCAATAGACACTCTGAGAAGGAAAATGCAGAGATAAGAGTGCCTGGTGTAAAGAGGGGAAGGCCGCATTTCTTAGGTTCCCCCCTCCTAACTGACATTAATGAGAGGAGAATGAGCTAGGTCTTCCATGGTTTTCCTCATACTACTGGTCTGGGGATGAGAAAAGGAGCTCAGGGTGAAGGAGGAGGCAGGAGAAGGTTTTGAGTGAAGACACTGTGCAGACAAGCTGAGATGACTCATTCAAGAAGCTGCAGAAAGTGCTTCTTCCAGCTTCATGGGCTCAAAACACCTCCGGCTGAAAAGAAGAAACAGAAAGAAGAGAGAGAAAGCTAAGCTGAAAGGTGATGTGGAACAGAGTCACCAGATAAAATGGAGCTTCTGTCTTTTGGAAGTCAGAGAGGTAAGCAGAGGATATAAAGCTGAGGACCAAGACCCCAGGACCCAGAGAAGGCCTGACACAGAGCAGTCAGAAGGACAAGGAGAGGCAGCCTAGTGATGACGCTTCCAGGTCCCACCAGCTCCTCCTTAAAAAAATAAGGGAAGTTTAAAGAAGGAATACAGACTGCCAATAAGCACGTGGAAAGATGAACTCACCATCACTAACCATTAGGGAAATGCAAATCAAAACTACAGTGAGACATCACCTCACACTCGTCAGGATGGCTATTATTAAAAAAAAAAAAATCCCAATACATTACTCGTGTTAGCGAGGATTTGGAGAAACTGGAACCCTTGTGCACTGTGGGTGGAAATGTAAAATGGTGTAGCCGCTGTGGACGACAGGATGGAGATTTCTCAGAAAACTAAACAGAGAGTTACCATAGGATCCGGCAATTTTGCATCTGGATATATACTCAACAGAATCGAAAGCAGGAACTAGGGGTATTTTTATTGATACGCCCATGTTCATAGCAGCAATTCACAACAGCCCCAAAGTGGAAGGTCCATTAGTGGATGAGTGGGTAAACAAATGGTTGTGTATACACACAATGGACTGTTTCTCAGCTTCCAAAGGAAGCAAATTCTGGCATGCTACAACCTGGATGAGCCTGGGGGACATTGTGCTAAGTGAAGTAGGACAAATACTGCAGAATTCCACGTAAGTGAGATATTTAAAGTAGACACATTCCTAGAGAAAGAAGCCAGGGGCTGGGGTGGAGGGAATGGGGACTTAGTGTTTCAAGGGGACGGTTTCCACTTTTCAAGATGCAAAGGGTTCTGTGGCGGATGAGGGAGTTGCTGACACCCTAATGTGAAAGGGCCTAATGGCCCCCTATTTTAATACACTTATAAATGGTTTTAGGATGGTAAATTTTGTGTTATGTTTATTTAACTACAATTTTTTTTTAAAGGGAAGGGGCAGGCAGATTCGGGACATTCAAAAGTGGAGGATGCCGAAGACTGGTGTTCTTTCCATCACCTTGCTCGTCTTCTCCAAGGAGGAAGGCTCCCCTCACCTGTGGTTCTGGGTCCTGCTATCTTGGGACTGCCTTATTTATTTATTTTTTTAAAAAATATGTATGTCTTTGGCTGCGCCAGGTCTATAGTTGCACCATGTAGGAGCTAGTTCCCTGACCAAGGATCAAACCCTGGTCCCCTGCACTGGAAGCGCAGTCCATCGAGGAAGGCCGTCCCCGGGGGCCGCCTTATGGTGACTACTGTTGAGGTTCCCACTAAATGTTTCTTCACGGGGATAAAGATGGTCCCTGCAAGAGAGGTAGGACGCACAGAATGGCTCACTGGGCCTTGGCCCCCTCGGACTCAGTGTATAACGAAGGTCGTTCTATGCCAATAGCGCCTCTCATTGAGCGAGATGGAAGCTTGGTGAGGTCATGGGTCAGGTGACCCTTCCTATCACCTTCACATCCTCACCCCACCAGGTTGTTGGAGAGCAGAGGCTTTCGTTACTCAGAGGGAGCAGTGCACCCGCCAGGACCGTACTCTGGTGACAATGTGTCAAACTGCAGAAAAGCTCTTGCTGGAGCCCCACATATGCTCACTGTTGCTCCAAGCTAAGAAAGACCATTTTGCTTCCCCTGTGCTGGAGATGGACGTGCTCATTAACCTTTGGGGGACCTGAACACGAACAAACAATCACAGCATCCCACTTACCCTCCAGATGAAATCAAGCCAAAGAACTGGAAGAAAAAAATACAGCAAGAAATTCACCAATATTCTCATTTTTCCCCGTGATCACTACTGAGATGAGATTGAAATTTTTTAATCAGTGTACTTTATTTTTTAGATAGGTTTTAGGTTAATAGAAAATTGAGCAAGAAGTACAGAATTCCCATAAAACTCTCAGCCCACCCCCCCACACACACACACACAGAGTTTCCCCTATTTATTAACACCTTGCACTGTGTGTTGTATGCTGAGTCGCTCAGTCGTGTCTGACACTTTGTGACTCCGTGGACTGCAGCCCGCCAGGCTCCTCTGTCCATGGGATTCTCCAGGCAAGAATACTGGAGTGGGTTGCCATGCCCTCCTCCAGGGGATCTTCCTGACCCAGGGATCGAACCCAGGTCTCCCTCATTGCAGGCAGATTCTTTACCGACTGAGCCACCAGGAAGCCCAACACCTTGCACTAGTGAGGTACAATCGTTATAACTGATGAACAAATATTGGTCCAGTATGATTAGTAACTGAATTAAGCCCACAGTTTACCTTAGGGTTCACTCCTGGTATTGTGCATTCTGTGGGTTTTGCCCAACAGATAATATCATGTGTCCAGCGTGACCGTGTCATCAAGAATTTCACCTCTCTAAAAATCCTCTGTGCTCTCCACCCTACTCCAACCCCTAGCAACCACTGAGCTTCTTACTGTGTCTGAGGTCTTGCTTTTTCCAGAATGTCTTATAATTGGAATCATACAGTATGGAGACTTTAAAAACTTGCTTATGCCATTTAGCAACATGAATTTGTCTCATCCATGTCTTTCCATGGCTCAGTAGCTCATTTGTTTTTCACTGGATTTCCATTGTCTCGAGGTACCAGTTTGTTTATCCATTCATCTATCGAAGGATAGATGAGCTGCTACCCAAATCAGGAGATTATGAGTAGAGCTACTATAAATATCCACACAGTGCAGAAGGCCTGGATTCGATCCCTGGGTCGGGAAGATCCCCTGGAGAAGGGAATGGCTACCCACTCCAGTATTCTTGCCTGGAGAATCACATGGACGGAGGAACCTCGCAGGCTATAGTCCATGGGGTAATGGAGCTGGACACAACTGAGCGACTAACCAAACAAACGTCCTTGGGCAGGTTTTCATGAGGGGATAAATTTTCACCTCATTCGGGTAAATATCTTGGGGTACAGTTGCTGGATTTTGTGCTGAGACTATGTTTCACTTTGGGGAAAACTGCCCAGCCGTCTTCCACAGTGTCTGCTCCGGGGCCCCAGGGGGGCAGGGTAGGGGTTGCTCCTCTCTGCTAGGACATCTGCAAAGATTTAATGAATATCTGCACCGGCATTCAGCCCTGAGTGGTGCCCTTACCAGCAGCTGGGTGAATCAACTCAGATGTCACTGTTATCCTCACCCCTTGCTTCTGAGTCTGATCCTCTTCCAGGTCAGGGAGAGCCACAGCTCTCAGCGAATTCCTGACCCTGCTTCCTCCTGCTTCTCCATCTCTCCCCTGAATCTACGCTGCCACCATCCTGGGTCCATCCCACAGCCCTCGGAGCCAGCCGTCCCAGGAGCATAAGGACTTCCATTGGGGCTGCAGGTGTCCCAGGAAGGGGGTCCCATGGGGAACAAGGCAGCCTCCTCCCCTCCATCACCATGCCACCTCTGTGCTCATGGCTGGCCTGGGATATCCTCCCCACTGGGGCCCAGCCTCCTGCCTGTCTCCATGGGTAGTGGGCCCTCCGTGCCCTCCTAATCCTGTTATAGAATTGTTCACCATCTTGTCCCCAAGCATATTGGTAATTATTTTGTTCTTTTCTTTTTTTTTTTTTAAAGATAGAAAGATTTTCTTTATTAATGACCCCAACCATATTTCTTTAGATACAGGAGTTTTGAACTCAAATACTTAGAGAAAACAAGTTAAGACTGCATTATCCTGCAACTCATTACCAGTAACATATTGCAAAGCAAAACAGCTTGGAAAAGAAGAGGTGGGAAAGGGGAGTGAGGGAGGGAAGGTAAAGAAAAGGAATTAAGTTGATCAAGTGGAATTCTTTTTTTTTTTTTTTTTTTAATTCTTGGGAGCCATGAAGTCCTTGCAAGCACAGCTCGTTTTTGCAGATTATTTTCCAAACGTGTACAAAATGGAACCAAAATGGAGAATCCCTTAAGAACCTGAAGAGGTGCAACATTAAAAGCTACGATTATCCAGTAGCAAGTGTTCCAGCCTTCAGTTGCCAGCCGCTTCCTCTTCCTGTTCCCAAGAGTTAGTGGGATGAAAACGTCTTCCCCGTGATTGTTTTCATTTCCTTTTTCTCGGCATCTGGGAGGGCACGGTTCAGCACCTTGAGGAAGTCCGACGTTTTTGCCCCCATACATGTGTGAATATAGGCCTTCAAGCACTTGATGTGGTAGGGCAGGTAGTCCCGGAACGTGTGGATCAGGTTGATGGTGTCTCAAGCACTGGCGTTGCAATGGCGAGGGAAGAGCTCAAACGTAATGTAGCCGATGTTGTCACCCACGGCGGCATTGGTATCTTTCAGCTCTAGGGGAGGTTCCTGTGGCTGAAGAGGACCTGTGGGGCTGTGTGGCTGGCTCTGCGTCCTTCTTTGAACTCCTGCATGAACACCTTTCCAGTGACCACATCGTCGTCATCCTTAAACACTGTGCTGAAGACTACTGTGACTCTGTCTTTTTTTGACTCAGCATACATGGTCTCACCATCCCTATAATGGATAACTGCCCTGTTCTCTCCTTCCTTGCCCTCTTCTTGGAACTGGAAGTATTTCTCAAAGACAGAGGCAAAACAGTTTCGTTTCAACATGCCAGCCTGATACACGATGGAATCCTTGGATGCAGGCAGATTTTCAAGGTCGTATAGCAAAGAGACATTGTATCCTGATTCTGGATTTACCAAGTAACTTCCCTACACCCTCTTTAGTAACTCATCAGCACCATGTGCCTGAAGTTCCTTGTGGAATTTCAAAGAAATACTGATCATCACTTTTGTTTTACCTCCATTAGGATTTGAAATATGATAGAGTACTCCATCAAAATCTGCAAACGTTACTTCTGCAGCTTCTGATTTGTTTCCGGCGGCCGCGTTCTCGAACTTGAGCACGAGCGTCTCCTCGATGATGCGGCTGTTCACCTCCAGCAGGATCATGGCGGCGGCTGGCCCCTGAAGCCTGAACCTGCCTGCCGACCGCCGCCGCCGCCGCCGCCGCCGCTGCTGCCGCCTCACCGACAAGCCTGGTCCCCCTGTTCCTTTCTTAATCAGTTTCAAATCCTATGTTTTTACTTGCATCTTTTAAGAACCCTGTGAAGTGAGCCAGATGAGATGGGGTTCCTGTTGCTCTTTCAGACAAGAGTGAAAGAAACACCCAGCCTTTGTTCGTTAGGCGATTGGTTTAGGAAAGTGACAGAGAGGACAAGATTCAGATGTTTTGACCCCTGGGCCAACTCCCTTTTCTAGAAGTGTCCAAACCCTCCTTTTTGCTACCTCCGATTAGTTTTTTATTCCCTCTTATCATCCCAGTTTTTTACCCAATCTGGCTAATGTTTCATATGGGTCTTGTTTTATAATCCTTTCATCAAATTGGCCTGCAACTGGCCTGAAATTGAGAGGTTGGAATTGGGGATTGAAATTTTGGAAGGACCTGACCATTCTTGATAAAGGCTTCCTTTCAAGCCAAGTTCAACATCAGTTTCTGGGGTGTGAATTCACGTGCCCCACAGACAGGCCTGCTGATTTAGCCAGGTTTTCCAGTAAAATGAAAAAGGATAATGAAGGCATAAGTTTTCTCTACATTAACATAGAACTTTTATCTTTCCAGCCACTTTCTGAGAATTAAGAATTCTTTCTCACACCACGAATGCTGGCCTTAACAGGGAGGCTGAGCCTACAGGGACACAGCAAACGAAGCCCCCATCTTGTCTATGAGCCGGATCAGAGTCTGCTTCCTGCAACACTACCACCTAAGCATTTGAATCAAAGTGCAGAAGAGAGAATGTGATTCAGACTGTGGCAAAGCATTACAAAAACATCCTTTCATAAGCATTTTTAATGAGCGGACAAATCATCACAACTGGGAGAGTCATTGCTGAGATCTCATGAAGGCTTTTAAAAATTATTTCATTGATATTTCAAATAACCCTTTAAAAACATTCCCTGGAGAGCTGAAATCAATTCATAACTGCAAACAGTCCCCATTCCTAAGGAGGGTACCCATCACAGGACGATCATCTTTTACGTGGAAGAAGGATGCATGTGAGATGGAGCTGCATTGACCTGCCTCTCCTGAGGCCCCCAGCCCTCCCAGGCTCCGTGTCTCTTGTCTCGGTGTATCGCACACAACCTTTGACTTGGCTCAACATAATCCACACTTCACAACCCGCACCCCCACCGAGCCTCGCTGTGGTCAAAGGATTGTGTGATGCTTGATTATAACCAGCTTCCTCTCTCTACCTCAAACCTGGGTTTCACGGCCGACAGATGAAACCAGATGCAAGCGGCACCTTTGGGTGCAAACATCCTACTTGGGGACCAGCCTCTTGCACAGCTTTACCAGGTCCATTTTTGACAAGCAACTGCCCAGGTACACATTTCCGAGTGGGCAGTGCCTTGGAAGTGCCCGCCCATCAGCAGATATCTGTCACAGCAAAGTGAGGAGATGGGCAGCTTCAGGAGAAGCCGTGGACCTGGGTACCACTCCATCTCTGACTCTTTCTGTCCAAAGTCTAAGCCCCTTTCGGGAGAATAGATTTGCTCTTTGGGAAGCAAGAACTGTCAGAATTAGTACGGAAAAGCACCACAGCAGGTTCAGGCATTTTCAGAGTGAAGGACTCAGATGTAGCCCAGGTTTTCTATTACACATTCCTAGATGTTTAATAAATTTCAATCCTAGGCTGGATTAACACCGACAGTTTGAAACAATTCATTTCTCTCCCTACTGTGCCTTCACCAAGGCATCTGAGGTGGAAGGGCTGAGCTCTGAATGCAATTCATTTCACCAGCTGGTCAGCTCTGGATCAGAGGCCTGAAATAAAGATAAAGACCACGGCACTAACATTCTCACCTAGGACTCATTTCCTTTTCTCTCTCTCCTGCTGAAAAGGGCATGTGCGCGTGACACATAAATACTAATGCCGGAAACGAATGCTGTAATTAGAGGCTAGAAATTCCTTTTTTTTTCAGCCTCGCCACATGCCATGTGGGATCTTAGTTCCCTGACCAGGAATCAAGCCCATACCCCCTGCACTGGAAGTGCAGAGTCTTAACCACTGGACCCACCAAGGAAGTCCCTAGAATTTCCATTTAAAGAAAATGGTTTTCCCAAGAAGCTGAAGCCAGGACACAGAGCTGGAGCTGATCTTGCCTATTCCTTTCCTCAAACACGGGGACTTGATCTGCCTTGATCTTGGTCTGTCTTGTCTTACTTATTGCTTTCTTACTCTGCTGAATGACTCAACTTAGGCCCAGCTTCATGGCCTGGTGACCCCACAGGAGCACCAGGCCCCACGCTCAGAAGGGCCGGCACTGGTTTAACACTGTGTGCCTGCCCTCCTGAAATGCTTAATAATTTTGGAACAAGAAGTCCTGTGCATTCATTTTGCACTTAGCCCTGCCACTTAGGAAAGACTGAAGGCAGGAGGAGAAGGGGGCGACAGAGGATGAGATGGTTGGATGGCATCACCGACTCGATGGACATGAGTTTGAGTAAACTCCAGGAGCTGGTGATGGACAGGGAGGCCTGGCGTGCTCCCGTCCATGGAGTTGCAAAGAGTCGGACACGACTGAGCGACTGAACTGAACTGCCACTTAGGTAGTTGGTCCCAGTGACTTGGGGTCAACAGGATTTCTGTGCTGTTGAGGGTCTGCCACTGAACCCGCCGTGCAGATTAAGCATCCATTGATACAAGACGAAGTGAAATGGGATCCAGGGCTCAAAATGATGAGCACCAGTGCCCAAAGGTGCTGCTGGCTGCAACCAGGACCAGTAGCCCTAAGGAAGAGGACATGGGGAGGAAAGGCTTAGGGAGTGAGACAGCCAGAACTCCTGGGGTGCTGGGGGGAAGGAAGGATCATACTTGGAAAGGAGACCCTAAAGTAGACCACTAGTGTGTCCCCAAGGGGAGCAGCGCAGGAGGTAGGGAGAGTCACATGGTCACACAGGTGTCACGGGCTTTGCCCCACCATCTGCCACTGATTCACTTGAGGTGTTGGGGTCGTGCAGGCTTGACTTTATTTTTATTGACAACATGATGAACTCTTCCTCCCGGACATGTATCTTCTCTAGGTCTGTGAGGAGCTTGACTGCAGGGAGAGCAAGGCTGATATGAAATCCTTTTTATCTGAGATCTAGGAATTGAGGAGAGAACCCCTCTTTGAACTCTGCCCAGGGAGAACGGGAGAGGTGCTTTGGGTGGGTGGCCAGCGCCTCCTGGATTCCAGTCCACAGGCTGAGACCTACATCATGAGATACGAAGAATGAAGGGAGAGCCAGGCTGTGTGTTTGGACTCTGTAAATAAACAGACTGCAGTTCAACGTTATACCTTCTTCCTGTTAGCAGGGTCTCATCCCATTTGGATAGAGTATAAATCATCCTAGAATGCTCTGCCCTTGTTTGAAGGGAGGCCTGGCCCCTGAAGGGCTTCCCAGGTGGCTCAGTGGTAAGGAATCTGCCTTCCAACGCAGGAGATAGGAGAGACATGGGTTCAATCTCTGGGTTGGGAAGATCCCCTGGAGGAGGGCATGGCAACCCATACCCATATTTTTGCCTGAAGAATCCCGTGGACAGAGGAACCTGGTGGGCTATACAGTCCATGGGGTGGACATAGCTGACCCCATGCCTGCGGTTCCTGAATCCTACTGCTTTTTCCTTTTGCCTCTTTCCTCTCTCCTCCTTTCCTTGGAGATTCACTCCCCACCTCCACCCCTGTGACCTACTCCCGTCCAGTCTCTCCTCCCCAGTCACTGATGCCCTAGGCGTCCCTCCTCGTGTCCTCACCCCTCGGATCTGAGCCCCGCCCCTTGGCCATGTCCACTGAATGGAAGCCCCTGGCCCCTAGCGGGTGTGGCCACTGCTCCCCCAGCCTACAGTGGGTTCCCCACAAGCGCCGTCTTGCTGCACAAAGTTCGTAGTGTTTCCCACCATAAACAGAATAGGACCAACCCCCGACATGGCCCCACCTCGCCTCTGCTGCTCCCCTGCGTTGGTCACACGTGGGCATTCTCCATCCACCCTCCTCCACGTCAGGGCTGCCTGTCTGCTCCTCCCCCGAGTCGGTCACTGTCCCTCTTCACAGCCAGGAATGGTGCTTCTCATGTGTCCCTGTAAGGCTGCTGGCCCCCTACCCCCACCCAGTGGAGAACAAGCCCCCTGAGAGCAGGGCCTGTGCACTCAGCCCTTGTCCAGCAGAGACGGTGGACACCGGCTTGGCCTTCAACGGCCCGTCGCAAGTGGTCTCTCTGCGGCCCTTTCCCTTGTGTCCCCAAGAGCCAGGGTGACACAGCCATGTTCTGGGGCCGCCGTGTATGGCCACCTGCTTTCCCGGGCCAGCGTTTCATTGGCTCAGATGCCTGATACATAGCAGGCCAATAAATGTTATCTGTTGTTATTCAAAAACAAAGTTTGCTGTTTGTTTTCTCCATCAGGAAAAAATTTGGCAAATATCTTATTGCCTGTAAAGACTCTCTAAGACAAACGCTGTTACTATTCGGTGTGTGGTCTTTGGCATGCTAATTTAATCCAGGCAGCTATTCATTCAATCTTTCATTTGTTTTATTTAATGTGCCGATTGGATGCTCCTAGAAGCAGCTGCTGGCGCAGTTATTGATGTGAGAGGGTTATTAGGAACTAACACCTCTGAAAGATGAAAGAGGGAAGAAATGGGACTGGGCAGGGCAACCCTTCAGACCATGATGCAGCTGCAGACAGGTGTCAGCCGCTGAGCGGCAGGCGTCCCCACACCGGGCAGAAGTGTCCCCGTCCACATATCTGCGGTGCCCAGTCACTGTTTGGGGCAGCCCTGGAGGAATGCAGTCTCTTCTCGAAGCCAAGATGGTGTCTGAAGTTGCTTCAAGCTGGAGGATTGCAGCCCATGGCACACTTGCAGCCACCCGGCAAGTCCTATCTTGCTTTCCCAAGACCACCACTCTCTACACTTTGCTCCCTGGGTGTCTTTGTATGTCACCAGGAGCTGCGTGGCTAGGAGACCATTGGGCAGCTGGTGCCCTCTACTGACTCTTGAGACAGTGACCCCTCTTATACCTGCCTGGATGCAGAGTTCGCAGAGAGCTGGAGGCAACTGTCACTTCATGGACCCCAGTACCACACCATCCCCTTAGTTCAGTTCAGTTCAGTCGCTCAGTCGTGTCCGACTCTTTGCGACCCCAGGAATCGCAGCACGCCAGGCCTCCCTGTCCATCCCCAACTCCCAGAGTTCACTCAGACTCACGTCCATCGAGTCCGTGGTGCCATCCAGCCATCTCATCCTCTGTCGTCCCCTTCTCCTGCCACAATCCCTCCCAGCATCAGAGTCTTCCAATGAATCAACTCTTTACATGAGGTGGCCAAAGTACTGGAGTTTCAGCTTCAGCATCATTCCTTCCAAAGAAATCCCAGGGCTGATCTCCTTCAGAATGGACTCTTGGATCTCCTTGCAGTCCAAGGGACCCTCAAGAGTCTTCTCCAACACCACAGTTCAAAACCATCAATTCTTCAGCACTCAGCTTTCTTCACAGTCCAACTCACATCCGTACGTGACCACTGGAAAAACCATAGCCTTGATGAGACAGACCTTTGTTGACAAAGTAATGTCTCTGCTTTTGAATATGCTATCTAGGTTGGTCATAACTTTTCTTCCAAGGAGTAAGCGTCTTTTAATTTCATGGCTGCAGTCACCATCTGCAGTGATTTTGGAGCCCCCAAAAATAAAGTCTGACACTGTTTCCACCATCCCCTTGGGAAACCAGAAATCCTGTAGAGCCCTGAGTTGCAGAGAAAGGAAGTGAAAGTCTCCCAGTCAAATGGTTATGAAGGGCAGAGTGCTAGCTCAGGTCCTTTGAGGAACAGATGCCAATATGGGATTGGACATGCAAGAGAGTTTGCAGAGGAGGCACCATGAGGATGGAGTGGTGCGAGCAGGGGTGGGGAGAGAGCCTTAGTTTTCCGCAAGCCTGCCACCTGTGATGGGGAGAGAAGCACAGAGGGCTGGGAAGGAAGAGTCTGAGACTGCAGCACAATCCCACCTGAGATCTGGCCAGCCAATGGAGAGTCCTCAAACTGAAGTCATCCATTAGAAATGTCCAGTGGAAGACAAAGCAGGGGGAGGCAGGATTGAGGAAGAAAAGCACTTGGACAGTGATGGAAGTGTGACACTTATGAAGGAGAATGGGAAGGAAGCTGAATTGGGCAGGGAGGGGCTTCATGGGCAGCACAAACTTGAGAAAGTCTTGGACGACCCAGAAAGGACCCCAGAGCAAAGACAGCTAGCTAGGAGAGCTCTTCACAGGCAGACACGACCAGGATCCAGAGCCAGGGAAGGGCTTGGTCTCAGCTGCAAACCTGGAGTTGACCTTGAGGTGCGAACAACTAGAGGCTGCCCACTCACTGCATCCTCAGGCTAAAGGGTATGTTCTTTCTTGACGGGAGATTGAAGCAACCTGTCTCTACCACTGCTGCACCAAACAGCATTCTACAGTCAGTTATTGCCGACACGAAGTTAAATGCCTGCTTATTTTCTTTAAGATGAATGAAATAATGTTGAACATTTTTAGTGCCTACTTAACAAGTGTTTAGATTGCTTAAGAGTTGACTCCAAAATGAAATTCTTGAGTCAAAAGTATGATCATTTTTAAGATTCTTGGTACACAGGGCTCATTTTTTTCTGCAACATCTGAATCATTTTGTGCTTCACTCAGCAATATAAGCTTGGCTCCTTGAAACAGGTCTACTTAGGGCCATCTAGTTAAATAGAAAAAAAAATTCATCCATCTTGATACTTATTTATTACAACTTGAATGAGGTCCTTGAATATGATGGAGGCTGGACATTTTTTCCTAGATGCTCTTAAACCAGTGGTCATTTATAAACATTTGCTAATCTTCTTCTTCTCAGAGGAGGGTGTCAGCACAGGATTAACCTGGCCAGACAGTCACTAGGGCACTGTCCGATGAGAAGAACTGGGAGGGAGGTGGGAGAGCTGGAGAACACGATGGTTTGACCCTACGCGAAGGAGAGGGGGAAGGAAGGAAGGCATCAGGGAGGCGTGCTCCGCTGCAGTGTGTTCCAGGAGAGTACGAGGGCCAACACTGTCTCTCAGAGGAGCCCCACAAACCCCCAGAGAGACTGACCTGCCTTAGTGGCCCTACTGCCCTGCAGCCTGCCTGGGAGCAGTGTGGCCTCAGTATGACCGCTATGATGGATTTCAGAGCCAGCTCTGGTCAATTACACTCCCCATGGTTGGAGATCTGAGAGATGTGTTTCCATGATCACCATGAAACTCTTCCTGCGCTTTACCTACTGTAGATGATTGTTCAGTCGCTAAGTTGTGTCTGACTCTCTACGACCCCATGGACTGCAGCATGTCAGGCTTTCCTGTCCTCCACCATCTCCCAGAGTTTGCTCAAACTCTTATTCACCGAGTCGGTGATGCCATCCAACCATGTTATACTCTGTCACCTCCTTCTCCTCCTGCCCTCAAGCTTTCTCAGCATTAAGTTCTTTTCTAATGAGTCGGCTCTTCACATCAGGTGGCCAGTGTTCGGGTTATTTCATTATTTACATGAGACTTTAATGTAGTTACTAGCTAGTTGCTTGTCAACACTGTCAAAGATATAACTGTCAATTTAGCATTTTATTTTTAGATTTTTATATAAGCATTTTTATGTATAAATATCAAATTTATCTACTTTTTTCCTTTTTTACTGGAGAAGGGAAAGGCTACCCACTCCAGTATTCTGGCCTGGAGAATTCCATGGACTGTATAGTTCATGGGGTTGCAAAGAGTCAGACACAACTGAGCAAAATTCACTTCACTTTCCTTTTACATTTCAATCTCAAGAAATAAGGATTTCTTTGAGTTTTCATATTTAACTTTTGAATCATTCTAGAATTTATTTTTTTATTTATTTTTAATTGGAGGATAATCGCCTTACAATACTTTGTTGGTTTCTGCCATATATCAACACGAATTTATTTTAACATGAGGTTTGAGGCATACATTTTTTCAAAATTCCAAATCACTGATTTCGCCAGGCAATTTTTGAACAACTCTTTCCTTATCTATTGATTCAAAACACCACTGTTACGATGGATCATATTCCTGTATCTCCTGGATATAAATTGTGTACCCATAGCTATCATTTTCCCAACACCACAGTTAATGTTGTTGTTTAGCCGCTAAGTTGTGTCCAACTCTTTTGCAATGCCGTGGACTGTAGCCTGCCAGGCTCCTCTGTCCATGGGGTTTCCCAGGGCAAGAGTACTGGAATGGCTTGCCATTTCGTCCTCCAAGGGATCTTCCCAACCTAGGCACTGAGCCCATATCTCTTGCGTTTCCTGCATTGGCAGTCTGGTTCTTCACCACTAACGCCACCTGTTAGATGGGTTTAGACCACTGACATGTTGAGCTACATGTCGTGTCTTTGTTTTCTGGAGCTTCTATAACTAACCCTCAAAATCCAGGGGTTTAAAACAAACAGACAAAATTCATTCTCTCACAGAGCTGGAGGCCAGAATTCTGAAATCAGGTGTCGGCAGGGCCGTGATCTTGCTGAAGGCTCCAGGGGAAAATCTAAACTCTATTCTAGGACTTTTTCATAGTTTCTGATGTCACCTGCCATCCTTGGCATTGCTGGTCAGTAGACATGTGACTCCCATCTCTTCCTCCATCATCAGCATGTGATTTCCCCGTGTTCCTCTCTGCCTCTTTTCACAAGGACCCAGCCCTTGGATCAAAGGTCCAGCCTACTCCACAGTGACCTCTTAGCTAACTCCATCTTCTCTCTAGGTGAGATGAGAGGAAGGGGTGCCCGCAGAGGATGCTCAGCCCCACTGGGCATTCGCCTCTCCTCTCTTCGGTGCCTGTAGAGTCTTCTTCCACTGTGTTCCTGCCTCTCTGTGCTGAGCACACTGGGCTCAGGCCCATCTTGCCTTCTGGGGCTCCTGGCAAGCAGGTCTGCTCAGCAGAGCCGAACAACCCCTGTGTCCTTGTCCTGAGAGGCAATGGAGAGTTGAGGGCATCAGAAGCTGCACTGTGGCCCCAGCTCAGGGCTCCAGTCCAGTTTTTCCAGTACAAAAGCTGACTCATTACATTCGGATGTCCAAACTCTATGTCTGACTTTCAACTACTTGGGAATTCATGTGCGTGTGTGCCCTGTTGCTCACTTGTGTCTGACTCTTTGTGACCCCATGGACTGTAGCCTACCAGGCTCTTCTGTCCATGGAATTTTCCAGGCAAGAATACTGGAGTGGGTTGCCATTTCCTCCCCCAGGGGATCTTCCCGACCCAAGGATAGAACCCACATCTCTTATTTCTCCTGCTCTGATAGGTGGTTTCCTTACCACTGAGCCACCTGGAAAACTCATGGTAATTTGGGAGTGAGATAAACTGGAGAGATGGCTGGAATGAACTGGTCCTGCATTTGTGGGTGGGGATTAATAGCTGGAGAGACAGAAACTCTGCGCTGGGAGAGGGCAACTCCTTACAGCCTAGGGAGCTCTGTGTGCAGAAGGCAGAGCGGGGCTGTGAGTAACCAGCAAGGATTGTTTATGATGCTTGCCTGGATCTCTGCAGTCACCTTGACCTGAATTCACTGGAGCCTGGCTGGGTCACAGCAGCCACTAGAAAGAGTGCTTGGGGCCCCCGCCAGGCAGAGCTACCAGTGTGGACTGTGCAGGCAGCAGTGGGCAGGTGCTTTTAGTGGCTTTCTCCAATCCCCTAGCCAGCCCAGTGTTTACACTGAGAGAATTCTGGTATCTTCCTCTCCATCTTCTCTGACCTTCATCTAAAATCAAAGCAGTTTTATCCAGTAGTTGTGTGATTGCTCCACATTCACTCTGATACAGAAATGTGCTCATTTTGATTCTGAATTTTGGAAATTAGAGATGGCTTTACCCACAAAGCACAGGAGGCTTTTTTAACAAATAATTGGAGTCGCATAAAGACCCATATGGGAGAAGGAAGCAGAAGTAAAGTTGAGTGACATTAATATAAATCTAAAGGGCAAAATAAACCTCCCTTGAGGCTTGTGTCCAGAACATCTGAGTGTGGGAAGAGATGACATGGGCACTCTTGAGACCTAAAACAGCGGCAGGAACCGTTTCAGGAGGCGATGGGACAGAAGAGGGAGAGACAAGTCCAGACCCAACCCACTTCCACCCTGCCTCAAGTCTGCCGAGTCAGTGCTGAGCACAGCTAGCTCTGGGGGAGAGCAGACAGCAGACTCACTGGCCCCAGCAGGCCACAGGGGCCCTGCAAAGGAGCTGCAGCTGCCCTTTAGGACTCTGTGGAGGACAACCTTCCTGCAGCAGCAGATGCTGAGACCTCTGGGAGTTAGACTTCACTGGGCAGAGCAATTCCCCAGCAAGAGCCAGTGGTAGCAGCCATGGTACCAAGACACTATCACTGAACGCCCCACCACTGAGGCAGCACCCAGGCTTCCCAGGGGGCTCAGTGGGAAAGGACCCGCCCGCAATGCAGGAGACACAGGAGACGCGGGTTCCACCCCTGGATCAGGGAGCTGCCCTGGAGGAGGAAGTGGCAACCCATGTAGACTGGTAGGCTACAGTCCACGGAGCCACAGAGAGTCAGACACGACTTAACAACAACAAAGGCAACACGCAAGAGCTAGAAGCACAGGCTTAAAGAGAAGCAGAAATTGAAAATCTTCCTGCACTCAGAATGTGCAAAAAGGAACCCAATCCAAGACCTGATGCCATCAATAAACTCCCTAAATTTCAAAAGAAAAGGGATATCTCAAGATATCACTCTTTGTTAGAGGAAACACAGGTGTTTGGCTCTTTGACTTTGTATCAGACAGCTACAACAATGCTGGTTAACAAATAAGCCCAGAACCTCAATTCTTATTTCTTGTCTATAGGTCCATAGGTTCATGTGCAGGCACCCTTGCTGGGCTTGGTTCAGGTCTGCCCAATGCACTTCCTCACTCTTCAGAACAGTGACTGACGAGGCACGTCCCTTTTCTGGCAGAAGCATGAGAAGCTGGACAGTGCTGGCACTCTGGAGACCTCTATTAGCATCTCATTTGCTGACATTCCATTGGTCAACAAAAGCAAGTTCTGAGACAAAGCTCTAAATCAACAGGGGATATAGATTATCCTCCAAGTATTCCATGAGAAGCACTGCAAAGTCACATGGAAAGTCTGGGCGTGGAATCTATTAGAGGGCGAGTGAAGGACCAGACCCACACGCCAACTTACCATGTTCCTTATGGTTATGAACACATGACACAGATTCTCCAGCAAGAGCAAAATCAAGAATCGTTCCTTTCACATTCCCTCTGTCTGCCTTCTTTCTTTCAGGTGCACACATCTCTAGACAGCCTTTGGAGACGTTGCTGGCTCTGCATTTTTGGAGTATCTCAATGCCGTCTCAGTTCCGTCTTCTGATCACATTGCGAAGCCTCTGGTGAGCTGTATAGTACATCTTGCTGGACATAATTTAAGACAGTTATTGGAACAGAGAGTGTATTTTCAGCCTCAGGCACAATATATCATGAGGCAAATGTGATTAATGTACTGTTCTGTAACATTTCAGAACCATTCCGGGGAAGGGCTGAACTGCTCACTGGTGCTTACTGGGTCCCTGGAGGACACAGGCAGGAGCTGTGGCTGAGATCAGGGAGGGGCCTCCTGAAGATAAGATAGCGTGATAGACCATAAAGAAAGCTGAGTGCTGAAGAACTGATGCTTTCGGACTGTGGTGTTAGAGAAGACTGCAAGGATATCAAACCAGTCCATCCTAAAGGAAATCAGTCCTGATTATTCACTGAAACTCCAATACTTTGGCCACCTGATGTGAATAACTGACTCATTGGAAAACACCTTGATGCTGGGAAAGATTGAAGGCAGGAGGAGAAGGGAATGACAGAGGATGCGATGGTTGGATGGCATCAGTGACTCAATGGACATGAGTTTGGGTAAACTCCAGAAGTTGGTGATGGACAGGGAAGCCTGGAGTGCTGCAGTCCAGGGGGTTGCAAAGAGTCGGACACGGTCGAGTGACTGAACTGAACTGAACTCCCCGCAAGGGTCCAGCACCAGGCCCTGACAGACCACAGCCTGACGGCGCAGTGCAGGGGCTGAGAGCACAAACCGCAGGGCGAACGCTCATCCTTCACCCCTCACACCTACACGGAGGGGAGAGGTAGTGGTCAGTGAGGGCACGGTTAAGCGGCTGTCACACGCGAAACCTCAGGGGCTTGAAACAACGAGCATTTGTATCTGGCTTACTCCACGTGACCCTCAGGGGTTGCCAAGGCTGCTCTGTTGCGCCTTGCCCTTACTCAGGGGCCCACGAGGATGGAGGGAGCTCCACTGGGTAAGATGTTGTCAGTCACCTGGCGATTCAGTCACTCTTTCTAAAAGCATGCTTTATTTATTTATTTGGCCACATCAGGTCTTCATTGTGGCATGCAGGATTCTTCTTTGTGGTGTGTGGGCTTGGCTGCCTCGCAGCATGTGGGATCTTAGTTTTCCGACTAGGGATCAAACCTGCATCCCCTGCATTACAAGGTGGGTTCTCAACCCCTGGACTAGCAGGGAAGTCCCTCATTCACTCTTTTTAAACATTTTAATTTGTTTTTATTTATTATTTATTAAATATTCTTAAGTATTTATTATTTTATTTACTTCTTTAAAAAAAATTCTGTTTTATTTAAGTATCGTTTATTTAGGGCTTCCCTGGTGGCTCAGATGGTAAAGCATTTGTCTGCAAAGCGGGAGACCTGGATTTGATCCCCTGGAGAAGGCAATGGCACCCCACTCCAGTACTCTTGCCTGGAAAATCCCATGGATCGGGGAGCCTGGTGGGCTACAGTCCCTGGGGTCGAAAAGAGTTGGACATGACTGAGCAACTTCACTTCCACTTTTTCATAGTTTATTTAACTATACACAATGTGTTAATTTCTGCTGTACAACAAAGTAATTCAGTTATCTGTTCTTTTCCATTATGGTTTATCATGGAACATTGAGTAGAGTTTTCTGTGGTATACAGTAGGACCTTGTTTACCCATTTTTATATAATAGCTTGCATCTGCTTTATCCCAAACTCCCAATTCATTCTTCCCCTATCCCCATTCCCCCTCTAGCAACCGTAAGTCTGTGGTCTATGTCCGTGATTCTGTTTCATAGATTGGTCCATTTACGTCATATTTTAGATTCCGCATATGTGTGATGTCGATGCTGTTTGTCTTTCTCTGGTCTGACTCACCTCGTCTAGTGTGGTCATCTCCAGGTTCGTCCATGTTGCTGCAGGTGGCGCTGTTTCATTCTTCTGATGGCTGAGTAGTACTCCACTGTATGTATATCCCGTCCCTTCTTTACCCCTTCATCTGCTGATAGACGCTTAGGTTGTTTCTGTGTCTTGACTACGTGAGTAGTGCTGCCAGTGATTCATCCACTCCTAGAAGCTTCCCCCAGAACTCATGCCCAACCCACCCATGCCTCCCTTTCCTAAGCTAGTCACCTGGCCACATGGACCCATGCCTCCCTTTCCTAAGCTAGTCACCTGGCCACATGGACCTTGCACACTCTGGGGAAGTGCAAGCGTAGTACATGCTCAGGGGGAGAATGGTGGGACTAGCGCCGCCGACCAGGGTGGGAAGGAACTCCCAGTTCTGTCCCAGGGAAGAGACAGCCCGGGAGAACCTCTGCTGACCTCCTTCGTCTGCATTCGCTCCCGTCTCCTGAGACTTCTCTGGTTGGACTGGCGAGCGGAACAATCCAGCGGTCGCTCAGAGGCGGCTCCCTCTGCTGCAGTAAGCGTACTGGGTCAGGTGCAGGTCAGGACGCCCCTCTCTGTCCCCAGGCAGGGGACGCATGTCCACATGATGGAGTCCCCCTGCCCTGAAGATCTCAAAACTCCTCCATACAAGCCAGCACCAGGGCTGTCTTGGAAAGGAAGCTTATGAGAAGTCATACTGTGGGGACATAAATTCAAATTAAACTTTTCAGTATGTTTACCTCTTAAACAAGCAAACATCCCTTTCGCTGGTTTTAAATCTCCATCTCTGCGGTACTTGTATCTTATTTCTCAGTATTTCTTAATTCATAGGGGACTTAGGGCTGATGATGAAACCCAAACAAGCCCCTCTTCAATCTTCTGGGTTTTATTTTTCATTTCAGTAAACTTTTCATCGAAGTTTCATTATAAGATACTTCACATACAGAAAGATGCACAAATCGTAAGTGAACTGATGCATGTATTTTCATAAACACACATGTAACCGACATGTAGGTCATCGGCAGAACACGTCTTAGATCAAGAAACAGAAAGTTCCCAGCACCTCAAAACCCCCCCTTATGTCCACTTGCATTAACTAGTCCCCTCTGCCCACGATTCTGACTTTGAACCTCATAGATTAGCTTTGCCGGCTTTCAAACTTCGCATAAACAGGATCCCAGCTTCTTCATTCACACTGTTGTCGTGAATGGCTCTGATTTGTCCCTTTCCATTGCTGTATGAGGCTCCACTGCGTGTGTCTCTTCATGAGCTTTTGGGGTGGTTCTAGTCTGTTACTGCGATGAATGCTGCTTCTGTGAACAGTCCGGTACGCATGCCTTTTGGTGAACATTCATGTGCATTTATCTTGTATCCACCTGAGAGTGAAGTTTCTGGGTAATAGGGCACGAACAGGCGTGTGTATATTTTGTCTCCAAAATGGTTGTGTCCATTCACACTCCCATGGGCAGTGTATGAGAAGTGTGACATCTTCACTAATGCTTGGTCTTACCGTATAGTTAGTTTCAGCCATTCTGGTGGGAGCGTAGCAGCATCTCCTTGCAGTTTTATGTTGCGTTTCCCTGATGACTGGTAAGACTGACTGGTATATGCTGTGGTCGTTTGAACAGCCTCTTTTGTGAAATACTTGGTCATGTCTTTTGCCTGCTCTCTATTGGATTTTCTTGTTTTCCTATCAACATGTGGAAAAGGAAAGTGAAGTCACTCAGTCATGTCTGACTCTTTGCAACTCCATGGACTGTAGCCTACCAGTCTCCTCCGTCCGTGGAAATTTCCAGGCAAGAGTACTGGAGTGGGTTGCCATTTCCTTCTCCAGGGGATGTTCCCAACCCAGGGACTGAACCCATGTCTCCCACATTGCAGGCAGACGCTTTACCACCTGAGCCCCCAGGGAAGCCCTCATCAATCCACATGTGAGAGAGCTTTATATTTTCCACATATGAGTCCTTGGTCAGATATATTTATCTTGAAAACACTTCTCCCGTTCCTTGGCTTGTCTTTTCCTTATCATCCTGTCTTTTCCCATTTTTGCTAATACTAACTCAGCGCTCTCTCCTCACTGCATGGGAACGACCACTTCCCACATCCATGCCTCAGATGGAGTTTGATATTCTGGTCCTAACTTTTCAGGCCATGATCCAGAACCTACAGACTGGTTCATAGACAGGGGCTCAGCACACCACCCTCCCCACTGTGTAAATTAATGCCCACAGTCCACTAAAGTGTGTGACTTCTGAAACAGGACCCTAACGGGTGATAGACTTTTACTCAGAGCTATCAGCCATGATTCATATCCATCTGTCATAAATCATCTGTCTTCAAAGACACATCCACTGAAATGACCTCTGTTTCAATCATGAGAGTCCATGAATCAATCCAGGGTCGAGGGAAAGAAGACAAAGCTTACAGCATTTCCCCTTATATTGGATTGTTTTTTTCATTGTTTTTGAGGCTCCCTACTGGTTCATGGGACTCTGCAAACCCAAAATGAGACACATTTTGGCTCTAGGAGAAAGGGCCAAAGGGACGAAATAATTTCTCTTTTTTAAATGTAAAGGAGGAGTCACAGAGACTGTGAATGTGAGGTGGACATTTGAAGATGAGCATTTTTTTAAAACAATTAACTAACTTTTGGCCACGCGGCATCTTCATCGTGAGCACTTTTCTGGCTGCAGATAACGGGGCTGCTCCTGGCTGTGCCACAGGGGCCTCTCACTGCCGTGATTCCTCCCGTTGTGGAACACGGGCTCTAGGTTCACCGGCTGCAGTAGCTGTGACGCGCAGGCTTAGAGACAGGTGCAGTCTTCCCAATCCAGGGATCGAACCCGTGTCCCCTGCACAGGCAGGCGGACTCATCCACCTGTCCCCGACCAGGGACATCCAATCACTTTATTTTTTTCACATTGAGAATTGAGACAGGGAGGGATTCTGGTGTCTTCTCAGTGAGGATCTGCCCAGGTGCGATGCACACTGAGAAGGCAGTGATCAGCAGGAGCACACAGCATCTGATAGGACCCGAGACGAAGGTGAGTGGACACACGGCCCTTGGGAGCCACGGCAGGTGCACTCAGGGGCTGTCAGCAGAGACCCCATTATGCATATCCTGGAGCTTCTGTCCCAGGACGTTTCAGGAAACCAGAGATGGCACATACAGGGTCTACAAGACTCTCTTGCCTGGGAATTCCGTTTGAAGGGGTTTGATGCCAAACAGATGTGACATCTTGGCTTTGGAAAACTTCTGAGGCTCCTCCTTCCTTCCCAGGAAGCTGGTGATGGCCTGCCGGGACCGTGGGTGGACAGCCACTCCTCCCCACCCGGGGAGCTTCCTTGGGGAGCAGACCAAGGATGCATTAAAAACATGTGGTTGCCGACCAAACCCTGCCTGGTATAAAGCAAAAAGCAGACTGGCGATCCCCAGGCAGTGGTTCTCGACGTCCACACGTGCTTTTCCGGAAGAGGGATTTTCACTTCCTGTCATAACTCAGAGTAAATAAGTACACTCATTATGTGGCCAAATGTGAGAACACTTCTTTCCAAGTATTCTCAGAGCAAGTCAGTGAGTTCTGGGTGGTAAATGCCTTTTTGGCTCCATGCAGCTCAGGCCTCTCTCTGCCCCTCTGAGCAGACAGCCAGGAGTGACGTGGGCTTTCCCTGGAGTGGAAGCAGGAACTGAGCCAGTGCGTTGGTGGTCCCAGGACCCCTGCGAACCTCTAAGAGTGGAAACCTACAACTATTCCTTGGGTTTGGGGATGCTACCATGAAAATGAAGAGAGAGCAGGAAGTTTCCAGGTAATTTGCTACGGGGTTTTCTCAGGGGTCCCCCCTCAGATACACAGCAGGGGTCACAGATGAGCTGCGAAGCTCTGTAGCCATCACTGGTCAAACCACAGATGTGTTCCTTGGATGCTAGTTCATGTTCTAATCACTCCAGCCCGACCTATCTGAAAGTCACCCAGCCCAGGTGCACAGTCTTCACTGTTACCAGCCTGGAGCTGGGCGAGTCTGCGCCCCCCAGAACTGGGAGCCTCCAGAGGTCAGAGGAGCCAAGCTGTCAGCGTCCTGCCAGCTCACACCCCCTCCCCCAGACCCAGCCTCTCCATGCTTCTGGCTCCCGGGGTTCCCACCCAAAACACTTACTAGACATCCTTCCAGAATGATAGGCTGTTTAATCCAGATACAACTGTAAATGGACAATGGGTTGCTTTTTTATTAATATATAGAATTTCCCAGCGCCCAAAGAAGATTCTACCATGAGGTTCCAATTTGCATTTACTAGAGTAAGAAAATAAGGAAACTAGGTTTCCTTTGTTTATTTGGCACTCGATGGGAGCTGGGTAGCAGGGGAAAAAATGATGCTCTTGTCTAATTTAATAAACGTCTTTTGATCCAATCATCTCGGCAGCCTTCTTTTTTTTTTTTTTTAATTTTAAAATCTTTAATTCTTACATGTGTTCCCAAACATGAAACCCCCTCCCACCTCCCTCCCCATAACATCTCTGTGGGTCATCCCCATGCACCAGCCCCAAGCATGCTGTATCCTGCGTCAGACATAGACTGGCAATTCAATTCTTACATGATAGTATACATGATAGAATGCCATTCTCCAAAATCATCCCACCCTCTCCCTCTCTCTCTGAGTCCAAAAGTCCGTTATACACTGCTGTGTCTTTTTTCCTGTCTTGCATACAGGGTCGTCATTGCCATCTTTCTAAATTCCATATATATGTGTTAGTATACTGTATTGGTGTTTTTCTTTCTGGCTTACTTCACTCTGTATAATCGGCTCCAGTTTCATCCATCTTATCAGAACTGATTCAAATGAATTCTTTTTAACGGCTGAGTAATACTCCATTGTGTACATGTACCACAGCTGAGACAGCTGGCCTCTGTCGTGTCGCTCAGAGCTCGGAAGGCTCCTGGCTGCCCTGGCTCTGGGGAAGGGGATGTAAAGGATGCTTGGTCTTGGAGGAAGGGCAGCCCCGGCCCTGCCGTCCTCTGGGGCGTTGCCCGGGGCCCTGGGTGTGGTTGGCCCGCCCTTGTCTCTTGATGTTCTGCCACCAAGACTCTGGGGGCACGACCAGTGGTTCCTCCTCAGCCTGCTCACCGCCCAGCAGCTCTCTACTGACCAGGGGCCCCACCCCAGCCCTTCCTGGTGTCTGTCCTGGGGGCTGAAGCCCTTAGCCCACGTGTTTGGCCCCTTATCTCAGTTCAGTTCAGTCGCTCAGTTGTGGGCTGAGCCCCATGGACTGCAGCACGCCTGGCTTCCCTGTCCATCACCAACTCCCGGAGCTTGCTCACACTCCCTTATCTACCTGCCTTGTTGCTGTTGATTAGTCACTAATTCGTGTCTGACTCTTTGCGACCCCATAAACTGTAGCCCACCAGGCTCTCCTCTTTCCTTGGGAATTTCCAGGCAAGAACACTGGAGTGGGTTGCCATTTCCTCCTCCGGGGGATCTTCCCCACCCAGGGACCGAACCTGGGTCACCCATATTGGCAGGTGGATTCTTCACCGCTCAGCCAGCTTCCCTGATATCTGCCTGCCTAGGGGGTCATTTCACCCCATTGGCCCCCTTCTCTGGGAATCCTCCCAGGCAAACTTCAGTGAAGTCTAAGTGCCCCCTGCGAGTATGAACAGAAATTTCTAGTTGCCTTCCCACCAAGGTGAGGTCCAGGGAATTATGGGAGGGCCAGTCTGGAGTACGTTCCTTCCTGACCCTGGGTTCCCTCCCCAAGGCCTTAAGGGCATGAAACATAAAAGCCCCTCTGGCTTTCACTCTATCCTCTCTCTCTGTTAACACACATCCCCTATACTCCTGGGACCCCAGCCTCAACAGCCACCCATGTCTGACTATCAACCACCTTATGGGGCCAGTCACGGCAGCAGGAGGCTCTGCGGGGGTCAAGTGTCTCAGTGCTTTCACCTTTGTGGTGGCTCAAAACTGTTGAGTGTTAAAATTTCAGGAGGCTGGTTGTTACAAACAGGCGTAATTAAAACTGAACTTATATACACTCACAATTAGATAAATTTGGTTAAAACAAAAGGAATGAAAACTTAAAACTCATGATCCTCTGAATATTTTACTATGATCTATACCCTTGAGATTATTCCATATTGCTGGTTTAACTTTCTTTTTTATTAAAAAATAAAATTTCTTCCAACAGTGATGGTGTTTGGTTCATTATACAACAAAGAATTGATGCTTTTGAGCTGTGGTATTGGAGAAGACTTTTGAGAGTTGCTTGGACTGCAAGGAGATCAAACCAGTCAGTCTTAAAGGAAATCAGTCCTGAATATTCATTGGAAGCTGAAGCTGAAACTCCAGTACTTTGGCCACCTGATGGGAAGAACCAACTCACTGGAAAAGACCGTGATGCTGGGAAAGATCGAAGGCAGGAGAAGAAGGGGACGACAGAGGATGATATGGTTGGATGGCATCACTGACGCGATGGACATGAGTTTGAGTAGGCTCCAGGAGTTGGTGATGGACAGGGAAACCTGGCGTGCTGCAGTTTATGGGGTTGCAAAGAACTGGACACGACTGAGTCACTTTTCAGCCTCATACATTTATTTAAAAGATAATATATTTTTCATCTCTTATAAATAGAAAATTACCCCTCTCTAAAATTTTTCTATGTTCAGTGAAATTAATCACAAGGCAAAAATTCTCTTTTGGGTTGTAATAACAATGATTTTTGATATTTTAAATGTTTATCCTATGTCCTGGTTTCTTGTTACTTTCTGCTCACCTCATTCTTAAAGCTCATATATCTCATTGCTATAGTTTAGACATATTGAAGAGTTGCTTGTTTTTAATCATAAATATTATCAAACATCTCCAAACTATGTCTGCGATGATCCTGTATATCCATCAGCTCTATTCGAATACTATCAAGAAATTGCCACGTCATCTACCTGTCTTCCTTCCTTCTTTCTGGAATGTTTTTAACTGAATTCCAGACAACAGATCACATCTCTTTTATCCTCTTCAGTGTGCATTTCCTTAAAAGCAAAGGCATTTTCTTACATAATCCTAATTCAGCACTCTAAACTCCTAACATAACTAATACAGCAATTTCTTGATAGAATCCGATATCGTTTCGTATTCAAATGGCCGGGATTGCCTCAAAATTGAAAAGCTTGACTTTAAAAGTCAATCCTCCTTGGCCTGTTTGAATAGAGTGGGGTCTGTGAGATGCTGAGCCAGGGTGAGAGAAGACAGGAGATGGACCGCCGCCCCTCCTCCGACCTCCCCGCCCCCCGCCCCTCCCCCAACCCTCCCCCCAACCCCCGCCCGAAGTTTCAGCTAATTCCCCTGTCCCATCGCTCTTCCTGCTGAGTAAATTGCAGGCCTGGAAGAATAGCTCTAAGTACTCACACGGACAGTCTGGAGGGTGAATATTTGATTTCTCAGCCCCATTTATTACAGCTCCCATTAAGCCTCCGCTCGCACAGCTGCCCCGCAGCCCCGGTGGAAACCCCGCGTGTGCAAGCCCAGCCACTTAGGCTGGAGATGAGAAAGGACGGCTTGTTTTTTCAAGTGCATTTTATATCCACTTCAAAAATGTCTGAAGCTAGGAGAACACTTTCATTTTGTAAAAGGTTAGGAATAAAGAACTTAAGCAGCGTCGGCCTATTTCGAAGGAGCAGACGATTCCGCAGATCAAAGGGCAGACCATGGAAATTGTAGTCACGGGTTTGGTGTTTTCCCCTGGAGATCACAGAAGCCCGAGTGCGGAGGAAGGTGAACACACATCTGAAAACATCCCGATTAAGGGCTGACAGTGCTCCGGTGCAGCGGAGACAAGAATCCTGTCTCTCGGACCACGCCCGGGGTCCTTTGAAGATGCAACTGCCTCCAAAACAGCTGTAGGGGAACATCCAGAGATTTGGGGCGGGGCCTCGGGCTTTTTAGACGCACTGCTTTTTAGACAGACTGGACAGGCTCCAGGTGAGAACTAACGGCTGAAACCAACGCCAAGGCAGACCAGGCTCCAGACCGGGAGCTGAGAATTCAAGATCTATTCTAGGCTCTGCCCCTTCCCCATTTGGGTCTAAAACATGCCATTCTGCCTCTTTCTGCAGCACAGACACCACTGAGCAACTTCCCTTTCACTTTTCACTTGCATGCATTGGAGAAGGAAATGGCAACCCACTCCAGTGTTCTTGCCTGGAGAATCTCAGGGACGGGGGAGCCTGGTGGGCTGCCATCTATGGGTCGCACAGAGTCGGACACGACTGAAGCGACTTAGCAGCAGCAGCAGCAGCACATTCTTCGTGACTCTGCTTCCCATCTGTGCTTCTGTTTGTTATGACGCAGGTGTAACCTCATCATCTCTGCAGAAAGCAGGAACCATTTGACCACAGTGATAACTTTTTCTACAGGAAAAAAATATTTCCTCATCCAGATCACTGAGATGCCTCTCTCCCTTTCCCTGCATCTCTGCCTAACTTGGGCAGACTTGATGGTATAGGGAAGGAATATGCTCTTCTTGAGTAAATCACAGAATTTCTTCAGACTCTGTTTTCTGAGCAATAGAGATAGCAGCGCCTACCTTTCAGATTGTTCCGGCACTTGAGACCTATAGTTCCTGGCTTCTTCACTGGTTTGTTCTCTCTCATTTGACCAGTGATGCTGGTAGCTGAAGCTGAATCTCCAATACTTTGGCCACCTGATGCGAAGAGTGGACTCTTTGGAAAAGAGCCTGATGCTGGGAAAGATTAAAGGCAAGAGGAGAAGGGGATGGCAGATAGTTGGATGGCATCACCAACTCAATGGACATGAGTTTGAGCAAGCTTCAGGAGATGGTGATGGACAGGGAAGCCTGGCATGCTGCAATCCACGCGGTCGCAAAGAATTGGACACGACTGAGCAACTGAAATGACTGACTGCTGGTAGCTCTTCATCCTACAAACCACCTCACAAATGATGTAGCCACCTCTCAGGTGGCCTGCAGCCCTTCATCAGCCTGTCGCTACAGCAATGAGAAGCTGGGTCCCTGGGACTCCCTGCTGGCTCTGCAGTCCTGGAAGGGTTCTTCTCCATCCCCTCTCCTGCTTCACCAGCCTTGAAATACCAGGGCCTTTCCCAACATCTGCCTCATCTGACTTGTATGTTTCAAAGAACCTAGGTTTCAGATCTGCTCAGTGCCTAGTCCTACTCACGTGGGACCACTGGTTCCATCGGTAAGAACTGTCCTGCCTTGGATATCTCCTCCCAGAGGTTTAGGCAGTGCTGGGCCCACAAACTAAGCTGGGGGCAGTGGGCAGACGTCTCTGGGAGGCCGGAGTGAGGGTGGATCACAGTGTGGGGCTCACAGCTCTTCCCCCCACTCCCTGTCTGGCTCCCTGGGGTGCAGGATACCCCCCTTGCCCCCGACACTGAATGGGCTTGGGCACGTGGGCTGCTGTGACTAGGGACACATGGGCAGAGAGGCATGGTAGCTTCATTTGTCCTTCCGTGCCCCTGCAGGACCCCCTGGAGGTCATTATCCGAAATCCTCACACTGCAGAGCTGTTCCCCTCTGTGCAGGTGGCAGATCCGCAATCACTGGAGCCAAGGTCACCACACACCCTTGTTTCCCTCCACCCCCTCGGCCTGGGTAGACCTCACAACTGCACTCAAGAGCCACCCACTGCCCGGTTGGAGGACACTGAGCTTGGGACAGGAGCCCGAGGCCACCTCCCAAAGCCCTTCCCTTCCTTTTTACTCTCTGGAGCCATGGGTGACCCATGGGTGACCCATAGGCCTTGGGTATGATGGTTATTCCAAAGCCCCAGGACATTTCATCACTCACTGCTTTCCTGTGGCAGCTGCTTAGGGTGAGGTTGCAAATCTCCCCACTGAGGAGGGAGGGCTGCTGATCTTTGTCCTACTTCCTCTTGTGATGCCTTTAACTTTTCCACATGGATTACAAGTCAGAGGGTTTTAGAAGGGTCTGTGCTTGGAGGTAAGTGGGCGAGGGGAGGATGGATTGTCTGGGGCATGAGAAGGGGGCATGAAGGGGCATGGCAGTTGGAATCTTGAGTGGACAGAGGGGGCAGGGGATGAGGGGGGAGGAGGTGAGTGGGTCAAAGGACACATACAGCCTCTTCTCCAATTTTGTTGGAAAAGCTGTGGACAACCGATAAAAGAGGAACTGAAAACCAACCCTGAGTCTGTTCTAGAACTTCATTGCTTTTGTGTGCAAAATTTTGGTAATAATTGCCTGGAAGAATCTTGTGTTTAAGTTGGTACCCCTTCCCCAGTCGTGAGGGAGGACTCGACGGATGACGTCTCATCTCAGTCCCACCCGCCAGGGCCAGGAGGTCACCGGCGGGCAGCAGAGAGGTCCAGCACCAAGAAGCAGTTTCTTCCCAATGAGCTGACCGGACACTGGCTTAGGGACTTTGAGAAGCAAAGCCCTGTAACTGAGCTGACAATTCAACAATGTGGATGCTCCCTGAAGAGGTTAGATTCGTTTGGATGATCTCTGGTCTTGTCCTCGCATGAGACCATGAAGGAAATATAAGCCAGCTTCCTACCACACTGCCAAGTTGTACCCAGGGGGAAAGACCCTCCCACCTCTGCCTTACCCAAAATTTTTGTTGCTGCTAATTAAGTGACTAATGTGTAGATTTTGTTAAGGGGTGACTTTTGTTTTCAACATCTTCACGAAAGACACGGTGGAGCACAGAACCGATCACTAGGATGACCTTCAGATTTCCCCTCTGATGCCCCCATCTCACCCCAACCGCTGCTTTCCTTGTGTTTATTAAAACAGTCCACTTATCTTGAAGCTGATTTGGGAGTGGGACCCTGAAAAGCCTTTCAGTGTGCCCAACAGAAGGGAAAGGGTGTTCACCTTCCAGCAAGAAGTCTTACATTGCAGAGTTATTATCTCGTGTGTCTTGCTTAATTCAGATGTAACTATAGCAACTGCTTAGAACTGGGGATAAGTGAGGAGTCATTCCCAGGAAAATGAACTTTGCCTTAGGCCATTTTAATTAAACCATAAATGTCTTTAGGAAAGAACAAGTTAGATGTTTTTAAAAGAAAAACCAGAGAGGAAGGGAACCACATACTTTTTATGTGTCTGTGGATCTTCTTGACTTCTATTTTCCTTCCTAAGGCCATAAAACTAGGGAAACTATCCATGTTAAAGGATAATACATTTAGAAAAATATACAGTTAATAACAGTCATTTTCAAAAAATGCAGTAAGTAAAGATGTAATATGTTTGTTCTTATTTTTATGCGTCAGCTCCAACCACGGCACAAATGGCATCTGTTGGAGAATGAAATATAATTCCTGCAAGTGCTGAGAGTGGTGGTGGTACTGACTCTCCCAGGCACAGGCCTGACTGAGTAATGGCCGAGGGCCGAGTTCCGGATGCCACCGCAGGATCTGATCCTTCAACACCACTTACTGGTTGCTTAAGCGTGGGCAAGTTTCCAAACTTTCAGAGCCTAGGTTTCCTCATCTATGACTTTTTTTTTTTTTTTGGTTGCATTGTTATACAACTCATTTTCTCGAGTTGTACAGCGTTGTGACAATTAATGTATTATCAGTGAACCAGTGAAATTGCTGAGTCATGTCTGACTCTCTGAGATCCCATGGACTGTACCCCCCAGGCTCCTCCATCCATGGCATTTTCCAGGAAAGAGTACTGGAGTGGGTTGCCATTTCCTTCTCCACATAGTACCAGCTTCGTAATATATATAATCATCTTCCCTGGTGGCTCAGGCGGTAAAGAATCTGCCTGCAATGCGGGAGACCTGAGTTCCTTCCCTAGGTTGGGAAGATCCCCTGGAGGAGGGCATGACAACCCACTCCAGTATTCTTGCCAGGAAAACCCCATGGCGGGCTACAGTCCATGGGATCGCAAAGAGTCAGACACGACTGAGCAATTAAGCACACAGCATAGCACTAGCTTCAAGGTGGTCAAAACACAAAAACTTCCAGTTACAAGATAAATAACTTGAGGCTGTAAATGTGCAGCATGGTAACCATAGCAACAGCACCATATTGTACATTTGAAAGTCTCTAACAGAGTAGATCTTAAAAGTTCTCATCACAAGAAAAACATTTTGTAACTATGTGAGTGATTGACATTATCTAAACTTATTGTAGTAATTGTTACATTTTATACATATACCAAATCATTATGCTGTGGACCTTGGACTAATGCAACATTTTAAGTCAGTTCAGTTCAGTTCAGTTCAGTCACTCAGTCCTGTCCAACTCTTTGTGACCCCACGGACTGCGGCATGCCAGGCCTGCCTGTCCATCACCAACTCGCAGAGTTTATCCAAATTCATGTCCATTGAGTCGGTGGTGCCATCCAGCAATCTCATCCTCTGTCGTCCCCTTATCCTCCCACCTTCAATCTTTCCCATCATCAGGGTCTTTTCAAATGAGTCAGTTCTTTGCATCAGGTTGCCAAAGTATTGGCATTTCAGCTTCAACATCAGTCCTTTCAATGAATATTTAGGACTGATTTCCATTAGGATGGACTGGTTGGATCTCTTGCAGTCCAAGGGACTCTCAAGAGTCTTCTCTAACACCACATTTTAAAAGCATCAGTTCTTCAGTGTTCAGCTTTCTTTATAGTCCAACTCTTGCATCCATACATGACTACTGGAAAAACCATAGCCTTGACTAGACAGACCTTTGTTGACAAAGTAATGTCTCTGCTTTTTAGTATGCTGTCCACGTTGGTCATAACTTTCCTTCCAAGGAGTAAGCATCTTTTAATTTCATGGCTGCAGTCACCATCTGCAGTGATTTTGGAGCCCCCAAAAATAAAGTCGCCACTGTTTCTACTCTTTCCCCACCTATTTGCCATGAAGCGATGGGACCAAATGCCATGATCTTCGTTTTCTGAATGTTGAGCTTTAAGCCAATTTTTTCACTCTCCTCTTTCACTTTCATCAAGAGGGTCTTTAGTTCTTCTTCACTTTCTGCCATAAGGGTGGTGTCATCTGCATATCTGAGGTTATTGATATTTCTCCTGGCAATCTTGATTCCAGCTTGTGCTCCTTCCAGCCCAGCGATTCTCATGATGTACTCTGCATATAAGTTAAATAAGCAGGGTGACAAGGTACAGCCTTGACTTACTCCTTTCCCTATTTGGAACCAGTCTGTTGTTCCATGGCCACTTCTAACTGTTGCTTCCTGACCTGCATACAGATTTCTCAAGAGGCAGGTAAAGTAGACTGATAGTCCCATCTCTTTCAGAATTTTCCACAGTTTTTGGTGATCCACACAGTCAAAGACTTTGGCATAGTCAATAAAGCAGAAATAGATGTTTTTCTGGAACTCTCTTGCTTTTTTGATGATCCAACAGATGTTGGCAATTTATGTCAATTATATCTCAACAAACTGGAAAAAATACAATATGAAAAAAATAATAGTTACCAGCTTCATAAGGTTGTTGGTGAGATTAACTAGGACAATGAATGAAAATTATTTGGCATGGGATAGTCCATAAACACTGGCTATGATAATTATCAGTCACATCTTATTAATGAGGCAGAGAGTGATGGAAGGCTTAGGAATGAGTAGAAGTTTAGAGACAGGGCTCCTGAGAGTTCCTTTTCCAGAAACTAGCTAGGAAACCTTTTCCCCTTCTTGGGCCTCAGTCTCCTCACCTACAGTCTCAGGAGATTGGACTGCATGATGTTTAACGTTCTTCCAGCTCCCAAATCTCCGTGCGTCTAGTCCACCCTTTCCACCAGAGAGCTTTAAGGGCGTGTTTCTTCGTGCACGCTCTGAAGAACCCAGGAAAGGGGTGTTAGTGCATCTCCACATCTTCAGAGAGGATACTGGGGCTCATGATGGGGGAGCCTCAGGAATCTCATACCCTTTCACCCTCCTTTAAATTCAGAGGTCTGCTTAAAGGTCATTGATCAAAAGGAACACCTAAATCACCCAGCTAAAGTCATGCCGCAGAGTTCAAATTCGTTTCTGCATTCAGAGGTTATCATCTGCTCCTCAGCAGTTCACACTGCAGGAATCCAGGCCTCCTCCCAGCATTTGCCTGTGTTAATCAGCCTGGAAGTGACACCCTGGACATGGACACTCTTCCCCTTGAGCTGTGTATGTATGGTGACTTTGCAAACATATTTACTAAGATTTTATATGAAGGAATTTGGTTCACTTCAGATTTTTTTTAAAAAATTCACAACACTATGTGCAAATGCACACAGCCCACAGGCCCCCAGAATGTTACATTTCTTAGAATTACATGGGTAAATATATTGACTGTTACATTTATAATTTTATTCAGCGGATAATGCTATTAAAGGAAGAGGAGAAAAATCTATCTCTTGAAACTTATTTGTTTATTTAGATTTATTTTATTGAAGTATAGTTGATTTACAATGCTTCCTTTAATAGAATTATCCACTGAATAAAATTATAAGCTTAACAGTTTCCGGTGTATGGCAAAGTGATTCAGTTACACCCAAGCATAACAGTTTGCATCTGCTGATCCTGAACTCCCATCCCAGCCCTCCCTCAGCCTTCCACCCTGCAGCCACAAGTCTGGCCTCTGCCTGTGATCCGCTTCTGTTTTGCAGATGAGTTCACGCGTGTCAAACTTCAGATTGCACACATAAGGGATGTCACATGGTGTTTGTCTTTACCTGACTTACTTCACTTGGTATAATAATCTCTAGGTCCATCCCTGTTGCTGCAGATGGCATTATTGCCTCCTTTTTTATGGCTGAAGAGTATCCCATTTCAGTCTGTATACACCAGGCATTCTTTATCCGTTCATCTGTCAATGGATATCTAGGTTGCTTCCATTGTGAGCAGTGCTGCTGTGAACAAATAGGTGTGCATGTGTCTTTTCCAAATTACAGTTTTGTCCAGATACATACCCAGGAGTGGGCTTGCTGGATCACACGGTAGCTCTAATTTTAGTGTTTGAGGAACCTCCATACTGTCTTCCATTGTGGCTGCACCAGTTTACCTTCCCCCCAACCGTGTAGGAGGGTTCCCTTTTCTCCATACCTTCTCCAGCATTTATTATCTGTAAACTATTCAATGATGGCCATTCTGACCAGTATGAGGCGATACCTCCTTGTAGCCTGGATTTGCATATGAAAGTTCTAATTTAAATTCAACAGCCCATCATTGTTACTGAGGATGTGGACAACACCGGGAAAATTAAGGCAAATTACCCCAGTGGGAGGGGTTGGCGGTCCCTAGTTTTCCCTGTCACCCCAGGCAAGCCTATGAATGATGTGAAGATCTAGGGGCTTGGAGGGGGCTTGTCTGGGGACCTCAGGGAAGACTTAGCAAGGAATCTTTCTCCACAAGGATGAGCAGAACTTGTGGGATGAAGAAATGAAGGGATGGCCTTTGAGGCTCACAGCCAAAGCTCTGAGTTTGCGCTTTACCTCTTAGCTGCAAAGGGTCTGGTAGGCTGAACTGATAAGCCCACAGGTTGGGTTCTTCCAGGAGCAGACACCGAGGCGGAGTGAACAAAACAAGGAGAGCGCTGGGGAGAGATATCTGTGAGAGGAAAGAGAACATGGGAGCACTTGCGCCGGGGGACAGAGCGGGCAAAGCCTCTCCCCTGCCCATTCGCGGGGCTACGTGCAGAAGGCGGCCTCCCTTGCGGGCAAGGGCCAGGCCCTCGCTGTGCACAGTCACGGTCTGGGGCCTCCGCAAGGACGGCCTGGACTCAGCAACCGAGATGGGCGCCTAAGGAGCCCCAGGGTGGAGACTGCGGGGGGACCACGCTCTTCCAAAAGGCGAGGCTGAGCACCGGAGCTCCGTGTCAGCCGCAGAAAGAGCTGAGTGTGTGCGCAGCAATAGTTTCCATTTATTGCGTGCAGAATGCATCCTCCAAGAAGCGCTTCATTCTTCCATCTGACCTTCAGAGTCATCCTGCTATGGAGGTGCTCTAACAACTATTCCTGTTTTCCAGATGAAGACTGGGGGCTCAGAAAGGTAACATCAACTCAGAATCATGAGGCCGCTAAGTTACAGAGTCCGGGTGGCCCCCTCACCCTGCCTTTTCAGTGTCTAGAGGTGGGGGAGGGGTCTTAGTTTTACAAGATGATGATGGGGTGAGCAGCTGAAGCAGGAAGCCTGGTCAGAGGGCTGGTCCCTAGCACAGCCCAGAGCAGCGGCAGAAGGTAAAGAGATACGAAGGGACAGCTTAGGAAAAGTCTTCCAAGAGAGCTGGTGCCTGGCATGGGGTCTCAGTAAAGACAGAGGGTAAGAAAGAGAAATCACGGGATGAGGCTGAAATGTCAGCCTGTCTAGATTTGATACCTTTCATGGACCAATTTTGACAACTTATAATACATTGGAAAGACATCAACCACATCCAGATTCCTTGATTTATTAGCTAAATTATGTCTGTAGTATTATTTATTCAATTTGCTGGATATGTAGTACAGTTACAGGTTTCAAAAAGTATAAAAGTGTGTATAATAAATATCTCCATCTCTCCCCTGCTCCTCATCTGATCACCTCTTACCATTGTGGGACACCCAAGTATATATCCAGTGTCATCAATTTCCGAAACATTCTTCTAGAGACTTATAATGTAGATGGCAGCAAAGACAAAAATGTATCCTCCCTTTTTTACCCAAATTAAAGCATTCTATATGTACAGTTCTGATCTTTCCATATTAGTACATAAAGACCTCTCTGCTTATTTTTCACAGCAGTATAACATTTCACATAATAGATATACCACATTTAATTTATCCTGTGGATGAACACTAAGAACACGTCATCTACAGGGAAAAAAAAATGTTCTCTTAAAAGTTCTAGTTTATTACCTCTGTAATAATTTTCTCCTGCTATGTCTTAATTTCTTTTCTTTTTTTTCCCCTTTGATTGTGCTTCCTGAAAGCTTCTCTGTTTTCTCTTTGTTTCCAAACAGGATCTTGATTTTAATTTTTCTGCAATTTACCTCTAATGTAGCATGTTTTGTATCCCGATCAACACCTTCATCTTTGCTTATTTTTAGCATTATGTAAGTTCTTGAGTTAATACTTAGTTAATTCTTTAAAAATCTTTCTTTTCCAATAGCAAAGGTTTGTAAAGTTATGAATTTGAGTTGGCAATATACTACAGGTTTTATTTGTATTTTATTATTATTTTCCTAATCATTTATAAGCTTACTTTGACAATAATTGATCTGCTCTTTGACTCAAAACTGTTTGAAAGAGTGCTTTCAGAATTGTCCCAGTACTTAAAATTTATTTTTTTCTTATCTATTTGCAGACTATTTCTGAAGTTAACACATTTTGGTTAAATAGTGTGACCAGTGTAATTTCTGCTTTAAAGTACATAGTCAAGTTTTTCTTTAGCTTATATATAACCAAATTTTGTAAATATTCCATGTTTTTCTAAAAAGCCTTGCCTCTATTTGTAGGGTACACAATTGAATATGTGTCTATTAAAATAAACATGTTAATTGCCACATGCTAATCCTTGTCTTTCCTTATTTATTTCTTGTCTCCATCTGGCAGATTCTAAATTGGTGTATTAATGTCTTCCATAATTACTGTTTTGATCATTTCTCCCAGCAATTCTGACGCTTTGCACTTTATGCATTCCAGCAGTCTGCTGTTTGTGCATCAAAGTCGCCCATGAATTTACACATTCCGAAGCATTTTTATGGAATATGTAAATAAGGACAAGAGAGCTGTATTAGCTTTTTTTAAATTTACGGAGCATTTTGTGGAGCGAAGTTGCCTCTGGTGTCATCTCTTTCACCACAAAGTTTGACCAAACCACACACAGGGCAGAGAAATCTGTTGGTCCAGTAATTTCACTGCTGTTCTCAGAAACTCAGCCAATATCTTTCTTCTGAATGTAGTCCAGTCATTGTGTGGTACTCATGAACTCTTCCAAGGTATCAGTTTACAATTTCTTAAATGATGGAGTCACCATAGCAAAATGAGCAAGGTCTAATTTGTACCCAGACACAAATTTCTACTCTTGGCAAGACTTGCTTTGCTTCATCTCCAGAAACTTACTGTAAAGATTAAAAATGGAACCACAATTGGGGTATTTTCAAAGAGACATGAAGTTAAGCTATAATTCACATTTTGCCTTGCTGAATAAAGTTTAACCTACCTCAATAGGGAAGAAATTTCAACACAGTGCCTGGTCCTGAGTTTCTAAGCATCCATATTTGGGGTTTGTTATTTCACAGAACTTGCAGCGATAATAACAGGGATTTTTTTCCCCCTCCTGACATCATCTTTTAAAAATATCCTTAAATATACCTTTAGACACTTACACTAGCATTCCTTAACCTTTAATTCCTAGAAGTGAAATTCTCATATCGAAGGATGAGCAACTTACAACTGTGATGTGCGATTTGAAACTGCTCTTTGAAAATCTTACCCCAATTCACCCAGTCACGTTGGATGTGATTTCCTATACTCTCATTGCTCTAGGCATTATCACTCTGTTCTGTGTCCAAAGAGGGTGATATTTTTCTGGCAGAAAAAAATTTCACTGCTTTAATTTTCATTTCTTTAATTACGAGCAAGTTTGAACACTTTTTCAAATTTAATGGCCGTTTGTATTTCTTCTGTTAATTGCTTGTGCATCCTCACTGCCCACTTTTCTGTTGGGTTGTTTGTATTTTTCTTATTTGTCTTTAAGAGCTGTGTATAGGGTTATAAATCATATGTCATATTGATGAGCTCCTTAAAGCATTCTGCATTCCAGCCATCTACAGACCCGATCCAGCTGAGTTTTTCTTACTGACCATTTTTAATATCAAAAGACACTGCAAAGTGAGTTGGTATTGTTATTCCCATTTTAGAGATAAGAAGGGAATTCAGAGAGGTCAAGTGGACAGAAATGGACAAAAATAACTGAGAGGAGGTTCTGAAGTTCCGTGCGTTTTTGTCCTCAGTCCCCAGAAGTCTTGCACAAATCTGTCACTGGAGCTGCGGTCACTGCCTCTTCTACTGATGTTCCTGTGACTTCAGACAGTCAGTTTCTACTTGACCCAGAAATATCCACTGCCTCTAGAAGCCTGGATAATCCCTAAAATCTTTATCTAGGACCATCTGGGTTTAAAGCCCTGCCTCCTTAAATTCGTGGAGTTTCAGTTTCCAAGAATATCTATGTTCCATCTTAAGGGGAAAGCTCATTATTTTGTTTGGGTTTGAACACAAGTTCAAGAAGCCAGAGAACAATTCTGTGGATTGAGGCAGAGTCATGTGGTGTTGGCCACAAAGCCTGGAGAGCTCCGATCCCCATCACAGGCAGGTTTCCCTCCAGAGCCTGAGGTTGACCAGATGGATGCACTGTGTGATGAGCAACCTTTAGCCAATGCCAGTTTGCTGAACTGTTTCAAAGAGGAAACAGGGAAAAGCAAAAACTTACAAGGGATCAGGTTTCACTGTTGCAGCACCAAATAAGCTTTTTTTTTTTTTTTCCTAGAACCATCTCATCTCTGGTGAGTGGACATGGGTGGACAAGAGGCAAGCTGCCCAGCCCAGGGATAAAAGCCAGTGCCAAGATGCTAGTCAAATGACAAGGTGGCAGAACCAGTCTAACACAGCAGCATTCCCAGACCATGCAGGCTTTGTGCAAGTGTGGAATACACGCCATCCTTGTGTGGGCCCTGCTGTAGGTGGCTTTGACTATTCACCCCCAGAGCGATTTCTAGACCACAGATGTTCTCACTTGCATAGCCTGCAGGGTTCTGTTTGATTGGTTTCCTCTGGGTTTTTGAGACTCTAGAAAGTGGTCACCATAGAGGTGAACCTTGGCCAAGTTGAATCTCTATACAGTGAATCCCATGAGCACAGGAGAAATTCTCCCTAGGCTGGTGGGTGCCCTAGAAAGTTTTGTTGAGTTCCATGGACTTTGTATACAGATTTATTTGAATGAACAAGTTAAATTCACAAACTGGAGAGAAAAAGAGATAGGCAAAGACAGAGAGGTGATGCCTGTAAATTCTTGAGTCAGACCACCAGGCTGAGACGTTGACTGTGTACTCACTCTGGGCAAAGCACCTCGGCTTTGTTTGTGCCTCTGTTTCCTCATGGGTAATGGTACTACGCTGCAGGGTTTTCTGAGGATTAAACTAGATAACACATTTACCTGCCAGGCATAGGAAAATTAGCTAAAGCCCTCAGAGTCATTGCAATGCCATACCTACAGCTGCCTTTCTTAATGCCCCGTGGTCCCAGTTCTCTTCAGAGCCAGCTTTAAGGGTTCTCAGACCTACCTCTGTGTTTTGCTTAAAATTCAATCAGAACATAATATGTTTGTGAATTTAAATTATACATACACGTTTTAAATGTCATTTTATATATATATATACGGGGCTTTCCTGGTGGCTCAGGTAAAAGAATCCACCTGCCAATGCAGGAGACATGAGTTCACAGGTTCAGTCCCTGTGCCAGGAAGATCTAGAGAAGGAAATGGCAACCCACTCCAGTATTTTTGCCTGGAAAATCCCATGAACAGAGCAGGTGGGCCTGCTACAGTCCACAGATGGGTCACAAAGACTCGGACACGACTGAGCAGGTGAGTGTTCTGGAATGATCTGATTTCGAATACCCTGCAGAGAGGCCTGAAGCTGAGCCTGGTGGGAGCCTTAGGGATGGGGTGGAAGTTGGGGTGTGGGTGTGTGTTGTGTGTAGGGCCATCTTGGGGACAGTATCTATGCCGAGACGTGGAGAACCAGCACGCCTGCAGGGCTTTCTCTGTTTGCTTGCTTGACTTTGTGTGTTTTTTGCTTGTATTGAATGCAAAACGAGAATGCAAGAATGTAAGTGCTGTTTGAATGATTTCCTAAGTCGTTATCACTGGCATTTAATTTTCTGGGAATGTGCACTTTATTTTAAAACTACAATGACACCACACTGTTTTAATATAATACTGCCCCTTATACGGCTCTTCTTTCAGCCCTCACTCTGGGTCAGGGTCACAGGTGACAGAGGAGCAAGGCCTGTCCTCCAGAGATCTGGCTTCGGCCGAACACAGGGCAGCCTGAGCCCAGTACCCTCAGATTTTGCGTGCTGCGGCTGACTCCTTGCTGCCTGCATTGGAAAGAAACAGTTCCCATGATGTCAGCCTCTTCTGGATGCTAATGAAGAGAAGTACTCTGTGTTCCGAGCTGTGCTCTGAGGCATCGCTAGGTGCTTGGAAACTTAAGGCAGCTACCGATTTAACCCAGCATCTTGCCTGCCCCATCAGGGTTAATAAGGGGCAAAGATGGAAGGAAGGGAGAAACATGCAGTGAAGGAAAAAAAGGGAGGAGGCCAAAGATGGGAACTGGGGGAGGGGAGGCAGGGGGAACAGGAGGGGGCAAAGAGGGGGCACGTATTACCCCCAGGAGGATCTAAGCCTGACCCTGAAGCCAGGAAAGCAAAGCTAGTTCCTTCCCTCCCTCCCTCCCTCCCTCCTTCCTGCCTTCCTTACTTCCTTCTGTCATTTTAACTTCTTTCTTTCCTCCTAGTTTTTCATTCTTCAGAGCCTCAAGGGAGAGGTGGTAATCTTCCATCCTTGAGGAATTATGACAAGGTTTAGAGCTCTTGGAATGTGTAGCATCTCAGAGGCACTGGGAATTTATTATCTATTTCCAAACAAAGCCATAATTAGATCGCTCCGGATAACTACTATCATGTTTTCAGAAGCCCCGAGTAGATGATAAGTTAATATTTGAACAGTTGACCTTAAAAATGTGACAACTGAGAAGCTTCTGGAGAGATGCCCAGAAAGGCACTAATTATGAAAGGGTTTAGCAAGGCCGGATGGAGAAACTTACAGAATTCTCTTAAAAATACAATACAGTGATTTTGCAAATCACTCTGTTATAGTCACTGTGGAATTATTATTTGACAGTATAATTACGTTTTAATTGTGGAACCCTTCATGAAGGCGAAGTCCAGGAGCCATTCAGTTGCGCCTGCTGTGAAAGGTAAAGGCTGAAGGTCCCATTGTAGAAGTTCTTCCATTTCCCGGTGACCACTGGCATCTTTCAGTTAGGTCCAGGCATTTGCATGGAGAGTGAGGACTCTCTCAAAGGCAGCTGGGCTCTCAAATACCCCCAAAGAAACAGCTAGCATCTGTCAAAAAACCAGCTAGAGGCTATTTTGCAAAATGTTCTGAAGACATATTTAGGAAAATATTCCCTGTTGTGCAATCCGCTCCCATGAGACAATGAAGTCTCCAGAGGAAAAAAGAAGCATTTTTGCAGGGGGCTGGGTGGGTACAGGCTCTTCACCCAAGATGCTCCTTGGGAGTCCATTCAGAACTGTTCTCTTTTCTTCCTGCTCTAAATGTGAAGCTCTTCAGGCTAGAAACCACAGCGAGCACAAATGACCAATGAAATGGTCCTTGCTCCAAATGATCCATGTGGTATTTCTCCCCGTTTGACGCTTCCCATCTCCCACCTCCCTCGCTTCCAGATCTGATGCATGAGCTCTGAGGAGGATAAATACTACAAAGCCTTTTCATTGTAAACTACTTTCCCAACCCCCTGCCTCCTAAAATACTGAAAGTTTTATCCGCATTATAATTTTTAATCCCTATGGTGATGCTCATCATGTCTAAAATGGCAGTTTGGGACTTTGGGGCAAATGGTAACTATTTAGAAAGCTGGAGTCTCTTACAGACTTAGAAAAAGAGCTCATGGTTGCTGGGGGAGGCAGGGGAAAGGATGGAGGAAGGGATAGTTAGGGAGTTTGGGATGGACGTGTACACGCTGCTATATTTTAAATGGATAACCAACAAGGACCTACTGTAGAGCACAGGGAACTCTGCTCAACGTTACGTGGCAGCCTGGATGGGAGGGGAGTTTGGGAGAGAATGGATATGTGTATTAATATGTCTGGCTGAATCCCTTCGCTGTTCACCTGAAACTATCACAACATTGTTAATAGGCTACACCCCAATACAGAAGAAAGCAAAGAGGAAGTAAAGAGCCTCTTGATGATGGTGAAAGAAGGGAGTGAAGGAGCTGGCTTAAAACTCAACATTTAAAAAACTAAGGTCATGGCGTCCGGTCCCATCTCTGCACAGCGAATAGATGGGGAAACAGTGGAAACTGGCAGACTTCAGTTTCTTGGGCTCCAGAATCACTGCAGATGGTGACTGCAGCCACGAAGTCAACACTTGCTCCCTGGTAAAAAAGCTATGACCAATCCAGACAGTGCATTAAAAAGCAGAGGCATCACTTTTTTGACAAAGGTCTGTCTAGTCAAAGCTGTGGTTTTTTCGGTAGTCATGTACAAATGTGACAGTTGGATGATAAAGAAGGGTGAACACCAAAGAATTGATGCTCTTGAGCTGTGGTGTTGGAGAAGACTCTTGAGAGTCCCTTGGACTGTAAGAGATCCAACCAGTCCATCCTAAAGGAAATCAGTCCTGAATATTCACTGAAAGAACTGATGCTGAAGCTGAAACTCCAATATTTTGGCCACCTGATGCAAAGAGCCAACTCATTGGAAAAGACCCTGATGCTGGGAAAGATTGAAGGTGGGAGGAGAAGGGGACGACAGAGGATGAGATGGTTGGATGGCATCACCGACTCGATAGACATGAGTTTGAGTAGGCCCCCGGAGTTGGCGATGGGCACCTGGCATGCTGGAGTTCGTGAGGTTGAAGAGTTGGGCACAACTGAGCGACTGAACTGAACTGAATTTCATATATAAAATTCAAACAAAAAAATGTTAAGAATGAGTCTATCTGGCTAGAGGGGTCGTTGGTGATTCACAGTATTTCCCAAAATCTCTACAATGAGGTTTTGTAAAAGAACCAACAAAACTCTCTAGCACACGTTTTATTTTATTTTATTTTATTAACTAATTTCCCCCAGCTTTACTGAGATATATTTGACCTACAACATCGTATAAGTTGAAGGTGTATAATGTGATGATTTCATACCCATATTTTCAATTACCACACAGGTTAGTTAACACACCCATCAGGTCACATAACTACTTTTTTTTTTTTTTTTCCCACATTTCAGGAAAGCATTTATTGCACCTGTATATAAGTCCAGCCTGGACACACTCTATACGCTGTCAGAAGCTTAGAGTCTCTGCAGTGAGTCAGAGCATGTGAGTGTGTTCAGCTGTGTCTGACTCTGTGCCGCCCCATGGACTGTAATCCGCCAGCCTCCTCTGTCCATGGGATTTTCTGAGTGGGTTTCCTTTCCCTTCTCCAGGGACTTTTCCTGCCTCAGGGATCTGACCCACGTCTCCAGTGTCTGGCAGGCAGGTTTTTTACTGCTGAGCCACCAGGGAAGCCCTGAGTCCGGGCATAACTACTTGTTTTTTTTTCATACTGAGAGTGTTTACGATCTACTCTTGCAGCAATGTTCAAGTCTCTGATATAGTATTTTTATCTACAATCACCATGAGATCCCAGATACTTGAGATCCCAGAACTCATTCCAGCTGGAAGTTTATACCCTTTGACCAGCATCTCCCCACTTCCCCACCCTAAGACCCTGGCACCACCATTTACCCTTTGTTCTCATGTACATTAAAATAAAAGTGAACTTGGATAGCAATGAATCTAAGCAATCTGGATACAAATATTAAAAATAAAATGTTCCAATGATATTATGTTAAAAGAAGGAAGAAAAAAACCAACCTGATGTCCTCCCAACAAAATGACCCCCGGTAATGGAAAAGAGACACCGGGAAAGCAAAGAGAAGGCAGACGTCAACTACCAGTACAAGACAAAAGTTAAAGTCCATTAAGAAAACGCATCATGAGAAACTTGTCATTTTAGAGGAGCAAATTATAGAATTAATCAGGAAAAGCCATCCTCAGACTTTCTGCCACTGACCTGTTGTCAGCCAGAAGAGTCTGGGGACTCCAGTCTCTTTTTGGGCCATTTGCTTCGTCCCTAAGAGCAGAAGTACCACGGGAGACTTCACAGAGGTGCTGGGGAGTTGAATGAACTGTCGATGCGAGCACTCGCGTAAGAACCTGAGTAACAACTTAAAAGTTCAGTCGCTCAGTCGTGTCCGACTCTTGGTGACCCCATGGACTGCAGCACGCCAGGCTTCTCTGTCCATCACCAACTCCTCAAGCTTGCTCAAACTCATGTCCATGGAGTCAGTGATGCCACCTGAATGAATAATAGCTGCTCAATAAATTTCCTTTTCATTTCATGTGCCGAACAACATGGCATCAAAATGTGCAAAGGAAAATTAGTTAGACATAAAAGGGAAGTGAATGGAAATGCACTTGTTATACGAGATTGTAACTCTGAATTGTTGTCTGAATTAATATAATAGCAACCACCTCGCCTTGTCTGGGGGATCGTGAAAGAAACCAAAGCGTTTTGTAAACAAGAAAGCTGCATTACAGTGTTATTTATTTTCAAGATGCAAAATAATATTTATGGGAGTGATTACATTTTTCTCAAGGTCATAAAGAAATTCTCAGTAAATTTTAAAGAAGTCAAAATCTTGCAATCCATATTTACGACCCCAGTACCTGATACTGAACCAAAGAAACTCCATCCCCTTCAACATTTCAAGTTCTCTTCTGAATAATAAGCATATAACAAATGAAATGAAGGATTTAATAGTAACTTATTTAGAAAATAAAACACTATATATTGAAATAAAATTATACTAATAAATCAAACCATACCTTTAAAAATGTTACTGAATATTATGTTTTAGGTGTAAGATTAACTTACGGGCTCTGATTTCATTTTTTAAAGTCACCAAAGAGACATTCAAAAGATGTGGTAATGAAAAATGTTTAAACTATCTAAATGAGGACAGGCTGAAATAAAATATCTCCAGGAAATATCCAGACTCCATAAAGAGCTCACAGAGTTTGATTAGAAAAAAAGCCAAAGATCCAATGGATAAGCAGACAAAAGATTTCAACCCAGAAAGCATTCTTCGTCATTAACTTGCATGTATTATTAACAGATGGAAAGGTCAATGAGAGTACTTAATTAAATGCCCACAAATTCCAAGTGTTGCTATAGTAACTCCTTCCACCCTCCCAACATCCCTGTAAGGTAGAGAGCGTTGTTGTTGCCATTTTACAGACGGGGAAGTGGATCCTGGGAAGGAGGAATGACTCACCCACAGCCACCTCATCAGGAAGTGGCAAAGCCACTGTGTTGTCTTGGTCACTGCACAGCAACCTCACTTGTTTGCTCCGTTCTCTCCGCCCACAGGGCCTTTGCACCAGCTCCTCCCTCTGCCAAAAGCATTGGCCCTTTTGCAGTCTGTCTATTTCCTTCCCGCACATCAGGGTACAGTCCAAGCACTAGTCTCTGTATAAATTGAGCCACTCTGAGTGAGGCCTTCCCTAATAGCATACCATAGTGTGGTCTGATTACTTTATTAATGTCTATGTTTCCAACCGATTTGGAAGCTCATGAAGCCAGAAAGCTTGTCTGATTGTGTGCACCGTTGCATCCATCTCTACTTGGTAAACATGTTTTGAATGAACAAATGATTGGACGGGTAGGTGGGGCTTGAAGCCATTTTCATTTTGGCAATAGTGTGGAGATAGTGTGAACTGGCTTCACATGCTGGCCAAGTTGCCACATCTCGAAACTCTCTCAACAATACGAAGCCTGTTCAGAGTTACCCTGCAGGCCTGTTAAGTCACTTGAGTCATGTCTGACTCTCTGTGACCCCATGGACTGTAGCCCGCCAGGCTCCTCTGTCCATGGGATTCTCCAGGCAAGAATACTGGAGGGGGCTGCCATGCCCTCCTCCAGGGGATCTTCCCAACCCAGGGATCGAACCCGCATCTCTTACGTCTCCTCCACTGGCAGGTGAGTTCTTTACCACTAGCGCCACCACAATCAAAAACCAAAAGTGAGCTAAAGATTTTTAATGAAAGCTCTCTAAGACCAGTGTCCATGGGTATTGCATGTTTGTTTAATATTTAATACTCAGCTTCTATTATTAGCATCCCTGGTGATGGACCAGGAGGCCTGGCGTGCTGCAGTCCGTGGGGTCACAAAGAGTCAGACACGACTGAGTGACTGAACTGACTGAGACTAAGGAGATAGGTCTGTCACCTGCATTCAGTCCTTCTGCTTCTCACTGATAATCTCTCCTACGACATGTTAGGATCTCAGCCACAAAATCTGTTTTGAATTGATTTTTTGTGGAAAACCATGGGAACTTTCGATAAAAGCCAGAAAACAAATGAAGCTACAGAGTTCACGGATGGAAAAACAGCTACCACCGCAGTGATGGGTCTCTGGGTGGTTGAACGTGATTCTCTGAGCTCCATTTCCTTAAGAAAGAGCCTGTCGAGGAAATATGGGTGCAAGTGATGGCTTCATTCTTTGATATGGTTGTTAATGTTCTTCCATCTGGAAGAATAAGCAAACCAAGTCCAGGACAAGTTTTCCACTACCAGCCTTCATTCTGATTGCACCACTGCCTACCTCACCGCCCCACACCACCCCCACCCTCCCCCGTAGGCATCCTGAATCTGGATCTTGCTCTGACAAAGGCTTCTTATATTCTTAGTTAGTAACTAAAAGCAGACAGGACGAGAATCCAGAAACCTGACATTTTATGCCCGCACGGCTCCTGGCTGGTTTGGGCATAGGAAAAGTCCATTTTCTCTGGTTTTCTGTCTCTTTACTCAGTGCTGAAGTAGAGATAGAGGAGCTTCAATTCCTTCTCATTCTACTATTTTCTGCTTCTTTTATGAGTTTTGAACCTCAGTGTCTTTTTCTCACCCAGGACACCATTGTGTCTTGCTTGATCAGCAGTGGCGAGGCAGGAGGTACCCAGGAGCAGAGACAGAGGTTAGAGATCCAGGCAGGATCCAAGATGAGAGTGACGGGTTGGTGGGAATTAGAGAAACAGTGTCCTGTAGGTTTTAGGGAAGGGGACTGGGGTGTGGGCTCAGTCGTGTCTGACTCTTTGCAACCTCATGGCTCCTCTGTCCATGGGATTCTCTGGGCAAGAATAGTAGGCATCGGTTGCCATACCCTCCTCCAGAGGATCTTCCCAACCCAGGGATCGAACCTGAGTCTCTTGCATCTCCTGCATTGACAGGAGGGTTCTATACCGTTCGCACCAAATACACTCAGGAAAATCAATAATCTATCAGGAGTGTGTATTCACAATCTATTGCTGTGTAACAAGTTACATCAAAACTTAGTAACTTAAACACTCCATCTCATGGTTCTGGGGGTCAGAAGTTTGAGCACAGCTTTGTTGCAGCCTCTGTTCAAGGTTTCCCACAGGCAGACATCAAGGTGTCAGGGAGGTGTTGATCATGGAGGGTGGACAGGGGAGGGATCAGCTCCCCAGCTGTTGGGAGAACACCATCTTCACTGCCCCCCAACAGGACTACTGGCTCCATCCATGTGTGCAGGCAGGAGAAGGGGGCAGTCTGCTCCCAGAACAGACGCCACCATTTTACATAACTTGATTATGAAAATGGTCTCACATCAGCTTTGACATCCTACTGGCCAGAAGCTGGTCTCCACATGCAGCCCATGACAGAGTGAGAGGATCCCTTATTTTTCCATCCTCCTGGAAGCGGAGTCTGCTGGGCACATTAGGTCATGCAAGGCACCAACATAGGCATTGAGGTCACTACAATGGAATACTACTCAGCCACCAAAAAGAATGAGATAATGCCATTTGCAGCAACATGGACGGTCTTAGAGATTGTCACGCTAAGCAAAATAAGTCAGAAAGAGAAAGAAAAATACCATATGGTATCACTTATATTGTTGTTTAGTCTCTAAATCGTGTCCAGCTGTTTTTGTGATGCCATGGGCTATGGCCCTCCAGGCTCTTCTGTCCATGGGATTCTCCAGGCAAGAATACTGGAGTGGGCTGCTATTTCCTTCTCCAGGGGATCTTCCCGACCCAGAGATTGAACCTGTATCATCTACACTGCAAGTGAATTCTTTACCACCGACCCACCAGTGAAGCCCAAATATCACTTATATGTGAAATCTAAAAATACAACTTACCTACGAAACCGAAATAGACTCACAGGCACAGAGAAGAGACTCATGGTCACCAGGGGAGGTGGAGAAGGGGCGGCGAGGACTGAGAGGCCGGGGTGAACGGATGCAAGCTATCGCATACAGGATGGCTACCGGGCGAGGTCCAGCTGGATAACACAGTTCTAAACCATAATGGGAAAGAATAGGAAAAGGGGTATGCGTGTGTATAACTGACTCACTTTGCTGTACAGCAGAAATTAAAAATGACATTGCAAATTAACTACATTTCAATCTTTTTTTTTTTTTTTTAAATTTTAAAGAGGGCACCAGTCCCCCCTAACAAAGCACCTGGGAGGCTCAACAACAAAAACTTTTTCCCTCGCTGTCCAGAGGCCGGAGGCCAAGATCGCAGGGTGGGCAGGCTGGTTCCTTCTGAAAGCTGAGAAGGAACAGTCTGCTCCAGGCCCCTCTCTCAGCCTCTTGCGGCCTCAGCTGTCTTACGTTTGTGGATGTCTTCTCCCCGTGTCTTCAGTCACCTTACCTTTGTACACGTCTGTCTCTGGGTCCACATTTCCCCATTTTCTGAGGACACCAGACAACACCAGGGCCTCCTAATGTCCTCATCTTAGCTTGATCATCACAAAATAGCTTATTTCCAAATATGGTCACATCCACAGGTACTGGGGGCTGGGACTTAGACATCTTTGCAGGGGACGCAATTGAACCACGACGAGTGCTAACACAGAGACGATTTTTTTCTGACATAAACCAAACTTGCCTAGGGTTTTGGCTTTTCTAAAGTAAGCCATTTTTTTTGTTTTTCCCAGAACACTGAGTATTTTTTATTTATGTTGGGGTGAAATTCACATAACTTAAAATTAACCTTTTTTGTTTTTTGGTCTCAGTGTTTTTATTTTTTAACTCTTTTGTTTTATATTGGAGTATAGGCAAGTAACAACATGGTGATAGTCTCAGGTGGACAGCTCAGAGGAGTTCAGCCATACATACACATGTATCCCTTCTCCCCCAAACTCCCCTCCCCTCCAGGCTGCCACATAACGCTGAGCAGAGCTCCCTATGCTCTACAGGAGGTCCTTGTTGGTTATCCATCTTAAACACAGCAGTGTGCAGATGACCATCCCAAACTCCCTAACCATCCCTTCCTACCCCCGCTTCTCCCACCCCACCCCGTGGTAACCATGAGCTTGTTCTCTAAGTCTGTGTGTCTATTTCTGTTTTATATTTAAGTTCACTTGTATCACTTCTTTCTAGATTTTATACATAAGAGCTATCATACAAAAAAGCTATCCTATATGTCAAGAGGAGTATTCCTCTGACTCACCTCACTATGACAGTCTCAACCCCCGTTTGTCTTGCTGCACATGGCCTTCTTCCATTCTTTTTAGTGGCTGAGTAATACCCCACTGTGTGTATGTAATACATCTTCCTCATCCATTCCTCTGTTGGTGGACATTTGGGCTGTTCCCAGGTCTTGGCTATTGTAAACAGTGCTGCGATGAACATCGAGATGCATGTATCCTTTCAGACAATGTGTTTCTCCGGCTATATGCCCAGGAGTGGGATTGCAGGGTCATAGGGTCAGTTCCAGAGAAGGCAATGGCACCCCACTCCAATACTCTTGCCTGGAAAATCCATGGACAGAGGAGCCTGGTAGGCTGCAGTCCATGGGGTTGCTAAGAGTTGGACACGACTGAGTGACTTCACTTTCACTTTTCACCTTCATGCATTGGAGAAGGAGATGGCAACCCACTCCAGTGTTCTTGCCTGGAGAATCCCAGGCACGGGGGAGCCTGGTGGGCTGCCATCTATGGGGTCGCACAGAGTCGGACATGACTGAAGCGACTTAGCAGCAGGGTCAGTTCAGTTCAGTTCAGTCGCTCAGTCGTGTCTGACTCTTTGCGACCCCATGAATCGCAGCATGCCAGGCCTCCCTGTCCATCACCAACTCCCAGAGGTCACTCAGACTCACGTCCATCGAGTCAGTGATGCCATCCAGCCATCTCATCCTCGATCGTCCCCTTCTCCTCCTGCTCCCAATCCCTCCCAGCATCGGAGTCTTTTCCAATGAGTCAACTCTTCGCATGAGGTGGCCAAAGTACTGGAGTTTCAGCTTTAGCATCAGTCCTTCCAAAGAACACCCAGGGCTGATCTCCTTCAGAATGGACTGGTTGGGTCTCCTTGCAGTCCAAGGGACTCTCAAGAGTCTTCTGTAGCTCTAGTTAAATCAGCCATTTAGAAAAGTGAACAATTCAGTGACATTTAGTACCTTCGCAGTGTGCAACCACCACCTCTAGTTTCAAAACATTTTCATCACCCCAAAAGGAAACTGTACCCATTTAGCAACTGTTCCCCAGCCCCTGGCAACCCTCAGTTGACACCGTTGCTTTTCTAAGGGATTATTTTAAGTGTGTTGAGCTTACTCTGTCCCATCATTCTGCTCTTCACCTGAGCATCCTAGATAGAGCTCACAGTGCTGTGGGTGTGAGCAGTGCTACCATGTTAGGCAGGGTTCTTCAGGTAAACAGAACCAACAGAATGTGTTTGTGCGTGTATATATACAAAGAGATTTCTTTTAATTGGCTCATGTGATTGTGGAGGCTTAATGAGTCTACAATCTGAGGGCATAGTTCTGTCAGGCTGACCCCGGGAAGAGTTACAATTCAAACCCAAAAGCCATCTGCTAGAACCTCCCTCTTGCTTGGGAGAAATCACTCTTTGAGGCCTTCAACTGATCAAGTGCAGCCCACCCACATGATGGAGGATCATCGGCTTTATTCCAAACCCACCAACAGAAATTCAAACTTCATCCAAAAAAAGTCCCCACAGAAACACCTAGGATAATGCTTGACCAAACATCTGGGCACCATGGCCCAGACTGGTCAACACAATTAACTGTCATGACCGTGAATCATTATCGCATTGCAGAAGTGAGAAAGCTGAGCTCCAGGGAAGGTAAGTGACCAGCCCCTGGTGAGATGGAGAAGCTGTCTGGGGACAGACAGGCTGGCTCCAGGATCCACTCTCTCTCCCCATGCTCAGCCATACCCCAGCCTCAAATAAACTGCAGTGGAGACCACGGACCCCTTCGCACACTAGTAGTCTCTCCATCCTCCCAGTCTTGCTCACACTAAGGACTTCTTCCAGGCTCTTGGGCAGCCGGAAACTTGCAGGAGCTCCTCTGAAAGCACCTCATGTCCCCATCAGGACAGCTCTGGGTTCCACCGTCCTAACCCACCTCCTGCAGGGGTGCTGGGTTCCCCTCTTCCTGCCCCTTGGTCCCCTAGACTTCACTGCAAGCCCTGTGGCTCACACACTCCCCGAACTGTCTCTGCATCTACCGACCTCAGAACTTTCCCCAGCCTTCACTAAACCTGGGATAACCTTCCCAGGATGCTGGAAACTTTTGTGGCAGAAACAGATTGCAGGCCCCACCTTCAGGGAAACAAGAAACATCACATTAAGCCAGACAGAGAAAGACAGATTCCATATGATCTCACTAATAGGTAGGATATAGAAAAAGAAGAAGGATTCAAACGAACTTATTTACAAAACAGAACCAGACTCACAGACATAGAAAACAGACTTACGGCTACCAAAGGGCAAAGGGCAAGGGATAGGTAAATTAGGGGATTGGGATTAGCATACTATATATGCGATAGATAAACAGCAAGGACCTACTCTATAGCACAGGGAACTGTCTTCAAAACTTTATAATATCTGTATGGGAAAAGAATCTAAATATATATATATATATATATATATATATATATATTGGAGAAGGAGATGGCAATCCCCTCCAGCACTCTTGCCTGGAAAATCCCGTGGCCGGAGGAGCCTGATAGGCTACAGTCCATGGAGTCGTGAAGAGTCAACACGACTGAGCGACTTCCCTTTCACTTTATATACATAACTGTACATTTGTATAGTATGGGCTTTCCAGGTAGCACTAGTGGTAAAGAATCTGCCTGCCAACAGAGGAGATAAAAGAGATGCTGATTCAATCCCTGGATCAGAAAAATACTCTTTTTAAGAGGGCATGACAATCCATTCCAAAATTCTTGCCTGAGAATCCCATGGACAGAGGAGCCTGGTGGGTCACAAAGAGTCAAACACACTTAAACGACTTATCAGGTATGGACGCACATGTATGGGCTTCCCTGGTGAACAATCCACCTGCCAACATAGGAGACGTGAGTTCAGTCCCTGGGTTGAGAAGATCCCCTGGAAAAGGAAATGGAAACCCGCTCTAGTATTCTTGCCTGGAATCCCAGGGACAGAGCCTTGAAGGCCACAATCCATGGGGTGGCAAAAGAGTCAAACAAGACTTGGCCACTAAACAACAGCAACATTACATATACATCCATAACCATACACATATTACATATAACTATGCCATTCAGTTCAGTCCCATTCAGTCGCTCAGCTGTGTCCAACTCTGCAACCCTGTGGACTACAGCACACCAGGCCTCCCTGAATCCATCAACTGCCAGAGTTTACCCAAACTCATCTCCATTGAGTCGGTGATGCCATCCAACCATCTCATCCTCTGTTGTCCCCTTCTCCTCCTGCCTTCAATCGTTCTCAGCATCAGGGTCTTTTCAAATGAGTCAGCTCATCGCATGAGGTGGTCAAAGTATTGGAGTTTCAGCTTCAATATCACTCCTTCCAATGAACACCCAGGACTGATTTCCTTTAGGATGGACTTGTTGGATCTCCTTGCAGTCCAAGGGACTCTCAAGAGTCTTCTCCAACACCACAGTTCAAAGGCATCAATTCTTTGGTGTTCAGCTTTCTTTAGAGTCCAACTCTTGCATCCATACATGACCACTGGAAAAACCATAGCTTTGAACTATATGATTCACTTTGCTGTATACCTGAAACTAACATAATATTTTAAATCTACTATACTTCCATAAAAAATAAATAAATAACAAAAACCATTTTTATTTCCTAAAAGTAATAGCACAGGGGCCACACAAGGGGTGGGGGCTTGAAGACCAGAGCACGGGGTAAAGGGTAGGTCCTATCCGTCATCCTCATTGTGTCTTCCCTGGACCCTCAAGCTCAGCATCCCCCGGCCTCCCTCTGAAGTCAGCCACATGCGGGTCACTGACATAGAGCCAACCTCCCCCTTCTGGCCAGCAGAGCCTGGGGACCTCGGCCCCTGCCCCATCTCTTAGAATCACCCCTGGGCAGGCCTCTGTCTGCCCTAAAGGCACACAGTGTCATTCTATGTCCTTTACGACACCTACCCTCAACTTCCATCTCTATAGAAGCGATGGAAACAGGAGTCAGGGACCCCTCCCAGACCCGGTGGCAGGTGCAGATACATCCACAGCCACCTTCAGCCTGAACAGGCAGAGTGACTGGAGAGATGCAAGGGAGGAAAAACCACGCTCTGGACCTCAGAGAGTTATTCTGACAAACTGAAGAGTGTGCTCATGGAGCTTTCCGGGGAGCTTATCAAAACGGCCTCTGGAGAGAAGGGTTTAGACGTGACCCACTGCTGTGACTCAGACGCCGTCTCCCAGAGCCTTGGAAATGACATCAGGCACCCGTTTGTCATGGGGACTTAGGAAAGTTAGCACGCTTCCTCTACAGTTTGTTGTATCACCAAGAAATAAAAGCAACAGTGATGAGAAGAAATGAAATTGCAAAGTTAGAGCTGCAGGCAGCCTTGGAGATCATCCAGTCGTATTTCCTGTTATGGATGGAGTCAGAGGCCTGAAAAATGGAAGGGTGTGCCCAGGCTCGCAGTGAGTTAGAGGAATGAATGCAGCCAGCACCCTCTCTTGTCCCACGTGGTGGGGCTTTTCAACAGGCCCACGGCCCCGGGCAGGATCCCCTCAGTCAACCACAGAGGCTGTCTGCACGCCCATGGGTGACAAGAAGCAGCAGAGAAACCAGGACAACAGAACCGACAGCCACTCTACCCAGGGTCCGACAGCGGACGGTACCGCAGGTTATTTCCAGATGTGTATGGAAATGTTTTACAACGCAGATGCTTTTCAGAGGCAGATTTTACAAAATGCCAGGCCCCGAGTGGATAATAGTGGGCCTTCAGAAAGAGAGGAAACCAGGCTGGCTGAACATTTCTGCTGTCTTTGAAAAAAAACCACAGAAACCTCAGCAGGAACAAAAGTGACAGAAGAAGGCTTCCTGCCAAACGTGGGAACTAGGGAGAGAGGAGAGCCTTTCTTTCATAACTGAGACAGAGACCGATCCTCCACCACCGGAAGTGAAAGACACCTCTCCAGAGAACAGGCTGTTCCCACGGTCACAAAACACGCTCATTTCTGAGAGACAAACAGGGTGACCCATCAGCCTTCAGTTTATGTTAATAGTGCATCTCAGTATTTATGAGACTTGGCAATAAAGGTAACTCAAGGCAGGGGGGCAGAGTTAGATATAATGTCATCCCCAAAATGACACACTTGGCTTTGAGAAGAGACACACACAAAAAAAGACAAATGGCAACAAGAAATGGCATTTGTCTACTAAAAACTAAGCAGAGAGCTTAAGGGTGTCTTTTTCTTATTACCGAATAGATTGCATTTAGTCTTGTAGAAGATTTAAAACATCTCAGAAGCCACAAACTTACTTCTGGCTTCTATTGGGATAGCTTCCAGTAGCTGCCAAGTTGTCCCAGCCAGCATCTGTGCTGTGCTCTGAGCTGCTGTGAAGAGAGGAGGCCATGTGACTGTCCTCATGGCTGAAGAGTACCAGCATCTTCCACCCTGATGAGCTCAATTTATGGTCTGAGGCCAACGCCCAAGGAGACGCAAAGGCAGTTATGAGAAATCATTTACAGAACTGGTTCAGACAAACTAAAACTTAACACAAAACCTGATGCCAGGAACCTATAATCCAGGACTATAATCTGAAAGAGCCCTCTTCTGAACACAAGTTTAATGCTGCAACCATGGAAAAAATAAAAACAGTTTGGGTCACTTAATCAAATCACACATCTACGTCTTTGCTGAAGAAGTTCAGTTCAGTTCAGTCACTCAGTTCTCTTTGTAACCGCATGGACTGTAGCACCCCAGGCTTCCCTGTCCATCACCAATTACTGGAGCTTGCTGAAACTCATGTCCATCGAGTTGATGATGCCATCCAACCATCTCATCCTCTATCATCCCCTTCTCCTGCCCTCAATCTTTCCCAGCATCAGGGTCTTTTCCAGTTAACCAGTTCTTCACCATCAGGGGCCCAAAGTATTGGAGTTTCAGCTTCAGCATCAGTCTTTCCAATGAATACTCAGGGCTCATTTCCTTTAGGATTGACTGGTTTGATCTCCTTGCAGTCCAAGGGACTCTCAAGAGTCTTCTACAACACCACAGTTCAAGAGTATCTTTGGCGCTCACCTTTCTTTATAGTTCAACTCTCACATCCATATGTGACTACTGGAAAAACTATTGCTTTGACTAGACAGACTTTTGTTGGCAAAGTAACATCTCTGCTTTTAAATATGCTGTCTAGGTTGGTCATGGCTTTTGTTCCAAGAAGCAAGTGTCTTTTAATTTCATGGCTTCAGTCGCCATCTGGAGTGATTTTGGTTCATGGGGTTATCAAGGCAAGGATACTGAAGTGGTTTGCCATTCCCTTCTCCAATGGACCAACCACATTTTGTCAAAACTCTCCACCATGACCCATCTGTCTTGGATGGCCTACACAGTGTGGCTCATAGTTTCAATGAGTTAATCAAGGCTGCGATCCATGTGATCAGTTTGGTTAGTTTTCTGTGACTGCGGTTTCCATTCTGTCTGCCCTCTGATGGAGAAGGGTAAGAGACTTGTGGAAGTTTCCTCATGGAAGAGACTGACTGTGGGGGAATCTGGGTCTTGTTCTGATGGGTGGCGCCATGCTCAGTAAACCTTTGATCCAATTTTCTGTTGAAGGGCAGAGTTGTGTTCCGTTCCCCTACTTTGGCCTGATGTCAAACTATGGTAGGGGTAATGGTGGTAATGGTGACCTCCTTCAAAAGGACTTATGCCCACACTGTTGAATTCAGTGCCCCTTACCCCACAGCAGGCAACTGTCAACCCACGCCTCTGCCAGAAGACACTCACAGGCAAGTCTGACTCAGTCTCTCGTAAGGACACTACTCCTTTCTCCTGGGTCCTGGTACACACAAGGTTTTGTTTGTGCCCTCCAAAAGCCTGTTTCCCCAGTCCTGAGGAAGTTCTGTAATCAAATCCCACCGGCCTCCAAAGTGAAATTCTCTGGGGGTTCCCAGTCTCTTTGCCAGATCTTTGGGAAATCTGTTGTGGGTCCTAAAGCTTTCTTAGCAGTGTGAGAATTTCTTTGGTATAATAGTTCTGCAGCTTGTGGGTTGTCTGCTTGGTGGCTCTATGCTGGGGCTAATGGCAACCTCCTCCAAGAGAGCTCATGCCACACGCTGGGTGACCCAGGTCTGCCGCAGCCAGAGCCTCTATCCCCATGGCAGGCCACTGCTGGCTTGTGCCTCTGCAGGGGACAAACACTCAAAGGCAGGTCTGGCTCAGTCCCTAGGGGTCTCTGCATCCTGTTGCACACAAGGTTTTGTTTGAGTCCCCCAAGCATCTCCGGCGAGTATGGGGTTTGATTCTAAACATGATTTCGCCCCTCCTACCATCTTGTTGGGGCTTCTCCTTTGCCCTTTGATGTGAGGTATCTTTTTTGGTGGGATCCAACATTTTCCTGCCAATAGTTGTTCAGCTGCTGCTGCTGCTGCTAAGTCACTTCAGTCATGTCCAACTCTGTGTGACCCCATAGATGGCAGCCCACCAGGCTCCCCCATCCCTGGGATTCTCAAGGCAAGAACACTGGAGTGGGTTGCCATTTCCTTCTCCAATGCATGAAAGTGAAAAGTGAAAGTGAAGTCGCTCAGTCATGTCCTACTCTTAGCGACCCCATGGACTGCAGCCCACCAGGCTCCTCCATCCATGGGATTTTCCAGGCAAGAGTACTGGAGTGGGGTGCCATTGCCTTCTCCATAGTTGTTCAGCACCTAGTTGCAATTTTGGAGTTCTTGCAGGAGAAGATGAGTGCACATCCTTCTACTCTGCCATCTTGGACTCATTATTGAAGGAAGTGAAAAGAAAGTGAAAGTCACTCAGTTGTGTCCAATTCTTTGAGACTTCATGGACTGTAGCCTGCCAGGCTCCTCTGTCCATGGAATTCTCCAGGCCAAAATACTACAGTGGATAGCCATTCCCTTCTTCAGGGGACCTTTCAACCCAGAGATCGAACCCAGGTCTCCCACATTGCAGGTGGACTCTTTACCATCTGAGCCTCCAGGGAAGCCCAGTTATTGAAGAAAGAGACTGCCATACTCAATCGTGCAATATGTTTGCAGTCTTAACTTCAGATAGTAACATAGAACAATAACAGAGTGAGGAAGAAAAAAGCATGGGATATCTCAACTGATGGAAAAAAAAATTTAGTAACACTCAATACTCATTTATAAACCAAAAAGTTATTAGCAAACTGGAAGAAGAAATGAACTTTCAGAACTTGATGACTTGCAGTCAGTCTTATAATCCTGATGGAGAAACTTTAGACACCCTCCTTTCACAACTGGTAACAAGACAAGAATGTCCAATATTACAGGTACTGTTGAAGATACTGGCAGAGGTTCCAATAGCAAAGGAGAAAAAATAAAGTTAAGAATTAAGAAGAAAGCAATTTTTAAAATTATCATTTTCAGATTTAAAAATTATCTACCCAGAAAAACTAAATGGATTCCTCAAAGTATTAGAGCTAAGAAAGATTATTCTCCAAGCTTTCAGTTACAAGATCAACCTTCAGTAGCATTTTTGTACAACACACACACAGAATTACAAATTCATAATCATTTGATAAATGCATTAGATGCTGCAGAAACATTTGACAAAATTCAAGATTCACTCATGTTAAAAGTTAGCATCAACCTGACAGTAAAATGACTCTCCTTAATGTGATAAATTAAGAAAAAAATAAAAGAAATACAAAAAACCTTTTTAAACTTGGTGGTTAAACGTGAGTTGTTGAATTGTTTCCTCTGGACCAGAAACAAGACAAAGATGCCTACTTGGACCTCTTCCAAACATCAGTGGAGGTTCTGACAGTGCAACAGATCAAGGTAACGAAATGACATGAAGATTGGAAAGGAAGATATAAAACTGCAATTATTTGCTGACAACACGATGTCCATAAGGAAAGCTAGATTAAATATTAGAACTAATAAGCAAATTCATCAAAGTCACTGGGAAAAAAGGTCAGTATTTAAAAACCAATTTTATTTCTTCATATCAGCAAGTCAACTAGAAAATTAAATTTTGGAACATTTTAGTAACATCAAAAAATTATCAAATACCTAGGAATGGATCTTATCGAAGATATGCAAGGTCTTTATAAGGAAAACTGCTAAATATTAATGAGAAAAATTTAATAAAAACTAAATAAATGAAGAGTATACCATGCTTGTGTATTGAAAGCCTCCATATTACGGTGATGTTGGTTTATTTCAAGCTGTTCTGTACATTCAATACCATTTTACCCACTGCAAATCTAACAAGGGGTGTGGGGGGGGGCATTGTGTGTGTGTAAATTGACAAGTATATTCTTTTCATTAGTTAAACGTTGTATTTTGCACTGGGGTTTAGCTGATTAGCAAACAATGTTGTGATAGTCTCAGGTGAGCAGTGAAGGGACTCAGCCAGGCACATACATGTGTCCATTCTTCCCCAAACTCCCCTCCCATCCAGGCTGCCGCTGAGCACTGAGCATTGTTGCCTGTGCTCCACAATAGACGCCTTGTTGGTTATCCATTTTAAACATAGCAGTGTGTACATGTCCATGACAAGTACATTCTTAAATATATATGTTAATAGAAAGGGCCAGGAAAGGCAAAATAACGCTGAAAATTAAGGACAAAGTTGAAGGATAAACTCTGTTAACTGGTGCTGGGCCAAATACAGATGAATATAGATGGAACAATGGAAACAAGAAGAGTCCAAAAGCAGACTCACACTTAAAAAGATACTTGATATATGGCAAAGATAGCACTGCAGATCAATAGAAAAATGATGGTCTTTTCACTAAATTGTGCTGGGTCAGCTACATATTCATTTGGAGCACAATGAATCTCCTCCACTCCTACACCATAACTTGAGTCTCAAGGAGTGTAATTCTAAATGTGAAAGATAAGCAATAAAACTTCTAGAAGAAAACACAGTTTATCTTCATGACCTTGAGATTGCAAAATTTATTAAACAGAACGCAAAAGAGCAATAATCATAAAGGAAAAGACTGATAAATTATTGACATACTGTGTTATAATTAGGAACTTCTGCTCAATCAAAGACATCATTAAGAGATTTAAAATGCAAATCATAAAGTGAGGTAAAATATTGGCAACACATGTATAAATGACAAAGAGCTTATATCCAGAAAATGCATAATAGTCTCACAAATTAGTAAGAAACTGCAAGACTTTCAATAAGCACTTCACAAAAGAAACTATCCAAGTGACCAACAAACGCAAATAGGTTTTTATCCCCGTTAGTCATCAGGGAGGTTTGATTAAAACCACAGTGACCTGTCAGTGGACACCCACCAGCACGGGTAAAGGTAAAGACACTGGCTAAACGAGACACGCTTGCCGAGTCGCTTCAGGTGCGTCCGACTCTTTGTGACCTGCCAGGCTGCTCTCTCATACGATTCTCCAGGCAACAATACTGGAGTGGGTTGCCATGCCTTCTTCCAGGGAAACTTCCCAGCCCAAAACTAGATTCAGCAAGATGTAAAGTGATAGAAACTTTCCTTTATTGCTGGCAAGAAATATCGATTCTACCACCACTCTGAAAATCTATGTGCTGTATTAACAATAGTAAACACATGTAGCAATTTTGCTTCTAGATTTATGCTCAACAAAATGTATACACATGTATTCGTGTGTATACACATGCATTCAAGAAGCTCCACAGAAGCATTGTTTGTAATTATCACAGACTGGTAACAAGCCAAATGTCCACCAAAACCAAAATGGATGGATAAATTGTGGTATAACAGTACAGTGAACTAGTATACAGCATCTATATGCATCAAGACAAATGATTCTCAGACAAATATTGTTGATTAAAAGAAGCCAGACACAAAGAAAGGCATAGCATATGATTGCATATATGCGAAATGCAGAAATAACTACAGTAGTCAATTCATATTGTAAATCAGGATAGCATTTATCTTTGGGGGAAAAGAAGGGAATGGCAATTTGGGGGATCCACAAAGGGGGCCCTGGCACCAGGAAAGCCTCTGCTTCCTGACATGGTGCTTATCATGTGATTGTAGTTACTTCATAAAAATTCATTGACATGATCTTGCTTTTGTGCAAAATCTGATAATAATAGAAGCAGCCTGTCACTGCATGGACTCGGGTTTGATTCCTGGTCTGGGGGCATTCCACAGGCCACGGAGCAACTAAGCCCACGCGCCGCAGCTGCTGAGTCTGAGAGCTGCAGCCACGGAAGCCATGCACCGAGAGCCCACGCTCCGCAGCAAGAGAGGACCCCGCCGCAGGAAGCCCGCGCACCCAGAGCCCACGCTCCACAGCAAGAGAGGACCCCGCCGTAGGAGGCCCGCTCACCCAGAGCCCGCGCTCCACAGCAAGAGAGGACCCCGCCGCAGGAAGCCCGCGCACCCACAGCCCGTGCTCCGCAGCGAGAGAGGACCCCGCAGGGGGAAGCTCGCACATCCAGAGCCCGCGCTCCACAGCAAGGGAGGACCCCCCGTAGGAGGCCCGCTCACCCAGAGCCCGCGCTCCACAGCAAGGGAGGACCCCGCGTAGGAGGCCCGCTCACCCAGAGCCCATGCTCCACAGCAAGAGAGGACCCCGCCGCAGGAAGCCGGCTCGCCCAGAGCCCGCGCTCCAGAGCAAGAGAGGACCCCGCAGTAGGAAGCCCATGCACCGCAATGGAGAGTAGCCCCTGCTTGCCGCAACTAGAGAAAGCCCATGCACAGCAGTGAAGACCTAACGCAGCCAAACACAAATAAATCACAATAGTCAAACTCATAGCAGCAGAGAGTAGAATGGTGGCTGCTTAGGGGTTGCGGAAGCGGGGAAATGTTTGTCAAGGGATACAAAGTTTTAGTTATGCAAGATAACTAAGCTCCAGGGATCACGGTGACTACAGTTAACAATAAGGGATTGTGTCCTTGAAATTTACTAATAGATATTAAGTGTTCTCCCCACAAACACACACGAAATTCGTAACTGTGTGAGGTGGTGGATTTATTAATCAGCTGGACTGTGATCATTTCATCGTGTATACAAACTTGAAAACATCAGCTCACACACTTTAATCCTATAAATTTGTATTTCTCAATTATACCTCAATAAAGATGGGGGAAACTCATTTAGCTATACCTGTATGACATTTGGTATGGACTGCAGGAAAATATTTGCAATCCGTATGCAGGTAATGGAGCAGTATATAGAATATATGTTTAAACTAGCTCCAACAAATCAATTTGAAAAAGATCAATGACTCAAGAGTAGCTGAGAATAAAGATAGAAACACATTTCATGGAAGAGAAAATGCAATAAAATATAGGACTATAAAAACATGAACCAATGTCCAACTTCACTAGAAAAAAAAAAATGCACCCCAAACAAAAATATAAAGTTTTCAGGAATTCACATTACTATGGGTTGAATTCTATCTCCCTAGAACCTATATGTTGAAGTCCTAATCCTTGGTTCCTCAAATTCTGTTTGTAAAAACAGGGCCTTTTAGGAGCTAATTATGTTAAAAATAAGATCATTAGGGTCAGCCCTAATCTGATCTAACTACTGTCACCCCCAAAAGAGAATATGCATCTTTACAAACATGTGTATGTGGTTATTATAAACCTTACTGATATAAAGAATGTGTAACACAGTTTACAAATTTTAAAGTATACAATATCTTTGTTATCAATTCTATATAGTCAATTGACTCTGACACAATACTTGCTTGATTTTTGGTGAACTCTTGTAGCCACAGCCAATCTATGGTTGCAGGTGACAAATGAACGTAGTTGTGAGACAAACGTTATTTGAGATTTCCCTTGATGTAGTATTCCATTGCATGCATATATACTTACACACACAACACATGATAGAATACTACTTAGCCATAAAAAAGAACAAAATTTTGTCATTTGCAACAACATGGGTAAATTTGGATGCTACGTGATACCATTTACTTATGGAATATACAAAACAGAACAAACCAGTGAATATAACAAAAAAGAGGCATATCCGCAGATGTGGAGAGCAAATTAGTGGTTGCCACAGGGTGGAGGGAGTAACAGGGGTGGAGAATTAAGAGGTACAAACTACTGGGTGTAAGAAGGGCTCATGGATTTACTGTACAACAAGGGAAATGTAGCCAATGTTTTGTAATAACTGTAAATGGACCATAACCTTAAATAATTGCATTAAAAATTAATTTAAAAAGACAAAAATAAAGCAATGAAGTTGTGTGTTGAAACTTTTTGTCAATGGTGTGAGTCACTTTTGCTGAATCAGATAGTATTTTTATTAAATATTGGAAGAAATTTCCTCAGTGTTCTCGGGCTACTCATGGTGGCTATAGAAATGTGTGTTCAGTCCCTTGGTCACATCTGACTCTTTGCAACCCAACAGGCTGCAGCATCCCAGGCTTTTCTGTCCATCACCATCTCCCGGAGCTTGCTCAAACTCATGTCCATTGAGACGGTGATGCCATCTAACCATCTCATCCTCTGTCGTCCCCTTCTCCTCCTGCCTTCAATCTTTCCCAGCTGCTGCTGCTGCTAAGTCGCTTCAGTCGTGTCCGGCTCTGTGCGACTCCATAGGTGGCAGCCCACCAGGCTCCCCTGTCCCTGGGATTCTCCAGGAAAGAATACTGGAGTGGGTTGCCATTTCCTTCTCCAATGCATGAAAGTGAAAAGTGAAAGTGAAGTCGCTGAGTTGTGTCCGACTCGTAGTGACCCCATGGACTGCAGCCCACCGGGCTCCTCCATCCATGGGATTTTCCAGGCAAGAGTACTGAAGTGGGGTGCCATTGCTTTCTTCATCTTTCCCAGCGTCAGGGTCTTTTCCAATGAGTCGACTCTGCATCAGATGGCCAAAGTATTGGAATTTCAGTTGAGGCATAGATAATAGCAAAATGTAACAAAGTAATTAGTACTTTTTGTTTTACTGAAAATGTTGTGCAGTTTAATTTTTACTCATGGCTGTATTTAACAACTGGCTTTACATAATTTCTGGAAATTTCAATCAGTTCTCATGACCTGATATGAATTTGCCCAGGCACACCTGAATTAAGCAGTCCAGCACACACAAGAGTGTATTGGTGTGCCAGCCCTGCCTATGACCCTTCTGTTGGAACTGGTCCTGTCCTCACCCCATCATGATATAGGTAGGGGAGGCATCTTGGTGCCATGTGACTCCCCCAGGCCACAGCTGGATGGATCAGATTGAAAACATGCAACCTAAGAAGACCAGTTCACGTTCAGACTGAGTCAGATTCCCTATCTCTCAGGATTAGAACCGAGATTCAGAGAAAGTGGCGAGAAGGTAACTAGGCAGAAGAGAGACGCGTGGAGAGAAACGTGGAGTTTGTCCATGGTGGAAAAGCAGCACTAGAATGAATCATCACAAGCTCTCTTTGCTCGGATCATAAATCTATCCCCGTTCTGAACCTTCCTTTGTTATTCAGAGGTCCCCTTTTTATGTATATATTTTTTCTTCTTTGCTGTATCCTCACCTCCCTGCCCATCTTTGAGCTAGAACCAAAAAACCTAAGACAGCTGTTGCATCATTCACTCTAACTGGATGTTGCCGGCACGCAAACAGGGAGATGGCCAGGTGCTACCGCCCTGTGTGAGGAATGCCTATGGGCACCATCCAGGCTAAAACGAAGATCCATTTGGCTGATGTCTGAGTCACGCAGCCCATTCCAAGCGTTATACACAGAGCACTACTGTGTGCTTCCAGGGGAGGCAGAGATATCTCAGGGAGAATGGGAAGGTTGAGTCATCAACAGGACCACAGGGCTTTCCATCGGAGGCTGTGAAACGTCAGAAAAACAGACCCACAAAATTCATTTAGATGCTGAAACCCTGGGCCAAACTGACATCAGCTCAGCTGCTTGGTCATTTGTTGTATGGTAGAAAGCCTACAACATACCTCTACAAGCCTCCCGACTCCAAGGAAACCTTTGATCTTGGCATCCTTTCCATGAAAAGATAAATCTGGAGTAAATGTCGTGCAAGCTGAAAACAGGTGAAGGTTTTCTGTATTTGTTTCCTAAAACTTCTTCCTTGGTCCTAACTAAACTACGGGCTTCCCAACTGGTGCTAGTGGTAAAGAACCCCCCTGCCAGTGCAGAAGAGATAAGAGATGTGGGTTCGACCCTGGGTAGGTGAGATCCCCTGGGGGAGGGCATGGCAACCCACTCCAGTGTTCTTGCCTGGAGAATCCCGTGCACAGATGAGCCTGGTGGGCTACAGTCCATAGGGTCATAAAGAGTTGAACACGACTGAAGTGATTTTGCACAACTACTAAACTAATAGGCCATCCCAGGTCAAAAAAATTAACTTTATTGGAAGAGAAAGTAAATGTAGGCAGTGTACACAATTATAAAACACATGTGAGACAGGGACTTTCTGGTGGCGCAGTGGGTAAGACTCTGCGTTCCCAACGCAGGGACGTGAGTTCAATCCCTGGTTGGGGGACTAAGATCCTGTATGTGGCATGGCCAGAAACACATGTTGATTTTATGTCAACTTGATCAGATCACAGAGTACCCATTTAGTCAAACATGGTGAAGGATATGTCTGTGAAGGTGCGTTCCTGGATGAAATTAATATTTTGAATCTGTAGACTAAGTAAAAAGCAGACAGCCCTCCCTAGTGTGGGTGGGCCTCATTCGGTCCACCAATGGCCTGAATGGAGCAGAAAGGCCGACACACCAGGAAGCTCCTCCCGCCTAATTGTCCCGAGTGGATGCTCGTTCCTTCCTGCTTTCAGACTGGAACAGACAGCGTCAACTCTCCAGGCTCTCAGGCCTTCAGGCTTGGACGAGACTTATAGCACTGGGTGTCCTGGGTGCTCAACTTGCCAACCACAGATGCAGGGACTTCTCAGCCTCCATAAGCATGGGAGCCATTTACACACACACAGAGACACACCCAGTTGGTTCGGTTTCTCTGGAGAACCTTGAATAGTACAATATGGACATGTAAATGTGTCGTGGTTGCTGTCGTTCAGCCGCTAAGTCACATCCAACTCTTTGCGACCCCATGGGCTGCAGCACGCCAGGCTTCCCTGTCCATCACCATCTCCCGGAGCCTGCTCAAACTCATGTCCATTGAGTCGGTGATGCCATCCAACCATCTCATCCTCTGTCGCCCTCTTCTCCTCCTGCCCTCCACCTTTCCCAGCATAATGTCTTTTCCAATGAGCCAGCTCTTTGCCTCAGGTGGCCAAAGTACTGGATCTTCAGCATCAGTCCTTCCAATGAATATTCAGGATTGATTTCCTTTAGGATTGACTGGTTTGGACTCTCAAGAGTCTTCTCCTGACTGCAGCCATGAAACTAAAAGACGCTTGCTCCTTGGAAGGAAAGCTGTGACAACCTAGACAGCTTATTTTAAAAGCAGAGACATCTCTTTGCCTACAAAGTATCATCAAAGCTATGGCTTTTCCAGTAATACTGCAGGGATGTGAGAGCTGGACCATAAGGAAGGCTGAGCACCAAAGGACTGATGCTGTCAAATTGTACAATGTGTTCCTTCTCTGTAAATCGATACCTCACAGGGATGTTGCCAGGCTCACAGAAGATAATGAGTTCACTCACTCATTTGTTCATTCAGTCAACATTCAGTGGGTACTAGTAAAGCATTGAAAAGCCCTTGTGAGGTACCCAGATCCTGGCTGGAAGCTGTGAACAAGTTCTTAAGGCTATGCATCTTGCTGCTTATGCAAGTAATTGTTTCTTATCATTGCTATAGATAGCAGTGGGCAGTTTATAAAGAATGTGATTAGAAAGTGAAGACAGTTTAGGAGTTAACTGTATGAAGTTGCAGGAAGCCACAATCCAGGGCCTAATAAAAAAAAAACACCCTATTGGAAGGCAGCTGAGTCTAAGTTTGGAGGTCTTTCTTGGGTGCCACTCTGAAGGACTCCAGTCCTGCCCCTGAGACCTGAATCAGCTTCAGTTTCCCAGACTCTGAACTTGAAGAACATGTGGAAGTCTCATTTTAGGCAAAAGGTGGATTTTGGAAGGCTTTGCTTCATTCAAGATTGATTTTCACAGACTTATTTAAAGGGATTTATATCAAATTATGCAAATAAGGTGAAATTCATAATTTTTCAATGGTTTTGCTGTCATTGTTTAGTCTCTAAGTCATGTCCAACTCTCTGCGACCCCATGGACTGTAGCCCACCAGGCTCCTCTCTCCATGGAATTTCCCAGGGAAGAATACTGGAGTGGACTGTCAATTCCTTCTCCAGGGGATCTTCCCAATTCAAGGATAGAACCCGTGTCTCCTGCATTTTGGGAAGATTCTTTACCACTGAGTCACACATTTTTTAGTGCATTGTTTCAAAAGTTCCATACGTAAGTTTTTATGGGATGCATCTGGGTTGTCCATTTTCTGGTCCAGGCTCTCTGACACTGACCCTGGAGTGGACCCCTTAGAGTCTGTGCTCCACCCACCCGAAGGCCCTCTCCTCCTGGGCCCTGGGCAGCCCATCAGTGCCTGACACCCCATGTCACTCGCTTCCAGGGCTGTGGGGGCCTGCCTGTCCGGGGCTGGCTCCTCCTTCCACGAATGGAGTTCCAAGGCCTTGGTAAAAGAAGGCCCCTGACCTGTCCCCAGGACACACTTCCAGGACTCCACTCCCTTAAAATTGTCTTCACTTTCTCATGCCTATGGCTCAGAGTCTGTGTGCACTTCGTTGTTCAATCACTAAGTTCTGTCCAGCTCTTTGCAACCCCATGGACTGTAGCATGCCAGGCTTCCTGTCCTTCACTACTCCTGGACTCTGCTCAAATTCATATCCATTGTGCCAATAATGCCATCCAACCATCTCATCCTCTGTCGCCCCCTTCTCCTCTTGCCCTCAGTCTTTCTCAGCCTCAGGGTCTTTGCCAACGAGTCTGTTCTTCACATCAGGTGGCCAAAGTTTTGGAGCTTCAGCTTCAGCACTCTGGACTGTCTTGTCTGTTCCAAAGTGCACACCCTGAGCAGCCTCTGAGGGTGTTTAACCTCAGAGTTCTGCCCCCTTTCACCTGGACATCTCTCCACATCATGCCCATCATGAAGCATGCATCCTCCCCTGAGTGCCAAGCCAGCAGCATCTTGATGCAGTCTGTTGGGCAGCCGTGTGGCTTTCATGGAAGACCCACTTTTGCCCGAAGCTACCAGCATCACGCCCAGCTCTTCTGAGGGCTACACACTGTCCCTCTTCCCTCCAGTTTCAAAGCCCCCTTCCCACCACCATGTAAGCCTTGCTTCCTCTCCAAGGAGCCAGCTCAGCTGGGAAATGGGCAGAAGTGATGAAGTAATTCATGAGGCCAGGGGTCCAGCCTCTGTAACCCATGGGATCAAATGTTTTCTGCTTCTTCCAGTAAAGGCGACAGATTCTTTGATCTAAGAGAGGGTCTTGCCCTGGGAAAGAACACAGGATACCCCAGACATTAAGGAGAAATGAAGAACCAGAGATGCTGTGCAAGTCACTTATTTATGTCTAGGGATTAGGTGGTGCTCGATGGCAATCTGTATTTTTCCTGTTTATGTTCTGAGTCTATTTTGGGTCCTAACTGCTCTCCCTGCCTGGACTAGTAGGAGTTTCATGCGTGGAGAGGTTCCCTCACACCTGCAGCCACCGCTGAGTGTCTTTTCCTGTGCTTCGGAACCCACACTTGCACAAAGAGGGAGTTAGTTACCCCGTTTCACACATGTGGACCCCAGATTCTGAAAGTCTGTGATGTACATGAGGTGACCCAGGCAGGAACTGGGTAACTCCAGACTAGAACTCAACTGCTGGACATCAAAGTCAATGCCCTCTTTTCAACATAAAAATAAAGCCCCAGCTATTTTCCCATGGACTAAAATCAGGCTTCAAATCTTTGTGTGTGTGTGTGTGTGTGTGTGTTCAGTTGCTGAGTCTTGTCAGAGTCTTTGCAACCCTATAAACTGCAGCCCACCAGGCTCCTCTGTCCATGAGATTTTCCAGCCAAGAATGCTGGAGCGGGTTGTCATTTCCTCCTCCAGAGGATCTCCCCGACAGGGATCGAACCTATGTCTCTTGCATCTCCTGTACTGGCAGGCAGCTTCTTTACCACAGCTTCACTTCTGAGTCTGTAGATGACTTTAAAAGGCAACACGTCTGGTAAATTGAAGCATCCGTGGTCCCAGTCCTTCACCCACCCTGCCTTTTGCAGGTACTTTTGCAGCGTGCCTGCCCTTCCACGAGTGGAGTCACTAGCCTGCCTTCTGACATTGGTCTTGGGCCTGTGACTTGTTTTGGCCAATAGAATAGGCGGAAGTAGCAGATCACCAGTTTCATCCTAGACCTCAGGATGCCCTGCCCCTCTCCCCTTGTCCTGGTGCCGTTGCTATGACAACCTGTTCAGGACACCTTGATGAGGATGAGAGGTACACGCAGCACAGCCAAACTGCCTGAGTCACCCAAACCACGGCCAGCCCCGCTCATTGGCAGCCAGCCACGCCCCTCTTCTGTGCATCCCCAAGGTCACCAGGTCCACCTTGCCCTCATTTCACACTGTCCTCATTCTTTTGGGCAAATACCTGAAGAATGGAACGCTCACTTAGGAGGGCTAAGGCCAGAGTTCAGAGTGTTCTGAAAGGTTCTGAGAGGTGATTTGGGCCACTGCGGGGATTGGGTCATGCGAGCAAGGCATGTGGCTGAGAAGTGAGTGGGCGATGCTCAGAAACAAGGCAGGGCCTCAGTGGCCTCGGGAAAGCTAAGCCTTCTGGGGGTTGGCGGCAGCTACTGGTAAGACAGGCAGGCCCACCCGCTCAGGGGTCCACGTGTGGTGCAGACGGAAACTCAAGTAGAAGCCCACAAGAGGAGAAGACAGAGACCTGAAGAGGAGGCAGTGGTTACTGACAAGGCAGAAGAAAGTAAATAAAGGGAAAAAACCCTCCCCCAAGTCATCAGCAGACAGTCCTGGCAAGAATGCCTGCTCCAGGCTCACAGGTGCGTGTAGGGACTATGGGTGATGCTGGTGGCTATTCCATAACCCCACCCCTACATTTAAACTAGCAACACAAGCATTTTCCCAAGTGCTTGTCATTCAAAGGTCAATGTAAGAGAACACACAGATTTGCTTTGGGTAAGGGGGCTGATAAATGGATCTACAGAGACTATTTCCCAGTATCAGGGTCTTTTCCAATGAGTCAGCTCTTCACCTCAGGTGGCCAAAGTATTGGAGCTTCAGTTTCAGCATCAGTCCCTCCGATATTCAGAGTTGATTTCCTGTAGGATTAATCCTGTTGCTGGAAAAGACTGAAGGCAAAAGGAGACGAGGGTGGCAGAGGATGAGATAGCTAGTATCACCAACTCAATGGGCATTAACCTGAGCAAACTCCGGGAGATAGTGAAGGACAGGGAAGCCTGGTGTGCTGCAGTCCGTGGGGTTGCAAAGAGTCAGACACGACTGAGCAACTGAAAAGCAACAGCAACAGAGGCTATTTCCAGATAAAATCCAAAGGCATCTTCCATGGAGGCAGGTGCGAAATCACCGAGGACAACCCCAACAACCACAGTCTGTGTATACAAAAGGGAATTGCAAGCACATGCAATTACCAGAGAATGCTAAGGTTGTATGATACCTTTCAAAAGTCTTAATTTTTCATTCACACATATTCAGATTTTTCAGAATTCCTTGAGAAACTGAAATGAGTGAAATTTTATCTCTAAAAAGTACATTGTGAAGTTTAAAAATGAAAGCACCCAATTTTTCTTGGGGTCAAGAAAGGACACTTTCTAAGATACTAAAATCCAAACTTTGGAATCAGAGTTTCAAAGAGCAGAAAATCAGATGAACTATGTGTGAAAGAAAAGTGCCTTGAAAGTGTAAATTATATTTTGGTATTAATCTGTTGGTATCACTCACTTATTTACTCAACAACTTTCACAAGGAGGAGATTTTCCTGCAAGGTTTGATGCATTGGTGGGTTAAACGTGACAGAATCAGAGAAGGTGAAGTCGATGATTTAGTCATGCCACAGCCTGGTGAATAAATTCACCCTCTTGTGACACATGTAATTTACGACTGGAAGTTACTAAGAGCAGTTTTTCACCTCAAGCCTTGTAACAAACACAGCTTCTAGATGCTCCTGGTTAGCTCAGTTTACTGACACCCCTCTCGCTGGAAGATAAGTATTAATGCAAACCTCAAAATCACACAGAAAAATTTCTTGCTCTTAGTGTTAAAAAGACTAGGAATTTCTTTTGAAAAGGCAGAAACCAAGTACATGTTGAGTTAAATGTTGTGTTTCACATTTGCTGTTTCTCACTTCCATTATTTCTTAAGCCACCTCTTTATTTCCCACCAGAGGTTTCACCTGCTAAGAACATCTGTGTAGCATGGAGGGTTTTTCATAAAGCTCTGTTGAAGGTGTGGCTGGGTCTTGTACACTTTCAGACAAAGCTCAGCTGCAGTATCTGGGGCTGCTGAAAATCTCATCTCATACGTGAACCCTACGCTTAGGTTCAAAGCACCATTGTCCAGTGCGACATGCCTAGGGCAGCCGTGGCGAGCCCTAAACCGACAGATACTCACCTCGTTTCCAGCTCAATTTCGTTCCTTTTGGCCCTTCTCGCGTATCTCCCTGTCACCATTTCCCTGGCTGTCTCCCCACTGCATCTCTGCCCCCTCCTTGCCTATGGCGGAGCGGCGGAGTGGCAGAGTGGTGGGCCGGCTTCCTCGGGGGCCCTCCGGCCGCGTAGAGGGATGGTGATGGTTTGTAACATCACCCGCGACACCCAACCAGTGACACCGACCCACTGCTTGTAGGGATAACACAAGGTTGGCTTCCCACACTCCTCTGGTCAACCTTGTTTTATGTGTGTGCAAGACATCTTTAGTACATCGTTGATTCATTATCATTAAACTCACAGCCAACAGCTCTATAACTCAGACCAGAACAAAGCTTTTACCTAACACTCCTATTTTCTCCATGTGGGCCGTCTCAGCCTTCTTGAGCTGAGGACACCAGATAACATTTCAGCCCTGCGTTTTCCTTTAAACAGCAAAATCACCGAGAAAAAGCCCCCAAAAGGGAACAGTGTGGCATTAAAGTGTGAGGGGGAGACAAGGAGATAGAGCCGCTGGGAAGGAGGTGGTTGGGTGACCCATCTTTCAAGGCTCTGAGGAAGTCTGCCAATAATCGCAAAAGCACCCCGAGTATTGATTTGGGGGTTTCAAATAGACGCTCATAAGTAGGCAAGTCCGCAAATAATGATTGGCTATATTTTGATCCTCCTCTTTGGTCTGAGTCTCTTGATTGCAAAACTTTTGGGGAAAAAGTTAGAAGGGAGGGTTGTGGGATGGTTTTCGAACTGAGCTCTGGGGACCCTAAGGGTTTGGGCGCGGGGCCTCAGGGTTGTGGGCGGGGAACGAAGCCCCGCCCACTCATTCCCTCTCTTCCAATGGCAGCCCCTCCTCCTCCCTTAGAGGTTCCATGAACATCGATTTGCAGCCTGGAGATGGGTGTCTGCCCACAGGGGCTCATCTGAGGACTCCCGGCTCCCCTGCTACTCCAGTCATCAGTCAATGGGGCGAAAAGGAGAGCAAACAGGGGCAGAGTCCTCCAGGGCACAGAGATGGACCCCAGGAAGGAGTGCCACCCCCGCTTTGTCTGCACAGTAAGGCAAGGACACTGTGAGCCTCGAGTGACTATCAGCCACCTCCTGCCATGCAGTGATGCCATCACCGGGGAAGGTAGAGCCAAGACCTGGGAGCGGGAGAGAGGAGTCCAGCCCAGCCCTCAGCAGGGTTGAGCCTCTGACTCCCCTGTGCCTGCAGTCACTTAACCCTCAGACTGCCAGTGAACGCATTAAAAAGAATACATTTCCTAATTTATACCTCCACTTTTCCTTTGGTACCCATGCAGACTGAGCCGTCAGGGAACCCAGACTTCTAAATACCAAAGAGATAAACAAGGTCCTACTGTACAGCACACAGAACCATATTCAATATCTTGTAATAAACCACAAGGAAGATGAATACACACACAGAAACCTGAGGCAGCGTGTGGAATCTTCCTGGGACAGGGATTGGCAGGGGGATTCTTGACCACTGGATCGCCAGGGAAGTGGCCCCTCATTTTTAAACAGAAGACTTTTTCTCATTTGCATTGGCCACTGTGTGTGTGTGCTCACTCAGTCGTGTCTGACTCTTTGCAACCCCATGCACTGTAGCCCACCAGGCTCCTCTGTCCATGGGATTCTCCAGACCAGAATACTGGAGTGGGTTTCTCCAGGGGCTCTTCCGGCCCCAAGGATCAAACCCACGTTTCTCGCGTCTCCTGAATCGGCAGGCGAGTTCTTTACCACTGGCACTACCTCGTTGTTTTGACCTGGAGGATCCGTGCTGCTTGGGAGATGCAAGCAGTGGGTCTAATCTACCCATTTCCTCTTCTATTCTTCGTCTGCTTCTCAACACTCTAGAGTAGCTACCCCTTGCTGAGTTCAAACTTTGAGGTGGCATTCTAGATACAGTGGCTCGGCTAAACATCACAAAACCCATAAGGAGTAGGTATGTTTTGTGTACTTTACAGACTAGGATACCAAAATTCAGAGAGGTTAAGTGATTTTCCCAGGATCACACAGCACAGAGATGACAGGGCCAGGACTCCAAAAGCATACAAGGTTATAACAGCTTTAATGCGGCTTCCAAGAAAGATTAGATTACATGTGTGGCCCCCATTTGAGGCTCACATTGCATTTCTGTTGGATAGACTGGGTGAGACAGGTAAACACACTGAATTAAATTAGCGTCACCACCACCACCGGAACGCTTAAACTGGAACACTTGAAGACTTGGAGAGTTGCATGCCGTGGGAGGAGGAGATTTCAGGAGGAGCGATCAGGGATAGAATAGGGCGCTGAAATCCTTAAGTTTACAGACAGAGTATTCAATTTATAATGTTCATTAGGCCATGATTAAGAAGCTGTAGCACATTAGAATGAAATGCATGATTAACTTTGGAATGTAATTAAAGCTGTAAACTAATTGGATTGATGCTGTTTCCTTGAAGCTGGTGCTCTCAGGCATGCAAGGGCAGCCTCCACCGTCACCATGCCCTGTGCTCCGGGAAGGAGGGTGGGCCTGGCAGGAAGTGTGGGCTGGGCCTCCGCAGGCCTGTGCGTTTGGCCAAGGGGAGGCACTGGCTGGAGCTCACAGGGTGGGGCCAGGCAGTCAATGACTGCAGCCATGAAATGAAAAGACGCTTGCTCCTTGGAAGAAAAGTTATGACCAACCTGGACAGCATATTAAAAAACAGAGAAATTACTTTGTCAACAAAGGTCTGTCTCATCAAGGCTATGGTTTTTCCAGTAGTCACGTATGGATGTGAGAGTTGGACTCTAAAGAAAGCTGAGCACCGAAGAATTGATGCTTTTGAACTGTGGTATTGGAAAAGACTCTTGAGAGTCCCTTGGAATGCAAGGAGATCCAACCAGTCTATCCTAAAGGAGATCAGTCCTGGGTGTTCATCGGAAGGACTGACGTTGAAGCTGAAACTCCAATCCTTTGGCCACCTGATGCAAAGAACTGACTCATTGGAAAAGCCCCTGATGCTGGGAAAGATTGAAGGCGGGAGGAGAAGGGGACGACAGAGGATGAGATGGTTGGATGGCATCGCTGGCTCAATGGACATGAGTTTGAGTAAACTCCGGGAGTTGATGATGGACAGGGAGGGCAGGCGTGCTGCAATCCATGGGGTCACAAGGAGTCGGACACGACTGATCAACTGAACTGAACTGAGGCAGGCAGGCAGAGCTCTGGGCCCCACCTTGCTGGGCTGAGGATGGGTGAGGCTGCGTTCCCCTCTCTCAGGAGGTCTCTTCTAGAACCACTGCCTGGTCTCAAGACCGGCCCCGCCCCAGCCCGGGCAGCTCCACCCCCTCGTGGGTTTCCCTGAACCCGCCCTCTCCTGTGGGCTGAGTTCGTTCAAGTGTACCTGTCCCCGCCCCCGCCAGCCAAAGGGCTGCAGAGCATGGGACAGAAAGACCCATTTTACCTGGGGGAGAGTTCACCATCCCTAAAGAGCTGGGAGGAGACGCCAGACCAAGGAAACTGAGACACCAACGGGCAGGAGCTTCGGGGGCGACTAGAGAGACGCCAGTACAGAGGCGGAGAGTGGGCACAGAGACAGGGGAAGGAGAGGAGAGGCGCACACATGGTGTGGCCCCGCGGTCTCCCGACCTGGCTGCGCTCTGCTCTGACCCCTTCCCTGACCACTGGCAAGTTTCCTCGCTGCCCTGGCCTCCTCTTCCTCACTGTAAGATGGGCCGTGTGCCTGACGAGCTGTGGGGAGGGTCAGCCCAGCGCCCACCTGGCTTGGGGAAAGGAGAACGCTAATATCCGGCTTCTGGTTTATTGGTGCCCATCCCAGAGAACATCAGTCCTGACAGCAAGCCGCTGGTGGTCGGGAGAAGCAGCTAGGACCTCCCCCAGCACCGAGCCCTGCACTCTGGGGCTGTCGGGGGGTCCCCTGGGGCCTCTGGTGAAAGGGGGACACAGTGCGGAGTGTGAACCACACAGGTCGACCTTAGAGCAGAGGAGGGCTGCAGCTGCGGGGCCAGAGGGCCCTTGGAGGCTTCCTTCCCCATCTCCACTGCGGGACAGGAGACTGCCGGGCCAATTCCTCTCTCTGCGGCTTCCCAAGCTCCCTGCAGCCCCCCGACACCCGCCCACTCTGCCTTAGCCCACCCTCCATCCCAGTGTCCGATCCTTCTTGCCCCTCACTGGACACCCACATCTTTCATTCTCCTGACCTTCCCTGCGCCCTCTGCATCCTGCTCTCCACCCCCTGCCAACATCCCCGGTCCCCGATTTCTCGTCCATGTGTTCCCAGCACAGCATCTCTTTGCCAAAGGTCATCATGTCCCTGCAGGCCAGCCAAGTGGTGGCTTTAATGTCTCAGAAACCCCTCCTCTCCGGGTTGAGACAGGATCTGTGCCCTCCTAGAAGACCCAAAATGGCTCGAGACTCAGCCTTTCCTGAGGGACCCCGTGGAGGGTCACCCATGTGAAGATATCTGGGCTCAGCAGGAGACTCCCACATGCCACCTGAGTCCATCTAAATGGTCCTCATTGGTCACTGTGACCAGTCATTCTGTGACTCTCCACCACCTCCCCCTCTGTCCCCCACGCAGCACCACCAGTGCAAGACTCCAGCGCTAGAGAAGTTCGAGACCAGCAGAAAGCCTTCAGGCGGGATGGCACATCCCTGCATCCCTCCAGACCATGCCTTCTTCAACCAGACCAGGTCCTGCTGTTACTGGGGCAACCTCCCCTCGCTGGTTCCTCCTCTTCTCTCCATCCTGGAGTCACTCCTCCTGCCTGTGAACCCCAGTCTCCCCAAATGCAGATGCTTTTCACCCTTCTCCGTCTAAACCTCTCCCACTGAGGCTTGGCAAAAGGATCATCACCTTACATGGCCATTGTGGTTTTCCGCCTAAACAAAGAACAGTTTTCTCCCGAAAAGGAATTCTGTGTTCTCATGATGCTACAAGCAGATTTCACAATTACAAACATTTCCTTCACATCCCGTGTTACTGTCTCCCTTTGCTGACTTGCTCCCCGCTGAATCCCCAGAACAAACCACAGTGAGTCACAGTAAATAATCAATTTCCATTTGCTTAATAAGTAAAATGATGCTTTAGGATGGCTCCTTGCAGCCGACCACTGTTATTGAAACCGTATCCCACGCCTATGCCTTTGGGATAACAGACTCTCATCTGATTCCCCGCTGCGAGGCAGGGAAATAGATCTGGCAGGTCGTGTAGCTGAATCCCACCAGCATCAATCAGTGTCGTCGGTGCACATTTCTTGTGGGACTCTGGGGCTCCACACAGTCTCACTTTATCTCATTTTAAGTCATCTTAAGTCAGGGTACACAGTCTTAGTACGAACTGAGACCTAAAATTCATTAAAGGCATAATTCTTCTGTATTCTGGGATCGTACTGTTATGCTTCCAAACAGAAGCTAACCATTTCTACTGAGGTGTTGGCTTTTTCTCTCGTGTCTTCATAATATTATTTGTAACTATTATTTGAGCCCATTGTCATAGATTTGACAGCTATTAATCCTCAGCTTCTGATTTGCCATTTAATTGTGTGATGGTATAGAGAATTTAAAAGTGACTCACATTTATGTAGTTAAATCTTATTTTTCTATTTAGAAAAATTAATTTTAATTAAATTCTATTTATTCAATCATGTTCTATTTAGTTAAAAAAAAAAAAAGATACAGAAGCTAACCTCCAATGATGACATTCGCATGTGTGGACACCACCCACCCTCACTCCCTCTGAGCAGACTCTGCCCTCTTCACTGATGACAAGGAGAGAGAGCTGCCAGGATTGCCTGGGTTTCTCACAGCTCCATGCTCTTCGGGGTCTAGGGTGCCTCCATGCAGAAAAGCAGGCAGGGCAGGTGTGTTTATTCTGGCTCCAACCTGTTGGCAGGAAGGTGTGGTGGGTGGTGCTCTCACACAAGCAGGCTGATTCCCATAGAAAATCCTCCCATCTCTACCCCAGCCTCTCAAGATCAAGACCCTGCAGTCTCTTCCCCTTGATCATCTCTGTGTCCAGATACTAATAGCATTATGACAAAAACATGTTTGCGAGTCCTGGTCGATTTGTTTTACTCTGTGGAATCCATGTATTTTATTTCAATTTAACATTACAAATATTCTGCATCTAGGCCCATCACTTCATGGCAAATAGATGGGGAAACAATGGAAACAGTGACAGACTTTATTTTGGGGGGCTCCAAAATCACTGCAGATGGTGACTGCCATGAAATTAAAAGACACTATTTCCTTGGAAGAAAATCTATGACCAACCTAGATAGCATATTAAAAAGCAGAGACATTATTTTGCCAACAAAGGCCCATATAGACAAAGCTGTGGTTTTTCCAGTAGTCATGTACAATGGTGAGAGTTGGATCATAAAGAAAGCTGAGCGCCGAAAAATTGATGCTTTTGAACTGTGGTGTTGGAGAAGACCCTTGAGAGTCCCTTGGATAGCAAGGCGATCAAACCAGTCAATCCTAAAGGAAATCAATCCTGAATATTTGTTGGAGGGACTGATGCTGAAGCTGAAGCTCCAATCCTTTGGCTACCTGATGCAAAGAGCTGACTCATTGGAAAAGACCCTGATGCAGGGAAAGATTGAAGGCAGGAGAAGGGGACGACAGAGGATGAGATGGTTGGATGGCATCACCGACTCAATGGACATGAGTTTGAGCAAACTCCGGGAGTTGGTGATGGACAGGGAGGCCTGGCGTGCTGCAGTCCATGGGGTCACAAAGATTAGGACACAACTGAGCGACTGAACAACAACAACTAGGCAAGAACACACTCTGAGTCTCAAAACCATAATGTAACTGAACAGTTCTGAGGCTTGAGTCCTGACCCAGGTGCCAGCAGGGTTGGTTTCTTCTGAGGCCTCTCTCCTTGGCTTGCAGGTGGCCACAATCTTTCTGTGTCTTCACGTGGCCCTTCCTCCGTGGGTGTGCATCTGTAGTGTCTCTCTGTGTGTCCAGATTCCCTCTTCTTCTAAAGACACCAATCAAGTTAATTAGCACCAGAAAGACCCTATCTCCAAATACGGTCACAATTTGAAGCCCTGAGGGTCCTTAGAACTTCAACATATGAATATGCGAGGGTGGAGGAAGCAAAACACAGCTCAGCCCCCAGCAAATACGGTGTCGTTTCCTACCACAAGCCTTCAAACACTGGTTGCTGTACTTTCTAATTGCGCTAATGTTTAGTCACTTGACATTCCCTTGTGGCTCAGCCGGTAAAGAATCCATCTGCAACACAGGAGACCTGGGTTCAATCTCTGGGTTGGGAAGATACCCTGTAGAAAGGAAAGGCTACTCACGCCAGTATTCTGGCCTGGAGAATTCCATGGACTGTATAGTCCGTGGGGTCACAAGGAGTCGGACATGACTGAGCAACTTTCACTTTCTTTGGAGAACAAAATGGCAACCCACTCCAGTACTCTTGCCTGGAAAATCCCAAGGACAGAGGAGCCTGGTAGGTTACAGTCCATGGGGTCGTAGAGTCAGACATGACTGAGCGACTTCACTTTCTTTCTTTAGTTACTTAGTCCTGTTCAACTCTTTGCTACCCCATGGACTGCAGTTCACCAGGCTCCTCTCTCCAGGGGATTTCCCAGGCTAGGATACTGGAGTGGGTTGCCATCCCCTTCTCCATGGGATCTTCCCGACCCAGGGACTGAACCCATGTGTCCTGCATTGCACGTGGATTCTTTACCATCTGAGCCACCAGGGAAGACCTTCTAATTGTATATCCATAGGCAAACTGATCTCTCTGAATCCTAATTTCCACCTCTTCCAAATGTAGGTAATGAGCGTGGTCCCTTAGGGCACAGGGAAGGATTAAATGACATACTGTGGCCAAAGTGTCTGGCAGGCATAGTGAGCGGCACATAGTAGGCACTCACATGGTAGAAGCTCCTTTCCCTTTGAGCCTTTCTCTGCATCACAGATGGAGGCGCCAGCCTTCAGCTTCCACCAAGAGGAGCAAGTGCCCATTGCAGCGACGATGCCAGGTTGCTATGGCACTCTCTCTCCTCCAGACGTACAGGCAATCAAGGACTCCGTTAGCTTCATTGAGGTTTCTGGTCCAGAACCACTGGAGGGGAATTGCTACACTTTATTATGGTAGGAAACCTACATTCATATTCTTGATCTAAAGAGGGAAATAAAAGCATTATTTTAACGTCTTGTTACAAAATGCTTGGTACTAAAATTTCTCACCTACTCAGAAGTCACTGAAGGGTTGCAGTAACCCTTCTGGTTATTTTTCCTCATTTCTACTTCTCTGTTACTATTTTTAAGGTGATTTCTATGTTTTCAGCTTTTTTTTCTTCTCTTGGCTAAATATATTCCCAACATTAACATATTTTCACTTAGCAGATTTATATTTATCACCATTATTTATGTCCATCTACTCTTCTGCTTTTATAAATTGAGAAAAGAGGGAGGGCTTTCTTTTAACCAGCTAAAATTACTTTAAAATTTCAACTCTATTTTTTTTTTTCATTTTTACCCTATTTTCTCCATCCTCCTACTTCGCTTTCCATTTACTTTAAGTGGACAGAAGACTTTGAGAAAAATCAAAGTATCATTTTATAAATGGTACAGTTTCTCCTCTGCCCTTAACCAGTGAGAGGAACTATACAAGCCGGTTTGCCTGCTCTCAGAATCTCATTACTCCTTGTGATGTATTCAGTCTTATTGCCACCTTTTAATACATCCATTCTGCCTGGGCTTTTAAGACCTTCATTACTGCAATACATTTAGTTTCACATGTTCCGCCTGGAAGGGCTCCAGCCTTCTTGTTCTCACAAATATGAATTCAATTCTGGTGATTGCTAAATGGACACACCCGCTGAATAGCCACCTGAGCCTTCCAACGGCGTTTACAAAAGACTCCGGTTAAGACCTAGTGAACGGAATGGTGGTTCCTGCAACCAGTGGAATTTCGTTCTAGCGGGCAGCGGAGGGCCTCTTCCATCCTGGGCTTCTCACAAAGTGCCTCACTCTCCCAATTAAGCTGATGTTTGTTTAACCCCAGTGCCTGGAGGGCCTCTTCAATCCTGGGCTTCTCACACAGTGCCTCACTCTCCCAATTAAGCTGATGTTTGTTTAACCCCAGCCTGTGTGTGCTCAGTCACTTCAGTCGTGTCCAACTCTTTGTGACCCCATAGACTGTAGCCCACCAGGCTCCTCTGTCCTTGGGATTTCCCAGGCAAGAAGACTGGAGTGCGTTACCATTTCCTTCCACAGAGGATCTTCCCAGCCCAGGAATCAAACCTGCATCTCCTACACTGCAGGTGAACTCTTTACCACTAAGCCACCTGCCAATGCAGGAGACATAAGCGACAAGGGTTCAGTCCCTGGATCGGGAAGATCCCCTGGAGGAGGACATGGCAACCCACTCCAGTATTCTTGCCTGGAGAATCCCAAGGACAGAGAAGCCTGGAGGGCTAGAGTCCCTGGGGTCACAAAAAGTTGGACATGACTGACGTGACTTAGCATGCATGCATGCTGGGAAGCCCCATTTCACCCCAGAGATCTTCAATAATCCATTCTGCTTTCATAGTCAAATACTGTCAACTTTTAAAGGTACACAGCAGCTTGATTTTCCTTCAGAAAGAGTGAGAAATTAATTATTGAATTAAACTATTAAACAATATTAAACCAAAAATTGCAAAACTCAGCTTGGAAATGAAAATCTCTTAGTAGGGATACGTAACCCCAGGGAGGTAAACTGGAGAACTGAGAAATAAGCTCTTGGGAGTTTTGCTTATGATTTGAATAACTATGTGTCTGTCAACGTAGAATTTGGAGGATGTGGCACCAAGTGCATAGGAAGTTTATCTCATGCTCCTAGGCGTGATGGAACTACATCTTCACAACATCCCACATGGGTCTCCACATGCATGCCATTGACTTGCAATCCAATTTGACTATCAACATTCATGAATGAATAAGAAGTCCAGTGTAGTACAGTAAGATAAGAATCATTCCATTCCTCTGTATAGGTAAGCCAGGGCCTCCATTCGACAGAAGCTTAGAATCTATACCTTTTCCCTTTTTGAACAATAGGCTGAGACCCAAAGAGATGTCATAGCATCTCACTGAGATGCTGAGTGAGACATCTCACTGAGACAAGACCATTTCTGACCATTGTTTTCCTTCTATAACTGAAGTCCATCTCCTGAGTGGTATTGCTTGGTGGATGGAGTGCCTCCCCGGCTCTTTCACCAACTGAGTTATCTGGGTTACCCCGTCTGTGCCAACTCTTTCCTCATCCATATAGTGGGGAGAAAGTGCCTGCTGTACTCCCCTGCCTCACTAAAGGTTGGGGAGGGGGGTCCTTGGATGAGACTGTGAGTACAGTAAAAAAATAAGCCAATGCTGAATGCCAGTGATGGACATTATTTTATAGCATCTTCTCCTTGTGACAACTGACAGCTAATCAAAGTGACATTTCTTTCATAATTTTGGTACAATGGATATTTTCTAGGAAAACTTCCTCCTGGTGTCTCTGGATTCTTTGCTTCATGTTAAAAATCGTGGATCATGGAAAGGATGTGTGTTGGCCAGTGAGTACTGAATTTCCACGTCACTGTACCATAACCTGGAAGCCAGAGAAGTTACAAAACAAAACCTCTGGGTGGCCACGGCACCAGTGCCACCCCAGGGGACAGCCACACAAGTAAAGCATTCTGGAGGACGTCGGGTTTTTGTTGCAGGCAGCCACAGAGAACTTGCTACCACAAGCTGCCGTGCAATTGCAATGCGTTTACTAAAAAGCAGGGTTTCTTTGGGGCTGTGAGTCACTGTTCAAAAATCTTTGTTTTCCTTTGTGTACTTGCAAAATGAGATGATCTATTTATGCCTTATTCTGAACATTCTAGAAGGGCGGAGCCCATGGGAGGCATTTTCCTGCCCCATCCCCTAGCTTTTGGATTCTTCTGTTTTCGCTCATTGTTTCCAGCTTGTTAGTTTAGAAAGCCTACATTCCTCCCTGGGAACTGAGTGGCTGCTATACCCACTTCTCACCTGTCAGGGTGGCAAAAATTCCCAAGTTTGACAACGCACTCTGTTGGCAAGGTTGTGGAAAACAGATACTCTCATACACTGCTGATGGGAATGTAAACGTGGGGTGACACTAATGAAAAGGAATTTGGCAATATCCAAAAACTCTACCTGTTCATTTGCCCTTAAACCCAGCAATCCCTAGTTATTTATCCTAAAGATATTAGGAAAGTGAAAATGTTAGTCGCTCAGTTGTATCCAACTTCTTTGTGACTTCATGGACTGTAGTCTGCCAAGCTCCTCTGTCCATGGGATTCTCCAGGCAAGAATACTGGAATGGGTTGCCAGTTCCTTCTCCAAGGGGATCTTCCCAGCTCAGGGACTGAACCCAGGTTTCCTGAATTTTAGGCAGATTCTTTACCATCTGAGCCACCACGGAAGCCTATTTATCCTAATTTACCTCCAACAATATAAAAATACAAATGTACAAGGTTGTTGATTGCAGCATGGCTTATAATTGTAAGATATCGGACACTACCAAAACGCCCATGCTAGGAAATTGTCTCAGCCAGCTCTGGCATGTGCATACAATGGAATACAATGCAGCTATGAAAAAAAAAGAGGCACATGCTTGTATTTCCCTGTTCTGTCGGCTGAGAGAGCCTAGAAGCATGACTCTTCAGTAGGAAGTTATTTCCCAAGTCTTGGTGTCTAATACCATTCTCCAATAAAAGGAACAAGTGCTTCTTGGAGACGTGGCTGATTCTAGCACTGAGGCAGGAACCGCACAAAACAAATCCGAAACATCTTGTATTGCCTGAAAGTAATGAAGAATGTGGGGGGAAAAATGCAATGTTTTGGGTATATCAAAAAAGCATAGGGACCAACTGAAAGGGTTCCCTGTGACCAAGTCTGGAAAAAAATGAGCAATAAAATGTTGTTCTTTAGTCATCCAGTCATGTCTGACTCTGCAACCCCAGGGACTGCAACACACCAGGCCTCTTGTCCCTCACCATCTCCTGAAGTTTGCCCAAGTTCATGTCCATTGCATTGGTGGTGCCATCCAGCCAGCTCACCCTCCGACACCATCTTCTCCTTCTGGCCTCAATCTTTCCCAGCACCGTGGATTTTTCCAGTGAGTCAGCTGTTCTCATCAAGTAACCAAAATACTGGAGCTTCAGCTTCAGCATCAGTCCTTCCAGTGAGTATTCTGTGTTGATTTCCTTTAAGATTGACTAGTTTGATCTCCTTACTGTCCAAGGGACTCTCGAGAGTCTTCTCCAGCACCCCAGTTTGAAGGCATCAATTCTCCAGCACTCTGCTTTCTTTATGATCCAGCTCTCACAAGCGTATGTGACCATTGGGAAGACCATAGCCATGACTATACAAATGTTTGTCAGCAGAGTGTGTCTCTGCTTTTCAATACACTGTCTAGGTTTGTCATAGCTTTCCTGCCAAGAAGCAATTGTAAATAAAATATACGATAAAATATTGTAGTATTAATAATCGTATTGGGTTATATTACTCAAGTATAAAATAAATATCCTTGAGTCCATATTGTATAAATAAACAATTCTGTAAGTGAATAAGGGGGAAGAAGAGACAAATCTCCCATGGGGAGGAATTCCAAATAATTATGTAAATATTTTCAAAGCAGGGAGTAGGAAGGGAACATAATCCTTCATTCCTTAAGTATGGGCCTTGCATGGTGATTTCCTTCTGGATAGCACAGTATTAAAAGGGGAAAAGAGTCATTTGACAAAGGAGAAATCCAACACTACCTTAAGCAGGTGATCAAGGTTAACATCATCAATAATAAGCTGTGTTGATGGAATGTACCCTCGATTAGATATGAAAAGAATGACACTTCATCTCTCTGGTTAGTCTATAGTTTCAGTGTAATCCCAATCTAAAGCCCGGGATGATTTTTAGCAAAAATTGTCAAACTTATTCTAATATTCTAGTGGAAATGGAAAGGACCTAGAATATCCGAAACAACTTTGAAAAGGAACAAAGTTGGAGGAATAATACTTCCTGGTTTTAAGACTTACTACATGGAACCCTTGTACACTGTTGATGGAAATGTAAATTGGTTCAGCCACTGTTAAGGGGAGGGAGGTGGGAGGGGGGTTCATGTTTGGGAACACATGTAAGAATTAAAGATTTTAAAATTTTAAAAAAAATTAAAAAAAAATTTTTCTCTAAAAAAAAAAAAATCTGGAGACATACAACACAATGTATGCTGTATGATTCCAGTTATATATATTTTAAAAATTGAGAATACTCAGGAAAATTTAGGAATAAATAATTGGACAGTACCTGCAAAAAAAAAAAAAATGGCATTGGGAGTGGCATGTTTTGAGAACAAGTAGTGATACTGCCTAAGGATATTAGTTAATTTCTATTCACAATTCAAAATTAACAATAATCAGTTATTCAGAAAGTCTTCCATAATCAATGAAAGTTTGATGCCTTTTCCCTGTACTTCCACCGGTGTCAATAAAGCTTTATTGTACTCTAAAAAAAAAAAATCTAAAAGTAGAACTACCCTATGATCTAGCAATTCCACTTCTAGGTAGATATCTGAAGAAAATAAAAATGCTAATTTGAAAAGATAGATGAGCCCCAATATTCACAGCAGCATTATTTACCATAGAGAAGATTTGGAAGCAACGAAAATGCCCATCAATGAATAGATAAAGAGGATGTGATTAATAAACATTATATTATATAATAGAATATTATTACTCAGCATAAAAAGATAAAAAATTAGCTTTTGCAACAACTTGCATGGACCAGGAGGGTATTATGCTTAGTGAAATAAATCAGACAAAAAAAACCCACAAATACTGTATGATATCACTTATGTGTGGAATTAAAAACTACAGCAAACCAGTGAATATAACAGGAAAGAAGCAGACCCACAGACACAGAGAGCAAGCTAGCCGTTAGCGATGGGGAGCGGGAAGTGGGCAGGGGCGAGATAGGCATGGGGACTAAGAGGTACAAACTTCTATGCGTAGAATAAATAAACTACAAGGATATACACAGCACATGGAACATGGCCAATATTTTATAATAATTTTAAATGGGAGTAAAATCTATAAAAGTTTTGAATTGCTATGTTGGACACCTGAAACTGAGAAAATACTGTAAATCAACTACAATGAGAGAGACAGATAAGACAAGTGGAAGGCCTCTCACTCACAGGACAATGCTGAGAGCCAGCTGGTAGCCATGGAGGGAAGCCGGATTGAAAAACCACCATTTTGCAACCGTCATGCAAAGACTGGATTGGACGGGAATCAACGACGGATGGGCAACAACGGGTCGGTGAGGATGCGGAGTGACAGCAGCTCTCATTCATTGCTGCTGGTAACGCAAAATCGGACAACCACCCCATTGACCCAAAGGAGATGAAAACTTACCCCACACAAAACCGACGTCTATAGCAGTATTATTCATGATCGCCAAAACTGGAAGCAACAAAAATGTCCTTTTATGAGGTTTGTGGATAAATTAACGGTGGTCCATCCAGACAGTGGAATATCACTCAGAAGTAAGAAGAAATGCACTCACTAGTCACAGAGAGGGGTGAAAGAAGCTTAAACACACATTTCTTAGCAAAGGAAGGCAGTCTGGGAAAAGCTACATATCTTATGATTCCAACTCTGGAACAGGCAAAACTATAAAGACAATAAAAAGATCAAAAGATGCCAGGAGTTGGGGGAAGCAGAGGGTATTTGGGGGTAAAGCAGAAAGAACCACCTGCATGATACTGTATCAGTGGACACATGACACAACACCTTTGTCAAAGCCTATCCCACTGTGCAACATGAAAAATGGGCCTCAAGGCAAGCTATGGGCATTAACTAATAACTGCATATCAATATTGATTCATTAACTGCAACAAACATGCACACTAATGCAAGATGTTACTAACAGAGTCACGAAGGAGAGAAGGAGGATGTGGAAACTCTGCATGATTTTTATGTAAATCTAAATGTGCATAAACTTTTATGTAAATCCAAATGTATTCTAAAGTATGAAGTCTATTAATTTTTAAAGATTTTAAAAATCAATCTGGCTCACAGTAGGTAATCTGGGCAGTCATGATGTCAATTTATTAATTTACAATGATGGAGAGTTATATTAAATTGAACGACATAATGAATCACGAAATAGATATTGGAGCATTCTCTCTCTCTAGGCCGATCTGCATAATAAGTGAATTAGAAAGCTGACGGGCAGGCAGCCAGGGAGGGTGGGGGAGGGGGTGGTATCTGGGAAAACCCAGGGCCCACCCTCCTGCATTCTTTTCTGCTGTTGGCTGCGCGGGGCTTCTCTCCGTTGAGCATGCTGGATTCTCACCGCAGTCTGCAGTTTTTCTAGTTGTGACGCACAGACAGGCTCAGTGGTTGCAGCACACAGGTTTAGCTGCCCCACAGCCTATGGGATCTTAGTTCATGGACCAGGGATCAAATGCAAGTCCCTTGCATCGAAAGGTGCATTCTCTATCACTCGACCACCAAGAAAGTCTCCCTCCTGCACTCTTGCCAGTCTGGCCAGTCTGGGGTCATTGTGGCTCAGAAGCTAGTCTACAAATTAAAGCCTAGTGAGAAGTTCCTGGGGTCTTCATGGACCTCTGTGACAAGAGTGCAAGGGCCCCAAAGAGCCACCCTAGAAAGTGGGCCTAAAGCAGGGGCAAGAACTTCCTTTATTTGGGGGTTTTCCCGCCCTTGAGGTCCATACACACTGAAATTCACAGGCACCAAGAACATGTTTTCAAAGTTCATTGCAAAGTGTGTGTCTTCCTGAGTATACCTTTGTCTGGAAACAGTGCCTACTGCCCCCCTTTAGAGTTTCAAAGGGGTTCTTAAAGACTCCCACATCTGCCCCTGCCTCACTCTGGGACCTGTAGACAATGATCCAGCCCCTTACTCACAGAGCGATTTCATACCGACAAGCACCCATGGAGCCTGTGTGGATAAGTAAGAACATTCGATGCAAGCATGGCAGAGGATCGTGGTCATTCCTGAGTCTTTTTCAGTATGCAAGAAAGAAACATGGGACCACACAGAGAATTCTCTAGAAAAGAAAACATGGTTTTCTGTGGATGTTTCTGCTATGAAGTGTTGGAACACTGTAGGGCACTCCCACTTCCACTTGTGTGCAGGCGTGACTGCACACACCCTCTACCATGGACACCTTTTCTAGAACCAAGATCTGGCATTGGGAATTCATGTTATTCCTGTTAAGGATGAAAACTTTTGAGATGACAGTTCTGATGTTGGAATCAAGGTATTTTTAGAAACTGGGTTACTGATTTCTTTAAAAATCTGGGATGTTACATGAAAATTGCAGTGTTTTCATCTCTAAGAGATCTTCTGGAAGCTATCTTTTTCTGAGAAATGTATAATTTCAGAAAAGGGATGAATCATTTTCTAGACAGAGGTATACTTGGGATAAAACTATGGCAAAGAATTGTCTACACTGTGAGCCTCTTTCTTTTGTTCAGGGATCTTTAGGCGTCTAGCTGGTTTTGTTGCTGACAAATGTTGCCTTTGCTGTTTCCCTGCACACTTGCCATGTGGAGGAGGCTTTCTTCCTTAGCTGAACAGGTGCCAAGCAAGACTGATTAACAGAGTCTTAGCAGGATTTACTCCTGATTGAATTTTGCATTTGCTCCTAGAACTCCAACACAATAACAAGGATATTTGCTTTGTTTACTTACCATATAGCCAATGATTAAACCTAACCTCCCCTGGTGGCTCAGAGGGTAAAGCATCTGCCTGCAAAGCGGGAGAGCTGAGTTCGATCCCTGGGTTGGGAAGATCCTCTGGAGAAGGAATTGGCAACTCACTCCGGTACTCTTGCCTGGAAAATCCCATGGACAGAGAAGCCTGGTGCAGGCTACAGTCCATGGGGTCGCAAAGAGTTGGACATGACTGAGCAACTTCAGTTCACTAATGATTAAACCAATGTTGTAAAATAAAAGTGCTTGTTGGAAGCAGGTCTGGGCCTCACACTTCTAGCATGGAAGGGATCTGATAACTTCCCCCAGCATATCCAGGGAGTTCAGGGTTTAGATGCTGTTGGTCAAAGATGAACTAAACCCTTCCAGTTGCTATCCACTACAGTGTAATAAACTGTCACAAATTTAGCAGCACAAAACAACACATATTTATTATCTCAGAGCATCTCTAGCCCAAGAGTCTGGCCACAGCTTATCTGGGTCCTCTGATCAGGGTGTTACAAGACTGCAAGACTACAGTCAAGGTGTTGGCCAGGGCTGGGCTCTCATCTGAAGGCTTGACTGGGGAAGTATTCCCATCCATGCTCATATGGTTGTTGGCAGGAATCAGTTCTTTACAGGTTGCTGGGCTGAGGGTCTCAGTATTACACGGACTGTTGGAGAAAGGTAGCCCTGAGATCCTCACCACAGAGGTCTCTTCCATGGATTGTCATCAAAGCCAGCAAGAGAGAGGATGATAGAGCAAGTCTGTTAGCAAGATAAAACCCACAGTCTCTTGTAAGCGAATCACAAAGGTGACACCCCATCATTTTAGCCATGTTCTATTGTTATATGAATATCATGAGGTCCAGCCCATGCTCAGAAGGAGGAAATTACACAATGGTGTGTGTAGGAGGAGATGGAAACCCTCAAGGGTCATCTGAACCACACTACCAAAATTGTATCTCTTCACAAAGAACTTTCCAAGTTCCAAGTTCCTAAAACTTGCCATTTAGACTAGGATGGCTCTGCCCAAGACCAGGATGCAAGAAACAGCAATGAACACTGTGGCAGCCGTAGAAATAAGCCATTATGATCTCAAGCCACAAGGAGTGTAGTTGACCGAAGGCCCCAGATGGATCCACCATCACGTCCCCATGGAGGCCGCACTTGCTACCCAGCTGCTCCCAGACAAGGCCTGAGTACCAGGGGAAGATATCACTTCATGCCCACTCCTGGCAGATATTAAACTCTTACAGCTGGTGACCTTTTTAAAGATATATATTCTTTTCTTAAATTTACTTATGTATCTATTGGCCGTGCTGGGTCTTAATTGCTACTCTCAGGCTTTCTCAAGTTGTGGCCTGCAGGGCTTATTCTCTCTGTTGTGTGCAGGCTTCTCATTGAGGTGACTTCTCTTGTTGCACAGCACAGGCTCTAGAGTGTGCAAGCTTCGATAGTTGTGGCACACCGGCTTAATTCCCCATAGCATGTAGGATCTTCCTGAACCAAGAATCAAACCCATGTCTCCTGCATTGCAAGGCAGAATTCTTAACCACTGGACCACTAGGGAAGCCCCAACCCAAGTTGACTTTGGGTTCAACGACTCCCCTTTAGCCTGGCCAAGCCATTCTTGTAATGACACTGTAGAAAGACTCTTCCCACCCTACCCTCCTTCTTTCCTTCTCTCCTTCCCCAAGTCAGACCTTCCTACAGTCCACAGGTTCTCCAGCCTCCTCCTGGCCGCTTCCCTTTTATCCTTTACAGGTGTTTCCCCACCATGTATACTTTGCATGTCTAATCCCATCTTGGCATTTGCGGGCCCAGCTAACACAAAGATCCAAGGAGAAAACAATCAGTTTTAATATTTAGGGGCCAGAACATTTGAGGCTTGATACAATCTCATTTTGGGTATAATGCTCAGAAATATAGATAGAGCTTCCCTGGTGGTTCAGACCATAAAGAATCTGCCTGAAATATGGGAGACCTGGGTTCAATCCCTGGGTCAGGAAGGCCCCCTGGAGAAGGGAATGCAAACCCACTCCAGTATTCTTGCCTGGAGAATCTCATAGACAGAGGAGCCTGGCGGGCTATAGTCCATAGGGTCGCAAAGAGTCAGACATGACTAAACAACTACATTACGCTACAGTGCTCAGAAAGGAGAAACTTACCTACCCATCTGGTCTAAAATATTCCCTGACACCTATGGAAATACACAGAGATCCGTTACAGCAGAGGCTAGAGCTGTGCCCACAGCCCGGGCGATGACACTGCTGACATCCTGAATTTCTGGAGGCAGTGACTCCTGGACTTTGCCTTCTTTGACCACAGCAAGTGTGCGTGTGTTTCCTGGGTAGCCAAGGTGAGAAGGGCAAGTGTTTTGCCCCCAGCTCCAACACTCAGGTGTCAGAACCATCTTGCTTCAGGACTCTTTGCAGTATCTTTTTTTTTCCTTTTTCCCTTGTGCTGAGTCTTCATTGCTGTGGACAAACTTTTTCTAGTTGTGGCAAGCAAGGGCCACTCTCTAGCTACGGTGCAGGGGCTTCTCTTGGTGCAGAGCACGGTCTCTAGGCACAGGGGCTCAGGAGTTGCTGTTTCTGGGTCCTAGAACACAGGCTCAATAGTTGTGGGACACAGGCTTATCTCTGCACAGCCTGTGGGATCCTCCTGGACCAGGGATCAAACCTATGTCTCCTGCCCTGGCAGGCAGATTCTTTACTGCTGAGCCACCAGGGAAGCCCCCTTTCCAGTCTCTTGAGCACCTTTGTCCCCCTGTCAACATAGCCTGGACCAGAGAGCACCCGCTGCAGCCCTCCCCTCCTCACCCTGCGGGAACCATACGTGCTGTCTTCCAGGTGCAAGGACTCCACGCCAGGCTCACTCATCTTCAGCTGCATGGTCTCCAAGAGCCATGAAGAGCTCTAGGGCACATCTGGGACGACTGGCATCCTGGCCAGGAGGCAGAGAGAACTAGAAGCCTTGTTCCACTGGTGCAGAGCCAGAAGCACTGACCTGACCTCAGGATGAAAGGCCCCTTAATTAGCCATAACACGAACAGTAGAGCCCCTTAGCACAGTATTGCAGGTTTCACCATAAGGCGGACTTTGTACCCCAAGCTCCTGCAAACTGGGTGGACTGGTTACAATGGCATTGTTTGCCTTTTCCTAGTAGACAGGCTTCTAGATTTAGCAACAGAGCTCACTCTCTTACGCATATTTATCTCTGACCACATACTGGGCTGGCAAATGGCCAGAGTTCTTCCCTGTGAGTCAGCACCCCAAAGAAGACTCTGGTTCCAACCTCTAGCTCTCAGCTTCAATCCTGATTGAGCCAGGGCTTTCAGACCCAGTATCTGAGATGCCTAACTTGACCTCTTTGCATAATTCCACTGTTAAAAGTAATTTTTTCATCCCAACCCAAAACTAAAATAAACAAGAAGTCCTAATCAATTCCACATTTAAACAAATTGAAAAATAAATTATATCCATGTATTACAAAACAACAAGAGGAAAGAAACCCTTCTAAAAATTGTGAATGAGTTAACTAATAAAGCATCAGCTCTTCCATTTTGATTTTACTTGTAAGGAATGTAAGTTACCTTATAAAACCCATGTAACAATTCTGAAAAAATTTATGCAATCATTCAGCAAATGTTCTGAAACTATGTTCCAGGATCTGTTCCAGGTATTCAGGATGCAGTGATAGGAAAAAAAAATGAAAAATGAAGAAAAATCCTAGAGTCGTGAGAATCACAGGAACCAAGGCTTGGACTGGGCTGAATTAGAAAGCTCAAGTGATACTAGATTTCAGAAAGACTTATTAACACATATTAATATCTCCTTAAAAATACCTTTCAGATTGACATTTGTGATGAGACCACTGACTTCCAAACATAACATAGAATAGAAAGGGCCTGCTATGCTGATATTCACATTTCCTGGTACATATTCTACGCAAAACTACCCTTCAGTCTCAATTCCGAATGAAACAAGTAAGGTCAAAAATATCAGGATAGTGTTAAGGAATTTCTAGCACTGCCTTTTCAGACATAGCGCACATGCCTTGGGTTGTTAACCTCTGGGTTAGGACCAGTCCCTAACTCGGCAGTTTGCAAGGCTGGTAACAGTTCCGAGAGATGGATTGCCTTCTCTCGTGACGAGGCGGCCGTTGCCCTGGCTCTGACCTCCTGACGTCCATTCCTGCCCCTGCTCTTCTGTCTGCCACTAATATAGACACCATAAACAGAGCTGCCTTCATGCACGCGGGATCACACAGAGATATACCCTTAGAAGAGGGCCTTGCCTGGGGTTTAATGCTCTGGGGTCATTTGAGTTAAAATTCTTCATATTTTTCTCTTTGAGTTTGTGTTTTACAAATGAAGTCCAATGGGACAATGAAGTGTGTACTGCTCACCTCCCTCCCCTACCTGCCCTACCAAAAGATTCTCAGCTGTTTTCTCCTCCAACCCCCCAACTGCACTCGGGGACCTGGGCACAGGTAGCAAATACGCCCCACACACTGAGTCGGTGGGGGGGCCAGGCACTGGGGATGTCTGCACTTTTTTCACAAGCATCCCTATCTCTGATGTTAAATACCAAATAAAAAACATTATGACATATATTAGAGAGAATACAGAAGGAAGGAAAAGCTTTTCCCTTGCCTTGTGAGCAGGATGCTCCAGTTTTTCATTTGGTGTGAGATCCTGAAAGTTACGTAGCCCACCCTGGCCATTAGCACCCCAAAGTCTATTTCCGTATCTCCCTCACAACTTAGAGGCAGCCAGCCCCACAGAGCAGATCTGACCTATACAACCAGCTTGCCACCAGCTCCTTGAGGACCAGAAATGTTTGTCTTATTCTGTGTTAATTTCCTGGTATAGAAGAGCAAGCCGGTGTTCAGTAATATTGGATAGAATTAACATTCAGTTCAGTTCAGTCTCTCAGTCGTGTCCGACTCTTTGTGACCCAAGTACATTATATCCACAAGTCCTGTCTCTTTGTCTGCGTCTCTATTCTCGCGTTGGAAAAAGGTTCATCTGCACCATTTTTCTAGATTCCACGTATATTCATTAATATTTGTTTCCCTCTTTCTGACTTACTTCACCCTGTATGACAGACTCTAGGTCCATCCGTGTCTCTACAAATGACCCTATTTCGTTCCGTTTAGTGGCTAAGTAATATTCCCTTGTATATTTGCACCACATCTTCTTTGTCCATCCACCTGCCGTTGGACAGTTAGATTGTTTCCATGTCCTGCATGCTGCAGGGGAAGGAGAGAGTGGGACGAACTGGGAGGCAGGGGTTGACGTATACACACTAACATAGGTAAAAGAGATACCCAGTGAGAAGCTGCTATAAAGTACAGGAAGCTCAGCTCTGTGCTCTGTGATGACCTAGGGGGTGGGAAGGAGATCCAAGAGGGAGGGGCCATATGTATGCCTACGGTTGACTCACTTCCTGGTACAGCAAAAACTAACACAACACCACCAAGCAATTATACTCCAATTTAAGAAAATCAAGTGTATTATGTGTCTGTGTGCTTGGTAACTGTTTCATTCAAGTCCCTGCATCACAGTTTTCTTTTTGATCTGTCAAACCATGAGGGTGATGTTATCATCCAGTATAGTTCGATCAGGTTCTCCTTTTAATTCTCATGCACTTTCTATACTAAGTAGCTGTGTTTGGTACGTAAAAGCTTCTATGACAAATGCATCTGGGTTGTACCTTTTCTTAATATAAAAATCTTTTTCCACAGTGGAATATTAAATATTAGCCTTAAAAAAGAAGGGAATCCTTGGTGAAAGGACTCAAAGGTGCAGTCACGTAGGATGGATGTGTCTAGAGCTCTCACGTAGAGCATGATGACTCATAGGTAATTCAGTCTTACGTACTGGAAATTTGCTCATTTAGATCAAATTTCAGGCACCCTCGCGACACACACCAGTGTGAGGAGAAGATGCGCTGACTACCTTGACTTTAGTAATTGTCAGTAGTATATGTGTGCCAATCACCATGCTGTCTGCTCTAAATATATATGCTTTATTAAAAACATAAAATAAAAAAGAAGGAAAATCTGGTTTTTGCAACAACACAGATGAACCCAGAGGACACTATGTGAAGTGAAATGAGCAAAACTCTTTTCGAACTGCACTCCCGGCGTTTGCTGCAAAAACTGATTGATGCCAGAGCCTGAAATAAATCTATCGGACCTATTTGGAATATATAGATGGATATGTTCAATTAATCAGCCCCCTCCACTCAGCGTGAACTTGCAGATACTGACTCTTCCTGGAGTTGGTTGTAAAATGATTGACACTAGGGAGAAGGAAGATGGTTATTAAATGGCCCTGGCGGCCGGCACGGGGTCGTCCTGCATTACGTCTGAGCCTGCTTGTTGCACCACCCCAACTGGGAGCCTGTGATTCCCACAGCACCAGCCACAGCTGCCCAGCTCCGCCAACACCACTCCACTTCAAGCAGTCAGAGATTCTGAGGCTGCAGCTACCTGACATCAAAATAGCCTATCAGATTCAAAAAATAATAAGCAAAACAATGATAAGCAAAACAGCCTTTTGAGAAGCTGTGGTTTGTATTTTTTTTTTCCTCCCATTTAACTGGCTGTTTTGTCCACTGACATCTCTAGAGCCTCCATAAATAAAAGATGCTAGTTAAATAATGGCTTTTTTGTCCTGGGAATGACTTCATGGATAAGGGTGATTGACACTTCCATGGGTCTTGGATCGGCAAGGATGTAATTAAGAAGCCAGCTGATGCGGGCTGACAAATCCTCCTCTCACTTTAGAACACTGATGCATGGAATAAATTTCACTCCTGGCATTTAAACAGGCTTCCGAATTAACCATTTCCTTCATCCGCCCTCTCCTTTTCAGCGCTTGCCTTTCCCTTGCATCTTTAGACATCAGCTCCAACAGTGCTCTCACTGAAGCCTTAAGGGGTTATCTACTAAGGGCTTATTTTTGACCATTATTCATCTGTTTGGAAATCTATATCTTTAACTTATTTGTTGTTTCACAAAATAAAACCTGCTCACGGTTTAAATAAATCAAAATACTAAAAAAAGACTACATAAAAAGGCAATAAATAAAGATTATAGCAAAAGGCTGCAGGGGCTTTCCTGGTGGCTGAATCAGTAAAGAATCTGCCTGCAATGCAGGAGACCTGGATTTGATCCCTGGTTTGGGAAGATCCCCTGCAGAAGGCAATGGCAACCCACTCCAGTATTCTTGCCTCCGTATGTTATTTAAACCAAGCAGGTTTTATTTTGTGAAACAACAAGTAATTTAAAGATATAGATTTCTAAACAGATGAATAATGATCAAAAATAAACCCTAGTAGATAACCCCTTAAGGCTTCAGTGAGAGTGCTGTTGGAGCTGATGTCTAAAGACGCAAGGGAAAGGTAAGCACTGAAAATCCCATGGACAGAGGAGCATGGCGGGCTGCAATCCACGGGGTCGCAAGAGTTGGACACAGCTTAGTGACTAAACTACCAAAGCAAAAGTCTCGACTTTTTCTCCCCAGCTTTTGCTCCAAAGGCTCCACCACTTAAGCTTTTGTTCTTTTCTTCTGGTGGTTAGTCCCCTCTGTATGTTATTCCTCGTGGCAACCCACCCCAGTGTTCTTGCCTGGAGAGCCCCAGGGACAGGGAGCCCGGTGGGCCGCCGTCCATGGGGTCACACAGAGTCGGACACGACTGAAGCGGCTTAGCAGCAGCAGCATGTTATTCCTCTCTGTATACCTTTCAGTTCTAACGGATTTTCTGTTGTTTGAGGGTGTATTTTTTGGCCACACCATACTACGTGTGGGATTTTAGTTCCCTGATCAGGGACTGAACCTACATCTTCTGTGTTTAGAAGCACAGAGTCTTAGCCGCTAGACCACCAGGGGAATCTCTACCATTCAATTCTGATATATCTGTTGACTTTTCCATTTCTCTTGGCCATCTGTTATGATGTGTCTCATTCCATCAACACCCCTACTTCCCTGCGTTGGATATAGTCATATCACTATTTTTAGTCTCTTTCACAACACATCACTGCCCAACTAACCTCTCCCACTCTTAACTCTGTGGCAGCATCTGCTTCCCAAAGACCCAATTAACACAACTTCCCAGAGTATCTGAGAAGCAGGCAATAGTATGCGGGTTGAATAGGATAATTCAATGTCATAAAAATCTCAGTTCTCCTCAAGTTAATTTATAAATAAATGAATATTAATAAATACTAATAAATATAAATTTTGTTTAATTAAAATAATAAATAGAACTTGATAAATATTAATTAATATCAACCAGCAGTTTTATGAAGCTAGAAAATTGACACCGATGACCATGTGGAAAATTAAATGTGCAAGAATAGAAAGAAAAACACAAGGACAAAAATCTATGGTGGGGCCTCACTCTCCACGTGTAAGGACACCCTGTAAGGTCGCTGTCGTGCTAGGGCACGAATAGGGTGGATGGGCAGGTGGAATTAAATGAAACGTCCAGAAACAGACCCAAGTACATGTGGAAATTTGGTGTGTGAAAAAGTTAGTATTTCAGATTGCCTGGGCAAAATGAACTTTTTAATAAAGTGCTAGGACAACTAAGTTCAGTTCAGTAGTTCAGTTGTGTCTGACTCTTTGGGACCCCATGGACTGCAGCACACCAGGTTTCCCTGTCTGTCACCAACTCCCAGAGCTTGCTTGAACTCATGTCCATTGAATTGGTGATGCCATCCAACCATCTCATCCTCTGTCGTCCCCTTCTCCTCCTGCCTTCAATCTTCCCCAGAATCAGGGTCTTTTTCAATGAGTCCGTTCTTCTCATCAGGTGGCCAAAGTACTGGAGCTTCAGCATCAGTCCTTGCAATGAATATTCAGGGTTGATTTTCTTTAGAACAGACTAGTTGGATCTCCCTTCAGTCCAAGGGACTCTCAAAAGTCTTCTCCAACACCACAGTTCAAAAGCATCAATTCTTCAGCACTCAGCTTTATTTATGGTCCAATTCTCATCCATACATGACCACTGGAAAAACCATAGCCTTGACTAGACGGACCTTTGTTGGCAAAGTAATGTCTCTGCTTTTTAGTATGCCATCTAGGTTGGTCATAGCTTTTGTTCCAAGGAGCAAGAGTCTTTTAAGTTCGTGGCTGCAGTAACCATCTGCAGTGATTTTGGAGCCCAAGAAAATAGTCTGTCACTGTTTCCTTTGTTTCCCATTTATTTGCCATGAAGTGATGGACTGGATGCCATGATCTTAGTTTTTTGAATGTTGAGTTTTAAGCCAACTTTTTCACTCTCCTCTTTCACTTTCATCAAGAGGCTCTTCAGTTCCTCTTTGCTTCCTGCCATAAGGGTGGTGTCATCTGCATATCGGAGGTTATCGATATTTCTTCCAGCAATCTTGATTCCAGCTTGCGCTTCATCCAGCCCAGCATTTCTCATGATGTACTCTGCATGTAAGTAAATAAGCAGGGTGACAATATACAGCCTAGGACAACCAAGTAACTATTGGGAAAAGAAAAAACCAGATACAAATCTCACACCGTATGCCAGAATAGACTCCAAGTGGATCTAAATGTACAAACATGAAGCCGTGTACATGCAAACAGAATAATTCTCTTTAACCACAGTGGAGTAAAAGGCTTTGTGGCTATGATACAAGATGGAAAAACAATGAAAGTAAAGAATGATAAACTTGGCTCCATAAATTTTTTTTTAACTTTTGTACAGAAAAAAAAAAAAAATCACCATAAGTAAAACTAAAGGACAAGTGACATTTACGGTTACTCACAAGATATATCAAAGACAAGAGGTAATATCCGTATTATAAAGAATTCTTAATAATTGAAAGGAAACTTACCAAACACCTTATAGAAAATGGGCAAAAGGCACATACAACAAACGTGTTGGCATTTATGAAAATGACAACTAACGTGATAATGTTTTCAGTCTCACCCATCAGAGAAATACAAATTAAAACTACCCAGAGATTTCATTTCTCATCTATCAGATTAACAAAAGTTCAAAAGGATCACAGAACATTCAATTGGCAAAACTACAAAGAAACAGGCTCTCTCCTATGTTGCTGGTGAGAGTGCAAACCAACACAGTCCTTCTGGGGGAATCTGGAAAGATCTAACAGAACTACAGATATGTGTTCACCTTGTGATCGAGCAATCTGACATATGAAGACAAGGTTATTTGCTGCAGCGCTGTTTGTAATTGGGAACAACCGTGACGCTCATACCAGGAGAGTGGATATAGTACGGTACGTCCACTGGTAGAGTACCACCCAGCTGTAGAGAAGAAAACCAATGATCTCCATCAAAGGATATGGAGGGATTTCCAGAAGACATTGCATTAGAAAAAGAAAATGTAATGCGCATCTTCTGCGTAGGGATAAAGGAAGAACAAGAAAATGCACATGTCTCTGCTCATTCGTGCAGAAACAGACACAGGAAGGAGAGGCCAAAAAGTGATATTAATAGCACTGGTTACCTCCACAGGATGGGTAAAAAGTATGGGGAAGGAGTATACCTACACGCCAGTTCTGACTTTTGGGACCACATTAATGTTCCATATACTTACAATCTCTAAAGGGACTTCCCTGATGCTCTAGTGGCTAACACCGTGCTCCCAAAGCAGGGGACCTGGGTTCAACCCCTAGTCAGAGAATTAAATCCCACATGCCACAACTAAGAGTTCTCACGCCAATCCCACATGCCGCAATCAAGACAGAAGATCCTCCGCCGCCAACTAAATAACCATTGTTCAAAACGCAAGATGAATTAGAGTGAGATCAAGAAACGGTCAAGTACAGACTGAACTGAACTTACCAATGAACTCAACTACTGTGTGATTTCAGGTGAACACAGCCACACTGAAAAGTGAAGGAGGAGAACAAACTTAATAACATTGCAATGCATTATTTGACTCCACATCTTCCGGCTAGAGACTGAAAGAACAGTCAACAAGCATGGACTCTAGCTGTAAGCTGTGTTCTTCTCACCGATACGCGTTAGCACTTTTTAAATGATACACTCTAGCACTGAAGAAATACGGACATGTATTGTGAATCACGGGAGCCAGGCTTCTCGTTATCTGAGAAGGAAATTAAAAATACGGAAAGACCAAAAGTTAAAGTAAACCCTGAAGTGACATATTGGAAGCATCAGTATAAACACTAGATAGATAGCTGGGTGGGTGGATAAATACTGATACATTTACTTCTCTCTGGCTCCTAAGGCGGGCCCAGAAGCAATAATACCAAGTGGTAATGAGCCAACCTATCATCCAGGTCTTGATTTCTAAAACTCTTTCCCCGGTGAAAGGAACCGGGTCCCATAGAGTAACAGCTGTTTTCAGGTCTGAAGATGGAAAAGACTCAAAACCAGATCTGGGGAAGCAACTTGAAATATCTTCTTTGGTCTGACCACAAGGTCCGCCCTAAGAAGGACGAGAACAAGTCAGAGGATATGGGACCATCTTGAACGTACTCCCAGGAGCCAAATCTGGGACCATCTGAGCACCAAAGCAACTAGCAATAAGATACTGACAGACAAAACAAAGTGGGAAAGAAAAATCTCCTTACGTAAAAGGCCAACAAAGGAACAGGAAATTAGAGGGGAAAATCACCGTTTGACGACCATCATTAAACATATGTATTTCGGATGTGACCAGTGACTTAAATAATGTAGGAACTCTGGCTAACCTGAGGAGGGAAAAGATGATTCAGAGAACAGCTGGCAGACAGAGAGGGCTCATTTATTGTGAAAACCCACATTGGGATAGAGCTTAGGCTCATTAGGGGACAAGAGACATGTTTGCTCCCTGGGCAGTGTGTTTCCCTCCAGCCACACCGCTGTCAGCCACATCACACAGGACACCCAGTTCACATCCCGGGGACCTGCGGGGATGAGGTGCTAGTGCTTGAGAACCCACCTGCCAGTGCAGGAGACTCAGGTTCGATCCCTGGGTCAGGAAGATCCCCTGGACAAGGGAATGGCAACCCACTCCAGTAATCTTGCCTGAAGAATTCCAGGGACAGAGGAGCCTGATGGGCTACAGTCCACGGGGTCACAAAGAGTCAGGCAGGAGAGAAGCAAATCATCACACACGCATGCTGAGCCAGGAGCTACAGACGAGCAGAACTGCTTTGCTGCCTCCAAGGACATGCGGGGAAGCAAGTTGGCACAAAGGCAGCTAGTGGGTCCGTGGTGCTTTAAGCTGCCCCACACTGTTCCCCCCTCCTTGGAATTAGCGGCTGGGATTCATTAGCACCAACTGCCTGGTCTCTTCAAAAAGCATGCCATCCTAATTCCCAAATGGCAGGCTTTGAGTCTCTGAGTCCGGAGGGCCTCCTGTGATTTGCAGCGTGTGTGTTCCATCGGATGGTCCTTGTCACTGTGCAGATGAAACAAACGGAGGCAGGCCTGGGCAGGGCACTGGGTGGTGCCCCTCCCTGCCTGAGTGGCGCGCCTTCAGTCTGACTCCACCATTTCAATCCCGGAAACCGTGAACACCCCCGCTGCTAATCCCAGCTCTAGGCTTCCCGGGTCCTGGAGTCAGCCTAGTAGAGAATTCAATTAATGAGCCACTCTTCAGGATGACTTAATTCAGTCGTTACCCCTGGGAAAACAGATCCTCAGTAAAGAGAAATGGAAATTGTAGGTTCCCACTCGAGCCCTTTGTGTCTGAAAAGCAGGCGCACTGTCCTTGCCAGGAAGGGTGGGGGTTTTGCTGTAGTTCAGTGGTCAAATTAAAATTCTCACCTTGTTGTGCGGTCACTGGTTACTGTCTGTTTAGCTAAAGAACAATGAAGATTCTAATCCCACATTAGGGTTCCTGAAATGTTTATGTGCCTGCGTCTCCACGCAGAGTTTTCCTCACTGCTGTTGGGACGGAAAGGGAACACAAAATGTGTGTGATGAAAGTGCTTTCCATCTGCTCTGTAGAAAGGGAAGTAAATCAAAACTGGAAATGCTGTGTATTAATTCAATGTTAATAGCGTTTAGAGGTAGTATACAAATAGATTCTTTAAAAAGGTTCTGGAGGTTTTTTTAACCTCAATACTTATTTAAACTTCCAGTTTTGTTTACTTCAGGAAAAGCAAAAATGCTGTTTTACTTCCTCCCTCTTTAAAATGAATATATATATAGAGAGAGATATATAGAGATACTTCTTGGAAGAATTACATAGCCACATTGGAGAAAACATGGAAAATAGAAAATATTCACAGCTCCAACATCAGAAAACAAACGTTTGGTATATGTTACAATTGTTTTGTCCCAATCTATTGTTTTACTTTTATTTTTGCCTTTTTCTTGACATTCATGATTTTCTATTTTCATTTATGTAGATAAGTTGACTTCCTTCGTCCCTTTTAAGATTAGAAAGGCCTTTCTTCTCTACTGTTGTCAGTTTCATTTCTTCCAGGTTTTATATTTGATTTCTTTCACTTTTTAATTCATGCAGAAGTTAACATTGATGAAAAGTGAGATTAAAAAAAAAAAAAACATTTTATTTTGCATTGGGGTACAGCCAGTTAACAATGTTGTGATAGTCTCAGGTGAACAGCCAAGGGACTCAGCCATACATATACATGTATCTACTCTCCCCTCATCCCCTTCCCGTCCAGGATGCCACAGAGCAAGGAGCAGAGCTCCCCGGCTGTACAGCAGGTCCTTGCTGGTGAGGCACTGTAAATATAGCAGCATGCACATGACCATCCCAAACTCCCTAACTATCCCTCACCCCAGCAACCGTAAAGCCATTTTCTAAGTCTGTGAGTCTTTTCCTGTTTTGTAAATAAGTTCATTTGTATCATTTTGAAAAGTGAGATTTTTTTTTTTTCCTTCGAGGAATCGCCAAGGGATACCCATGTGAACCACCTGGGTTCCTCGAGTGTCCCTCCCTGCCCTGTTGTGTCACAGCATGCCATCTGCCCCGCCCCCTTCCCCAGCATATGCAGGTCTATCCTTCCTGCCAAGATGAAGACTCCTCTTGCTTGCTGACTTTTGGACAGATGGAGTTCAAAGCAGTAGGTAGGCAAGCTTGCAGCTCAATGCAGCTCTTGGCAAGAGTGAACCCTGTCCAGGGGCTACAATGTCTTATCCTGAGAAGCTCAGAGATGTAGGGACAAGAACCACCCAGCCCCAGGCGGGGCTCTGAAAATCAGGGTGAGAGAGGGCACCCCTGCTTCTGCTTGGGTCTAGGACTCAGCCTTCTAACCACAGTGACAGAGTCTGACTCAGGGCACACACCACCCCCCATCCTCAGATCACCGCCTCCAAACTGGTGTCTCCCTTGTGCCTCACAGACCATTTCAGCACTTTTGGGGCTGGCAGTCTCTAGAAGGAGGGATGCACCAGACCCCAGAAGAGTTAATACAACTCGTGGGGAAAACTGTGAATGCATCATGTTGTCTGTAACAGGTATATATGAATGGTTTCTGATCCTCTTTTCTGGTTGAGATAGAAAAGAATACATTCACCCAAGTCAAGGGTTGTGCAGTGTGTGGCAAGGCTGTATTAACTCCTCTAGAGACAATACCAGATCAATGCAGCAGCTGCAATGGGGCGCCCTCTTGGTTGAAACTGGAGTAGGCTAGAGTTACTCTCCAGATCTGTCTTGTTTCTGCAGGAGCCAGACTAGTGAAGTAAATGGAATTATGACTGGGACTGCCACTCCTACATTATATGTCTTTGCTGCTGCTGCTGCTGCTGCTAAGTCGCTTCAGTCGTGTCTGACTTTGTGCGACCCCATAGATGGCAGCCCACCCGGCTCCCCTGTCCCTGGGATTTTCCAGACAAGAGTACTGGAGTGGGGTGCCATTGCCTTCTCCAATAGGTCTTTGATGATGTGCTAATGCTTCCTACACCTCCTTCCATCACAGTCTGTGATACTATTTTTTTTGTTACCTTGGGGTGGGGTGGGTAGGATGCTGTTTCAGGGGCTTCCGCTTAACCATCCCCACTACAGTAGCTGTCACTCTGTGATCCAGTGAAACGATATGGTGTTTCTTCCTACGATGAAATATATCAGTCCCAAGATTCACCAAACCACTTGACGCCCTCTAAGGCAGTTTTTGCTGCTTGTTGCTCTTCTTTTGAAATATAGTTGATTTATAGCTTTCTGTTCGTTTCCACTGTACTGCAAGGTGATTCAGTTATACGCATATGTATGCATTATTTTTTACATCCTTTTCCATTACGGTTTCTCACACGATAGTGAATATAGAGTAGGACCTTGTTGCTTATCCATCCTGCATATACTCGTTTCCATCTGCTAACCCCAAGTCCCCCTCCATCCTGCCCCGCTTCCCCACCCCTTGGCAGCAACATGTCTGTTCTTTATTTCTGTTCCTAGATAAGTTCATGTGTGTCTTATATTAGATCACATATATAAGCATTATCATACAGTATTCGTCTTTCTTTTTCTGACTTATTTCACTTAGTGTGATAATATTTCAGTCCATCCATGTTGCTGCAAATGGCATCATCTCTCTTTTTTATGGCTGAGTACTGTGTGCCAATGACACCACCCTTATGGCAGAAAGTGAAGAGGAACTAAAAAGCCTCTTGATTAAAGTCAAAGAGGAGAGTGAAAAAGTTGGCTTAAAGTTCAACATTCAGAAAAT